>NC_081364.1:11988535-13272285 GCF_030684315.1 Stegostoma tigrinum
TTAAAAGACAAAAGATCATGTCTGCGTCTACCACCTCCGCTGGAAACGCGTTCCAGGCACTCACCACCCTCTGTGTAAAGAACTTTCCACACACATCTCCCATAAACTTTCCTCATCTCACTTTGAACTCATGACGCCTCGTAATTGAGTCCCCAACTCTGGGGAAGAAAAGCTTCTTGCTATCCACCTCGTCTATACCCCTCATGATTTTGTAGACCTCAATCCGGTCCCCCCGCCCAATCTCTGTCTTTCTAATGAAAATAATCCTAATCTACTCAACCTCTCTTCATAGCCAGCGCCTTCCATACCAGGCAACATCCTGGTGAACCTCCTCTGCACTCTCTCCAAAACATCCACATACTTTTGGTAATGTGGCGACCAGAACCATACACAGTACTCCAAATGTGGCTGGACCAAAGTCTTATACAACTGTAACATGACCTGCCAACTCTTGTACTCAATACCCCGTCCGATGAAGGAAAGCATGCCGTATGCCTCTTGACCACCCTATTGACCTGTGTTGCCACCTTCAGGGAACAATGGACCTGAACATCCAGATCTCTCTGTTCATCAATTTTCCCTAGGACTTTTCCATTTACTGTATAGTTTGTTCTTGAATTAGATCTTCCAAATGCATCACCTTGCATTTGCCGGTTTGAACTCCATCTGCCATTTATCTGCCCAACTCTCCAATCTATCTATATTCTGCTGTAATCTCTGACAGTCCCCTTCGCTATCTGCTACTCCACCAATCTTCGTGTCATCTGCAAACTTGCTGATCAGACCACCTATAGCTTCCTCCAAATCATTTACATATATCACAAACAACAGTGGTCCCAGCACAGATCTCTGTAGAACACAACTGGTCACAGGTCTCCACTTTGAGAAACTCCCTTCCACTACTACTCTGTCTCCTGTTGCCTAGCCAGTTTTTTATCCATCTAGCTAGCACACCCTGGACCCCATGCAACTTCACTTTCTCCATCAGCCTGCCATGGGGAACCTTATCAAACGCCTTACTGAAGTCCATGTATATGACATCTGCAGCCTTTCCCTCATCAATCAAGTTGTTGAGAGGAGATTCTGAGGGACAGGATTTACACACATTTGGAAAGGCAAGGACTGATTAAGTGGAGTCAACATGTCGTTGCACATGGGATATCGTGTCTCACTAACTTGAGTTCTTTAAAGAAGTGACCAAGAAGACTGATGAAGGCAGTGTGGTACATGTGATCCATATGGGCTTCAACAAAACATTAGGCAAGGTTCTACATGGCAGACTGGTGAGCAAGGTTAGATCACATAGAATCCAGGGGGAGGTGGCCAATTGGATACAAAATTGGCTTGAAGGTAGCAGACAATGGGTGGTGGTGTTGGGTTATTTTTCAGACTGGAGGCCTGTGACCAGCAGTGTGCTGCAAAGATCGGTGCGCTGCTGGGTCCACTGCTTTTTGTCATTTATATAAATGATTTGGATGTGAATATACGAAGCATGGTTTGTAAGTTTGCAGATGACACCAAAATTGATGGTGTAATGGACTGTGAAGAAGGCTATCTCACAGTACAATGGGACCTGGATCAGATGGGCTAATGGGCTGAAGTGAGACAGAGAGTTTGACTTAGATAAATGTGAGATATTGCATTCTGGTAAGGCAGGACTTATACAGTTAATGGTAGAGCCCTGGGGAGTGTTGCCAAACAAAGGGACCTAGCGGTACAGGTACAAAGTTCTTTGGAAGTGGAATCACAAGTGGACATGTTCATGAAGAAAGTGTTTGGCACACTTGCCTTCATTGGTCTGTGCACTGAGTATAGGAGTTGGAATGTCATGTTGCAGCTGTACAGGACACTGGTTAGGCCACTTATAGAATACTGCATTCAATTCTAATCTCCCTGCTATAGGAAGGATGCTGTTAAATTTGAAAGGGTTCAGAAAAGATTTATGAGGATTGTGGGGTTTGAGCTATAGAGAGAGAGGCTGAATACACTGGGGTTTCTTTCCATGGAACATCAGAGATTGAGTGGTGATTTTATGGAAATTTATAAAATTATGAGGGGCATGGATAAGGTGAATAACCAAGCTCTTTTTCCCAGGTAGGAGAGTCCAAAACTAGATGGCTTAGCTGTAAGGTGAGAGGGGAGAGATTTAAAAGTGGCCTGACAGCGAGTGGTGCATGTACAGAACGAGCTGTAAGAGAAGGTGGTGGAGGCAGATACAACTACAACATTTAAGCAGCATCCGGATGTGCCCATGAATAGGAAGGGGTAAGAGGGATATGGGCCAAATGCTGACAAATGGTACTAGATCAGTTTAGGATAGAACATAGAACAGTACAGCACAGAACAGGCCCTTCAGCCCACAATGTTGTGCCGACCATTGATCCTCATGTATGCACCCTCAAATTTCTGTGACCATATGCATGTCCGGCAGTCTCTTAAATGACCCCAATGACCTTGCTTCCACAACTGCTGCTGGCAACGCATTCCATGCTCTCACAACTCTCTGCGTAAAGAGCCTGCCTCTGACATCCCCTCTATACTTTCCTCCAACCAGCTTAAAACTATGACCCCTCGTGCTAGCCATTTCTGCCCTGGGAAATAGTCTCTGGCTATCGACTCTAGGATATCTGGTCAACATTGAATGCGTTGGGCCAAAAGGTCTGTTCACATGCTGTATAACTCTATAATTCTAAGTACTCTCCTATATGGTATCACAAAGTATTGGACCTCTGATTTGCTGTACTTCATAGGGACTGGACATAGGTCTATAACTGCAAATCTCGGACTGTTTCTAATTACAGATTTCCCACAGGTAGATACTAATAGTGACCACGGAATAAGAAAACTAAGCAGGATTTGAAAGTGAGGGAGGGAGGCAAGTTAGCCTTGACAACCTCGCCATTCCTCGCGGTAGTCAGAGTTAGAGTGAAATTAATAAATCCATAAATACATTTGTAAATGACTAATTTTAAAAAGTGCCCTTGAATCACATTTAATTGCAAAATCATCTTAGAAACAGCACAGTGAAATGACCAGCCAGTGGACTACAGTAGTTCAAGAAAACAGGTCACCACATCTTCTTGAAGGTAATTGGGGATGGGTGACAAATGCTGGTCTTGCCAGTGATGCTCACATCCTGAAAAATGTTGAAGCAAAACTGGGGGCAAGCATCAACGTCAGCTTAAATCAAGTACCAGACTTCTTTAAAAAAGTTACACTTTCTTCTAAAAACCAAGAACTGTGGACGCTATATATCAGGCACAAATACAGAAGTTGCTGGAAAAGCTCAATAGGTCTGGCAGCATTTGTGAAGGAAAAATCAGAGTTAATATTTCGGGTCCAATGACCGTTCCTCAGGACAGTTCTGTTGCTAACTCTAGATTTTTTTCTGCTAAGCTTTTCCAGCAACTTCTGTTTTTGTTACACTTTCTTCGACTCAAACTCAACATATTAAGCATCTCACAGCATACCTAATAAAGCGTCAATCTCTTCCAAGTTTCTATTGTGCTGCACCTCTTCGCAGAATCGCAGTAGACGGAAAAAGGAAGCAAGATATACTGGAGAAACACACCTAAAAATGACAATAAAAACAAATATCTATGTTATCCATTCTTTTCTAATTAAACAATGAAGGGAATATAAATAAAAACTAATTAATCTTACTTCTTGTTCTTTTGCTTGCCAGCTGCATTTTCAAAGTCATTCCCAATCATGCTATTGGATAGGAGTGGTAGAAGATTGATAACAATCCCACCTTCAGTGTCCTCTTCATCCAGATCATACATTGGCTTCAGTGGCAACAGGCATTCACTGAATGAAACAGAATGTGCTTTTAACAGCAATGTGCTGCAAACTGGAGAGACTAAGTATTAGATACTCTGCCCTCATTTCCGAATTCAAACCCAAACCGGATGGCAAATCTGACTGAAATTAGTTTAAGCAATCAAAATCCAGCTTCTAATGGAAAAGAACTCACAATCCAGAAGCACCTCTATATCAGTATCAACTGGCAATATCACTTTTTAAAAGAGACTGCATGATGGTTGGTGTAGTAACCAGAAAAGCTAACTTTCTTAACAAGGTCCCACAAATAATGAGATAAATGATCAGTTCATCTGATTTGCAAATGATATCATGGGATGTTTTAATTGAAAGGCTATATGAAATTTAGTTTAACACATGATTTATAAGATGGCATCTCCAAAAACACTATAATCCTTCAGTACTCTGCCACATCTGCTCCCAAGATGAGTCATTCCACTCCCAGACATCCCAGCTGTCATCCTATTTCAAGGACCACAACATTCCCCCCTCCAGTGATCAAAAATACCCTCAACCGCATCTCTTGCATTTCCCACACTTCTACCATCAAACCTCCCCCCCCACAACAAAAATAAAAACAGAGTTCCCCTGGTCCTCACATACCACCCCACCAACCCCCACATCCAGTGTATCATTCTCCGCCTCCAATCCGACCAGAGATATTTCCCTCGCCACCCGAATGCCTTTCGTAGGGACCGCTCGCTCCACGACTCTCTCCTCCGCTCCATACCCCCCAGCAACCCCACCACACCAGCACCCTTCCCTGCAAACACAAGAGGTGCTATACCTGCCCTTATACCTCACTTCCAACCAAGTCCAAAAGCAAACTTTCTACAATAAACAGGGAGTCACCTGTACATCCTCCAAACCTGGTCTACTGTATACACTGCACCCATTGTGGCCTCCTCTACATCGGTGAGACCAAGCGCAGACCCAGGGACCATTTCATGGAGCACCTGCGCTGTGTGTGTGATAATCGACAACACTTTCTGGTTGCTAACCATTTTAAGTCTCCCTCCCACTCCCTTGATGACCTGTCTGTCCAAAGCCTCCTCCAGTGCCATAATGACACCACACACAAACTGGAGGAGCCACACCTCATACACCATTGCAGGAGCCTACAGCCTGATGGCCTAAACATAGAATTGACCAGTTTTAAAATCTCCCCACCCCCAGCCTCATCCCACGTCCAAACGCCCCTCTCATCGCCATGTCCTTGACCTGGCACAACCTGTCCATCTTCTTCCCCAACTATCTGCCCAACCAGTCCCCCCTAGCTTCTTCTACCTATCAGCCCACCTACTTTTCCACAGCCCCACCCATCCTCCCTCTCACCTCCTTGACCTGACACAACCTGTCCATATTCACTCCCACCTATCTATTCCATCCTTCCCCACTGACCAATCCCCACCACACCCTTCCTATCACCATCCCACCTACCTTCCCTCAGTCCCACCCCTCCTCCCTCAATTTATTTCCCAGCTCCCTTCCCCTGTCCTCATTTCTGAAGAAGGGTCCCGATCCAAAATGTTGACTTTCGTGCACTTCTGATGCTACCTGACCTGCTGTGTTCCTCCAGCTCTACACTGTGTCAGACTCTGACTCCAGCACCTGCAGTTCTTGCTATCTCCAAATGTCAGTACTAGAATATGCACTGTTGTTTTGGGAAAAGATATTAATCTTGGCACCTTGAAACTCAGAGACTAAAGAGACCTTTGAACTAGGCTGGCAAGTCATTGCAGTTCATATATGGTCAGCTTTTAGAACTGTTTCCACAAAAATATTTTATAAAAGCTATCATATTGAATTCAATAACTTTAGCCACACAGGAACAAAGAATGAATAACAAATGGTGTTCATAATCTACCTATTTGTTTCTGGCAGCAGGTCTACAACAAAGTCCTCTTGAAAATCATCAAGTACACTTCTGCCAATCAATTCCTGAAGTCAAACAAAAACAGAATCGTGTTTATATCAATGTTGCTAAAGTCTTGTTGCACATCGGTTCATAAGAGGCGTATTTTGCAGAAAAACATGACTTGGCAAAATTCAATGATATTTACTTGCAGATAGCAGATTGAAATTTCACTCTTCTATGCCAAGAACACAAGAATACATGAAATAGGATCAGTAGCAGACTACACCGTTCACTGACACTACCCTGCCACTCAATACAATCAAGGCTGATCTTGGGTTTCAAATCTACTTTCACATTTGCTCCCCGTATCCCCGATTCCAAAGACAAGAAAAATCTGCCCGTGCCACCTTAAATGTATTCAACAGCGGACCAGCCAAATCTTCTGGGGTAAAAAATTCCAAAGATTCACAACCCTTTTGAGTAAAGAAACTTATGTTCATCTCAGTCACAAATGATTGGCCTGTTGTCCTGGAACTCTGCCCGTGTGTTTTAGATTCCCTGACCAACAGAAACAATCACTCAGCATCTACCCTGTTGGATCCCTTCAGAATCTTACATTTTTAAAGTGGAATCACCTCTCTCACTCCTCTAAATTTAGGTGGTCCAATTTACTTAGCCCCTCATTATAGGGACCTTCTCATCCCAGAGACCAAATTAGTGAACGTTTGTCATACCACCACCAATGTAAATATGTCCTTTCTCAAATATGAAGACCAAAATTGCAAGGCATTCAAGATATGATCGAAATGAAACCTTGCACAGCTGGAGCAAAATCTCTTTAACCATGTACTCTAACCCCCTGATAATAAAGGCTAATATGCCATTTGCCTTCTTAATTCTTATCACACTTGCATGCTAATTTTCCATTTTCCTTGTACAACCACTCAAGTATCTCTCAACATCAATGTTTACAAGTTTGGCATCTTTCAAAAAAAATTCTGCTTTTCTATTCTTATACCCAACTTCAAACCTCCCCACATTCTACTCCATCTGATCACTCAATGTTTCTATCTCTGTATCCTCCTCACATCTTACATTTCCAATTTGATTTGTGGTGCAGCTGTATTTTGTGGCGGTGCCATCTACCTTTCAATTTTCTGTAACTATTCACACTTCCTGCTTTCTCTGTTTCTTGGGATGTCTTAAACCATACAGAATCCTCAAATGAAGCTGCACAATTTCCATTCCCTGTCTAAAACCAAGTACTTTGATATTCACTCAAATGCCCAAGGAAGCTCTTTCTGGGCCTCAGGTACTTTTACTTGGCACTTCTCCTGAATGCAAATGCAAAGGAAGTAGACTTAGATTGTGGAATAGGAATTAAATGCACATGCAAGCAAGATGGAGAAGGTAGGACAGCCTGTCTGTTCACATCAGAGTTTCAAATACAATATTGTGGAATCTGTGAGGACCTATTGCCTTACAAATATGAACATCTAGTCACACTTGACCAGAATTAGCACATACAGAAAACAACTGCACACTTTGAAAGCCACTGCTCCAACATTATAAGGGACGAGGAGCGAGAACAATGTGTGTGTGACAAAGACAGACAGACCAACAGACACAAAGAAAAACAGAGATTGTATTTACCGTTAATCTAGTAATCCCAAATTCTCTACCTCCTCTTACAACATTACTTGATCTTTTCACTTCTTCCTCCCACCTCGTTTCTTGAAGTCAACATATCTTTGTGTTTATGGCTAATATGTGTTAAAGATTGATTTTAAAATGAAGTTCTTGCTGCACAGGGGAAAATTTCAAAGTTTGCAACGGACTCAAAACCTGGGAAAACTGTAAACTGAGAAGGGGAATTTATGGAATTTCAAAAGACTACAAATTGGTGGAGCAGGTGGATGGGTAGCAGATGAAATTCAAGGTGCAAAAGTGTGAAGTGATACACTTTGGATCAAAGAACAGGGAAAGTAAACATAAAGCAAAATGTACTATTCTAAAGAGTATGAAGGAGCAGAGAGACCTGTGTGTAAATTTGCATAGGTCATTAATGGTGGCAGGGAGATAGGCAGCACTGTTAATTAGACATACGGTTTTCTTGACTTTATTAAGAGGGGCATACAACACAACGGCAGGGAGTTATATTGAACCAATGCAGTACAATACAGGAGAGTATTCTAGGTGCCTCACTTTATATATGTGCAAACCATGCTGGCACGTGATCTGGAACACTGCAAACTGTTCAGTCTCTGGCAGGCTCAAGGATAGCACTACAGTGATAGGGTGGAAACAAATAGAAGGAGGAGCTACCAGTATCCATGCATGTTGTGGTGGAGATGTGACGTTGGTGTCTGACGCTCCCATGCTGCTGTTGCACTGTTACTTCTGATTAGATAACAACTTTTAGCCATCCAAGTTATAGAGGCGGTGTTCCACGGATGCGCACTGCAGAAACTTCTACAGTAGTTTTCTAAATTTGGTTGTGCAAAACGTGTTATTCTTTATTATTCCATCAGAAACCAAACCAAAAACTTCAGTCCATACAGATACAAAACACTTGGATGGGCAAGATAAATCTAAGGGCTTGTTCAAGTATCCAGTGGTAAGCTGTGAATGACTGGGTGTTAATGATACTACCTGCACTTGCGGATCCAGCTTTCCTTTCTGCACCAAGTTAGCCAATTCATCATAGTAGAGAGCAGCAGCTTCTGGAGACTGCTCACTGCAGGTCCGTACCAATTCAAGCAGGGCAGTGGCCTTAATAAACAAATTGTTTCAGATATTAGTGCAATGAGAAACGAAATTGACCACCTTCTTGTTAATCTTGACAAGAGACATTCAGAACAAATACAAAGGAACAACAAAACAAGAACATAACCATCAACTGGTTCTAGAGATAACATGCTGAACAGAGCTGTGAAATACAGCTGAAATGCTTACAAAGTCAAAAAACATTTCATATCTTTTGTAATGATTTACTGCAAAACTACAGAGATATTTGAAAATAAAGTCTATGCTAATGACTTGTTAAAAAGTTTGATTCAGTGATTAGCATTTCCATCTCTGACTAAGAAGGTTGAGACTAAATTCAAATTGGAACAGATAGACAGGGTCTCGATGTAGGACTTGAGCACATCATGTGAGCAATGTCACAGATGCAGTCCTTCAGATATTATATTAATTCAAGGCTCTGTCCATCGGTTTTGATAATTTATATGGGCAGTAAAAATCTCATGAGAGTATTCATAGAAGTCTACACAGCTTGCTCATTTGTCTCATTGTTTTATATTCTTACAGCCAGCTGTAGCCCACAACAGTGACTATTTCACAAGGAAGTACATCTCGGTGTTTCTGACTGTGGCCCTAGAATGCATTGTAAATGCAAGCTCTTTCTGCTTTCCAAGTCAGCTGCACTATTTTTGACATCTCACTGTTAGAAAGGACCATAATAAAGTTATTAAAATACACCATAAGTCAAAATGTTAAAAGGTAAGCACTTCATTGATACTTTTCACCAAGAAACCTGGTGTTTTGCCACTCGAAAGTTCCTTGACCCTTCTTTCTATGCAGCTTTTAAAAACTTTAAATTAAATGACAAATGCCTTTGAATTCACAGTATTTTGGATCTTTTAAGGAACAATATCAACAAATGCCCAATTACAACAACAATGTTGTAAATAAAGTGGAAAATGTGGAACTGAAAATGTCTGACTTCTCACTAGTCACGTCATTTAGCCTGGTCAGACATATCAAGTATGAGACGACTGTGCATAGTAAAGCTATCAATGTTTTCAGTCAAGCAACATTTCACAACTCCAATGAAGCAGAGAAAGTAAAAGCTAAGTTACAAATAAGGCATACCTGCCTGAAGGATTCTTTAGTCATGGATGGCACGTCTGATGATGAGGGTTCAATTTTACTTCTGAAAAAGAAGCATCATCCAGAATTTAGATATTGAACATGGACTTTAATTTAACTACATGAATAACAATATTAAACAATGTTCCGAAACTTGGCACAGAATCCAGTTGTCAAGTAGTTGGTTCATGACATTAAAATCCATTTTGAACTTTGCAACAGTTGGTACAACATAATTATACACGATTCATGTATACTGAACTGTAAAAAAGCTACAAAATTAAAGCTTGTAAACAATGAAACGTTCATTATTGGCAGTGAATCTTTATATCAGTCCTGAGAACCTGAAGGAAGTCACAAACATCCTGACAAGTTATGCAACTAATGGTGATGTTTTTCTGTGAATAGCATTATCAGTATCAACTGTGCTCAAATATAAGCCAAAATAAATATCTCATACTTCCATATTATTTGCAAAGTCTCTTTTTCACTTCCAAGTTGAAAAATAAATTAACTTACATTTATATAGCACCTTACATTCCAAAGCATTTTGCACCTAATAAATACTTTTGAAGTTGTAATGCAAGACACACGACAGAAATTTGTGCATATGAAGTCCTACATGTCGTAATGAGATAATGACAAGATTGCCTGCTTTAGTAATATTGGTTAACGGATAAATGTTAGGGGCACTCCCCTTCTCCTCTACAAAAGAGCACTTTTGGGTCTTTTAGATTCACAGAGAGCAGATGGAGCCTTGATGCAAGGTTTCACATGAAAAATGATATCTTTGAGCAGCACTGTCAATACTGCATTAGATCGTGCATAAGTTTCCAGACGGGAAATGGAAATCAGAACATTCTGACCACTTGATCCATGGCTGACGAAGGATCGCAACATTTTTGGGGCACTCTGTTGTCTTGTCTAAAGAAGATGTGCTGCAAAGAAATAATTATCTGGAGGTTTATTCTTGCAAAATTTAGTAACAATTAAATAAAAGCCACATCCACTCCTTTATAAGCCTTCCTAAAGCATTTGGCCCCAGTCATTCAGCATTCTTTGACATACGTATTATCATACCTGTCATTAACCATGCAGCCCATCATCATGACTGCCCCAATGATTCCAATTCGCTTGTATTTGGATATTGTACTAGACAGTTGCTTCCTAATAACAATGTGCATGTCATCCTGCAGAATTAGGGACAAAACAAATTACTAGCATTCCCACTAGATAACATGAAACATGACTGTAGTACTAGTTCATGCAGGGAAACGAAACAAATACATATAATGCAAACACTAACGCAGATTTTAACCAGATCATTCATCCAAGCTTAGAGAAGGCAAGATAAGAGAAACCAATGCGTCTTCTGAAAACTTCAAATTCTTTTCCTTACCTGAATGTGGCTGCCCTCCTGCCATTTGCTAAAAGCCAATGTGCTCAGGACAAAAAACAGCTTCCTTATCTGTTGTGGAGACAAGTTGTCCATGTAATCCAAGATACCCTGTGTATTACATAAATTGTAAAGATAGAATAAAAATGTCACTATGCATGTATTAAAACATTGAGTCCTTGGAGAAATCTGGGCTATCCTCATAATCTCTGTACATTAGAATACAATTTAAAAAAAGAAGTAAATGACAGCCCTATTCCTCACAGCATTAAGTTGTCATAAAATTGTAGCTATCAAAAATGCTGGTCACAACAATCCTAACTTATTCAAGTCAATCCAGTGGAGGCACTAGGACAGGGATGGTTGTCGTTATTGTAATGAATTCCAACCACCTCAATGACAATCAGATAACATGGAGTCGGCCACTAAAACGAAACAAAGATCTGAGTATCCTGGAAATTTTAAATAAAAACAATATTTGTTTTGTTCAAGGGTCACTGGATTCAAAAAATTAACTCTACTTTCTGTCCTTGGATGATACCAGATTTGCTGAGTTCCTCCAGCAATTACTGCTTTTGTTTCAGATCGCATGGAGTCTTTTGATTTAGTTAATTCATTGTAGAAAGGGACTAGCTTCAGGACCAAAGGCAAAGTGCTACCGCGCAGCCAAGGGTCACTGTGAAAAGAAAAAAATTGATTTTGCTACACGCCTCTGGAAAAGATAAAAGTCAACTGTAAACTATCTGGTGTAAAACTTAATGGGTATTCTTTCTTTCTACGGCATGCATTTTGGAAGGTCGAATTTGAAAGCTGAGTACAGGATTAAGGATAGGATTCTTGGCAGCGTGGAGGAACAGAGGGATCTTGGTGTGCAGATACATAGATCCCTTAAAATGGCCACCCAAGTGGACAGGGTTGTTAAGAAAGCATATGGTCTTTTGGCTTTCATTAACAGGGGGATTGAGTTTAAGAGTCGTGAGATCTTGTTGCAGCTCTATAAAACTTTGGTTAGACCGCACTTGGAATACTGCGTCCAGTTCTGGGCGCCCTATTATAGGAAAGATGTGGATGCTTTGGAGAGGGTTCAGAGGAGGTTTACTAGGATGCTGCCTGGACTGGAGAGCTTATCTTATGAAGAGAGGTTGACTGAGCTCGGTCTCTTTTCATTGGAGAAAAGGAGGAGGAGAGGGGACCTAATTGAGGTATACAAGATAATGAGAGGCATAGATAGAGTTGATAGCCAGAGACTATTTCCCAGGGCAGAAATGGCTAGCACGAGGGGTCATAGTTTTAAGCTGGTTGGTGGAAAGTATAGAGGGGATGTCAGAGGCAGGTTCTTTACGCAGAGAGTTGTGAGAGCATGGAATGCGTTGCCAGCAGCAGTTGTGGAAGCAAGGTCATTGGGGTCATTTAAGAGACTGCTGGACATGTATATGGTCACAGAAATTTGAGGGTGCATACATGAGGATCAATGGTCGGCACAACATTGTCGGCTGAAGGGCCTGTTCTGTGCTGTACTGTTCTATGTGATACTGGTGTTCTGAGAACAGAATATTTTCTAGCTATACCACATTCTTAAACACAAACAGTCCCACTAGAAAATAAGATGCAAAACAAAATTGTTTCTCAACTCAGACATCATTCAACCTACCTTCACAAATATAGCATAAACAGCCATTGTAGACGAATTCTGGGAAACCAGGTCCGTAAGCACGTCAAGTGAGACATCCACCTCTGTAGTGAAACCACTACAAACGTGTGTCACCAGTGCACCAACAACTTCCTGTACAGATACAGATAATCAAAACTCTCTCTGGATTTAACAAAGTGCAATTACTTGAATATCAAATGTGTAAGATACTGAGTAATTTAAAATATTCTTCACATATTAAATCTTAAGAAACATTGCATAAAAATTCCTCACAGGAAAGCGCATCAGGTCATTGATTTCTTAATTTGTTAAATAACATTAAAACCTGGAATGGATGGGTCATCTTACGAGGAAAGGTTGATCTCGCTAGATGCTGGAGTGTAGATGAATGAGAGACATAATGTGAATAAACAAGATCCTTAGGGGTCTTGACAGGATGAATATGGAAAGAATGTTTCCGCTTGCAGGAGAATTTAGAGCTAGAGGTCACCCATTTTTTAACTGAGATAGGATTTTTTTTTCTCACAGTGAGCTGTGTGTCTTTTGAAATCTCATTCTATTCAGGTAATGGGAGCATAGTCCCTGAATACTTTTAAGACAGCAGTAGACAGATTTTTTGATAAGCAAGGGGGTGAAAGGCTTTCAGGGTAGGCAAGAATGTGGATGTACGGTTTCAATCAGATCAACCATGATCTTATTCAATGACAGAGTAAACCTGAGGAACTGAGTGGCTGCTCCTGTTCCTATTCTAGAATACTAGACTTTGAGCCAATGACCAGACATCCACCAAATAGCATCATATAATTAGAATGCCAGCTAAAATGCAAAAGTACTTCCACCTTGCTTTAATTTTTCAACTCCTAATTCTTACACATTGGATACTGTAGCATTAGATCCCTTTTGCACTGTAACTTACGCTATCATAGTCTGATTAGGGAATCAACCAGTTTAGAGACAATAGGAAAGGGAATGTATCTATGTGCACTTTAGCAAGCAATGATGATATAAGCAAAAGATGAAAGGGTAGAAGTTCAATATGAGCCCATGAAAGGTTGTCAGCATAACAGGAGAGCCATTGAAAAATACAGGCCACTGATTTTCATCAAGAGGCAATATCATGTCTCTAGATATGATTGAGGTCAGGTTCTGGATACGATACTTCTTACAGACAAATTGCCTACTTGTACTTATTGTTTAGGCTCATACATAATAGATTGTCACTCAATTGTGAAATCAGAAAATGCCCAATGAAACTCCATCCCTGAAAAAGTTAGCTCCCTACAACAGCAGGAAGCAACAGACAGAAAGCTTTCTCTTACCTGCTGACAGTAGGAATCAAACATCATAAATGCATGTTTATACATTTGGCTGCCAAATGACACCACAGTCACATCTGAGGATCTCAAGAGAGTCTGAGCCAAGGACAGAACAGAGGGAAAGTACTCACGGACAACCTGGAAAGAAATAATGGAATGTTTAGCAAAGAAAAGGGCTATTTCTGATAATAAATAGCAAACTTGACAAAATAACAGTGTACGCTGCAACATGCTACATACCGAGATTTTACTGAACCTATTGCCTTAGTCAATGACAGTTTGTGAAACAGGTATTGTGCTTCAGTTACAAAGAATCATGATCCCACAGATGCTGAAATCAATTACCTGATGCACTTTGCTGTGAGGAATTTTTAACGTGATGTTTCTTAAGATTTAATATGTGAAGGCCTTGCGCTGTGGTAGCACAATTACTGTTGACCTGTAGGAGTGGAAAGAAACTTCTAAATCTTGCAAAAATCAGAAAGGGAATCATGTTTGTTTCAGCTGCCAGCAAAATCTTCACATGAATTGGCAGCATTGCATTTCAGTGGTTAGCCCCTCTGCTTCACAGCACCAGGAACCTGGGTTCGGATCCAGCCTCGGGCGACTGTTTGCGTGGAGTGTGCACATTCTTCCCATGTCTGCGCGGGATTCCTCTGGGTGTTCTGGTTTCCTCCCATAATCCAAACATGTGCAGGTTCAGTGAATAGGCCACGCTAAATTGTTGATAGTGTCAAGGGATGTTCAGGCCCAGTGGGCTAGCTATGGTAAATGTAGGGTTATATGATAGGGGGCTGGGTCTGGGTCTGGGTGGGATGCTCTTCAGAGGGTCAGTGTGGACTTGATGGGCCAAATGATCTCTTTCAGCACATTGGGACTCCATGATTCCATGAGAATCCTTCTGAACTACCTAGTGCAATATCTTGATCAGGATTTGCAGCCAGAGAGAGTCAGTAAGGTTTCAGAAAAGGGTGAGAGAGCACAGACATAGTGCTTGCAATTAGGCAGCTCCAGGAGAAACTCTAAGAACAGAACATGGACTTTGATCAGAACCTGAAAAAGGCCTTTGACACACAGTCTACCATGACAGCCTTTGTAAATTAATGGAGAAATTCAGCTGCCTTGAGAAACTCATCAGCATGGATGACAGCATGTTTGGTTAGCTCAGTTAGCTGGTTAGTGATTCAAAGAGATGCCAACAGTGTGGGTTCAATTCCTGCACCAGGTGAGGTTATGCTGAATGACTCTCCTTCTCAACCTCTCCCCTTGCCTGGGGCATGGTAGCCCTCAGGTTAAACCACCACCAACTGTCTCTCTCAAATGACTTGTTTTCCAAAGCAGTGACAGCTTTGGCTTTATGATCAATGTGAAGAAACTGATATGAACAATCAGCCTGCTTCCGGAAAATTCTATATTGAGTCCAAAGATTCAGTCCAATGGCCCGAACCTGTTAACACTTTGACAGCACATTCTCTCAAGCTTTCTGTTACAAGAAAAAGATCAGGATGGCTGTAACAAGTCTGTAGCCTGCAGTAGACTTTAATTTTCAGTCAGGGAATGAAGAGGAATAAGTCTGTCTGACCTACTCTGCTCTACACATCTGAGGTGTGTGCTCTACACCGGCATCGTGCCTACAAGTTCAACCACTTGAGCTACTTTTGGAAGCTTCTGAAGTTCAAATGGCAGGGCAAAATACCCAACCAAGTTTGAATGCCAAGCATCCACACGGTACTGAGATTGTTACAAGTTAGCTTGATCATGTAGCCAGATGGCCTGACATTCACTCATGAAAACAATCTTGTGTGGAGTACTTGAATGTGGCTGCTCTGTCATCGCATCAAAGCAAGTGCTACAAGGAAACTGAAGCCTTCACAGGGAGTTCTGAGATAGATTTCACATTCTGGGAGAAGCTAGCACAGGATCGTCACATCTTTCAATAGCACAGAAGGAAGCCTCTTGACCTATTGTGTCCACGTTAGTCAATATAAATCTAACAACATTAATCCCATTTTACAGCTTTAGGGCTATAACCCTGGAGGCTGTGGCAACAATATTTAAAAACACTTAAATCCCATGTGAGTTTCCGCTTCAACCATTCTTTCAGACAGTGAGTTTCAGACTCTCACCATCAACTCTCCTCTACTTTTTACCTTTACTCTATGCCCCCTTGTAATTGACCCCTAATCTGATGCGAAGTGAATTTGCCTAGTCATCCTATCTATGCCCCTCATTACCTTATGTACCTCTATATAATCCCCTGTCAAGCTTCGCTGTTTGAAGGAAAACCAGCCCAGCTTGTGCAATCTTTCCTCACAGCTCACGCCCTCCAGCCCACACAACATCCTGGTAAATCTCCTCTGCAGCTTGTTGAGCACAATCACATCCTTCACTTAATGTGGTGACCAGAATTGCACACAGTATTCCAGTTATGGCCCACAGCTGACACAACCACGTCTTATCCGGATTAACCCTAGCAGTCTCATACATACCCATCAGAACACAACCAAATACCTCTTGATGTTGAACGTGGTTATCTTCCCTTCAAAGGGCAAGCAAAGATAAAGTTCTAATTTAATTAGGTTTTCAGAAGGACAAAATTAACAAATGCCACTGTAAATTCTCCAGTTATTAACACTGTTACACGGAACCAGAATGTTAAAACACAACATTCTTTCAGTTTATTTCAAAAGCAAAATAAAAATGGCTTAACGCTAAATAAACATGACAAGTGTGAAACATCAGGATGCAGAGAACCCCTGAAGTAATGGACAGCAACTGGAGGTAGAATGGAGATGGCGTGTCCAAGAGGAAAATACAACACAGGAAGGTGATGACAGGTGGATAATTTTGGAGTGAGTGAGTAGAAGAGACTGGTTAAAATGATGAAAATTGATGTAGAAGGAACTATGCCCCAAAATTCATTGCATCCAAAACCTGACTATAGTACAGCAGGCAAAATAAAACTTTTGTGAATGGATTAAGCAGACAGGAAAATAGCTGAGGGTTTGAGATATAAAAATAGACTGGTACTTTTTCCAAAGGAGGATAGGAAGTTGAGGTGTCACCTTATAGAGGTTTACAAATTCATGAGGGACATGGATGAGGTGAATAACAAGGGTCTTTTCCACAAGGGTGGGGGATTTGAAGACAAGGGAGCATATTTTTAAGGTGAGAGGGGAAAGATTTAAAAAGGACATGAGGGGTAACCATTTTTTGAACACAGATGGTGGTGCGCGTGTGGAATGAAGTGCCAGAGAAAGCAGTAGCTGCCGGTACAGTTACAACATTTAAAAGACATTCAGATAAATTCACGAATAGGAAAGGTTTGGAGGGATATCGGCCAAGGGCAGGCAAGTGAGACCAGTTTAGTTTGGGGACATGGTTGGTCCGGACTGATTGGACTGAAGGGTATGGTTTTCACACTGTATGACTCTATAATACTTAATGTGAATCAAAGCAAAATACTGCACATGCTGGCGATGTGGAATATAAACAGAAAGTGCTGAAGAAACTAACATCTGTGAAGAGAAAAACAGTTAACATTTTGTGTACAAGGTCTCTTCAGAAGTGAAATGTGTTGGAAAAGCTATGTTGTTGAAAGGGGGAGGGGCAAGTGAAACAGAAGGGCAGGTCCAGGAAAAGTTAATTGGAGCAGCATGGTTGTAGAAAACAAAAGAGCACAACATACAGATATTGGGATGGGAGTTACGAAATGTCAAGATGGAAACCGGAGTTCAAGGTCTGTAAGTGGTGAATTCAGCATTGGGTCCGGGGGACTGTAAAATGCCTAAACTGAAAATGAGGTGCTGTTCCTCCAATTTACAAAAGGTTTCACTGGAAGGGCAGAAATAAGAACCCTGAGAACAAAATGGTATATTGAAATGGCAAACAATCAAAGATTGGAGTCACATATGACGACTATGTGGAGGCATACAGCAAAGCAATTACCTTGACTGCATTTGATCCCTTTGACTTAGAAGAGATCACATTGTGAGCAGCAGATGTGGCATACTGGATTAGAGGTGACCCATATTATAAGCAGCAGATTAGCAGATCGGATTGAAGGTAGTACAAGTCAACCACTACTTCACACAGGCGGAGTATTTGAGGCCTTGGACAATGAGGAAGGAGGTAAAGGGTAAATGTGAGGCCATGGGAACGTGTAAAGAAGTGCAAGGTGGATGAAGTGCTGGGGGTAATAGAGGAATGGACCAGGGTTCCACATTGGAAATGGTCTCTATGGAATGTTGACAGGGCAAGAGAAGATGTATTTAGTAGTAACATAGTAGAGTTTGTGGAAAATGTGAGAGCTTGGTGTAGGTTAAGCACAACCAGTTTGCAAGGGCAAATTTCAGCAGACGGTTTCATAACCTAAAAGTACAAAACATCCTCAGTCAGTTAGTGATACTGACCAGAGCATGACTTCTGAATGCAACCTGCAAAAGCTGATCCCCAATGTGGCCAAGGCGAATTTTACTACGTAACAGTTTCTCCACTTGTTTCTTGGTGTTGTTTGTACTGGTTGTATGGAGGATTAGGAGAACCAACAGATCGATAACCTTCAAAAGGAATCAAAAATATTACAATATATCAAACAGCTCAATGTCATCAACGGCAAAAGGGTGAGAAAACTCTGTATCCCTTCCGTCCACTATAGCAAGAAACATTTCACAATAAAAGCATTTACTGAGTACAAGAAAAATCATTTGCAACCCAAGTTTGCAAATACAGCACCTCTTGCCAGTAGAAGGAAGATAAATACTTAAGCTATTAACAAACGAAAGAGGCAAGCTAAGGAGAAGATTTTATGTACAGAGAATTGTGACCTTGAATACACTTCCTGAACATGGAAGAAGAGTCAATAATAATTTCCAAAATAGAATTGAATAAGAATTCTGGGGGGGAAGAAATTGCAGAGTTATAAAAAAAAATGGAGGGAAAGTGAATAAATAAATTACTCTGGCTATATTCAGAACAAGTTGACAGATGAGCCATCATCTTTCTCACAGCTGGAGATAACAGTTTCAATTTGGTTCTCCTATTCTTCGGTCAAGATTGTATACTGAATAAATGCTTTGTCAGAATATTAAATTCTGTTAATTTTCCATCACTTTTTAAAATAGACAAAGCCAATTAGCATTCCTTTGCTGATTATCTCAGTTAAAGATGAAAAAGATCCCTGTTGACTGCATTTGGCACGTTAAAGCTGGACAGTTAATACAATTTGTTTCTTCCAAATAAGCTGCTTGTTCTTTCAGTTTACTGGCATCACTATTTTAAAATATGGCAGTGAAGCCTGTATGTTTTCTTTTTAAAATGAAGAAATCTTGCAACAATTACAGCAACATAGATAGCAAGAGGAATTAGTTACCTTGTGTCCAGCAGCAGAATCTACCACTTCAATAGCCTGTAACAGGAAATAATATTATTCTTTACGTTTTCTTTCACATCAATATCTTAGGAACAAGTACTATATCAAAGAATTAACCACATAATCTACGTTTACACTCTGGTGCTGGGGGAATACTGCAATGTCTGAGGGGCCATCTTTGAGGTGAGGTCCTGTCTGTTCACTTAAAAGGGTATAATTGAGCACTTGGCAAAACGTGAAGAAACACAAGGTTGATGTCCCAGTCAAAATTTATCCTGAAGCAACATCACTAGAACAGATGATCTGTTCATGATCTCATTACGGTTGTTGGAAACGTGGCTGCCAAGCTTTCCACATGAGTATCATAATTACACTTCAAATATACTTTATTGTAAATTGTTTTGGGATAATGTGAGGTCACAAAAGGTGCTACATAAGTGCAAGTCTCAGAAGCGTAAGGGGACATATTTTGGCAAAAGGGATGTGGAAACACAATATGGGCTTAATGGTACAGTTCCAAAAAAGGTACAGGGACCTGTTGATAGATTGTTGAAGATAGGATAAATTAAATGGTTAACAAAGCAGATGGAATTTTTGGCTTCGTAAGTGGAGGCATTCAGTACTAAGGCAGGGAAGATATCTTCCTTTTGTATTTATAGGTATGATTCTCAGCTATGAAGTATAGACAGTTACAGATTTAATCCCAGTAAATCTAGTTACCTGAATCCACTGGAGCAGTGGTTTGGGAGCAATAACAGACCTCATCACATCTGGCTTATCAGAACTGGTAAAAGTGAGTTATGGTTCTGCTAATTACGATCACATTCACCCAGTCCCACAAGTGATGCACTTGCATGGGATGCGGCTAAGCACAGCACAAGGTCTGGCTATGTTTTCCTCTATTTTTATCTATCCTAACAGCAGTTGTGATTCGAGTTTGGATGAAAACCAGCAGAATGCTGACGTCCTTGCAATTGTGTCCAAGTACTAAGTACTAATGATTTCTAGGAGATGCGAGTTAATTGGAAATAATGAAATTTTAAAAAAGCCCTCTCATTTCTACTGTGTTTATTTTCTTTTTTTTAGATCTCACAAATGCAGCATACTAAGAGGAATGTATTTCTATCCACAAAACAGTGCCTGAAAGACGACAGTCGGTAAGTGTTAAATGTGCGGCAGAAACGTATGTATTAAAGAATAAACAGTGCTTTATTTTGCACTAAGATGTCTTCCCTACTTTTTAGAATCACAGATGTGTTACAGCTCAGAAGAGACCATTTGCCCATCATGTCTGCACTGCCTCAATAAATGAGCATCATTAACTAGTGCTCATCTCATGCCTTTTGCATATAAACTTGCACACTATTTTTGTCCAAATAATCAGCCAGTGCCTTCCTGAATGCCTCAAACGATCCTGCCTCCAACACACCTGCAAATAGTGCATTCCATATTCACTGAATGAAAAGGTTTTGCCACATTTCACCCTTGCTTCTTTTACAGATCACTAAGTCTATGCCCTCTTATTCTCGCACCTTTGACAGGCGAGACCAGTTTCCCCTTGTCGACTCTATCCATCCCACTCATGATTTTGAAAACCTCTATCAGATCTCCCCCGAGCTTTCCTCTTTCCAAGAGGAAACAGCCCTTGCGGGCCTTTTAATCGGCATTTTTATTATATTGCATGTAATGTAAAGATGATCATTTACAAAAGGAAATGACTCCAAAATTTCTCACTCGTTATCCAACTTCATGGTCAAAGAAGGATACTATTAAATCTATCTCTGCAGATGTTAGGGCCAGTCAGATAGAGTTTGTGGATGAAAAAGGAGGAGGGGGGGTCTTTGCTGGACTCCCTAGAGATTTAAAAGTTCCAAGCTCTTTGTACTATAGAGCAGTAGGCTTTCCAAGGGAAACTGGTTGACTTTGAAATGTCATGAGAAAGTAGCAAAGCTTGTGTTTTGCTTTCAGAGTCTGTGCATTATTCAGGGAAGTGTCTGCGTGAGGAAATAATTGGAAGTAATTACGGTAGCCACGTGAAAGTAAGGTACAAATCTGATGATTAGAATAATAAACAAAGGTAAATACAACCCTTATCTGTAGCATAGAAAGGTAATAGTTAAAATGTCTTTTTAAAAAAGAATTTAAGGAAATAGCTTTGTTATAAATAACTACTACTGTTTTCATGAATAAATCGTCTTCAAAGGATTTGGGGCACACCATGAGGGCCTATCTGTGACATGTACCTTTGATGCAGGAAGATATAGTGTATAAAGCAGGATGCTCCCTATAGTGCTTCAAAGAATTTGAAACATGCAGGTGGTGTTGGCCTAGCACTAATGTCACTAGACTAATAATTCAGAGGGCCCAGCTAATGGTCTGCGAACCACAGAGCTAAATACCACTATGATCTGGAGATGCCTGTGTTGGACTTGGTTGGATAAGGTCAAAAAACAATCGCACAACACCACGTTATCGTCCTACAGGTTTATTTGAAAACACAAGCTACTGACACCCGAGGAAAGAGTGAGGCTCCAAAAGCTTGCGTTTGCTGGTATTGTGTGATTTTTAACCTTAAATATCACTATGGCAGCTGGTAGAAATCAAATTCCATTAATAATATCTAAAATTGAATGTACTCAACGTCACGGTGCCAGAAACTATGATCGATTGCTATCTGATTTACCAATGCCCTTTAGGGAAGGAAATCTGTCATTCTATTTATGACTCCAGACCCAATACTTTTGATTTTTAACTGCTTCTGAGATGACAGTTCCTTGGGAACATGGAGGTTCAATGTTAATAGTCACAAGTCCTGACATTGATTTGTTTCCAATAACAACAGGCCTGTGCAATACCAAGCTGAGTACACATGGTTCACAATACACAAAACTAGAAGAGTGTCATATTAAACATGTGTGCTTCGCTCGATTAACTTACTTAAATTTGAAGACATCTTCAATATAAGAAAAATTATTCACAGTTCTTGCCATCTCTATTATTTAGGAATTACCTTAATCCAAGCCTCAGCTGTTGCTTTCTGGAACCTTACTGCAGCTTTGATAACATCAAACATGATTGCAACACAGTCGTGACCACAATTCTCTTGATTCACTAAAGTTCTAAATACAAAAACAGCACATTGATCAACATCAGTCATTATCAGAAAAGCCTGTCTTCTGAATGAGTGTTACACTGTATTTAAGAAACTCCTGATAAAGACTAGTTGTAGAAGCCAGATGCATTTTCTCTTCCACTTAGTGGGTTCCATTAAAGTACAACTAAAAAATAGTCTTAATGTTAGAGCATTACTATATTTCTTTTCTGTAGAAGGTTCACTGGACCCAAAACGTTTACTCTGACATTTCTTCACAGATGCTGCCAAACCTGCTGAGTTTTCCCAGCAATTTCTGTTTATATTACCACATTTTTGGATCATCAGTTCGCAAAAGCATTTTGGAAACTGTACTTTGCATATCACTAGCAGCAAAAAAAAGATACCTTTCACAACTATCAGATGTTTCAAAGCATTTTATAATTAATGAAGTATTTGCAAGTATAGCCATCAAGGCTGAGGCAGTGCAAGGTGGTGCAAGGAAGGAGTTATAGGGGGACAGTTCCCCACCACCAGAATCAGGGACGCGGCCTGCGAGACCTGCAAAAGCGAGTTGATGTACACCCACAGGCGAAGGACCACTACTTTCTGCGCAACGCCCAGGGGAACCAGGCCCTGAGTGTAATGCCAGAAGTGGGACAGACAACTTGTGCATAGCAAGTTCCCAAAAACACAAAATATTAATGATCAAATCACTTTTCATTTTGTGAAATCAATTGAGAGACAAATATTCAGCAAAACTCTGGGGATGCTCCCTCATTCTTCTTTGAAATAGTGCCGTAAGATCCTTAATGTCCACCTGGACGGAAAAGTCGGGCCTCGTGAAAGATGGTATCCCCAACACTTCTGTATTCCCTCAGTAACATATTGGTGTGTTGGCTTTAATTTTAGTGCTCAAGTCTTGAGTAGGACTTGAACCGCCAACCTCCTGATGCAGAAATGAGAATGTTACCAACTAAGCTATAGCAAACATTGCTCAATAGGTTTGTAATCCCACAGAGCTCTTGTGGAGCACTATTGTGAATTGTCCCACATAGCAGATGCGTTTTCTTTCTTAAAAAGCTGTTTCATCAGAGAGATTAATAGCTTTAGATACTTCTGCATTAGAGGGACGGTGTATTTTAATCTGGCTTCCCCTTACTTTGAATCTTATTTTCTGTTCAAACACATAAGGGATCTCAGTATAAAACTGCAATGACGAATTATTCAAATTCCAGCTGGATCACTTATGCATAAAATGTTTTGGCATTGTACCCTGTAACACTCTTCTGTTTCTGCTTGTCCCAGCCAATCTGCAGTTGTGAAGGAAGCACACAAGATTCCAATTCTAGATTCATCCGCAATTCTGTAATCACCTAAAGTGAAAGAACAATGCAAGTTTCAGAAAACAAAGTTCAAAGGTTTCTCCACAAGGTCTGTTGCTGCATCAATGAAAGCTACATTAAAATTCAAAGAGTCAAGTGGCACACTGCTCTTACACAAAATAATGTCATACTTACATTTCTGAAATCAAGTTGTGCATAGCCACAACAGAAAGGTTACGACACAAAAAAAAACTTAGCAACTGACAATTTCATATAATAATAGTGTAGGTGATAGCTGCATCTATGGTTATCCTTTAAACATAAACCTGAAGCCCCTCTTGTGACACAATGGTAGTGTCCCCACCCCAGACCAGGTGACTCAGGTTCAAGTCCCATATGCTCCAGACGTGTGTAATAATATCTTTGAACAGGTTGATTAAAAAAAAGTTGAAACATAAATCTTCTTTGATTCTAATTTTCTGTGAATCGTTGCTAGTTTCAGAAATTTGTTCTGACTAACTAAACAAATGGAATGGTGCTTAAAGCATCTGAAGTTTGACATCTCTGAAATCTTCAGGCAGTGTTGCCGGAAAAGATGCTGACAGCCATGGACTTCCATGTTAGTCCAGGTTTATTCTTGGCTACAGGCCACAGTGGTCTCCATTGCCGTATACAGGTTCTCCAGCTGTTACCACCTGCCACAAGCATATCAAAAGGATTTACAGCTTGGTGGACAGTGTGGACGAATGTTGCAGGTTGCAGGGAGACTTGGATAAACTGCAGAACTGGACTGAAAGGTGGCAAATGGAATTCATTGCAGATAAACGTGAGGTGATTCACTTTGGGAAGAATAATAGGAAGGCAGAATACTGGGTCGATGGAAAGATTCTTGGTAGTGTGGGTGTGCAGAGGGATCTTGGTGTCCATGTATATAGATCCCTGAAAGTTGCCACCCAAGTTGATAGTGCTGTTAAGAAGGCATACGGTGTGTTAGGTTTTATTGGTAGAGGGATTGAGTTTCAGAGCCGTGATGTCATGCTGCAACTGTACAAAACGCTAGCGCAGCCTCACTTGGAATACTGCGTCCTGTTCTGGTCGCCCCATTACAAGGAGGGTGTGGAAGCATTGGAAAAAGTGCTGAAGAGATTTACCAGGATGTTGCCTGGGTAGTGGAGGGGGATGATCTTAGATTAGTTCACGGGTTGGCGCAACATCGAGGGCCGAAGGGCCTGTTCCACACTGAATTGTTCTATGTTCTATAATCAACCTGCTTTACCGTGTCATAAGTTGATCTTCATAGATAAAAAGTCTCAGAATGCGACTCAAAAGGAGTTGCCTGCTAATCTAACTTCTGGGAAAATCCAAAATCCAGCATGGTCTTAGTCCTTTGGAAGCTAAATTTTGGACGACATGTGAAAGTAAAGAAGAATCATCATTAACCTGAAACTATAACTGTGTTTTTTTCCCCCACAGATGCTTCCTGAGCAGCTTAATGTTTTGAGTAATTTCTATTTTCAATTTGGATTTCAAACACCTGCAGTATTTGGCTTTTGCACTACTGCTAAAATTACTCATACACTGAGTAAAATCTTTAACAATTTAACCAAAGAATAATTTTCAAATTTAGTTCCTAATTGCCCTGAACACCATGGGTTGATGCAGCCAAAACTTATTTTCAGAATTACATACAATTAATATAATTTGTGTTGTTATAGTAATCTGAAATTAGGCTCTTGTGTGGCAGTAGCAGTGTGTCTACCCGGGCCAAGAAGATCCAGGTTCAAATCTGATTTGCCCCATAGGTAGATCATAACATGTCCCAACAGGTTGATTAAAATAATTATAATTCTGGAAAGGGTTTCATGTGCAGTGCTACTGTACCTCACTCTGAGCCAAGTCCCACCTGTCCTGGAGATGTGTCATAACGTTTCTGAACCGGAATGATTAAGAATTTATATCATTCAAGAAAAATGCATTACTGTGTCATCTCAATACTGTGGCTCAGATACAATATCGCCACTGACAATCAAGACTGACACTTTTGTAGGGCTGCTCACACATTACAGAGAGATGACTGATGGTGTTTAACCCGAGAGTCACCACACCTCAGGTGAAAGGAGACATTGAGAAGGACAGTCCTTCAATGGCAACCTCAGCTGGCATGCAACAACGGTTGCACTGTCAGGACTCAAGTCTTTCAGAAGAAGTAATAAGCCAAGACAACTGTCTGTTCAGGCAAAGTCTCAAAGAATCATAATACATCAGACAATTAGTACTTCTAACAACAGCTGACAATTCATTCTTGGATGTGAATTTCTAATAAAAAAGCATATTCAGGTGTTTTACCTCGAGAGCATCTTCTGTTGTGATGGCATGGAAAATGAACTTGACAATTACAGGGAGATCATCAAGTTTCACTGCAGACAAGGTCGACATAACTGAATGGCGCACCTGTAGGTACAAAAAAAAGAAGCGAATCATAAACTGAAATACTTTTCCGAAGTGAAAATACCCTATGGCTGCTCTGCATGAGAATGTCTTCAATTTCCTATCCATATATCGAGATAAAGAATTTTTTCAAAATATTGGTAATATATATAAATTTGTATTTTCGAATGGATAAATGCATCATATTATATGGCTGTAAGTTATATACATGGGTTTCCCGATTCTGGGTAACACAATAATTTATGGTCCAGGATTACATCTTCAGATTTCAATCCTATTGTCCATACTGGAAGCAGAAATGCAAACACCAGATGAAGATGAGATTAGCTACAGCTGTACTCTTTTTTAAAAATTCATTAACAGGTTGAGGGCATCGCTGACCAGGCAGCATTTATTGCCCAGAGGACAGTTAAGAGTCAACCACATTGCTGTGGGTCTGAAGTCACATGTAGATCAGACCAGGTAAGGATGGCAGTTTCCATCCCTAAAGGACATTAGTGAACCTGATGGGTTTTTCTGACAATCAACAACGGATTCATGGTCATCATTAGATTCTTAATTCCACCTTCTTTATTTAATTCAAATTCCACCATCTGCCGTGGCGGGTCTCTGGATTAACAGACCAGCAATAATACCACTAGGCCATCACCTCCCCAGACAGTCAGGGATAATCACTCTCAGGATTCTCTCGTGAAAAGCAATCTGTTCCCTGGGGTAACTGATGGTGTTTTTTCAGAACCCAAAGAGATAATTTAAAGAATTAGCAGCATCACACAACACTTTAGGGAGCCACAGGCAACAGTGATGTTGGCAGAAGACTGGTTCACATCACACAAGATAGAAGAACATTATGAAACATTTTTCACTCAGCACCCTAGCCGCTCCACAGATCCCCACTCTGCTCAACTTACAGTTTTTACTGAGTCAATGGGGTAATCTCCAAGAGGAGGCTGCATGTTTATTCACTGGGCAGGGAGAATGTACAGCATTGGAAATAAAAAACTTGCATATTCTCCTTTCGGACGCCCAACCCAAGATAATAAAAAAATGAAAACACTGTGGATACTGGAAATCTGAAACAAAATCAGAAGTAGCTGGAGAAACGCAGCAAGTCTGGCAGCATCTATGCAAAGAAAGAATAGTCAATGTTTCAGGACCGCGATCCTTCTTCAGGTGTTGCCAACCCGCTGAGTTTCTCCAGCTATTTCTGATAATAATGGGAGATTTACAATGGTTTCAAATCCTTTCATGTGTAATTGCTTATGGAGTCCAGAAAGAAATCGTCTCCTTTCAAACGAACTAAATATGCTCTATTCTTCAATCTATTGTGTCCATACTAGTTCTTTGTAAGAACTACTCAATTAGTTCCGTTGACTCTTGAAGTTGATTGAATAGAACAGTGAATAGAATTCTGCATAGTTTTAGGATGGAGGTGGAATTGCCAACTGAGCTAAATGAGGTTTTCGATCTTTGATTTGGGGGCTTTGAAAGGAACAATAGATGATTTGGATTATATAACCTCAGATTAGCCATGGTACATGTGGTTGGGGGGGGGGTACAGGGTTGAGGACAGTCTGGGTGGGATGCTCTTCAGAAGGTTGGTGCAGACTCGATGGGGCAAACGACCTTTTCCTGCATGGCAGGGGTTCTATGATTTTCCCATTCTTTCCTGCAATGGAGTTTTCACTGGCAAGGCCAGAATTTGTTATTGCCTAATTGTCCTTGAAAGCAACATCTTAATAGGTCATTACAGTGGCCCCTGAAGAATCAACATAGTACTGTGCATGTGAAGCCACAAATACATCATACCAGGTAAGGATGGCAGATTTTCTTCATTAAAAGAACATTAGTTAATAAGAATGGATATTTCATGATGATCAATTATGGTTTCAGGGACACCATTACTGAGACTGGCTATCAATTCCTGATTTATCAACGGAATTTAAAGTCCTCCAATGATCTGGTGAGATATAAACCCTCGACCCAGAAGATAATCTTGTGCCTTAGGATCACTGGACTAACCATTAACTCTGCTTTCTCTTCACAGCTGTTTCCAGACCTGCTGAGTCTTTCCAACAATTTCTGATTTCGCTTTCAAAGTTACCACTGTACTGAATCTTCCTCACCCAGGTGGTACATTCCAGGTCAGAAGTACATATGCACTTTTCTAGGTGGGAGGAATACAATTGCTAACTTTGTTCCTACCTCAACAATCAAAGACACTTAGGAATTTGAAGTGTCTCAAAATGCTCCCTAACAAAAACACATTTGTACTGGTGCTTTGCTTTCTGTTTTCAATTGTAGCACATAGAAGCAGTAGCACAAGAAGTTCCATTATAAAAATTTTACAATTATCTATCTTCACATTCTAAAACTGACCAAAAAGTGAGAGAGTTTCAAATTTTCAATACTGCAACTTCAGATGAGGAATCCTCACCTCTATCAATAGCTCAGCATGTAGATTGAGGCTAGAGAGGGCATCCAAGATGGGCACTGTCAGCTGAGTGTTCTGCTGCAACAAGGAACTGTCAGAAAGAACAGAAACCATGTAGAACTGATTGGAATACGAATTAACACAAAAAGTGAAAAAAAAAAGAACATCGTCATACAATAAATTCAAACAAAACTGCATTTCAAGAGATGTAGAAAGAAATTTGGCAGTCATAGCACACACTTCACTTTCAATGTTATAAAGAAAGCCTGGATTGGCTGGGACTTTTTCCACTGAAGCACAGGAAGCTGAGAGGCGGAAGTTTATAGAATAAAGAGGGGTATAGGTAGAGTTAATGATAGTTGGCTTTTCCCCCAGGATGGGAGATTTCAAGACTAAAAGGAAAATTTTTAAAGGTGAGAGGAGAGAGATTTAAAAAGACATGATGAGAAAATTTTTACACAGAAGAGTAGTTTGTGAGTGGAATGAACTTCCAGAGGAAGTGCTGAATGCGGGTGCAATTACAACATTTACAGTCATTTGGTTAAGTCTGTGAATAGGAAAGGTTTGGAGGGATATGGGCCAGGAGCAGGCAGGTGTGACTAGTTTAGATAGGATTATGGTCTGCACAGCTCTGTTTCTATGCTGTATGGCTCTATGATGGAACAACAATTTAAAAATAGTGGTTAAATAAACAGAATCGTGCTGTGCCAGTCTACAGAGGTTACACTGACGCCTTTTGTATGCATTGCCCTGACCAGACCAGTGGGACAATATGCACTACTGTGGTTATGTTAAACAAGTGGAGATAACTATTTTCTTTGGGGAAAAAAGTCCAAATAGCAGAAGAAAAATATAAGTTTGCACTTGGAAAGTGGAGATTTGTTTCCCCAATTGTCTAATCTGGTAATTGTACTTAATCATATAGATTTTTTCGATGAATAGTTAATCCTCCGCATTTTGCATCGTGCTACAGATATCTTCCCAGGCTCAGCAGTTGTACAAGCCAAATTGTTATTATTAAGGTCACAGTTATGACAGTAATTTTTACAGCTAGAAATATTTCACAATACATGTTATAAAGCAAATATAAAATTTACTCTGCAGCATTTAAAAAGAAAGCTGTTAAAAGTAGTTTGTCACTTTTAATTTTCTCCTCCCAACTGACATGCATTGGGTTATATTGCCAATATTGGCAATAGGGATTGAAATGCTTTCTCTAGCCTAAGCCAAACTGAACATGACAGGGTGAGGTGGGGAGGCTACAGTGAAGCCCAGTATATAGATACATGACAGGAGTGCAAGCTGGTTTGATATTATACTCACATTGTTTAAGCCAGAGGCAATGAACCAAAAATACAAGTGACTCCACTAGATCAATATGAACTGAGTGGGACTATATGGTTCAGCCTCACATTGAAAAGTACACTGATAAACTTAGCCACCAGAGGAGCTTAACTCTCAGCTATATATAAAAGGCCATTCACCACATATTCCAGATCCAACTTACTTAAGTTCTTTGGCAATTTCATTGTGTTGCGCGTCTTCCAAAATTTCTGGCAAGCTGGTGATGATGTCCCGCTGAATTTCAAGAGAAGCAACACTAATCAGCTGCATAATCTTACTTGTCAAATCCTGGAACAAACCACACAGGGAAATAAGGAATGATCATATGGTGTACTATTCAGTTCTTGAATGCCATAAACAAACATAAAACAGAAAATATCGTGCATTTACAAATCAATAGGTAAATAAATGTAACTAACCAAGAGAATATGCAAGACAGTGTGCAAGAAGGAATTCACAGGCATATTTACAAGATAATTACCTTATTCGAAGATTCCAATAAGCAACAAATTAGAATGTTAACTTCTAGTAACTCTCTAAATCAATTCCAAATGACATTGTGTATTATGTGGTGATGGCGTTATTCCAAGATTAAGTCCTGTAATAACAGCTGGCAACATAACAAAATCTCTGATCAAACAGACATTTGCAGTGCAGGAGGAGGCCAATCGGCCTGTTGTACCTGTGCCAGCTCTCTGTTAGAGCAGGCAAATGGGAATCCCAGTCCCCTAACTTTCTGCTTTCGTCATGCATTTTCAGGTCCTTCTCAAAAGATGCAATGAATTTTGCTTCCCTGTGGCAAATCTGCATAAATATTTCTCCTCACAACTCTCAGTTTTTGACAATTTTAAACTGAGGAGTCACTGGATATCAATAAAAAACATTCAAATTTACCCTACAAAATCTTCATAATGCTGAAACTTAAGATTTTCTTATCCTTTTCCTGCTGCAGTGAAAATAGTCCCAGTCATTCAAACGAATCCAAACTGCATACACTTTGTGGTTTCAATGTCCTTTCTATGTCAGTGTACACCAAACTAGTTTTCCAAAATGGCCTTGTGCTAATTTAATAACGCAAACATTCCTTGGCAAATGACATTCAGTTACTGATCATGATCTATGATCAATTAAAAATCAAGATTATATATAGGCCCACGAAGCAGTGCAATACTTTTCCCTTTTTTTGAAGGGGAAGACATCAATGAAAAGACAACGCAAACAAACTGCCTCTTCAGTGGTGACGTCTTGAAGGCATCCATTTTCCTCTCCACTGATTGAGCAGATGACTCTAAACATGCGCTCAAACAGCAAATTAATCAATCAGAATCAAATTAATAAATTAAACAAGATGTTACGGTTGTATAAACACATCTTAACCAGAGAGGGTGGCACGGAGAGTTGTAAAGATAATATGTTTTGTGCTTACCTTACTGTCTATGATCCTGTCTAACCATTTAAACTGACTGATGATGAGTCGTGGCATGTTAATTCCATCCTCTGGAATACTGAAATAGAGAAAAATTCCTTAAAGGAAATCTATTTTCACACATGCAGACAGCGAGGTATCAAAGAATTGAGATTCTGACAGTAGTTCAATAACTCAACAACTAAAGTTCTGTTCTCATATTACTCTACACTAATACCAATCAGCATTAACTCACAAGGAGGTATTATCAAATAGTTACATCATGTAGGTTAACAGCCTACTTCAGAAAACCAAATAGTGTGATCATTGGAAAACACACCCGTAATAAGATTTAACAGAAGTTATAATCAGGTAAGGATGGGTGAGGGTCTAGGCCCAAAACGTCAGCTTTCCTGCTCCTAAGATGCTGCTTGACCTGCTGTGTTCGTCCAGCTCCACACCTCGTTATCTAAGGATGGGTGATTTGGCTTCCCTCTTTTCAACCTCCTCAGTTGGCCACAATTAAAATTTGGATTACTTTTTTAACGGAGCTAAAAACAATTAACTGGTTCACCAAAATAAGCAATCAATTAAAATGTTATATTGAGTGGTAAAAAGGATCATTTATTATTTGTTAACTCAGAGAAAAATAATAAAATGCAACTTCAAAAAATATACATGCACAGAAGTTCGATGTTAAGAGGGATGTTAACCAGTGCAAAAAGGTTGACAAAGGAAATCTTTAGTTTACAGGCCAATGGTGTCTTTAAAGGGCTTAGTTAATTACTAAATAAAAACCAAAAGAACTGCAGATGCCGTAAATCAGAAAAATCTTGTATCCTCAGAGTAGGAAGTATTTCTATTGTCCTTTGAGTTGTCAGTATCCTGATGTTTCCTTTTAATCAGTTCTATCACTGGACATTGATACTTCTTAACAGGTTGACGGAAACAGAAAGAACTTTCTCCAATTTATTCTCATCACAAATGCATCTCCCTGCTCTACTAAAGAAACTCCCTGAAATACAGTTTGTTTGTTGATTCCAATGTCTGAGCTTTTGCCTTCTAAGCTCCAAAATTGTCGACAATGTCCTACATCTCCAAAATGTGAAACTTATCACACAGATGCAAATCAACATGGAAAATGAGTAGATGACTGACAGGGTAGACTAGCTTTCTGTACTTTTTAATTAAAGGTGTTAATTTCAGTTCAGATGATTTTGTTCACTTCGAATTGGTTTCAGAGATCTTGGCAAACCTATGTGGTCAGATGATTGCTGTGACCATCTTTTAAATCAGTTGTCTTTTATTTTACAAACCTCTTAGTCCCTAAAAGTCCCCGGTATTAAAAATCTGACAATGGAATTTTGAAAACCAATACTCCATTTTTATTACTGCCATTCAAGAAGTGATGTATCTACTTTTATTTAAACTATACAGCTTTGTCATAAAGCCAGACTCCCAGGCATTATTCAGATATCACAAAGGATTTCAAATCCAATTCATTACTATTTTTGAACTGCTGTTACTAACAGGTTCCACAAGCAATTATTAAATGAATAACATTCCAATCTGCTTTGATACTGGTTGAGGGAAGGAAGAGTAATAATGGTTAGCATACGGGAAGAAAGTTGAATCATTAGTTTTCCTTTATGGTAGATAATGCTAGAGTAGCATGATAGTCATTGAATCATAGAATCCCTACAATATGGAAGCAGACCATTCAGCCCATCGAGTCCACAAATACCCTCTGAAAAGCATCCCACCCAGACTGACCCCCGACCTTATCCCTGCAACCCTGCATTTCCCATGGCTAATCCACCTAGCTTGCACATCCCTGAACACTATGAACAATTTAGTATGGCCAATCCAGCTAACATGCACATCTTTGGGCTGTGGGTGGAAACCCACGCAGACATGGGCAGAATGTGCAAACTCCACACAGACGAATACGTGAGGGTGGAATCAAGCCCAGGTCGCTGAGGCTATGAGGCAGCAGTACTAAAATCTGAGCCACTGTGCCAACCAATTATGGGGGTGCATGCTGGAAATTGAGCCCTGGTATTCCTGGAGTCATGACAAAAGTTAAGGATTTTATAGAAGTCTGCAAAATCTCCAATTTAGCTGATTTTCAGACCCAGATTGACAGAAAGCACAAACCAGGTTTCTGTACTTAACAAGAATTACTATTTATTAACAACAGAACAGACTGCAGTTACAGGCAAACAACAATGAACAAGTGTCATATGCTTCTACAAATTAAAACTCTAATTTCCTTTTAAACTCCCCTTTACATACACAAATGCACACACAGAGACAAACACACACAAGAAAGAAAAGAGTATTATTGAATGAGGGAAATCTGAGAAAGCCGTTCACTGTTCTCCTTTCACAGGATCTGCTAAGATGGTTCTTAAGCTAATCAGAATGCTGCTTTTCTTAAGGAGGGTCCTGACCTGAAACGTCAACTTTCCTGCTCCTCTGAAGCTGCCTGGCCTGCTGTGTTCCTCCAGCCCCACAGTGTGTTATCTCAGACTCCAGCATCAGCAGTTCTTGCTATCTCATGCTGCTTTTCAATTTTCCTTCTCCGGAAGCTTTCACTTTTTTGCAAGTAACACAAAGCGATTGGTTTACACATATAAAAGGTCTCTGGCTTACTAATTAAAATTCTCATCTTACAGCAACTGCTGGAGGAAAAATAAACTGGCTTTCCTCAGTTCAAAGTGGCTTTTACTGCAGAGAACAGAGCACGCTTCTGAAATGGTGGAGGTCTCATGGCATCTCCTGATCTTGTTAAAGTTGTTCAGCTACCTGAGAACCAATTACATAGATGTTGGCAGGCAGCAGACCTATGTAATTGTCAACAGATCACTAGTTAACAGGCTAATTCACTAGTTCACAGACCAATAAGCTACCTGTTGCCAGCAGAATCTCCATTTGTATACACCCTCAGCTTTCAAATACTGCTTCACAAGCAACCATGTTAACAGCACTTTAAATGAGTGTCACATTATTTGCTTTCAAAACTTCAGCAATCTTTCAACAATCCTTGCTTTTACAAGTGTTCTTCTCTCACTTCAGTCCACAATCAAAAATACATAAAAATTTAAAATTCCACTCTTTACAAAAGTGTTTCAGTAGTAATGGAGAGAATGCAGAGAAGGTTTACTAGGAAGTTGCCTGATCTGGAGAGTTTTAGTTAAGAGGAAAGGTTAGACAAACTCAATTGTTTTCACTGGAAAGACTGAGGTTGAGGGGGCTATTTTATGAGAGCCATAGATGGCTAGTGGATAGTCAGAGATGTTTTCCCAAGGAGAGGTAAACTACATCAGGACACAGGATCAAGGTTAGAGGAAAGTTTAAAGGTGAAATACGGGTAATTGTTTTCACACAGAGGGTGGTGGATGCCTGGAATGCACTGCTCTAGAGGTAGTTTAAGCAGGTACATTCATAACGTTTAATGCATGTCTTGATAGACTCATGGCTGGGAGGCGAACAGAAGCAGTAATGACCAGGTTTAAACATGGATTAGAATTGAAACAGCCTTGACGGGCCAAAGGATCTGTTCCTTTGCTGCATTGTAATTTTCTACACCCTTGTTTAATAATAAGGCTACTCTAAATTATCTGATACATATAATGGGCAATTGCTTTCACGCGAACATACTCTCTATAGGCTATGAGAATTACAAAAACTACACAATGAAAGAAAAGTGAGACTTACCCATCATACATAAATTCAGGAATTTTTTCAAATAATGTGTTCATAACAGAAGGCTAAGATAAAGAAAAAAATTCACGAATAAACCACAAGAAATGGGCACTTATTATTCACTGCACCAACCACAACTTTTGCAATCAGTTTACCTGCAGAATCTCAATCCCAAGAAGCAGCTTTATGAGGCTTTCCTGATAGTTCAAGTTGTTACTGTAAAACATGAATATACACATGGGTATGAACAAAATGATTGACGATAAGTTGCAAAACAATGATGGAAACAGTTTAATTTTTGCCTTGCCTAAAGGTCAAGATTTTGCTCACATATAGCTCCACAGTACTGACAGTTCTTATCAGACTTTGATTGTAAAAAAAGATTAAAAAACAGAAGCAGGAACAGGCAACGAGGCCTGTCACATCTACTCTGCTTCTCAGTAGAATCACGGTTGACCCTCAAACACCAACTTCTCATCTAATTCCCAAATCATTCATAACCATTCATGCCTAAAAATCTGTCAGTCTTAGTTTTAAGTCTACCCAACTGAGCAGTGACAGCCCTCTGGAGTCAAGAAGTTCAAAGATTTATAATGTTCCGAGTGCAGAAATTTCCCTGCATCTCAGTTCTAAATGGTTGACCATTTAACCTGAAATGATGTTCACTAGTTCTAGACTTAATCAGGGGAAGTAGCTGTTTGGCACCCAATCTGTCAAGCCTTCTCAGAATTTTGTATCTTTCAATGAAATCATCTATCACTCTTCTTATGGTGGAGTGAGTATAGGCTGCTTTTAATCAATGGCTCTTCACTAAGTTCTTCGATGGACAGGGTTGTCCAAAAGCCATTCCACACATCTATGTGTCACGAGGATCCAACAACCTTGATTCTGCCCTCATTTAAAACATGAACAATTTCCAACATCATGCGGCCAAAGATACAGGACGAGAATTACACAATTTCACCATTCCTTGATGGCTAATATGATTCTCAACTCCATTCTCCTGTCATCTCCCCGTGACCCTTAATGCACTAACTAATCAAGAACCTGTCTATATCTGTCTAAAAGACAATCAATGGCTTGGTCTCTAAAGCCTTCTGCAGCAATGAGTTTCACAAACACACAAACCTCTAGCTGAAGAAATTCCTCCTCATCTCAGTTCTAAAGGGTCCTCATTTCACTCTGAGGTTATACCCCAGGTCCCAGTTTCTCCAACGAGTGGAACCATTTTCGGTAAGTCTACTCTATCCAGGTGTCTCAGTACTCTTAAGCTTCGATTAGATCCCCCTTCGTCCTTCTGAACTCCATTCAGTACGGACCTAGAGTCCTCAACTGCTCCTCATTTGACAAGCTCTTCACGTCCAGGATCATTCTTGTCAACCTCCTCTGGATGCCCTTCAAAGCCAGCATATCTTTCCTTAGGAATGAGGCCCAAAACTGCTCACAATAGTCCAAAGGCAGCCCAACCACAGCCTTATACAGCTTCAGCAGTATATTTCTATTCTTGAACTCTAGCCCTCTTGAAATGAGTTTTTGTTATAAATTCATTCCCGGGATGAGGGAGTTGTTGTCTATGGTCAGTGTACATTGCTCATCCCTAAGGGCAGAGAACCAAATTGCTGCTCCAGGCAGTATTCCTTCCCTAAAGGACATCAGTGAACCAGATGGGTTTTTCCAACAATCAACAATGGATTCATTGTCATCATTAGATGATGGGGCTTTGCAGGTTACAAATCACGAATTGAATGATTTTATATTTGAGACTAAAGTGCAGTATCGCGGTAACCCAAAAATTCAACAAACTGATCCAACAAATAGCAAGTTATGCAACCCAAGAAAATTTCAGATTGGGTCTTGCTCTGATCTAATCTTATTTGGACAGTACAATTCTTTTAGCTACGGGGTCCCACTTCGCATCATTATTGAACCATGCTGCATTGAAGACAAGCGACAAGCAACCAGCTTAGTTGTGCTGCAGTTGAGCAACCAACATACACTTACTAACCAGGCCTGTACAACAAGTTAGATGAGATACGATAAAGGTAATTAATGCCCAATAAATTTACATTAACAAAACAATACCTTCGGGGGAAAAAAATCAGCAAAAAATATAAAAAGCATTTAATATTTTAAAAGTATGTAGTAGAGCATTGTAAACTTAGTTTTTACAAGTGCTGCAGCTATTAGTTTATTAATACAATTGTACAGTACCTTGATTCGCCCTCTTGAGATTGCCCACAGGGTAAGAGGCAGTTTCTGAACTTGTCCCTGCCTTCGATGTGTGACTCTAAGCCACTTACAAACTCCTGCACAACCTGCAAACAACACAATTTGCATCAGTTCTTGTTTCTGCAATCCAAGAAACTATCGTGATGTCCAGCTATCCAAACGTGCCAAGCGAGAAGCAGCTAACTGTTTTCAGATTTTGGCTGATGGCTTCAAAATAACCAGAGTGTGCATAAAAGCAACAAACATTTTTAAGACAAGCCCCCATCCCTGTCACCTTGTCTTCAAGGGATTTAAAACATAATTCTTTGAAGATCAGGCAGTGAACATTTGCAGCCTGCTGTATATTTCACAGCTGAGCGCAAATGTGACCTCAAGCCAGATTGACACTGCCAGGAAGTCAGTGAGTTGCCATACACAGGAGGGAACTCAGCCAATATTTATTCTCTTTCATGCAGGGTGTTACACTTCAGGAGCAGAAAAGGGCCACTCAGTCCATCATGCCTTCACCAACCCCTTAAGTATTTTAACTTGGTGCCAATCTCCTGCCTTTTTCAAGCCTGCACATTATTTGAACAGAAACATTCATCAAATGCCTCATGAATGCCTCAACTGAACCTGTCTTCCTCACAATTCCAGACAGATACTCCAGATCCTAATTACCTAGTACGTGAAAATACATGTTAATCTTTCTTCGTAACCAAAGAGTCTCATCTCTTGAACCATTCAAGTAAACCAATGCATTCACATTTCCTATAACGTGGCATGCAGAACTGTACATTATAGTCCAACTGAGGTATAACCAAAGGTAACAAGGTGTAGAGAGCTGGATGAACACAGCAGGCCAAGCGGCATCAAAGAAGCAGGGAGGCTGACGTTTTGGGCCCAGAAATTTTCTGAAGAAGGGTCTAAGCCCAAAATGTCAGCCTTCCTGCTCCTCTGATGCTGTTTGGCCTGTTGTGCTCATCCAGCTCTACACCTTGTTATCTCAGATTCTCCAGCATCTGCAGTTCCTACTATACCTGAGGTATAACCAGTTTTTTTTTAAATTCACCACAACTTTTCTCACTCTTGTACTCTATGTCCCTAATAATGAGACACAGGATATTGGGATCTTTTTCAAACAGATCTCTCATGTGTTCTGCTACCTATAAAGATTTATGTTTATAGACATGTAGAGGCTCTACAATCCTGCAAAATCTTTATACTAGCACAGTTTATTTCATACTATCTGTCTATGTTCATTGTGTCAAAATCTGTCACCTCACATTCTTCTGCACTGAATTTTGCCTGCCATCGATTAACACGCTCCATAAATTTGTCAATTTCCTTCTCACTGTTAACAATGATCCCACGTTTTTCATTACCTATAAATTATGAAACTGTCTCTGCATACCAATATTTAAACAATCTATATCTTTATATATTATGTGTGTTCTTTATCCCTCAGCAAATGTTGTATCCAAACTAAAAACCAGAAGAACTGCGGATGCTATAAATCAGGAACAAAGCCAAAGTTGCTGGAAAGGCCCAGCATGTCTGGCAGTATCTGTGAAGGAAAAATACAGTTAACGTTTCAGGTCCAGTGACCCTTCCTGACCCAAATGTTAACTCTGTTTCTTTCCTTCACAGATGCTGCCGGACCTGCTGGGCTTTTCCAGCAACTTTGGTTTTGTATCCAAACTGCTGTTTCAACTTTTACTCTATGGCCTATGCAGTTCCTTACAAGTCTGTTGTGTGGCACTGTATCAAATGTCTTTTGGACTACTATGTACACAAAGTCAACAACCTTGCCCTCAGAAACCCTCACTATTAGCTTTTCAAAAAACTCCAGCAAGTTAGTTAGACTGAGATTTTCCCTCAACAAATCTGGCTGACTCTTCTGAATCAACCCACATTTTTCGATGTAACTATGAACTTTCTACCAAATAATTGTTTCTAGAAATTTCCCCACCATTATAGTGAAACTAATTGATCTTTACTTGCTGGAACTAACATTAAAGCCTTTTTTTTTAGAAAGGATGTAATGTTTGCATCACACTGGCACCATCCCTGATTCCAGGGAAGAATGAAAAATTATTGCCACTGTCTCCACAATTTCCAGTCACACTTCCTTTAATATCTTGGATGTATCACATCCAATCCCAGTGCCTTATCAATTTTAATAACATCAGTTTATCCAATAGGTCCTCCTTATCAACTTTAAATGCTTTTAATGACCGAGATTCCTTCTGTCAGCATGACCAAAAGCCTCATAGGTAAAGACAATTCATTTGGCACCTCAGCCACGTCTCCTGCCTCTATGTGTAAATACACTTCGTAATACCTAATTGGCACTGCTCCTCATTTTACCACCTTTTTATACAAGATTTTGGAATTTTACTTTATGCAGGCTATCAATCATTTATCATAAGCCCTCTTTGCTGCTCACATTTGCTTTTCAGTTAGCTTCTGAAACTTTATATTTAGCTTGATCCCCAATTGCAATTACTACCTGAATTCTGTCAGAAGCACACTTTTTCTTCTTTAACTTAATTTCTGTCTCCTTTTTTATCCAAAGGTAGGGTTGTCTGTCCTATCTTTCCCTGTTGATGCCTTGACTGCGCCCGAATCATATTCCCTTGGAAGGCAGCCCATTATTCAGCTGCTTTTCCTGCCAGCTTTACATTCCAGTCTATCTGGCCCAGCTCTGTTCTTGGCCAGTTCAAGATGGCTCACCATTGATTATTCTTCCCCTGGATTGACACGTCATTTTCCACTGTCATTCTAATCCCTATGATACAATGATCATTGTCCCCTAAATTATCCCCCACTGTCACTTGATCTAATTTTCCTGACACATTCCCGAGAAATAGGCCTATCAGTGCCTCCTTTCTTATCAGATTACATACTAATGTAGGAAATTCTCCTGAACTATGTGATGTCTAATGCATGGCCTTCTGAGGTCCAAGCGTAGCAGGAACTTCTACATGAGATAGTTGAATGCTGATCAGCAAGTGCAAGGCCTCTGAGCTTACAGGTAACATTGTGTTCGGGAGCAATCCAGAAATGCCAGTGCCTCGCTGCCCATAATTACCTGCAGATATACTGGCGAATCGTAAAGTCCCTTATTACAACTACTATATGATATTTACAGTTCTCTTTAATTTCCTTGCAAATTTGTTCCCCTATATCTTTCTTACTAGGCAGTCACCCATAAACTGAACACTATAATTGCATCCTTCTTATTCTTTAGAGCAGATAAATTGTTTCAGATTGTTTCTGTCCTTGAACATTCTCTTCTTCCAGTTCTGAAATGCACTCCTTAACCAAAAATGCCACGCATCTCCTTTTTTCCCTTTCTTTTCTTTTCTGAGCATCTTGTAGCCAGGAGTATTTAACAAGCAGACTTGCCTTTCCTTCAGCCAGGTGTCCTACAACATCTAAATCCCACAAAGTGTACCTATAACTCCAATTTTATTAATTCATTCCATGCATTCACATATATGCTGTGTAGCCTGATTTTGACTGAATTAGTCTCTTCCTTATTCCACTTATATACTATTTTCTGCTTTAGTATGTTCTGCTTCTCCCTACAATTTGTGCGCCCTGGAAATACTTTTCAGTACTTTCTCCTGGTTCCTACACCAATGTTTAGTTCGTTTAAAGCCTCCCACATAGCACCAGCAAGATACTCTGCAGGGCATCGGTCCCAGTTCTGTTCGGATGCTGGGTCACAGGTATCATCTTGCCCAAAGCCAGTCCAAATGTCCCAGCAATGTAAAGCACTCACTCTTGCACTATCTTTCCATCAATACATTTATGTGACTTATATTCCTATTTCTGCACTTACTTGCTTGTGGCCTTGGGAGTAATTTGGAGCTTCATATTTTACATACTTTCCTGCATGCTATTTTCCATGTCGCTCCCTAAATATCAGTTACAAGACCACAATTTCCCTTCATGTGCATGTCGTTAGTATCAACGTGGACCTCAATCTCTGTATATTCACCCTCCTGAAAAGAATATATTGTAGTGATTCCGTGACATTTTTGACGCAAGCACCAAGAAAACACAAACTCCTTTGAAGTCACACCTAAGTGAAACACTTTTCAGCTGATGTCAAACAACTCACCACTGATCAGGGGCTGAATCACAGATCTTCTGGCCAACTTGATTTAGTGTTCATCAGGTAAAGGACTTGCCCAATGAGACTACAGGTAACGAACCGGGCATAAAATCTAAGCATGCATTAGAATTAATTTATGAATTGGTGTGAACATAATGCCTAAAAAATATCACTGACCAATTAACATTTGCAACAGATTATAGCACATATGCAAGCAATTACAACAAGATAATACTTTGAAGTAAGATAGATTTACATTAGGATAACGTGGATGCTTCCGTAAAGCTTGACAAAGCTTCTTTTGAAAAACTGCTTGGTCCAAACCTACAACAATTAAAAGATCAGAATAAAATAAATTAAGGACTATTTTTGAGTGCTCACAGAATTTGACAGAGCACAAATTCTTGTACATTATTTTAGGTCCAACAATTACTTGCAATTTATTTTACACCCTTTTACACTTGGTGACACTCTGCTCCACAGCTACAACTCATCAGACAGGCAGTCAACCTGAATTGTCAAACTAAAGAATTGATCTGAATTCTCTAAAAATTAAATGAAATATCCCTTTAATGATTTAATATAAACAAAAGGATTTTTATTTAGCTTTGGATCCTGCCTAGCCTGACTAAGTGCCAAAATTATTTTACTGGATTGGATTTATTTAATTAGAATTGTGCTTAGTATTGCCACTTCTGGATTAAAAACATCATCAGACCTTGGACCCAATGGCAGCAAGCACAAGAAACATTAGTATGGTCAGAATTGGGGTTGGCTAACATAAAACTGGTCAAGTGCTGAGCAAGGATATTCATAAAAGTCTCAGGGAATAGAAAAGACAAAGACAATGACAATCTCCATCAGTAAATTATTTTGCATAAATTCAGTGGGAAATTTCCACAGTTTATAATGAAAACTTAAAATAAGCAAATGAAAATAGTATCTTTGTAATAACATCAAGAAATATAACATCACTTAATACATTTCAACCAATTCTTTCATGGTGAGTACCCACAAGCTAGCTAAAACCTGCAAAGGAATTTTTAAAGAGTTGCTTGGTAACACAAAACTAGAATATTGCTGAAAATGAACTTACTATCAGAGCTCTTTGTCTTCCCCTCATCAGAACAGGCACAAGAATACCAACTTTCAAATAATTTATACTACATGAGGTAAGGCACGCTGATTAGTTGGTAAGTTGACTCTAATTCATTGAGGGGTTGACAGCATTAATGCACGGGAGAACAATAGCCCCAACGCTTTGTTTAAATTCAAAAGAAGACATTTCAACTCAGTCATACATTCAGTCATAGAGGAATGCAGCAAGGGACAGTGTACCCAAGATCCAGTTCCAATTGTGAGGGTGCAATTCTTGGACAAATTCCTTTTGACTGCTGAGGACCAGACTTGCAGACGAATATGTGTAATGTCTCACAAACATGAGCGAGCTACACTGCGAATCCAACTGACAATTTTAATTTGGATATTTGTGTAATCCTTGGCATACTTGGGGGACTGTTTTAAGTGCTGAAGAATCACATCAATATAAGACACTACGCTTTGAGTTGTGTAAATTTTCATGTAGATGGAGTACAGTCAACATTTTACTTTTGGCAGTTCTGAACTTGTTTGCAATTTCCTACCACCTGTCACCAATCCCTCCCAACAACCCCACATAGCTATTAAATATGCTGCTGTACCTCAATCACCTGAAGTTCAGATGTCACTATTGCTTGTTGGAACTCCATTAATCAATCCTCCTTAGGGAGAACTAACAGCAACAAAAATCAAACATAAAATAAGCTTCCTTGTAGTCCCTTTTCAACAACATACTTAGTTTATTTGGTTGGTTTCCATGTTTCAGAATCATTCCAGCTGATTTTAGCAACTGAACAAATATGGTGTCATCATCCACCTCTCCTTCCTGAACAGATGTAGTTCGTTTTCTCCCACCAATTTTGCTCTTCTTTGCCCCTGGGTAAAAACAGTACAAAAACAATCCCTTTATTAAACAATGACTGTACCTTTACAATTTCTTAGTAAAACACACACTTCAGCATCAATTTATAATCCGAATGCAGAGACACTGGTATCCAAAACTTTGTTCGTGCCCAGTTCAAACATCCATCAGTTTTCTGTTTCATAAAAACTAATGAGGGTTGGGCAATATTTCTGCATTTACAACAATTTATTTTTTTGTTAGGTGATGCCATTGCAAAGGGTGCTTTTCTGTTTTTGCTGTCCAGTGTTAGCATCAAGCACTCAAATATAACAGCACTAGTTCCACCAAAATTTGAAAAGTTTAGGAATTGCAATCTCTGACACGGACAAATGTCAGAAACCTGTCTTTTCTTAATTTTAAATAACAGCTATAAAATCTTGGAGAACTGCAATAAGTATTCACAAATAACAAGAGAAAATAAATGGCCCCTTTATTGAGATAACAAGGTATTCAGCTGGATGAACACATCAGGCCAAGCAGCATCAGAGGAGCAGAAAGGCTGACATTTCGGGCCTAGACCCTTCTTCAAACGTCAGCCTTCCTGCTCCTCTGATGCTGCTTGGCCTGCTGTGTTCACCTTGTTATCTCAGATTCTCCAGCATCTGCAGTTTCTACTATCTCTCAAACAATTTTGGCCCCTTTATTGACTCCAACAAGGTAAGTTGCTCCACCTAATCAGCAGAAAAGGAAATGGATCAAGACAACCTATAAAGGATTTTATCACTGCTTAGCCAAATGGCTAGCCTGGTGAGGCAAGATAGGGTCCAGGATTAAAGTGGTTATAATGACATCTCACATGAACAAATGGATTGCTGACACCAGTCAACACCACAAGGTTAGAAATTTCACATGGGAGACTGACCACAGCACAAACATTAGTCAGTAATCTGTTTTAGTAGTGATGGTTTAAAAGGCAACATTATGGTCATTGTGAAACAAGTGCAAACAGCAACACTCAAACACACCAGGCCTTGATATTTCTGTAACACTGGCATGCAAAAAGATGAATGCTGCTGGAAAGAATGATGCACTGCCACAGCATTTTGCCATTAGGACAAACCCAAGAATGCCAAATTTCAAATGATCACAACAGTTAATATTGTGGGAGATATCCCTGTCCAGCATTTGTTTCCCATCTCCAATTACTTCTGAATCAAGTGGCTAGCTCAGTTAATTCACAGGGCAGTTAAGAGTCAACAATTCAAGAGTCACAGGCCAGCATTTTTCAAAATGACAATTGACAGCAGTTTTCATGGTCACCATCAGAGATAAGCTTTTAATTCCAAATGGATTAACTGAATTAGCTAAATTCCACCAGTTACCGTTGTTAGATTTGAAACTCTGTCACCAGAGCATTGTTACTAGTTCTGTAACATTAACATTACGCCATCATCTTCCCCCAGACAGAGAATTGTGTAGCCCATGGAGCTTACAAATAACTCAGACGATTTCAGGTCAAATCCCACAGTGGGGCCTGAGTACAAAAATCAAGCGTGACAGTCTACTGCAGTCCTGAGGGATTGTTGCTCAGTCAGAAGTGCTGTCTTGCAGATGCGCACTTAAACTGGAAACCTATCTGCCTGCTTACATGTTTGTAAAAGATTTCATGGCGCTATTTCAATGAACAGGAGGAGAGTTCTCCCTGGTGCACTGGCCAATACAATTTTTTATATGACCATTATCTCATTTCTGTGGCAGCTTGCTGTGCACAAACTGGCACCTGCATTTCTGCACTTCAGTAAAGTACTCCACTGGCTGTAATGCACTTTGAGGAGTTCATTGGTAGCAAAAAGTGTTATTTAAAACCATAAGACACAGGAGCAGAAGTTGCTATTCAGCACATCTAATCTACTCCACCATTCAATGAGATCATGGTTGATAGGATAATTCCCAACTTCAGTTTCCTGTCTTTTCCTCTAACCCTTTATTGACCTGAAATGTCTGACCTGCTACGCTCTGCCAGCCTCACATCTAGAGACTCTTACAAACTCTTGTACTTGCAAGCCTGATCCCATGCAGGGATGGATTAGTATTAACTTTAGCTTTAATTCCAACATGCAAACGTTTCTTCGTATTTTCAACTCACTGTTTTATTTTATCCTGCACTGCATAGAGAACCTGTTCAGAATACAGGGCCTGTCGTACTTAACAAACCCGCCTTGACAGCTCTCTGCAGTTAAAGAGAAAACAAAATTCACTTTCCTCTGAGAGAATAAATTCGTCCTCGCCTTTGCCTTAAATATGTAACCCCTTACTCTGAGATTATGGCCCCTGGTCCTAGGCTCCTCCACAACGGAAAACAACCTTTTCACATCTACCCTGTCAAGTTGTATTCCGATCACTTAATCTGAACTTTCGACATTTTTTTGCACCAGCCCCCTACACCCACCAATCTCCAACCCCACCTCCCCAAACTACAGCATAATATGCTGGCCCCCTCCACACTTCACTTCAGGTCTTGTGAAGAGTCATCTTGACTCGAAACGTTAGCTTGCTCTCTCTCCATGGATGCTGCCTGACCTGGTGTAATCTCCAGCATTTGTTGTTCTCAGTGTAGATTCCAGCAACTGCGGTTATTTGCTCCTACCCCCGAAAGGTGCAAGCCTTTTTACCCATTGTGTGAGAAACAAAACGAAGGAAAAGTTCAAAAGTAAGTCTATGGATCGGGTTACTTGATAAATCTTTAGCATTGGCCTCATCGTGCTCATCGGCAGACTTAGACAGTCTTCTTTTAGCCACCATGGTGTAAAAACGAGGCCTCCCTCCACCTCCTTCACTTCACTCATGCAGCCCGCCACTGGAGACTAATCACTGCGCATGCGTCACATCGGTGCGCCGTCCGGGTCTCAGTACGCACGTGTCTTCTTGCGCGGCCGGCAGGAAAGCATCACGGGATTTGTAGTCCTAAAATGCTGCAAAACTTCGCCAGGTCAGGAAACGGCTTTCACGTTTCCCACCTACTTTTCCAGCATCCCCATCTTTCTGTTTTGGTTTGGTAGTGGTCATTCACCGGGATTTAGACTGCATTAAGTTTTTTCAAAGAAAATTTCAAGATGTTGGAAACGTTCAGCAGGCATCTGTAGCACGAACAGACAAGGTGGTATTTCAGGTGAAATAAAAGCAAAATATCGCAGATTCTGGAAGCATAGCATATTGGAGGCTTCGAGTTAAGCGCCGGCGTTTCATTGCTGATTTAAAACCAGACTATGCAAGATATATTCAGCAGTTTTTGGCAGAAGAGCGAAGCACAGTTAATCTTTCAGATCTAGGCATTCCATTCGCAACTTTTGAATCAGATCTTTTGCTATCGGGCTTCATTTCAGTTTTGCAGCATCCGCAATTTACGTTAAGTATCCCCACCAATCCGTAACGGATATTTCAAGTGGCTGAACAAGCAACTTCAGAGGTTCGGAACTCCATGTTAAAACTTTAAATGTTGACGTCTTGGCTGGTCGGGTGATAATGCTAATATTTTACCGCCATAAGAGAAAAGATTTGAAAATTAATTGCAGTACTGGCCTGCTATGTTAATCCAGTTCTACATCTTGTTAACTCATGATAAATGATCCATTGGTGCGAGATCTAGAATTAAAGGCTGAACTGTGAAAGATAGAACGAGAGGAATCTCATGGATTATAAATTCAAGTACGGTGTCTGTTTTTGAAATAAACAGAGAACGCAGGAGAAACTCAGTCAATCTGGCTACATCTGCGGAGTCAATGTTTTTTAAGTCCAATATGACTTCTTCAAAACTGCTTGTTCTTAGTTCTGAGGACTCTTTCTCTCTTCATAAATGTTGCCAGACTTTAAGAGTTTCAGCAGGATTCTGTGTTGATTTCAGAAACAAAGACAGTATCTTTCTGCTTCTTCTCACAAAATGCGGGTGGTGTACTTTCCAACTTTTCATCCAACAACACAAAATATGTGTTAACAAATGGGCCAATTGTTGTTCCATCCTACTGCGTGTAACAGACGTTCAGACAGTTGAAGACACACCTCTGAAGCAAGTTGAACTTGAAGCTAGGCCTGCATGGTGTAAAGGTGGAGACATTACCACTGTACCTCCACAATACACCTCCAGAGTTTATTTCTCTTCTCTATCAGTCAGAATGCAAGGGTCGGGGGGAGTAGAACGTCAGCACGTTGGTCGTATTGCGTAGAGAGCGTGTGCGTCATTTCCGGCGGAAGATGGCGGAGCCCGAGTTGCTGTTGGATTCTAACATCAGGCTCTGGGTTGTGTTGCCCATCGTCTTCATCACTTTCTTTGTGGGCTTGATCCGGCATTACATCTCCATCCTCTTACAGAGCGACAAGAAGCTCACGGAGGAGCAGGTCTCTGACAGGTAGGTCAATCGCTTTCCACGCATCCAGTGACCAGCACCCCTATCTCCATAGAGACCATCTTCTTTCCCAGAAGCTCCGACAGGATTGACAAAAATAACTACATGGTTAATTGAATTTCTGGTTTTACGCTGCAAGCTTTTATTTCTCGTGGCCTTGGCTGAATATTCCAGTGATTGCATTTAAATCAAGAGCTGTCTCCTGTTTTATTTGCCATTTCGTGTTTCCGACATTTGAGAGTTACCTAATTGAATTCAAATATTAATACTCGCGAAAGGGGTAGAAAGGAATGATGAGCGGTAACAAGAACTGCAGGTGCTGGAGTCAGAGATAACATAGTGTGAAGCTGGGGTAACACAGCAGGCCAGGCAGCATCAGAGGAAAGTTGACGTTTCCGGTCAAGACCCTTCTTCACGGGTGGGAGCTGGGAAATAAACTGAGAAAAGGAGGGGGTGGGCCTGGGGAAGGTAGGTGGGTTGGTGATATGTGAATGCAGATCGGGATTGGTCAGTGGGATGGGTGGGGTGGAGAGTTGGGAGAGAAGATGAACAGGTTGTGTCAGGTCAAGGAGATAGGGATAAGAGGGGTGGTTTGGATATGAGATGAGGTTGGGGGTGGGGAGATCTTAAAACTGGTGAATTCTATGTTTAGACCATCAGGCCCCTGAGATGGAATATGAGGTGTTGCTCCTCCAGTTTGTGGGTGGTGTCATTTGTGACACTGGAGGAGGTCCAGGATGAACATGTCATCCAAGGAGTGGGAGGGCGAGTTTGGTTTTCACCTGGACTATTTGCAATATATCCTCAGTAATTGAAGCACAGTTGATTGCTGTCCGACTTTGCCTAAACACATAGCTTCGTCCAGACTACACTGCCTGTGTGAAATGGACCAGTTCTACATGCAGCGCGCACAATGGAAGAGTAATAGTCAGCCAGCAACATTTAATGAGCTTTCATACATTTCTGTGTTTGGGTGACAAAACCAAAATGCAAATTGGGGCTCACTAGAATTGTAAACTTCCTTCTACTTCCCTCCACTTACGTAAGATACTTCGCAGACCTGTAAATGTTGCTGCTGCATTGCATGAGTAGTAGTTATTGTTTTTGCACCATGTCGAATAGTGTGCACAGAAAATAGAATTTGAACTGAAATAATGATTGCTGACATACAAGTTGGGTGGCATAATTTTTCAGGAACTGCTCAATTTTAATCAACAAATGCATTTAGTAATTGCTTTCCCAGTATGCATTACATTATGAGCAGAAATAAATTGAGAATTTATGATCCAACATGTCTGCAGCTGTAAAGCAATTATGAGCACTTAACTCATTTTTACCATTATTCTAATATAACAGGTGATTATCAATTTTTGACCCCTCTTATCTGTAGTTTTTAAATGTCTTAAACATATTGTGGACTGTAATGATTTTTAAAAAGCAAAAAAAAAACTCTTAACTTGGCCACAGTGTTCACGTGATGACTAATTGATGTTTTAATGAACTGGCTCAATAAGCAAGACTTACTCTGATCTGAGATGAACATGTCGTCAAAATGACTGAAGCCAATCTGTATCTCCAGTTTGATTTACACCTTGCTAGAAGTTTCATATCATATAAAATTTGCCTGCAGTTTATCCAGCTTGTGAGTGATATGGGAGAAGGAAACAATGAAGCTAGACTTGATAAGTGATTGATTTTGTTTGATTCCTTTTATTATTTTCTGTCTTCAGTCAATGGTTCGACTTCCTTCACGAGCGTTTTTGTCTTGTTACCACTCCTGTGTTCTAAAACCTCTCAAAACCTTCCTTTTCTTTGCTACCTTTCTGTCCCTCTCTTCTCCCATTCTGTGGTCTCTATTTGCTGCTTGTGAACCAGGCCTGTAAGGCCTTACAGCTCTTATGAAAGTTTTTAAGCACTTTGTGAGTAGCATGAAAATGTATGGAACTAGGTTGTAGACTTGCTTTGCCGAACTGTTTGACTGCAGACATTTCGTCACCCTCATCAGTCCGCCTCCGGTGAAGCGTTCGTGTTCTCCCCTGCTTGCTATTTATATGTCTTGATTTTCTGGGGTGGTTGGCATTCTGTCTGGTTCTGTTTTTCCATGGTCTGTATATTGGGTCCAGTTCAAAGTCTTTGATGGAATTCTGATTGGAATGCCAGGCCTCCAGGAATTCCCTGGCATATTTCTGTTTGCTTGTGCTATTATGGATGTGTTGTACCAATCAAATTTGTGCCCTCCTTTGTCCACGTGTATTGAGACCAGTGAGAATTGGTCGTGTTTCTTGGTGACTAGTTGCTGCCCATGTATCCTTCTTGTCAGTTTTCTTTCAGTTTGGCCTAGTAGTGTTTCTCACAGTACTTGCATAATACTTGGTACATAATATGTACCAATAAAACTAATGTAATATACAGAAAAACCACTGGATGGACCCTGTGTCAAATTGAAAGAATTGGAGTGCAAGAAGTTTAGCAAGCTACACACATGACAGTTTATGAAAGAAATCTACTGGCATGGCATGCTAATGCTCAGTGAGCCCATGTTATGAACCCTAAAACCAATCTTTTTTTATGTATGCACCATTATATTCTATTGTGTACCATGCACTTTCTATGCTGTCATCTAATTTATTTTAGTTATTTCAAATTAAAAGCTCAAAAAGGGGAATAGTTATTTTTAATAAATTACTGATTGACCAACCAAGATTCAGTATCGGTATATATATCACAAATGAATAACTCATCATGTTTCTGAGGGTTACCAAATTATTTGTGCAAATTTTGATATTTTCATCTGTCTGACACAACCTCAGTTTCCTTTGCACTTACTATGTATTTTTTTTTCTTGCAGTCAAGTTCTGATCAGAAGTAGAATCCTGAGAGAAAATGGCAGATATATCCCAAAACAGGTGACTCTTAGCTTCTTTACATAGTCCCAAAGAAATAACTTCTTGATCCTTAGATGACTAGATTTAACACTTAAATAATGTTTGGTTTTGAGCCACTGTCCTTGTTAAATATAGTAAAATAAATTTTATTTTGAAGTCTTTATGGTAGGTAGCTATCTGGCTTATTTCTCCTCAGTTCTTGATTCATTAAAAGAGGATCTGAGAGGCCCAATGTATCAGTCTGTTTTTCATGATGTGGCGGAGCCAGTGCTGGACTAGGGTGGACAAGGTCAGAAATCACATGACACCAGGTTATTGTCTAGCAGGCTTATTTGAAAGTATAAGCTTTCAGAGCCTTACTGTTCCTTCAGGTGTTAGTGAGAGAAGTGGTATCAGACACAGAATTTACACTAAAAGATCAAAGGGTTACACCATTGATGAGGATGTACTAAACAAGCCTAAGATTCTGCTGAATTTTAATCAGAAGGTTTTAATTGATTAATATGTATATATAAATCCCTGAATTCCTTTCAAGCTACTGTCCTGCGGGAGGAGACGGTAACATTTTAGGTCAGACAATGCATGTTAGGTGTGATGTCTTGTTTAGAGTCTGTTTGTGTATTGGTTTGGTTTAGAATCCAAACTACCCCTCTCACTAATACCTGAAGAAGGAGTAAGGCTATGGAAGCTTGTGTTTTCAAATAAACCTGGACAATAACCTGGTGTCGTATGATTTTTGACTTATTGTTCATGCATCAGTTTTTGAAATTTTATCCTGAAACATTATTAGCATCTGTAATAATCTCTCCTTTGTTTCAAAAATATAAATTTGGGGAGGCGATGGCCCAGTGGTATTAACGCTGGACTGTTAATCCGGAGGCCCAGTTAATGTTCTGGGGACCTGGGTTCGAATCCCACCACGGCAGATGGTGGAATTTAAATTCAATAAAATATCTGGAATTAAGAATCTAATGATGACAGTGAATCCATTATTGGTTGTGGAAAAGCCCATCTGGTTCAACAATGTCCTTTAGGGAAGGATACTGCCATCCTTACCTGATTGGGCCTACATGTGACTCCAGGCCCACAGCAATGTGGTTGACTCTTAACTGCCGCCTGGGTAACTAGGGATGGGTAATAAATGCTGCCTAGCCAGCGATACCCGCATCCCATAAATGAATAAAGAAAAAAAAATCCAATTCTTTCTGCTTTCTAAAGGCCTTGCTTTTTCTCAGTTTTTACATGGAATACAGTGGCAAGTGCTGTGATATGGCTGTATACCTGGCAGTTGCAATCCAGTAAACTTGTCTAAGTTGCCATTTTTAGCGTGGATATTGAATAATTTAATAGGCTGTTTCAGCATCGTATTGTTCTTGCTAGGCAGTCAAACATGAATTTGCAGCAGTAGTAACACATGACCCACTAGATGCAGGGATTTATTCTTATTTTCCAGTTTGTGATTTCGAGGCCCATCATTAACAAACTAATTAAAGACTATGCATTAATCTTTGCATCTGGCTGTAGCATGCAAAGAGCTGTTTTAAAAAATCAAATCAAATCAAAATCAATCCTGTCCTCACCTAGTGACCATACATGCACGTCTTCAACATGGCTGCAGTGAATGCGGAAGCCACAAAGAACAGATGCTCACCTTTGTTTCCTGCCTTTGTTCCCAACATGTGAGTGAATGTTCTTTCCAACACGTGTTGAGTATCTTCCAGTGGCCTAATACTCAATGTGTAATGGATACCCTATAAGTAGCTTCTCCACACCAAACCCCCACCTCCACCAACTTCCCCCAAAAAAACTGTAGGGCCTTCCCTGAATAGATAGAGTTGGGGCCAGTAGAGATTTTTTACTGGAAGGTTTCATTTCCAGGATAAACCAAAGTAATAATTTCATGTAATCCTTCAAAATGCCAGATCTGGATTGAAACAAAATACCTTAATAGAGTCATGGACACATACAGCACAGAAATTGATCCTTTGGTCCAACTTGTCCATGCCAACTAAATATCCGATATAAATCTAGTCCCATTTGTCAGCATTTGGCCCATAACCCTCTAGATCTTTCCTATTTGTGTACCCGTCCAATCCCTTTCAAATGTTATAATTGTACCACCCGCCACTACTTTCTCTGGCAGCTTATTCCATATGCACCACCCCCTGCGGGTAAATGTCGCCCCTAAGGCATCTTTTAAATCTTTCCCCTCTCACGTTAAACCTTTGACCTCTAGTTTAGGACTCTTCTTTGGCATGGCAAAGACCTTGCCTATTTACCCTATCCATGCCCCTCATAATTTTATAAGGTCACCCCTCCGCCTCTGACACTCCAGGGAAAACAGCCCCAGCCTATTCAGCCCTCTCCCTATAGCTCAAACCCTGCAACCCCCTTGTAAATCTTTTCTGAACCTCTTCTAGTTTGACAACACTCTTCTATAGAAGGGAGACCAGAATTCCATGCAGTACTCCAAAAGTGGCCTAATCAATGTTCTGTATAACCACTACATGACCACCCAACTCCTATTCTTAATGCACTGACCAATCGAGGCAAGCATACCAAATGCCACCTTCACCAACTTATCTACCTGCGACTCCACTTTCAAGGAGCTGTGACCCTGGACTCCAAGTCTCTTCACTCAGCATTGCTCCCCAGGACCTTACCATTAAGTCTGCCCTGGTTTGTCTTTCCAAAATGCAGCACCTCACATTTATCTAAATTAAACTCCACCTGCCACTCGTCGACCCATTGGCCCATCTGATCAAGAAGCCATTGTAACTTCGCTGTCCACAACACCTCCAATTTTATTGTCATCTGCAAACTTACTAACCGTACGTCTTACATTCACATCCAAATCATTTATATAAATAGTGTATTCAGGTTTCTATATAGATTGGATTCTTTCTGTATATTTCTCATGAGCAATTTTTGCTTTTCTTGTGTACTTACAATCTACACTTTGACCTGACTCTCTCTCTCTCTCTCTCTCTCTAAATTTCCAGTCCTTCCTCACAAGGAAATACTATTTTAACAACCCAGATGATGGATTTTTCAAGAAGACCAAGAGAAAAGTTGTTCCACCTTCCCCCATGACTGGTATTGTGATTTTATTTCTTTGTTTAGAGGATATGTAGTCTCTCTTTCATGAGAGATCTAAACTGAGGTGTCGGTAAAGGATGATATAGAAATCTTTGAAAAAGAGGAGTATTCTTTCATTACATTAACCAACTTTTTTAGAATTATAAAATGTGATATAAAATATTAAATAATATATAATTTATTCATAAAATCTTTTATCTATATCCACAAGCACAACACACAGTCTGTACAATCCTTGCATTTCAAGAAAGACATTGGAATTTGGCATTCCCTACCTCAGTGAAAACCGAAGGCCCTTTTTAGTAACGCAAGACATTGCATTGCAAGACATTGTTATACTTTGGCAGAAAGACCTTAGATGATGGTTTGTTAACCACCATCTCAAAAATAATTATATGGTAATTCATCTAATTTCAGTTTATGGAAACCTTATAAAGCAAGTTGCCTTCACATTGTCTAGAAAACAATGGTGGCTGCTCTTGAGATTTAGTGACTATAAATGCTAGTTCTTAACAATGATATAATTTTTTAAAAAGCCAATGACTGAGCTAGTTGAAGAATTTGAAAGCAATAAAATGAAAAATAGTGATCAGGTTTTTGCTAATTGTTTACTTATGCCTTTTGAAGCACACATTACATTTCCATCATCCTTTGCCAGTTTGTGATCAGAATGTATTGGAACTTTTACCTAAATCATCCTGATTTCTATAATGACTGAAAACAAAAAAATGTGGGGCACCAATTCCAGCATCTCAAATGATTTTGACTACTTTCAAAAAAGTTACAGCTAACACATTCAACATATATTTTCCTTGACAAATGCTGATGGACCTGTTTTGTTTCGAACATTTCTGTCTCTATCTAATCTTGATTTATAAAGTCACAGGCAAGGAATTTCATGTGATTTATCAAGGGGAGATGGGGAGTTGAAGGCCTAGTTGCCTTATTGCTTTACTGCTAATCCAGAGACCCAGGTAATGTTTGAATACCAGCATGGCCAATGGTGAAATGTGAATTCAACAAAAAGAATCTGGAATGAAGGGTTGATTCAGAAAAACCCACCGAGTTCACTCATGTCCTTTTAGGGAAGGAAACTGCCATCATTTCCTGATCTGGCCTACATGTGACTCCAGACCCACAGCAATGTGTTTTGCTCTTAACTGCCCTTTGGGTCATTACGGATGGACAGTAAATGCTGTCCTAACCAGCAACATTCACATCCTGTGAATGAATTTTTAAAAGAGCTCTGCACAACCATCTATTTCTGGACAGGCTGTTATCAATTTAATACAGTACAAAATGTAATTAGCACAGTCTTAATAATTGTACATACATTTTCATGGTAAAACGTGAGATTTTTGCAAGAAACATCTGCTTGCATGTCAATGTCAACTGCAGGGAAAAAACTCAGCAGGTCTGGCAGCATCTGTGGAATAAACAGAGTTAATGTTTTGGGTTCAGTGACCCTTCTTCAGAACTGATTCAGTAGCCAGGAAAAAGGTTGGTACGAGTGCTGAAAATAGGGATGCAAGAGCATTCTCCACACCACCGCCCCCCCCCCCCCCCCCCCTTCAACTCACTCATCCCTTTTTAGCAGCTGTTGATTCTGCTTGCCTGGCCTTTACCCATTCCTTTGTCTGGCCAACTGTTTTTCTCTAGCTCTGAGGTCCATCTCCGCCTAGCATTTATTCTTGGCCCTCACCCCACCCCATCTTCAGCATGTACCAACCTTTTCCTAGCTACAATCAGTTCTGAAGAAGGGTCATTGGACCTGAAATGTTAACTCTGCTTTCTCTCCACAGATGCTGTCAGATCTGCTGAGTTCTTACAGCAATTTCTATTTTTGTTATTTTCAGTATTGTATTACAGGGTTAATAACTGGAACTTTATTAACCAGAATGATGCAGTATGTTAATAAAATAATTAGGACGTGCTAATGTTACACCTTTCATCACCACAGGACATGACAGTGTAATTTTTGGTGATGTACTTTCAAAGCAAAAACAGGAATTCCTGGGAAAATTCAGTACGTCTGGCAGCATCTGTGGAGAGAGAGCATCATTTTTACTTCTCATTTCCAGTATCTGCAGTTCTTTAGTTTTCATTTAGTACTCCTTGAAGTATCGTTACACCTGAATGTGGAAGATGTAGCAGCTGATATACACACACTGCAAGGTCCCACCATCAGCAGTGTGATTATGACTGTATCATTTACTTTAGTAATGTTGAATGGTGGATTGGTCACAGCAAGGGAGTAGCTGCCCTCTTCCTATTCAAAATGATACATTCACTTGAGGGACCACATGAGACATCTCTTTAATGTCACATGCAAAAGACTGTGTAGAATTTTCTCAACATTGGATTATAATGTCAGCCTTGATTTTTATGAAGTTTCTGTGTGAAATTGTAGAACATTGATTCACAACCCTTGTTTCCCACGAGAACAAATCAATTGAAATGATCATTTTTTACCTAAGATTGGGGGCGTGCCAATGTCACAATGTGGCTCCCAACTATTCGTAGAAATGGTAACTGAGCGAGGGCTTTTGCTTATAATAAAGGAAATGAGACTGAAGCTTATTATCTTTTCATTTCGTGTTTTCAGACCCCACAATGGTGATGGATATGATGAAGGGCAATGTGACCAATGTACTTCCTATGATCCTTATTGGTGGTTGGATCAACTGGACCTTCTCTGGTTTTGTTACCAGTAAGTAAAACACTGTAGAAGAGTGGTAGTTAAAATGCTGTACATAAACTGATTCCTAATGCCTTTGGACAAACATCAACTGCAACTTTATTGGTCAGTGCATTGAGTATAGGAGTTGGGAGGTCATGTTGCAGCTTATAGGACATTGGTTCAGCCACTATTAGAACGCAGCATGCAATTCTGGTCTTCCTGCTGTAGGCAGGATCTTGTGAACCTTGAAAGGATTCATAAAAAATTTAACAGGATGATGCCAGGGTTGGAGAGTTTGAGCTATAGAGAGAGGCTGAATAGACTGGGGCTATTTTCCCTGGAGCATCAGAGGCTGAGGGGTGACCTCATAGATGTTGTTGAAATCATGAAGGGCATGGATGGAGTACATAGAAAAGGTCTTTTCCCCAGGATGGGGGAGTCCAAACCTAGGGGGCATAAGTTTATGGTGAGATGAAAAAGATTTAAAAGGGGGCCTGAGGGGCAACCTGAAGGGGTTCTGTATGTATCAAATGAGTTGCCAGAGGAAGTGGTGGAGGTTGGTGCAATTATTTCATTTTAAAAGGCATCTGGATAGGTATATGAATAAGAAGGGTTTAGAAGGATATGGGCCAAATGCTGGCAAATAGGACTAGATTTATGTAGGATACCTGGTCGGCATGGATGAGGTGAACTGAAGGGTCTGTTTCCATGCTGTATATCTCTGACTCTAAATAAGTGATCCCCTTTTCCCATATCACTGAGACACTTTTCTCCAACTGACTATTGAGTAACAAAAACTTTAAGAATCCAATCCTTTGTAATAACTGCGTCATTCAAACCAGTACATTGCATGTGAAACTAGCCTCAATCCAAAGCTGAAGCTCAACCTCAATCTCTTACCAAACACTCAGACTACTTATTCAGCCCCTACAATGTTGTCTGCCTCTAGTTAGCCTCCAGCACTGGAACCCACATTTAAATTTTTGACGTTTTTGGACTTAATTTTGTGTTTGCTAATTTTCCATTCTGTACTTTATATAAACGTTTTGTTCATTCAAAACACAACTTGCCTGTGCCACACCCCAAGCCAAATTCTACTTATCTCACCATCTTCATCTTTGCTTACTTTGGCATCCAGTTCTTACCTTTTGAAATTCTTGTCTTCATCTACAAATCCTGCTGTGGTTTTCAATCCTCTTTGATTCTAAATGCCATAAACCTAGCTCCACTGTTAAAGCCTCTTAACATTCCATTAATGTAAGTTTTCAGTTCAGTTTTTCAGACTTTGAGAATATAATATCTTATTCGCTGTCCAACAGTATATATTTTGTCCAATCTATGTAGTTTCCCTCCCTATTCCTTCACCAGAAGTTGAGTCATGTCCCCTCTGAATTTTAGATTTAGGAAATATTCATTAAAGGGATTACATCTTTTCCCATCAATTACCTTGACTTCAATCTGCAATTTCCTAATCATGACCATTATGTTGAAATTAATGGAATTCTTTCAAGCACTGATTTAATTGCTTTGCACTGTCTTGGTATTATTTTTATTATTTATTAACGCAAAGGGAATCTATAATTGTAGATCATGTTAGTCCCAATGCCAAGTTTTTTTTTTACTTGATTTATTATTTTTACATGTACAGAGATACAGTGAAAAGTATTGTTTTTGTGCTAACCTGACAAATCATGGCTTACATAAATCCTTCGGTAATAGAACAGAATGCAGGAAATAATGTTGCAGCTACAGAGAAAGATCATCTCTGATATGAGAAGTCCATTTGTAAGTCTGAACTTTATACTAATAGATTCAAGCTGTAAGTTCATGAAAATCGAAGGTGGAATGTTTTTGCAAATAACTAAAGCACTTCTTTTTACTTTTCAGCCAAAGTTCCATTTCCTTTGACGCTGCGTTTTAAGCCTATGTTACAGCAGGGAATTGAGCTACTCTCACTGGATGCTTCCTGGTATGTTGACAAGTATACATGAGAACAGTCAAGAATCAGCAAAGGATATTCAGCCAGTCAACATTCATCCTTGAGACTTTCAATATCATTTTTTTGCACCATACTTTAACCGTTACTTTAAAAAAGTCAGGGAAATTTTTGCAACACATAAGAAATGGAGCCTTCAGGGGTGAAAGGCTAATTTCTGTGTAGTTCACTTTGTTAATGGACCAATAGGTAAATATTAAAATAGCTAACCTATTGGCTTAGAACAGCATCCTCATTGATAATTGAATCCAAGCCTGATTGTGTAATGGGAACCAAAACACAATGCTTTTCCTTGACAGTAACTTTATTTGCCTAAAAACTGTATCTCAAGCCTCCTGACCCCATACACCATGTCCCAGCTTTTCCTTTTTTATACATACTCAAAAACAATCAACTAACACTATCACCCATTGATCCTTAATCCTAATGATGTAATGGACTTGATATTAACACTCATTTTTGAATGTTTCTGAGCCTTGCATTTTATTTTGGCAATTTCCACCAGCTATATACTTATATATGCAGTAAATTCTTGGCAAAGTATTATTCTTTTTGTATTACCAGTAAATATTACTTCACCATCTTCAATTCTCTGGCTAAATCTTTCTCCTTTGCACCTGCAACCAGCCATCTCTTCCTTAGCATTCACCTCTTATTATCCTCATAAAGAGCTAAAAATATGTTTCCTTGAATCAAAAGTACTATAGAAATAAAGATCTATTTGAATGAGAAATACCATACGTATACAAATTTGTGAAATTGGAGCAATCAGCCATTGAGCCCTTAGAAATCTGCTCCGCCCTTCAAAAAGCTCACAGCTGATCTGGTCTTAAATTATGTTTACCCGCACGGACGCGCGCATGCACGCAAACACCTTTCAATTCCCTTGTCTAACGAAAATCTTCTGACTTAAAAATATTCAATGAACCAGCTTCCATGGCGTTCTGAGGCAGCTCCAAAGTCACCCAACCCTGAGGGGGGAAAACGTTATCCTCATCTCTGACCTGACAAGGAAACTCCTAATTTTAAAATAGTGTCCCCTTGTTCTGGACGTGCCTATAGACTGAAATATCCTTTACACATCACCTTGTCAAGGCACTTCAGGATCTTGTATGCTTCAATCAAGCCAGTCATCATTCCTCTTAACTCCAGTGGAAACAAGCCCAACCTGTCTGACCAGAACTCAGAAGACAACACACTCAATCCATGTATCAATCTAATTGAATATGCTTATAATTGCCTTTGATGCATTTATATCTGACCTCAAAGAGTAGGAGAAGCAGCTATTTAGAGGCGCTGAACCCAGTTTTTACAACTTGAGGGAAAGGGATTTAAGGGAGAAAGGTACAAAAAGTCTGGTCATAGAACATGGAACATAGAACAGTACAGCACAGAACAGGCCCTTCAGCCCACGATGTTATACCGACTATTGATCCTCATGTATGCATCCTCAAATTTCTGTGACCATATGCATGTCCAGCAGTCTCTTAAATGTCCCCAATGACCTTGCTTCCACAACTGCTGCTGACAACACCTTCCATGCTCTCACAACTCTCTGTGCAAAGAACCCGCCTCTGACATCCCCTCTATACTTTCCTCCAACCAGCTTAAAACTTGTTTGAAGAAATGGCTATTTGTGGTAAAACAAGATCAAGAAGAAATTAATGACAGCATGGTGCCTAAAAATGGTTACTTTTCACAATAAACAGGATATATCAAAAAGGATCATAATCTTCCCTGACCGCTAGACATTCACCTTGCTCAGTGCCTCTCTAATGTCTACTCTGTTTTAATTGATGTTTAATGAAAGCTGCAGATTAATTACAAAACCATGAGACTTCAATCTACTAAAAATTCAGTAGGTCTATTGATTTTTAAATGGAAATTAGATCAATTGGGTAATTCAAGACTCCATTAAAATGCTCATGAATTTTATATTAATGGTTCTGAAATCCCTCTCTTCAATTCAACTTTTAAACTCTGTTTTCCAAATGGTTTCTTCAAATGCTTGATTCTCATCTTGTTTAAAAAAAAGTACTATGTAAGTTGCAAATAGTTTTTTTTTAATGAAGGCAGAGGGAGAAATTCAAATTGTGGTTTGCCATCCACAGAGTATCATTGAATGTGGTCATTGTTGTATAGACATAATGGACTGCCAATTCAGCTGTTGTGAACCAATTAACAGGAGTTTGAACAAAAGAATGTTCAATGTACTTTGATTTCTCAATTGTCAAATAGCATTAGCTTATTCAAATGTAGCAATAAGCTACATCAAGAGTAGCTCCATATTCAGAGCTGGGATGTTATTGTTCTTTGTAGAATTGAAGGTTTAGAACAGTCAGAACAGTCACATTCCCTGGAAACATCCCAAGAGAAATCTAGCCTTTATTGAAGAGACTAGTGTAATTTGAAGAACACAATATAGAGAGAAAGCATGAGTGATAAATCATTTCATTTCAATTGTGTGAGTTTGATTAGGTTTCGTGTTACTGGGTAGAGCTCTATGTAGAAGCAAGATAAAAGAGAAAAAATTATGTTAGATGATGCTTGATAGTGTTTAAACATTCAACATCTTAATTAGAGGATGCCTTGTACTGTAGCAAAAGGTCGACAAAGTTGAGGAAAATTATGTTTACTTCTAACATGTTTGTTCCTTCCAAATTAATCTAATGTTGGTTTTTTTTTGTTTTTACTTAGGGTGAGCTCTGCCTCGTGGTACTTTCTGAACGTGTTTGGGCTCAGAAGCATGTATTCTTTACTCCTGGGACAAGATAATGGTAAACATTGACAATTCAGTCATTATGTTTTGCGTGGTGTATATTACACATTTTAGAGGAGGGGAAAGTTGCAGTGGAGGCAATGGAATAAAATTGAGATGTTTTTCAACTGGGTAGAAAGCTTAAGCTTCATTGATCTATGCATTCAGTAATTCACTATCAAACGGCGTTGTAGAAGAATGCAACTCGTCTAAAAAAGTTGATTGGTCAATCTGAATGGAACAACAAACAAAATAAGCCATGTTTTATTTGGATGAGAACTGAAAGAAGAAGAGTCTGAAATTAAGCATATGCAGTTGATCATCTTTGATTGCTATATTACAATTCTGGCCGCTCTGCTTGTAGGAAGGAGTTGTGAAACCTGAAAGGGTACAGGAAAAATTTCAATGATGTTGCCAGGACTGGAGTTTGAGTTAAAGGGAGATGCTGGATAGGGTGGATCTTTTTCCATGGAGCGGAGGCTTATAAAATCATGAGGGCTTTGATAAGATGAATAGCCAAGGTCTTTTACCAAGGGTAGGGGAGTCTGAAACTAGAGGGCATAGGTTTAAGGTGAGGGAGGTCAGATTTAGAACGGACCTGAGGGGCAACTTTTTCACGCAGAGGGTGGTGCATGTATGGAATGAGCTGCCAGAGGAAGTAGTAGAGAGGGGTATAATTACAACATCTAAAAGACATTTGAATAAGTACATGGATAGGAAAGGTTTAGAGGGATATGGACTAAACGTGGACTGATGGGGCTAGTTCAGTTTAGGATACTTGGTCAGCATGAGCAAGTCGGATCAAAGGGTGTGTTTTCATTCTGAATGACTCTTGGGAAATTTAGTGCAAAATAGTCTTTGCATTCTATATGGTGTTGGTAAACTATTCTAAGGTATCTTTTGGACACTTTAACACTGGGAATTGATAATCAAAAATAACAGCTGGGTTTGAGTGACCATTGAGCTCTACTACAACTTGGCTCTCAAAACTTCATAACCTGAGATCTATGACTCCTATCAGAACCTATAAATTTTCTGCATCACAGTCCAGCTATTGTCCTTTAGTCAAGTTGGTGAAAACGATGCTATGGCGTCATTTGTAGAAAATCATTGATTTCTCCCAAAGCCTGAGCTAACATTCCCCCAAACAACACCATTAAAAAGCAAATTAACTAGTTTTTCATCGTATTGCTGTTCCTTGAATCTCACTGCAACTAATGATTCTTTGCATACATAACTCTAAAGTGATTCATTGTGCACTGACGATTATCATAAGATTCAATCTGAATGCCTAGATTTTTAGCTTTTGAAAAAATAAATGTTACAGTATTCAAGTACTGTTATTAAACTATAACCCAGATGGTTATGGAACTATTTTCCATGTTCTCTGGTAGTCTTTGAAAAATAGAACTGTTAATGTGTTTTGCCAACAGCCTGTGGAGACTGAAGTTGGCAGGTGTTCTTAAGTCTCAATGCACAGTCACCACAGGATTATACCAAAACACATTTCAAAGTGAGGAGGAAGAGGAACGTATTATGGTTGTTGGTAGCATTTTATTTCAAAAATATCTCTGACTGTTTGGAGTCTACTTACTCGGAAATATGCAGGCAAGGACAAAAAGAAGTATTTAAGCAGCATATTATCATATCTTTTTTAAAAAAGTTCCAATGTCTTTTAGGCACAGGCACCTGCTTGGGTGTGTCATGCAGGCAAAACACAGTAACTGTTTTATGCACAGAAAGCTTGCAAACAGTCAGTAAACCAAAATGCTAATGATTTGGTAGTCTGGATTAATGGCTGCTCCTAGCGAAGAGCGAGCAACTGTCCCATTCTCAAAAGAATATCACAGATCTTAAATGCCCAGTTTAACATCTCTAAAGTATTTTTTAATCAACTTGTTCAGAAATGTTATGAAACACCTCTGGAGCAGGTGAGGCTTGAACCTGGGCCTCCTGGTCCAGGGCTGGGGACACCGCGACTGTGCCATACGAGTATTTTGATCTTCTGTAAGGGCAGTTGAACATAAGAGATGCAGGTGTGTCCAGCTTAATTTTGCTGAATGAAAATTAAATACCTGGGTCATTGCTGATTTCATCCTCACTCCAACCCTGCTCTAACCTCTACACAAGCAAAACACATGTAATGCTGCAACAATGATGTGATTTGTTATCCCAAGCACTTGTCAGGGAGAATTTGGAATCTGGATTAGAAGAGTCCACTGTGAAATTCTGTGACAACTAATATTTGTTCTTGGACATCTCTTAGAGATCGCATTTCATGTGCTCGGAAATCACAAATATCTTTTTCCTTCCTTCAAGTTTGCCTTTTTTTTGAGATAAGCAAAAGGAAATCTGGATAATGGAGAATAAATATCAGCCTGTAAGAATTAGGAGGTTTAGATCTTATGAATAGCAGAAGCCATCTCTGATGTTTTATCAAGGCAAAAAATCATCATTCATCTTATTTAGCCTGTTCCTTCAATATTTTAGTGAGTAACATTCATGATTTAACATGTTGAGTGGAGGTAAAAATTCAAAGCATGTTTGGAAAACTGAAGTTCCAGTTTTCAATCTTTATCACCTAAGATATTTCAGCAACTTATGTACAATGGGATGTGTGATTAAAATTGCATATACTATTAAGTACTTGACCATTTGTTACAAACTCATACAAGTCAAAAATAAAATGCTTTTCTTTTGTGTTTTAGTCTGACATGTTGCTTCCTAATTTAGGCTTGAATTGAGTTTCTTAATAGTTACAAGTGCCGCAATTATTTACTCAATGAATATCCATAAAAACTCACCTTTTCACATTTTTAGGTTGGCATGAATTTATATTCAATTGATATAAATAGCTGTGTTATTTTCTGTTTTCACAGGGAAGAAATAAGACAGCAATTTAATGTATGAGTCAGATCGGTAATTCAGTGCACTAAATACATTCGGATATGATCTAAGTAAATCCCACAAAGATCATATTTAGCTTGGGACAGCTGGTGTGAAGTTAATATGAGCTAATCTGTTGAGGGGTCCATACTGGGCTGTAGTAGATGGACTGAAGACTGATGAAGTGTGAATAATGGTCCAGTCTTCTTGCCTACCTCCACCCCCCTACCTCGGCCCAAACATATACCAGCTTTGTTTTCGTGAGCTAAATAAGCTGATTGTTGCCTTGGCATCATCCCATTCAAATTGCTCCTGGATTGGTTTACGTTTGCTGTCGGAATTTGCTAATCTGGGTTACTAGTCATTTTGTTTGTACACCTCACTAGAGTAGTGTGCCACAAATTAAATCTTGCTGCTCCTGGAGTCATTACAAAAGTTAAAGATTTAAAATGTGCGCAGAATCCCCCAATTTACCTGTACCTTTGAATGTAGGGATCAGGTTTCTGTACTTAACAAGACTTCAAATTTATTTTTGTATTAAATACTAACAGTAGATAAAGAATTATGTATGGTTAACTTAACCATATTAGTTAAAACTTTAACCCAGTTATGAAGCTCCCCCTCTATGAACACACAAACACAAATGCACAGACAGGCACAGAAACGCGAGTGTTATGTGCTGATAGGGAAGGCAGTTTAAGTGGTTTGTGTCCACAGGGCTTTCTGAGATGATTATTTGCTGATTGGAACGCTGCTTTCTCCTCAAGCCGCACCTCCATTTCCTACCTACTAACCTCATCCTGCCCCCTTGACCTGTCCATGCTTCCCAGACTGACCTATTCCCTCCCTACCTCCCCACCCATACTCTCCTCTCCACCTATTTTCTCCTTTATCTATCTTCAGTCCGCCTCCCCCTGTCTCCCTATTTATTTCAGAACCCTCTCCCCATCCCCCTTTTCTGCTGAAGGGTCTGGGCCCGAAACGTCAGCTTTTGTGCTCCTTTGATGCTGCTTGGCCTGCTGTGTTCATCCAGCCCCACACTTCGTTATCTCGGATTCTCCAGCATCTGCAGTTCCCATTATCTCTTGATCTAGATCTCCTATTCATCTGTAGCAAGGCTTTCCCTACAGCTGTTTAAACTGCATTTTCAATGAGTGTCTAGTTACTTTTTTCAAAAAAAACAGCAATCCTATAACAAGGGCAGCACAGTGGTACAGTGATTAGCACTGCTGCCTCACAGTATCAGAGACCCAAGTTTGATTCCAGCCTTGAGTGACTCTGTGGAATTTACGTGTTCTCCCTGTGTCTGCATAGATCTCCTCTAGGTGCTCCAGTTCCTTCCCACAGTCCAAAAATGTGCAAGTTTAGTGAACTGGCCATGTTTTTTTAAATAAATGGCCCCATAGTGTCCAAAGATGTGTAGGTTAGTTGGGTTAGCCATGGTAACCATTACAGGATGAGGTGCGGGGGTGCTGTTCCAACAGGCGGTACAGACTCGATAGGCTGAATGACCTCTTTCTGCACTGTAGGGATTCTGTGATTTTATGAATCCTTTTAAAACAGTTCTTTTGCCATTTCAGTCCGTAATCAAAAATACAGAAGCATAAAAAGATACAGTTTTTACAGTATCAAACCACATAAAAGGAAAAGTCAGGCAGAGTTCTAGCTGGAGTTCTCACACAATTTAGGAGAATGCCACTTGACTTTGCAGAATGCTGCTGATCTATGATAGAATAGTCAGCAAATGTTTATCACCATGTAATTTTGAGTTAAATTTGCAAACAAGTTAGTGGACTGAGAAAGAGAGAAAATTGGGTGAAAATGAAAATTTGGTTATGTAACTGGTGCTTTTAATGCAATCACATTAGTATAATTATTGACTACATAATAAAACTTCTTTTTGATAAACAGTACATTTCTAACCTTAATGAGATCATCCAGATTTGAGTGTGGAAAATAATAAGATGGAAAATATCTGACTGGGTCAACAACCAGTGGTACCTTGCATCAACATTTTTACATGACCAAAGCATTATTTCTCCCATTCGGCAGGAAGTGTTGTATTGATGGTGAGGATATTAATATATCATAAGGGGAAATAATGATGCAGCCTATCAACTGTACTACAAAATTTTGTTGTAGTTTCAGCAGCTTCAACAACAAACTATTGGAAGGTTAGAAATATAACTTTGAGTTTGAGGAAATATAACTCCGTTGTATTGAAAATGTGTTAAGAAATGTAGAATATTGGTCTTCCATAGGACCCTTAGTGTGGAAGCAAGCATCTCAGCCTATTGAGTATACATCGACACTCCAAAGTGCAGCCCATCCAGACCGAACCATAGAACAGTACAGCACAGTATAGGTCGTTCGGCCCACTATGTTGTGCCGAACTTTTACCCCAATCCTGAGGTCTATCTAACCTCCACCCCTACCTTTATAATCCATAATCCTATCTAATAACCACTTAAATGCCCCTAATGAAGCCGATTCCACTACCCTCTCTGGCATGCATTCCACGCCCCTACCACTCTGAGTAAAGAACCTACCTCTGACGTCTCCCTTATAGCTACCTCCACTCACTTTAAAACTATGTCCCCTCATAGTAGCTACCTCCACCCTAGAAAAAAGTCTCCGGCTGTCCACTATCTATTATCTCTGATCATTTTGTACCCCTCTATCAAGTCACCTCTCATCCTTTGTCATTCTAAAGAGAAAAGCCCTTGCTTTCTCAACCTTTCCTCGTAAGACATTCCCTCCATTCCAGGCAACATCCTGGTAAATCTCCTCTGCACCTTTTCCAGCACTTGCACATCTTTCCTGTAATGAAACGACCAGAACACTCCGGATGTGGCCAAACCGGGCTTTTGTTTAGCTGGAGCATAACTTCACGGCTCTTGAACTCAATCTCTCTATTAATGAAAGCTAACATACCATACACCTTCTAACAACTCTATCCACCTGGGTGGCAGCTTTTAGGGAACTGTGGAAATGAACCCCAAGATCCCTCTGTTCCTCCACGCTGCCAAGAATCTTTCCGTTAACCCTGTATTCAGCTTTCAAGTTTTTCCTTCCAAAATGAATCACCTCACACTTTCAGGGTTAAACTCCATCTGCCACTTCTCAGTCCAGCTCTGCATCCTATCAATGTCCCTTTGTAATGAGAACAGCCTTCCACACTGTCCACAACGCGACCCACCTTCGTATCGTCCGCGAACTTACTAATCCGCCCTTCCACTCCTTCATCCACATCATTTACAGAAATCACAAAGATGACTCAGAACAGATCCTTATGGTACATCACTCGTAATTGAGAACCGTGTTGAATGCTTTCCATCCAATACCACCCTTTGTCTTCTAAAGGTCAGCCAAGTCTGAATCCAATCTGCCACATTTTCCCCCTATCCCATGTCTCTTTACCTTCTGCATGAGCCTACCATGGGGAACCTTATCAAACGCCTTACTTAAATCCATGCATACCACATCCAATGCTCTACCTTCATCCACAACGTTTGGTCAACTCTTCAAAGAATTCAATAAGGTCTGTGAGGCATGATTTACCCCTCACAAATCCATGCTGATTATCACAAATCAAACTACGCCTTTCCAAGTGATCATAAATCCTATCTCTCTGAGCTCTTTCCAATCATTTGCCGACTCTTTTATCCTGTTGCTGTTGACTGCATTTCCCATGCCTAATCCACCTAACGTGAATATCCCTGGATAATCTGGCCAGTCCCCCTAACCTAATCTTTGTTAATACATTGGATGTAGTTTGGGGATCTGGGTTGATAACAACAGTAATTGTAGTTTTACCTTTTTTAAGAGGGCTAACCCATTTGCTTAGACAAATTTACAGTTTCTAAGAAGATTTTTAATTGTATGAAATGAATTAATTTTGAAAGCATTTGTGGTATTCATCGCGCATGAAGAATAAACCACACTTATTTGCTTTGCTATATTTATGCTTCTGAACTGAATGGGATGAAATGAAAACATAATATTTGCATTTATTAGACATAGAAAATGGTTTAATCTGTTTTTGTCCCACTTTGGCATGGAATCCAGTGAATTCAAATGATCTCTCACACCTTTTTAGCTGCAGACCAGTCTCGTGTTATGCAGGAACAGATGACAGGTGCTGCAATGGCAATGCCTCCTGATACAAATAAAGCATTTAAGGTATGCTGATTTACATCCATTTTAATTGTGTATTCTAAAGCAGAGGAAATAACCATTTAAAGGCTGTTGATCTGGCAAATAAGCTAGAATGTGGGGAAAGTGAAAATGTCCATGTTGACAATAAGAATAAAGAAGTATATGGTGGGAATTTGTAAAGCTGAGAGATATAGGAATCTGGGTGTTCTTGTGCATGAATTATGAACATTAATCTGCAGGTGCAGCAAGTAATTAGGAAGACTTATAGGATGTTATACACTGTCGTCATTATCCGAGAGAGTTAGGCACATTGACTTTCCTCGAATAACACAAATCTCCCACGTACTGTGAAAGGCCGTTCAAGGAACTAGATGAGACAATGAAAAAAAAATTGAGATGGAGCCTGGGGCTGAATTTGCAAGTACACAGGTCTGTATGTAACAAATCAGAGGATAATGAGGACAGACGGTAATTAATTGCAAGAGAAAATGAATGCAAAAGTAGAGATTTTTTGCTTCAGTTATACGAAGAGTTAGTAAGATCACGCTCTGGAGTGCTGTGTAGAATATTGGTCTCAGGAGTAAGGATGGATGAAAATATGTTGGAAGTAGTTCAGAGAAGGTTTGCTTGATGTATCAGGAAATGGACAGACTGCCTCATGAGGAAAGGTTAGACTGGCAAGGTTTGTATCTGCTGGAGTTTAGAAAAGAGAGTGGCAACCTGAGTGAATCATACGAAACCCTAATAGGTCATGACAGAATGGGTGTGAAAAGGATTTTTCCACTTGAGAGATATGAGAATTAGGAGTTACTGTTTTAAAAAATAAGGATCACCCATTTACAACAGATGAAAATATTTTACTGTGAGGCTTGTGAGTCTTTAGCATTCTGCTTCTGCTACTGTTTGCAGATTATTGACGTGTAAGGGATTGAAAGCTATTATGGATAAGTGGGAGTATGGAATAATCAGATTAACCATCAAGACCAGAAAGCCCCAAGATCAATACCTGGTCTGTTAAATTATTTAATCTCAGCCTTAATATGTTGGGGGAAACAGAATGGACAGTGTATTTGCTGGAGATCCAATCAGTACATTATTTACTATATGTTAATGCTGGCATTGATTGTTCCCCTCAACCCTCCCTCCTGTTTGTATTTTATTCCCTTTTGCTTTTTCTAATCTACCTGTTCAGAGATTTAAGAACCACAAGACCCAGCAGGAGTAGGCCGTCTGGCCCTTCAAGCCTTCTCCGCCATTCAGTAAGATCATGGCTGATTTTCTAGTGGCTTCAGCTCCACTTACCAACCTTCTGATCATAACCCTTAATTCCTTTACTGTTCAAAAAATTCTCTGTCTTAGCTTTCAAAAACATTCAATGAAGAAGTCTCAACTGCTTTACTGGGCAGGGAATTCCACAGATTCACAACCCTTTGGGTGAAGAAGGTCCTCTTCAAATTCAGCCCTAAATTTGCTGCACCTAATTCTGAGGCAATGCACTCTTATTCTAGTTTCACCTGGCAGTGGACACATCCACCCTGCTTCCCTTCATAATTTTTATGTTTCTATAAAATCACCCCCGCCTTCATTCTTTTAAATTCCCATGAATATAATGCCAGTCAACTCAGTCTCTTCTTGTAAGGCAAGCCTCTGGAATCAATCTAATGAATCTCCTCTGCACCCCTGCCAGTGCCAATATGTCCTTTCTGAAGTAAGGAAACCAAATCTGCACACTACTCCAGATGTGGTCTCGCCCGCATTCTATAGAGCTGTAACATCACCTGTTTTTAGTCTTAATCCGTCTAGCAATGAAGGACAAAACTCAGTTTGCTTTCTTATTTACCTGTTGTATCTGCAAACCAACTTTCTGCGATTCATGCACAAGGACACTCCGATCCCTCTGCACAGCAGCATGATGCAATTTGTTCCTGTTCAAATAATAGTCCTTTTTACTGCATTTCCAAAATAGATGACTACACATTTATCAACATTGTACTTCATCTGCCAGACCTTTGTCCGCTCACTTAAACCATCTATAGCCCTCTGCAAACTTTGAGTCCTTTGCACTTTGCTCTGTCATCCGCAAACTTTGACACACTACACATGGTCCCTAACTCCAAATCATCTATGTAAATTGTCAACAATCACGGTCCCAACACTGATGCCGGAGGCACATCACTAGTCACTGATCACCAACCAGAAAAGCACTCATTTATCCCCACTCTCTGCTTCCTGTCAGTTAACCAATCCTCTGTCAATGTTACTACATTGCCCATATTGCCGTGCACCTTGATCTTATGGAGCAGCCTTTAGTGTGGCACCTTGACGAATGTCTTTTGGAAAAATAGATACACCACATCTTCTATGTCTCTGTTGTCCACTGCGTTCATAATGTCTTCATAGAATTTCAGTAAATGAATTAAATGTGACCTGCCTTTTGTGAACCTATGCTGTGTCTACCCAGTGGGACAGTTTCTAGATGTCTTGCTATTTCTTCTGTGATGATAGATTCAAGCATTTCCCCCACTACAGAAGTTAATCTAACCAGCCTATAATTCCTGACGACCTCCTTTTTTTTAAACAGTGGCATCACATTTGCTGTTTTCCAATCTGCTGGAACTGCCCCAAAGTTCAGCAAATTTTGGAAAATGACCACGAGCATATTTGCTATTTCTCCCGCCATCTCTTTTAGTACCCTGGTCCTTTCCATCGGGAGCAGAATACCTGTCGACCTTCAGCTCCATTAGCTTGCCCAACACTAATTCTTTTGTGATAATGATCATTTCTAGGTCCTCACCTGCTTTAGTCCCCCTTGTCATCAATTACTGGCATTATTCATGTCTTCCATTGTGAAGACCAACACAAAATAGCTGTTCCAGTTGTTTCCTCATTTCCCATTATTAAATCCTCCTCCTTATCCTGTAAAAGTCCAACATTTACCGTAGCCACTCTTTTGTTTCACATATTTGTCTTTATATTCTGACCTGGTTTACTCTCAAAATCTTTCTTCTCTTGAAATAGCTTTTTGTTGTGGCTTTCTGTTGACCTTAAGTTTTCCCAATCTTCTAGTTTTCCGCTGGTCATTGTCACTTTGTATGCCTTATCTTTCAATTTGATAACCTCCCTATTTCCTCAGACATCCCTTCTGAGGAAGGGGACCCGAAACGTTAATGCTGCCAGACCTGCTGAGCTTTTCCAGCAATTTTGTTTTTGTCCCTTAAGGCTGATTACCTCTTTATCTTATTCCTTCCTTTTAACTGGTATATATTTTTGCTGAGCATTTTGAAAAATTGCTTTGGAAGTCCTCCACTGTTCCTGAACTGTCCCACCGTAAAATCTTTACTTCCAATCTACTTTAGCCAACTCCTCCCTCATCTTATTGTAGTCTCCTTTGTTTAAGCACAGGATCCTGGTATAGGATTGTATCTTCACTTTCCATCTGTATTCTAAATTCAACCATACAGTGATTGCTCCTTCCAAAGGAATCCCTAATGATGAGATCATTAATTATTCCTGTTTCATTACACATGACCAGATCTAGGAAAGCTTGCTCCCTCATCGGTCCTTGACCGACCCAGTTCGACCAAATGACATGTAGATTAAAGTCCGCCCCATGATAATTGCTGTACCGTTTTTACAGGCATTGGTTATTTGTTTGTTTATTGCCCACCTCTGTGATATTATTTGGTGGCCTATAAATTACGCCCATCAGTCTCATTTTCTTCTTGGAATTTCTAAATTTACAATCTTAAAAATCAAAGCTAGACCACCACCCCACTTTATATTCCTGTCTATCCCTCCGAACAGTCTGATACCCTGGATATTTAATTCCCGGTTGCAACCGTCCTGTAACCATGTCTCCGTAATGCCCACTAAATCATATTCATTTGTGCTGTTAACTCATCTACCTTGTTTTGAATGCTACAAGCATTCAGGTAAAGTGCCTGTATGCTAGTTTTTATACCTTTTTGAATTCTAACATCTCCAATGATAACACCTCCATCGATAATATCTCCTGCGTATTCCTTTTAAACTCTTTCAGGCTTCAATGTAGTTAGATCCTTCTAAACATGTTATCCTGTTGCTTTCTTTTCTATTTACCATTATACTTCCTGTCGTTCTCCCCTTCCTTTCCTCCCACTTCATTTATTTAAAGTCCTAGGAATCGCCCTATTTATCCTTTTTCTCTAGATCAGTGGTTCCAGATCAGTTTAGCGGGAGACTGTCCTAATGGCACAGATCCGTCCTGTTCTAAAACTGATGCCAATGCACTATGAAATGGAACTCCTCTTTCTTACATCACTCCTTTAGCCATGTGTTAACGTCACTTGTTTTCTTATCCTTGAGCCAATTTGCAAATGGTTTGAGTAGTAATCTGGAGATTATAACCCCTGAGGACCTGTTCTTTAATTTTGTTCATAGTGCTTGATAATCTCCAAATAGGTCCTCCTTCTCAGCCTTGCCTATGTTGTTTGTCCACATGGACCACCACAACCGGAACTTTGTCCTCCCACTCCAGTATACTTGCAAGGCAGTCAGAGATGTCCCTTATCTGGCACCAGCAGGCAGCACAGCATGTGGGACTCTCGATCCTGTTTACCAAGGATGCTATCAATCCCCTTAATTTTAGACTCCCCTACAACAACTACTTGTCTTTTTTGCTTCCTCCTCTTGAATGGCCTCCTGTACCACAGTGCAGTGGGCAGGTGGCTCATCCTCCCCTTTCCTCATCCTCACAGGGAGCAAGCACCTCATATCTGTTGGACAAGGTCAAGAGCTGAGGCTCCTCACTTCCTGAATCTCGGATCCCTTTACCTGCCTCACTTGCAAACATACCCTGCTGTCCCTGATCACTGACTGACTTAATTTGAAGTACTTAATCTACCAGGTGTGACCGCTTCGGGGAAACAAAGCGTCCAGGTACTTCTCCTCCCAGTTGTGCCGCAGTGTTTGAAGTTCAGATTCCAGCTCATCAGCTCTGAACTGAAGTTCCTTGAGCAGCCAACACTTGCTGCAGATGTGGTCACCAGCTTGCAGTGGGAACTGCCAGCTCTCGCGTTATACAGCTACAGCACATCACCTCCCCAGCTATCTCTGCTTAATAATAAATTTATATAAATAAATTAATTAACTCAGTTCATTAATTTATTAATGCATTGTATTTTTTAAATTTAGTGCAGCTTCCCTGTGACATCACTCCAGATTGTTTTGCAGCCAAAATGTGCTCTGCGCTCAGTTAGCTTTATACCCATGCTGTGCTACTGCTCTGCGCTCTGACTGCTCCCTGCAGTAGGTTGAATTTGATCTTGCTCAGAGGCAGGAACACTACCATTCTGTCACAAGAGTCCCCCAGTCCTGCCTCCCTCTGTACTGAGTCAAAGGACCCATTTGATTAACAGCGCTGGAAGATGTAACCATACTAAAGATGAGGCATTTGTCTTAACAAGCTACAGATTATCCCATGATTGCAAAAGGTAAGTAGTCTGGCTGGTGAGACTCAGATGTTACGTCCATCCGTAGACAATGAAGACATATGCATGCCTCCATCAGGTTCTCAAGTTAGTCTTTATTCCCCACTGCAGACTTCCTGACATTATCAGATTGGGTGGAGCTTATTGCATTCTCCAACATGAATCCTTTCCTAGCCATTATCTTGCACAATGGATAGGGTGAGAGACTTTAACATTCTTTGCCTTAAATGTGAACATGGGCTTGTATGCGAAGAAAGCAGAAAAGGGTCTTTAGGCATTCAAGTGCACTAGTATGAATGAGCACCTTCAAGACAACGGAGAAATTTGAAGGGGAAGAAAACATTAACCAGGCAATTAACAACTTAAAGGAAACAGAGAGGTTGGAAGAGTTAATATTCAATAATACATGCCTCAAGTTTTTTTTTAATTCTTAGGCTGAATGGGAAGCTTTGGAAATCACGGATCATCAGTGGGCCTTGGAGGAGGTTGAAGAGGAACTCATGGCCAAGGACCTCAATTTTGAAGGGATGTTCAGCAAAGAGATTGAGACATCAATGTTCTGAAGCATCTTAACCAGTGGCCCCAATCATAACCACCTGCTACGATAACTTCTGTTTGTAATAAGACTGACATTTTCTGCTGAAGTCTTAAAGTCACTTGAAAGTATTAGAAACATTTGTTACTGCTTCAAGTTACACATGCCACTAGTTTGACACTTTACTGTGAATTCAGAAGTTCCATGTAAATCGGGGTCTTGTACGGATACTAGACAAGAATAGATTGTGTTGTTTGTTCCAACACTTGTTGGAATTGAATCTCATTCAATCCATAAAGATGCAAATTATTTAGAAGCCCTTAGTGTCTCTGACCAAATGTACTTGATTCACTTTTTTGTTTATAAAAGTATAAAACATAATATTCTCATGGACATAAGTGTGTTTCTTTAGGTTAATGTTTTGCAGTATGTTCCATTCAGTTAGTCCTGCATTGGTTCAGAGTTTAGAAATGAACTGTATTTTGTGTGTCTGTATGTTGGCAGCTATCAAGTTCTCTTTTTTTTCTCTTATTAATGCTATAGGAATTGGAGTAAATAACTCAATTTGAGTTCTTTTTCACTGGATTGGGCGTTGATATCTTGGTTGCTGTAATGAAAAATTAAAAATGCAGGTCACATAATACAAAGTTTGGCTTTTTGAAGTGGTTTGGAAACTATTTTGTGTCTGGCATAAAAAGCCCCAAGTAATCTAACGTAGCCAGTTTTTATTTCAAAAGATCAACTAAAGATTTCAAAGCTGGGTTTGGCTCTGCACACACAAAGAAATTGTATTAAACCACGAAATGGCAACTTGTGAAATCAAATAGATTAAATACTTCCTTCAATTTAATTGTGCACTTTTGGTTTTCTAATTCCTGTAATTTCACATCTCACTGCCATCATAGAATGGTAACCTTTAGATGACTATTGACTGTCGTCATGCATAAAACGAAATCTGTATTTGATGTTCAAATGTTGAACTAATACTTGTGATATTCTGAAATCCCATGGTTTTGTTTCAGGTTTTGCTTCAGCAATCTAATCATGCTGAAGTTCTGGGCTAAGTTTTAGAGACCATCCCCTGTGGGAAACAATGTAAATGGAACTCTAAATTAGGGCACTATGCCATCAGCAGTATGCTCACCCACACCCCCATCCAGCTGCAATTGTTGAGCAGTGAGGGAGGCATCAGGTGTTTCACCTGCCCCAATCCAATTGAGGCTCTTTACTGATCAATTACCCTCATCTCACATGACTCACATTTAATTAGCAGCAAGACACACTGGCACACGACATAAAACCTGCCTAGTTAAATATGGGTTGGCTTTTACTAGCCTGCCTGGCCGCTCGAATTGGATCCTTTTCACAGATTTAACTCACTATATTCACCCTCTACCTCCCCTTGTTCTCCCTGGCTACAAGAAGATCCCAGGCATGCCTGAACACTTAATTCTTAGTCAACTTACAACACCAGCAGTGATCATCATTCCTGCTGACATTGCCTGTGTGCAGAGCTTCTGCTTCCAATTGGCCAGCAGTTCCGAAGCATGACTATGTCCACAGATTAAGTCCTTACTAAATATAAATGGCCATTGATTTCTGGAAAATTAAAGCGTGGTGAAACAGATATAAGTATGCTCATGCCTATGTTCGCATTGAGTGGTTGGGACACCCTCTTTGGTGTTTAATTCAGCCCCATGTTTCAATAGTTTGAAATATTCGGTTTAGTAATAACTGTTGGGAAGCTAATTCATTTAATATGAAAATTTCTTCTAACACATGAAGTCACAATACCTGCTTGGTTTGGATGGAGAGAAATTTGGCCGATGTCTCTTCAACCTTCAATCCTCTGTAACCCTACATCGTTAAATAATTGGTAAGGTGTATATATCTGCAAAGTCCCAAGTTTAATTTTCAACTTTGCAATTAGCTGATTTCCTCCCTGAGAAGTCTTCACTTGGTCTCCTCCTACTTTGTTTGCGAGGGGGGAAATCATCCAGGCTTTCTGTTTTTGATTACTACATTGATGGGCTTGAGCAGATTGGTGTTCCATCATACAGTACAATAGCACATTTTTGTGAATAATGGGCAACATTTTGTCAACAGTAAGAAAATAACTCGACAAGAAATGGAAAAAATTAGTTATGTTGATATATTTGACTTCAAAATTTATTCAGCAATTTCCAACATGGTAGTTCTGTTCATGGGGAAACCCCAAGCACTGGAAATGTATTTGAATTAAGATGTCAAATTTGTACTCATTTTTCCAAGTTTTAGTTTGCCCACTGCTCAGATCTTGGACCAAATCATAAAAGTAACATTCTCATTGTTTCCAAATCTAATATGAAGCTTGTCTAAATTTAAATGAATCCAACTTTCTTTTGAATGCCTAAAAACTTTGCTTTGTAATCAGTTTCTGCTTCCTGGAGTGATTTCTACCATGCCTCAGGCAGAAGCTATCAGGAAAACAGAACTTTGCATTTTTGCTTTGGTATGGCCCACAATAAATGTTGCATTTAGCCTTTTTACTTTTCTGTATTATCACCCTTCCCTGCTTTCCTGATGGAGATGATTTACCAGTTGGATATGGTCTTGGAGATGCAATTAGCTCTTGTACGTATTCTTTACTTTTAAACCTAAAAAGTGACTATGACAAACATTTTGATAATTGATGGAAGCAAAGTTGACTTGAATTCCTTTACTGTCCATAATCCGTCCAGTTTGTCAAGATCTTGACACTAATGCAAATCATGCTTCAACATACCTTTATTAAGTTGGGTAAATGCCAGCAGTTGAACCAAGGCATTATTATGCATTATAGCTCCTGATTGTCAGATGCCAATGTTCCTGCAGTCTGAGACACCTAGGCAACCTTTGTAGGCCATATTGTTTTAAATAAGTCAGCTTGATTTTATAAATTAATTGCATGTTATTTTCAGATTTATTGTCTATCATAAATTAAAGTCCTATGGTTTTGTTCATTGCTACAATATAAATGAGTAATGTTGAGATTGATGCAACTGGTAGCAAAATGCACAAAGTAGTGTATTAATATTCCATTTAAAATCTCCTTCTGTTTGTATAGCACCTAAATTTGAATGATATCTTGCTGTAGCTGAGTTACTCGTGTATATCTTGTGCAGCTGTTGTGTAAATCAGAATGATTTTGTACTGTCAATATCTACTTGCCTACCCTGTCCCATAGAAATTTCACAGGAGGCATGCAAAAAGCACCACATGGTGGTCATCTCAACAGGTAGGTCAAAAATGGGATAGCTGTTTTCTCATAGGATGCAGTGTCAGGTTTTCTGGCTTTCTTTTGATATTTTCAAACCACCAATCTGTCTCTCTGTCTCTCTTTCTCTCCTTCTGACCTAGCAGTTAGGGGCTGAGCAAGAGTAGCCCAAGTACAAACAATTCCTCTACAATGAAAGATGTTAGAACTGAAAACAGCTAACACAGCATTGTACTTCCAAATTCAGTTTCACGTGCTTCATTAAAGTCTTGTTGACTGTTGTTGGTTTCCTGATCTGCGTTCATTTCTTGCTGCCGTCAGTAATGAAACATTGAGTTTTGGTCCTCTGCTTTAGGTCCAACATCTTTTGCTCATACGTCCTGTTTTAGCTGCTCTGTTTTTAATAGTTTTAGCAGATTACAAAATCAAATGATTAACTTTGTATCTGTTGTATAAAGATAACTCTGAAATATTCAGCACTATCCTAATCCAGCAGTTTCCTGATATGACATCTAGTTATCTGCAGTTCACTTGTGAAATTCATTGTCTTGTCACAGTTTAGTGTTTTAGTTTCATGTGTGTATTGACTGTGTAAAAATGTTTGCCAGTTTCATTCCAAGAGAGGGGGGGGAAAAAAGAGTCCTCTTCAATCTGATTAAAACTTGCTTTTATTTTCAGTGTTTTACACTGGTTCTAAGTCCACTTGAATAGTTTTAATGTTCAATTAGCTATTATTAAAAATACATTTATGGCTGTCATTAAGTGAAGTCCAACTATAAGTCATACGCTTTGTTTTCGGAGTAATTAACTGCAAATACATGCGACAAAATGCCTCTCTTGTTTGCAACATTGGAATCTTGCACCTCCTTGACTTCCAAAAAAATGACTGTGGTTTGCTTTTACTCTGAAACTACTCTTAAGCCCTTGCATGATTTCTGCGAGTGTACTTGATGACTTAGTAACAACTAGGTAAAAGATTGTAACCTCTGAGATCAATGGTTAAATTTACATTATGTATTCAAACACATTTCTCTGTAGATACAACTTTTTTGCAAGAATGAATATCTGCACTAACAGGTTATTGACTGAGCTCCAGCATAAGTGACCCTGAGCATTCGTGCAACCATACTGTAGTTTCTATTTGAGCTTCTAAACACTTTAAAGTTTTAAAAAACATTTTGCAGAGCTAGTTGTTGGTCTAAAAAGAGAGCTCTCAAGTTTTTGTTTCTGATTCATGTTATTTAAATAATTGAGATTGTAAGAAACTTTGAATAGTCTTTCTGAAGTGGGAGTGCATATGATGTCGTCTCTTGGATTATTTGTTGAATTTATTTCCATCCTCTCTCAAATTTGTCAATTGGAGGAGTTGTATAAATTGCATCTTTACCTGTTGTTGATTACATTGTCTTATCAAAAATAATCAATCCAAGATGCTGTTGTGGTGCAGAGGTAGAGCCCTTATCCATGGATTGAGAGCCTAGATTCAAGCTCCACTCGCTGCTGAGGTATGTAGTTACATCTATGAACAAGTTGATTAGAAAAATAGGTTAATTTCTTTTTAAAAAATCAACCAACATGGACTCTGATAAATCCAGAGCAGTGAATCAAAATTGAACATTCTTAGGGTCTAAATGGACATTGTCAATGGTTAATTATAAACTTTATACTCATCTAGGCTAATGCTTTCTCAAACTTTGACAGTAGAAGTGATGATTTTTAATCTGCTTAAGTGCAGATGAATACTATTTTTGTGACCAGGTTCTAAGTTAAGAATGGCCACAAAAGCAGTATCCTAGAGAACAGCTGATATACCTTAGCAAAAGTCAACACTCCCAGAGGAAGGCTTTTGATTGTGTACATTCATGTTACTTAAGCATGCTCTACTTTTCTCTAAGATTCACTTTTGATGCAAAACCACCAGCTGCTGTTACAATAGCTAATTGGCAAGATTTTCAAATGATGACGAGAAAATTATGCTTTGCAAATACATTGTTAAGCTTACATATGCTTTACATAAGGCCTTCTGAAACATGGAAGATGTGAAAATCTGTAAAACCTAGATGGCTGAATGTGCAATCTGTTGAATGCAACTGATCCTTGTATGAACTGCTGATCTTATTCATTGTCTGGCTTGCAACTACAATATGCCATTTTACACTCCCTCTCAAAAAAAACTCATTTAAAAATCCTGTTCTCAGATTCTATCTATTGTTTTGCAGACAAAAATAAACAGTTTTGTATGAAATGTTATTTTAAATGTATTTAATAAAGCTTTTGAGTAAGAACACTAAGCATAGCACAATTATTTATGATGTCCTTGAGCTGACAAGTTATGCAGATTCTGTATTGTCATAGAAAAAGGCCCTTCAGCCTATCAAATTTGTGCTAGTCAAAAACAGGCACCTAACTAATCTAATCCCGATGTTCCAGCACACGGCCCATAGCCTTGTATGTTTTGGCACTGACAGTGCTAATATAAATACTACATAAATGTTATGAAGGTTTCTGCCTCTACCTCCCCTACAGGCAGTGAGTTCCAGATAATCTGTTTTTTTTTCTTCCCTCTCGCTCATCCTCCAGCCCCTTAGCTTAAATCCAAGCCCCTAGTCACTGATCCCTCCACCAAAGGGCAGGGTTCCTTCCTCTGTCTACCCTATCTATATATCCCTTATAATTTTATACATCTCAATCACATTTCCCCCATTTCCAACCCCCCCCCCACAAGTCTCCTTGCTTGAAGGTTACAACCCAAGTCTATCCAATCTCTCTTCATAACTGAAATTCTTCAGCCCAGGCAACGTCCCAGTAAATCTCTGTACCCACTCCAGTGCAATCTCATCCCTCCTAGAATGTGGATTCCAGAACTGTGTGCAATACTCTAGCTGAGACCTAACCAACATTTTACATAGCTCCAACATAACCTCCCTGCTGCTAAACCCTATGTGTTGGTTAATGAAGGCAATTATCCCACTTTATCTACTAGTCCCTAGCTAACTGGATAGACAAATGATAACAAATCAGGGCTGCAGGGTTCCCAAGCGAAATATGAGATGCTGTTCCTGCATCTTTCAGGTGGCGTCATTGTAGCAATGCAGGAGAGTCCCAGGATGGACACGTCATCTGAGGAGTTGTGGGGGTGGGGAGGAGTTGAAATGGTTCGTGACTGGGAGGTGTAGTTGTTTGTTGCGAACTGAACGTAGGTGTTCCGTCCTATCTGTTTGATCTAAACAATCTTCGATACAAACTGCCAAATACTTGGTATAACATCAACACTTAAATTCATATACCACATCACTCAGTTCTGTGATGGGTATTAGATGTCACTGCAATTTGAACCAGGTTCAATGCTACCAAATGATAATTCAGATTGAGTAATCTTGGTATGAGCTCATCATATGTATTGATCTGCAGTGCAAATCATTACTGAAAGAAAAATATGAAAATACACATTGCTGTTGCCTCAATTTCCATCCCATATTATTCTCAACCTTGGACTGTTTGGCCATAATTGCATTTTGTTCCATGACATTGTTGGTTCTCACCTTGAGCAACACCATTTTCTTCAAGATTTGGCTATGATGATGCAATAAAAACGTATCTTGCTTAAAATCCATGTCTGAACTCTTGGTGAGTTTCCTACTTTGGTTGTGTTGATCCAGAAGTGGACTTGGACAGAGTTTACATGCTTTCACATAAAACTTCTGTACTGTGTCATTATGTTCTATTCTTCTATGAAGAGGGTCAACATCAAGCTGCATGAAATACTAATAACTCTGGTACAGAATCCACTGATCATGGGGAAGCTTGAATGCGGGAGAAAACAATTATTGCATTTGAAATTAAAATTTCAACTATTAAGTTTGGTTTGTGACACTTCTGAACTTTTATAAAACATTTTTCAAAACTCCATAATTAAGCTCACTTGCCTGTAACATGACTAATCTGCAGTTTTATTGTAACTGACCAAAGTATTTAGTAGCTTAGTAAATATACAGGAAAGTTTTCATCTGTACTAAATAAAGTAAATAAAATACAAAAATCAAAAATAAAAATATCCTCTTAAGTATCACAACTGAATGCCCCCCCTTCTTGTTAAGCACTTGATTTAAAATTCTACAGTGTAAACTTAAAATTGTTCACTAAACCATTTCATACTGATCTTATTTTTACTGATTTGGTTGTTTTTATTTATGGATTTATAAATTGACTGTACCTGTTGTATGTAATTATTCAATATCTGACATACAATCATCCTCTTAATTCTTCCTCCTTCCCATAAGCAATATTCTGAAATCCTCTTTCGCTTCTGACAAGAATGTATTGTGTAATACACTGTACAACAGTTTTTTCATATGCTTAAAGATTTATTCATTTGTTGCAATATTTGCATTATTTATTTAAGTCATAAAATTCAAAATAAATGTTTATGAATATATATTTCTTGATATGCTATCATGATCCCAGGTGATGATAATACTTGACATGCCTGATCCCTGAGTGAAACATGGCTTGATAGACTAAGTTTCTTTTTACCATGCAGACACTGAGGAAATTCACCAATGTTCTTGTAATAAAAGGTCAAAAGTTTATTGCAAAATACAAACTACTACACAGGAACTACTTGAAACTGTCTAATTAAAAATGTCAAGGAAATAGTCGACTCTTACCTAAACAACAATTGTACTGATACTCTCACTTCAGTAAAGAGTGACCTATGTATCCATGTTGAAGCTCCTTTTTCAACTAGCACTGCTGTTACCTGTTGTACTTCAGCCAATTTCTGCTTCAATCTATTTCCTTTAGTTTATGCCTCTACCTAAAGAGCTTTTAAACAAACTGCTAGCTTGGCTCACCTGCTTCTTAGCATGAATTTCTAAATGTCATATCTTCAACTTCTTTGCAAGAAGTCCTGCTTTCTAACAACACCTTCATCTGTTTCTGCGGTTCTCATCTAGATAATGCTGGACTTTTCCCCACTTCGCCCCTTCTGCCCTGGCTACATGACCAGCCCCTCCGCTGGTGCGGGCCTACTGCCCGTCCGTCCTCCCGTCCTCCCGTCCTCCCTCCCTGCCTTCCCTCCTTCCTTCCTTCTCTCCTTCCTTCCTTCCGAAACTCAATTTAACAGAAACTCCAGCAATCATCTCTTCAGGTGGCTTGTTGTTCATTTATCCAAAGTGATATGATCTCTCAATGTTTTTCATGAACTCACGATTCAAAGTGACTTTTAACTTTTTTTGAAAGAATGATTCTGAAAAAGAAGAACTGAAAAGTGTCTCCTTATTTATTTAAGAATGGATGTAAATGCATTGGAAGAGTTTCAAAGGAGGTTTTCTGGACTGAAACAAGGAATAAGCAGGTTTTAGGAGGTTGGACTGTAATCAGACAGGGCTTGTTTTGATCTGACTGAAATTTGAAGGGCTTTGACAAAATGGATGTGAAAAAGTTCTCTGTGGGTGACCCCAGAATTATAAGCACTGTTTAAAATTAAGGCTGGCCCTTTCAGGATAGATGAGAATTTATTTTCTTCTAGAGGGCTATGCAACTTTGTAACTGTCTACCTTAGAAAACAGAGGAGGCGACAGTATTTAAGTAATTGTGAGGCAGATAGATTATTATTTAGCAAGGAAAGCAAAAGCTAATGGGGACAAATGAAAATGTGGAACTGGGAACAATAACGGGTCAGGCATCCTTGAATGGCAAAGCAGGCTTGAAGGGACAAAAGATCCACTCCTGCTCCTAATTAATATCTTTTGTTTGCAAACTAAAATCTATATTTCCTACAATTTAGAAGCTAAGTTCCCAAATAATAGTATATTATGAACTTTTATAGAGTGGGAAATGCTATTACCCCAATTCCCAGATTATACATATAGTTTAGCAGATTGCCCATTCCATATCGCACAAGATATTCAGCACTGAAATAGACCCTTTGTTCCAATTCCTAATGCCAACCAAATATCCTATATAAATATAGCCCCACTTACCAGCAATTGGCCCATATCCCTCTAAACCCTTCCTATTCATATACCCACAAGACGCCTCCTCCACTTCCTCTGGCAGCTCACCCTATTCATGTACCACACTCCATGTGAAAAAGTTGCGCTTAAATCTTTCCCGTTTCACTTTAAACTTATGCCCTCTAGGTTTTGACTCCCCAACACTGGGGAAAAAGACCTTGTCTATTTACCCTATCCATGCCCCTCATGATTTTACAAACCTTTATAATGTCACACCCCAGCCTCCGACGCTGTAGGGACAGTAGCCCAGCCTATTCAGCCTCTCCCTATAACTCAATGCTGGCAACATCCTTGTAAAACTTTTCTGAACCCTTTCAAGTTTCATAATACCCTTTCTATAGCAGGGAGATCAGAATTGCACACGGTATTCCAAAAGTGACCTAAGCAATGTCCTGTGCAGCCTCAACATGATCTCCAACTCTTATAATTAATGTGCTGACCACTAAAGGCAAGCATACCAAATGCCGCCTTCACTATCCTATCTATCTGCGATCCACTTCTAAGGAACAATGAACCTACACTCCAAGGTCTCTTTAGTATTTAGTCAATGATGGGGCCAGAAAAGGCAAAAGGATATAAGCTGTTAGCAAAACCTTTTTACTCCCTGCAGCCTTTTCCCTGAACCTCTGCACTCCTACATCGCCTAAACCATTTGCAGTCTCTTTCTCCCTTGTAAAATCCATGACCCCAACCAGCATATACCTTGTAATCTCCTTCTCACTTCCCAAATAGTCTTACAGCTTCCATTTCCCTGCTCTTCCCCCAGCAGGTAGAACTCCAAGCTCCAGCTGAAAGTGGTCCCCAATCCCAACACTGGCTGAAGGTAGTCCCAACTCTCAGCCTCAGCAAAAGCTCCTTCGGCCTAAAGGCTCCATTTGCATTTCCACCTTTCATGACAGGCTTGCCATTACCTGCCAAGCAGGACTTTCCAAAATTGGGGTTGTGAGCTGAAATTTTGGAGTCATGCATTCTGAGGTGACACAGTTGCTGTGGGAGTCTGACAGGGTTATACCAGGTGCATTCCTGTTCCAAAAGACACTGATCTCAGAGGGTTGCAACAATTTTTAAGCCTCAAAATTAGGCAGGCTTCTGACCTGGTGGGGCAGACTTTTAGACCGCCATGGCAGTCTCTGGGCCTGCTTATGGTGGTCTTTCAGCAGTATGTGACAGTCTTTCGGCCCAGCGTGAATGTCTGGTCTTGAGGGGATTCTGCAAAAGTGTGATCCCAACATGGCTAAGCACTTAAGAAAGACTGTGGTATGTGAACTTTTAGCTTTATTTCTTTATTTTCTACCTAAACTAAGAAGGTGTCACTATACTATAATTACTGCAATGTTTAACTTTTAACTTTGTTCCTTCTTTCTACCTTGCTCTTAAGATTCTGCAACTAGGTACTTGCACCTAAGCTAGCATTTTATGTGACGACATTATACACATTTCACTGTACTCCTGTACTTGAGTGCACGTGACAACAAAAAAAATCAAATGTTTGGGAAGCACTGTTCTAAAGCTACAACACTGGGGGAGAAATACGAGCAGGAGTATTTAGCTCTTAAAGCCTGCTCTGATGATCAATATAATTTTTACTAAATACTGCAAAGGCTTATGAGCAAACTTAGTACTATGTTTCCTCTTTTTCCCTGCACCCTTTAATCCTTTTAGCCTGAAGAACTATGTTTAATACCTTCTGGAAAACCTTCAATGTTTTTGCCTCAACCGCTTTCAGTGGCCGAGAATTCGAAAGGCTTACCACTCTGTGTGAGATTTTCTGCTCATTTCAGCACTGAGTGGCCTAACCCATACCCATAGACTGAACTATCCCTTGACTACTCCCTACTAAAGCCACAAAGCAAAGGATTGTTGGTACCCACTGTATATAGAATCCACACAGAATTCCTACAGTGTGGAAACAGGCCCTTTGGCCCAACAAGTCCACACCGACCCCCCCTCCTTTGCGCCCCCCCCCCCCCCCCCCCCCCCCCCCCCCACCCAAAGCCCCATAATCCACCTAATCTCCACATCCCTGAACACTACGGGCAACTTAGCACGGCCAATCCACCTAGCCTGCTCATCTTTGGACACTCAAAGGGAACCCATGCAGAAACAGGGAGAATGTGCAAACTCCAGACAGACTGTCGTCCGAGGGTGGGATTGAACCTGGATCCCTGGCGCTGTGAGGGCAGTAATGCTAACCACTGATACACCGTGCCTGACCAAGTAAGGCTTTTCACAGCTAAATGCATTACTGTTTATTAATTCTCTCATGCTGCAATATTTAAATTTTGGATTGTTCATATTACTAAGAAATAACACTACTAAATTTCAGCTGTACAGAGGTTATGTCTCAAAAGTACGCTATAAGCACTTCAATATCTATTGTGCTAACCTGTTTGTTTTTAGATTGGAATAAGTGTGTAGCAAGTTGGTGCTCCAATCTGCCTTGTCAGAAGCTTTTTTATAATTTATTCATGGGAAATAGGAGGTGCTGGCTAGGTCTCGCATTCATTGCTCCATCATTGCCCCCTAAGGTGAGCTGCCTTGTTGAACCATTTCAGTCTATTAGAAGTGATACACACATTCATAATGCCGTTGGGGACGGAGTTCTGGCTTTTTATCAAGTGACACTAAAGGAAAAGCAATATATGTCCAAGCAATGACTGTGAGTGACTTGGAAGGAAAGTTGCAGGTAATAATATTCCTGTGTATCTGCTGCCCTTGTCCTTCTAAGTAGTTTCATGCATTTGCAAGGTGCTGTCTCAGCCTTTAGAATATCTAGATAAGACATGGGTAATAGGGGAGAATGATAAAAACTCTAGGATATGGGGCGGCATGGGGACTTGGACTTGGGATTGATTCCACCCATGGACAACTGTCTGTGTAGAATTTACACAATCTTTTCCCCCCTCCGTGTGGGTTTCCTCCCACAGTCCAAAGTTGTGCAAATTAGGTGGATTAGCTACACTAAATTGCCCATAGTGTACATGGATGTGCAGCCTCAGTGGATTAGCCAGAGGAAATGCAGCTTTACAGGAATAGGGTGGAGAGGGTGGGTCTGGGTGGGATGCTGTTCAGAGGGTCAGTTAGGACTTGATGGGCCAAATGGCCTGCTTCCACACTGTAGGGGTTCTATGACGATGAAAAGTTTGGAAGTAGACTTAGGAGAAGGAAGGGAAGCAGCTGGGGCAGTTAATTATAGTCTTCATCTTTGTCTGTGAGGTTCTCACACAGCATTTATCTAAATTACGCTATCTCGCACATGGAGGGGTCCAAATTTAACTTGCTAGGCTCAATAACTACAGGGAAGAGGAAGGTTGAAAAAAAAAAGATGAGTGCTGCAAACAGCAAACTGAAAATGATAATACTTCCTGTTACCAGCAAACAGAAGTGGTAAAAAGGACTGTTGAAAAACTGAGAGTCATAACATGTCTGTACTGCCCACAGAGGAGGCCTGGTTAGAACATGAAGTTATGTTGCTCACATAACACATAGCTCACAGTTACACAGCAGCACATGTCTGTGTTCAGTAAAACTACATATGGATGCAACCAAATAAGATATGCGACTCACTCAATGTGTTCATCAGCCATAACAGGATTCACAAGAGGTCCTTGGAAGTTTCTCATGATCAAGCTTCCTTTGCATCAGGTCAACAATATGACCTATGACCTACATGCTCATCTTGCAGGTATTGTGCTACTCCCTTTGGAGCTCTTTTCTAAAATTATTTGCCTTCCGCAAACTCAAGCTCCTTGAAAGTCTGTATTTTTAACAAAGCATTTGCTTGTTCCAGGCACCCCACCTTCCCAAATATTTCTGAAGCACTGGCACCTTGTGCACAGATGCTATTTTATGTCAATATAAATTGTAAACTGTTTTAACTCACAGAGTAGTATGATTATAGTGACAGATTACAAAGAATGGTACAAACAAACTACAATGTGCTGAAAATTTCACAGGAGTTGATGTCAGCAGCAGACACAAAAAGATAGGTAATAATGGGAACTGCAGATGCTGGAGAATCCAAGATAACAAAGTGTGGAGCTGGATGAACACAGCAGGCCAAGCAGCATCTCAGGAGCACAAAAGCTGACATGTCGGGCCTAGACACTTCATCAGAAAAGGGGGAGGGGGAGAGGGAACTGGAATAAATAGGGAGAGAGGGGGAGGCAGACCAAAGATGGAGAGAAAAGAAGATAGGTAGAGAGGAGAGTATAGGTGAAGAGGTAGGGAGGGGATAGGTCAGTCCAGGGAAGACGGACAGGTCAAGGAGGCGGGATGAGGCGGTAGGTAGGAAATGGAGGTGCGGCTTGAGGTGGGAGGAAGGGATGGGTGAGAGGAAGAACAGGTTAGGGAAGCGGAGACAGGCTGGGCTGGTTTTGGGATGCAGTGGGGGGAGGGGTCGAGCTGGGTTAGCTTTGTGATGCTGTGGGGGGAGGGGAAGAACTGGGCTGGTTTTGGGATGCGGTGGGGGAAGGGGAGATTTTGAAGCTGGTGAAGTCCACATTGATACCATTGGGCTGCAGGGTTCCCAAGCAGAATATGAGTTGCTGTTCTTGCAACCTTCAGGTGGCCCATGATGGACATGTCGTCTGAGGAATGGGAGGGGGAGTTGTTTGTTGTGAACTGAGCGGAGGTGTTCTGCAAAGCGGTCCCCAAGCCTCCACTTGGTTTCCCCAATGTAGAGGTAGCCACACCGGCTACAATGGATACAATATACCACGTTGGCAGATGTTCAGGTGAACATCTGCATGATATGGAAGGTCATCTTGGGGCCAGGGATGGAGGTGTGGGGGCAAGTGTAGCAGTTCCGGCAGTTGCAGGGGAAGGTGCCGGGTGTGGTGGGGTTGGAGGGGACTGTGGAGCGGACAAGGGAGTCACGGAGAGAGTGGTCTCTCCGGAAGGCAGACAAGGGTGGGGATGGAAAAATGGCTTGGGAGGTGGGGTCGGATTGTAGATGGCAGAAGTGTCGGAGGATGATGCGTTGTATCCGGAGGTTGGTGGGGTGGTATGAGAGAACGAGGGGGATCCTCTGGGGGCGGTTGTGGCGGGGGCGCGGTGTGAAGAATGTGTTGTGGGAAATGCGGGAGACGCAGTCAAGGGCGTTCTCGACCACTGCGGAGGGAAAGTTGCGGTCCTGGAAGAACGTGGACATCTGGGATGTGCGGGAGTGGAATGCTTCATCCTGGGAGCTGATGCGGCGGAGGCGGAGGAACCCCTTCCCCTCACTGCACCCAAAACCAGCCCAATTCTTCTCCCCGCAATGCATCACAAAACCAACCCTGCTCGACCCCTCCCCCCACTGCATCCCAAAATCAGCATAGCCTGTTTCCGCTTCCCTAACCTGTTCTTCCTCCCACCCATCCCTTCCTCCCACCCATCCCTTCCTCCCACCTCAAGCCGCACCTCCATTTCCTACCTACCGCCTCATCCCGCCTCCTTGACCTGTCCGTTTTACTTGGACTGACCTATCCCCTCCCTACCTCCCCACCTATACTCTCCTCTCCAACTATCTTCTTTTCTCTCCATCTTTGGTCCGCCTCCCCCTCTCTCCCTATTTATTCCAGTTCCCTCTCCCCATCCCCCTCTCTGATGAAGGGTCTAGGCCTGAAACGTCAGCTTTTGTGCTCCTGAGATGCTGCTTGGCCTGCTGTGTTCATCCAGCTCCACACTTTTGTTAACAAAAAAATAGGTTCATGTGTTAAAAAGGGTCTTTTTTCTGGAACTCTTGAAAACTGCAAGATCTATTTAAATTATCAACAAAGGGAAAAATATGTTTAGAAGGGGTATATACCCTTTGACAAGTTGTCTGTCAAACTTCAGAAGAAGGAGTTGTTGATCCACTATCTTAAACATTCAATCTCTCCACCTGCAATTGCACAGTGACAGCAGAGTGTAACATTTACGAGTTGCACACCAGGCCACTTCTGACAGCAGCTTCCTGTGAGGTCCAAAGTGGACAAATAGGGCAGCAGAAGCATGGCAGCAGCACCACTTGCAAGCCCTAAGCCTCCAATACCATTCTGACTTAGAACTACATAACCATTCCCTTCACTGCAGCTGGGTCAAAATCATGGAGTCTACCTAGCAGTCTTCAGTGGTTAATAAGACAGTTCACCACTACCTTCATCTTGAGGGAAATAAGCGATGGGCAGCAAACTCATGAAGTTTTAAAGAAGCATGAACACTTGTTTTCCTTAGATTAGTTCACAGGTCGGCGCAACATCGAGGGCCGAAGGGCCTGTTCTGCGCTGTCTTGTTCTATGTTCTATGTTGCCAGACCTGCAATTTCTGTTTTTGCTTCAAATCTCTAGCATCCACACAGAGAGTGGTGGGTACGTGCAATGGGCTGCCAGCAGTATTAGTGGAGTCAAATACTTTTAGAGACTAAAGTGACTCTTGGATGGTCCCATGGAGAATAGTAAAATGTAGGGTATGCAGGGTAGATTGATTTTAGTACGATAATACAGCGGTGCCAAAGGGTCTGTACTGCTCTATGTTCTTAGAGCTTGTTTCTGTGCCATATGACTCTTTGATCCAACCTGTCCACGATAGCCAGGTTTCCGAAACTGAAGTAGGTCCACACTTGTGTTTGTCCATATTCATCTAAACCTTTCCTATCCATTTACCTGACCAAATGTCTTGTAAATATTGTAATTGTGCATGCCTCCACCACTCCATAAATTCTGTGAAAAGGTTGCCTCTCCAGTTCCATTTAAATCTTTCCCCTCTCACCTGAAACCTAAGCCCTCTAGTTTTGGACTCCCCTACCGTAGGGAAAAGGTCTTGGCTATTCACCTGATGATTTTATAAATCTCTGTAAGGTCACCCTCAGCCTATCCAACCTCTCGTTATAGCTCAAATTTTCCACTCTCTGTAACATCCTTGCAAATCTTTTTTATACCCTCTCCAGTTTAATAACATCCTTCCTGTAGCAGAGCAACCAGATTTGTACACAACTCTGTACAAATATAGCATTACCATTGTTTTGCATAGTTGTAACAATGTGTCAACTCGTACACAATAATCTGATCAATGAAAACAAAAGTGCCAAATACTTTGATAACAAAGTGTGGAGCTGGATGAACACAGCAGGCCAAGTAGCATCTGAGGAGCACAAAAGCTGATGTTTCGGGCCTAGACCCTTCATCAGAAAAGGTCATCGTTTGTCTTCCTAAGATGCTGCTTGGCCTGCTGTGTTCATCCAGCTCCACACTTTGTTATGTCGGATTCTCCAGCATCTGCAGTTCCCATTATCTCTGTGCCAAATACTTTCGTCATCGCCCTGTCGAGCTGTGATGCCACTTTCAAGGTACTATCTACCAACACCCTCAAGTCTCTTTGGTCGACAGCATCGACAAGGCTCTACCAATAACTGTGCAAGTCCTGCGCTGGTTTGTCTCACGTTTATCTGCGTTACACTCCATCTGCCATTCCTATTTTCTTTGTTTTATCACATGAATGATGGTTTTTCTAGTTTGACAAGTTGAGGACAAGTTTAGGATAGCAGTTACTGGTAGGGGTTGGCAGGAGTGTGGATTAAGGCCAAGCCTCGGGAACCATCTAGAACCTGTCACGACTGAGTTGAAATTCTAGCTGGATGACTCAAGCCTACCTTCCTGGTCATCTCCGCTCCTCTTATTCCGGGAATGCAAATTCGAGCTCAGGCCATTCCAAGACAGAAAAAAAGATAAATGATTTATTTTTGATTTTTTTTCATGACTTAGGAGACCGGTGTTACTACGTCGCTTTTGGGGCATTGTGGGTGGGGGAGGAGGGGGGCTCGGGGCCGTCGGTTGCTCAGCAACCGTCTATTTCATACAGCTGCCTCACAACAGCCGCCGTCTCGAATGACGCAATGACGCAGGGGGTGGAGCACCGTCGTCCCCTCCCCCACGGTGAAGAGGTGGTGGCGGAAGCACGGCTGCGCAGTTCGGGGAGGCCGGTCGGTTGTGCTGGTGACGCGCACGCGCGTCGTGCGGGGTCCTTCCCTCCCCACCAACCCAGCCACCTCCCCGCCTCCCTCAAGACTCGGTTCGCTCGCGCTCCTTCACTTTCTGGGTGTCGGTGAGAGTAATGGCGGAAGGCGGCGTCCCGGACCTAGAGAGCCAGAAGAACGAGATCGGGAACTTGTTGAATACCTCGCTCAAGAAAGGGGATTCGTGGTAGGGGCAACTGTCGGGTTTTTGGGGGTGGGGGTAGTCGTCGCAGCGGTGATTTAACGCCTCAGGGTCAGGGTGAAGGCCGTGGGTAAGCCCCATCCCCGTCGTTCCCCACTAACCTACTGTCCCCTTAGTTGGGGGATCTGAAGCAAGCCTTTGGGATAAAATACGGCCCAGGGTGAGCCGGGCCGTGAGGGTCAAATCCAGGGCAGAGCTGGGGGTAGGGAGGTGGCCGGTTTGCCATGTGATGGGTATAGGCCTCGGGATTCCGCTAGTGAACCGACCCGGGAAACCCCGGGCCCAGTGCCGACCCGCCGCGCGCACAGCACCCCATGCCCATGTCGGTGCAACAGCGTGGCCTCAAAAACCGGTAGATTAGAACATTGTCCAGCCACGAAGACTCTTATTCCCGAAGGAGGCTGTTTAAAAGGTTACTTTCAACCTTGGAGCGGATATTTCGAAATATTAAGGTCTCTGATCTAACTGTGTTTATGTTGAGATTTGATTGCTCGCCAGCGGTCCGCAGCACGCACGCTTATAACATTTTAATGTAAATGACACTGCAGTTTTGTGTGAACTTTATGTTCCACGCACAACAGTTTTCTGACGGTAGGGTGATTGCCAAAACATTCTGTTTTTTGCTTGCCCCATTTTTTGCTAGTTCCTTTAATTTTTTTAAGAATGTAATTACACTTCCAATCTGTTATTTTAAAAAAACTTTACTTTGACAAGACATTTTTACTATCTATTAAGTGTTGGTCTTGGTCAATCATTTTAAGAATTTTATCAATGTGGGTCTGAGTTTGTTCGACTTGGAGCAGAAGAGGAGGCCATCTTTTAGCAGGTTATAAATCCTGAATGCATTTAAGAATTTTCACTTTAAGCACAGCTCTTTCTTGCTGGACCAGCTGTTCTATTGTGGGAATTAGTTCCACTCAGTTCATCCAAGTATTTTGCTGTTGCAGGACTTCCATGCTAAAGCAGTTTAGAATTAAGTGTGCATATATTCCCTGAGCAATTTTTAAAGAGCACTAACACAATATCATGTCTATTTACCTTTAACTGGCAGGCTCACTTTACTGTTGCAAACAGAAACGAAGGGAAGAAAGAGGGCATTGCTCCAGGCCACCCTTCTGCACTGACAGCTGTCATTCAGCTAAGCATGAGAAAATCTACACTGGGGAGTAGAATGTTTTTCCAGTTTTGTTACCCACTGTCGATGCAACACATCCCAAGGCACAGTCCAATGTAGATTAAACTATTATTCCCACAAAATACACCTTTAATTTAGCACTTTTAATGTTACTTATTCATCGCTGAATAGCTGCTAGCTTATACCAAATTACAGGCAGCTTTTGTGGTGTAAACATGCAGTGCCCAAGAAAAAGGACTGAAGCTGTGAAGACAAATTTCTGTATCAAATTTTTATATTGAGTGAAGAGAAGGAGCTGTGATCCTAGAAATCTGAATGAAATTGATGCCAAGTTTCGGAAGGGAAGGGTGATAAGATTGAATAGGAAACAGTAAGGTAGTAATTATGCTGCTAGGTTAGTAATCCAGACTTCTGAGCTAGTGATCTTGAGTACTGAGTTCAAATTTAGTGAATGAATAAATCAGTAGTTTCAGTAATGGAGTTCATGTAACTTCTGGAGTGTCTTGGGGGGAAAAAATTGATTATGAATGTTTTACATGGGAGGAAATTGCCTTTATTCTGTCTAACCTATAAGTGACTCCAGACCAACGAAAATGTGGTTCACTTTTCAATTCCCGTCTTAAAAGAACAAACAAGGTTTTCAACCAAAACAGTTAGGTATGAACGAATAAGTGCACCTGGTATTGTCATTGGTACCCATTCAGTGAATGACTGGAAAGAGGCAACACTTCCCACTGTAACCTATTTTCATGTAGAGGAAAGAAAAGAAAATATTTTCATTGTACAAATTTTTTCTCTAGTAGTCTTGCGAGCTGTTTATCTGTGCCTTAGATCTGGTAGCATTTCAGTCAAAAAGCTGTGTATTCAAATCTTCAAAACAGATTTGAGCATTAAGTCTATTTTGATGTGTCTTGTGCTCTGGGAGAATGCTGTGTTTGCTTCAGGGGTACCATCTTCTGGATGAGTCATAAACAGTCTGAACTCTTGGGTGGGTATAAACCATCTCTTTGCGCTATTCTGGGAAGAGCAGGTGAGTTGTCCGATAGTCCAAGACAATGTTCATCCCTCATATGACCCTTTATTTTGTAATTGTGGTTGAATTTTGCTCTCATTTTGTCTCTAACTGTATATCCTTGCCCCTCTGCTCTGTCATTGGTAGCAGAAGTTTGAAAACATCTGATAGTTTCACTGTGGTCCTCTTGATTTGTTTCTCTTACTGGATTTAAAAACTCTAGAAATTGATTTTTAAATCCATTTTGGTCGACTTTTATGACTTTACTCACTGTCTAAAATCGCTTGCGTTGTATATCTTGCTCACTCCCTGTTGTTTGTTGCAACCAAGCTAATATAACTGTTTTGCAAATACACATAATTGTTTAACTCTGTCACCATATCACTCAAATGCTCCATTAATTATGCTTCCTGTATACTTGTTTCTAAATTACATTTTCCTTGAAATAAAACACTTCCCAAAATTCTTGACCATGTTCAGTTCAACTTGTGCGGGCACAATCTGAACTTTCATGGTCATACTTTGATGTGCTTAGTACTTTAAGACTCTGTTCTGTTGTATAACATTGTTACTAGGTTCTATTACGTATTTAGTGACACCAGAAACTTGTTGTCTTCATGCTTTTAGATGTTGCACATCTTGAAAATTCTGAAGGGAAGTATTTAGCATTGTGTCTGACTAAACCTGTCAGGGCAAATGCAAATTAGAATAAAGATATGAATGTGAAACTGAACACATTTCCACAATGAATACTGGAGGAAAAAGGTCTTGATGCATAGTTGACAACAGACTGAACTTTTCCAGTTCATTTCTTTAGACAGATGTCAAAAATTCTATTGGTCCCAAGCATACTGTTTGTTTCGGTTTGTATAAATGCATAAGCTGGAAGAAGAAATTGAGGGGGGAAAAAAACATGAAGCAATTCTTACTACACCCCATTGTATTTCAAAAAACATTTAAGTGGAAGGAAATCTAAGGAATGTTAAAGAGGCAGTAGTTAGAATGCCGATAGCCATTAGAAAATTACCTCTGCCAGAAGTCAGTGGATCAGTTACTTGGGGATACAGAAAGAGGAATTCTTGTCTCAGAATTTTTTATTTTGTGTATGGTTTAACATTTATTGGGATTCAGATGTGTTCGTAGGCATCAGGAACGGTGCTTGTGATTTATTACGTTGTAGTTATTCCCAAAAGGGAATTTGCAAGGCTGGTAATGAATACATTTTATTAGAGCTTATTATGGGGACCTGCTTACTGTTGTACTAAAAGTTTTGCTTTTGGGATGTGGATGCCATTGGCAAGACCATACCATGATTGCCATTCAGGAGTTGGTCTGTTGCCGCAAATTGCAGCTGTATATGTGCAGGTCCCCCCACAATACTGTTGAGTCAGAGTTTCAAGATTATGATCCGGGAACATGGAATGGTGATAAGTCACCAAGTCAGGGTAGTGTGCAAGTTGGAAATGATGTGTTCTCCCGTGCAATTATTGGCCCTTCTTCAAGATAGCGGTTGCTGTCACCTTGATTCTTGTTGCCCATACCTTTTGGTAACTTCTTGATTAAAAGTTGTTAAATTAGTGCATCTTTTAGGAGTACTAGTTTGAGTTTATCCAGTTGTATAGGTTTTATATACGATAAGCAGCCCTGAAGTAAGCCATTAGCTGTTTCTGCTCCACTTGAGTCTCCTCTTTCCTTATCCAAGTCGGTAATCGTAATCCCATATTCACACTCCTTTTATGTACTTTCTGCCGTCCTCTTAAATGTATCTATATGTTGACTCTTCAATAAGGGAACTAACAGCAATTAAAAAGATGTAAATTGAAGATTTAATGCTGGCTGAGTACCGTGCCATTTTTAAACCCCTGTGTTTGATGTTGCATTTCCATAGAAACTTAATAATTCAATGATGCCAATTTGCAAAGATTTCAATAGGTTTTGTGGCAAAGAACACAACCATGCATATGTTTATGTTCCACGCAGTCTTTTTTCAATCTTTTTTGATTTAAGTTGACCATTTTGATATGTTTCTCCCTTTTTCAAATGTTTGTTTGGCTTCCTCTTAAATGCGTTTACCCTGTTTCAGCTATTACTGTGATAGTGGGTTTCACGTTGTTACCATTCCATGAATAAAATTTCTCCTGAATTTGATATTCGATTTCTTACTTCTATATTGATGGCCCCACGTGGAGTATCCATCAAAAGCTTTCATATTTTGCAAGTTATATGACTTATTAGATCACCCTTCAGGCTTTTTTCAAGAGAAACAACCCAAACTGTTTGTTCTTTGTCTCCTGATACACATGCCCATGAATTTTTGCTATCATCCTCGCTGTCAGAGGGTAGACAATAGCCTTGTAGTATTCTTGCTGAGCTGATGGTGGCATTTGAATTCAATAAAAATATCTGGACTTGAGTCTTATGATGACCATGAAGCCATTATTGATTGCTGTAAAAACCTATCTGGTTCACTGACATCCTTTTAGGGAAGGAAATTGCATCCTTAATTGGTCTGGCCTACATGTGACTCTAGACCCACAGCAAAGGTGGTTGACACTTAACTATCCCCTGGGCAATAAATGCTGTCTGACCAGCGATGTCCTCATTGTTTGAATGAATAAAGAAAGAAATCTAAATCATCTGCCTGATTCAAAGCAGGGAAAGTCTTATAAGCATTATGAAAGAGAAGGTGTCATCTGCAGTTCACAGGTGACATGCCCAGGGTGATGTGAATAAATATTGTTGGTAACTGAATTCTTCGTAAAATGCACCAAAGGGAAAGCAGAATCCAGTGAAAGAATTGCTGAAACCCTGGATCATTAAACCTTAGGTGAAGCACTCTCCCAGTTGAGCTATTAAAGTTTCACTTGGAACCTGTGCCACCTTATTTCCTTTCATTTAGGTGGCTTAATCTCTGCAGTTTATCAAATTTTGTTTGAGCTTGATTTTACAAGTTTTTAAGCATTCAACTAGTGAAGAATGGATATATTCGTTGAACAGTTTTCTATTTGAAACATTTTGATCTCATAAGCTTGTGTGGGATTAGAAAATGTAAAGATTAGTTTTGTTAATGTAATAAATATGGTATTACTTGTGTCCTTGGAACCCATGATGCTGGCAGACAAATTGATCAGGTACTGATGTCTAGCATATTGGCTGCAAGCTCAAATAGAAAGTGATGCATTGGAAGTTTACAAAAATCAATTTGTGTAATTCTATCAAAATGATCTGGTCTTTAACCTGTAAGAGGGAGCTGTAATAACGGCAGCCTCACAGGTTAGATACTTTCTTCAGATAAAGTGAATCATTCATAGTGTCTTTAATTTCCTGGTTATGTTTCAGAGTACTTCATAACTAATGGATTGTGTCAATGAAATATAACTGACTGTAAAACTAAAACCGCAGCTAATTTTGCATGCAACAAGTTTGTGCAAACAAAAGTGATACAGAATTTACATTCTACAAACAGTCACTGTTTATGCACCACAGTTGCCTCCCTTTCTCCCTCATTCTTCCAATTCTATCAACGTAGCCTTCTACTCTTTAACACATCATAATAACTAATGTCCTCTTAAATACATCTATATTATGTTCCACATTCCAACTATTCTCTGCAACTTAAAGTTTCTTCTGAATTTCTTATTTGATTTATTACTCCTAAGTTTAAACAACTGCATGTGGAAGGGTATCTACATCTATCCAGTATCTCCTTTTCTAACCTGACTTCTGTCTGGTCATCTTCAATCTTCTATTTTGTGGAGAAAAGAAGAACCTGCAGAGTCTTTCCTGATCGTTAGAACATTTCTGTTCCATGATCACCCTTATAATTTTTTTGAACTTGCCCCAGTGCCACTATCCTATACATTATTCAAGGACCAGAATTGTACATAATCATTTTTTTCTTAGTGTTGACTGAAGGAGGAGTTTTAATCAGTCCAATGGAAGAACAGTTCCCATCATCAAAGATGCAAAGTGGGCTTCTGTTAAGTTCTTATCTGAAATTTAACATCCCTGACAATGCACAACTCTTTCAGTGCTTTGTACTGATGTCCCGGAGTGGAGCTTCGATTGAAAACCTGCTGACTCAGAGGTGCAAATGTTCTGTTGCCATAGCCCTGAAACTGAACTGGCAACAGTGTAAATATTGTGGCTATAAGAGCAGGTCACAGGCTATGACTTCTACAGCAACTAACTCCCTTCTGACTGCCCACACAAAGCACAATTCATGCATGTGATGGAATACTCTCCATTTGACTGGATGATAACAGCTCCAACACATACATTGAACATTACAGCACAGTACGGGCCCTTTGGCCCTCGATGTTGTGCTGACCTGTCATACCGATCTGAAGCCCATCTAACCTACACTATTCCATGTACGTCCATATGCTTATCCACCTTCTCAAAGAACTCAATAAGGTTTGTGAGGCACGACCTACCCTTGACAAAACCGTGTTGACTATCCCTAATCAAATTATTCCTTTCTAGATGATTATAAATCCTATCTCTTATAATCCTTTCCAACACTTTACCCACAACTGAAGTAAGGCTCACTGGTCTATAATTACCAGGATTGTCCCTCCTCCCCTTCTTGAACAAGGGGACAACAGTTGCTATCCTCCAGTCTTCTGGCACTATTCCTGAGTACAATGACAACATAAAGATCAAAGCCAAAGGCTCTGCAATCTCTTCCCGAGCTTCCCAGAGAAGCCTAGGATACATACCTTTCGGCCCAGGGGACTTATCTATTTTCACACCTTCAAGAATTGCTAACACCTCCTCCTTATGAACCTCAATCCCATTTAGTCTAATAGCCTGTATCTCAGTATTCTCCTCTACAACACTGTCTATTTCCTGTGTGAATACTGAAGAAAAATATTCATTTAGCGCCTCTCCTATCTCTTCAGACTCCACGCACAACTTCCTACTACTGTCCTTGACTGGCCCTAATCTCTCTCTCATCATTCTTTTGTTCCTGACATACCTTTAGAAAGCTTTAGGGTTTTCCTTGATCCCACCTGCAAAAGACTTCTCACGTCCTCTCCTGGCTCTTAGCTCTCTTTAGGCCCTTCCTGGCTAACTTGTAATTCTCAAGCGCCCTAACTGAGCCCTCACTCCTTATCTTTACAGAAGCCTCCCTCTTCCTCTTCATTTTGTCAGGCTTGTCCAGGAATTTAGTAAGGCCCCTGACAAGGTCCTACATGGCAGGCTAGTCATGAAGGTTAGGATAGCACAGGACACAAGGAGAGCTAGATACTTGGGTTCTGTGATAGGCCAACAAGAGGGGAGGCCACATTTTCCAGGATTATCTCTATTCCTTGAGCAAGGGAATGACATTTGCTACCCTTCAATCATCTGGTACTACTCCAGTCAGTCCGCAAAGACCATTGCTAAAGGGGCAGCAATGTCTTCCCTCGCTTCCTGTAGCAACTCTAGGTATATCCTGTCTGGCCCGGGGAATTATCTGTCCTCATGTTTTTCAAAATTTCTAGCACATTCTCCTTACTAACATCAACCTGTTTGAGCATATCCGCCTGTTTCATGCCACCCTCACAAACATCAAGGTCCCCGTCACTGGTGAATACTGAAGCAAAGTAATCATTAAGGACCTCGTCTGATCCCAGGCACAAGTTCTCTCCACTATGCCTGATTGGCACTACCCTCACTCTGGCCAGCCTCTTGTTCCACACATAAGTACAGGACACTTTGGGATTTTCCTTAATCCTACCCGCTAAGGTTTTTCCATACCCGCTTCTAGCTCTCCTAACTACATTTTTCAGTTCCTTCCTGGCCACCTAATAACTCTCTAGATCCCTGCCCAATCCTTGCTTCTTCAACTTCAAGCAAGCTTCCTTCTTCCTCTTGACTCGATGTTCCACATGTCTTGTCATTCAAGGTTTCTTCACCTTACCATCCATTCCTTGCCTCATTCGGACAAACCGACCCAGCACTCGTAGCAAGTGTTCCCTAAATAACCTGCACATTTCTGTTGCGCATTTCCCTGAGAACATTTGTGCCCAATTTATGCTCCACAGTTCCTGCCTAATAGCATTGTAATTCTCTCTCCCCTAATTAAATACTTTTCCGTACCATCCGCTTCTATCCATCTCCATGACTATAGCAAGGGTCAGGGAGTTGTGATCGCTATCACCGAAATGCTCTCCCACTGAGAGAGCTGACACCTGGTCTGGTTCGTTGCCAAGCACCAATCTAATGTGGCCTATATCATCCAGGACAAAGCAGCCTACTTGACTGACACCATATACATCACCATAAAATTACTCCGTCCACCACTGATGCACAGTGTGTACTGTCTACAAAATGTGCTGCAGTAATTCACCCAGGCTCCTTGGATGGCGCATTCCAAACCATGACCAATACCCGCTTGAAGGACAAAGGTGCAGGTGCATGGGACCAGTATAACCTGCAAATTCCCCTGTGAGCTGCATGTTTCCTGACTTGGAACTATATTGCCTGCTCCCTCATTGTCATTAGGTTAAAATCTTGGAGCTCCATCTCAAACAGCACTGTAGGTGTGTCTGCACTGGTTCAAGAAGACAGCTCACCACCACTATCTCGAGGATAAATAAGGGCAAACAGCAAATGTTGTCTGAACCAACAACGTCCATGTGCTGTGAAATGATAACTATTAAGTACTTTTGCCTCAGTGCAAGAAGTTCCAACATGGTAACATTTTCCAATCTCTCTTCAAAGCATTAAATGTTCTTTTCAACAATCCACGAGTAAACATATTGACAGTATGGTACTGATTAGAGTGTGTTGAGAAGGTTCCAGGTTACGGTGGTTCTCATCTGGGTGCTATATTGATCTTTCACATTAAGTTGCGTGAGTGGAAAAATCTACCATTAACTTCCGAGCAGTATTGAATTTGGGGGCATTTTGCTGGCATTTATCGTTGAATGTTTCACTTAGATAATGGCAGTTTGCAGGAATTTTGAACACTTTTGTGGCCAATAAAACAGGCACAAAGGCAGCACCTTGATAGCAAAAAGGGTTGCATACAAGTTATATCTTGTCTTTTATCATCTTTAACTTTAATTTAAAGGAGTAGCATTGTGGTAAAGTTACAGGACTTGTAATCCAGAGGCCTGCATTAATGCTCTGAGTTACAAGGGGAACTTAAATTCAATTAACTAATTAAATCTCTAATTTTAAAAGACAAGACTCATTAATAAGCCATTTGAATCAGCGAATTTGATCGGAGGGTGGGTGAGAAGGGCAGATCTCAGCTGCCCTACTCCATTTTGCCCTATGTGTGATTCCAAACCAACAGCAATGCATAGAACACAGAACATTACAGCACAGTACAGGCTCTTTGGCCCTCGATGTTGTGCCGACCTGTCATACCAATCTGAAGCCCATCTAACCTACACTATTCCATGTACGTCCATATTCTTGTCCAATGACAACTTAAATGTACCTAGAGTTGGTGAATCTACTACTGTTGCAGGCAAAGCGTTCCATACTGTTACTACTCTGAGTAGTAAGGGTATGCAGTTGACACTTAACTCTCAACTGCCCTCTGGAATGGTCTGGTTTAGGAACAATAAATGCTAGCCTTGCTAGTGACAGTGGCAAGCCAAGAACCCATAAACATTGTGCCTTGGTGTCTGTCAATGGCAAAGGAAGGTATCAGTGTATGACAGCTGGAAGTGTATTGTCAGAAGATTGGGTACAGATCATCTGCCTGTCCTGCAAGTCACTGAAATTGTCTCCATTAGTGGGCTGGATAGGACAGTAATAGTAACTTTATACACTCAAAATAATTTGTTTGATTTTCAGGTTCCTAATAGACAGTAGATGGTTTAAACAATGGAAGAAATATGTGGGTTTCGACAGCTGGGACATGTACAACGTGGGAGAACACGGAATGTTTCCAGGCCCCATTGATAATTCTGGGCTTTTTGCAGGTAATGAAAGTTGGACACTGTTGAACATTATATGCAGGTATTAGATTTGTTGTGTTTCAGTGAAAGCACATTCAACTTTTGACTATTGAATATTCATCATGTGGGCAGTGTATATTTCTTTAAGCACAAAATATTTGTTCCAATTAATACATATTTTTTGGGATTTATTTAAAAAATAAAACTATTGTAATCCTGTCAGATTTATTCCTTGGAAAGCTAGACAAGAGCAAGTGGATTTCATATCTCTTATCTATAATTCATGTTACCTGACTTGTTCAGTTTGTTTTTAAATCAGTAAATCAAAGTTTCTAGCAAAGAAGGTGGCCATCTCGCCCATCGTGTCTGTGCATACAGCAATTAAGGTTGAAGAAGTAAATCAGCATAGCCAAGTTACAAATGGGACTAAGTCAGGAGGCACGCTATATATTGATAGAAAATTACAATAAGACACTGCAGAACAAATGAGTGTGTTAAATTTTTTGGAAGATGGGCATTTTAAATGAGTAAAATGTAAAATTGTTAATTTTGGATTCAAGAGCAATAAATTAGAACTTTTTTAAAATCCTAAAAAACTAGCAACAATGGGAAATAGGATCTGAGCGTTCAGATGGAAAAATAATAAGCTGGTGCATATGTACGAAAAATGATCAAAACCCTAATGGAAATATTGGTCTTATTTCAATTTGATGGCAGTACAATATTGAGGAAGTGATAGTGTGCATATAAACTGTCGTGCCCCATCTTGAGTACTGTGTTCAGTTTTGGGCTGCTCAGGAACAATGACATCAACATTGGAGGGAATGCAGAACTGATTCACCACGTAGATACTAGGGTTTTAGCAATGATATTGTGACATCAATTTGCATTAAATTGGTTTATAATTCTTCCGATTTTCTAAGTTTGTGGGTAATCTAATCAGGGCATTTTCAAAACTGAAATCAATTAATTTTTACTAAGTACAGGTATCAAAATATGTGAATTAAATGTGCACAATTGGTGTTGTGATATCAGTTGTCCATAACACATTGGTGGAATATGTCCGTAGTTATGTTTGTAATCCAAACAAATACATAAACTTTATCCTTCAGGGATTGTACTTTTAGCTCTGTACCAATATCTAGCTGAAGTCTGATTAATTATGTTCTTTAAACAAATGTTGGCTTTGCATGTGTAACTCTGATAGATATGTATCAGTGTGAAAGAGCCACTTATTTTGAAAACAAATGTTTTTCCACAAGTTATAGTTGCAATTGACTCAATGTCTCTAGCTAGTTTGAAGAGACGCTTGAAATGTAATTTGCACCACTCTTAAAATATGGCTTGACTCCAGATGTTTCGTTTTCTAAAGATGATTCTATAAGAGCTGTTTAAATAACATTGCAGTGTTAAAACAACTTTAATTTCAACTTCATTCAGAAGATCTAATGCAGGAGGGAAGCACACAGTAAATGGCAGACCCTTAGAAGCATTAACATACAGAGAGCGCAAGAAGTACAGGTCAGTAGTTTCCTGAAAATGGTGACACAAATGGACAAGTTGGTCAAGAAGGTGTATGCTATGCTTGTTTCCTTCAGTCGGGGCATAGAGTATAAAAATTGACAAGCCATGTTGCAAGCGTACAGAACTTCAGTTTGGCCCCATCTGGAACATTGTATGAAGTTCTGGGTGCCACGCTGCCAAAAGGATATGAAGTCTTTGGAGGGGTTACAGAAACAGTTTATCAGGATGTTATCTGGTTTGGAAGGCATTAGCTATGAAGAGAGATTGGACTCTGTTTGTTTTCACGCAAAAGTCGGTGTGCGATAGTTGGCCTGATATAGAAGTTTACAAAATTGAGGTGTGGATAGTCAGAATCTTTTTCCCAGGATAATGTCAATTGCTGGTGGACATACTTTTACAGTAAAAGGGGGAAAGTTTTAAGGAAAACAGAGAAGTGAGGTTTGTTTGCATAGAAGGTGGCGAGTGCATGGCCAGATGAGTTGTTAGAAGCAGATACAGTTGCGCTGCTTATGAGACATCTTGACAAATACATGAATGCAAGGAATAGAGGGATACAGACATTGTGGAGGCAGAAGCTTTTAGTTTAGAAAGGCGTCATGTTCTTTTGAATTGGTTTGATCACCACATTACGGTTCCTAAACCAATCTTTGCTGCTTTGGGAATGCACCAAATTAAATTTGGAAGCCTTTCTATCTTTAGAGGATACTGAGTTGCTTCCAAGTTGTTCTTTGATGTCTTCTGTCAAGTATATCATGGCAGCATAAGCAGAGTCCTGGAAGTAGGTCTGTATTTTAAATGCAAGTTGTACAAGGCCCTCACAATAAGTTAAATTGTTGACAGTTTTTAATTACAGCACTTTTTGCATCTAAACTTGTTAAGAATAGAATTATTTTTATAAGTCAAGAAATATTCATGGATATGCTAGTCTCCTATAGTATTTTTCCCTCCTTCAATGTCAGTTGTAATTTATTAAAAATAGAATTATATTTTAGGAGTTTAAAATGAAAGGTATTTACATTATTGTGAACTTCTAATATTCCAAATAGAAGAATATCCTCTTCCAGATTCACATTTTTGCATGAACTGTGATCAGGTCTAATATTTGGCTGCAAAATAAGTTTACCTGCTTGCAGTCCAAAATCTTGGTTTCTGTCAGTACATGTTGAGTGTCCCTTCAAAAATAGAACTGTTGAAATGGGCTTCTTGGCTGTATTGCTCTGTGAACATCCAGAGGTCAGATTAAAGAGTGGTGACTGTCTGACATCCTTGGCTCTTGTTGATGACTGTCTGAATGGTTCAGAATTGTTCAGTTGCTACCCATGAAATCCGGCTTGTTTTGTGTGATATCTGTCAACAAGTGATTGTCGTCATGTTGTCAAAGGTTCTTATAAGCCTCAGTGGTATCTTCTAAAGAAACTGATGCCAAATGGTATTTCATCGTATGATTAGAGACCAACAAATCTGGCTTCTAAAAACAGCATGGTACATGATTTGGCTCATGTACAGAATTTGTATTAATGACGGCATCTCCTGCACCTCTTCCAAATGGCTGAATTTCTGTGGCACAAAGTACCTGCTACCCACTTTTTTTCTTTGAATGTCTTTCTCCATTCTTTGCATATTTGGGCCATTTTCTTGATTAGCAGTAACTGTACACTAGACTGTTAAAAAGTAAAGCAAAGTGGAATGAACTAATATTTAAACATAGGTAAGTTGACAGGCAGCAAGTTATGGATTTTACATAACTTGTATATGTATAACTTCATACAATGTATGAATAATAATGGAATTTGAGCTGAAAATACTGTACCTTGTCCAGTTGCTGAATATGTTGCAGGTAGTATTGTAAGTTGCACGTATTAAAAGTGCTTATTATTCACTGAGCTTTGGAAGCACCACTTCGTCTGAATGTTCTCAAAGATGTGAATTATTTTGAAAACATTTAGTTAAACCACACAGTTATATCGAAGCTACACCTAAATGTTTGTCATATAATCAGTTCCGTCATTGTAATTATGTGAATTTAGCCAATCATTCTCTCCAAATGCGGGTAAAGATACTTAGGAATATGGACAAATGAGAACTTATTAATATTGCATGATCTTAACTTGTGATTTGTTCTCTATGGTTTTCATAGATATAGAAACACAGGCTCTGAAAGAACACTTGATTGATGAGTTGGATTATGTCTTGGTGCCCACTGAAGCTTGGAACAAGTTGGTCAGTTGGTATGGTTGTGTTGTGGGTCAGGAACCTATTGTACGAAAGGTAAGCCTGTTAAAACTCATTAATTCCTTGGATTTGTTTCTGAATTTCAATTTAATATTTTAAATGACAGTGAACTGAATTGTATAAAAACCAAAAGAACTGTGGATGCCGTAAACAAAACGGGAACAAAAACAAGTTTCTGGAAAAGCTCAGCAGGTCTGACAGCATCTGTGAAGAAAAACATAGAGAGTTCATGTTTCAGGTCCGGTGACCCTTCCTGAGCTTTTCCAGGACCTTCTGTTAATTGTAATGAAGTGTGTGGAATTGTTTTTAGTTCATCATTTAAAATGAAAATGAGCTTAAAATATGAGTAAATCTTGGAAAGCCACATGTACTGCCTGTTCCTATTTGTTTTGAGTAGGCTGCTAGACAATGTTAGTGGGCACAAGCTTGAGTTTTGACATGGTTCACATGTAGTAAAACACTGCTGCAAATTCCATGGGTGCCAATGTTCAAGTTATCAAATTGTTCGAACTTAAAACCAACACTTTACATTTGTTGCAGGTTCATTAAGATGACCACCGAACTCTACACATAATTTGAGCGTAAACAGCAAAAACTGAGGAAAATTTCTCTATATAGATCACAAATCAAGAGTTGTCTGTAATATATTCCTTCCCCAAATCTGATGTATATAAAAATAGAAGATTGCCCCTACTGTCCAGTCAGGGTCTAGTAATTTTTTTAAGCAAAAACTATTCGAGGCAACTGCTTTTACGTAAAACGTAAGCTGAGAATAACTATACATGTACACAAGCTAGAAAACATGGCAGCTATAAGTCATTTGATGATGGAACTTAGTTGTGTGTGAATTACAAAGGGATATGCTCAGGTGTGTGAACATCTTCGTCCCAACGATAACCTTGTTTGTTAACAATTCATTATGACCAGGTAACTTTTACATTGACCAGAAAGGGGGGCTGAGAACTACAGATGCAGAAAGAACTCTCTGGAATCCTAGTGTCTTATTATTTAGTTTTATTGGATGCATTACCCACCATCAGCAGGTATCTTAGCTTGCTAGCTAAGAATAATTTTAAAAGGAAAGCTGCCTGGACAAAGAGATTCTATCTTGAACCAGCCAGAAGGAACAGCTCTCCAGGTGGAGAGTGATTGAGGAAAGACAGAGAGGGGAGGGGGGGTAGCATATGAAACCAGTTATCACAATAACTTGACAGCTTGAAATGCCACACCTGCAAACCTCTCGCTCCTTTCTCGCTACCAAAATGTGCTGTCCTGTGGAATCTACATGCCTAAGAAAATGCTATCGTAGCATTAACTTCAAGATAATTTTGTTTCAGCAGCAAGGAACTCTAGCAATAGGGACTGAATGATATCACAAAGAATGACTTGGGCTTTCTTCTGAAAATCTTCTTTTAGTTTCATCAGTACTATTTTTAAACTTGATGTCTATTTTCTTATTTGTAACCCTATCCCTTTTATCCAGGAGAAACATTCAGCAATAACTTGTGATAATTTAACCTTTGAGAACAAACTGTAGAGCTGGATGAACACAGCAGGCCAAGCAGCATCTTAGGAGCAGAAAAGCTGACGTTTCAGGCCTAGACCCTTCATCAGAAATGTGCAGGGATGGTCATGTCTTACCAACTTAATAGAATTGTTTGAGGACGTGAGAAAGTTGATTGAGGGAAAGGCTGCAGATGTCTTATAGGTAGACTTCAGTAAGGCGTTTTGAAAAGATTCCCCATGGCAGGCTGATGGAGAAAGTGAAGTCACATGGGGTCCAGGATGTGCTCGTTAGATGGATAAGAAACTGTCTAGGCAACAGGAGACAGTAGTAGTGGAAGGGGGTTTCTCAAATTGGAGACCTGTGACCAGTGATGTTTACAGGAACTGTGCTGGGACCACTGTTGTTTGTGATATACGTAAATGATTTGGAAAAGGTGTAGGTGGTCTTAATAGCAAGTTTGCAGATGACAAGATTGGTGAAGTACCAGATAGCTAAGGGGACTGTCAGAGATTACAGCAGAATATAGATAGGAGAGTTGGGCAGATAAATGGCATACGGAATTCAATCTGGGCAAATGCAAAGTGATGCATTTTGGAAGATCTAATTCACGAGGAAACTATACAGTAAATGGAAAAGTCCTAGGGAAAATTGATGAACAGAGAGATCTGGGTGTTCAGGTCCATTGTTCCCTGAAGGTGGCAACGCAGGTCAGTAGAGTGGTCAAGAAGGCATACAGCATGCTTTCCTTCATTGGATGGAGTAATGAGTACAAGAGTTGGCAGGTCATCTTACAGTTGTATAAGACTTTGGTTTGGCCACATTTAGAGTACTGTCTACAGTTCTGGCCGCCACATTACCAAAAGAATGTGGATGCTTTGGAGAGGGTGCAGAGGAGGTTCACCAGGATGTTGCCTGGTATGGAGGGTGCTAGCTATGAAGAAAGGTTGATTAGATTAGGATTATTTTCATTAGAAAGACTGAGATTGAGAGCGGAACCTGATTTGAGGCCTGCAAAATCATGAAGGGTGTAGACGAGCTAGATAGCAAGAAGCTTTTTCCCCAGAGTTGGGGACTCGGTTACTGGGGGTCATGAGTTCAAAGTGAGAGGAGGAAAGTTTAAAGGAGATATGCGTGGAAAGTTCTTTACGCAGAGGGTGATGGGTGCCTGGAATTCATTGCCAGTGGAGGTGGTAGACGCAGACACAATAGTATCTTTTAAGATGTATCTGGGCAGGTACATGGATGGGCATGGAGCAAAGGGATACAGACCCTTAGAAAACAGGTGACAGGTTTAGACAGAGGATCTTGATTAGCACAGGCTTGGAGGGCCAAAGGGCCAATTCCTGTGCTGTAATTTTCTTTGTTCTCTTATTAAGTGTTGGATAGAATTTTCTGCAAAGTATACACTTCAATTCTAAGCAGTCATGCTAGTATGGTTAAGTTGAGAAAGTTAGTTTGTGTGGATAATTTATTCTCCTTGATGGATTTTGTGGTGTTGTAATTTTTTTTATTTGAAACCTGGCCTATCAGTAGGCGGGTATCTACTCTATATTCTATAATCAATGCTATCATCGTTGAATATATTTTAACATGGAAAGTAACTGCTGGTAGATCAATTGAGAAAAGTTTGTGTAAATTTTAGTCAGGTTAATTCTTTTATGCTTTGTTTTTACTATACTTTACAACTGAACAAATGCTCATTTAGGCCCAAGCCAAATGTTGAATGGCTTATGCTATTCTGTTTCTTGGCAGCTGCTTTTGTTTTTGTCAAGTGTGAAAAATAAAATCGAGCATCTGAATTCCAAAACGTCATCTTAACATTCTTTGGCACCATGCTATATAAGTATGTGCCAGGCACAGTTGCATATGCCCCAGATGTGTTTTGGCAGCATTTATCTATAAAAATGTCCAAACTCGCAACCCCAAATTTTACCTAGTAAAAACCAAAAAAATCTGCGGATGCTGTGAATCAGGAACAAAAACTAAGCTGCTGGAGAAGCTCAGCAGGTCTGTGAAGGAAAAAAAACAGTAAACGTTTCAGGTCCAGTGACCCTTCCTCTGATGCTGCCTGACCTGCTGATCAGGTCAGGCAGCATCTGAGGAAAGGTCACTGGACCTGAAAAGTTTACTGTTTTTTTTCCTTCACAGACCTGCTGAGCTTCTCCAGCAGCTTAGTTTTTGTTCCCAAATTTTACATGTTTATTGTAATTTGAAACAAGAAGTGCTAGCTTGAGGATAATATATCTAGTGACTGTTGAAGGATTATGTTACAGTTCACTTGGAGTCGAGTTGCTGAGCCAACATGTATGTTGTAGTCTTGAGCTACGGATGATAATGACAGAAAGAACATTGGAAATTCTTTGTAGATAACTTCTTGATTGGTAGGGGGAATCGAGGAAATATGGCGAGAAGGCAGGAGGATGGAGTTGAGAAACAAATCAGCCATGATGGTGCAGACCCAATGGGCTATGTGTCCTAATTCTGTTCCTATGTCTTATGATCTTATATGGCTGACCAGGAATCTACTCTATTCTTAGCACCTGCCTTGGAAAACTTCGCAGAATGGCACACGCAACAATGACTTGTGGCTCAGAGTCAGGGACTGTCGCACAAGATCTCCTCTGTCGTTCATGTAACTGTTGCTTGTCAATGTGCAACACATTGTTTAGCTTCAGCTATTTGCTGTTTTTTTTTCCTTGTGTTTACAGTCTCCGTAAACCCTTTACCTTTTCTGTTTACCCGCAGTATCAATATCATCTCGAGATCAGATACAGTCAGTTAGACAGACTGAGATTAGTGATTAATTGGTTTTATGTTGCAGGCCCATGTCTCTGAAGTTTAGACTGCAGAGACTCAATTCAGTGGGTCCAAGAGGTTTAAGAAACCCAAGCGTGCAAGCTATCTTGCCTTTGCAAACTGCATATTTGATTATCTCACTTCTAAGGAGTGTTGTGAAATCAGCAATCTTATAATGGATTTATTGGCTGCATATCGTTCTGATAATATTCCAGAATATTTACTAAAGGATCCAAGCCAGTGTTTTAGTTGAGAGCACAGCATTTCCGCGTTCTAGGTACCAGTACCTGACCACATTCACTGTTTCACTTTGACATGATAACTGTCTGCCTCTATTTCATATATATTCAAGAGACCGGTTGGGAGTGATACCAGGAAGCTAAAAATCTCAATGTATTGAAAGAATCACGTAATTTAATCAAATCTTGTAGACAGGATAATCAAAATTACTTTAATTTCTATTTCGTTTGAAAAAAGCACCTATCTGAATACTATCAGAACTTGGTTGTTGAATTGCCTGCTTTATGGCGTTAACAGAATATCTTTGTAAAGACTGTGAAAATGTTTCATAACTTAAATGATTACCTGCTTGTCCTGGTTATTTGAAGTATTTGATGTGTTGTATGCATTAGCCAACCCCTCAAGACTAGGAAGATTTTCTCCTGCTCTGGAATTGTATGTCCTGAGGTGACAACAGCCCAGTGCTTGATCTGCCCAGGTAGAGGGGATGATGTTGGAGAAGTAGGTTGTGGGGAGGCTCTGGCTTTTATCTCCTCCTGTTTGTTTGGCCCCCACCTGGTCGTCTCAGATGCTCAAGGTGGTTAGAACCTTGGTAGATGCTTCTGATCTAGTTTGGGTACCCTGGGTAAGCAATTCCTGAGAGTCAAAAGGGCTGTTGAGTGTCTTCACGGAGATTTTTAAGAGTTTGAATAAGGCATGTCATTAATAGCTTATCTTTGTCCTCCTGGCAACCACTTGCTGTGGTGGACCATATGACATAGGAGTGGAAGTAAGGCCATTTGGTCCATCAAGTCCACCCCGCCATTTAAATCATGGCTGATGGGCATTTCAACTCCACTTCCTTGATTCCTTGTGAGATCAAGAATTTGTCGATCTCTGCCTTGAAGGCATCCAACGTCCCGGCTTCCACTGCACTCTGTGGCAATGAATTCCACGAGTCCACCACTCTATGGCTGAAGAAATGTCTCCTGGTTTCCGTTAAAAATTTACCCCCTCTAATTCTAAGGCTGTGCCCATGGGTCCTAGTCTCCCCCTCTAACGGAAACAACTGCCCAGCGTCCACCTTTCTAAGCCGTATGTTATCTTGTAAGTTTCTGTTAGATCTCTCCTCAACCTTCTAAACTCTAATGAGTACAATCCCAGGATCCTTAGCCATTCATCATACGTTAAACCTCCCATTCCAGGGATCATCCGTGTGAATCTCCGCTGGACACGTTCCAGGGCTAGTATGTCCTTCCTGAGGTGTGGGGCCCAAAATTGGACACCGTATTCTAAATGGGGCCTAACTAGAGGCTTATAAAGTCTCAGAAGCACCTCACTGCTTTTATATTCCAACCCTCTTGAGATAAAAGACAACATTACATTTCACTTTCTTAATCACGGACTCTACCTGCAAGTTAACCTTTAGGGAATCCTGGACCAACACTCCAGATCCCTTTGTACTTCTGCTTTATGCATTTTCTCACCGTTTAGAAAATAGCCCATGCCTGTATTTTTTTTTCCAAAAGTGCAAAACCTCACATTTGCTCACATTGAATTTCATCAGCCATTTCCTGGACCACTCTCCTAAACTGCCTAAATCTTTCTGCAGCCTCCCCACCACCTCAGTACTACCTGCCTGTCCACCTGTCTTCGTATCATCGGCAAACTTCGCCAGAATGCCTCCAGTCCCTTCATCCAGATCATTAATATATAAAGTGAACAGCTGCAGCCCCGACACTGAACCCTGCGGGGCACCACTCGTCACCGGCTGCCATTCCGAAAAAGAGCCTTTTATCCCAACTGTCTGCCTTCTGTCAGACAGCCAATCCTCAATCCAAGCCAGCAGCTCACCTCAAAGGGCCCTCACCTTGCTCAGTAGCCTCCCGTGAGTCACCTTATCAAAGGCATTTTGGACGTCTAGATAGATAACATCCACTAGGTTTCCCTGGTCTAACATACTTGTTACTTCTTCAAAGAATTCTACCAGGTTTGTCAGGCATGACCTCCCCTTCCTAAATCCATACTGACTTGTTCTAATCTGACCCTGCACTTCCAGGAATTTAGAAATCTCATCCCTTACAATGGATTCTAGAATTTTACCAACTACCGAGGTTAGGCTAATCAGCCTATAATTTTCCATCTTTTGTCTTGATCCTTTCTTAAACAAGGGGGTTACAACAGCAATTTTCCAATCATCTGGGACTTTCCCAGACTCCAGTGACTTTTGAAAGATCACAACCAAAGCCTCCGCTATTTCCTCAGGCACCTCTCTCAGAACTCTAGGATGTAGCCCATCGGAGCCAGGCGATTTATCAATTTTTAGACCTTTTAGCTTTTCTAGTACTTTCTCTTTTGTAATGCCTACCATACTCAACTCTGCCCCCGACTCTCCCTAATTGTTGGCATACAACTAGTGTCTTCCACTGTGAAGACTGACGCAAAGTACGTCAGCTATTTCCTTATCTCCCATCACTAGCCTTCCAGCATCAATTTGGAGCTGCTCAATGTCTACTTTGCCACTCGTTTATTTCTTATGTATTGAAAGAAACTTTTACTATCATTTCTAATATTACTAGCTAGCCTACCTTCATATTTGATCCTGTCCTTCCTTATTTCTCTCTTTGTTATCCTCTGTTTGTTTTTGTAGCCTTCCCAATCTTTTGATTTCCCAGTGCTCTTGGCCACTTTATAGGCTGTCTATTTTCCTGTGATACATTTCCTGACTTCCTTTGTCAGCCATGGCTGTCTAATCCCACCCCGGATAATCTATCTTTTCTTTAGGATGAACCTCTGTATTGTGTACTCAATTACACCCAGAAACTCGTGCCATTGTTGCTCTACTGTCTTCCCTGCTGGGCTCTGCTTCCAGTCGATTTTTGTCAATTCTTCTCTCATGCCCCTGTAATTACCTTTATTTAACTGGTAACTGTGGAGCTAGAGAGAGTACTTTGCTTTGGGCGTCTTTTATCAGGCGTAGGAATGATGCGGCCTGCCCATCATAGCTGATTGACCATAATCAGTGCCTAATGCTTTTGGAGTGCTGGTCTGAGGGAGAAAACTGATATTGGCTTGCTTATCCTGCTGTTGGGTATGCAGAGTTTTGCCGAGGCACTACTGGTGATAATTCTTGAGTTGAGAGGTCTGCTGTGCATTGACCATGCCTCCGATATAGCTAGAAAAGTAGATAGTAGATAGTACTCTTGCCCTGTAAACCACGATTTTGGTGCTAGAATTGAGGACTTTCTGAGGAAACACTCTGTTCCTCAGATAGCCAAAAGCAGTGCTGATACACTAAAGGCATTGGTGAATTTTCATCAATGTCTGTCCTTGCTGGAAGGAGGCTCCCAAGGTATGTGAATGGATCCAGGTTGCCCAGTGGCTTGGATGGGTCTTGATGGTCAGAGGCAGCCTAAAACCCTAAGCTGTAACAACCCTAAGTTGATTTGTAAATGCTGCAGTAATGCTTTTGAGTTTACCAAATTGAACAATCTATAAAATATTAATGTCAACCTTTCAATTGATTAGAAACTGGTACATAGAACTAGATAGTTGTCCATTTGAGGAAACTTTCTACTAATTTCAGAGGCATGTTAGCAGAGATCTAGGAGCATAGCTTGAAGGATCTTGGTTCAGAAAGCCTGTAACTTTGAAAGGCAAAGGTCAATGAAAAGTTTTAGTAAACGTTTAATCTTTGTTCCTTTTGTCATGTATTTCCTTGTTCTGTTGTGTTTTCTAATGTAGTAATGCACTTTTTTTCCACAGGTGGTTGAGCATGGGATGTTTGTAAAACACTGTAAAGTAGAGGTTTACCTCTTAGAATTAAAATTGTGTGAAAACAACAACATGGACAATGTGGTGACGCGCCATTTCAGCAAAGCGGATACCATAGGTAAACCCACTACTTTGTGTTATTTCTGGGAAATCATTCTGCTGTAAAATCAAGTTGCAGCTCAAAGTAAAGCATGTTTTGATATTGGGGATCACAATCTACAGCATTCACGTTCAGTTTGAACTTAAAAATTTGAAAGTGCTATACATCACTCTTCAGGATCCAGTGTTGATCATGTAAGGTTGTGTTGAAAGTAAATTCACTAAAAAATACAAATGTTTACAGTGAACAGTTCTAAAAGTTAAGAGACAAACAGAAGTCGCTGGAGAAACTCAGCAGGTCTGGCAATGTCTGTGAAGAGAAAGCAGAGTTCAGAACAGAAATGCAGTTTTCTTTCCACTGATACTGCTAGACTTGCTGAGTTTCTCCAGAACTTTCTGTTTTGGTTTATTTCAGATCTCCATTATCTGCAGTTCTGTTTGAAATTCACTGTAAAGGGTATGTATTCAGCTTTCTGACTTCTTTGTTTTTAGATTTTTTTTGAAACTGTTTAGTGAGGTAGCCAGAATAAGGTGGACTCTGATCAGCGGAGCTTCACCAAGTTTATACTGGGTAAATTTTGTTACAACTGCCTTTGACAAGTAATTTTGAAAGCATACCTCTCAGTGAATCAGCAGCTTAAGCACAAACCTCTCAATTGTAACATTGGCACCATGGCTGTACAGATTAACACATTTCATTTAAAGAAGAAGGCTTAAACTACAATCTTAACAAATAAATGAGTTTGCCCTAACTCACTAATTATTACAAGCCCTTGCCAGATAAAACCTTGAGATCTTTTTATTAAGAGCAGCATAGCCAGAACTTCAAAACTGTTCCAGTAATCCTATGGCAAGATGATTTAGGTACTACTGCAGGTTACAAGGTAGTGTGGATATTTCTCTTTATTTAAAAAAAAAAACCCCACAAGTTTATGCATGTGCTATAACCACAGATTAGAGTAGTTATGTATCATAGAAACGACAAGGATGGTGCCGAAATAGGCAATGCAGGTAAACCAACACCAGTACAAGAAATGCAGATACAGAACAGATAGCCAGTGCCACGTTTCCAACCGAGCAGAGGTGAAGGGTTCAGCCTCCAGAATGTTCGATATGAGAGAAATGGCATCATTTGCAAAAATTAAGGCAACAAGGATGGCTTGCAGAAGCCAGAAGATGAAAAAAAAATCAAGATATACTCAGCTTTTTAACAGTAAATTTCTAGGCAAATGCCAAACCCAAATGACACTTTGGTTAATATTTTAACCAACTTTTGAATCAACCTATTCAGAAGTTATCTCACACCTCTTGCACGAGTAGGACTTGAACCCAGGCCTCCTGGCTCAAAGGTTAGGACACCACTACTGCACCACAAGAGCCCCTCAAAGTCTGATGCTGTACTAACTGAACTGTGGGCCCTTAAAAATCTTTTGCACTGGTATTCCCAATGCTCTCCCATTCAAGCACTAACCAGTTCTCTGTCTGCTTAGCATCTGAAATCAGATGCTTTCAGACTAGCATTGTCATTGGCAAAAAGGCTTGCTGTAAATGCTGACGCTCTATTCTTGTATGTTTGACTCTTGATTCTTGTTCCTCTTGCGGCCTACTTGAGTTGTTACAACTTGTGGCAGGGAATATTTACTTGTGGATAACTGAGTACCTGAGGAGCTTTGAGAGTATACGAGAGGTCATACTGTACATAACAACATTACGTTGTTGCTAAGAAAGCAACTGATGTAAATTTTGAATTTCCAGAGCAGTAGCATTTCGGGTCTGTAGGTTATAGATTATTTCTACCTACTAAATAAGTCACCTGTATTATTACTGTAGCAGTTCCTAGCCCATGGGATAACAATTGATCAAGGCAGGTGTCGATTTTAATCAGTGGCATAACTCTAGTAGTCGATGGAGGAGGGGAGGTCTCATGTAAAGTCTTGCTTTGAGCAGTGTATTTATATTCTTGTCAGATTCCCATCTGGAAAACGGCAGTCATGCACTGCCATCTACAGTTCAGCACTTAGTTCACTGTTACGTGGGTTTAGATTTACCGTTTAAAAGATGACAAATCTAGCTGTCTAACTTTGAAATTATCCAGATTCAACACAAAATAAGCAATTGATCCCATTTATTGCGTATAAAAGTAATCGGTTTATAAATGAAGTACATGTCTGGAAACATTAATGTATGAAAGCCAAGTCACTTCTGTGTATTCCAGTGTAATTTATATTGGATTTTTGAATTTTGAACGAGTGGCATATGGGTTTTCCACTTCTGCAGGAGTTTTAATGATTAATATAACTATATACTATAACTATAACTATTGTCTCTGGCACAGAGTCTGTCCCTGCTGCACAGAAAGGAAGGGGGAAAAGGAGCAAAGCAGTAGTCATTGGGAACTCCATAGTTTCGGTTCTCATCCCCCTGCTGAATTAGTTTACACCCACCCGAATAGCCTTAGCAAATTTCCCCCCCAGGATATCGGTACCTTCTAGTTCAGGTGAAGACCATCTTGCTTGTAGAGGTCCCACCTACCCCAGAAAGTGCTGTTACCCACCCATCGACTACTAGAGTTATGCCACTGATTAAAAGAGATAGGAGGTACTATGGGGACGAGAGAGACTCACGGTTGGTGTGTTGCCTCCCAGGTGCCAGGGTGCGTGATGTCTCTGATCATGTTTTTGGGATCCTTAAGGGGGAGGGGGAACAGCCCCAAGTCATGGTCCACATTGGCACCAACGACATAGGTAGGAAGAGAGATGGGGATTTAAAGCAGAAATTCAGGGAGCTAGGATGGAAGCTGAGAGCTAGGACGAACAAAGTTGTCTCTGGCTTGTTGCCTGTGCCACGTGCTAGTGAGGCGAGGAATAGGGAGAGAGAGGAGTTGAACACGTGGCTACAGAGATGATGCAGGAGGGAGGGTTTCAGATTCTTGGATAATTGGAGCACTTTCTGGGGTAGGTGGGACCTCTACAAGCAAGATGGTCTTCACCTGAACTAGAAGGTACCGATATCCTGGGGGGGAAATTTGCTAAGGCTATTCGGGTGGGTGTAAACTAATTCAGCAGGGGGATGAGAACCGAAATTGTAGTTCGAGTATAGAAAAGGTTGAGAGTAGGGTGGTCCAAAATAAAGTTTCAGGGATGCAAGATGGCACCGGCAGGCAAGAAGTTGGTTTGAAGCGTGTCTACTTCAATGCCAGGAGTGCCCGGAATATGGTGGGTGAAGTTGCAGCATGGGTTAGTACCTAGGACGTCGATGTTGTGGCCATTTCGGAGACATGGATAGAGCAGGGACAGGAATGGTTGTTGCAGATTCCGGGATTTAGATGTTTCAGTAAGAACAGAGAAGATGGTAAAAGGTGAGGAGGTGTGGCATTGTTGGTCAAGGACAGTATTACAGTTGCAGAAAGGATGTTTGGGGACTCGTCGGCTGAGGTTAGAAACAGGAAAGGAGAGGTCACCCTGTTGGGAGTTTTCTGTAGGTCTCCAAATAGTTCCAGAGATGTAGAGGAAAGGATAGCAAGGATGATTCTCGATAGGAGTGAGGGAGACAGGGTAGTTGTCATGGGGGACTTCAACTTTCCAAATATTGACTGGGAACACTATAGTTCGAGTATTAAAGATGGGTCAGTTTTTGTCCAGTGTGTGCAGGAGGGCTTCCTGACACAGTATGTAGATAGGCCAACAAGGGGCGAAGCCACATTAGATTTGGTACTGGGTAATGAGCCTGGCCAGGTGTTAGATTTGGAAGTAGGTGAGCACTTTGGTGATAGCGATCACAATTCTGTTATGTTTACTTTAGTGATGGAAAGGGATAGGTGTATACCACTGGGCAAGAGTTATAGCTGGGGGAAAGGCAATTACGATGAAATTAGGCAAGATTTAGGGAGCATAGGATGGGGAAGGAAACTGCAGGGGATGGGCACATTAGAAATGTGGAGCTTATTCAAGGAAAAGCTCCTGTGTGTCCTAGATAAGTATGTACCTGTCAGGCAGGGAGGAAGCTGTAGAGCGCTGGAGCCGTGGTTCACTAAGGAAGTGGAATCTCTGGTCAAGAGGAAGAAGGCGGCATATGTTAGGATGAGATGTGAAGGCTCAGTTAGGGCGCTTGAGGGCTACGCGGTAGCAGGAAAGACCTAAAGAGAGAGCTCAGAAGAGCCTGGAGGAGACGTGAGAAGTTGTTGGCGGATAGGATCAGGGTAAACCCAAAGGCTTTCTATAGGTATTTAAGGAATAAAAGAACGATGAGAGTAAGATTAGGGCCAATCAAGGATAGTAATGATAAGTTGTGTGTGGAGTCAGAGGAGATAGGGGAAGCACTAAATGAATATTTTTCAACAGTATTCGCTCTAGAAAACGACAATGTTGTCGAGGAGAATACTGAGATACAGGCTACTAGACTAAGTGGGATTGAGGTTCACAAGGAAGAGGTATTAGAAATCCTACAGAGTGTGAAAATAGATAAGTCCCCTGGGCCGGATTGGATTTATCCCAGGATCCTCTGGGAAACCAGGGAGGAGATTGCCGAGCCTTTGGCATTGATCTATAACTCGTCATTGTCTACAGGAATAGTGCCAGATGACTGGAGGATAACAAATGTGGTTCCCCTGTTCAAGACGGGGAGTAGAGTCAATCCTGATAATTATAGACCAGTGAGCCTTACCTCAGTTGTTGGTAAAGTGTTGGAAAAGGTTATAAGGGATAGGATTTATAATCATCTAGAAAAGAATAAATTGATTAGGGATAGCCAGCACGGTTTTGTGAGGGGAAGGTCGTGCGTCACAAACCTTATTGAGTTCTTTGAGAAGATGACCAAACAGATAGATGAGAGTAAACCGTTTGATGTGGTGTATATGGATTTCAGCAAGGCGTTCAATAAGGTTCCCCACAGTAGGCTATTGTACAAAATGCAGAGGGATGGGATTGTGGGAGATATAGCAGTTTGGATCGGAAATTGGCTTGCTGAAAGAAGACAGGATGGTAGGTGATGGGAAATGTTCATCCTGGAGACCAGTTACTAGTAGTGTACCGCAAGGGTCGGCGTTGGGTTCACTGCTGTTTGTCATTTTTATAAATGAACTGGATGAGGGCATAGAAGGATGGGTCAGTAAATTTGCAGACGACACTAAGGTCGGTGGAGTTGTGGATAGTGACGAAGGATGCTGTAGTTTGCAGAGAGACATAGATAAGCTGCAGAGCTGGACGGAGAGGTGGCAAATGGAGTTTAATGCAGACCAGTGTGAGGTGATGCACTTTGGTAGGAGTAACCAGAAGGCAAAGTACTGGGCTAATGGTCAGATTCTTAGTGTAGATGAGCAGAGAGATCTCGGTGTCCATGCACACAGATCCTTGAAAGTTGCCACCCAGGTTGACGGGGCTGCTAAGAAGGCATACAGTGTTTTAGCTTTTATTAATAGGGGGATCGAGTTCCGGAACCAAGAGGTTATGGTGAAGCTGTACAAAACTCTGGTGCGGCCGGACTTGGATTATTGCATACAGTTCTGGTCACCGCATTATAAGAAGGATGTGGAAGCTTTGGAAAGGGTGCAGATGTTGCCTGGTATGGAGGGAAGGTCTTACGAGGAAAGACTGAGGGACTTGAGGCTGTTTTCATTAGAGAGAAGGAGGTTGAGAGGTGACTTAATTGAAACATATATAAAATAATCAGAGGGTTGGATAGGGAGAGCCTTTTTCCTCGGATGGTGACAGGGAGCACGAGGGGGCATAGCTTTAAATTGAGGGGTGAACGATATAGGACAGATGTCAGAGGTAGTTTCTTTACTCAGAGTAGTAAAGGAATGGAGCGCTTTGCCTGCAATGGTAGTAGATTAGCCAAGTTTAGGTACGTTTAAGTAGTCATTGGATAAGCATATGGACGTGGAATAGTGTGGGGTAGATGGGCTTCAGATCGGTCTGACAGGTCAGCACAACATCAAGGGCCGAAGGGCCTGTACTGTGCTGTAATGTTCTATGTACTAATTCTGTAACAATTGTGACATTTTTTATACATTTGAGGGCAAATGTTCGGGTAGGCTAATAAGAATTTTGGAAGGTTTACTTTGGAAGGCTAGTGTGAGTAAACAAAATAAACAGCTGCCCATTAGGTTTTCAGTTTAGAAGGTCGAAGACTGATATTTTGTTTTCTGTTTTGATTAGGGGAAACAAGAATAAATTAGGGAGAAAAAAGGTTAATTTTCAGTTTGGGCAGTTTGTGGAAGTCTTGATTGACGCTGGATGCGTAAACTAGTTGCTCCTGAGAAAGGGAAGTAGTTTAAAACTATAAGAGGCTACTTCTGTAGGAGGTAATACGTTCCAGGAAGAGGTTATCAGATTCTCAAGATTGAACTTTTGAGCTGAAGGTAGGTGGAATTCATGCTGGTGTAATGGCAGTGTATTTTACTATGTATTTAGAAATCTTTAAATTAGCATTGCATGCAGTTAGTTTGTCTTATTCCTATTTTATCTACAATCCTTTTGTGTAATAAACGTTTGCTTTATTGTTAAATTCAAGCTGCAGCTTTGTGTTTGTGTACTCACAAATGGCTACCTTATTAAAACCAAAAAAAAAAGACAAAACATGATCTGGTTTATCCAGGAATAACCGGGATCATAATTATAGCATGTTGTTCTTTCTTTCATAAAACTAAAATATGAAGCGAACATTTGCATTTTAACCAAGCATCTTGGCATTTGTTCATAAAAAGAAATGGTTCTTGTGTGTGGTGCTCGCAACTCTACAAAGTTATTTGAATTTTGTAAATTTTCAGACATACCTTTGCCTGATATCAGGTAATAGTATAGTCAGTTTTGCTACAATGTGAAAGTTGCTTTCCTGTGCAGCACTGCATTATAGAAAATCAGGCTATAGAAATAATGAGGTCTGTGGGAAAAGTGAGGTTAGGGACAGACCAGCAAAAAATATCACTCAAAGGCCTAACGTGCTGGATAGCACAGTTTGAATAAATGTTAAATTCATACCTAATAATGAAATAAAAATAACTTTAATACCTTACCTTGGAAGAATGTCAAGATGACTTTGGTAGTGGAGGCTTTGAGGTTGCTCTGTTAATGCAGGGGCTGAGGGTTGTCGTCGTCGTCGTCAGTGTCATCATCATCATCATTATCATTGCCTTCAGTTGTGGTTACAGTGTTAGGGCAAAAATTAGTTATTCCAGAAGAGAGTGGTTGCTGTTCATTGCCTGACTGTTTCTTGGGGATTGGCTTAATTTTAAAAAAAAACAATTTTTGCCACTTTTCCCTTTTTCTTTTTCATGAAGAAGCTGTTCATAGAGTGCCAAGCAAGATCTTATTCCTCAGGCAGCTACCATGCTGAGTTCTGCATTTGTAATCATTGTTCTCTAAGAGTTGCAACTGCTTCTCAATTTCCCTCAGGATAGAAGATAAAACAGTGGAAAGTTCTCATGGTGCTGCATCCTGGACGACCACTGCTCCATCTCCAGCTTCCACACCCCCTCACAACAAGTTGTTGTAGATCAGCTGTAGAAACATCTTTACAGTGGGTCTCAAGCAGCTGTTCCACATCCTCACTCTCAATTTCTTCAAATCAAACTTGCTTTGCAAGATTGACACAATGTTCTTTGATTCTTGGGAGCTCCTATGACAAATGTTGAGGGTTATTTAATAAATTCTTTAAAACTTAGAAACTTGATTTTGTAATCCACGCAATTTTGATTTCAGTGTACGATAGTGCGCTTTGCTAAGTGTAAGGATGAAAATACCTTCAATGGACCATTTAAATCATTCTCTTTACATGTTGAAGCTAAGCCGTGACTATGTTTACATTCAAAATATTATTTTGTTTTTCCTACATAATTTAGTTAAGTGTTTAGCCATTCAGCGCCTTTGAGAATGTTCCACCTTCGTAAAGTTCTGACTGATCCAGACCCTAATTAATCTTTGCCCACATCTCTCCGTGCCTCTGATCTTCAAAAAGTAATCAATTGAAAATTTAAAGTTAGCAATTGATTTGGCATTAATTGGACCGTATTTAGAAACGTTTCCTAATTTCATTCCTGAATGGCCTGCCTCTAAGTTTTAGTCTCTATTCTTACAGATCATAACCAGCAAAGAAAATTTGTCTGCTTACCATATTTGCTCCCCTTAATATCTTGAAAACCTTGATATTTGTCTTCCTTTGCCTGCCTCCATCGTCCATCATTCAGGGGATGCAACCACATCAGTTACATGGTTTACATCAAGCTTTTAAATGCATGTAAAGCCTCTTTGATTTCCAAGTTACAGCAGCTTTCAAATGATCCTTTTAACTTATAATTTTAAAACAATGTTTAATTATTGTGGTTGCTTAAGTGATCTTGTAATTTGGTTTCTTGCCCAGTTATGATTGATTTGTTCTTCTGATAACTAATGTTTCTAATGGATTTGAATGTTTAATTGTCATATTTCATTTATGCCCCCTTTTCTTAACAGATACAATAGAAAAGGAGATGCGAAAACTATTCAATATTTCAGCTGAAAAGGAGACAAGGTTGTGGAATAGATACATGACAAATACTTACGAGCAGCTTAACAAACCAGATAGCACTGTACAAGATGCTGGTTTATATCAGGGACAGGTGGGTACAGCATTCTCTAATTATGCATGGTGACAGTGATGCTTGAAGTGAGAGCACCTCAAGATTTGGAAGAACTTTAATAAAATAATTGAGGGGGCAGAAGGTAATCATAAAATGTAGGTGCAGAGTAAGCCATTTGGCCCATCAGGTGTGCACAATCTTTCAAGGAGATCATGGCTGATCCGATATTTCTTTTTTGCATACCTTTTTTTTGCATAACCTTTGGTTCCTCTTTCACTGGTTTAAAAACCTTATCTGTCACAACCTTGAATATTGTTAACAACTGAATCTTGACATCCCGCTGTAAAGACCTCCACAGGCTCACTGCTATGAGAGGAGAAATTTGTCCATCTGTTTTTCAGTAGGTGACGTTTTACTCCGGTATGTTTTTGATCCCAGATACTCAAAATCACAAATGTTACAGCATAAAAGGAGGCATTTCAACCCATTCTGTCTGCATCAGATTATTAAATCAGCATAATTGCCTAGTGACAATCTCCTGCTTTTTCCCCCGTACCCTCGAACACTATTTGTCACCAAATAATCATCCAGTGCCCTCATCGATGCTACAATTAAGCCTGCCTCCTCCACATGGAGTAGAATAGAAATTTACTCTTGTGTGTACTTTACATGGAAATTACATCCCCATTCCACAGTGCCTGTAATAACGACATCATATAATTTTTTGAAAAAGTAAAATTATGACAAAATTCATCAGATTTCAGTTAATGGCTCTTGGCCTCAAGGAAAGCCAAATAAGAAACAATGAAATGCTGTGAAGATGCAACTGGGACGGAATCACCATGTCAGGGCAGAACCCGCTGCCGAAGAAAATTGCCACATGGTGCAGAGAGAAGCCCCAGCTCCCTGTCCAGCGCTGCTCCTGATCTGCCGTCCATCCCTCAACCCAGCCTGCAAGCCTGGCAGGCGGGAATCAGCCTAGGACCTGCTCCTTGGCTCTTGGGAGACCGTGGTCTATGATGGAGCCATGTCCAGCTTGGTCTGATGTTCAAGCAGCACATTCCTTACCCTAACTCTTTTGGGTTTTTTATTTGTTCTAAGGGATGTGGGTGTCACTGGCCAGCATTTGCTACCCTCCCAAATTGACCAGAGAGCAGTCAAGAATTAACCATATTGCCATAGGTCTACAGTCACATATAGCTCAGACCAGGTAAAGGTAACAGTTTGCCTTCTCAAAGGACTTTAATGACCCATGTGGATTTTTCTGATAAACAACAATGGTTTCATGGTGATCATTAGGCTCTCAATTCCACATTTTTTTAAATTCAAGAAGTTGCTCCGTCTTCAGTAGCAGGATTCAAATCTGGAGCCACACAACATAACCTGGATCTCTGGATTACAATGATAATACCGCATGGCCATTGCCTCCCCAAAAAGGTGTGAAAATGTTTCTCTGCACTTTGCTCCTTTCTCAGAAGGGGTCAACGTCACCCTTTTTTTTCCACAAACAGAAATGACCTCTGCATCTCACCTGACCAGCCCCCTAAGAATCTTTTATGTTTTAATTACTTCTAAACTCCAATAAGTCCAGGTCTGACCAACTCAACTTCTTTCCACTTAAAGTATCTGTACTTAGGTACCCACTACCTAAGATGGTGCCAAAGCAATGACATTACAAACTTTTCACTGCACTAATTCAAGTGCATATGACAATACATGCTATTCACTTCTATTCTAAGAAGGTTACTCCATAACCTGGATTAACCTTGTGAACTTTCTCTGATCTGCCTCCAATGCCAGTATATCCTCCCTTGGACAAGGTGACCAGCAGTGTTTATTGTATTCTAGGTTGGCCTGCCTCAGCAAAGCATCCTTATTTTTATACTCTCCTCCATTTGCCATCCTTATTATCTGATCAACTTGTATTCTAGCATATTTGAGATTTCCGCACTAGGATGCGCAAGTTCATCTGTGCAATAGCTTTCTGCAGTCTTTTTCCATTTAAATGTACATAACTTCACATTTTTCCACACTGAGTCATCTCCTTTACTTGTCTTCCCACCTCTTTGTTGTCAACAAACTTGGCTATGGTTTATTCAATTAACTCATTCCAAGTAATTAATGTTAATAATTGTACCAGTGAAAATGTTACAATTTTTCCAATGTGTTCCATTCTGCCGCCTTTCCCAAAAAGGAAGTTTACCATGTGACAAAATTTGAAAAAATTTCTTTCAAACTTTTAGTAGCAAGTGCCCAATAAATTGGAGAAATTCTGATTTGTGCTGCTTTGTTCTATCAGTATTGGGAATATGAATTGCACTCCTTCTGGAATTAAACAGGGTGTATTGCTGCAATGGGATTAATTCAGCCCTATTAGATATATCTGGTTTCTCAATATGCCTTTAAAAAGTTACCCGATTTAATATTTTAATGAATAAAATGGGAGTGTGGAAAGGGAGATCAAGGGGAAGAATGGATTGCTAGCTGGCTCCCAAGGTAGAAAAGTGGGCAGTTGAGTAAAATGCAATTATTCAATGTCAATGCATAGTGATCAGACCTGGAATCATTTCTTTATTTATGCGTTAATGAAGAGAACTGCAACAAATTACAAAAAAAAATGAACTTGCAGTCTGAGCATCTAATTGGCAAACCATCTTGTAACATAAGTAACATCAGGTAGGACACTTTGGGTCGTAAAATTAGGAAGGTAACATTGTTTGGAAGGGGGACGTAGAGGTGGGTAGAGGACTAGAGATTTGTGTCCAAGAACAACAACCACTAAAAGTTGTGCCATAAGTTTGAATAAATATTTTTCTTCTTGCAAATAAAGCAGTCACATTTATTGTAGATAGAATTGAAGACGAGGTAAGCTCTTTTATATAAACAAACCATGGTGAAACGACATGAAAAAGTACATATGTTTGCTTACCATGTTACAAAACTGACACAGGTGCAAAAATGATGTTTTAAAATCTGGTACTGAAATACACGCATATAAATCTGAAATCATTAACATGTCTGTTTTCTCTTGGATAGAAAAGTTGAGTCACCTAACAGATGATGAAAATAATGAGACATTTTAATAGAGTGGATGCAGGCAACACATTTTTTTTGTGGACAGGATTGTAACTAGAGTGCTTTACTAGTATCCAGAAAAAACAACAGGGAAATTCAGAAGAAAATTATTTACCAGAAGTGGTGAAAATATGGAACTTTCTACGAAAGGGAGTAAGAAAATAGTATGGGTGTTTGAAATGCAAAGCCAGACAAGCATTTAAGGGAGAATAGCATATTTCTTTCCATTATATTCTCAACATGGAAAATTTGCTGCTGTGCATCCGGTTTCCCTAAAAACGTGACAATAGTCAGGACATTGTGGGAAGCTAGGGAAGAAATTGCAGGGCCCCAACAGAGAGACTTGTATCGTCTATAGTCACAGGAGACTGTAGGGTATTTAATGTTGTGCCCTTATGTAGGAGAGTCTGCAAGGAAAAGCCAGTGAACTGTGCACTAATGAGTTTGATGTTAGTGATGGGTAAGTTGTTGGAGGGGTGCTACAAGTCAGAATTTAAATGCGTTTGGAAAGGCAAGAACTGATTTGGGGGCACTCAGCATGGGAAATAGTGACTCAAATTTTATTGAGCTTTTTGAGAACGTACCAAGAGGAAAGATGAGGTTAGAGTGGTTGACATTGACTGCATGGACTTTAGCAAGACCTTTGGCAGGGTTTTGCATGGTAGACTGGTTAATAAAGTTAGATTATTTGGGAACCACTAAGAGCTAGCCAACTGGATACAAAATTGGCTTAGTGATAGGAGATAACAGTTGTAGAGGGTTGTTCTTTGAATTGGAGGTCTGTGGTCAGTGGTGTTCTGCACGGATCAGTGCTGCGTCCACATGTTTGTCTCACACAGTTGGTTTGTATGAGAACATAGGAGGCATTGTCAGTAAGTTAATGGATGACACCAAAATTGGTGGTATAATGTACAGTAAAGGCTATCTGAGTACAATGGGATATTGATCAGTTGGGCCAGTGGGTTGAGGAGTGGCAGGTGAAGTATATTGGGATAAGTGAGCAGTGTTGCATTTTGGTGAGACAAAACAGCATAGGACTTAGAATGGTGGGGCCTTGGGGATTGTTATCGACCAGACACCTAGGTGTTCAGGTATATAATTCCTTGAAAGTGATGTTTAGTACTCCTGCCTTCATTGGTCAGAACATTGGGTGTAGGAGTTGGGAAGTTGTGTTGTGGCTGTACAGGACATTACTGAGGCCAGTTTTGGAGTACTGCATACATTTCTGTTGGCCCTGCTATAGGAAGGATTTTGTTAAATTGGATAGGCTGGGACTTTTTAGTGAAGTTTAGGAGGTTGAGGCATAACCTTTGTTTATACCCCTCATGATTTTAAAAAATCAATATAAGCGGAATAATAAAATGGTCTTTTCCGTAGTGTAGGGGAGTCCAAAACTGGATGGCATGTTTTTAAAGAGAGGGGGAAAACGTAAAACGGACCTGAGGGGGAAATGTTTCCACCCAGAAGCTTGCATGTGTATGGAATGAACTGCCTGAGGAAATGGTCGAGGCAGGTCCAGTTTTAGCGTTTAAAAAGACATTTGGACAGGAACATCAATAGGAAAAGTTTGGAGAGATGTGGGCCAAATACAGGCAAATGGGGCTATACCAAGATTTCCGAACTAAACAACATGGATGAGTTGGACTGAAGAGTCTGTTTCTGTGCTGTGAGACTCTGCAACTCCATAACAAATATATGCGTTTGTAAAACAAAGGGCACAGTGATCAACCTATATTAAATCTTCCATTTGCCTCTTTAATTTGTTTATAGTAATGAATAACTATCAACTTTATTAAACATTTGCCTGAAACCTTAGTATAAGGAGTCAAGAAAATTCAAACAGAAGCTTTTTCAAAACAGCTTTTGTTATCCTAGCTGCAGTGGAATGAATTTTCATCAAAATATGACAACATGCAGATATGGCAGTGACTGATACTTCAAAATAATTGTTTTTGGTGACCTGTACAACTTTACCCAATCTGCATGATGCAAGATTTTATAATCTGTGATGATGCCTTGGACTCAGTCAGCTACACATGGAAATGAAAAGTGGTTTGCATATACAAGACCAGGAACTTGCATTGTTAGGAGCAATCTGGAAATGATGAGTAATGTGTATATAAAGAAGGGTCTAGACCCGAAGTATTTGTTTGGCAAGTTACACAACGTTTTCATTTTACCACCCTGCCTTGAAGTCATTTCTTAAATCAAGCAGAGTGTTTTGTTATTACCACTGCCAACCATTGGATAGGCACGGACTGATTGCAAACAGTATTTTTCAGATAACTGCGCTGCAAGCAAAATCCACTTACAGCCTATTTGAAACCCTGTGAATGACAATAAACAGAATTCATGAACAAAACTGCGTACAGTCTTTCCCAATAAAGCAAAGTGATTGTGTAACCATCCTCTATTTAAGAGCAATCTAAAATGTTCATAAGAAATCAATAATCTTTATTTAATCACTGATTCATTCATACAGTTTCACTTTTGAAGATAACTGGCATGACTGTTCTGACCAGAGTCATAACTGAAAATGTGGCATTAGGATATCTTTGTTCCACAAAATTGAATCATTTTATTCTCAACCTCTGAAAGGGCTAGATGCTGACAGTAAATGTCATAGACTTGAACAATTAGATGTAGCGCTTGTTTGCTTTCTGATGTACTTGGTTCAGATGGCTCATGCCCCAACTGAACATAAATTGTTATAGAACCTTCCCGAGAGATCCTGTTGGAAAAACTCTTACCCAAGAAGTATTGATTTTTATTTCCAAATAGGAATCATGTAGAGTGCCAATTTCATCCCAGTGGCTGATACATTGCTTGTCAGACCACTGGTGAGTTGTAACATCGGGACTTCAAAATCCAGGCTGTCGTAAATCTAGTTTGGTAACATGGGTTTTGGCCATGTTCCATCAACACCCAGTAGAAGTGCACGTGATCATTTTGAACATGTGCAAACCCGGCCTTCCCCATACAAATGGTCGCTCTTCATCCATCATAGAGCCAAAGTGCGGACGGCCCAAGGTCATCAAGCTGTTAGATCATAAAGGACACATGAGATACCAATCTTTATATCCCTTGAACGTCCTCGTGCTTTGGTGGATAATGTTCACGTGCGCTGAGGAACACTTCCTTTTTCATTCCTACTTTTAAAATGTCTTTGAAGTTCTGTTACAACCACACAATTCCGCATCATCCTGTAGAGTTACCTCTCAATTATTCTTGTTCTGTGTCACTCAGTGTCTCACCAAACATTACACCCACAGTCAGTTAATGAGAGCACTGTAATGTAATTCATGTGCAGTGTTTTTGTTCCAGCAATTAACTTTGCTGTGAAAAATGCTTTTAAGTTGTTATATTATGAAGCTTGAGTAGAGACTGTTTGTAAATTTCTGACTGCAGAGATAGTTTCAAGATTTGGTAAGGAGCGGACAAGTGATTTGAAGTAGATCTGTTTTGCTGTGTGAAATGTTCCCTTCGTTCATTTATGCTAAGAAAATTAAGAATCATTATTAGGTGACAAAGGCAAGTACTTTGGAGTTTGATCTGATTGACTAGCAAGAAATTTAAGTTGACTAGAAACTGGCAATTGTGACTGCTTTTATTCATTTTTAGTGAGTCATGAGGTTTTAACTTTGTGACAGTCTACTGGATGTACTGAAGTTAAAGCTGACAATTGCACAACAAGTTCAAGCTTTGCAAGTGCTATAAGTTGCTAGCTATGGCAGATTCATGAGTAGCTGATGGCCTGCTGTTGGCAATAAGGAGGATTCTCAATTTCAAATGAATGACAGCTAGTGCCTTACAACTTAACTTCAGCCCTCACCTAGAAATTAATTCCTTAGCCCACTAGTGAAGCAAGTCTGTTTGTAGCCAGACAGAAACATCCATGCTGAACTTCCACAACTTAGCCCATATTCTTCTGTATCCTTGCTCTTCTATTACTAAACCAGTACCTGATTAAATAGCCCCTGTTTCACTAACTCTGTTACAGTATCTTGCTATTGGTTCAAACAGTACTTATTTGAGAATTTCTGCTATTATTGTCTTTTTTAATGATGAATTTGCCATTTAATTTAAAAACTCTCTCACATTTGGGCATGTCTGATAGAAATTCCCTTGACCTACCCTGTTTCAAAACAAAGCACATTTTTCGATCCATTCATTTTGCAGCTTTTCATTTCTTCTGCAATTAGTCTAATTGATCTTCACTTTAATATTCAAAGCCCTAATACGTTTCTTGTAATGTCATGCTGTAAGGTTTGTTTTCTAAACTTGTGACCTACAAGAAAATTCATGGGTCTATGCAGACAGAAAAGAAAATTAAGTGAAGTGATCATCACCATTAGATCAACCGTGACTTTATCAAAGGCTTGAAAAGCCAAATAGTCTGACCTCCTTTCTTGCAATCCATCTTGTTGCAATCACACCGAATTTAGAATTTCATTGCCAATATGCATACACAGCTTCCCTGTTTAAACATATAGATTAATAGTTGAAACTAAGCAGATTCTCCAGAGGGCCACATTGATTATCTAATGATATCACTGCAGAAATGAGAGCAGTTACATGTCTGCTACCTTGGATAGATAATTAATAATTTGTAAAAGAGAACAAAGGATGCCACTTTTTTTTTAAGAAGATACATTCTAGTCCAGACAACCTGGATGTACTGTGGAAGACTGATCTCGAATTAACTGAGCATAATACCTTTTCTTCTCCAGGTTTTAGTAATAGAACAGAAGAATAATGATGGAACTTGGCCAAGGCAAACATCTCAAACAAAGTAAGTTATGATAATGTGGGATAACATCATTTCTTGAGACAGTGAAAATTTGTGACGTGGTGGTGCTGGTGTTGGACTGAGGGGGACAAGGTCAGAAACCACACGCCACCAGGTTATAGTCCAATAGCTTTATTTGAAAACACAACCTTTCAGAGCCTTGCCCTTCCTTCACATGTTAGTGAGACACAATTCATATGTAAAAGATAAAAGGGTCACACCACTGCTGAGTATGTACTAAACAAACTTAGAATGCTGTAACGGTTTTAATTGGTATGTATGTGTAAGTCCCCGAATTCCTTTCACGTCACTGTCTTGTGAGATACAAAGGTTATATCAGTGTAAAGAGATGACATTTTAGGTCAGACAATGCATGTTAGGTGTGAGACATAACAGTGTGGAGCTGGAGGGACACAGCAGGCCAGGCAGCATCAGAGGAGCAGGAAAGCTGACTTTTCAGATTGGGACAGAGATAATGGGAACTACAGATGCTGGAGAATTCCAAGACAATAAAATGTGAGGCTGGATGGACACAGCAGGCCAAGCAGCATCTCAGGAGCACAAAAGCTGACGTTTCGGGCCTAGACCCTTCATCGGAGAGGGGGATGGGGAGAGGGAACTGGAATAAATAGGGAGAGAGGGGGAGGCGGACCGAAGATGGAGAGTAAAGAAGATAGGTGGAGAGAGTGTAGGTGGGGAGGTAGGGAGGGGATAGGTCAGTCCAGGGAAGACGGACAGGTCAAGGAGGTGGGATGAGGTTAGTAGGTAGCTGGGGGTGCGGCTTGGGGTGGGAGGAAGGGATGGGTGAGAGGAAGAACCGGTTAGGGAGGCAGAGACAGGTTGGACTGGTATTGGGATGCAGTGGGTGGAGGGGAAGAGCTGGGCTGGTTGTGTGGTGCAGTGGGGGGAGGGGACGAACTGGGCTGGTTTAGGGATGCAGTAGGGGAAGGGGAGATTTTGAAACTGGTGAAGTCCACATTGATACCATATGGCTGCAGGGTTCCCAGGCGGAATATGAGTTGCTGTTCCTGCAAACTTCGGGTGGCATCATTGTGGCAGTGCAGGAGGCCCATGATGGACATGTCATCAAGAGAATGGGAGGGGGAGTGGAAATGGTTTGCGACTGGGAGGTGCAGTTGTTTGTTGCGAACTGAGCGGAGGTGTTCTGCAAAGCGGTCCCCAAGCCTCCGCTTGGTTTCCCCAATGTAGAGGAAGCTGCACCGGGTACAGTGGATGCAGTATACCACATTGGCAGATGTGTAGGTGAACCTCCTGCTTAATGTGGAATGTCATCTTGGGGCCTGGGATGGGGGTGAGGGAGGAGGTGTGGGGACAAGTGTAGCATTTCCTGCGGTTGCAGGGGAAGGTGCCGGGTGTGGTGGGGTTGGAGGGCAGTGTGGAGCGAACAAGGGAGTCACGGAGAGAGTGGTCTCTCCGGAAGGCAGACAGGGGTGGGGATGGAAAAATGTCTTGGGTGGTGGGGACGGATTGTAAATGGCGGAAGTGTCGGAGGATAATGCGTTGTATCCGGAGGTTGGTAGGGTGGTGTGTGAGAACGAGGGGGATCCTCTTGGGGCGGTTATGGTGGGGGCGGGGTGTGAGGGATGTGTTGCGGGAAATGCGGGAGACGCGGTCAAGGGCGTTCTCGATCACTGTGGTGGGAAAGTTGCGGTCCTTAAAGAACTTGGACATCTGGGATGTGCGGGAGTGGAATGTCTTATCGCCTCAACCTCTCCACCCCTCTCACCCACTCCAACCTCTCCCCCGCAGAACGGGCAGCCCTCCGCTCCAACCCCAACCTCACCATCAAACCCGCAGACAAGGGTGGCGCAGTGGTAGTATGGCGCACTGACCTCTACATCGCCGAGGCCAGACGCCAACTCTCCGACACCACCTCCTACCCCCTCCTCGATCATGACCCCACACCCGAGCACCAAACCATCATCTCCAACACCATTCACGACCTCATCACCTCAGGGGACCTCCCACCAACAGCCTCCAACCTCATTGTTCCCCAACCCCGCACGGCCCGTTTCTATCTCCTTCCCAAAATCCACAAACCTGCCTGCCCTGGTCGACCCATCGTCTCCGCCTGCTCCTGCCCCACCGAACTCATCTCCACCTATCTGGACTCCATTTTCTCCCCTTTGGTCCAGGAACTCCCCACCTATGTCCGTGACACCACCCACGCCCTCCACCTCCTCCAGGACTTCCAATTCCCTGGCCCCCAACACCTCATATTCACCATGGACGTCCAGTCCCTGTACACCTGCATTCCGCATGGAGATGGCCTCAAGGCCCTCCGCTTCTTCCTGTCCCGCAGGCCCGACCAGTCCCCCTCCACCGACACTCTCATCCGCCTAGCTGAACTCGTCCTCACACTCAACAACTTCTCTTTTGACTCCTCCCACTTCCTACAGACTAAGGGGGTGGCCATGGGCCCCAGCTATGCCTGCCTCTTTGTAGGTTACGTGGAACAGTCCCTCTTCCGCACCTACACAGGCCCCAAACCCCAGCTCTTCCTCCGGTACATTGATGACTGTATCGGCGCCGCCTCTTGCTCCCCAGAGGAGCTCGAACAGTTCATCCACTTCACCAACACCTTCCACCCCAACCTTCAGTTCACCTGGGCCATCTCCAGCACATCCCTCACCTTCCTGGACCTCTCAGTCTCCATCTCAGGCAACCAGCTTGTAACTGATGTCCATTTCAAGCCCACCGACTCCCACAGCTACCTAGAATACACCTCCTCCGACCCACCCTCCTGCAAAAATTCCATCCCCTATTCCCAATTCCTCCGCCTCCGCCGCATCTGCTCCCAGGATAAGACATTCCACTCCCGCACATCCCAGATGTCCAAGTTCTTTAAGGACTGCAACTTCCCCCCACAGTGATCGAGAACGCCCTTAACCGCGTCTCCCGCATTTCCCGCAACACATCCCTCACACCCCGCCCCCGCCATAACCGCCCCAAGAGGATCCCCCTCGTTCTCACACACCACCCTACCAACCTCCGGATACAACGCATTATCCTCCGACACTTCCGCCATTTACAATCCGACCCCACCACCCAAGACATTTTTCCATTCCCTCCCCTGTCTGCTTTCCGGAGAGACCACTCTCTCCGTGACTCCCTTGTTTGCTCCACACTGCCCTCCAACCCCACCACACCCGGCACCTTCCCCTGCAACCGCAGGAAATGCTACACTTGTCCCCACACCTCCTCCCTCACCCCCATCCCAGGCCCCAAGATGACATTCCACATTGGCAGATGTGCAGGTGAACCTCTGCTTAATGTGGTATACTGCATCCACTGTACCCGGTGCCGCTTCCTCTACATTGGGGAAACCAAGCGGAGGCTTGGGGACCGCTTTGCAGAACACCTCCGCTCGGTTCGCAACAAACAACTGCACCTCCCAGTCGCAAACCATTTCCACTCCCCCTCCCATTCTCTTGATGACATGTCCATCATGGGCCTCCTGCACTGCCACAATGATGCCACCCGAAGGTTGCAGGAACAGCAACTCATATTCCGCCTGGGAACCCTGCAGCCCAATGGTATCAATGTGGACTTCACCAGTTTCAAAATCTCCCCTTCCCCTACTGCATCCCTAAACCAGCCCAGTTCGTCCCCTCCCCCCACTGCACCACACAACCAGCCCAGCTCTTCCCCCCCCCACCCACTGCATCCCAATACCAGTCCAACCTGTCTCTGCCTCCCTAACCGGTTCTTCCTCTCACCCATCCCTTCCTCCCACCCCAAGCCGCACCCCCAGCTACCTACTAACCTCATCCCACCTCCTTGACCTGTCCGTCTTCCCTGGACTGACCTATCCCCTCCCTACCTCCCCACCTACACTCTCTCCACCTATCTTCTTTAGTCTCCATCTTCGGTCCGCCTCCCCCTCTCTCCCTATTTATTCCAGTTCCCTCTCCCCATCCCCCTCTCTGAAGAAGGGTCTAGGCCCGAAACGTCAGCTTTTGTGCTCCTGAGATGCTGCTTGGCCTGCTGTGTCCATCCAGCCTCACATTTTATTATTTCAGATTGGGACCTTTTGTTTTCCCTGAAGAAGGATCCTGACCCAAAATATCACTTTCCTTCTCTGATGCTACCTGGCCTGCTGTGTTCCTCCAGCTCCACACTGTTATTGCTGACTCCAGCATTGGCAGTTCTTACTATCTCGATGTTAGGTGTGAGGTCTTGTTTAGAATCGGTTTGTTTTTTGATTTGGAGCCAGACTGTTTGTATTTCTAAAGTAGGAATTTATAAAATGCCACCTTGTCTATAAATTGTGCTTTTTGAACAAAAAAGAATGTATCCACAAATACAGATTCTTGTGTGTGTGTCAGTGTGTCTTACATATACATGTTAATCAATTAAAACAACTGATTAAAGATTCAGTGATGTGACCCTTTGAACTTTTACTTAGAAATTGTGTTTCTGATACTACCTCTGTTCCTAACATGTAAAGGGATAAGGCTCCAAAAGTTTGTGTTTTCAAATAAACCTTGTGGACTATAACCTTGCATCGCGTGGTTTCTGAAAATTTGTGATTAACACTTAATCTCTGGAGATAACATGAGCATACCTGTATCGTGTGTTCTTGTACTTATGATCTTAAGACTATCGTTTGATTTTTTTAGCCATGACTTGTACGCTTAATGTTAAGGTCCTGGGGTGTGTTTCTGAACAAAGACTTTGCGGTGTACATTCATTATTCCTTGAAAAGAGGAGTCCCAGGTAGATAAGATAGTAAAGCATTAGTATGTTTTATTGGTTATTGCATTGAGCGTAGGATTTGGGGATTCATGTTGCAGCTGTACAGGACATTAGTTAGGCCACTTTTGGATTGCGGCCTACAATACTTGTCCCCCGCTATAGGAAGGATGTTGTGAAACTTGAAAAGATTCAGAAAAGACTTAAAAGGATGTTGCCAGGGTTGGAGGACTTGAGCCTTAGGTAGAGGCTGCATAGGCTGGGGCTGTTTTCTCGGGAACCTTGGAGGCTGAGGGATGATGTGTAGAGGTTTTTGAAATCATGAGGGACGTGGATAGAGTGAATAGCCAAGGTCTTTTCCTTGGGTTGGGGAATTTAAGACCAGAGGGTATATCTTTCAGGTGAGAGGGGAAGGATTCAAAAGGGAATTAAGGGACAATGTATGTACTGCTCTCTGTGTGAAATGATGGAATTAGCTGCCAGAGGAAGTGGTGGAGGCTGGTACAATTACAACATTTAGAAGTGAATGGGAAGGATTTGGAGGGATATGGGCCAAATGCTGGAAAATGGGACTAGATTAATTTGTTATCTGGTCAGCACGGTTGAGTTGGACCAAAGGGTCTGCTTTCATGTTATACAGCTCAGTGATTGTGTGATCAATAATTGTGCTACTGAAGAGACCACACCTAGTTGGCATATTTAGTAATCTTCAGCATTGTCGTTTAAAGATTATTTTAAAAATACGTTCCCCCACTGGTGAAAATGATGGGCCCCCTAAGAAGGATAGATGCAGTTTTTGGTCTTGCAGTGATCTCATCAGAAAAATCAGTGTCATTGGTTAGGAGGTGGGAAATAAGCCAAGCCGATTTCTGTCTACATGTTGCCATTGTGTGAAGGATGTGTGAAGCTGTCAGTTGAAGACAGAATTGCACTTAGTGCATGTCCTTGGTGATTACATTGCTGCCTGCACTCATTTTTGAAGGTTGCATTTGAGTGATGCTGCTATGCAGTATTGTGGGAATAACAAACATCCATGGAAGCCAGTAACTTCAGAAGGGTTGAAGAGAAAACTAATGTGTGAGAAGCTAAGAATAAGGCATCGTCTCCGAACCAATTACAATAATGATACTGTTCATCTGTCGTCATAGCTTCAGCTAGCTAACAAATCCATAGAATCCCTGCAGTGTGGAAACGGACCATTCAGCCCAAAAAGTCCACGCTGACCTTTCAAAGGGCATCCCTTCTAGACCCATTCCCCTGCCCTTTCCCTGTAACCACATTTCCTATGGCTAATGCACCTAACCTACACTTCCCTGAATACTGGGCAAATTAGCACTGGACTGTGGGAGGAAACCCACACAGACATGAGAGGCTGGAATTGAACCCAAACTCCTAGATTTGGGAGGCAGCAGTGCTAACCACTGAACCACCATACCGCCCCAAATCATTAATAAAGTACTTAATTGCCTTGCTTTTCTCCTTTACATTCAGTATGTCTTGTATGACTCCATTATATTTTAAATTGCCTTTGTCTTTTTTAACTTTGCAAACTATTGAACACTTTTTTAAAAAAATACTGTAAACATTTGGCAGTTTTCTTCTCTTTGCCATTTTAGTGGCGAAGTCCTAATCTAGAAATATAGCACCATTAATTCACTAACTCCACTTTTTCCTAATGGTGCACGGTCTTTAAGGTTTGTATGCTCACTGTACCAGCTCATATTGAAGCTTAAAGCCTCGAGTTGCTGCTGGCCATTTCAACTGACGCAGGGCACTAGCACGACCTTCACCAAATGTGAGAAATGACTTAGTATTCCAAAAATCAAAATGGAAAAAGTTGGTACAGTTACGTTGCATTAATTCAAAGTGAAATTTTGAAATTTATAATGTGCAAAATCTGTGAATGGAGGAATGTAAAAAAAATTTTAGCACTGTTAGTGATCCAGTTGCCTCAATATGGGTATTCAGATTTGCTCTAGATTCAGTTCGAAAGAATTTCATTTTTATGAAAGCACTTTGCAGCCGCTGGATTTTTTAAAACATTTTGTCAACCTTTTTTTTGTTTTAAGTTTTCCTTTAGGTGACGTTGCTGTCATCCTTTAGGTCTCAAAAGTTGAAATCTTGTTTCTGGGAATGAGCGTGCCATCTCAATTACTTGAGTTCAGTTTGAACTTTGGCATCATTTTTAACCAAGTTACAATGAGCCTATGCATTCTAAGGTGCCAGCTGTTTGGAGTAAATTTTGTGCAGTGTCTTGTTTTATGTTTCCGTGGTTCAGATAGATCTTAAATTCTATACATAATTCAGATACTGGGATGTTCTGTGTTATCTTGCCATTATTACCTTCAACTAGTGACACCAAAAAAAAATTAACAGTATAGCTATCACACAGTCCTTTGAGATCTTAAAGTTATTGCCAAACAAGCTTGGCCCAAATCATCCATGCCAACAATCTTGTATATCAAATGTAACAAAAACCTGGTGCACAAATTGTCTTACGTGTATTGGCTTTTAATCCAGTGCTGTCTGTGTTTTGAATACTTGTCTTTGCGTTCATATTTCCTGTGGACTCGCTCATTGTTATTTAAGTAACTTCTTCCAATTCTAAAACTGAGAGATCTTCTAGTTTTTCCTTTCTGCATGCCCAGTCTGCATAATTTCTCCACTGGCAGTCATGATCTGGAGCTCTTGAATTCCCTACCTAAAACATTCAATCTCTCATCCTTAAGATGGTCTTTAGAATGTGTTCCTGGGGATAAATGTTAGGTTTAATATCTCTATGGTTTATTTAAACTTTAATTTGCATGACTACATTTGCTTCTTTGTTTTTAATGTAACAAAATACAACGTACAAATGTTTTTACACCATAATTATTTCAAGCACTTTCAGATATGCACAATACAAATGCATATTAAAGAAAAATAAGTGGATTCATGAAGTTGACTTGCAATTTGATTTGAACTTGCTGAATTTTGTCAGCCAGCCTGTTGTAAATATGATCCAAGCTGCCACGTGCTTTCCCTTGTTAGAATTACTGCTGTTGATGAATACCTGAAAATAGTTGCCTCGATTTGAACTTTAGGCTGTAAAGGATTTTTCGTAAATGGACGTTGGGTAGAGAATTGTACTTTATGGGCAAGGCTGTGGTTGATTTTTCTCCAATAACTTTTTCTACCTGCCACCAGTTTCTAAGTATCTTGCAGTAATTCAATTAGTGAAGCTTATGGTAGCTCACAGGTACCTGCAAAAATGCAGCCTGTCAGGAACATAACATTTTGACTATTTATATTAGCATCTACAGTTAAAGTCACGAGAATTGTCCATTCAACATCAGCTTTAAATTCTAAAGCTAAATGTCGTGATTTATATTCTCATTGTCTCGATTTCAAAAAATATTTTTCTACATTTATTCCATTGTTTTTCAGTTTGCAGAATGTGATTAGTAGGGTGAGGTGTTTGAGGATAAGTAGTGAAGTGACATTTGAAGCCACATTAGTGAATCATAAAGTTTATAGTCACACAGCATGGAAACAGATCCTTTGGCCCAACCATTCCAAGCTGAGCAAATTCCCCAAACTAAACTAATCCTATTTGCCTGCATTTAGCCCATATCCCTCTATACCCTTCCTTATGTATCTATCCAAATATCTTTTAAATGTTCTAACTCATACCTGCATCTACCACTCCCTCTGGCAGCTCATTCCACATAGAAACCACCCACTGTGGTAAAAGTTGCCCCTCGTGTCCCTTTTTAGACCTTTCTCCCCTCACCTTAAAAAATATGGCCCTTAGTTTTGAACTCCCCCACCCTAGTTAAGCCCTTTGCTATTCACCTTATCTCTGCCCCTCATGATTTTATACACGTCGATAAGGTCACCCCTCAACCTCCTCTGCTCCAGTGGAGAAGGTTGCAGCCGATCCAGTCATCCTTGTAACCTAAACCCTCCGGTCCCAGCAACGTTGTGGTAAATCTTTTCTGAACTCGCTTCAATTTAATAATATCCTTCCTGTAGCAAGCTGACAAGAACTGTGCGTGGCACTCCTAAAGTGGTCTCACCAACGTCCCAGAAAACCTCAATGTGATGTCCCAACTCCTATATTTAATGGTCTGAGCATTGAAAGCAAGCATGCTAGTTGAGGCCATAATCGCCCTGTCTACCTGTAACACAACTTTCAAAAAATTATGTACCTGAACCCCTAGGGATCTCTGTTTGACAACTCTAGTCAAGACCCTGCCATTAACTGCATTAGCCCTGCTCTTGTTTGCTTACCAAAATGCAATGTCTCATTTCGCCAAATTAAACTCCACCTGCCACTCCTTACCCCATTGGCCCAATTAATCAAGATCACTTTGTAATCTCAGAAACCTTCTTCGTTCTTGACCATATCATGAATTTTGGTGTCATCCACAAACTTACTAACCGTGCCCCCTAAATTCTCATGCAAATCATTTATACAAATGACTAACAAAATTAAACCCAGCTGCAATCCCTGTGGAACACCGCTGTTTTTGTCACTGCTTGCCATGGCCTCTAAAGTAAATAATTGTGAAAATTTCAAGAATACACATCTCTGTACTTGCACATTGTCTGCATCAAATACAACAGTGACTGTAACTTTCAATTAAATGTTTAAAGCAAACCTAAATACACAACATATTTAGTTGATCTAAAACGATTAGTTGGGATGTGGATGTTAAACAATACATTATTTTCACTATTGACTGCCCTGTCCGTCTCAGGATTGATGTGTGAGATCATTTCAAGATGTGGTTTTACAATATCATGCACTTGATTTCATTTGATTTTTGAGAGTAATTGTCTATATCCTGTTTTGCTATCATGTTAAGGTTTTGCAAAGACTTTTTTTTAAAAAATGAGCTATATTTTAAAGAAAAAAAACTCTAATCAGTTTTAATTAACTGTGTGGACCATTCGGCTAAATTGCTTCTTTATAATTCAAAGGAATATACATTATCCTGAGAGATAATAGGAACTGCAGATGCTGGAGAATCTGAGATAACAATGTGTAGAGCTGGATGAACATGGCAGGCCAAGCAGCCTCAGAGGAGCAGGCAAGCTGACATTTCAGGCTTAGACTCTTCTTCAAAAATGATTCATTTCTGAAGAAGGGTCTAGGCCCGAAACGTCACCCTTCCTGCCCCTCTGCTGCTTGGCCTGTCGTGTTCATCCAGCTCTACATTGTCCAGCTATACATTGTCCTTAATTCAGTTTTTAATCAGAGAGAACTGAGCTGCAGGTTGAATGAATTGCAACTGTTTGTATTTATTTATACAGGAACGTGGGTTATATTCTTTTCTACAAAATAGAATTGCTGGAAACATACCAAGGTTTCTAGCATTCACTCCATACCATACAACACAGTGACCGAACATTATATTCTGCCCCTTTTCTTTCTCTCTGTTCTTTCAATTGTTTATTATTTCTTCTACTTCGCTTTTCTGAAATCACCGGAAACAGTGAGCAATCCTTGTAAAAAAAAATATACATACAACCTCTGTTCCAGTTAATGTTCTATAGTGATCGATTAACTTCTGGCAGAATAAAATTTATAATCCCCCTTGCTTAGTTTTTTTTTGAGTAATTGTATTGCTAGGCTGCAAGACTGCTCATGTTGCCTTGCATCTGGCAATATGATTTGTAAATCCATGTTCGTACCTTTGTTTTTATGACAGATCCAGCACTGCCACCAGCAGAAATTTATCTACCTCTCCAAAATCCTCGACTAGCTGCAATCTCTACTCGTCCTTGTCCTCCCCTTCTGCAGTCTCTAATGGTGAGAGCAACAACTCCAGCAACTGCAGCTACATATTAAACAGCTCCAGCTCCACCAGGGGGTGAGTGTACCTGCATGGTGGAAAGCCATAGCCTTAAATGCCTCAGTCAGTTTTTATTTCAAACTAAGTGACCCAGTGGCGCTTAATTTCAAAATCTATCTTCATTCAATTAAATCTATTTATTTTTTTTTCTGGTCAGTTATCCTATTCAGTGGCCATACAGAATTTCACAGAATAAGATACCTATCTGATCGCAGACCTGAGGCTCCCTGTTGTTTGCTCAGTTGACTGATTTCAATTTAAATCATAAATTCTTAAGAAATCTAACTTCGTATTTTCATATTTTAAAAGAACAAGCGCCCAAAAGTCTTTTCTCCCTCCCCATCCAAAACAATTACTGAAATATCTAACAATTTAATAAAGTCTTTGTCTAAAAGTCCTGAGAGAAGCGCGGATTGTTCCATTATCTGTTGCCTAGAAGTTTAATGAGTTTGTAAAGCTATTATTTCTTAGCCCCAATTCCTGTGTTGTGAAGGCGAAAATGAATTAGGCTTTGTATTTCAGACCTTTTCAAAATAAAAGTTGTGTGCATGCTTTAACAGTGAACCTTTAACTTCTGTCCACTATCTCAACAAACCTCTGCTCGAGGCTATTCTTCGCGATATTTGCAGGTGACAGTTTGGTGAATTACTCATTTTGAACTAGCCAAAAGTACCATTGGAAACTCCATTGCATGGCTTTACTGTTTGATATAATTTCCTTTTGTGTAGTGCTGACTAACTTTTCCACTGTTCTAAATTTGTAGGGAAAATCTTTACCATTTTAAGATGAAGACTCTGGTTGATTTTGTTTCAGTATTTTGAGCTGCTGCTCTATTTCTCCTTCACGCTGCTTTTGCAATGCAGTGTAATTTTGTGTCTAATGATACTGTCATATGTAGTTGTCCAAAAAAACAATTTTACTGATATTTCACATGATAAAGTTTGATTTGTTATGTTGAGGCGGGATTCTGACTTAATCTTAATGCTAAGATGGTAGCTTCATATCATTGACTCCACAGCCAAGCGTATAAAACCGAATCAGAGATAATGGGAACTGCACATGCTGTAGAATCCAAGATAATAAAGTGTGAAGCAGGATGAACACAGCAGGCCAAGCAGCATCTCAGGAGCACAAAAGCTGACATTTCGGGCCCAGACCCTTCATCAGAGAAATCCCTCCCCCCCCCTCCCCCCCCCTCCCCCCCGCATCCCAAAACCAGCCTAATTCTTCTCCTCCCCCCACTGCATCACAAAACCAGCCCAGCTCGACCCTTCTCCCCGCCCCCCCCGCCACTGTATCCCAAAACCAGCCCAGCCTGTCTCTGCTTCCCTAACCTGTTCTTCCTCTCGCCCATCCCTTCCCCCCCCACCTCAAGCCGCACCTCCATTTCCTACCTACTAACCTCATCCCACCGCCTTGACCTGTCCGTCTTCCCTGGACTGACCTATCCCCTCCCTACCTCCCCACCTATACTCTCCTCTCCACCTATCTTGTTTACTCTCCATCTTCAGTCTGCCTCCCCCTCACTCCCTATTTTTTCCAGAACCCTCTCCCCATCCCCCTCTCTGATGAAGGGCCTGGGCCCGAAATGTCAGCTTTTGTGCTCCTGAGATGCTGCTTGGCCTGCTGTGTTCATCCAGCTTCACACTTTATTGTATAAAACCGAATGTCTGCACCTGCTTTCCTCTCTTACTGAGTAGGATTACTATTGCAGCAAGACCCCATCAATGCAGTAAGACTAACCTTTCACATATTGTTCTGAACCAATGTAAATTTCCTTCATTAGCTGACCCAGACACTTCCTTAAACTTATAGATTTCATACGATCTCTGTGGTAAAATATATAAACGTCTTTTCCAATCTTCAACACTTCAGCTTATTGTCTGTTTTTTTTTTCAGGTCAAGTGGTTATGGATCTTCTCACAACAGTTCTTATTATTATAGGGAATCTCATGCACCAAGCCAAGCAGGACTTTGTGGCCTAAGTAATCTTGGTAATACATGTTTCATGAATTCAGCATTGCAGGTAAGATTCAAGAAATTTTCTGCGAAAATAGCTTGGTGTTATTGTATGTTCTTATTCCCTAGCTATACTAACTTTTCATAGGGACAGATTTGAATGCATTTAAAACTTTTTTCATTTCAATTTTTTTAGTGTTTGAGTAATACTGGTCCATTGACTGATTACTTCCTACAAGGAAAGTACGAAGAAGAACTGAATCGGGAAAATCCTTTGGGAATGAGGGGAGAAATTGCTGAAGCCTATGCTGAGCTTATCAAACAAATGTGGTCAGGGAGAAGCTCTTATGTGGCGCCTCGGATGTTTAAAGTAGGTTCTGTTGGATTCTTTTGCATTGCTTAATTTGGAATAATTTTTGAAGGTTAGATTTTGAGATATAAGCTGAAGTACCTCAGAAGGATGGAATGAGTTTATCATAGAATCCCTACAGTGTGGAGACAGGTCCTTCAGCCCAACGAGTCCACACAGAACCTCGGAGCATCCCACCCAGACCCATTCCCCCCATAACCCACCGAATCTACATCTCCTCCCCCCGAACATTATGGGCAAGTTTGCATGGCCAATCCACCTAATCTGCACGTCTTTGGACTGTGGGAGGATACTGGAGCACCCGGACGAAACCCATGCAAACTCCGCACAGACAGGACAGGGCAATTAGAAATATCTAGAAAGACACTCCAAGGGTTCTTGAGGCACAGTGGTGATATCTCTGCATTCAAGTCCCACCTGCTCAGAGTGTCACAATAGAAAACAAAGAATTGCGAATGCTGGTGATATGAAACAAATAAAAACAAAAATTGCTGGAGAAACTTGATACGTAACAGCATTTGAGAAGAGAAAAGTGTTTCGAGTCAAGTGACCCTTGGGTCTGGTTCTCTGTTTTATTTTCACAGTAACACCAGTGTGGCCAGACCTGTTGAGTTTCTCCAACAACTTTTGATTTTATGTCATAACATGTCTGAACACACTGATTTAAAAATGCATAGAAGGATAACCCATTGCAGCCGCAAGACTTTTAGAAGGGCATCTTTGTCTCTGCCCTTATTTTTAACATTATTGGTGGTAAACCATATATGGCTATCTATTTCCTGTCATCAGAATCCAGTATTTTGTGCAAATTTCTAATTTTGTAGAAAATTAAATAATACTTGTTCTTGAATGCAAGGAATCGTGGATGGATGGATGGATGCTAACATGTACCAGTGGAGCATAATTCTGTCCATTTTGTGTAACTAACAAATTATATTCTTCAAGATTGTGAAGTCTTGACTAACTATTAAGCGAGTTCTTTATGGAAAATCAATAATTTAAATGAGCAAACCAATCTAATTGTATTCCAAGGCATCTAATCAACATGAATAGAAGGAAACATACACTACAGAATGTTATAATTAAATCTTTAAATGTAAAGTTGATTTGTAGGGCAGCTTTATAGTAGTACCTACCAACTAGAGATTTGTGCTGATGGAATGTTTGAAATAATTATCAAGTTATTACAGGAATAATTAAAACAACATTTTAAAACCTTCAGTATAAATACTTATTACCAAGTTAAATGCATGTTTAAAACTAAAATCAAGTTAAGTATGAAATTCTTTCTCTCTCCAGACCCAGGTTGGGTGTTTTGCTCCCCAGTTTTCAGGATACCAGCAACAGGATTCTCAAGAGCTACTTGCATTTCTTTTAGATGGCTTGCATGAAGATTTAAATCGTGTGAAGAAAAAGCCCTACTTAGAACTTAAAGATGCCAATGGGAGGGAAGATGAGGTAGGACTGGCTGAATAAACCCTCAAAATAATGCAAGTCTGCTTTTTACACAGTGAACATTGAATAAATCAGAATACTCTATTTATTTCATAGCCTCAACCTGTTCCAAAATGTTTTATATCTGTTGAATTACTTCCGTAGGATAAATATTGAAATTTCATCCCAAAAGCAAAGTTTGGAAATCACACACCACCCTACCAACCTCCGGATACAACGCATCATCCTCCGACACTTTCGCCATTTACAATCCGACCCCACCACCCAAGACATTTTTCCATCCCCACCCCTGTCTGCTTTCCGGAGAGACCACTCTCTCCGTGACTCCCTTGTTCGCTCCACACTGCCCTCCAACCCCCCCACACCCGGCACCTTCCCCTGCAACCGCTATACTTACCCCCACACCTCCTCCCTCACCCCTATCCCAGGCCCCAAGATGACATTCCACATTAAGCAGAGGTTCACCTGCACATCTGCCAATGTGGTATACTGCATCCACTGTACCCGGTGCGGCTTTCTCTACATTGGGGAAACCAAGCGGAGGCTTGGAGACCGCTTTGCAGAACACCTCCGCTCAGTTCGCAACAAACAACTGCACCTCCCAATCGCAAACCATTTCCACTCCCCCTCCCATTCTCGAGATGACATGTCCATCATGGGCCTCCTACACTGCCGCAATGATGCCACCCGAAGGTTGCAGGAACAGCAACTCATATTCCGCCTGGGAACCCTGCAGCCTAATGGTATCAATGTGGACTTCACCAGTTTCAAAATCTCCTCCCCTTCCCCTACTGCATCCCTAAACCAGCCCAGTTCGTCCCCTCCCCCCACTGCACCACACAACCAGCCCAGCTCTTCCCCCCCCCCCCCCACTGCATCCCAATACCAGTCTAACCTGTTTCTGCCTCCCTAACCGGTTCTTCCTCTCACCCATCCCTTCCTCCCACCCCAAGCCGCACCCCCATCTACCTACTAACCTCATCCCACCTCCTTGATCTGTCCGTCTTCCCTGGACTGACCTATCCCCTCCCTACCTCCCCACCTATACTCTCTCCACCTATCTTCTTTACTCTCCATCTTCGGTCCGCCTCCCCCTCTCTCCCTATTTATTCCAGTTCCCTCTCCCCATCCCCCTCTCTGATGAAGGGTCCAGGCCCGAAACGTCAGCTTTTGTGCTCCTGAGATGCTGCTTGGCCTGCTGTGTTCATCCAGCCTCACATTTTATTATCTTGGAATTCTCCAGCATCTGCAGTTCCCATTATCTTTGGAAATATGATCCTTCTAAATTTACCACTAATTGAGTCAAACTCAGAAACAGAGCAGGAACAGGACTGAGAATGTCACTTTCCCCTCTGCCTCTTGCTGTCATATTTTCAAGGCATTAAATCTTTATCAGTTGGTTGCAGCAAGCCTTTTATTGCCCAACAGTGGAAATTAACGTGTGCCGGGCAATAATATCCAGTTCTCAACTGATTGTACATCACCATCAAGTTTACGGAGTAATGCACTTTGCTCCTTGCTCTTGTTCACATTCTTTAGCAAAAGAGTTTTAAGTTCCAGCATCTTTATGTCCATTTGTACAAGCTAAGCTTTTATTTCTTTTGCTTGACTATGAATATTTGCCTTACATTTAATTAATCCATTAAAAATTTTACTGATGTTTTCCTCAATGTTTTAAAAAGTGTGGCATTAAATGGCATCCATTGCACTAGTTTACATCTCTGTTGTCCAACTCTGCCTTTCTTTGTATGCATTTATCAACAGTTTGGTTACATTTGATATATCCTCTTACATGCTGGTTACAATTTGCAGACCAATTCACTTACTATACACTTCAGTAAAAAAATTCATTGTAAAATAGTAGAGTTTATTCCATTCCAAAATTTGCTGAAAAGTCTGTTGTCAGCCCTGCTGAGTTGTGGCAAAAACTGCTACTTGCATTTACATCTTTAATATCAGCTTAGTTCTCTTAGTTTTCTTGCCTCTAATCCAAAAGCCCCAATGCTCATTTGAGCATGTTAACTAGAGCAACATTTTCTCACACCATTGTGCACCGAGGTCCAAACTTACACTAAAATCTAAAACCAAGCTTCTGTCTGGCTGCACGTCTAGATGTAAAATATCATGATACTATTTAATGAACAGCAAGATGTTCTGCTGCTACCTTGGCTCATACATCTTTGTCAGATACCTTTGTATGTTTTGGATTTTTATTGATCTGCTCTTGGTGGGACCTTGCAGTATGCTGATGTAGCATTCAGAAGTAGTCTAATAAATGTGAGGTATTTTTGAATATCCTGAATACACAACGTGGCTTTATAATAATACATATTCCTCATTAATTGAGATATAGCACCAAACAAATGTTCTGTCCTCTTTTTGGATGCAGGTGGTGGCTAAAGAAGCATGGGAAAATCACAGGTTAAGAAACAACTCCATCATTGTGGACATCTTCCATGGGCTTTTTAAATCCACTCTAGTTTGTCCTCAGTGTTCAAAAATTTCTGTAACATTCGACCCTTTCTGTTACTTAACTCTTCCGTTACCTATGAAGAAGGACCGCATGATGGAAATCTTTCTTGTGCGGGCAGACTCATCTAGGCCAACCCAGGTATGATCAGGTTCTCTGCAATAAACTATTGCGCGATAATCAGTATGGTAGGGTAGGTGATTATGTAATTAAGAGATTTGAGATAGTGGGTCCGTTTCTTGTGAAGCAAAGTAGGCCGACAAGATTTGATGCATGTTTTAAAAATCAGTGGTTTTGGCTTTGATGAAGGACAACTTCCTATAATTGAGCTAAAACAAAGAACTGCAGGTACTGGAAATAAAATGACAAATGCAGAAATTCAGGAGGTCTGGCAGCACCAGAGAAAACAATGTTTCAAGTTCAATGACGACTTCAGGGAAGGGTCATTGGGCTTAAACCTTTACTTGTTTCTTTTCCTCCACAGATGCTTCCAGACCTGAATCTCCCCAGAAATTTATTTTGTTTTTTTGTTCCCTCTAGTTCAGTATTTAGCAACACGTTTAAATTTCTGAAATTGACAGATCAGAAAAAAAATTTGTTGGAAAATAGAATAATTTGCTACTGTAAATTTCAAAGGGAAATGCTGTGGCAATATTCAGGAAGTTTGGGTAATACATGAAGCAGGGGAAGAAATAGACAAATGGGAAGAATGCAGGGCAGTAGTACTGCATCTCTGCAGATACTGTAAACAAGACGCATTTCTGAGTAAATCATGTCATTTCCAGCTCTCTCTAAAGATTTCTATTTGAGTATTACTAAAGAAAGAGCTGAGTTGTCAAAACATTTTTGTCTTGCTCTCATTAGACCAGAATTCAAGTGTACCAAATTTCAAAGAAAACAACAGTTTTACACTGCATGAGAAAATGGTTGTGTTTGCTAATTGCAACACCTCGGGCAATCCCAGTTGACTTGCCTGCTTCAAATTTTAACAAAAGCTTGAGGGATAACTGTTCCCTTTGTCTCCATGCAGCATTGTTACTAGAGTCCACTTGACAACCAAGCATCACCCTTTACTCATGCAGCAAAAACTGTTGTGCCTTTTAAAATTTGTTGTTCTTGTTTTGATATGCACAAGACAATTTTAAGTAAAAAAAACTTTTTAAAATTCTTGCAGTTATTAATATTGACTTGTTAATTTTACAGTACAGAATAATTGTTCCAAAGATGGGTGCAATTTCTGACCTTTGTACAGCCCTCTCTCAAATCTCAGGAGTAGCTGCAGAAAAGGTAAATTGGTCAAATCATGACTGAAGAATTGCATTAAACATTAGAATTTCAGTACTCGAGCTGCCCACCTATATATGATGTACATGCTAGTGCATTCTGTCAACGGATTTGCAAAATGTCTAATCTGACCTGAGGCTTGAATCAAAATCTGAGCATGTGGAAATATTTCCTGTCCATAAAAGTGACGTTTCTATAGTTGTGAGGTTTTAGTAACAGGAAAGTGTTTGGCGTGTTTGTGTTCTTGTTCTGAATATCTGAGCATCAAGTGATTAAGCTTTGTAAAGGTGTTAACTATAGTTAATTAGAAAACATGTTAACCCCCAATGTCTGAGTGCCTGCAGAATTAACAATGACCTAGATGAGAAATCACCAACATACACGAAACAATGAAATAAAGTCAAAATACTGCAGATGCTGGAAATATTAAGCAGTTCTGGCACGATCTGTGGAGAGAAGCAGTTACATGAAGAAAAGTTCTTGATCTGAACTTTTGCATGGGGAGCATTCAGTTGATAACTTCTTCATCCATTGCTTGTTGGACTTGTTGAACTAATGTTTTAACAAATTTACTGTCTCTAACAGATCAAGTTTAGGTAGCTAAAATGTAGTTAACTTTCTCTACCAGTTCTTTGATTCAAAAATTGCCATTAACACTTTTTGGAGGCTTCCTTTCTCTTGTGTAGCCATGACAAATAGCTCACGTCAACCCATGGCAAATAATGGTTTTTGAATTCTGGCAGAGTGGGATTGACAAAGGAAAATATGACACCATGAATTTGGTCGAATTTCAAAGCAGAATACAGGGTTAATGGCAGGATTCTCAACAGTGTGGAGGAACAGAGGAATCACCGGGATTGATAGGGTTATAAAGGAGGCATATGGTGTGCTGGCTTTCATTGGTAGGGGAATTGAGTTGGAGAGCTGCAAGGTTATGCTGCGACTCTATGAAAAGATGGTAGACCACACTTGGAATATTGTGTTCAGTTTTTGTCACCTCATTATAGGAAAGATGTGGAAGCTGTAGAGAGGGTGCAGAGGAGAATTAGCAAGATGCTGCCTGGACTGGAGGGCAGGTCTTATGAGGAAAGGTAGAGGGAGCTAGAGCTTTTCTCACTGGAGTGAAGAAGGATGAGACGTGACTTGATAGAAGTGTACAAGATAATGAGGGGCATAGATAGAGTGGATAGCCAAAGACTTTTTCCCAGGGTGGAAATGACCGTTAGGAGGGGACACAATTTTAAGGTGATTGGAGGAAGGTATAGGGGAGTTGTCAGAGGTAGGCTCTTCAGACAGTGTGGTAGGCATGTGGAATGTGCTGTGGGGTAGTGGGGTCAGATACTTTAGAGACTTTTAAGCATCTCTTGGATAGGCACATGGAGGATAGTGAAATGTAGGGTATTCAGGGTAGATTGATCTTAGGATAATAGGTCAACGCAATATTGTGGGCGGAAGGGCCTATGCTGTACTGTACTGCTCTATGTTTGATGAATCTTTACAAATCATTATAGAAAAGACATTGCAAACTTGGAAAGAAAAACACTGCATGTTGTACAGCATAAATATTTTCAATTGCTATTTCATCTTAAATTTTAGTTATGTCTATTATGTTAGCAAAACAAGTCACCCACTGTTTTGCACAAATATTCAATTTGATATGGTAATACAGGCTCTATTTTGAATCTTGATGTTGTGACTGCTGTCCTCACCGCTGTCTTTTCCGGTTGTAACCTTTGTTTTGGCCACTAAATTTTTCATAACCACAGTTGGGTTTGCTTTAAGATCCTGAATCAGCAGAAGACCTATTACATAACTTGTTGAACCATTTTAAATTTCTGTTTCTGCTACTTGTGATTCAGCTTACATTTTTCTGTTCCCAGAATATATTGAAATAATTTTCAGGCCATGATTGCACTATTTTAATCTTAGCTTTGTAAATTTAGCTGCATTGCTGAAGAAAATAGTGCTACACAAGTTGAAAAATGTGGAACTCGGCATTTTTGTTTTCCTATAGCTTAAGAAAATGAGATTCTGGAATTGTGTAACTACCTCTGTCACTAAGCAGAGTCAGGAGTTAAACTGCTGAAGATTTTCACTTTATTAATCTTTAATATTGAATGGGAAATGTCCATGTTCTGTTTATGTTATTTCTAATGAAATCCTGGTACTAAATTCTCCACTTGATAAGATATTGAACTTCTCCTGTTAATTGTCCAGTAACAGTGAGATGGTGGCATAGTGGTAATGTCACTAGACCCATAATCCAGAAGCTAATGCTGACATCAGTTTAATTACCTCCCCTTCAGCTGTTGGAATTTAAATTGTTATCTAAAATCTAGTTTTATGAAAAATCCATCTGATTCATTAATATCCCTTTGGAAAGACAATCCACTATCCTTGTCTGGCCTGGTATCCACTTGACTCCAGACAGTAGCCGAGAAGGTCACTCAGTCCAAGGGCAGTTGGGGATGGGCAACAAATATTGGCGTTGCCACTGATATCCATTCCCCATCCATAAAAGTACTCTCGGGTTGAGTACTTGGAGTTTACAGAGTTTTCTTAAGTCTTGTCTTGAGTGAAATGCCTGTCATGGAAGAAAAGTAATGGAAAAACAGAATCCATAGATTTTTATAAGAATATCTAATTTGACTTAAATATGTTCATTTGCATCTTGCATCAAACTGACCAAAACTAACCATAAAACAGCTTGTTTCACATTCTAAGTTCAATTTTTAAAATGTACAGTTTGTTTTTTAGATCTGGAAGTAGAACTTATTTTTGTTCAATTTTAACACTTCTAAGATTTCAATTGTTCATGAATCTTAAACATCTGCAGTGATATATTCAGGAAGCTAGTTCACATTGGCAAATTTCCTATTATTAAAATAATTGCATTTCACAAATGCTCTCATTGTAATCCAGTTTTTAGGTTAAATGTTCAATTTAACGTGAAATGTTAGAAATAAGCGCAGAAGTAGGGCAAAGTAACAAGGATAGGGCATTCAATTCCACATGCTGCTCCACCATTCAGTAAGATCATCACTCAACTCCACTTTGCCTACTTCCCATAACTTTTCACCTCTAATAGATCTATCTAACTCGGTCTTGAATATAAGTGACCCAGAATTCCAAAGGTTAATGACACTGTTCTACATGACCTAGTGACCAGATAGATCATGTGAATGAACCTGGTGCAATCGATGCATTGTTTTATCTGATTTTGTGCAGTTATAGCGATGGCCAATCTTCCTGCAAGCTGTACAGTTGGGTGAAATGACTCCTTTGAAAGAAGGAATGGCTGCTCCAGTGCTGGAGAAAACAGAATCCTTAGATTTTTTTCCTCCCCAAGATTGAAGGGTCTGTTTCTGTGTATTCAATCAGCAATGTGAAAGTAATTGACTTTGCCAAGAATTTTTATGATGGTGGATATGGAAAGAGCTATAATCAAGACTCCCACTGTCCATGGTCAAAATTGTTGGTGCAGTCATTGGGATGAATATTGAGTAGGGTGCATTATGATGGCCTCTGATTGGTCTAGTGACATGCATGAAGAATTACTAATCAGGGATGTACGATTGTTAAGGCATCGCAACACATCAGCGATAGTTAGGGGCTCTTGTGGAGCAGTGTTGTATCCCAACCTCTGGGCCAGAGGTCCAGACCCAAAACCACCTGCTGAGCCCAAACAAGTTTGATATTTTAATAAATAAAAGTTACTGTCTCACTGTCTTCACAGCAGATTTAAAGTTGATTATAGCATTAGAATGTTCAAGTAGGTTACCTTAAAAGGGAATGAAATCTAAATTTGTTATTCACTCACCCACACTAATCTTTTTCCAAGTGTCTTCACAGTTTAAAAAAAATCCAAGACTAAATTCAGTCTCAAATTAACATGCACACTGTAAGTATATTACACTGTAATTGTTTTTTTCATGATTTATAACTCCTGTATATTTCTTTCATAGATGGTGGTTGCTGATGTTTACAATCATCGGTTCCACAAAACGTATCGACAAGATGAAGCCTTAAACCACATTATGGACAGAGATGATATCTTTATGTAAGTATAACAGCCATCTGTTTCCGTTCTCAATTTTTCATTTTAATTGTGACAGATGGAACTGTAGACCTTGTTAGTTCCACGTTTGCTTACTTTTCTGTGGTATAGGCTATTATTACATTTCCTGGTGCATTCCAGGTTGTAGAAGCCTCATGCAATGATCTGGAACTTTGCAGATCTGATTTTTGCATTGTGGGAAATAGTTTTAAAATTTCAGTTGAAAGGAATGTTCATTAACTTTAATTAGGAAGGATTAGCGATTGAATGGCTGTATTGACTTTCATCCAAAACAGGAAACACTCATTTTCGAGCAAAGATCAATCCTGTATATGTCAGCAGGGATCAAAATAATCACAGAATTGCTGCTTCTGACTGCTACGTAATGCCTTTAAATGAATAGTGTCCTTTGAGGACAAAGGTGATTTTGTTTTGATCAAAGACATGTTATAACAAGTTAAGACTTCTAGGCTGACTGCCTTAGGATCCTGTGACAGAAAGTCTAAAGCTCAGTTTTTGCTTTTGTTTTTGTTTTTCCAGTAAAGCCAATTAGTAAGTTGAATGTAGGATGTGGATGTGAGATTGCTCGCTGAGCTGGAAGGTTCATTTTCAGACGTTTCGTCACCATTCTAGGTAACATCATCAGTGAGCCTCCGATGAAGCGCTGGTGTTATGTCCCGCTGTCTCTTTATCTGGTTAGGTTTCCTTGGGTTGGTGATGTCATTTCCTGTTCTTTTTTTCCTCAGGGTCGGTAGATTGGCTCCAAATCAATGTGTTTGTTGAGGGAGTTCCGGTTGGAATGCCATGCTTCTAGGAATTCTCGTGCGTGTCTCTGTTTGGCTTGTCCTAGGATGGACAATGAACCTTCCAGCTCAGCGAGCAATCTCACATCCAGAACCTCAACCTGAGCTACAAATCTTCTCAAAACTCGCTAAGTTGAATGTAACCCAGAAGCAACATGGTGACATCCTGAGCAAAAGCAAAGTTGCTGAAAAACCTCAGCAGGCCTGGCAGCATCTGTGAAGGAGAAAACAGAGTTAATGTTTCGGGTTTGGTGACCCTTCCTCAAAACTGTTTTCTCCTTCACAGTTGCTGTCAGACCTGCTGAGTCTTTTCAGCAATTTTTTTTGTTTTTGTTATTGATTTACAGCATCCGCAGTTCTTTTGGTTTTCATGTCGACATCCTGAGTTGGGGGAATTAAGCCTTGGTCTGACCAGTCAATTCTACCACATAGTGATGTTCTGTAACTGTTGACACCTGTTTGGTTTTGATTTCTAGGTGAAGATTATTTTCTTGGACTGCTGAATGTTCTTTGTATTTTACAGTTATGAGGTTCCAGGCGTGAAAGAAGAAGACTCTGAAAATTCAAAATGCATCAGCCTCCCAATTTATTTCCGTGAGAAAAGGATGCGATCCTCAAGTGCACCTGTTGGCACTATTCTCTTTGGTCAGCCTCTCTTGGTCTCTGTTCCCAGGGATAACGTGACAGTGGACAGCCTGTATGAACTAGTCCTTTCACGAATTTCGTAAGTTTGCTAATATAATTTTATTGAATGAGAGAAATTGTCCAAGTGACTTGCTTGTATAACACTTTTTGCTTTTACACAGTGACTTCAAGTAGAAGAGCTGCAAAATTTGAGATTCTTGCATTAACCCCTCTTGCCAATTTCAGAAGTAACTGATACCTGTTCTGTTTAATTTCTGAGTCCAAGTTCCCACATCACCATTGTCCTGCTTATGATAAGTTGCAGTAAATCTTTTACGTGCTGTAAGTTGTCCATGCACTTGTGTTCAACTGCATAGTCACTTATTGATGAACAGTTAAATGGCCAACAACATGAAACAAATTTTGGTTACGAAAAAATGTTCTGGTATGCCAAACATGCCGTTTTGGTCTACCTATTTTGTGCTGTTACATTTTATTATTTGCTTGAGTCAACCCAGTGGAATTGTATGTGCAGTGGGTCAAGGCAAGGTGGCAAGTTTGTTTCTCTGAAATGAACCACTTAGTATTTCTAACATACAGATTTCTCAATCGTTTTTCTGAATTCACTTTCACAAATTGCTATGAAGGTATGATCTCTGTGCTGAAGTTCCATTACACTACTGTGACCAAATATCTAACTAAAATAAGGACCTGATTGGAGAGTATTGCCTTCATATGCCTCAGTCATTTATTAAAGTCAGAACTGATTAGTTCAGTGGCTGAAAATGAAGGTCATGTTTACATGTGCACTTGTCATACTTTCAAATTTGATATTTTTAATAAAATTAAGATCTGATTAACACAGTTTTTAAATTGCCATCTCTTGTAGTTTGGGCATATCCTACTCTTCCGAAATTCAAGTAGACATTGGCAAATTTATATACTCATACAGCTTCCAAATCTTGTATGAAAATATACTCCACGGGGCTTGGGTACAGAGACATGATCAAATACTGAAAGAATCAAAATCATATGTGCTATTGACGACCACAGACATTGCTTTTGGAAAGCATCCTGGCCAGTTCTGAATAATGGAGAACTGATTATACTTTGACTATTTCAAAAGAAAGAAATATGTACGAATTAACAGGTCTAGAATTCACTGCAAGTGCAATTAGACACTTTGAGCTGCAGCCACTGATATGCAGGATTCCATAAGCTGCAATGATAGGAAAGAAGAAATAGTCTGTTTTGTTACATTTATGGTGATAGTCAATATAATTTTAAAAATCTGTTCTGCTTCTATTTTGAGGGTTTTTATAATGGTTTAAGCTGTTGAAGCAAGTAGATTGCATTGTGATTTAACATCTAGTCCAAAGAGTGATACTTGCTATGCCTAAATCTTTAACTCAGTGGGAAATAAAAATGTTTATCTCAGCCATAAATATATTCAATGATGATGAATCCATAACCCTTTTGGATAGAAAATTTTAATTAATCTACACAACCCTCTGAGTGACAGAATTTCCCTTGTACGTTGTTCCTAAAACAATCGGTCCAATATGTTTGAGAATCCACCGAGAATTCCCAGCCTAGGGAAATGAGCCTTCACTATCCACCTGTAAAACGCATTGAGTCTTGCCTGTCTAGTTAGACCATCTCATTCTTCTAAATGCTGGACCATGTATGTATAGTTCACTTGGCTTCTCATCCTGTAGACCAATCTAAATGTTTGCTGCAATGCTTCCAATGTAAGAGATAAATAATCTGTTTTTCAGGCATGAGGGATTTACAACCATTTAGTGGATTTCTCAGCAAAGTTCCTTCTATTTGCTTTGTCATTTCTAGTGAAACCTAGATTACAGGACAATTAACCAGAAAGTGACTTTTGTACAATGACATCACGGTTTTGTTCTCCCAGATTTAATGTCTGGAGAAAGCAATTTTGTTTAAAACAGTGGCTGGTTACAAGTTGGCAGAAAAGCGTCAGACCAATTAGATTGACCATCCCTTTTCTGTAGGGCCCACTTCAATAGCCTGGTGACAGTGCTACTTTGCTAGCTGACTGCAGTGATATACTGTAGCATGAGAAATTGGGTGCTCTCCTCTTTCCTAAAGAAATATGTTGATAACTATCTGGCTAGGAGGGTGAGTAGCTGTTAATGGCAGACTGTGTGTGGAGTCGGAAGCTATGACATTGGAGGGCTTAAGCCCTAAAATTATTGAACTCAGTATTGAGTCTGGAGAGCTGCAGGGTCCCCAAGTGGAAAATGACATGGTGTTCTTCTAGCTTGTGTTGAGCTGCGTTGGAACACTGCAGCAAGCCAGAGGCAGAGATGTTGGCCAGGGAACAGGGTGGTCTGGCAGGTAACTGGAAGCTCAGGGTCTTTTTTTTTTTGCGGGCAAAATGTAGATGTTCTGCGAAGTGGTCACCCAATCCATGCTTCATTTTCCCAATGCAGAGGAAACCACATGGTGAGCAGTGAATGCAGTAGACTAGATACTGGGACATGCGAGTGAAGTGTTGCTGGCCCTGGGATACTGGGGAGGGAGGAGGTATATGGACAGCTGTTGCAGCTCTGCTGTTTGCAGGGGAAGGTGCAGTGGGGGCTGTGTTGGGCATGAAAGAAGAGTAGACTAGGCTGTCCCGGAGGGAACGGTCTCTGCAGAAAGCAGACATGGGAGAGGAGGGGAATATGTGCCTGGTGGTGGTAGAATAGGACTAGAACAAGGAATGTTCCATGTACCCTACAAAGAGACCGGCATAACTGGGGCCCATGAGGGTTCCCATGGCCACTCTTCTGATCTGAAGAAAATGGAAGAATTAAAAGAAAAGTTCTTGAGGGTGAGGGCAAGCTCCCTCAAGTGGAAGAGGGTATGTTGGTGGGGATGGCTCAGATCTTTCCTCCACAAAGAAGAGGAGAGCCCTAAGATCCTCCTGGTGGGGGATGGGTATGTAAAGGGATTGCACATGGTAAAGAGGAGGCAGCTGGAGTGTGCAAACTGGAAATTTTGAAACTGGTGTAAAGCATCAGAGGAATCACGGATGTATGTGGCAGGGATTAGACTAGGGAAGAGAAGACTGAGTCAAGGTAGGAAGAGATGAGTTCTGTGGGCGGGGAAGGAGGTTCTGAAATAAATAGGGAGAGAGGGGGAGGCAGATAGAAGATGGATAGAGGAGAAGATAGTTGGAGAGGAGACAGACTGGTCAAAGAGGCGGGGATGGAGCCAGTAAAGGTGAGCGTAGGTGGGAAGGTAGGGAGGAGATAGGTCAGTATCTCCTATCTACTAACCTCATCCCACCCCCTTGACCTATCTGTCCTCCCTGGACCAACCAAAGTGCAGTCAGTTCGGAGGGGGGAGAGATTGGATTTGTAGGGGGATGGAGGTTGAGGGAGAGGGAGAAGTTGAGGTGACCAGTGTCACATTGACAGTTCTCAATGAACAGATCCCGTGCAGGTAAAAGGCCAGAGGAAGGGGTCAGTGTGGAAGGAGAGTGTTCGAGCTGGGCAAAGCACTCTGTGGGACGCAGAGAGGACTCTTGCCCAAAAAAATAGGCACAGAGATGAAGATGGCAGAAGAGCTCAACGTCGTGTCATGCCTGAAATTCATTACAGCGGGAACGCGGAGGCCTTTGCTGAGTTCAGCACGTTCAGTATGTGTGTGTCAGTTTCTGACAAGATAGCTAGTGTTGGAGGGCAGCGGTCGGCAAAACTGGTCTCCGGACAGGTGGGCAGTAATTGAGGACAAAGGTGAGAAATATGTTCCCCCCGAAGGGTTGGGCATCTTTAGAATTTTCTGCCAGTCCAATACCGACTATACTTAAAGACTGAGATAGATGAACAGATTTTTTAGTCTTGGGCAATCTGAATATGTGCAGTGCGTGTTCACTGGAGTTGAAATTAATGTATCAAATTGTGAAGCTGGCTCAATGGGCTGTATTTCTTGTGCTTTTGTTAAGCAGATCAAATTTAGGCTGGCATCTAATTTTCATGAAATATGAATAATATATACAACCATGGTGCTGTAATTGAGCTCCAAATATGCAGTTCTGATTAACGCGACTAAAACTATATTTCTACATGGGTGTGCCTTGCCTGTGATTTGTAGTAAAATCAAACGGTTTTCAACATTAACTTTTAATTTAAGTTTTTATTGGTTTTAGTAACAATGCAGCTAATAACTTTAAATAGCATTCCAATTAAAATAATTACCGTACTGTCAACCTGATTTGAATGGCTTAATAAAATTTTAATCCTGTTTTCTTTCAGCCGTTACGTGAAAGTGTGTAAGGAAACATATGAAAGCTATAGCTCTGGAACTTTGAGCGTAGACAATGGCTTGTCCAGTGAGCCAAATGGTATTAATGATGAAGGTATGACTGTGCATTAACCTAGACAGCTCTTGCAATAAGAATATATAATTTCAAAGTAAATGCAGCTGATTTATAACTTGCTGCGTGAGAACAGTGAAACTTGTCATATTAGATTAATGTCTTCTGTAATAATTGTACCTGTTGCTTTTGAATTGTCAGTCTATATTTTGGGAAGTTTTACTTTTCAAATGATCGATATCAGAGTTTTTTCTTAAAAATGGTTTTAAGGACCAATTTAATTGTAAGTCCTCTTTCCAAAAAGGTTATTGCAAAACATTGTTTTGACCTGTGAAGTCACCGAGCAACCGCTATATTAAAATAATAGAAGAAAATTAAAGTTATGGCATGGATTTAGGCAATTTGGACTATTCAGGCTGTAATTTCATTACCATCTGTTTACAAAATAAATTTGTCTTCTCCTAATGACCTGTCTTTTCCCTGCAGATGTTTTCCTTTCAGACTATTTTGAAGGCTGTGATTGAATTTGAGTGCATTCCAGATCCTGACTGCATGCTCACTAGATTAGAGATAATGGGAACTGCAGATGCTGGAGATTCCAAGATAATAAAATGTGAGGCTGGATGAACACAGCAGGCCAAGCAGCATCTCAGGAGCACAAAAGCTGACGTTTCGGGCCTAGACCCTTCATCAGAGAGCTTCTCTGATGAAGGGTCTAGGCCCGAAACGTCAGCTTTTGTGCTCCTGAGATGCTGCTTGGCCTGCTGTGTTCATCCAGCCTCACATTTTATTATCTTGCTCACTAGATTAGTTTATTCTTGTGTCACTTTTGGTTTTTATCAGTGCACCTTTAAATTGGTGACCCCTGCTTCTCAATCTTTCTGGAACAGTTTCTCCCAATGTATTCTCCAGATATGTCATGATTTTGAATACTTCTATTAAATATTCTCTATCTGCTCTAAGGAGAGCAACGCCAGCATTGCTAATTTATCCACGTAACTCAAATCCCTCGTACCATAAATCATTCTGGGTAATATTTTCTTCACTTGGTCTAAAATCTTCACAGCCTTCCTCGAGTATAGAGCCCAAACTACTGGCTTACAAAGCTTTATGATAATTTACTGAAAACAACACAAGGTGGATGTCACTAGTGGGTTAGACAGCCTCAATGGAGAGAGAGAGCAAGCTAACATTTCAAGTCTTAACTACTTCATCAGAGCTGAAGTGAGGTGTGGAGGGGGCAGCATTAATGCTACAGTTTGGGGGGGGGTGTGGGTTTGGGTTTGGGTGTGGGTGTGGGTGTAGCTGTGTAGGTGCTGATGGAGAAAAGGTGTTGATCAGAATAAGTGGTAAGAACATGAGAATGGCAGAAAACGGTGTTTCTTCTGTCAGACTTGAAAGGACGGACAGTCCCACTAGGGTGCGGGGAGGGAAGAGAGGACAAGATAACAGAATGTAACAAGCTGAAGGAAAGGGAAGAAATGAAAGTTCATTCACAATTTGAGGATGTTGAACTCTAAGTCCAAATGGTTGCAGAGTGCCTAGTCTGTAGATGATATGTTGATCTACCAGTTTGCGTCATTCCAGTGGATCACAGTGCAACTTGTTGAGGACGGGCCAGTGAGCATGCGAGCAGGATGCTCTATTGAAATGACCGTCTTGCAAACGTCAGTATCCTGCTTTAGCACAGACCGAAGGTGTTCTGGAAAGTTGTCACCTGGTCTGCGTTTGGTTTCTCCAATGTAGAGTAGGCCACATTGGGTGCAGCGGATACAGTACCTAAGACTGGAGGTGCAGGTGAAATGCTGCTTCACTTAGACTGTTTAGACTTCTGGATGGTGGGCAGGGAGCAGGTGAAGAGGCAATATGTTGCTCCTTCTTTGGTTATGTGGGAAGGTACTACAGAGTGAGGGCAGGTGTTGGTTGTGGAATGGACTATGATGTCCTGATCCCTGTGAAATGCAGATAGTGAAACTGGGGAGAAAATATGTTTGGTCGTGCCATTCTGCTGGTGTTGTCTGAAATGGTGGAGAGTGATCCTTTGAATGTGGAGGCTGATAGGATGAAAAGGGAGGACAAGGCGAACCTAATCATGCTGTGATGTGATGGGAAGGTGGAGGCACATGTGGTAGTTTGGATGCAATTGAGGGCCCTATCAGCTACAGTGGGCCGAAAATCATGGCCACGGAAGAAGCAAGCAATGACAGCATTGCTGTTTTGGAAGGTGCCATCACCTGAACAGATGCAAAGTAGGCAAACGAACTGGGAGAGTGGGATGGCATCCTTGCAGGATGTGGAGTGTGCCTAGCTGTGGGAGTCACTGGCTTTGTAGTGCATGGTAGTGGACAGTTTATTATCCAAAATGGAGACACAGAAGTCAAGGAAAGGAAGGGAAGTGTTGGAAATGGACAATGTGAAAGGTAGAGGGCTGGAAATTGGAGGCAAAATGAATAAATTTCTCAAGATCTAGCAGGAGCATGAAAAGGCACCAAAGCAATCGTAAATGTACCAATTTTAAAAGAAAAAAATCGGACGGGGCCAATGTAAGACTGGAAGGAACATGGTTTGTTTCACATGCCCCATGAAGAGGCAGGCATCAGTAGGACTCATGCCGGTGCCCATAGCCACTCCTTTGACTTAGCAGAAGTGAGATGAATTAAAGGAGAAATTTTTCAGTGAGAGGACAAGTTCAGCTAGGCAGAGGACAGTGGTGGTGGGTGGGCACTGTTCAGCCTCTGGTCAGGGAAGAAGCTGAGAGGGCTCAGACTGCACTGGAGGGGAATGGATGTATAAAGGGATTGGACATCCCATTGGTGAGCAGGTGGTATTTAGGGCCCGGGAATGGAAATTGTCAATATGGTGGAAGGCATCAGAGGAATTGCATTGTAGGTGGGCAGCGTTTTAACAAGTGGAGAGAGGGTGGATTAAGGGTAGGAGGAAATGAGGCTGTGGGACAGCAACAGGCTTATACAATGGACCTACCAGGACTGTGTGGTTTGGATTTTGGGAAGGATGTAGAAGTGGGCTGTCCACACTTGGGAGACTACCAGGTTGGAGGGAGTGGGGCGAAGATCTCTAGAGGTAATGAGATCAGTTACAGTTCTGGCAATAATGGCGTGATGTTTGGACGTGGGGTCATGGTCTGGGGGTGGTAGGAAGAAGTGTCCGAGAGCTGGCATTGAGCCTCCGCAAGGTAAAGATCAGTGCGCCAGACTACAACAGTGGCGCCTTTGTCAGCTGGTGATAACAAAGTTGTGTTTGGACCTAAAAGAGCAAAGTGCAGCAATTTGAGAAGAGGTCAGGTAACAATGAGAGAGAGAGGAGTAGAGAAATTGAGACTGCCGATGTCGTGTCAGCAGTTTTCAGTGAATGATCAAGGGCAGGTAATCGGCCATGGGAAGTGGTACAAGTGGAGGGTGAATACTGAGGGCAGGTGAGGGGGCAGAATCCAGCCCATAATTTGCTTGTTTTTGTATTCTTATCTGTAAAGCTCTGGATCTTGTATTCCTTGTTTACCACTTCCTCAAATTATCTTGCCACTTTGATTTTTGAGCAACTACAGTTTCAAGTCCCTTTGCCCCATAACCTTTTAGATTGCATCTCATAATTCTTCCTTTGAAAAGGTATTGCTTAATGCTTCTCTGTCTTGCGTTTCAACTGTGTTCTCTTTATTCCTCCTCAGTGATTTCAGGTTTTGTCAGCTTCAAATTTTGAAATTCCCTTACGACCACATCTGGTCTTTAATGCAGATTAGTCCTGCTACCAACCTCTGGAACTTTGCTTGCATTCCTCTTGTCTGTAAAGCAACTATTTACTCCTACTGTTTCCTATTGTTTGACCAAGTTGTTGTTCATGCTGCTACTATTCCTTTTATTCCGTTGGCTTTAACTTTGCTTTATCATGCATGTTTGAAAGTCTCTGCGCTCTCCAATGCCCTAACTTCCTTCAATCTCCTTTGTAACCTCGTCCAAAAATCAAAATGAAGGTTATTAAATGGGATTGATGTTGTAACAAGTTTGTGTTAGCTGGCTCTAATTAATCTACATTTTTCTAGTTGACCAAACTTTGATTCTAAAAGCTTTCCCACCACAAAATCTAAACTCATTCAGCATGGATTATTCTTGCATTCTTTTGAACAAGGTTGTTGAGTTTGCAATTATTTAGTCCTGTGGAACCGCTCTTGTATGTAAGGACAGTTATGGTCGATGATTCCACGGGTTCCTCCCTTGCTTTTGTCAATATCTTCAGGGCCATCTCATACAGTCCTGATGGCTAATCAACTTTACATACAACCAGCCTTTCTCAGCCACCACCTTATCAATTTTTAATGCAGCTATCATCTTAACAAGCTTGTCTCTCACTGACTTTTGGCACCTTATTGATAAAGGCTTATGCAACATATTTGATTAGTACCTCAATCATACCTGTGACATACATAATCCCCTTCTGATCCCTGACATGCTTTTTTTCTGTTAGTAACTTCTTACTATTTATGTCTGTAGAAGACTGATGCATACCCTTCCATTTTTTTCACTTCTGCTCTGAACCTTTCTGTATTAAACATGCTTCTCGCTTTCAATCTGGCAACTGTCATGCGCACCTTTTTTCTTTTTCATCTAGCTCTCCATTTTTTTCCTCCCTTCAGCCTGACAGCTCTGGCTTTATTTTGAACTGTCTTTCCCTCTTGCGGGAATGTACCTCCATTGTACTTGAACCACCACCTTTTTAAAGACAGTTCCATGACAATTTTGCCTTCCCATTAGATTAAAAGCCAACACTTCTCTTGAATAAACATATGTTTGCAAGAGTTTTACAGAAACTTGAGGACAGGGGTTGTTAGGCAATGCAGTAATGAAGCTTCAAATTAGCAACTTAATTTTGAAGGTTGGTTTCTTTTGATTTATGTGTTGCATTATTTAGGTGAGGAGGAGATGGATCTTCAAACTGTTGTTGGACATAATGAAGAACATAGTTCCGAATCTGAAAACAGCCAGTCTGATGGCTCTGCGGCTGATGACAATGATAAGATGGAAAATGGGCCCACCAAACGGACCACCAAAGCAAATAAACAGAAGTTTACAAAGAAGCTATTCAGTTTCAGCATGGTGAATGCCTATGGCACCTCGGATTTCAGCTCTGTTGCAGAAGATGGGACATTTCTCAAATTAAACTGTAAGTTATAAAGTTTAAGATGATGCTGAACTCCTTTTGTTCTGTGGACGCCATATTGAGTTTGTTTGAACTTTTTTTCTTTTCACTGAATATACACAATTGCACTTGAACTTCCCATATCCAACTCATACTCCAGTGCCTCCTTCAGGGTATTATGCCATATGGGCAGTTTACTGAAAGGTTTTTTATGTTTTGTTTCATCAAGGAACTTCTGAAAATCCAAATAAATTAATATATGATGAATAGATTATTAAACATTCAAATTATCACCTTAAAAAAAAACCACTAGATTTTTACTGAACAATCTGTTCTGCCCAATGTCTTATTGCTGCAATTGTTTAATTTTTTAAAATGGAGTCGCACTATGAAACTTGGTTGCTAACATTATCTAATGTCACACATCCTTGATAAAAGGAAAATTGTTACATTGTGCAATTATCAATTTAGTACATTTATAAAGCATCCTGGTTTATCATCACCACTTTGGTATTTTCAAGAAGAAAGTCATGGATGTAAAGTTGGCTAACAAGTTTGAGTTGGTAAAGCTTACAAGCATGCACAACTTTCTCATAGTTCAGTTTGGTATACTTAAAATAAATTCAGATTTTGTAGGATCACCTTTCTTGTTTTATAAATCTAAGGCTCACTTTATCTAAGTTTCTCATTCAAAACTGCAGTTTTGATTGCAATCTGCCACTCATTTGGTGGATAGAGATCATTAATATGATGTGACCATAAGCATTCGGCTTGACACTTGAATTTGTTTTGCTGATTTTTCTCTTCATGTGATTCAGTGAAAATATTTTGCTCCTCTTCTGTAGCACATTCCACAATTGCTATAGACTGGGATCCTGAAATCAAAATGATGTACTATGATGATCAAGAAGCTGAGGTAGGTGGATTTTCTTTGAACCTTTTTAGCCACCATTACAGCATATTTTGTTTAAATATTGCTTGCTATAAGGAAATGAGGCAATGAGAGAACAACATGGGGGCTACAACTCTGGGGATACAGAGTTAGTCTTTTTAACTAAAACTTTAGAAGAGCAGTGAAAATAAACAAAGCTGTGCTTTCAGTTAGGAATTGAGTGTAAGGGCATAGTGATCAAATTAGATAGTGCTGTAACACAATTCCAAGTGAATTATCAACATGTATTAGTTAACTCAGCATGAGCATTGCTTCTCCCCCATTTTAGTTCCAAACATGGCATAGATTTGAATGTTCGGGTGTTCACATATAGAATTTTGTACTACTTGAAGGTTTAGATTTAAATAATTTCTTGACCAACATTGATTCAGTTGAACAGCATCAGTGAACATCTGTACTAAGACCTTTCTTATTTAGGCCAAGCAGTTCACTTTAAAGTAACCTAATATTTTCAGGTATGGGAATGTAGAACAGACTCATTGTATAAACTCGAACAATTATTTCAATTGTGTTACAGTAAAATATTAAGCCAAGCCACCAATGAAGTGGAGCCTGTAGTCACATGAAGGCCACAGAATTAATGGTATTTGTATTTGATAAAGAGCTCAGACTCGGATGCAGGTGTACAGCATGGAAATGGGTCCTTTCGTCCAACTCGTCCATGCCACTCAGATATACGAAATTAATCCAGCCCCATTTGTCAACATTTGGCCCATATCCCTCCAAACCCTCCTTATTCATATACCCATCCAGCTGCCTGTTTAAATGTTGTAATTGTACCAGCCTCCACCACACCTCTGGCAGCTTATACCATACATGCACCAACCCCTGCATGAAAAAGTTACCCCTCAGGCCCCTTTTAAGTCTCTCACCTTAAACCTGTAGTTTTGGACTCCCTACTCTGGAGAATAGACTTTTAAGTATTCACCTTATCCGTGTCCCTCATGATATTATAAACCTCTATAAGGTCATCCCTCCGACTCTGAAACTCTGGGGAAAATAGTCCCAGCCTATTCAACTCTCCTTATAGCTCAAACCCTCTAAGCCTGGCAACATCCTTGTCAATCTTTTCTGAACTGTTCTTCAATAACTTGCTGTCACAATCTGCTGATGCTATCCCAATCCACGCACTGAATTGTTTGTTTGAGAATACGAATTAGCAACATTGTGAGTATATGAACCAAAAATCTGTAGCCCATCTTTTGGACAGTTATCCAACAGCCAATAAGATCCAGTGAACTTTAAAGCATCAAAGGTATTTCTGATATTTTGTCAGCTTGAATGCAAAATATTTATTGATCACTAAGGGAAATCAATTTTTCTTCTCTAACTCTGAGAAGTGATTTTGCAAGCAATTGAACTGTACAGATTATAAACCAGTGGGGGAAGGAGGAAACCTGGCTGAAGAATACACAAAATTAACAGAATTAAATAATAACTGCAGTCACCTCTGAAGAGAAAAGGAAGAGTTCTTCTTACTCATCAAAGAGCATTATGCAGTTTGTGAATTACAGCAGTTGTTCTCTCCCTCTGCACTTCTTCAACCTTCCATATTTGTTTGCCCCTATCCTGTACAGTCCATCATTTGCAAATGTATTCAACCTACCACACAGCATAAAACATTATAACTCCAGCATCTTGAATGATTCAAACAGCCAAGCAGTTGCCAAGCAAATATGAATCAACAACTTTGGAGGGGAGGAAGGGAAAGGAAAGAGAATGTACAACATATGTATTTGAGCAACTCGCCTTCAGAAACAGTGCACCTCAACAGCAACACAATGAACTAACACAAACCTTTTCCCACATGTACCTTTACAAGTGGTTCCATCTCTTGTGAAAGATTAAAAACATAAATGGTAACTTTTCTGATTAATATCAGCTAATAACTAAGGTTAGCTTCAAACAAGCTCTGAACTTGTGACCTCCTCTACATTGGTGAGACCAAGCAGAGGCTCAGGTACTGCTGTGTATATTACCTGCACTCTGTTCGCGACAAATGACAACCCCTTCCAGTTGTAAAACATTTCAATTCCCCCCTCCCACTCCATGGGCGACATGTCTGTCCTGGGCTGCCTCCAGTGTCATAATGATGCCACTGGGAAACTGTAGGAGCAGCACCTCATATTCTGCCTTGGGAGCCTACACTGCGCCCCTCCCCATTTTCTCTCTCTCTCTCTCTCTCTCTCTCTCTCTCTCTCTCTCTCTCTCTCTCTTCTCTCTCTCTCTTCTCTCTCTCTCTTCTCTCTCTCTCTTCTCTCTCTCTCTTCTCTCTCTCTCTTCTCTCTCTCTCTCTCTCTCTCTCTCTTCTCTCTCTCTCTTCTCTCTCTCTCTCTTCTCTCTCTCTCTCTTCTCTCTCTCTTCTCTCTCTCTTCTCTCTCTCTCTCTTCTCTCTCTCTTCTCTCTCTCTTCTCTCTCTCTTCTCTCTCTCTTCTCTTCTCTCTTCTCTTCTCTCTTCTCTTCTCTCTCCTCTTTCTCTCTTTTCCACCCCCCCCCCCCAATTTCATGACCAACCCTCCCTTTCCTCCCCACCTCTTTGACCTGACACAACCTGTCCATCTTCTCTCCCACCTATCCACCCCTCCCACCTCACTGACCAATCCCCACCATTGCCTACCTGGACTCACCTTTCACCATCCCACCTACCTTTCCCTAATCCCACTCCTCTGTTAATTTCTGAGCTCCTGTCCCCATCCTCCATTTCTGAAGAAGGGTCCCAACCCAAAACGTCAACTTTCCTACTTCTCTGATGCTGCCTGGCCTGCTGTATTCCTCCACCTCCACACTGTTATCTCTAAACTTAAAATAATTTATTCAAACACTTTCAACTCACCAAAAACCAAGGGAGACATCAAAGCACTTAAAGACTGGTGTTGAGAAGCATCACCAGGTTCATTGACAAATTATGCAGAAAGGTTCGAGAAACGTGGGTTTCTCTTCTTGAACGAGAAAGACATACCCGAGTTATGATTTTATAGGAGCATTGAATATAATTAAAGGAATGTGTAAAGCAAATTTCAAATTTTAAATTTAAATTATGAATGAAGCAAAAGGGGACAGTGGTTCAGCCTAGTAAATTGTAAGTTTAACATTGATATCAAGAAGGTCTTCATAAAGAATAATCAACATTTAGTATTGAGTTCCAAAGTGGGCCATCGAGCTAATAACTTTGAAATCATTTAAAAATTATATATAGATGGGAGAATGAATGGATGATTTTTCTTTTTCTATTCATTTGTGGAATGTGGGTGTTACAGGCTGGCCAGCAATCTTTGATCCCTAGTTGCCCTTGAGAAGGTGGTGGTGAGCTGCCGCCTTGAACCGCTGCAGTTACCAGATGTGAGTTGACCCACAATGCTATTAGAGAGGGAATTCCCGGATTTTGATCCAATGACCGTGAAGGAACAGAGATATATGTCCAAGTCAGGATACTGAGTGGCTTGCGGGGGAACTTGAAGGTGGTGGTGTTTCCATATATCTGCTATTGGGAAATTAGAAGGTGCTGTCTGAGGATCTTTGATTTTCTGCAGTGCATCTTGTAGATAGTACACTGTTGCTAAAGAACATCGGTGGTGGAGGGAGTGGATATAGTGCCAATCAAGCAGGCTGCTTTGTTCTGGAAGGTGTCAAGCTTTTTGAGTGTTGTTGGGGCTGCGCTTATCCAGGCAAGTGGGGAGTATTCCACCACACTCCGGACTTCTGCCTTGTAGATGGTGGACAGGCTTTGAGGAGTCAGGAGGTGAATTACTCACTGCAGTATTCCTGGCTTCTGAACTGCTCATGTAGCTGCTATGTTTATGTGGTGAGTTCATTTGAGTTTCTGGTCAATGATAACCCCCCTGGATGTTGATAGTGGGGGATTCAGTGATGGTAGGACTATTGAATGTCCAAAGGACGGTGGTTAGATAGTCTCTTATTGGTGATGGTCACAGCCTGGCATTCGTGAGGCATGAATGTCACTTGTCAGCCCAAGCCTGGATATTGTCCAGATTTTATTGCCTTTGAACATGGACTGCTTCAGTATCTGAAGTCATGAATGCTGCTGAACATTCTGCAATCATCGGCCACCATCCCCACTTCTCACCTTATGATGGAGGAAAGGTCATGGATGAAACAGCTGAAGATGTTGGGGCCGAGGACACTATATCCTGAGGAACTCCTGCAGAGATGTCCTGAAGCTAAGATGATTGACCTCTGACAACCACAACCGCCTTCCTATGTGTGAGTTATGACACCAACTACTGGAGAGTTTGCCCCCTGATACCTGTCGATTCCAGTTTTTTGCTAGGGCTCCTTGATGCCACATTTGGTCAAATGCAGCCTTGATGTCAAGGGCTATCACTCTCACCTCATCTCTAGAATTCAGCTCTTTTGTCCATGTTTGAACCAAGACTGTAATGTGGTTAGGAGCTGAGCAGCCCTGCTGGAACCCAAACAGAGCACTACTGAGTAGGTGTTGCTTGCTAGCACTGTTGATGATACCTTCCATCACTTTACTGACGATCGAGAGTAGACTGATGCAGTGGTAATTGTTTGGGTTGGATTTGCCCGTTTTTGTGTGTAGGACATGCTTTGCCAATTTTCCACATTGTCTGGAAGATAACAGTTTTAGAACATAGAACATAGAACAGTACAGCACAGAACAGGCCCTTCAGCCCACAATGTTGTGCCAACCATTGATCCTCATGTATGCACCCTCAAATTTCTGTGACCATATACATGTCCAGCAGTCTCTTAAATGACCCCAATGACCTTGCTTCCACAACTGCTGCTGGCAACGCATTCCATGCTCTCACAACTCTCTGCGTGAAGAACCTGCCTCTGACATCCCCTCTATACTTTCCACCAACCAGCTTAAAACTATGACCCCTCGTGCTAGCCATTTCTGCCCTGGGAAATAGTCTCTGGCTATCAACTCTATCTATGCCTCTCATTATCTTGTATACCTCAATTAGGTCCCCTCTCCTCCTCCTTTTCTCCAATGAAAAGAGACCGAGCTCAGTCAACCTCTCTTCATAAGATAAGCCCTCCAGTCCAGGCAGCATCCTGGTAAACCTCCTCTGAACCCTCTCCAAAGCATCCACATCTTTCCTATAATAGGGCACCCAGAACTGGACGCAGTATTGTAACGACTGGAAAGGCTTGGTTAGGTAAGCAGCAAGTTCTGGAGCACAAATCTTCCGTACTATTGCTGGAATGTTGTCAGGGCCTGTAGCCATTGCAGTATGCAGTGCTTCCATCTGTTTCTTGATATCATGTTGAGTGAATCGAATTGGCTAGAGACTGGTATCTGTAATGCTGGGGACCACTGGAGGAGGCTGAGATAGGCCGTCCACTCTGCACTTCTGGCTGAAGATTGCTGCAAATGCTTCAGCCTTATCTTTTGCATTGATGTGCTGGACGCTTCTGTCATTGAGGATTGGAAATATTTGTGGAGTTTCATCCCTCCACTGAGTTGTTTAATTTTCCACCACCATTCATGACAGGATGTGGTAGGACTGCAGAGCTTCGATCTAATCCGTTGGTTGTGGATCGCTTAGTTCTGTCGCTTGCTGCTTACGCTGTTTGGCATGTAAGTGGTCCTATTTGGTTATTTCACCGGGTTGTCACCTTGTCTTCAGGTATGCCTCGTGCTGGCATGCCTTCCTGCACTCTCCATTGAACCAGCATTGATCCTCTGGCTTGTGGTAATGGTTGAGTGGGGGGTATGCCACCCCATGAGTTACAGATTGTGCAGGAGTAAAAGTCTGCTGCCATTGGCCTACAGTGCCTCTTGGATGCCCAGTCTTGAGTTGTTAGATCTGTGCAAAATCTGCCCTGTTTAAAATGGTGACAGTACCACACAACACGATGAAAGTTATTCGCAATGTGAAGGCGGGACTTTGTCTCAACAAGGATTGTGTGATGGTCACTCTGTCCTGTACCTGCAACTGGCAGATTAGTAAGGCTGAGGTCATGGACACTTTTCCTTCTTTTTGGTTCCCTCGCCACCTGCCGCAGACCTAGTCTAGCAGCTATGTCCTTTAGGACCCAACCAACTCGACCTGTAGTGTTGCTGCCAAGCCACTCGTGGTGGACGTTGAAATCTCCCACGCAGAGTACATTTTGTACCCTTACCATCCTCTGTGCTTCCTCAGAGTGTTGCTCAACATGGAGTACTGATTCATCAGCTGAGGGAGGATGGTATGTGGTAATCACCAGGAATACCATGCCCATGTTTAACCTGAAGCAATGAGACTTCATGGGGTCTGGAGTCAATGTTGAGCACTCCCAGAGCAGCTCCCTCCTGACTGTATAACACTGCCACCCAACTCTACCGGATCCATCCTGCCGGCAGGACAGAACATATCCAGGGTTGTAGATAGTGATGCTGAGACATTGTCGGTCCGTAAGGTATGATTCTGTGAGTAAGACTGTAAGGCTGTTGCTTCACAAGTCTGAGACAGATCTCCTGATTTTGGCACTAGCCCCCAGATGTTAGGTGAGGACTTTGCAGGGTTAAGAGGGATGTTTCTGCCGTTTGACTTTTCTGGTACCTCGGTTGATGCCAGGTGATTTCATCCGTTTTTGTTTCTTTTAAGATTTTGTAGCCATTAGTACAACCAAGTGGCATGCTAGGCCATTTCAGACAGCAGTTAAGAGTCAACCACTTTGAGGTGAGCCAAACGAGCTCTTTCACCCCTAATCTGTAACATTGTATTAACTCAATTGTTTTTGATTTATGGGAACTGAATATTAATAATTGCTGGCCATCATATGCTTTAACTACAGAATAGCTGAATCTTTTGCTGCATTGTGTTCTCAAATTATTTCCTATAGCCTGATTTTATGTTACAGGATTATGTAACAAATACAGCGTTACAGGGATTGGGTAGAGGGATGAGTCTGGGTCGGACACTGGAGGGTTGGTGTGGACTTGATGGACTGAATGGCCTGCTTCCACACTAGGGATTCTATGATTCTATAAATTCTTCCACTTTTACAGATTTTTATAGGGAGGAAAGCTTTGCTTTTCTTTAATTTTGTCATCAACCTGTCCAATGATGCTCTCTCTCACCACCTGAGTAGGTGGGATTTGAACTAGGGCTATATAGTCCAGAGATAGGGGCATTACCACAGCAGTACAGGAGCCCTATGAAGGTTTTTGGCAGTGTGTTGTACTATGTGTCTCGGCTTTCATCAGTTGGCTACTCAAATTTTTTTTGATAGTCTTTCTATTCCTGTTGCTGTTGAAAGAAGCGTTTGAATCACTGATCCCTGTACTACCAGGATCTTGAAGTGACAATTTGCAGGTAATCTAAAATGAAATGGGAGGGTTATACGTACATACGCAGAAGCTAATATGATTAGCAACCCCACTGAATGATAATTTTGAGTTTTGAAATATTCCTCAGTGTGGAATTTAAAGTTGTGAAAAATACTGGCAAACATTTTATACAAGACAGTTCATGCTCCAAGTATATGATACCTATTGACTGAATTGCAGACACAATCAAATGTGGCCACTAATATATACATAACTCATTCTGTTTTGAAGACTTTGACAACTTAACCATATTCTGAATTCCTAAACTGTAATGCAAAGCCGAGTTTTATCATTCATGTCTCCTGAATAGTTTGGCTATTGGCTATTTTGTCCGCTCTCTAAAATAGTCAACGTTTGCAGTGACTTTTGAGCAGCCTCAGCCTTTCCTCATAGCTTTTAATTTTGAGATTTTCTAATCAAACCATTCAGCTGTTATTGCACACCTCTGAAGCTGGTGAGATTTGAACCTGGGCCTCCTAGTCCATAGCTGAGGATACTACCATTGCACCACAAGGGCCCTCCTGGCTTTCAGTATTGGAAAAATATAGTTCCTTAATGGACGTCAGGCTCCTCTCAAGATAATCACTGGTTGAATTACCCTTGCCTGCTTGCAAGTCCCCCCTCTGTGCGAAGTTGTTGACATTATCAGGTTGCAATCTACAGCATTAGTTGAAATGATTTGCTGAGAGATCTAGGTGGGGAAATTTCAAAATAAGTGGACCTAAATAACACTTGGCAAAATGTTAGTAATTTTATCGAAGAGGTTAGATTCAGATTCAAATTTTGCTTTCATAATTTAATGTGCTGATCATGGTTCTTTCAGATATTGTCGATATCCACCAAGGAAATAAATTTAAATCAAAACAATTATTCTTTTTAGCCCATTTTTTTTTCAATTAATCTGTTTGGATATTATTACTTACCTCTGGAGCAGGTGGGACTTGAAATGAGCCTCTTGGTTTGGGGTAGGCAAACTACCACTGTGCCACAAGAGGGCACCTTAGAACAATTTATGAAAGCTAGCATAACTAGAAAATGCATTGTGAAATGAGAATAATTTGTCCCCTTTTGTCATTTTTACAGGCGTATGAAAAGCATGAATCTATGTCACAACCTCAAAAGAAAAGAAGCTCAGTTGCATTGAGAGAATGTATAGATTTGTTTACAACAATGGAGACCTTGGGAGAGCACGACCTTTGGTTAGTACACAGTGCATCTGATTTGTGCCTTTTTTTAAAAAGAAAAGAATTCTACCACCAACTCTCTTTTTTTTATAGTCTTGCCCAGTGTTTTTCTGCTTTGAGTACTGTGACCTTTCCAGTATAAGAGAGGAGTGATTCAAATCTGAGCTCCAGTGCTAGTTTATAATCTGAAAAGCGGGCAATATTTTGTAGCTTGGCAAAAAGGCAAACTTAAATAATTGCAGTAAAGTAACTACAACTAATCAACCAAGTGATAGTCTACAAGATTGTCATAAGTAGCTAAAAGTTTTGCATTATGTTTTGTTTTGCATGCTTACAATGTACTGAAATGGATTTATGCATCTTAATGTTACTGTTTTTATTGCAAAAATTTAACTAAGTTACGTAACTTAAGAACATTTGATAATTTTATCAGCCACCTTGTGTCTTTTTCTGTTTATGAAAGCAAGTGATATTGGTCCAAGGGAATGATATTGTTCCCATTTTTACCACTTAATATCTTACGTCAGCTATAGCAAATTGCTTATGAAAATACCAAAAACAGAACTGAGGAAGGGTCACCAGATCCGAAACGTTAACTCTGATATTTCTTCACACATGCTGCCAGACCTGCTGTTTTAGTTCCTGATTTACAGCATTCTCAGTTCTTTCAGAACATAGAACAGTATAGCACAGTGCAAGCCCTTCGCCCCATGATGTGCCGACCTATTATCCTAGACTAAGATCAAACTCCCCTACATTTTATTATCATGCATCAGTTTTTATTTTGCTTGTGAAAATATCCTGTTCTAAAGTGATCCACATTGCTTTACTTTCTGAAGAGCACCCTCTCCCACAGCAGTGTGCCTTTTTTTGTTTAATTTTCCATATTTACTAGCAAGCTAGTAGTTTCCCCACTTGCGCCCCAAGAAAAATTGCTAATTTGGAACTTGAAGACTGCTGAAATTCTACTCCTACAATAAGGACCTTTTATGCTACCAATAAACAAAAAATCTTTTATCCCAATCTTCTGGAATAAATTCAACTCATTGACCCAGAAAGGAAAATCCAGTGCAATTGTTCATTTTTCTGTGGCTAACTTTAGAAGTCTGTTTTATTCCAACTTGGTTAAAGCAACAGAAATAATCTTTGTAAATAATAGTTGTGCTGCTTTTTAATGGATTTATGCATCTTAATGTTATTGTTTTTCTTGCAAAAATTTAACTAAGTTACATAACTTAAGAACATTTGATAATTTTATCAGCTACCTTGTGTCTTTTTCTGTTTATGAAAGCAAGTGATATTGCTTCTATTCCTATGTTAGAAATAATGAGCATGTTATAAAGTCAAAGGTTTATTCAAAAATGCTTTCAAAGAAGTATTATATTAAAATGAAAGATGTGAGGTGTCTACTGAATCGAGATGCTGAAAGTTTAGAACATAATTTCAGTTGGAACTTAATCTGTTTATTTCTTTGGTTTTCATGCAAAAGAATTTAAAAACTAAAATTTAATGGCAGTGTAGTTCTAGTGTTTATCGTAAGCAGGTATTGATGGCAACTTGTTGTGAAGTCTTTGTCAGAACAATTATTTTATCAATTTAATCAGTGAAATCTGTTGTGGAAACAAGAATATATAATTTAAGGATATGAGACCTATGATATTTTGGACCTAACCAAATCAAATAATTAAAGTTTTGATGGATTTGTTGCGAACACAAGTCAGTCATTTAGGACATTTTTAGACATCATTATGCAAGGTGAGTCTCTTTATGTGCAAGTTTGTGCTGTTCCCTGGAGATAATTACTTAATACTCTCAGCATTTGTCATTTCCTCAGTTATTTAATGGTGGAATTATGGAAAGCTGACCTGTGTCTGTTGAGTTTCATTAATTAACATCCAAGTTATGAAATCTTTTTGGTGAGGAATTGTTTTGTTCTCCAAAGGATAGGAGTTCTGCCATGTCCAGCTTTTCATGCTGGAGATGACTTCAGAAACAGTCAAAAATCACACCATGCTACTCTCTTGACTGGAATATTTGACATCAGTTTATAGCTGTATGTTCACATTTAGAAATTCCTAATCCATTACATGAAAATAGAATGTACTGACAAGATGAAATTCAAAGCCAGAATTTTAGTGCTGCAGTCATTGCGCTGCAAGCAAGCTCTCACAATGAATTGACTTATCCAGACACCAGACATTGAGTTTGTTGGTTCAAGATTATCCTGTAGGCTCTGAGTTAACTTGTTCCAGTCAGGACAGTAATGAGAAGGGAATAATTGTCAATTCCCTAGGTAAGCTAGGGAAATATTGATCTACAGGAATGTTTTCAATTACTGCCCAGCAATCCCTGACAGGCATTTGAGGATTTTGGGCAAGTACAGGCTTGGGATCAGAAGTACCAGTTAAAGTAGGCAGTCCACTGTACACCGGCATCAGTACCTTGTAACAATGCCTTCAGGCTGGAGTACTGTAGTAGAAATAAAATGGGGTTAAGGAAAGTAAAGATTGAACATTAAATGTGAAAGTTACTGAAAATTTAACAATCCATTTCTACTTAAATGCATTTTTGGGAAATGATTTGTTAGTATTTACTGCTATTTGTCTCTGCAGGTACTGCCCCACTTGTAAAAAGCACCAGCAGGCCACTAAAAAGTTTGATTTGTGGTCACTACCAAAGATTCTTGTCGTACATCTGAAGCGTTTCTCATATAATAGGTATTGGAGAGATAAACTTGACACTCTAGTAGAGTTTCCTATAAGGTGAGAGATTAACTCATTTTAGTGTATGGCATTTTATGTAACCAGGACAATAATTTAATTTGCTGCTCTGAAAATGTGGTCCACGCCAAAGAGTGATGCAGAGGAGTGCCAGGTTGCGGGTCACATTTGTAATCCTTAACAGCAACTTGACTACCTCCCATCTGTTAATACAAAATGATATTGAACTCTTAATGGGCACAGAGGCTACTGACATTGCCAAGCCTTCTATTTAATGAGATATACGCCATAGAGGCTATACCTACTTCTTTAGAGCTGCTGCTGATACAAAATTTAACTGAGTTCTCTAGCAAAAATTTTTTATGGCCACCATTTTGACCTGTAGTGCAGATCACAAATGGTGTTTCCTATTTTCTAGCATGTGCATTCATCCATTGAGCATTTTTAAAAAGTTTTTTAAAAGTGCTGGAGAAAGTTAGCTGGTCTGTGTGGAGACAGAAGCACAATTAATGTTCTGAGTCTGGTATGACTTGGAAGATGTTGCCAGACTTGAGTTTTTCCAGCAATTTTTTGTTGCAGATTTTCAACATTTTCAGTATTTTACTTTATTTCTGAAATAGCTTTTAAAAATAATGAGAAGATTCCATTGTACTTGTAATTTTTCAGTGCAGTTTTGCAACAGAAATGGAACATAAAACTTGAACAAATTGAAAGAACAGACGGTCCTACTTAACCCAGATCGATATTTTACGATAGACTGTGTTACTATCAAATTTGACTGGAAGGGAAAATTCCTTTCCCTCACCACCCAAGCTTCATCAATGACCTTCCCTCAATTATAAGATCAGAAGCAGGGATGTTCACTGATTGCACAACATTCAGCACCATTTGTGACTTCTCGGATACTGAAGCAGTCCACGTTCAAATGCAACAAAATCTGGACAATATTCAAGTTTGGGCCGGCAAGGGACGACAATATTGGTGTCACACAAATGCTAGGCTATGACCATCACCAATAAGAGACAATCTAACCATGCCCCTTGATATTCAGTGGCATTATCATTAAAATTCCCCCACTATCAACATCCTGGGTGCTATCATTGACCAGAAACTCAACTGGACTCATCACATAAACATAGTGGCTACAAGAGCAGGTCAGAGGCTAGGAATACTGCAGCGAGTAACTCGCCACCTGACTCTCCAAAGCTTGTCGATCATCTACAAGGCACAAATCAGGAATGTGATGAAATACTCCCCACTTGCCTGATTGAGTGCAGGTCCAACAGCACTCAAGAAGCTTCCCACCATCTAGGACAAACCAGCACGCTTAATGAGCAGCAGTGTATACTATCTACAAGATGCACTGCAGAAATTCACCAATGATCCTTAGACAGCATAACCACAAACCACTTCCATCTAGATGGACAAAGGGTAGCAAATACATGGGGGCACCAGCACCACCATCTGGAAAATTCCCTCCACACCACTCACTGTCCTGACTTGGAAATGTATCACTGTTCTTTCACAGTCACTGGGTCAAAATCTTGGAGATCCTTCCCTAATGGCATCATGGGTCAACCCGCATCACATGGACTGCTTTGGTTCAAGAAGCTCACCACCACCTTCTCAAGGGCAACTAGGGTCAGGCAATAGATATTGGCCAGTAAACAATGTCCACATACCACAAATGACTAAAATAAAAATTCTTCTGCCTCTGTTCCTAATCCCCAATTCCTTTCGTTTGACAGTTGGCACGTGTGCCTTCAGCCATCTAAGGGAAGGTTCTGGAAATCTTTCACTCAGCTTCTCCACCCCTTCTTTTTTAAGGTTATCTGCAAAATCCATTTTGTCTGTTTTTTGACAACACTGTCTAATATCATCTTGTGCTTAATATTTGTTTTTATCCAATTTGCTCTGTAACATTGTTAAAGGTGCTGTCTAAACAGACAATGTTATTCAAACTATTATTCCTAAATAGTTGATTTTGACAAACTCAAAGTCTAAAATTAGGATCTTTCTATTCTATTAATCCTATACTTCTTGTAATGTTGCACTTTTAAAAAAAGGTAATAACGTTATGGCACAAACGAAGTGTTCAGTTTATGGTCCTTATTCGTAGCCATGTTTCTTTTTGAGTTGACTGATTTAAGTCACAGCATGAAAAGATCTATTTGGTCTATTATTATGCCAACTCTGAATGAAACTTCAAGATCATAAGGTTTTGACTCCATTGCAATGTAATGATGTTTCAAAGTCCTCCATTGTTAATCTGCTGACCTGTTCGCTTACATTTCTACCTGTTTAGTTTTCACCAGATCCTCTCTCTCACTGAAATAAAATAAGGTTATTCAAGTATGAATAAACAGATACCAGTAGGCTTGCTTCAAAATCTATATTCTGAAAAACTGATGTCAGTTATCCCTAGTAAAATGTTCTAGGTGCAGCAATGGTCTGGGTCCACTGATTAAATGCATTGGTGAGTCCTTGCTGGTGCATATTTTATATTTGTTGAAATATTAATGTTTGTTCTTTTAATGGGTTCACAGAGATTTGAACATGTCCGAGTTTGTCTACAATCCCAAACCTGGCCCCTGCATCTATGACCTTGTTGCAGTCACTAACCACTATGGAGGAATGGGAGGAGGTCATTGTAAGTAATTTCAGCTTTATTCACTGAAAAATTTACATTCTTCATTTATGAATGTAGAACGTAATTTTCTTTATCCTGCCAACAGATACTGCATATGCTAAAAATAAAATTGATGGACAATGGTATTATTTTGATGACAGTAGTGTATCAGGAGCGTCTGAAGATCAGATTGTGGTAAGTTGCACTAACTACAGAACAGAAAATATTGTAGTTGTATTTGGGAAGTCCTTTTTTTCCCTAATCTTGCATTTCTAACATCAGTCCTTTTGGCTTTCCTTCAACCTTCCAATTTCTATGTGTCAAACAGAACATGTAAATCGCCCTTGTAACAATCACTGCGTTGGTGATTGCTACTGTAGTAAATTGGCTGCTCTTCTATCTTTGTTTTCATAGAGCACAGAACTCTACAGCATGGAAAGTGCCCTTCAGCCCAAGGTGACGTGCCAAACGTGATGCCAAATTAAACTAATCCTTTCTGCCTGTCATTGGTCCATATACCTCCATTCTTTGCATATCTGCATGCCTATCTCAAAATCCCTTTTATGTCTCCTTCATGCCTGCCTGCACCACGACCCCTGGCAGTGCATTCCAGATTACTTCCACTATGTGAAAACCTTGTCCTCCTCATCTGCTTTGAACTTGCCCCTCACCCCTTAAATGCACACCCCCTAGTATTACCCATTTCAACTATGGGTAAAAAGACTCTGGCCGTCCACCCTGTCTATGCATCTCATAATTTTATAGACTTCTATCAAATCTTAACTCAATGTCTGCCACTCCAGCGAAAACAACCCAAGTTTATCTAGTCTAAACCCTTCAGAAATTTTTTGTAAAAGGATCTAGACTCAAAATGTCAGCTTTCCTGCTCCTCTGCTGCTTGGCCTGCTGTGTTCGTCCAGCTCTACACCTTGTTATCTCAGATTCTCCAGCCTCAGCAGTTCCACTGTCTCTGAACCAAGTTTATCTAGTGTCTTTTTATGATTCGAAGCCTCAAATCCAAGCAGCATTCCTGGTAAACCTCTTTCTCCACCCTCTCCAGTAGGCCTGTAATGTGGTGACCAAAATTGACTGCATGACTCTAAGTGTGGCCTAACCAAAGTCTCTTACAGAGTTGCAACATGACATCCTGATTCTCATACTCCGTTCCCTGGCCAGAAGAGGCAAGCATTCCATACACTGCCTTTACCACACTATCTGCTTGCATGACTACTTTTCAGGGAGTTATGGACTTGAACCCCAGGATCATTCTGTACATCAGTGCTGTTCAGGGTCCTGTCATTAACTGTATACCTTTCCTTAACATTCAGAGTCATAGAGTCCTATAGCACAGAGACTGGCCCTTCGGCCTAAACTGGTGCATGCTGACCAAAATCTCCATCCACGTTATCCCCATTTCCCTGCACTTGGCTCATATCCTTCTAACCCGTTCCTATCCATGTATTCGTCCAAATGCCTTCTAAATGTTAATGTACCCACTTGAACCAACTCTGGCAGCTCATTCCGTATGCATACCATTCTCTGTGTAAAATAGTTGCCCTTAAGGTTCCTATATATTCTTTCCTCCTTTACCTTAAACTGATGCCCTCTAGTCCTCGATTCCCGAACGCTGGGAAAAAGACTGCATTCACCCTATCCTTGTCTCTCATGACCTGATACAATTGTGTAAGATTCCGCCTCAGTCTGCAACACTCCAAAAGGAAAACATCCTAGCTTGTCCATCCTCTCCCTATAACTCATCCCTTGCATTCTGGCAACATCCTTGTAAATTTCTGCACGCTTTCCAGTTTAATAATATCCTTTCTAAAGCAAGGTGACCAAAACTGAACACAATACTCCCAAGTGCGGCCTCACCAAAGTCCTGTACACCTGCACCATAAACTTTCCAACTTGTGTATTCATTGACCTAACTGATGAAGCCCTGTGTGCCAAAAGTTGTCTTCACTGCCCTGCCTACCTGTGACTCCACTTTCAGAGAATCATGCACATGAATACCAAGGTCCCTCTGTTCCACTGGACTCCTTAAGGCCCTATCATTCACCATAAAACTCCTACCTTGATTTGACTTTCCAAAATGCAACACCTCACATTTATCTATCTTAAACTCCGTTTGTCATTTCTCAGCCCACTTCCCCAGCTGATCAAGATCCTTCTGCAATTTCCGATAACCTTCCTCACTGCCCACAATACCATCTATTTTAGTGTAATTTGCATTTGATTTCCCGTAGTGTGCAGCACTTCACACTTGAAAGGATTAAACTCCATCTACCCTTACTCTGCCCATATCTGCAACTGATTTATATCCTGCTATATCTTTCGACAACTTGCTACATTATCCACAACTCCACCGATCCTTGTATCATCTGCAAACTTACTAACATGCTGATCTACATTTTCATCCAAGTCATTGTGATTATATTAAAAAAAAGCTGAGGTCCCAGTCACAAACCTGCAGAACACCACTAGTCGTTGACTTGCAGCCTAAAAAACGTGCTTCCACCACAACCCTCTGTCTTCTGTGGGCAAGCCAGTTTTGAATCCACATGGCCAATCACCGTGGATCCCATGCATCTTAATCTCCTGGATGAGCCTCCCATGGGGGACCTTGTCGAAAACCTTACTAAAATTCATGTAGACAATGACCACTGCTGTACTCTCGTCAATCACCTTTGTCGTCGTATTAAACAATTCAATCAAGTTAGTAAGACAAGACCTCCCCTGCACAAAGCTATGCTGACTGTCCCTAATTAGACAATACTTTTTTCCAAATGCGAGTAAATTATATCGCAAAGAATTCTCTCCAATAGTTTCCCTACCGCCAATCTGGGACTTGCTGATTTATAGTTTCCTGGATTATCCCTATTTACCACCTTAAATGGAAGAACAACATTAGCTACTTACCAGTCCTCCAGGACCCCTCGAGTGCTAACGAGAATACAACGATCTTGGTCAAAGTGCTAGCAAGCTCCTCTCTTGCTTGTCACAGTAATCTGGGATAGATACCATCAAGCCTTGGGGACTGATCCACCTTGGTGCTCTACAAGAGACCCAACACCACTTCTTTCTTGACCTCAAAATGCCCGAGCATATTAACGTGCTCCAGTCAAATCTCAGTATCCTCCACAGAATTAGATTTAACTTTATTATCGAGTGCATCCTTCTCCTGGGTGAATACTGACACAAAGTACTCACTTAGGATCTCGCCCACATCCTCTGCCTCCAAGCAAATGCTCCCCTCCTTTATCATGGCATGACTATTGTCATCCTCTGATCCCTGTTCTCCACTCACCTTTGGTCATTGTCTGCTGATCACTCCATATACCAGGTGCTTGTATGCTTCCATTTCCATTAAAATATGGTTGTCTTAATTCTCCATCTTCAGTACCCTCATTGCTCTCAAATTCGTCGGCTTAGCTTCCATGTTTATGTTGACAGTATTTTAGCAGTATCTCTCATCATGTGTTGTGCACTGTCTGTGCAACAACAATACCGCTAATTAAACAATGGCAAGACTGGAATTGAGAATTATCATATTAGCCACGATTTCCTTGGTGGAGTGGACTTGATGGGATAAATGGCCTATTTCTGCAATGTCTTATGGTATCACTATGACAGTACAGAGTTTTCAAGCCTTGTATAACTTGAATGGGCCTTTAAATCCCTGATCAAGTCCAGCTTCGTTTTTTTTTCCAGAAATGTCTTCATGGCTGCAAAACTGAGATTAGAAGAGAATATCAGGATGAAATGTGATATGAATGTTACCAACAGACTGGCTTCATCTTAGCATATTTCCAGACCGAGTATGGAACATTAAAAGATCAGGAGTACATTACATGGCCCTCAAGTGTACTTTATCATACATAACCATCTGCTCCACTTTCAGTTTTATTTTTGCCTAGTTCCCTCCCCTGGTTTGAGAGACAAGAAGTACGTCTATCTTTGCACAACATCAGTGCGAACATTCACAGTCCTTTTGAAACATTTAATTCCAGAGACTCGAACTCTGAGTGGGGGAAAAAATGGCCCTATCTCAATTTTAAATGATCAGTCTCTTAAGGCTGTTCTCCTAGCTGACAGAAATAACTTATTGTCTATTTTGTCAAGACTCCTCAATCTTTTATATTTCAATAAGATTGACTCTTATTCTTCTAAACTTGAACATTAGGCCCACATCTCATTGTAGGACAACCCTTGCTCATTGTACCAACTAAAATGGTATACTTTTTTTTTACCTTGAGGGCTTCCTGTATCTCTTTATTTCCGTATGTGAGTAAGTTGAAGTCTCCTTTGAATGTCAGCATTTAGAAACTTCACACTTTTTTTTTGTTTTTTTAAATTCTGACTACCAAGTAACTTAGTACTTAACCCATCTGCCACCTTGTTGCCTATTTATTTTAATCTTGAATAACATGACCCAAGTCAAGAAATAGTTTTAAGAAAGGATTTTGAAGAAGCAGCAACAAATGCAAGTTGTTTTTCCCTTATGTGCAGCAAATTACATTGCTCCTACCAACAAAACTTGATCACTAACAGATTTCTTCATTTCTCCTAGACAAAAGCAGCTTATGTTCTTTTCTATCAACGTAGAGACTCTAATAGCCAGTACAACAGTTCATCTGCTTCCTTGAGTACTCCTGAAGAGAATGGTGAGAATAGAAAAAATGAAGATGATAAAATGGATACCAACTAAGATGAAACTGCATGATTTTAGCAACAAGAAATTAGATCACCTGTTTTTGGACTGTGTTGCTCTACCATCAGCACCAGCTGTCTTCAGGGTCAGGACAAGAACCCTCTTGATAACAGCGACTTTTTAAAAACAAAATTGATCAAATCTGAATGAATGGGTGAGCAAAAATAACATGCTCTCTTTCAGAATCTACTGATTTCTGATGCAATTGATGGATGTCAGTACTGTAAAATAAACTGCTTTGGAAATTGTGAGTTTTTTCTCATCAGCTATTTAAGATAGGGATTTTGGTTTGGTTTGTTTTTGAAAAGGGTTGCAGTTTTTCCCCCCTTCCCACATTAATTTTCTGCCCAATTTGAAATTTTAAGTTATGCCACAGAACTTGCATTGTCTGTATTGTTTCCTCTTATTGGTATAATGGTATTTTGTTGCATGAATGACACCTTGCATCTTAACCTGGCAATCTTGCATTATAAATTTGTAGCAGAGCACTGGTTTATGTGTGGTTTGGCTACTGTGACTCAGATAATAAAATTTGTAATATTATATTGTATTATAGGCGGCACAGGAACAGAGGTTTCCAAACCCCAGGTGCGATACTGATCCAAACCAGCATAACCTTGCTGGTATGTATTGTAATGTAAATTTCACATCAGTTTCTTCTAGTCTTTTTGCTCAAACTGGCACTTTGTAAGTGGCTGGTTTTAATACATATCTCTACATAAATAAAAACTGCTGATTGGAGCTGTGACTTGTCTGTCATGTGGGCTCACTGTAAGGAGTGGAAATAGTTTTGTTGTTTGAACAGCAAGTTTTGATAAAAATGATTCTGCTATTATTATATGGCCTCCTTTTGGTTTCTAACAAAAATTGTTTGGAAATAATGTAATAAACCTTAATTCAAGCTAAAACCTCTATAGAAAATACTGACTTTTACAGTCTTATATGACCACTGCTACAGTATGTTGAGGAATACATTGAGGATTTCAATATATCAATTTATTGCATTGAGTGGGTCCAAACATTCTGTTTCAAATGCACTTAACTAACTTGGCAACTGTGATCTCTAGCAAAATCAATTATAATATCAATGTTTGCTTGTAGGTAGTGCTGCAACTACTTTTTGCACCAATGTCATTAGCTTCACCCATGTTTTTTCCTGCATTCTGGCTGAGCCACTGTATTCTAATTCGTTGAAGTCTCTTGTAACTTAACTAGAGATTCCTTTCTCTCTCCAAGGCTGTGCTGTGCTATTGTTGTCATCTCGGAGCTGAAATGTTTCCAGAATATGACAGCTTATTTCTGTGTCCCTATATGTGTCCAGATCTCTCTTCCTTTTATCCTTAAACATTTACTCCTTCCAAAACCATCAGGAACAGTGAGTGAATTAAACAACAATGACCTGCTATACTTTCTCCCAAATCTATGCCTTTTACCACTTGTCCCTTCATTTCTAGCCCTGCTTCATCTGAATATTTCAGTCGTTCTCCCTGATTTGCAAAACCACAGTGTTGACTACCTAAATATTTAAAAATGTTAAGCTGTCACCATTTCTCTATTGAATGTTGATAACAGCAGTATTTTACATGCTATTTATAACTTCATTAATTACATCAACCTTGGGTAGTACTGTTTTCACCATTTATTTCTCTTGCTCTGCCCCTTCTCCAGGCTGTTTAATCCTGTCCTACATGCAAACAGAATTGAGTTTTCCATTTAAAATACCTGGTGAAAGTTATAAATTATATTTGTTTTTATACATTGGGTCATCAGTGGTACTATAAAAGTGATTTAGTGGTGTAAAATTACTAGATTTCATATTAATAACAAAGGATATTTTGATCAAAATATAAAGGTTATTTCATCAGTGACTGTAGACACTTCGTAAGCTTATGAACTATATCCTTCTCCTATTTTCAAATCAGCATACAAAACTAGAAGGACAAACAGTTGCTAGATTTCTTATGACAGCCAGGTGTAGACATGGATGACCACAACAGGCCGAGCAGGAAAGCTGACGTTTTGGGCCTAGACCCTTCATCAGAAATCTTCATTTCTGATGAAGGGTCTAGGCCTGAAACTTCAGCTTTCCTGCTCCTGAGATGCTGTTTGGCCTGCTGTGTTCATCCAGCTCTACACCTTGTTCTCTCAGGTTCTCCAACATCTGCAGTTCCTATTATCGCTGGATTTCTGTTTTTTTTTTAACTGATGAGCCAGTTTCTTGCTCAGTTTGGAAGCCTGAATTTATAGAAATTGAGGTATTGGGCATACACACCAAACAAACATTTCTGTGTTTGCTTGTATGGAACTTTTCAGTTCATTTTAAATGGTGAAACTCAAATTTTACTTTTTATTACATGGGGGAGAAATATCACCCTGGATGTATGTAAATGGAAGAGTTTATCCCCCAGCAATTTCAACATTTGGGAGCAAGAGTCTTGTCAAAGACAAGTGAGCATGCCACAAAAGTAGTACTTCTCCCACCCCTTCAACAGTAACTTTGATTTGCAGATTCCATCACAGATTTATATAATTTGGATTAACATCACCTGGAATGACATCAACCAAGATAGTGAATGATTCTATTCTTTGCTGATCATTCAACAAGAGAATCCATCACTTGATCAGACTGTGTATTGTTTTGAAGCAAGCATTAAAAAAATCTAGCATAGGGAAAGGTATGAAGTACATCAATTTGTAATGTATCTAAGAAGCATTCTTACAGTGATTGAGGTTTTCTCTGACAACAGTTGTTTTACAATTGCTCACAGTTCTCAAAGTCACTTGTCCTCCTAATGTCATCTGCAGAAAGGATGTTAAAATACTGAAATCCCTTTTGAGGATATGCACATTTCAGCATTTTGAAACTGACTTTACAAAGTGAAATGCAATTCCTATCAGAGCTGTCTTAAAGAAACTTCTTCACCCAGAGAGTGGTGAATCTTAAGAAATTTGTTGCCACAAGCTGTGGAGGCCAGTTCATTTAAGATAGGTTCTTGATTATAAAGGGGATCAAAGGGCAGAAAGCAGGAGGATGGAGATGAAAAACTTATTAGCCTTGACTGAATGGCAGGGCAGACTCGTGGGCTGAATGGCTTAATTTCTGCTCCTGTGTCTTATGGCCTTATGTTGTAAAATCATGTCGCTGGATTAAGTTCTCCATCTGCAATAGTGCACACGTCAGCACCCTTATGCAACACTGTTGATCCAAGTCTATTTTAAGCTGTCAATGTTGACCCAATGCAACATTTCAAATGGATTGTAAAAGACATATTTCACAATTTGAAATGAAATGCAACTGTCAGCAACTTTGTGCTAACTGCTCCTCGTAGAATCCCTACAGTGTGGAAAACATTTGGCCCAACAAGTCCATATCAACTCTGAACAGCATCCCATCCGATCCTAGCAACTCGGCAGCTCCACTGGCTAATCCACCTAGCCGACACATCCCTGGACACTATGGGCAATTTAGCATAGCTAATCCACCTAGTCTGCACATCTTGGACTGTGGGAGGAAACCCATGAGACAAAGTTGCCTGAGGGAGGATTTGAACCCAGGTCCCCTGTACTGAGACACAGCAATGCTAACCAACAAATTATGATTGCTGAGACTAGCTTTGGACAATCTTGACTCCTGTTGTCAATACTTTGTTTACTATCCCAGACTCCCCAGAAAAACCCTCAAGATAACTAGAAATAAATATGTACAGTGATAATGGGAACTGCAGATGCTGGAGAATACAAGACAATAAAATGTGAGGCTGGATGAACACAGCAGGCCCAGCAGCATCTCGGGAGCACAAAAGCTGATATTTCAGGCCTAGACCCTCCTTCAGAGATGGGGATGGGGTGAGGGTTCTGGAATAAATAGGGAGATGGGGGGGTGGACCGAAGATGGAGAGAAAAGATGATAGGTGGGGAGGGGATAGGTCAGTCCAGGGAAGACTGACAGGTCAAGGAGGTGGGATGAGGTTAGTAGGTAGGAGATGGAGGTGCAGCTTGGGGTGGGACGAAGGGATGGGTGAGAGGAAGAACAGGTTAGGGAAGCAGAGACAGGTTGGACTGGTTTTGGGATGCAGTGGGTGGAGGGGAAGAGCTGGGCTGGTTGTGTGGTGTGGTGGGTGGAGGGGACGAACTGGGCTGGTTTTGGGATGCGGTGGGGGAAGGGGAGATTTTGAAGCTGGTGAAGTCCACATTAATACCACTGGGCTGCAGGGTTCCCAAGCGGAATATGAGTTGCTGTTCCTGCAACCTTCGGGTGGCATCATTGTGGCACTGCAGGAGGCCCATGATGGACATGTCATCTAAAGAATGGGAGGGGGAGTGGAAATGGTTTGCGACTGGGAGGTGCAGTTGTTTATTGCGAACCGAGCGGAGGTGTGCTGTGCTACACCTGCCCCCACACCACCTCCCTCACCCCTATCCCAGGCCCAAGATGACTTTCCATATTAAGCAGAGGTTCACCTGCACATCTGCCAATGTGGTATACTGCATCCATTGTACCCGGTGTGGCTTCGTCTACATTGGGGAAACCAAGCGGAGGCTTGGGGACCGCTTTGCAGAACACCTCCGCTCAGTTCGCAACAAACAACTGCACCTCCCAGTCGCAAACCATTTCCACTCCCCCTCCCATTCTTTAGACGACATGTCCATCATGGGCCTCCTGCAGTGCCACAATGATGCCACCCGAAGGTTGCAGGAACAGCAACTCATATTCTGCTTGGGAACCCTGCAGCCCAATGGTATCAATGTGGACTTCACCAGTTTCAAAATCTCCCCTCCCCCCAGTGCACCACACAACCAGCCCAGCTCTTCCCCTCCACCCACTGCATCCCAAAACCAGTCCAACCTGTCTCTGCTTCCCTAACCTGTTCTTCCTCTCACCCATCCCTTCCTCCCACCCCAAGCCGCACCTCCATCTCCTACCTACTAACCTCATCCCACCTTCTTGACCTGTCTGTCTTCCCTGGACTGACCTATCCCCCCCCCACCTATACTCTCCTCTCCACCTATTTTCTTTTCTCTCCATCTTCGGTCCGCCTCCCCCTCGCTCCCTATTTATTCCAGAAACCTCACCCTATCCCCATCTCTGATGAAGGGTCTCGGCCCGAAACGTCAGCTTTTGTGCTCCCGAGATGCTACTGGGCCTGCTGTGTTCATCCTCCCTCACATTTTATTGTCCTAGAAATAAATATATTAGCTTATGCCTTGAATTGAAAAAGAAATTAAATACAGCATTTGAGGAAGAGCAACAGCTGCAATACAGGTTGTTAGGATACAAGTGTTACCAATGTACTATTGAGTCTTCCAAGCAGATATGAAAACTAATTAAAGAATGTCAAACATTTTGAGATAACATGACCCCAGACAGGAGTCAAACATTGAGTAGAGTACAGCCTCAGAGTCAAAAACTTAACCTTCAATGCATTGTACTCTGTAGCCAGTAAAATTCAAGCCAAAAATTAGTGCTCGAAGATTAGTATGATTAGAATGGAATGGAGATCGCTAAATTGTTTTGAGGAAAACTCTTTTCAACCATGGATGAAATGTCATCTACTATCAAATAGGCACATACATCAAGAGAAAGCGCAAGCCTAAAACTAAGCTAAATGTCGTGCAGTTAAGTTGCTTGACAAAGGTGACACAATCCAGATACTAGTACGCATCGTCTGAAAAGTCCTAGGAGGCACTAGGATATATAGTACCTGACATTTGCAACTTGAACTGGGTAAACAGCAAGGGGTGAACTGGTGTTGGTGTGCTAGTTAGGTTCCATTATTTGCAGACGTTCAATACCTTGATTCTTTCCAGTCTACACCAGTCTGTGGTAAAGAGGCTACTGAAGCTTGACAATGGTGCCCTTTATTCTTTTCAGTCTTTACAGCATATTGTGCCTCAACAGTTCTTAAAGAAATGATAAACTCATTCATCACTTTGTTATCCTCCCCTATCTGAAGGGTAACGATTGATACCACTAGCATTGAGGAAAGATTGACCTCTCGTCCTTATTTACCTGTTCAATGATTAGTAAAGGATTAGGCTCCCTGACTGCTTGTGGCTCTTGGTCAAGCATATTAGTATGTTCTGCTCCTAGTAAACATTACCCTTCTATGGTTTAGCCTGTGGCCATTATACCAGCCTATTACTGCTGTTCCAACTTTGGAACCCAGTTAAACACAATGGCAAGCTTCAAATGCTCAAGCAGGTTCACCCTGACTAACAAACATACCTAAGCTGCCTCAGAGGACCAAACGAAACAATTCATCTCTATTTGAAAGAGATCCACTGAGAAAGCGTTGATTGATATCAGGCCCCATGACCACAGGATGTTTCAAAGTCTTTACAACCAATGAAATAATTTTTGACACTTCTAAATAAGCTGTTTCCTATAGCGATGCAACAAGCTATCACAAACAGTTTGTGTAATAATTGGATAATTAGTTTTATGATGTTGAGGGCTAAATAATGCCGTAGTTGAAATTCTGAATTTAGTAAACAGTGCCTGAAAGCTATTAGGGACATTTCAGTAAAGGTATCAAAAAGAAAATCCTTATCCACTAAAAAACACATTGAACAACTTCCGTTTTTTCCTGAAAAATCAGGTCCAAAGCTGTGCTTCATCACATTGTTATCAAACTAGCACATGCTACTGTAAATGTATATAATGATATCCTTGGTACAATACACAAACATGTCCCAACTAAAATTTAGGGAACTCTCAATTACTTAAACGCTGCATTTCAGCCAAAATTCTATGAAATATCCATTCTGTATGAAAGACAGATCATTGTGTAAAACAGAAAGTAGTTTTCAACTTGGGTAGTGACAACATATTTTGTTCTTGAAGCAGCAAACATGAGTATTCTTCGCATTGAACCCATAAGATTCATTTGAAAATGTAATCCAGAATGGTCAAATATAAACTGGAAAATAAAGAATGTTGAATAACTTTTAATAATTTGAATTGGTTTAATATTTGGGCATTTATGTGGAGATGTTTTAGAATTAATATCTTTCATTGGACAGATTTTGAAGGATTATTTCATGCATGCAGTAGCAGTAGAAATATAATGCATGAGATAAAATTTGGTAGGATACCTCATGGAAAAACTACCTCCAATTTTGCATAGTTTAAGTCTCTATAATGAAGCAGAAATGAAACAATATTTTGACCAGAAAAAAACATTTATTGGAACAGTCTCCTTTTATATTAGATTGTAACAGATTAGTTTCTATGTCCAGTTAGACTTTTACAGGCTACATTAAGTACTTCTCCGTAGACTTTGAAAAAGTACCATCATATAGTAAAATGCCTAACATCAGAAACTAGGTTCACCCAAATAGTAACAAAATGAGAATATCTCTTCGCCCTCTTCTCCCCCTCCACCACCCACCACCCCCCCACACCCCCCACCCCCCACACCCCCACACCCCCGCCGCCAATTCTTTGGGAGGACTTTCTTTTGGGCCAGAGTAGATTCTGTGTATCTTCCATTTACAAAAAATTACATTTTAAACAGTGAACAGGCCAATTAGAAAATCACCACAGCTAATGCAGTAAATCTAATTGCATACCTGTTGCTGTATCCCTTAAAGTTAATAACTCAGTGCATACTAGTGGCTAAATTATATATTTTTTTAAACTGCCATCATGTAATATAACACCTAGCATTCAACATGTAATATACTAAATTTTAACTTAGTTATCTGTATTATCACCAAGTCATTCATCCTTTGGAAGAAGAAATTTGATGTCATCTTCAATTTCAATGGTGAGAAAATTTTTGCTGTATCGCCTATATGGTTCCCCATTTGGCCCAATAAGGAATTTCTCAAAATTCCAGCCAATGTCAGAGCGACGGACTGGCTTCCAATCTATAAACTTTGGATCCCGCATTAAGATGTCAGGATCATCATATGCTTCGGGCAACTTCTTCTTCAGAAAAGTGAAGACTGGATTCTCATCTTCTCCATTCACTTCAATCTTTTTGGACAAATAGAAATTTGGTTCAAAGCCATTGCCTGGACGGACATATTTCAAGGAATTAAGAATCTCTTCATTGTAGATATTTTCCTGCAAAGTCAACGTAAAGGTAAATTAACTTGGTAGATTTCTAAATTGCAGATTTATTTTTTGACAAGCCTTTGGGACCACTATGGAAACACACAGCTGGTCAATCATCATCCTCTTGGGAGCAACTTGAATATTCTCGCTACAGATGCTGATTGACCTGAAGAATGCAAATTATCTGAATTTAACTGATCTTTTAAAATGCTAAAGTAGCTTCAAAAATAAAAGCTTTGTGATATGCTTTGAGGTGTCTAAGATGTGGGAAAGTTTTAGATGAATACAAGTACTTTCAAAGTAAAAAATATTGTTGAATTTATCACTATCTACTGTCACTTCCAACTGAGAGATTTTGTTTAAGGTGAACTAATTTGCATAGTATTACTGAAATTAAATTGATCAGCGATCCTTAATTGCATAGTTTTACTTAAACAATAAAAGTCTGAACTAATCAATGATTATTGGTTAACAATTATCATTACAAACTTTAAGATAACTGAATAAGGAAACTGAAAAGAATTTCCTTAAAATAAAACTATTGTCTTAATCTGAATTTGAAATTTGGAATTCAAAAAATTTGCATTTAAATGGCTACATAAGATAACATTTTAAGTCTTACCAGAAATGTATTAATTTGTATAAACTGGGGCTGCTGCAATATATGCCACTAATTTATTTAGGTTTATACTAGAATCCAAATCAATTAAAATATGTGACAAATGTTCTGCAAGAAAGGACAATATATTTGTCTCAAAAAAAGTGTTCAGTTTACCTGGTAGCCAAATTGGTTGCAGGGAAAACCCAGAATTACAAACCCCTGCTTGCCATAGCGACACTGGAGCTCATTCATCTGGTGGTAATCCCTGATAGTTGTGCCTCATAAGGATGCAACATTTTCAATCAATACCACCTTTCCTACGAGGTTGGAGAAACTGAAGATCTCACCATTGAGAAGTTCCGCAGACAATTCATAAAATGTCATTCCATTATCTGCCATCTTCCTTGCTAGTCTTCAGCACTGTTTTCGGTGCAACACGCTTGCATACAAGAGCGTTTTACTTTTGAATAATTGGCAACGTGCTCGAGATATCAAATCAGTAACAATCCTTTTGACTGAAATTTGTTCCAAGAAAAAGCATCACCACTCTAGAAAAAATTGAAAAGAATACATTGCATTATATCTGCATGCACTCCTGTCTACTAAGCTACATATCCTGTTGTGTTTTTGCTATACTTTTATCAACTTTTTTCCCTATTGTAAATACTTGTATATTTAAAATGGAATACGTCTCTGTAATTACAGAACAAGTTTGCGTGTTTTTTGACAGAGGTCATGCTGTAGTACCTCAATTTTGCAGTTCCAAGCTCACCGGTCTAGATTACACAGAAACTCCTTTGCTCCAGTCAATTTAATTTCTACTTTTCGAGGGCAGGTGGATGGACATCTTGGAACTTCGAACTGAAACCTTATGACAAATGTAAGACTCCATTCACATTCAAAAGCATCTGGCAGTAACATTCGGCATTCTTTAAAGGTCTGCTTAAAGGTTGACTCAAATGAGGAAATACGTGCACAAGTTTCACAGCTACCCGTTTTCAGGAAAATGTAAATGTAAAGAATAAATAGTAAACAATTCAAAAACTTTGCTCATTCTTTAAAATTGTGATTCTATTTTGCCTGGAATGCCAGTCTATTATGCCATCCTACCTAAGATCTACATATGATCTCAATTCCCCATCTATGATAGAGCTACCAAATAATAAAATGTTTTTTCTAGCAAAGTTAAACTGAAACTAAATATTGATAAAATTCAAAACTCTGTAGTAGTTCTAAAGGCTGTGCTCAGTTATGATTTTCAAGCCTTAGTTATAAACGAACTCAGCCAGTAGCAATGAGATTGATTCAGTTCATGTCTTTTGAAAACAATGTAAAATAAAATTGAGCAGAATGGAGACAGACATTTAAACCCAGCTCAACCTAACACTAATTTTAACCTAACCAATATTTCACAACCCTGGATTAAGCAACATAACATCAGCCCAGATTTTTTTTAAAATTCATTCATGGGATGTGGGTGTGACAGGCTGGGCCAGCATTTATTGCCCTTACCTAGTTGCACTGGAGAAGGTGTAGAAAGCCGTCTTTGAAGAGATTGGCACATCATAAACATTCAACTAGCAGGTTGTTTTATCCCAGATGATGTCAAGTTTCTTGACTGTTAGATTTGCATTCATCCAAGTGAGTGGCAAGTATTTTATCATGCTTCTGATACGTGCCATGTAGTTTATGGACATGCCTTCGTGAGTCAGGAAGTGAGTTACTGCAGGATTTCTGGCTCTGATCTGCTTTTGTAGCCAAAGTATTTATATGGCTAGTCCAATTTCTAGTCATGGTAACCCTCAGGATATAGATAATGGAGGATTCAGTGAAGGCAATACTTTTGAATGTCAAGTGACAATGATTAGTTATCTTTCTTGTTAGAGATTGCGTGGTGCAAATGTTACTTGCCAGTTCCCTTCCCAAAACTAGATTATATCTGGGTCTTTCTGCATTTAGACGTGGACTGCTTTAGTGTCTTAAGGAGTTGCAAATGATGCTGAACATTGTGCAATCATCAACACACATCCCAATTCTGACCTATGACTGACCAAACGTTGGATGCTACTGTGAAGAAAATCTGCATATATCCTGCAGCATATGCAGCTGAAGTTACTGACCTCCAACAATGACAATCATCTGCCTTTCTCCAGTTATGACTCCAGCCAGCTACAATTTTTTTTTCCTTTATTCGTTCACTGAATGGGGGTATCACTGGCTAGGCACCATTTATTGCCCATCCCTAACTGCCAAGAGGACAGTTCAGAGTCTTGCAGTGGGTCTGGAGTCACATGTAGGTCAGACCAGAGAAGGATGTCAGTGTCCTTCCCTAAGGGGGTTAGTGAACAAGATAGGTTTTTCCTGGAAATTGACAATGTATTCACAGTCAAGATTAGATTCTTAATTTCAGATATTTATTGAATTCAAATTCTACCATTTGCCATGGATTCAAACACAGGTCCCCAGAACACTAGCTGGGTCTCTGAATTAACACCACTAGACCATTGCTTCCCCTATAATGAAGTCAGGAGTTGAGTGGCTTGTTAAATCCAAATTATGCATCAACGAGCAAATTACTGTGAAACAATTGCTGGTTGATTCACTACTGATGACCCCCTTCCATCACTTTTCTGATGAATGAGAGAGGTTTAATGGGGTGGTAATTGGCAAGGTTGGATTTGTCCTGCTTTTGAGGAGAGGACATACCACGGCCACACATACTGGTAGAAACCAGTCTTATGACTGTACTGGAACAGCTTTTCTTAGAAAAAAACAGTTTCAAGAGCACCTTCCAACCTGCAACATAACCATTTAGATGAATAAGTATAGCATATGCATGGAAACATCACCACATGCAAGTTTAATTCTGGTCTCCCTGGTACCGGAGGGATATTGTTAAACTTGAAAAGGCTCAGAAAATATTTACAAGTATGTTTGAGTGAGTGATAATGGGAACTGCAGATGCTGGAGAATCCAAGATAACAAAGTGTGGAGCTGGATGAACACAGCAGGCCAAGCAGCATCTCAGGAGCACAAAAGCTGACGTTTCGGGCCTAGACCCTTCATCAGAGAGGCTCTCTGATGAAGGGTCTAGACCCGAAACGTCAGCTTTTGTGCTCCTGAGATGCTGCTTGGCCTGCTGTGTTCATCCAGCTCCACACTTTGTTATTTACGAGTATGTTGCCTGGTTTGGAGGATTTGAGCTATAGAGTGAGGCCAAATAGGTTGAGGCTTTTTTGTTTCCCTGGAGCATCAGCGGCTGAGGGGTGACCTTATAGAAGTTTATAAAATCATCAAAGGCATGGATAGGGTGAATAACCAAGATCTATTTCCAAGGGTAAGTGAGTCCAAAACTAGAGGGCTTGGGTTTAAGATGAGTGGGGTTACATTTAAAAGGGACCTGAGGAGCTACTTTTTCACACAGTGGTGAATGGTGTATATCACAGGAAGTGGTGGAGGTGGGGTACATTTACAACGTTTAAAAGGCCTTTGATGGGTACATGAATAGGAACGGTTTAAAGGGATATGGACCAAATGCTGGCAAATAGGACTAGATCAGATTGGGGCATCTGGTCAGCGCAAATGAGTTGGACAGAAGGGTCTGTTTACATGCTGTATAACTATGACTCTACAGTTCATTGCCTCAGTTTTCCTTTTATTCTAACGTCTGGCCTTCCCCCATGATTTAGGCTTGTCTGGTTAGTTGTGTAATTACACAATCAAAACGGCAGGACTGCAGAATTTTCTCCCACTGTTTAACAGGCATGTAGCTCTTTGTTATCTCATGTTCGTCCTTCAAGGCAAGAATGGCTATGTTTGTCATTTAGACTGTTCGATAGGAATAGTTCGATAGGATAGTTCAAAACTTCAAAAATCTGGAGAATTAAACAAGAGAGACTTCCAAAAAATGAAACCAGATGGATCCAACACACCACGCTTCTACGGACTACCAAAAATTCACAAACCAGGAGCCCCCCTCAGACCCATAGTCTCGCTACCTGGAACACCAACCTACAGATTAGCCAAGGAACTACACCAAAGACTAAAACACCTAGTAGAAGACTCACACCATTCCATTCGCTCCACCCAAGAATTCCTGAACACCAAAGACACCAAAATAGAAGAGGATGAAATAATGGTCTCCTTTGACGTAACAGCCCGGTTCACATCCATCAACATCAACCTGGCCAAAGAAACACTGACTACACTATTAGAAGAACCAAAGACACATACACCAGACACCACCAACCTCATCAGCAAGGACAACATCATCAAGCTAGTGGACCTATGCCTTACCACCCACTTCACTTTCAATAACAAAACCTACAGACAAACCAACGGTAACACCCATGAGATCTCCGATATCAGGGTTCTTAGCAGAGGCAGTAATACAGAGACTCGAACATACAGCTCTGCCAATCACCCAACCCAAACTTTGGGTCCGCTACGTGGATGACACCTTTGTCATCACTAAACAAAACAAATTAGAGGAAACCTTCAAGACCATCAATAATACCCTTACTGGCATAACATTTGCAAAAGAGGAGGAAAACAACAACAAACTGCCATTCCTAGATGTCACAGGAGAGCGAACAGTCAATGGGGAACTTCAAACCAGCGTCTACAGGAAAACAACACATACGGACCAAATACTGAACTACAGGAGCAACCATCCCAACACCCACAAACAAAGCTGCATTAGAACATTATTCCAACGAGCCACCACACACTGCAGCACAGAGGAATTACGAAGAGCCGAAGAAAATCACCTATACAGCGTATTCAAAAAGAACGGGTAGCCAATGAACACAGTCCGCTGATTTCTCAGCAACAAACCCAAACAAACAGACAAAACGGGCCCAGAAATCATAACCACTCTCCCCTACATCAAAGACATTTCCGAAATGACTGCCAGACTACTCGGACTTCTTGGCATCAGGGTAGACCACAAACCCACCAACACACTAAAACAGCAGCTAATGAACTTAAAAGACCCTATACAGACAACAAGCAAAATGGACATCATCTACAATATACCTTGCAAGAACTGTGACAAACACTACATTGGACAAACTGGCAGAAAGCTAGCCACCAGGATACATGAACATCAACTAGCCACAAAACGACATGACCCACTGTCACTAGTATCCTTACATATAGATGAGGAAGGACACCACTTTGATTGGGACAACACATCCATCCTAGGACAAGCCAAACAGAGACACACACGAGAATTCCTAGAAGCGTGGCATTCCAACCGGAACTCCCTCAACAAACGCATTGATTTGGAGCCAATCTACCATCCTCTGAGAAAAAGAACAGGAAATGGCATCACCAATGCAGGAAATGACATCACCAACCCAAGGAAACCTAAACAGATAAATAGAAAGCGGGACATAACACCAGCGCTTCATCGGAGGCTCACTGATGATGTTACCTAGAATGGTGACGAAACGTCTGAAAGCTAACCTTCCAGCTCAGCGAGCAAACTCACATCCAGAAACTCAACCTGAGCTACAAATCTTCTCAAAACTCGGTGGTCAAGAGGGAGTTGCCTTGGGAGTCTTCAACATTAATTTCAAACTCAATGAAATCTCAAGGAATCAAGTCAAACATGACAAAGAAACCTCTTTCTGATGCCCATTTACTATTTCCACCCCAAACACATCCTTAGCAAACTCTATAACTTAGAACCAATACTCCTCTATGATGAATACTATTTGGAGGTTGCACTGAAAGTGACAATGACTTCAATGTCCATCACCAAGAATCGCTTGGTAGCTCTGCTACTGACCAATCTGGCAATGTTATAAAAGGTATAGCTGCTAGATTGAGTTTGCAGTAGGTGGTGAGGAAAGAGGTGAGAGGCATAGATAGAGTTGATAGCCAGAGACTATTTCCCAGGGCAGAAATGGCTAGCACGAGGGGTCATAGTTTTAAGCTGGTTGGTGGAAAGTATAGAGGGGATGTCAGAGGCAAGTTCTTTACGCAGAGAGTTGTGAGAGCATGGAATGCGTTGCCAGCAGCAGTTGTGGAAGCAAGGTCATTGGGGTCATTTAAGAGACTGCTGGACATGTATATGGTCACAGAAATTTGAGGGTGCATACATGAGGATCAATGGTCGGCACAACATTGTGGGCTGAAGGGCCTGTTCTGTGCTGTACTGTTCTATGTTCTATGAAACCAACAAGAAGGAACAATCTGCTTGACTTTATCCTCCCCAATCTACCTCTCTCAGATTTATATGTTCATGACAGCATTGTTAGGTGTGACCACCATTATGGACATAAAGACCCAAGTTCACATTGAAGATATCTTCCATCATGTTGTGTGGCAGTACCATTGTGCCAAATAGGATAGGTTTCAACTTAAAGGAAAAATGGAAATACGCCATGTCCTTTCATTGGGACTAGATTTGATGCTTTTGCACTAGCATCCATTGTCTTTTGGAGCAAAAAAACGGTAACTATCGAGCAACAGCTTATGGATTGGTCATAAGTCAGTTTGTCACTGAATTGAGAAAAGAGAAATAGTTGGAAGTCAGACTTTCAAGCCTACCTGCAACTAAAATTGCGCTCTCCTTTTAGTTGGAAAAGAAATAACAAAAACTTTGACTATAACAAAACTCATTAATGCTCAGTTTAGATTCCACCACAGCCATTCAGTTCCTGATTTCATTGCAGCCTTGCTCCAAACATGGACAAAACAGCTCAACTTCAGAAATAGGATTAGAGAGACTGCCATTGACATCAAGGAAGTTTTTGACTGAGTACGGCATCTGGAAGCCCATGCAAAACTGAAGTCAATGGAAATTAGAGGTAAATCTGCTTTCCAGTTGGAATATCATACCTCCCAAAAAGGAAGATGCTTGTAGTTCTTGGAGAAGCATCACCTCAGTTCAGGGACATCACTGCAGGAGATCCTTAGAGTTGTGCCGTATGCAAAATTATCTCCAGCTGCTTCATTCCTTCCCTCCATTTTAGGTCAGAATTGAGATACTCATTGATGATTGTACCATATTAAGCACACACCTCAGTTACAAAAGCAGTCTGTATCAATAAGCAGGACTTGGCCAACATTCAGATTCAGACTAATAAGTGGCAAGTAACATTCATTCTGTGCAAACATCAAGCAATGAGCATGTCTTAAAAAATGTTGTGACTTTCAACAGCATTACCATTACAAAAACCCTGATCATCAACATTCTGAGGGTTACCATTGACCAGAAACTGAACTAGACTAGACATTTAAATACTGCGGTTACAAGAGCAGGTCATATGCTAGGAATTTTGTGTAACTCACTTTCAATCTCTGAATTCTGATCCATCATCTACAAGGTACAAATCAAGATTGTGATGGCTAATTCTCCACTTGCCTCAATGGGTTCACTCGATGCTTGACACCAGCCAGGACAAAGCAGGCCACTTGTCTGACATTATATCTCCTACATTCAACATTCACTTCACCACCAGCTCACAGAGGCAACAATGTGCACCATCAACAAGATGCACTGCTGTAACTCATCAGCACCTTCCAAATCCAAAACCTCTGTCACGAAGAAGGTCATGGGCACGAGATGCATAGAAATATCATCTGCATTTCCATGCATCTCCTGCAAGTTTCCTCCAAACTACACACCATCCTGACTTAGAACTATATTGCTGTTCCTTCATTATTACTAGGTAATCATTCTGGAATTTCTTTCCTAACAGCACTATGGTGTTCCCACAACCCAAGGACTGCAGTGGTTCAAGAGGGCACCTCAGCAGCATATTTGCCAGAGCAATTACAGACAGGCAATAAATGCTGGCCTAGCCAGTGACATCCATGCCTTGTACAATTTTTTTGAAAAAAACATGGAGACAGCCCTTAATGTGAAGATGATTTCTTACAGGGGAATTAGTGAGGACAAGGTCAAGTAGATTTTCTCCTCATATTGGTTCTATGCTACTCTATTCTGCCACAAGCCAAGTATGGTACATATGCTCTCTGAGATCCATTCAGCTTTGATGCTACAGCGGTACCTTAGTGAAAAACACGAGTCACTCAGCCCTTGCTACCCTCAGTGCTTCTTGCAAGTGATGTTTATCCAGATGAAGAACTGATTCATCACCTGAAGGAAGGCAAGAGGCAGCAATTAAGCAGCAGATTTCTTTGTTAGCAAAGTGTGAAGCTGGATGAACACAGCAGGCCAAGCAGCATCTTAAGAGCACAAAAGCTGACGTTTCGGGCCTAGACTTCTTTGTTCTCGTTTGGCCTGATACCAAGTGGCTTCATAGGATCCAAAATTACTGTTAAGGACTTCCAAGGCCATTCATTTCTGTCACGGTGTTGGCACCTCTGGTAATTTCTTGGTCACATTGCTTCTGAATCACAAACTAAACTTCACATCTTTTGCAAAAGCTGCCCCGAGATGCATGAATATTACTACAAGCAGGATTTTCTTCTCAGATTTCTTTGTAATTTGAGACAGGGCATAGGAAAATACTTTCCTCTAAATGATGCTCCTTTTTCTTTCTGCTCTATTCACTAAGTTCCCTCTTTCACAAGAAAAAATGTTGGAACTCAGAACCATCAAAGATTTCCTGGGCTTTTATCACATGACCTGCTCAGTCCAACCTTTTCAGGCGGTTCAGGTTTACAGCAGCTGCAGTTCCTTTTTGAATTTTCTTTCTCAGGTCATCGGGAGGTTGTTTCATGATACCAGTCTTGATTTTCTTCGTTCTTTTACCGACGCTGTAATAAACTTAAATAAAAACCAAAAGATCTGCAGATGCTGTAAATCAAGAGCAAAAACAAAGTTGCTGGAAAAGCTTAGTAGGTCTGGCAGCATCTGTGAAGGAGAAAACAGAGTTAACGTTTCGGGTCCAGTGACCCTTCCTCAAATCAGGAAGGTTCCGGACCCGAAACATAAACTCTGTTTTCTCCTTCACAGATGCTGCCAGACTTGCTGAGCTTTTCCAGCAATTTCTGTTCTTGTTCTTGCTATAATAAACTTTCCTCACCCTATGATGTTGTAACGGAGTCTGTGGCAATCTAATCTGACTCATCCTTCCCTAGGACATTAAAACCTTTCAAACTCTCCTCCCTCCAACGAATAACTGACTTCCAAAGCACAAGCGGTACGAAATTAAATCCCAAAACTGTTGGAAAGTTTCAAGCAGCTGCTGTACAACTAGTATTTAGATTCAATGACCATTGACTTGGAAGACGGAGTGTCCTCAGCCTTGCTTTCTGAACTAAACATAAAATGTTGGAAAAATACTCAGTCAGCAACTGTGATTACAAAACTACTGTTTCAGCTCGACGGCCATTGACTTGTGTTGATCGTTTTCTCGTCGACATGTGAGTTTTGACCTACCGCCTTTGGTATTTTAAAAAGAACGACGATTGTATGCACGCACTCACTCACTCACCCATCCGTTCCGTTTACTCCTCTGATGCACGACCCTGGCCGCCCAGTGAGATGTTTTAACCGTTGAACCGTTAAATTCGGTAACAATGCGAGGCGGGTGGAAGATGACTGTTACGGGGCAGGATCTCCCGCCAGCTCGAGCCGGCGACCGTTACCGTTACCGTCCCGCGGGCGGGCGCGAGCTGGTGACCGTTGACCCTCCACCTCCCCCGCGAGCAAGTGAGCGCGCGCCAGCTTCAAACTCTCGAGGGAATTCATCTCACCAAGCGGCCGGCGAGTAACTGGCCTCCTACCCGAGACAGTGCCAACAAACCCTCATCATTCGTTTCAAATCGTGCTCCTGTTAAATATATTTGTTTTAATTTAACTTAGAATTGCCACTTCTGCTTTTCGAAAACTCGAGCCTTCACACCTAGTAGTGCCAGCTCATATTTATAGATGATCTGGCAATATCACATCTCTGAGAACTTGCTGTTCGCAAATTGGTTGCTCCTTATCCTGCATTGCAGCACTAACGGCACTTCAGAAGTAGCTCATTTTCTGTAAAGTTTTTCCCAGACGTCCTGAGGAAATGAAAGGGCTTCTCTACGTAAGTGCAAGTCTTCTATTTTGGTGCTAACATTATGTTTTAACCATCCTCAAGTCTTCAGTATGAATGCTTTGGAAATAGTTTGGTGGTTCAACTGCCTGTTACAATTCATATATGTAAACCTTAATAATTCCATAAGATCAATTGTGGTGAGTCTTCACCAATGTATAAGATGTTTGTGCCTACTTATACTGAATCAATAATTTTTCATGAGGTCAATTCATTTAACTATTAATTATTGGCACTGTCACATTCAAAGCAAGATGGTAGTATTATTGTTTAGAAATTATCAGCACCCATTCAAATGCCAAATAAGAACAAAAAGTGCTGGGGACACTCAGCAGATCTGGCAACATCTATAAAGAGAGAAACAAAGTTAACATTTTTGAAAGCATTAACTTTGTTTCTTCCTCCTGCCAGACCTGCAGGCCATCTCCAGCACTCTCTGTTTTTATTTCAAGTCTCCAGTATCTGTAGTATTTTGCTTTCATTCAAATCCGAGTCTGGTTCAAGATTGCAGAAGCCATAAATGGACTGAGAGGATGTTAAATGAATAGGTAAACGTTTGAGCCAGAGTTCACCGTCAGAAACTGTACTCGGTGATGCCTGTGATTTTTGTCTCATTTCTTCAAGAATGCCTTCTACGGGAAGATCTAGCAATCAGAAAACGAACAAGGATACTGGAAAAGAGGAGCACAATTTTATTCGGAGCACTTTCAATCACTTCTTCAGGAGAGATTTGCAGAGAAAGACTGTTGTACCTCCATGGAAAGAATTGTATTTTATGCTACATGGTGGAAGTAGGTATTGACATTGAGTGTCAATATCAGCCCCTATAACTGCAGATCAGGGCAAAAAATTAAATAGTGATACAGTTTGGAAAAAAAGTAGTTTTCACTGGCAGGAGGTGAAGCAACATGAGGACATAAATTTAACACTATTGAACCATTGGGAGATAAGAGTTTCTTTTAAACACATCTACTCGATCTGGTTTGCAAAGCTTAAAAGGGTAGGAGAAGGAGTTTTAATAGTAATTTCAAAAAGGATTCAGATTATCTGGCTTCAAAAGAAAATAACTCCCATGCTGTGGGGTAAGAGCAGGAAAGTGTGCCCATTAGGATAGCCTGTTCAATGAGCACATGTAGGGACAATATGCCCATAGGTCTCCTATGTTACATAATTCTATGGGGAGGTTTGGAAAGGCAACATATCGGCCACTCTCTACTTCTTCCTTGGATGCCAGCTTACTCTTTTTACCTTCTAAAACTAATGCTTCACACTACATATGTCACCTCTCTGACCAGCAATTACTTGCATGCAGAACCTTATCATTTTTCACATTAACCTAGTAATACCACTAGATCTCATAGTTTCTGCTTGATGTTATCAAGAGGATTGCCTTTTAGCCTTTACCTAATTCACTTAACCTCGTTGCAGGAGAAACTTGTGCAGGGTGCTCATGAGTGGCAGGATACAAGAGGGAACATCCCCACATAATGCATCCCCAACAAGGAGCAGACCATGGACCTGCTGGGGAAGATTCTGCCAGAGACTCATCTCAAGCAGCCACAGGGCATCCATGCAATATCCACCAATGGTGTCTGCAATCAGGTAACTGACACCTTTTTAAAGGAGCTGGGGCATCCATTCAGTTTGACATGAAAAGCAAGGTAGCAGTACGATGGAACCATTCAGTTTTATCATTTATTTGATGAGCCATAGTGCAAGGTGTAATAAAGGGCATCTACATAATCTACCATTATCCCTTTCATTTTTCTTCACCAAATTAATTCTGTATAGTTTGTTGATAACCCAGACTATGCGTGACCAGATTCTTAGAAACCTTCATGTAAATGCCATCATCCTGAAAGTTATCATGATGCAGCAAGCCTCAGGAATTATACACTCGATAAGCCTTTCAAGGAAAATTACAAAGAATATTTACAAATGACAAAGCATAATTCTGCAATGACTGATAAAGTCCCTTGAAGAGCTGTAATCACTGTATCTGCATGCACTACAAATTGTAGTGATAGAATGATTTTTGAAAAGACATTTTGTCCTTAAAAGATGTTTTTCATGCCTTAGTTTTCATGGAAGACTTTTGCAATATGCTTCAAATCATAGCTGTTTATGGCCTACACAAACTTGCAATCCAAAAATGCCTAAACACTGAAAATCTTGGGGAAGTGTCCTCACCTATTTTAGAAGCAGATCAGCTTGGTATAATGCACCTTGAGGAACATAATTCAGAGAGCCCCTCATTGGCAGCTGCAAGAAACATTTTAACTCAATTTACCAGTGAAACATTCTCATGCAATTAAACAAAATCAAGTCTTATCATAGTTCATTATTATTCCTTTCACCACCTCAAAAACAAATTTCTTTTCAACCCATTACATATCCTAACAAAAAACAATAATCCTCTTTGGCCACTACTTATCTGGTAAATCAATGAGCATAAAATAGGTACACATTGTTTTTTAATTTAAAAACAAATTATACTGAATATTAACTATCCTGTGCCTTCATCATGCTGTACTTATCCAAAGTATCAAAACATGCCTTGCTTTCTCCTATAATTATGCTTTCCCCTAGGTGCAATCTCAGGGCCAGTGTCATGACAGATAATTGTCTACTCCTGTAATCAAAAAAGGCTGATTGGACTAAGATGTGACCTTGATCCTGTGAGGGAGGCAGTGCTGTCTGCATCTCTGGAGCATCTACCTAGGCAGCTTCGTCTCTTCTCACATGCAGAACTTGAATGATACTGTGGGAGGTAAGGCCAAAAGCCTGCATAAGAGACTGTCCCAAAAAACACAACCTCATGCATATTGTCTCCAATCTTTACCGCTTACCAAACTGTCTGTTGTATCTGTCTTTCTGACTAATAGGTTGTCTGCTCTAATGACAGCTATGAGGTCCTGAGAAACATTGTCCATTATACTAGCCTCATTATCTAAAAGTTTGAAAGTGCTATCTTTGGGCAAAGAAGTTGCAGATGGAATTCAACCCAGAAACGTGTGAGGTGATTCATTTTAGAAGATTAAATTTGACAGTGGAATACAGGGTTAGTGGCAGGATTTTCGTCAGTGTGGAAGAACAGAGGGATCTTGGGCTCCACGTCCATGGATCCCTCAAAGTTGCTACACAAGTTGATAGGGTTGTAAAGTAGGCATATGTTGTGAGGCTGGATGAACACAGCAGGCCAAGCAGCATCTCAGGAGCACAAAACCTGACGTTTCGGGCCTAGACCCTACGCCCGAAACGTCAGCTTTTGTGCTCCTGAGATGCTGCTTGGCCTGCTGTGTTCATCCAGCCTCACATTTTATTATCTTGGAAATCTCCAGCATCTGCAGTTCCCATTATCTCTGAGGCATATGTTGTGTTGGTTTTCATTGGCAGGGGAATTGAGTTTAAGAGCTGCGAGGTTATGTTGCAGCTCTATAAAACTCTGGTTAGACCAAACTTGAAATATTGTGTTCGGTACTGGTCACCTCATTATAGGAAAGATGTGGAAGCTTTGGAGAGGGTGCAGAGGAGATTTACCATGATGCTGCCTGGACTGGAGGGCAGGTCTTATGAGGGAAGGTTGATGGAGCTAGGGCTTTTGGAGCAAAGAAGGATGAGAGGTGACTTGGCAGAGATGTACAAGATGATGAGAGGCATAGATAGAGTGGATAGTCAGAGACTTATTCCCAAGGCGGAAATGACTATTACAAGTGGGCATAATTTTAAGTTGATTGGAGGAATGTACAGGGGAGATGTCAGAGGTAGGTTCTTTACACAGAGAGTGGTGACCGTGTGGAATGTGCTGCCGGCAGTTATAGTGGGGTCAGATACCTTAGAGACTTTTAAGTGACTCTTGGATAGGCACATGGAGGATAGTAAAATGTACGGTTTTAAAGGGTAAATTGATCTTAGTAGGATAATGTGTCGGCACAACATTGTGAGCCGAAGGGCCTTTATTGTGTTGTACTGTTCTATGTTCTATCTATTCTGTTGCTGCACAGGAAAAGTTGTCTGATTTCTGGCCATTTCCAGAATGAGGAGTTATTGCAAACAGTTGTGCTGATTCCTGAAAATGTAAGCGTCTGTGATGTTCCCAAAAATGAGAGCTATAGAATCGAGATTAGCAACTGTCAGTCATGACACATTCTTGCAGACTGATGCTCTTTGAATGTCCTTTTTTTCAGGAGTGTACACAAAAATAATGGGTCTCACAATTTGAAAGGTGGTAACACCCAAAGAATATCTGCAGCCACTCATCTATCTTCCACGTGCCCAAAATCACATCTTCACTAACATGATTTAGTTCCAGTAATCTGATTCTTGGAAAAGAGAAAACAAGTAACTTGGAACAACTTCAAGAATGTTCAGGCAGAGGAAAATGAAACAAGATCATACTTCAGTGTAGCCTAATTCACATCATGCTGTTTCTTCATCTCATGATCACTTTCATCATTATAATCAATGATGAAATTTCTGCCTTAATTATTTTCCTTCTTATCATCTTTCCCTTCACAGATCCTGGCTGTCTGTTGCAGAAATTATTGTGCAAAAGAAGAGTATAACCTTAGATTTGATAAAGTTTAGCCCTTTGGATTAGGGAGCTGAAGAAGTGTCTGGAAGCTCTTGTGTCACTGTTCTACCAATGTGCAACGTTCATTGTCTGACTAATTTCACCACCAATGACTGCTAGAGAAGTATATCACCAACATCTTGATGGCTTACTGCTCCAGAAAGATGGACTCTTTGATATCCAGGAACTTCCATCTTGTCCTTCTTCTTTAACAAGTATTATGCACAGGTTTCTTGTAACAAACTTGAGTGCAATGCATTTTGGCTAGCATTTGAAAAATATAGCCAAGTGGCTTCAGAGAGCTGAGGTAATATAGCTGGCGTACGAATATCTTAAAGAAGAGGAAGAAATTTTCAGGACCTACATGCAAGTAATTACTGTTAGATAAGATGACAATAAATATGGTAAGATAGCGAGTGGACTTCGCCACTGAAGTGATAACGGTGTCATGTCCAGCTACAAATTTCAGAATGTCATCAATGTGTTGTTGTCCACAGTCTTATGGGAAGAAAACGATAGCAGCTAATGTGTTCTTAGTTTTTCTTCATTAAGTCATTGAGTATTTACTAGAACTGGCCTACAGTATGTGGCAAGTGTGATTGCCATATGTCCATATGGCACAGAAGGATATTTTTAAGGCTTCCTCCCAAGAACACAGCAATCTTTTTACTGCCTTTAGTACAGGAATATTTGTCCATTAGATTTCATAAATCTTTTGCCTGCCCAGTTCACTGAAAGCAATCAGTGGGTGGAATGTCTCCTTTCTGACCAAACACAAATCTTAATGATCCAGTGAATTTTCACAGCTATTTTCTTCTGGTTGTGATATTCACATTGTCATTCAGTCAGCCTGCATTCATAGGTGCTCACAGTAACCACAGATTTTAAATCAGTCTTCAACACCCAAGAGGGAATATATTAATTTAAGGTGCTGCCTCTCCCAAAGTTGACTCTCCTGTATAAAGTAAATATAGTACTGTATTGCAAACAAACAAAAAAATAGAAATTTCTAGAGAAACTCAGTGGGTAAGGTAGGAATTGTGAAGAGAAACCAGAGTTATATTTTGAGATAACAAAGTGTAGAGCCGGATGAACACAGCAGGCCGAGCAGCATCTTAGGAGCGCAAAAGCTGACATTTCGGGCCTTGACCCTTCATCAGGCTTTTAATAGTTGTGACCATTTCATATTCTGTGGGGCAAAGTGTGACAAGAGAGAAGGTAAATAGTTTGATTGATGAGAATCTCCATTTTAGTTGTAGAGATCAATGTTGATCACCTTTGATCATTATGACTCCAACACAATTCCAACACCTAACAATGAAAATTTATAAAACTGAATTAGTTGAAAGTATTGTACAATTCACAGCAGTCCTTACACAAACATTCAATAGTATGCCAATTAAAAATATTACTAATCAATAAGTCTTATTACTATTTCCCTGTATCTTCACATTACTCATGTATGTGTTTCTAATGCTAAGTAGTAAACCAGATTTTGTTATGTTTTTCCATGCAGTGAAGTAAAATGTCTGAGAAACTGAAACAGTGCAGGGAAGATCTAGCTGCTGCTCTGGACCGAGCCCTGGAGGACAACATTGTATCTCCTGTGTTCTCTTCTGATCCTGAGTGGCTTGAGTCAGGAAGGTTACTGCAACCAAATGCTAGTGCATTCATTAACCATCCCATTGCTAGAGTGTATTCACCTTTCAGTTCGCCACATCTCACCCAACCAGTTCTGCAAGTATTATCGGAGAGAGGACAATATTACTGTGTGCCTGCAGAACTTTCCCTGATGGATTGCAATAACATTTCCTTTAAAGTAAAACGGCTTGTTTTTGGAAATGCGGAAGGCTTTGTTATGAATGCTAATGTTCCAGTCCCTGATGGTCCCTTTGAAAATGGTTGTGAGAACACAGATAATTTTACACAAGAATATATCAGGTACTGAATAACAAAGATCAGAATTATACAACTTGCTGACATTGATTATACATCTTCCCGTCTCACATTCTCAGTAAAATGTCTCAAAGCACTTTAGACTACAGAGAAGATGGATAAGATGAGCAAACGGTAGTGATAGCAATGCTAGGACAAGAAATTAAAGGTACCCTTGAAAACCAGGAGACCAACTCCTGGAAGGATCTGATTAGACAAGGGTAGAAAGTTCCAGCAGGTACGATTGCAGTAAATAAGTGGTTGCCAAGCTGTGATTGGAGAAGTCAACAGTTAAAAGTTCTCTATGAAAGCACAATTTGGTGTGTGCTGCAAAAGGAGATTGTAAAGATTAGGTAGTTTGAGGTCATAATGCAATTGGAAACAATAGTAATGTTGAAATTAATATGCTAGGACAAGTGCAGTCATACGGAACTTGGAACATACTGTGGTTCCATGAATGAGACTTCTTCTATCTGTAAGTACACAGGATGTAATGCTTCGTAAAAGTTGAGCTTCTCAAAAAAGCTGAAGCAGATAGTGACCGGGTGAAAGATTAGAGATTTCAAATTTTGAAGGGAGGAAGGCGTGAAATAAGGTTTCAATAAAGAAAGGAAGAAATAGGCAATGTCTGACAGAATAAAGCAGCCTTCATAATGGAATAGATGATTAAAGGGAGCTAAGTGCAGGGTTAAGCACTGCACCAAAGTTCCACACCTTCTGAATATAGAATGTTGATGTGGTAGTCAGGTCATACCAAGAAGCATAGAAATGTTGCCAAGAGACAAATTCTTGGTCATGCTGATATTCAGCAAGAGGACATTTTAGCTCATGCAAAAATCTGATATCAGACTAGCAGGTTGGAAAAGGAGAGGCATGGACACTAGAATGCTGGAAGTCACTGCAAGCAAAGAAGGTATTAGTGTAGGATTTAGGTTAGATATTAGAGCAAAACCAGAAAAAAAATCTTTGCTTTGAACTTAGGAAAGACAGCCAAAGACGATCAACTGGTCAATGATGTCAGGAGCAACAGAGGTTCAAGGGGATAAGGAAAATTCATACATTGGTCTTGGTCAATCAGATTTTGAGTTGGATTTTGTCAGTTCTGAAGAAGTCCCATTACTCATTTAAAAACAGGGGCTACCCCGATCTGACAAGGATTAGGTCCTTAGAAGTGGCATTTTGCTGGGCTGCCATCCAATTGATGATGATAATGCCCACCTCCCCCACAGCTGCTGATCCAAACAGTGGATTGGCAGTGGTGCAGATTGAAATTGCCATGCCATGAAATTGCAGGACAATGCTGAGGAATCCTCAATGATGTGTAAGATTTCCTGAGCATGACCACATATGATTTTTAGACCTTAATACAAAATGTGAAACGCAGTAGCTGTTTAACTTTTATTCTGTAAATTTATGGAGCCTGCATTTTGCAATGTATTGTCATTATTTGAATATTTAAATGTTCATAATTGTGTAATCCTTTTATTTCATACTTTATTTTAATTATTGTCTATATTATGTTAACTGATTACTTGTTTTATTTATAATGTCATCAGAATGCACCCACTGATATGATTGTTCAATAAAATAATTATCCATTCAAGCCAGAGTCAGACAAGAACCCCCAACAAACAGTGCCTCCAGGGGAGGTACCTTTTTAGATCAAGGAGCATTCATCAAAGATGACACTATCGACGTCCATTGTGGCTGTGGAGGTGGGAGGTGGCTTTTAATTGGGTTCGTAAGTGACCACCTAGTAGCCGCAGTGCAAAGATTTCGCAATTGATAACATGTTATGGCAGGAGGGAGACACCAGATTCCCTTTCTGCAACCTTCCCAATGCAACAATACCAGAGTCCCGAGCTGGTCAGCAAAGAACTGCAAAAAGTCGGCCTGATATTTGTGATTTGAATTAACACAGAATCAGTACTCTGTGGTGAGCAAAAAATTGTGTTGAGGAACTCATAAGCATTATTTTTCTCATGCATTCACTTAAATTTTTAAAAATGCATGTCCTTTTTTCAAAAGTTCTTCACAAGAAGCCAACAATTATGCATGTCTAGAAGCACAGGGAAATAGTTCTCCAAGCAATTCATGTGAGGAACTGACGAAGAATCTTCTGGAAGTTATAGGTAATTGTTCTTTATTGCCAGAACCACTTCATTATTTAAGTAACACCCAGCAAAATTAGGCTATTTGACTGTTAGTATACAAAAACTATTCCCAAGGGTCTTCTTCATACACTATTTTAATTAAGATTAGCAACTGTAAATGTCTCAAACTAAGACATTTCATACCAATACATTCAAAAAAGTCATATTTCAAAGCATGAGATCAAAAAAATGGTAAGGCCATGTTACAAGCAGGCCAAACACTGAACGTGTTTTGTGGTTGGCTGGCTTGCTGAGCTGATTCATTGTTCCATAGATGTTTCATTACCCTGCTGGGTAACATCATCAGTGCAGCTCCAAGAAGCGCTGTTGTGTTTTCCCGCCTGGTATTTAAACTTGTGTCCGTTGAGCTGGGTTACCTCACTTACAGTTTTCCTTTGCAGTGGAGTACATGTAGGGTCTATGTAGGTAAGCTCTATGTGTTTGTTGATGGCCTTCATTGTGGAGAACCAGGCCTCTAGGAATTCCTGTGCTTGTCTCTGCTTGGCCTGTCCCAGGATCCTAGGGTTGTCCCAATCAAACTGGTGGTTTTCCTCATCCATGTGGATGGAGATGAGTGAGTATTGGTCATGTCTTTTTGTTGCTCGTTGATGTTCATGTCCTCTTGTGGCTAATTTTCTTCCTGTCTGTCCAGTGTAATGTTTGTCGCAATCTTTGCAGGGGTTCTTGTCATGAAACGTCTGTGGAACAACTAACCAGCTCAGCGAGCCAACCAACCACAATATCCACAACCTGAGCTACAAATCTAATTAAAAACCTTACTGAATGCATTTGGTCAACTTTATATCCATGATTGTGAATCTTGAGAACTAAGTACAGGCTTTATACAACACAAAATACCTCACAAATTTTAGTTTGCTATGATAAAATTGGGGAAGTGTTTTGGCAAACTATATTACATCCATACAAACTTGAGAAATAGGTTATATTGAATTTAGACAATCCACCTTGACTACCTGCTGGTCATTGTTTCCTCTCTGCCAGACCATTCTTAAATAGTGGAATGACATTGTCAAGAAACATACTGTCTGCATACCACTCAATCTTGCAGATGTACTGCAGTGATGCCAACTGCTGCTCAAATTCCAAAATCGGAATCCTCCAGCTAATGATATTTTGTGAACAAGGTGTTGTCCAGGATGAGAGAAGTGTCCTGGTGTTCTCACATGGCATGGGATAAACCTTATATGGGGCTAAGATGCTGTGCCTCTCTCTCTTTATTCGACTAACTGAACTTAGCAACATAACAACTCAGTTTCTTTTTTGAAGCTTTAGTGTTTAGCCTTGGGAACAGTGTATCCAGTCCTACACTTGTTCCATTAAAGCCACTTTTCCAGCCTTCCCCATGTTTCTTATAATCACTGCAATCAAATCATACTAACCTGCAAAAAAATTATCTTCACCTTACATTTGAACAGTACCTTTTAGTCAAAGTACTATTTTCAAATTATAGATGCAAGGTATGATGTATTAATTTAAAGATATTTATGCATTGTTAAAATCCCAGCTGATGGTACTACTGCACAAGTCAGATCCCAAAATGAAAGATTGTTGGATAGATCATATGTACTTTTAAAATTTTCATCAACGTTATGAAACATAGTACATACACAAGACTACAGAGTTTTTTACACAACAGAATGGTGGTTTATTACATAAAATAAGAAATAAATTTTAAAAAACTGTCTCAATATAGTCCAAAATTAACACTCAGCAAAACAAAATTTTCAAACTATTTCCTAATACCATCCAATTCCAAAAAGTCAAATCCAGAGAAATTACCCTTCTATTTCATATCTTGAAGGTCATGCAACTGATTCTCCCCAATTTCTTGCCTGTGAACTGTGGACTGTGAGCTTAAACTTTCTCAGCTTTTAATAACCTGCAGATTTCTAACTAATTTCAGATGCTCTGGAAGCTACACATATTAAACATCAGCTGAGGAACCTTATTTCCTGAAATGCTCTGAAAACTTCCTTTTTGCGAGAGAAACTATCCACCCTTTTCACAGCTGTTGTTGATCCTTTCATCAATAATGCTACAACCCCACCTTATCAATTCCTTTCCTATCCTTTACACTGGCAACAGTCTGGTGACTGCCACAGCATAACTTTATCACATTCTTCCTCCACCCCAGTGTACAGGAGCCACCCATAGTGGCACTGATTTAGCTTTGGCTGTACTCTCCTGAGGAGCTATCATCCTCACCAATAGCCAAAATGGAATACCAATCAGTAAGCATAAAAGACTCAGGAGACTCCTGCATTGCTTGCCTGATGCTCTTGGAATACCTAGCAATCACTCAATCTCTCAAAACTTGTACACCTTTATTACTCACAATGTGACCTAAACATGCTATCCACATAGTCTCCTGGCTTGCAAAAGCACAATGGTAACTTCAACCACAGCTCAGATTCTGAAATTCAGAGTTCAAGGTTGTGCAGCAGAAGATGTGTCCATGACTTCACACATTGGACAGAATGTACACACAAGTTGGTAGAGATGACTTGGCATCCTATAACCTATAAAACTACAATTTAAAATTAGAACAGTGGAAAGGTTTGCTAGTAGTCACCAATCAGCTTCTTCCCTCTGCCAAGGTAATTTGTACCAACAACAGGAAGATCTCCCATACTCCCCTCTCACTGATTTCAGTCCCTCAGTCTAATCTACCCTGCCATTGTTTACAACCACACACACCAGACCACTCACTCCATCATCAGTCACCTTAAATGAATGACTCACTGCAGAGTCTCTCAACATCTTTATTGGTTTATCTCCTTGATATTGAGTATAAGGAAACACCTGTTCTTTTGAGATGAATGTTCAAAGCCTCCTGAAGTCTGATTCTCTTTATCAATATAGGAAGAAGAATCTTCTTGTCTGTCCATAGCTATCTCTGCCTACAAAGTAAATTCTAAGGAAACAGCTTTTTTTCTACTGCAGCTACAGTTTTAATATCTATTTCCTTTCCTGCAATCCACTGTTCTGAAGATTCCTTAGATATTCCAGCTCTGCAATTGGCTTCCCATTTAGTTTCCAGCAATTGTCTTTGGTATGTACAGTTTTATTACAGTGGAACCATGTTTTTTCTTTATATTATTATTTTTTGGTTCTGACCTTTCTCCTTAATTATTTTGGCTTTCTTCTGTGTGTTCTCTAATACTAGTACCTTCTCCATCCCACAAATTTTCTATTTCTCCAAGGTGAACTTCCATATCAGCATATCCCCACATGTAACTGTTTATTGAAATATCATAGGTGTCTACTAGAACTGCTCCTTCTCAGATCTTTGACACAATGCTCATCTAAATATATTTCCGAATACACAGGAATGCAATTTCTGATGTCTTCTATAGTCATAATTTCCTTTAGATTCTCAAAATTTATTCCAATTTCAATGATTGAAACCATTGAGCTACTACATTTGGATTTCTTTAGCAAATTTACGCATCTAATTGTTTTTTTTCTTGTAGTTCTAAATTTTAATTGATGAGCTTCAGTGATGAGCTTACAAGCATTGAGTAAGGGGTTCTTGTACTGCACTGGTAATGTCCCTACCTTTGAACCAGCAAGGCCTGGGTTCAAATCCCTCTTGTTCCAATCAATAACACAGCTGAACCGTTCGACTGAAAAAAAAACTCAATGATTACAGATATCATAAACACTATAAGAAATCTTCAGTCTGTCTTTCTGACAAATGTATATACACAGTCATAGCTGTACCTGTCAAAACACTCTATAACGTTAAAGTCCAAACAACATTTGGCTACCTTGTCTGCCCAGCTAGGTTTTCAAATTAGGTGAAATATCCTTCAACTCCATCCTCCATAAGTTTAAGTACTAAGTGCAGATTTTTAGTTAAGTCCCATCAGTAAAATCGGTATCATCCTCCAAGATACTACCTCTTCTTTCTTTTAAACTTTTTGCTGGCAAAGTCATATTGTCTGAATTATCTGTCTCTTCAGTGTTCAATCTTTCTTAGCTCCATTTTCTTTTCCATTGCTCTTTTATTTTCTCCTCCTTTCAATTTCTCTTTTCCTTCTAAATCGAGACTTCTTATTTCTCTTTTCCTTTCTTCTTCCATTTCTAACTGTATCTTAGCTAATTCTGGCTGTAACATCCCAATTTCAGGCTTCCCTTTTTCTAATTCTAATGTTGGATAATCATTTTAAACATCTTTTCCTTAAATGACCCTGCTTTTAAATCCACTTCCAATTTATCTGTTAACTCTCTCACTTTAGCCTTTGTAAAAGATTACAAATATTCCACTGTTAAATCTTCACTTTCAAGAAACACTTAGCAACATTCAAAGCCATTTTGAAAATTCAATCCATGCAATAAACATAACAACACTCTCAATTAATATCCAGCATTTCCATAAGTGCTTGTGTTTAAAAAGAATGAAAATTTTCCTGAAATTAAATGATTAAAATCCCAGTTGAACCCCCTTCTTGATTTGATTCTAGTTAATAGTACATCTGGATAAGTCAAATCTTAGAATGAAAGCTGACTTTATGGATCATATTTTTTAAAAATTTTAGTTAATGTGATGGTCAGATCCTGAAACAGAGTATACAAAGCAGTAAAATGTCTTTAATAATAACAGAAATTTATTAAACAAGTAAATAAAAATCAAGCTATCTAAATATTTAACTGTTAGAAAGATCTTAAAGCACAGTAGCACCATCCATTTATAGAAATTCAAATTCAGAGAAGTGACCCTATGTCAAAATTTTAAGTTCTACCAAATTGATTCTCCCTAGTTTCTTTCCTATGATCAATGGAATCTTCTTACTTAAATACCCTCAAAACTGGGAGCTTAAACTTTCTCAGCTTTGGATAATTTCCAGATTTCTAACCAAACTTTCAAAATGTAGAAGCTGCACTAATTAAGCTTCTGCAGATATAACTTATTCCCTTATAAAAGATATAACTTATAAAATCTTTTTAGGAGAGAAGCCATCCTTGCTTCTAACTCAAACCAGTTCATTCCAAATGGCCCTAAAACCATTCAATCTTTAGGTTTTCTAAACTAAAATCAATCATTGATTATTCTGAGCTAAAAATAATGCCAATGTATATGCTGTCATAAAACCTAACAGCCTATACTTCTTAAGTAAAATCAAAATGTTGTGGATGAAATTTGAAGTTAAAAAAAACAGAAGGAAAGAATCATATTGGGCTTAAAACATTAACTCTGTTTCTCTCTCTCTCCACAAGTCCTGCCAGACCTGAGTTTCTCAAGCACTTAATTGGTATTTTAGCATAAATATTGGATTCTGCTAACACTACAAGAATTCATGATCACCTGTTCTCTGGCACAAACTGGATTAAATCACTGTTCATGAAGAACTGTCCGACCTTGTCTTTTTTTTTAAAATGGCCCCTCACAAAAGTAACCAATAACTATGTGCCACTATTTTGAAATTCAAATTTTTAAAAAATGACTTATATATCTAGATCACATCTTTCATCACAGTAGGCATCTTTGATGACTTGATTTATTGTTTTTCTCCTGCACTTAACTAATGCCTTGTATTTTAAGAAAGCACCAGCATTCGAACACTTGAGGCCTTAGCAGGAAAATTGGAACCTTTCAGTGAATCCTGTCTATCTCCTTCTCAGTCTGCTGGGTCCATATCTGCAGAAGACACACTAGCCTTATTCTTTGCAGATCCACCCTATAGCCCAATAAAGAAAGAGCCACAGATTGGAAAATACAGAGTCTCAGATGATGACAACCTGATTAATATTGTCTTGGACTTGGAGGAAGATTACAACTTGGTGAAAAGATTATGAATTATAAGCACCTATAATATAAATATAAAGTGGCCAGTTAAAGGATTTAGTATACCCCAATATCATATCTGACTGGTCTGGATGTTAAGAGGACAATCTATTTAAAATTGTCTTCCAGCTGAAATACTTTCTCAGCTTTTTGCAAGAGCAGAAACATCTGTTGAAAGAACTAAATAAACTGAATGACTCAAAAAATAAACAATGATTCTGGAGAATGTTGGAGTGGGAATTTTAAAAACAGGAATACCATTCTGCTCTTGACTAATGCTTTGCCTGTGGGAAAAAAATGGAAAAGTTAAGTATAGCTGCAAATTTGCACTTTGGTTGCATTGAGAACAAAACAGAATATAAAAAAAAACACATGGTTCTGATTGCTTCGTGAAATATAAGCCTTGCCCTATGCTTCATGTAAAGATGGTTTCTCATTGATAATTAACACCTCTGAAATGAAATCTAGATACTGTCACAAGTTATTCAGCAATTCACCACTATTATGTTTAATTTGTTGCCAGTTTAATGAGATATGTGAAAAGTTTCAAGTTTTAAATAATCCAAGCTTAATATGACAATGAACACATACCTATTTTTAAAAATGTTGACGAATGTATTAATTACACCTTATATTAAATGTCATGTAATATGTTCCAGAGAGGATTGTAGATATGTAAAACAGTTCCAAACGCTGAATTAACAGTTTTGTGAATAAACAATATTGGTTAAACATGCAGGATCGTATGATAACTTATTTCCCAAGTGCTAGATTACTTCCTAACCAGTAAACAAACATTTATCCTTTTAATAAACAAAACAAAACAAGAATTTGTACTAATGCAAGAAAAATATACAGCATAATTTTGTGCCAAAGTAACTAGTGCCAGAGGTAGTATCTTTTTATCAGAACTGATTTATTTCAAGAGCGCCCTTTCCATTGGTTGTGGTGTAACATGTTAGTCTTTTACAAGATACATCAAGTGCTCTTTGGTTAACCTTTCAAAAAGCACCATCACATAGTAAAATGTCTAACAGTATAAATGTTTGATTCACAGGAATCAGCACAGGGTCTTCTTTTAGGTATATGGAGAACATCTGCGCCTTTTTCGTTTGCCAGTTGTGCATTTCTAAAACAAGGAAGAAACTCATTAGAATACCATAAAAACAATGTAGCGGATCCATTCGCAGGACTTTATAGATCCCACCTCTAAATTTCCCTCGTGGCTCTTAGATTTTGTCCCCAGCCTGTTGGCAATGTAATAGGAAATGGGCACATTGCTGCAATTGAGACCCTTAAGTAGCCAACTCCTGGCCAATATTGAAGTTATTGGGAGAAGTTCAGCAGCAAAGACAGGAAGGGGCAGTTCATCCTCTGGCATGAGTTGGGCTGGGGGAGGGGGAAGCAAGGAACACAACATCTTCCTCAAGGATTCCTTCCCACATCAGGCCACCAGCTCCTTTTCCATAACCAAGATGTGTTCCCAACTGGTGCTCTCTTTCCCCGGTAGACTCTATCAAGATCTTACCTTCCTTCTTGATGACAGAGATCTGATGCTGCACCCCAGCACACATCATATGGGGAGTGCTTATCATCCCCATCCTGACCATCGGCTTTACCAGAACTACAGAGCATCGAATAGATGTAACCTGCCCTGACTGGAGAGAATGAGTGTTTTTTTTGTGTGATGGGAAAATTCTGCCCCTGTGTCCCAAGTGACAATTTTATAACACTTCATAATTGGACTCTTGAATGAACCAAATTACCAACCCTGCCAAACATTAACATACCACCATAATTTAACATCATACAGATAGTACATATTTTTAAACTTTAGAAGTTCTCTAATTTTAGACCTTTTGCAGAAGCAATCTGATGTCATCTGCGATATCGGTGACAACAAAACGTTTACTGTAGCGCTTGAAGGGCTCTCCATCTGCCCCGATGAGAAATTTCTCGAAGTTCCAGGAGATATCATTCCGAAGGACTGGGCTCCAAACGATGAATTTGTGATCATTTATTAAGGTGTATGGTTCATCATGAGGTTCAGGCAACCTCTCCTTCAGAAAAGTGAAGATTGGATTTGCATTGCCTCCATTCACAAGGGTTTTTTCAGTCATTAAGAAGTTTGGCTCAAAACCATTGCCTGGGCGGACATATTTCAAGGCATTGAGAATCTCACTATTATCGTTGTTCTCCTGCAAAACCATTGGTAAAACAATGTCAACTGTAAAACTAGCACTTGGTGCATCATCTGCTGGATTATTTAATTAGCTGGACAACTGCGAGGCTGCTCAAACTCAATTGCAGCATTTTGACATTTTGATTGCTAATTTTTGGCAAGTTTTATTTCACAACCATCCCCTGCTTAGTTCCAATATCCTTTCAAAGGATGGCTTGTTGCCATGTATGTTTCTCAGAAGCTGGGGGTATTTTTCTTCACACGTCCCGGAAGATGAGTGTTGAAACCTGACCCCCTAGCTCAAAAGTAGAGAGTCTACCATTGCCCTACGAGAGCTCTATGAAAGTCAAATCTCACATTGCAGTGCCAGGGATTGGGTTTAGGCGTAATTTTAATCAATCTGTTCCAGATATAATTCATAACACGTTAATATCATGTCTCCCTCAAAGGTAGAGATTCTATTGTTGCACCACTGAAGCCTGTCGAAAACCTAAAAACACTGAAACAAAACATTGAGTTCTAGAGAAGTGAGAATCCCACTTTCAATCGTTTGTAAGTCTCGACTGCAATTAATTATACGTAATAGACTTGGACACTTGCTATAAAGCTGTACAAAGATACCGTGCCTTCTCGAAAATTTTTTCTCTTCCCTTCGCTGAGCCACCCACACCTGCGCGAAGTAGAGATAACCACATCGCCATTGGACGCTTTGGGTCAGAATGGGAAACGGAGTTTTCCTACTTTGCACTTTTAATACAAATGGCAAACGTAGTTTCATCGAGGCCGAGCAGATTTATATATAAAGTTAAACACACCATGTGAATACGATACATGCAACTTCAGAACGAAAATAAACTCTTAAAAATAAAACAGCCGTCATGATAAAATACCAAGTTTGATCTTACTTCTGATGCACAGAATCGAAAACGAATATAATTAACAAACAGAATAGTAAAACTTAATTTAGCTTTAAAGTGTCCAAACCTTACGTAATAGGGACCACTGAGGCTTTGTGATTAAGGCTTATCCAACAAGAGAAAGTTCGAGGTTTTTACAAGAGAACACAAATAAATTAATATACGGGGCCGGGAATGACTGGGACAATTGACATTTTTTAAAAAGTAATGGACGCCCCCCGACCAGCGAACAACCAAACGTACTTGGTAACCGAATTGGTTGCAGGGAAAACCGATCACGACGAACCCCTGATTGCCGAAACACTTCTGGAGCTCGTTCAAGTGATGGTAATCCCTGTTGGTCGAGTTTCAAAGAGAGGCAACGTTTACAATCAACACCACCTTCCCTTTGAGTTTGGAGAAGTGTAGGACATCGCCATTGAGAAGCTTGGCGGAAAACCCATAAAATCTCTTCTCGCAGGCAGCCGCCATCTCGAGTTCTCTGCCAAACCTTTCCTGACAGCGGCTAGCCAGATGCCTCAAGAGTATCCAGTTGAAGCTTTCACCCAAAAACCTTCTGCAGAACAGAGTGTTGTGAAAATATATTCCCAGTCGAGATAAGTGAAACTAAAAGGAGTAGACGTTAGTAAATATCTCAGTCTAGTAGTTTTTTTGTGGTTGTTGTAGCAGCAATTGACAACATACGTCAAAGGTGTCTTCAGGAAATTGACGCATCAATTGTTTGCGTAGACAATTTCATTATTAGACTTAAATTTCCCACCGGCTATAGATGCAGAGAAAATCGCTGATAACTTCTGGCTGATGTCGTTTCAGGAGAGTTTTCTAGCGAAACGTTCAGTCCCACATTTATTTCCCTGCAAAACTTGGACCAGCTTTGATAAATCAATTCAGATTGACATTGAATTGCCTCAGCAGGGCCGGAAACAAAATGAGCCAACTAACAGATAACGGTGGATGGTGGCTATTTAACTGCAGGAGCAGTGATCCAGATACAGTTCGAATTTCACATCTGAAGTTGCATGGAAATTTTACAAATTTAGCGAAATTTAAGTTAAAAAAACGCTGGCATAATGATACCCAAGTAAGGATCGGATTAGTCTAAGAAGAATGGCTCACTTCATGTCTTTTAGAGAAATGAAGCTACTGTCCTTATATCTAGTTTGGCTCTAAACCCACAGTAACGTGGCTCACCCTGAGTATTGGCCTAGCAGACCACTGAGCAAAATAAAGGGCAAAAAATTCTGACCCACGTCCTGTAAATGGACAAAGTAAGCTATCAGTGATAATGGGAACTGCAGATGCTGGAGAATCCAAGATAATAAAATGTGAGGCTGGATGAACACAGCAGGCCCAGCAGCATCTCAGGAGCACAAAAGCTGACGTTTTGGGCCTAGACCCTTCATCAGAGAGGGGGATTGGGTGAGGGTTCTGGAATAAATAGGGAGAGAGGGGGAGGCGGACCGAAGATGGAGAGAAAAGAAGATAGGTGGAGAGGAGAGGATAGGTGGGGAGGTAGGGAGGGGATAGGTCAGTCCAGGGAAGATGGACAGGTCAAGGAGGTGGGATGAGGTTAGTAGGTAGGAGATGGAGGTGCGGCTTGGGGTGGGAGGAAGGGATGGGTGAGAGGAAGAACAGGTTAGGGAGGCAGAGACAGGTTGGACTGGTGTTGGGATGCAGTGGGTGGAGGGGAAGAGCTGGGCTGGTTGTGTGGTGCAGTGGGGGGAGGGGACGAACTGGGCTGGTTTTGGGATGCGGTGGGGGAAGGGGAGATTTTGAAGCTGGTGAAGTCCACATTGATACCATTGGGCTGCAGGGTTCCCAAGCGGAATATGAGTTGCTGTTCCTGCAACTTTCAGGTGGCATCATTGTGGCACTGCAAGAGGCCCATGATGGACATGTCATCTAAAGAATGGGAGGGGGAGTGGAAATGGTTTGTGGCTGGGAGGTGCAGTTGTTTATTGCGAACCGAGCGGAGGTGTTCTGCAAAGCGGTCCCCAAGCCTCCGCTTGGCTTCCCCAATGTAGACGAAGCCACACCGGGTACAATGGATGCAGTATACCACCTGACCCTCCCTCCACTGACCCCTTCACCCGCTTCCAACACAAGTCCTCCTCCTGAACACCACCCCCAGGCCTCCTACCTTCCCTCGACCTCTTCATCTCTAACTGCCATCGAGACATTAACCGCCTGAACCTCTCCACCCCTCTCACCCACTCCAACCTCTCCCCTGCAGAACGGGCAGCCCTCCACTCCCTCCGCTCCAACCCCAACCTCACCATCAAACCCGCTGACAAGGGCGGCGCAGTGGTAGTATGGCGCACTGACCTCTACATCGCCGAGGCCAAACGCTAACTCTCCGACACTACCTCCTACCGCCCCCTCGATCATGACCCCACACCCGAGCACCAAACCATCATCTCCAACACCATTCATGACCTCATCACCTCAGGGGACCTCCCACCCACAGCCTCCAACCTCATTGTTCCTCAACCCCGCATGGCCCGTTTCTATCTCCTTCCCAAAATCCACAAACCTGCTTGCCCTGGTCGACCCATTGTCTCAGCCTGTTCCTGCCCCACCGAACTCATCTCCACCTATCTGGACTCCATTTTCTCCCCTTTGGTCCAAGAACTCCCTACATACATCCATGACACCACCCACGCCCTCCACCTCCTCCAGGACCTCCAATTCCCTGGCCCCCAACACCTCATATTCACCATGGACGTCCAGTCCCTATACACCTGTATTTCGCATGCAGATGGCCTCAAGGCCCTCCGCTTCTTCCTGTGCCGCAGGCCCGACCAGTCCCCCTCCACTGACACCCTCATCCGCCTAGCCGAACTCGTCCTCACCCTCAACAACTTCTCTTTCGATTTCTCCCACTTCCTACAGACTAAGTGGGTGGCCATGGGCACCCGCATGGGCCCCAGCTATTCCTGCCTCTTTGTAGGTTACGTGGAACAGTCCCTCTTCCGCACCTACACAGGCCACAAACCCCACCTCTTCCTCCGTTACATTGATGACTGTATCAGCACCACCTCTTGCTCCCCAGAGGAGCTCGAACAGTTCATCCACTTCACCAACACCTTCCACCCCAACCTTCAGTTCACCTGGGCCATCTCCAGCACATCCCTCACCTTCCTGGACCTCTCAGTCTCCATCTCAGGCAACCAGCTTGTAACTGATGTCCATTTCAAGTCCACCGACTCCCACAGCTACCTAGAATACACCTCCTCCCACCCACCCTCCTGCAAAAATTCCATCCCCTATTCCCAATTCCTCCGCCTCTGCCGCATCTGCTCCCACGATGAGGCATTCCACTCCCGCACATCCCAGATGTCCAAGTTCTTCAAGGGCCGCAACTTTCCCCCCACAATGGTCGAGAACGCCCTTGACCGTGTCTCCCGCATTTCCCGCAACACACCCCTCACACCCTGCCCCTGCCACAACCGCCCAAAGAGGATCCCCCTCGTTCTCACACACCACCCCACCAACCTCCGGATACAACGCATCATCCTCCGACACGTCCGCCATCTACAATCCGACCCCACCACCCAAGACATTTTTCCATCCCCATGCTTGTCTGCTTTCCAGAGAGACCACTCTCTCCGTGACTCCCTTGTTTGCTCCACACTGCCCTCCAACCCCACCACACCCAGCACCTTCCCCTGCAACCGCAGGAAATGCTACACTTGCCCCCACACCTCCTCCCTCACCCCTATACCAGGCCCCAAGATGACTTTCCATATTACGCAGAGGTTCACCTGCACATCTGCCAATGTGGTATACTGCATCCACTATACCCGGTGTGGCTTCCTCTACATTGGGGAAACCAAGTGGAGTCTTGGGGACTGCTTTGCAGAACACCTCCGCTCGGTTCACAATAAACAACTGCACCTCCCAGTCACAAACCATTTCCACTCCCCCTCCCATTCTTTAGACGACATGTCCATCATGGGCCTCCTGCAGTGCCACAATGATGCCACCCGAAGGTTGCAGGAACAGCAACTCATATTCCGCTTGGGAACCCTGCAACCCAACGGTATCAATGTGGACTTCACCAGCTTCAAAATCTCCCCTTCCCCCACCGCATCCCAAAACCAGCCCAGTTCGTCCCCTCCCCCCACTGTACCACACAACCAGCCCAGCTCTTCCCATCCACCCACTGCATCCCAAAACCTGTCCAACCTGTCTCTGCCTCCCTAACCTGTTCTTCCTCTCACCCATCCCTTCCTCCCACCCCAAGCCGCACCTCCATCTCATACCTACTAACCTCATCCCACCTCCTTGACCTGTCCGTCTTCCCTGGACTGACCTATCCCCTCCCCACCTATACTCTCCTCTCCACCTATTTTCTTTTCTCTCCATCTTTGGTCCGCCTCCCCCTCTCTCCCTATTTATTCCAGAACCCTCACCCCATCCCCCTCTCTGATGAAGGGTCTAGGCCCGAAACATCAGCTTTTGTGCTCCTGGGATGCTGCTGGGCCTGCTGTGTTCATCCAGCCTCACATTTTATTATCTTGGATTCTCCAGCATCTGCAGGTCCCATTATCACTGCAGTATACCACGTTGGCAGATGTGCAGGTGAACCTCTGCTTAATATGGAAAGTCATCTTGGGGTCTGGGATAGGAGTGAGGGAGGAGGTGTGGGGGCAAGTGTAGCATTTCCTGCGGTTGCAGGGGAAGGTGCTGGGTGTGGTGTGGTTGGAGGGCAGTGTGGAGCGAACAAGGGAGTCACGGAGAGAGTGGTCTCTCCGGAAAGCAGACAAGGGTGGGGATGGAAAAATGTCTTGGGTGGTGGGGTCGGATTGTAAATGGTGGAAGTGTCAAGGGATGATGCGTTGTATCCAGAGGTTGGTGGGGTGGTGTGTGAGAACGAGGGTGATCCTCTTTGGGCGGTTGTGGCGGGGGCGGGGTGTGAGGGATGTGTTGCGGGATCCCACCTCCTTGACTTGTCTGTCTTCGCTGGACTGACCTATCCCCTCCCTACCTCCCCACCTATGCTCTCCTCTCCACCTATCTTCTTTTCTCTCCATCTTCGTTCCGCCTCCCCCTCTCTCCCTATTTATTCCAGAACCCTCACCCCATCCCCCTCTCTGATGAAGGGGCTAGGTCCGAAACGTCAGCTTTTGTGCTCCTGAGATGCTGCTGGGCCTGCTGTGTTCATCCAGCCTCACATTTTAGTAAAATAAGCTATCATATTGCCACCAATAGGAACGTTTGGAAATGATCCAAGCAAGAGAAAAAAAAATGACAAAATCAAATTGCCAACCTACCCAGCACTGTATTATTGATTTCACAAGACACATTGTGTCCTCTGGTGTCCAGTGCTTGCAAAGATGTCAAGTGCACTGATGGACAGTGAATGTTTTCTCTCCAAGGATAGCTGGACATGACAAGTAGACAGAAAATAGGAAGACAAAGCAACATCATCCAACTATCCCTTCTTACTGCACCACTGCGCACACAACACGCACCCACCCGTATACACACCCCCACATATATGCACACATACACACACACACACTTTGTTCACCAGCATGTATCTTACCAGTCCCAAGATTACAAATTGCTGGTTTAGTCGGACCTAGAAGATGGTCCATGAAAAATACCCATCAACTAATCTACCCACTCTCTGTACTGGCCAACCATAAATTAACAGAAGAGGGGTAAAATCATAGCCTTTACAATCAACTATACAGAGGCTGTTATCCCTCATGCACCAAGTTGAATTTAGCACAGTCTTCTTGGTCTTGAGGCATCTGGCTAGTGTCGAGCGAGTAGCCGCTGTAAGGAAAGGTTTGGCAGAAAACTCGAGATGGCAGCTGCCTGTGAGAAGAGATTTTAGGGGTTTTCCACCAAGCTTCTCAATGGCGATGTCCTACACTTCTCCAAACTCAAAGGGAAGGTGGTGTTGATTGTAAACGTTGCCTCTCTTTGAATTTCCTGGAATTTCCTTGTGATTCCAGGAAATCACATATTACCTGGAATTTGCAAGCAGTTTATGAAATAAGGTAAATGATCTTGTGGCGCAGATTGAAATTGGCAGGCATGATGTGGTCAGCATCACAGACATATGGCTGGAAAGAAATCAGGAGTGGGAGCTAAATATCCAAGGATAAGAACAAAGAAAATTACAGCACAGGAACAGGCCCTTTGGCCCTCCAAGCCTGCGCCGATCAAGATCCTCTGTCTAACCGGTCATCTATTTTCTAACGGGTCTGTGTCCATTTGCTCCCTGCCCATCCATGTACCTGTCCAAATATATCTTAAAAGACGCTAACGTGTCTGCATCTACCACCTCCGCTGGCAACGCGTTCCAGGCACCCACCACCCTCCGCATAAAGAACTTTCCACGCACATCTCCCTTAAACTTTCCTCCTCTCACTTTGAACTCATGACCCCTAGTAATTGAGTCCCTGACTCTGGGAAAAAGCTTTTTGCTATCCACCCTGTCTATACCCCTCATGATTTTGTCGACCTCAATCAGGTCCCCCTTCGATCTCTGTCTTTCTAATGAAAATAATCCTAATCTGCTCAACCGCTCTTCCATAGCTAGCACCCTCCATACCAGGCAACATCCTGGTGAACCTCCTCTGCACCCTCTCCAAAGCATCCACATCCATTTGGTAATGTGGTGACCAGAACTGTACACAGTACTCTAAATGTGGCCGAACCAAAGTCCTATACAACTGCAACATGACCTGCCAACTCTTGTACTCAATACCCCGTCCAATGATGGAAAGCATGCCATATGCCTTCTTGACCACCCTATTGACCTGTGTTGCCACCTTCAGGGAACAATGGACCTAAACACCTAGATCTCTCTGTACATCAATTTTCCCTAGGACTTTTCCATTTACTGTATAGTTCGCCCTTGAATTTGATTGTCCAAAATGCATCACCTCGCAATTACCCGGATTGAACTCCGTCTGCCATTTATCTGCCCAACTCTCCAGTCTATCTGTATTCTGCTGTAATTTCTGACAGTCTCCTTCACTATCAGCTACTCCACCAATCTTAGTGTCATCTGCAAACTTGCTGATCAGACCACCTACACCTTCTTCTAAATCATTTACATATATCACAAACAACAGTGATCCCAGCACAGATCCCTGTGGAAGACCACTAGTCACAGGTCTCCAATTTGAGAAACTCCCTTCTACTAGTACTCTCTGTCTCCTGTTGCCTAGCCAGTTTTTTTATCCATCTAGCTAGCACATCCTGGACCCCATGTGACTTCACTTTCTCCATCAGCCTGCCATGGGGAACCTTATCAAACGGCTTACTGAAGTCCATGTATATGACATCTACAGCCTTTCCCTCATCAATAAACTTTGTCACGTCCTCAAAGAATTCTATTAAGTTGGTAGGACATGACCTTCCCTGCACAAAACCATGTTGCTTATCACTGATAAGCCCATTTTCTTCCAAATGGGAATAGATCCTATCCCTCAGTATCTTCTCCAGTAGCTTCCCTACCACTGACGTCAGGCTCACCGGTCGATAATTACCTGGATTATCCTTGCTGCCCTTCTCAAACAAGGGGACAACATTAGCAAGTCTCCAGTCCTCCGGGACCTCACCCGTGTCTAAGGATGCTGCAAAGATATCTGTTAAGGCCCTCGCTATTTCCTCTCTCGCTTCCCTCAGTAACCTGGGATAGATTCCATCCGGACCTGGGGACTTGTCCACCTTAATGTCTTTTAGGATACCCAACACTTCCTCTCTCCTTATGTCAACTTGACCTAGAGTAAGCAAACGTCTATCCATAACCTCAACATCTGTCATGTTCCTCTCCTTGGTGAATACCGATGCAAAGTACTCGTTAAGAATGTCACCCATTTTCTCTGACTCAATGCATAACTTTCCTTCTTTGTCCTTAAGTGGGCCAATCCTTTCTCTCGTTACCCTCTTGCTCTTTATATATGAATAAAAGGCTTTGGGATTTTCCTTAATCATATTTGCCAGCAATATCTCATGTCCTCTCTTAGCCCTCTTAATCCCTCGTTTCAGATTCGCTCTACATTCCTGATATTCTTGCAAAGCTTCGTTTGTCTTCAGTCGCCTAGACCTCATGTATGCTTTCTTTTTCCTCTTGGCTAGTCTCACAATTTCACCTGTCATCCATGGTTCCTTAATCTTGCCTTTTCTATTCCTCATTTTCACAGGAACATGTCTCTCCTGCACACTAATCAACCTCTCCTTAAAAGCCTCCCACATATCAAATGTGGATTTACCTTCAAACAGTTTCTCCCAATCTACATTCCACAGATCCAGCCGAATCTTGGTATAGTCAGCCTTTCCCCAGTTTAGTACTCTTTCTTTAGGATCACTCCCATCCTTGTCCATGAGTATTGTAAAACTTACGGAATTGTGGTCGCTATTTCCAAAGTAGTCCCCTACTGTAATACCAACCACCTGGCCGGGTTCATTCTCCAGCACCAGATCCAGTATGGCCTCTTCCCGAGTTGGACTACACACATACTGCTCTAGAAAACCCTCCTGGACACACAAATTCTGCTCCATCTTGACCCCTAATACTGAGTGAATCCCAGTCAATGTTGGGAAAATTAAAATCTCCCATCACCACCACCATGTTCCTCCTACACCTTTCCATTATCTGTTCACATATTTTTACCTCTATCTCACGCTCGCTGTTGGGAGACCTGTAGTACAGCCCCAACATTGTTACTGCATCCTTCCTATTTCTGAGTTCTACCCATATTGCCTCACTGCTTGAGTCCTCCATGGGGCCCTCCTTCAGTATGGCTGTGATAAGCATCCTATCAAAAACACAGGCAGGTGGGCAGAGGGGGTGAGCTTGTCTTATTACTAAGAAATGAAATTAAATCAATAGCAGGAAACAAAGCAGGGTCAGATGATATAGAATCCGTGTGGGTGGATGTGAGGAACTGCAAAGATAAAAAAAAAACATAATGGAAGTTATGTACAGGTCTCCAAACAGGAGTCTGGATGCAGGGCACAAGATATATCAAGAGATAGAAAAGGCCTGTAACAAAGGTAAAGTTACAGTTATCATGGGATATTTTAATATGCAGGTGGAATGGAAAACTCAGGTTGGCAGTGCATCAGAAGAAAAGGAATTTGTGGAATATCTTTGAGATGACTTTTTGGAGCAGCTTGCGGTGGAGCCCACTAGGGAACAGGCAATTCTGGATTTGGTGATTTGTAATGAGGCAGACTTGGTAAGGGAGCTCAAGGTAAAGGAACCTTTTGGAGGTAGTGACCATACTGGAATTTGAGAGGGAGAAGCTGGAATCAGATGTAATGGTATTACAGAGGCTGGATCATCACAGCAGACCAAGCAGCATCAGAGGAGCAGGAAAGCTGACATATTGGGTCTAGACCCTTTGTCTGAACCGAAATGTTAGCTTTCCTGCTCCTCTGATGCTGCTTGGCCTGCTGCGTTCATCCAACTCTACTCCTTGTAATCTCAGATTCTCCAGCATCTGCAGTTCCTACTATTTCTAGAAGTTTTTGAGGATATCTTTAGTGAGGTAGACAAAAGGCATTTCCAAGAATTTACAAAAGACCCTCATTAAAGTCACACAAAAGGGCTCATGGAGTTGGAAGTGGTATATTAGTATCAATGGAGGATTGGCTTATGGACAGCTAGGAAAGAGGTGGAAAAATGGTAGCTGGACTAAAAGTTATGATTGCAAATGATTAGTGGAAAATAGTTAAAGGAAGTTGACAAGCTGTGGCTAGTACAGTGCCACAGAAATCATTGTGGGACTTCAGCTATTTATAATCTACTCTAATAACTTATGCAAAGAAACCAAGTAATCTCAAATGTTTGACAGCCAATAATAAACTAGGAGTTACTTTCTCTGATATGGAGTACTGTCTCCCATACTTGTTTACTTCTTTGGAGAAATATCCACCTTCCGTTCTGTTCCAAATTCACCTTAAATTTTGTTTTAAAGTCTGAAGCTGTAAGCAGAGGCTCACTTGTTGAAGCGACCTCCAGATTTTCAAAAATAGTTTTGAATTTCTCAGTCCATACTATCTTTGTGTTTTTTTCTGTATTATTTGTCAGTTACATGGCTATTATGTTGTTGTTTTGTACAAACCTTCAGTAGAACCTACATATTCCCAAGAACCTCATGATTTCCTGTTTTATTGTGGCAATGTGGAACTGTGCTTCTAAATCTACCTTTGCAGCTCTGGGCAGTAGTCATCTTGACCTAGGTAGGTCAGGTTAGCCTTGGTAAACGCATTCTTTGCAAGACTGACCACTAGGTCTGCACTTTATGGAAGCCAGTGCTCTAAGTATGCTTTCCAAGTGTCACTGTACCCGAGGAGGTCAGCTAGACACACTAGATAATTAAACAAGTCTGCCTTTTAAAAGTGCATGGGGCATTTCAGAGTCTAAATAGCATATCTCAACACGGGCCTAATCTGTTTGCTGTTACGAAGGTGGAGCTTTTCTTCTTGTGGGGGAAACCAACTAATACCCCTTGAGTAAACCCATCGTGGTAATGTAGGCTCCCTTATCCATCTCTGCAGTCCTCCAGCTGCAAGATCAGGTTGGAGTTGGCTCTGGTAATTACATTAAGATTTTAGTAGTTGATGCAAAGCCTTGTGGAGCCATCCGGCTTGGGATTCTATTTCTGATGGTCTTTATTGGTTGGTGCTCCAGCATGTACTATGTCTCCTCCCAAATCCGGGCCAGCTTTTCTGGGTTTAGCTGATAGGGCTGTTGCTTCATGGAAGGGCCTCCCCCACATTCTTATCCTTATTACTCTGGCATTACAACCTGGCTTGTCTCGCATTAGCCCTTGAATGCAGTATGTAAACTCATTGAATTTGCTCATTGTTCTGCACCTAGATAGTGTCATTTCCATTTTCAAGGGAGCAAAGACTTAAAAATTTTAACCTGAAAAGCAGCAGCAAAGTTGTATTGTCCAGTTGTGATAAAATCTACTTCCACCATGTGGCGCAGACGGGTTTCCAGGAATGGGGTGCTGTTGAGTGCCAAACACACTCAACTTTTGCCGTCCTGAAAATTATTAGTTGTTGGCCAAATGCAGAAATCAGTGGCATCCATTTCTGCCAATCTGTCAATGAACAACTAAATTAGCATCGGGCAGAAATCAAGGCTGAGAAATGTTTCCAGCCCGAGAGACCCCATAACCACACAATCTCGCCTGTGTCATACATTTGCAGCTCTAGGCATTAGAAGCTGAGGATTGACAGTCTCTCATTGTGCATATATATGCACAAACTGAGGAAAATTGTACTTCCTGCTTTTTAAAATCAGTTCTCTAGTGACCTCTGCTGAAGCATAAGTGACTCGTACGTGCTGGACAACATAAGAATTAGTTACAAACAGTTCTGCTGAGTTTTTTTCCAGTTTTTGTTCTTGATTCCAGCATCCACAGTTCTTTGGGTTTTTTTTTGTTGAGAAGAATTAATTAGCTGTGAAACAAAACCAGAAACGCAGCAGGTCTGGTAGCATCTGTGGAGAGGAAAGCAGAGTTTACAATTTTGAAGAAGAGTCAGTGGACTTGAAATGTTGAGAATGTTTTCTTCCCACCAGTGCTGCCAAACCTGCTGAATTTGTCCTGCTGAGTTTCAAATCTTCAGCATGCACAGTTCTTCGTTTTGTTTTAATTAGTTAATTATAATGGACTTCCTCAAGCCAATCATTCTATATTACAGCAGTAACTGCAATGAGATGGCATTATATATGATGCTGTAACAGTGACATTACGAAACAAGGTAGAGTTTAAGAAGAGAGAAGGAACAGTCTGTATTAGAAAGAAGATGCATTTACCTTGACAGGAAAATGTATTATTGAGTAAATAAAAGGGCTTTACAGAAATCTACTGCAGTCAAACCCTCAACACTTAAGAGGATAAATTTCCTAAATACAGAACAGGTGACAATTTGCCTGAAGAGACTTTCAAACATTCAAAATGGAACGAAACCACAAACCAGAGCCTAACACTTTAGTTTACTATTCAGGTGTAAAGTTGTGAAAAGTGCTATACGAGTGCTGTCTTTTGCTATCTAAACAATCATAGGAGGAACGATCACTGGAAGATGGTATAAGAAGTGAAAGAACTGCGGATGCTGTAGATCAGGAATAAAATCAGAAATTCATGGAAAAGCTCAGGTCTGGCAGCATCTGTGGAGAAAAAAGTCAGAGCTAACATTTCAGGTCCGGTGACCCTTCCTCTGAACTCACTGAATCTTGTGGGCCTTGATGCCTGAAAGGAAAAGAAAAAGTTTCTTGTTAGCATGATGAATGAGCCAGAGGATGAAGTGGAACTGCGGAGTGGTGCAGCTCTGAGATGCGATGCTGTTGAGGAGTAAGATTGAGAGTGCGCATGAGGTGCCGCATGGCACTGAGTATGGATCTCAGGATATGGCGAGAGCAGCTGTCCGTGGAGATGTGTGAGATCCTGGGAGGATTCAAAACATGAGGGATGCAACTTCAGTTGGAATCCACATGGGGTAAGTCTGAGCCGGAGGGAGTCACTGAGGAATGTGATATGGTTAGAACATAGAAAAGTACAGCACAGTGCAGGCCCTTCGGCCCACGATGTTGTGCCGTGGAATAATCCTAATCCAAAAACAAAATAACCTAACCTATACTCCCCTCAATTCACTGCTGTCCATGTGCATGTCCAGCAGTCGCTTAAATGTCACTAATGACTCTGCTTCCACGACTACCACTGGTAAACTATTCCATGTGTTCACAACTCTCTGGGTGAAGAACCTCCCTCTGACGTCTCCTCTATACCTTCCTCCTAACACCTTAAAACTATGACCCCTCGTGGCAGTCAATCCTACCCTAGGGAAAAGTTGTGGAAACAAGTTTTAGCAAATACTTGGTCAAATACCAGGAGTGATAGCGAGATTAAAGTTGGTGGGCAAGAAGAGAGATTGGATCAGAAATCCTGCTGGAGAGAGGAGCAGGACTTCAAGGTGGGCATGCCTGGAAGAGATGTGGCAGTGAGTTAAATACTGCATAGAAACCGAAAGAACTGTGGATGTTGCATATCAGGAACAAAAACAGAAGTTGCTGGAAAAGCTCAGCAGGCCTGGCAGCATCTGTAAAGAAAAAAAAAAAGAGTTAATGTTTTGGGTTCAGTGAGCGGTTAGGAATGCATTGTCTGAGAATGTGGTGGAGACAGTTTCCAACAAGGCCATCAACACAAAATTAGATAATTATCCAACGGGTAAGAATTTGCAAAACTCTGGGGACGAGGTGAGGTGGTCTTACAGGTGGCTGGTATGAAAGGATGGATCAACTAGCCGATGCCTGGAATCATTCTATAGTTCAAAGTTTTAACCTTGATTACTTGCTCAAGGTACTTGCTGTAGCTTCTCACTCTATGGAATGGCTCTGAGTCAACTGGTCAGAGTCCGTATACTGCACACATGTAAATAAAGGGTGATTTGGTAATAGAATACCAACTTCTATGCTGTTTTTTTTCCCCATAATGGAAGCATGAAAATGTACAGGATATTATTAGACAAGATATAGTTGTGAAGGTAAAAAGGATAATTCATCAGCAGAACCAACTACAATAATTTGAAAACAGACATTTTTTAAATTAACCTGTCAAAGCACTGGGGCACAATTCATTCTGTGCAGTGTTTACAATTGGAAATTCACAAGTGAGGGAAACAGTTTGCTCTCTAATAACTGATGCTTTCAATAAATCTAACAAGCCCTTGCCTTTTCTCAATGGGTTTCTGGGCTTTTGTCTCTACTACTCTACCCTGAAGAACACATTGTAAGGAAGAAATGTTGATACCATTTCTGGATTTGAATTTCATTCATTTGAACCTGACACTTGGGATGATGTGTTGTTCCAAACTTGTTTAGTAAACAATGGAAACGAGACTGAAGTTTAAAATAGCCAGTCTAGATTAAGTATCTCTGTTTAATACATTAAAGCTGAATAATTTCAGTGAAAGATTGCAAATCTGTCATCCACCTTAGCTTTCCACTGACCCTGCCAACGTACTATGTTTCAAACTGGTTGGAAAGAATGTTATGACTCATTTAGTGAGACATCTTGTGCGTTGATTCATAGCTATGCTGTTGGTTCTGCTCACAGTATTGTTTCTAAACGCAGGTACTGGTGATGATCATAATGTGTAGGAATTCAAAGAGTGTGTAGAATGCTCAGCAGGAAGGAATGGAAGGTGTAGGTTTGATCAGCCACTGTTTATAACTCAGATTGAGAAATATACCATGCAGAAAAGGTGCTTTCCCAAGGCTGCTGGAAGCAAATGGGAAGAAGTGAGAGAAATCTGATTGCAGTATTGCTACTAAGAACTTCCTGTTCATGAGTTAAACTTGGGGATTCACTGTGTGTGAACTTGTGTGTGAAATGACCTGCAAGAAAATAGACAAAAAGGACTCAGGTCAGGCCTCCGAGGTGGCAGAAATGACAGTTAATTGTTCCTCTGGAGGTGGGTGCTGGTGGGATGGTAGGTGAGGACCCTATAGGTGAGGGGGCACCCTATTGCTGTTGTGGGAAGGAAGAGAGAAGGAAGAGAGTGGATGAGGGCTGAAGTGCAGGAGATGGGTCAGACCGGGCTGAGGGCCCTGGTGACTACGGTGCTGGGGAATCCTTGGTTGAGGAAGAAGTTGCACATTTCAGAGGCCCCTTGTGGAAGTTGGCCTCATCCGATCAGAGGGAATGGAGATGGAGGAATTGGGAGAATGGAGTAGTGTCTTCACAGGAATCAGAGTGAGGATGTATAACTGTGGGAATCAAATGGTTTGATAGTGGATATTGGTGGCCAGCCTATCTGCAGAAATGGAAACAGATGTCGAGGAAGGGAACAGGAGTCAGAGCTGGACCAGGTGGAGGTAGGAGCAGGGTGGAAATTGGAAGCGAAATTGATAAGCATTTTCAATTCCAGTTGAGACAGGGAAGCAGCACCGATCATATCATTGATGTACTGGAGAAAGAATTGTGGGTGGGAGCTGGAATTGTAAACTAGGCCATTGGTAGTTACTGTCAAAGCATTGTGAAAATCTATTCAGTTCATTACTGTGTCCCTACCAGTATAGCCCAAATAAGATTCCATATCCAAAGTAATGTGGTTGATTCTTAACTATGGAAATAGCCTCACACACCAAACACCTGTATTAAACCACAACGAAACATAAACAATGGAATGAAATGGGACATTTCGACTTACAATTGACTGACAATGACAAACCTGGACATGTCAACTCCAATGCCCACTCTAACATTGCTATCACAATCAAGCCAGGGGTTCAAACCTGCATCGGTGGAGAATGCTAGGCGGCATGCCAGGTATAAACACAGAGGATATCTAAAATTCAGGTGTTAAACTGGTAAAGCTACAATACAGAACCACTGGCATGTCAAACATCAAAAACAGTAAGTGATAGAGCTAAGCAATCCCATAACCAACGGATCATAGCTAAGCTCTGCAGTCCTGCTACATCCAGCAGTGAATGGTTGTGAAAAATTAAACAACTTGTTGGAGGAGGAAGCTCCACAAATATCTTCATCCTCATTATGTGAGAGCCCAGCACATCAGGGCAAAAGGTGAAGCAACTGCATCCATCTTCAGCTAGAAGCTGCAAGTGGACGATGCATCTCTCTGCCTCATCCAGAGGTCCCAGCATCACAGATGCTAGTCTCCAGCCAATTCAACTCACGATATCAAAGAATGGTTGAAAACCATTGTTGAATGCAAAAGTTGGAGGAGCAGATAATATTCTGGCAATTGTACAGAAAACCTGTGCTCCAGAACTAGCTGCACCAATACACTTATAACACTCAGAACCTACCCAATGTAGAAAATTGTCCAAGCATGTCTTGTGGCCAAAAGGTAGAACGTATCTAACTTAGCCAGCCGTCACATCGCGCATGACCGAAAGTTCATTGATAAAGTGAGGAAAGGGATGCCATTGACAGCAGACTATCAAGAGGTACCCGCTCAGACATGACCTGCTTACTGTTGCACCAAGAAGTTCCAGAAAACCTGAAGTCAATGGGAATTAGTGGGAAACTCTCCACTGTTTTGAAGTCACACCTAGCATACAGAAAGGTGGTTGTGATTGGAGGTCAGTCATCTCAGCTCCAGGATATCACTGCAGGAAGTCCTCGGCCCAACCATCTTCGTCTGCTTCATCAATGACTTCCCTCTATCATAAAAAGGTCAAAAGTGGAAATGTTGGCTGCCAATTCCACAATTCAAAAAATATTCAGTACTTCTCAAATACTGAAGTTCCTGCACCTATATTCAGCAAGAACTGGACAATATCCAGTTTTGGGCTGAGGAGTGGCAAGTAATGTTTGTACTCCACAACTGTAAGGCAATGTATCTCTCCAACAAGAGATAACCTAACCACTGCCCCTTGATCTTCATTACCATCGCTGACTGTTCTATCAAAATTGATGCAGTCACCATTGACCTGAAATTGAACTGGACAAGCCATATAAATACTGTGCCTACAGAGCATGTCACAGGCTGGGAATTCCACAGTGAGATACTGACCTCCCAATTCCCCAAAGTCTGTCCATCATCTACAATGCACAAGCCAGGAGCCTGTTGGATGCCTGTGGGAGTACAGCTCCAACAACACTCAAGATGCTTATCATCATTCAGGACAAAAAGGAGCCCACCCACCACCTTCAACATTTACTCCCCTCTTCACCAACTCAGTGTGGCAAGTATGTACCATTTACTAGATACACAGCAGCAATTCATGCAGGTTCGTTCCACAGTAGTCTCTAAACCCATATCTCAACTATGTAAAAATGACAAAGGTAGCCCGTAAGTAGGAACACCAACACCAGCAAACCTGACTTCATCTGTACTTGAAAATTATGTCATTGCTCCTTCACAGTCATTAGTCAAAATCTCGGAACTCCATCACAAGCAGCACTGGGGGCACACCTGTTCCTGGAGACTGTAGTAGCCCAAAAGGGTGGACAGTGGCTGCAAGCTTAGCCAACAACATCCACATCCCATGAGCTTTGCTATATTTTGACAGTAACGTTGGGAGTTTTAAAATTTTCTTTTAGACTAAGACAGATCCTTGCATTATGAACCTCCAACCTGAAAACTGTATCCTCACATTACAGACATTCAACAGATTGATTATTTTCTGAAAACTTTATCCATTGTATCACTTTAATTTTGTCTCAAACATTTTTACAATGACCTCATTCACAGGTTATGTGCTCTGCCAAATCACTATTATTTAGTGCTAACAACTGAGTCAATGTAATCTGTACATTGTGAAAGAATACAGCACGTTATACAATTTTAGTATTTCACATGAAGAATTACTCAATTAACCTCCCAATATTGATCTACCTCTTACACATTTTTGTATTTTCTGCTTTTAGCTATTCCACTGTTACTACTTTTATCCATAGTTCATGTTTAATTGAATCCTCAACCGACCTGATTTTGCGCTATTGATTTGGAAAAGTAGAGAAACAGCTTAGAGGTGAACAGAAAGTTGGCTTTAGAGTAAATATGAATACCCCTGGAAAAGGTCAATCCAATTTCTACTCATGACACAAGCATAGTGTTTTGGCCTGGGGGAAGTGATATGCTGGTGATTGGTAGGGATGAGAGAGAAAAATCTTTGCAAATCAGTTTTATAATCATTCATAAGCTCAGTTCTATAATTACACAAATGCTAATACAAGGGAGATGAGAAAGGATAACCATCATTACACACAAGGTTATCTTTTCACTAGCTTAGTTTCATTGTCTACTTGGCATAACGAGAGAGGAAAATACATTATATGCAGATGTTTTATGTCAATGTTGTCACTTACATAGTTAAACTTGAAGGAAATACAAGTAGTTCAAGTTACATAGGCACTGTGGATTGAATGACCCTTCTATTATTGTCCTATGCTTCTATAAATTAGTTCATTTTCAGAATTAACAAATGCAAAATAAGGACTTGCTAAACATGAATTTCTGCTTCGAAGAAAAAAAAACGAGCATCCTTCTTTGTTTGCTACTCACCACAGCTAAAGAATTATAATCCAGCAATATGCACCCACAGTAGGTAAAAATGTGCATTTACGTCCTGCATTTTTAAAAAAAAAATCTACAGCAGTCCTTTGCTACACACACATCAATAGTCTGTCTTGCATCTACAACATCTGTTGTAATTTTCTCCAAATCCATTTGATCCAAATATATCATGACCAAAACTAAAAGATTTTGTCTCAAAAAAAAACTCTCCTCCTTTGTGTCACCCAATTCTCCATTCTGCTTGCACAACAGTGGCCAGTGGGCGGATAAATAGAAATAGAAGTAGTCACATAAATAGAAAGCAGAACATAACACCAGTGCTTCACCGGAGGCTCACTGATGATGTTACCTAGAATGGTGACGAAACGTCTGAAAACGAACCTTCCAGCTCAGCGAGCAAACTCACATCCAGAACCTCAACCTGAGCTACAAATCTTCTCAAAACTCGCTAGAGAAGTCACAATTTGAAATATGCTTACAGGATGGAAAACAGGTCAAATTTTCGCCTGACAGTGACATTCAGAAAACCACCAGGAAACATCCTTTCCCCTTCTCACCAGAATACCTTCCCAAAGATTAGAGGCATTACAGGTTTTACTGAAATTTAGACATTACAAGATTACGTTGTGTATTTTGGATTATTCACCATTTCTACACAATAGCAGGATCATGCAGCAAAGTTGTAGCTATATCTCTAAATTGGCAGTAAAAGAAGTTTCCTAGAATGGGAAATTCAGCAAGATTAAAAAGGACTGGGTCCTGTGTGAAATGTTAGACAATATTTCTTACACATTGAATATCATGCAATGATTTTTTTTTTGTCTTTTCAGATGTGAACTCCTAGAGACCAGGCAAGCTGACTACCTTCCAGCAGTGATGTAACATTCAAATTCAACTTGCATTCATGAATGTAGCAAAACATTCTCAGGCACTTCATGTGAAAACTGGTACTGAACCAAAGGACACAATTAGCAAAGGTGACCAAGTGTGGTCAAAGAAGTGGGTATAAAAAAAGTGCCTTAAAAGTTGCATAGGTCAAAAATAATAAAGAAGGATTTTTCTTTACTCAAGTTGATGGGGCATGTGTGCTGCTGGCCAGACTAGCATTTGTTGCCCATCATAATTGCATGGTGGTGAACAACCTTCTTGAACTGTTGGCCCAATGCAGCCAACTCCATATTTTCCTGATGTTTCAGGGTTAAGAATTATTTGAACACGACAAAGAATAAAAAGGCACAGTGACTTGGTTAAGAACACACCCACAGACTTATAGAAAGTGTAAAGAATAGACTTGGTTTCTTCTAAAAAAAAAGGCTTTTATTTTGCTATTAGTATTGCTGGTAACTATTTACTGATACAGCCAAAAAAAACACCTATTAAATTGCAAGTGAGGTACATTCAGAACCTCAGATACAACTCCAATGTTAAAAACAAATCATAAAGGCAGGCAGTACATATACTAAAATGATAAATAGAAGGCATTGAATGCATGGTATGGTTGACCATGCCAATCTGTTATTTACTGAGCTGCTGTCCAGCTTTATCCCTCAAACTGAACAGTAATTTGTATTTAATAAGCAAGGTGTCCAAGATCAAAGAGAGAACTCCCGCTTTTCCCCAAATCTTAACCCTTCCCTGATATAAATCTCCATGTTTTACATAAGTGTGTTGACAGCCCGATTTGGTTTAGATCAGTTATCCATTTCAGAAAGTTACCAAGCTTTTATACAAAGGAATTCAACTTTTATTTTTTTTTTCCAATACACTTAAAAATTTCAGTGAAGGCTACAGTATTAGCGTTATGAAATCCAATTATACAAAAGTTGAATTAAACTACATCTATAAACAGTGGCGCCAAATTGACTTCTTGGTTTGGTTCTATGTTAAGCAATACAGGCTGACGGAGTGCCATTTCCTACCAGTAAGGCTGCACCTGTTGATCATGTAAAGTAGATAGGACAAAAAAAAACTTACGATAATGGCAAACCAAAGTTTAGGTGCATACATGCATATTGTAAAATTGACCATAGCTATACATCAGCACATCAATGAACTAGGAAATAAAACCTTGATTGGCTTTTAAATATTGATAGCAAACGGAATAGTCAGGAACAGCATTACAGATAAATGAGAGGCCGATATAATCAAGACACTATCATACTAGATTTAACAAACATCAATTCAAGATTTTTTCTTTAGAAATCAAGTGACTGTAATATGTGTGGTAGGATGCACTTAGTTTGCATTTTTGCTTTATAGAACACTGCAAAAGGCCTTGTGCCTTGGACGCTTAGCTTGCAAGGCAGCCCGTGTAGCCATTTCAAAAACTTCTCTCACTCCATCCTTAGTTTTTGCTGAGCATTCCATATACCCATATGCGCAAATCTTGGTGACCATCTCTTTTCCTTCTTCAGGTTTTACAGGTTCCTGTATGAATGTGACAGAGGGTTACTTTAAAAAATTATACAACAATGTATAATCCCTATCCAAACCTACAGAAAAAGGAAACAGAAAAATAGTTCTACTATTCCCAATCATGTTCCAAAATTTCATGGCACAAGGTTATTAGATGTACTCATGGCAGAGGGGAATAACTGAGAGCATGGAAAGCTAACCCTTTCCAGGTGAAGCAGCCATTTTTGACTAAGCACATTCAGGGTTCTGGAATGGTGTTTTTTTTTGGGGGGGGGGGTGTGTTGGTGGGAGTGGGGAGAACATGTCCAAGTACATCCCATTGGAGATATCTTTGGCTTGAATACCACTTTTTCCTATCTTGTAGCAGCTCTAATAATGTGAGTCAAAACATTAGTGGACTCAGAACATTAACTCTGCTTTCTTCCCAATAGATGCCGCCAGATCTGCTGAGTTTCTCCACCAACTTCTGTTTGTTTCAGATCTCCACCATTCCCAATTCTTCGCTTTATATTAGGAAAGCAGAGAATACTGTATGTATGAAATAGAAGCAAAAGTCCATTTAGTTTCCTCAAGTTTGCTCTGTCACATGATCACAACTCATCTTTTTTTTTGCTTTAGCAGAAGTACACATTGCTAACTGCTCTGATAAGTTATGATTCCCCTCCTGGCCAAAATTGATCCATCTGTTGCTTAAAAGAAAAAAAATTTAACGGTGCTGCTTCTACCACCTTACGAGGCCAAGAATTCCAAAGCTGCACAACCCTGAAAAGTAAAAACAATTATCCCTGTCTTAGAAGGGTGACCCCAACTGTAAAGGGTTCTGAGTTGATCCAGAAGAGGAAATAGCTGTTACAAGTTCATTGCATCAAGATTATTCAAGACCTTTCTACACTTCAATCCAGTCACCCCTAAACTCCAACAGAAACATGGCTACCATCTTAAAAATGCCCAGTCATTCCAGGCGATCTATTAAGCCGCCTCAACTGCTTTCAATGCATTTGCATCCTTCCTTTAAAAGGTGCACGCTGGTCAAGATGTGGTCGCACTAATATTCTTGTGTAAACAGAAGAATAAACATCCATACTGACATTCAATTTCTCTTAAAGGATAGGATCTCAGTAGCCTTCTTGTTCTTCCTGTCTCTGCAGACGACTTCTTTATGATTCATGGACTTGAGACCCACATCCATCTGTATCTAGAACTGCAGTCATTAAGTAATACTCTGCTTTTTCTGTCATTCCTGCAATAGCAACTTCCAAATTTTCAAAATATAGGATGAGAAGAAACTTGTCACTAAAGAAAAGACCACATGATTTATTACAACAGAAGCATCAAATCACTGAGATGAATTTTATTGGCAAATGGTCAATTCTCACCACCATAGCTGAAAGCAGTTGATCCCACTTTGGCCAGTGGTGGAAACCGGAGGCAACACAACATCATACTGCAGTGCTGCCATCTAATTAAGGATGGTAGTCCTGCACTCAACTACTACTTCTAATCAGAGGGCAGACAATTCATCAGTGTCCTTGCTATCAGTCACCAGTGCTTACACTGTATTACAGGCAAGAAGGCACCCTCAAAAGATTAAAGGAAGTTCAGATCCAGCCAGGGGCTCTTATGGAGCACTGACACTGACAGTATGATTACATGGAGTCTCTTCTGTGAGCATTGGATTGTTCATCAAGGAACCTGTGACTCCCAAACACAAACTGGTGGGCTCCCCACGTAGAAGTAAGGCCACCTGATGCAGACAAAATATTTGCAGAAGCAGGAAGTGGCTTTAAAAAAAAAAGGAAATTAAGCTTCCATCCAGATGCTTCCCTGTGCCACTCTTCCAGCCTTCCCACTCCATCATTAACAGGCTGATGAAATTAGATTCATTGCTTGTGAAAGCTGATACTGAATTTCTAATCTTCTACAAACCTGCTTCATCTTTGCCAATTCTCTCCGTGTGTGCTCATCATTCCTCAGATCTTTTTTGTTCCCGACAAGGATAATTGGCACACTAGGGCAAAAGTGTTTCACTTCTGGGGTCCATTTCTCAGGGATATTCTCTAATTTGAAGAGAAAAAGAAACGTTAAGAACAGGTACATTTTTGTTTATAACATTAAATCACAGCAAAGGAAGAAACCACTGTTCAAGTCTGTGCCAACAGTTTCAGAGGCCATAAAACAGAAGCAGAACTAGGCCATTCAGATCATCAAGTCTGCTCTGCCAATGAAATCTTGGCTGATCTGATAATCCTCAATTCCACTTTCCTGTTATTTCCATAACTCTTGATCCTCTTATGGGTTAAAAAAGTTTGTGTCTCAGCCTGGAATGCTCTCACTCAATAAACCAGTGTTAGCCAGATTCGGCATCCTCAAGAAATTCCTCCTCACCTGCCCTAAATGGGTAATCTCTCACAGAATTTGCCCTGATCCTACATATTCCCAAAAGGGTATACCTTTTCATACCTACGGTACAGCTGTTGAATGGACAACTAGCTTGCAATGCAGAGTGTTGCCAGAAGTATGGGTTCTATTCAGCATTTGCTGAAGTTACTACGAAGGATTAAAAACAGGAACAAAAAAAGTTGCTGGAAAAGCTCAGCAGGTCTGGCAGCATCTGTGGAGGAGAAAACAGAGTTACCACTTTGGGTCCGGTGACCCCTCCTCAGAACTACCCTTACTCTGAAGGATTCTCCTTTTCAAACTCTGTCCTCACTTGACAGGGTGGTAAGTTGATCCTTAAGTTAAATCACCACCTGCCATCTCTGTGGTCTAGTAAGACTATGGTGACTGTCTTTTACCTCTCATTCTTCTAAATGCCAACAAGTACAAGCCCAAACTACTGAATCTTTCTTCATAAAGAGGATTCCTATGTTCCCAGGATCAACCCAGTCAGTTGTCAGTCAATCTTCTCTACACTATTGCGGTCCTTAAGACGAGTACAGGCCCACACTGTTCACTATTCTAGGTATGATCCGATTACTTGCTGGTCTTTTTCTATACCTTTTTATCTTTATACTCCATCCCCTTTGAAAGGAAGGCCAACAGTCTATTTAACTTCCTGATTACCCACTGAACTTGTTTACTAGTTTGGAGATTCATGCACTAGGACCCCCAAATCCTTGTGTGGTGCAGTCTGTGAGCAGTCTCTCCCAATCTAAATAACAGTTTCTTTATTCTTCCTGCCGAAGTATACAATCTCATATTTTCTCATGCTATAGCCCATCAGCCAAATTGTTCCCCAATCAGTTAAGCTGTCTCTAGCCTCTTGTAGACAGGTTATGCTCAGCAATTGCCTTCCCACCTATTTTTGTGGAAATTTGATGATCGTCATTTCACTTCCCTCATCCAAGCCTGGAGTATATATTGTAAATAACTGTGGTCCCAGCACTGACCTGTGGCAGTTGACTAGTTAGAAGTGGTCATTCTGAAAGTGCACCGCTTATCGCAAATCTGTATTTGATTAGCTAATCCTCTATTCATATTGGTATACTTTCCTCTACACCATGAGCAACCATAAGTATCACTGCAGACTTCATTAAATTTGGATTTGAAACATGCTTATCAGATCTACTGGCTCCTCCTCAACTATCCTGCTTGTAACCTTCTCAAAAAAAGTGCAATTAATTTGTCAGAGCATGATTTTTGCCTTTGTGAAGCCATGCTAATTCTGCTTGATACATCTAACTAAATGCTCTACCTAAATACTATAACCTTCATAGTAGACTCACTTTTTCCTAATACAGATGTTAAGCCGATTAGCTTGTAGTTGCCCTTTTTGTGCCCCTCCTTTTTGAGAAGGGTGTTATAGGCCCTTTGGCCCTCAATGTTGTGCCGACCTGTGAAACCAATCTGAAGCTCATCTTAACCTACACTATTCCATTATCATCCATATGTTTATTCAATGACCATTTAAATGCCCTTAAAGTTGGTGAGTCTACTACCGTTGCAGGCAGGGCATTCCACACCCTTACTACTCTAAGTAAAGAACCTACCTCTGACATCTGTCCTATATTTATCACCCCTCAGTTTAAGGCTACGTCCCCTCATGCTCGCCGTCACCACCCGAGGAAAAAGGCTCTCACTGTCACTTTTCTCTTTACCCTTACTCTCTACTTTCCGAACCCAATCATTTTTCACACTTACTTTCTTTTCCTGCACTTGTTTAGACATAGAACATTACATGTGTGGGTAGATTCAATGTTCTATGGCAGTTTTCCAATCCTTTTGGAATTTTCCAGAATTGGAAAGATTCTTGGAAGACTACTGCCAGTGGATTCAACATCTCTGTACTTTTGACATCAAAAGGAAGCAATGCATCAGACCCAGGGGATTTATTGGCCTTTAGCCCCATTATTTTCCCTTGTACATTTTTTTTCTAAGAGTTAGAGCATTTATTCATTCACGGTTAACCAGGGGAGTCAAGGAATGCATCAACTTGAATAAGCCCAACAACGTCTCAATGAATACCAGTAAGATGCACAATTGAGAAAGTTTTAAACACCAATAAAAAAGGCAACCAAAAAAAAAAAATCACAGACAAGGATGCAATAAACTTCAAGGGTAAACTTACAAGTAATATCATCAAGATGGACAGCAAAGAGCTTTAAATATATAAAAAGGAAAAGAGAATCTAAAATGAACATAGGCCCCTTACAGGATAACTCTGGGAAACAATAATTGCATAGCAGTTAGTGGTAGAGTCATTGAATAAATACTTTACATCAGTCTTCATGGTGGAAGACACTTTGTGGCATTCCAAAATCAGTAAGTATCCAAGGAGAAAAAGCAAGAAAAGGAAATAAAACAACTCTCACTAGAGAGAAGGTCTAGGGAAACTAATAAAGACCAATAAGACCCCTGGACCTGGTGGAATACAGAATAGGATATTAAAGGAAGTTGCTACAGAGATGGTGGAAGATTATTTCGTGGAGTTTGTAAAAGCCCCAGGAGACTGTAAACTAAAAAGGTGTTATGTTGGCAATTTAAAAGAGGACACAAAAAGCATGTACCTGCATGGCAATTAGCTTAACATCTGATGAAATTGGAAATATTCCCTGATAAATTTAGAAGAATTATTTGGGATGATAACAAGCAGAATGGTAAAGAGAGCCAGAGGATGCAATAAATTTAGATTGTCAGATGGCACTTAACAGGATACTGTACATTAGGTTACTTAGGATAAAGAATCCATGGTATTGGGGGTAGTACAATGACAGTCCTCTATTGATGCTACCAATTGGTTAGCCAATTTTCAGAATGACAATCTTTTTCAAGTGGAGTAACACAGGGGTCAGTACTGGGGTCACACTTACTTACAATATAAATGACATGGAAGAAGAAAGTGAATACACTATTGATGAGGATGATACAAAGTGTCTGTACAGCGTTACAGACAGGCTAGAATGGGCAAAAGTTTGGTAGATGGAATACAGTTTTGGAAAATGTGAGGTTATGCACTTTGTTGGTAAGAACTGGAGGTGCTAAACATTATTTGAAATGGAGAAAGACTGAAGAAAGCTACAAACAGGAATGTAGGAGTCCTCATCCAAAAATCGTGAAGTGTTCAGTGGGTATTAGAGTAGGCAAATGGAATTTATTTCAGAATAAAATAAGTATGGAGGATTTTCTAAAACAATACAAGTCATTAGTCTGCGACAACTGGTGTACAGCAAACAGTTTTGAACTCTTTACCTAAGAAAGATGCATTGACATTGGAGGCAGTCCAGAGGAAGTTCACTAGGCTTATAACAAAAAATACAGGGACTGTCTAGTGACAGTTTGAGTTGGTTGAGCCTGCACTCATTGCAACACAGAAGAACCAGAGGTGACCTTACTGTAACATACAAAAAAGGTTCTTCAAGGATGTGACAACAAAGATGTGAAAAGGCAGTTTCCCCTCGTCAGAGTGTCCAGGGCTAGAGGGCATAATCTCAGATTAAAAAAAGTCTCTTATTGAAAAGAGAGCTAAAAGGAGGAATTTATTCTCAGTGATAGTGGGATTTTGAAATTTTTACTGCAGAGAGCTGTCGAGCCTGGGTCATTAAGTTTTTGCAAGGTTGAGATAAACCTTGAATCAGTAAGGGAATCAAGGGTTATGGGAAAAGGCAGGAAAACGAAGCTGAGAATGAATCAGTTCAGCTATGATCTCAATGAACAGTGGAGCAGACTAAGTGGGTTGAATGTCTACTTCTGCTCCTACAATCTTTCTGAAATCTGTATACTCCGATTATTGACCCTGGAAGTGTATGCAGGTCAGTTTTTTTTATATTAACATGTAGAAAGTGCTGGACTCAATTCTAGCAAATAAAGACAGGTGATGTTCAGGGTGACACTGGGGAGAACATTTTACTGATAGAGACCGCATCATTATTTGTCAAGTTTGTTATGAAATAAGAAAAAGACTGCCTGTAAGAGTTTTGGACTAGGAAAGGCAGATTTTATTAAAATAAGGCAGGATGTGACCAAAGGGAGACAGAAACACAACTTTGGGGTGAAATATTGGAGTAACAAGAACAGAACTGGTTGTCTAGAAATATTCAAAACTGGATGAGAAAGGAAAAAAATGCTTTAAAGATGTACAAAGAGAGCAAATCAGGAAGACCCAATGGAGTATAGAGTGCGTGGGGGCAACAGGGAGGAAAAAAAAGGTGTACTTTAAATAAAACAATGGTGAGTAAGATTAGGTAGAATCCAAAAGATATTTTAAATATATCAAGGGGAACAAGATAGCCGGGGCAAGAATAGGGCCCCATCAGGGACCATGCAGACAAGATGTGTGAAGCTGGAAGACAATAGCAGAGTGGTAAATGAATGCTTCAAAAGAAGGAGAAGGGAATTTGGGAAGTAGGAGAGAGGTTCTTGAGCAGTTTGACATAAGGAGTGGGAGGTGTTGGTGGGCTTAAAACGTGGGGATGATTAGCAAGCTTTTGGATGACATGAAAACTTTTATAGCACCAACATAACCTCCCTCCTGTAATGATCAATGCTACAACTGTAAGCCTTCTTAACTACTGACTAACCTGTTTGCAGCTGTCAGGGATCTGTGGGCAAGCAGTCCAAGACTACTCAATTTCTGAGCTTCACTGAATGCTCCCAGGTCTTGTGACTTCGTCCGAAGTGCATCACCTCATATTTATCAGGGTTAAATTCCATTTGCCACTGACCTGCCTATATGAACAAATCAATTGTTCGATATACTTCCATAACCTAAAGACCTGCTTCCTTGCTATTACTGTACAGTATTCAGTATTACAGCTGTGGCCAGTTCTGGTCGCCACACTACAGGAAGAATTTGACTGTATGGGGGTGAGTGCTAAGGAGATTCATCAGCGTATTGCCTGGGATGCAGTAGTTTAGTTATTAAGAGAAGCTGTATCAGCTCAGATTGTTTCTTTAAAGCAGAGAAGGCTGAGGGGGAGCTTGAAATGTAAACATTTGAGGGTCATGGACAGAATGGATACAAATCAGCTGCTCCCCCTAGTTGAGAGATGAATAAAAAGGGGGGCATCGTAAAACAGGTGAAAGGTAGGTTTAGAGGGGATTTGAGGAAAGATCCCCCACCCCCCCACTCAGGAGGGTGGTGGGAATCTAGAATGCACTAGCTGGAAGGCAAGTTGAGGCAGGAAAGCTCACAACCTTTAGAAAAGGTATTTGAAATGTCCTAATGTTTAAGATCATGGCCAAGTGCTACAAAACAAGACTAATGTACGTTTTAAGAGTAGTTTTTGTCAACGCAGATTTCATGGCCCATAGGGCCTCTTCTGTACAATTACTAATTCAGCTTCTAATTCCCAGGCAAATGACACACAAATGCCAAGTTATGAAGATTCCCAACAAGATTTTGGACAACAGCAAAATACGAAGTCAAAACCAACAGTATTACTAAACAGCCATAGCTAAAGAAGCTGAAGAGAATAACTAAAAAAAACTCTGCATGAGACACAACAACAGAATTAAACTGCGATATTGCACAAAAACTGTGGTATACCTAAGACAAGCTTTAAATTAGTACATTTTTTGTAATATCTGTAAGATTACCAACTAACGAATGATGAAACCTGGAAACAGACCTCTCAAAATTCAAAGTGGCAAGTTGGGTGCTTCTCAAGTGTACAATCCTTATCATTAAAAAGCTTATATGTAGAAACATAATAGCATCAATTTTTATTTGATAGGCTTTGTTTTGTATCAGCATTAAAAATTATGTCCCTTCAATAAAAAAGGGTAGAAATTTCTACATAAACAAACCAGAATGATGTATCAAATCAATCTTTAACCTATAGTAAGGATTAAGATTAAACACACATACAACCTAGTACATGACGTAAATTCTTACCTAAACTGTCAGGGCTATCAATAGAAAAACACATTAGAATGACATCTGTATCTGGATAGGAGAGAGGCCTAAGTCGATCATAATCTTCCTGTCCTGCTGTGTCCCAAAGTGCCAGTTCGACCTAGAGAACAAAATAATCAATTTTCACAATATTAAATGTGGAATTAATTAAACCTCTCTCTCTCCCCCCCCCCCCCCCCCACTCTCCCTCCATGAGCTACTGTATATGCTGGACTGATGGTCAAACTTTAAATGTTTTACCCTCCTCAAGGAAACATACCCTATTAGAATAGAATAGAATCCCTACGCTGTGGAAACAGGCCATTCGGCCCTACAAGTCCACGCTGACCCTCAAAAGCATCTCACTATAACCCAGCTAATCTACACAGCCCTATGAACAATTTAGCACAGCCAATTCACCTAATCTGCACATCTTTAGACTGTGGGAGGAAATTCGAGCACCTGGAGGAAACCCACGCCGACATGGGGGAGAATGTGCAAAGTCCACAGAGATAGTCGCCCAAGGCCGGAATCAAACCCGGATCCCTGGCGCTGAGAGACAGTAGTGCTAACCACTGAGCCACCGTGCCGCCCTTTGGTTTCTCGTATAACAGTAATCTTTCTAAAGTGTCTGCGAAACACAATTTTCCAGACATAAAAGCAAGTGTGAACATTGTTAGCCATTCAAAATAAAGTAGTGAGCTACAAGTTAGTGGAGATTGTTCAAAAATTAAGCTCAGCAAGGAGGTTGATATCTGAAGGGTACAATACAGTTCCTTTGACATTGGTTAGGATAGACTTCTCAAATCAGATAAAGCACAGAAATGTTACAGATTTCCTTAGTGTGCCTCAACCCACCAACTTCATATTTCCATCACAAAACTACAGATGACAAATGCACAATGATCACAAATACTCCAGCAGGAAATATAAGAGAAGTGCTTTTTAGCACAGCATGGTTACAATGTGAAACTTGCTGCCACAGAGAAAGTAACTGAGGCAAATAGCAGAAAATAAACAGTAAATAAACTTGGAGGCACTAAAGAATAGAAATATATGTTGTTAGGGATGGATGAGGAGGCTTGGGAGGAGAGCCGAGCAGAGCATAAAAAGATTAACTGAATTGGAAGGCCCATTTCTGTGCTGAAAGTTGTTTACAAGTCTAAGTAATCTTGACATTGATTCCGGAATCATTCATTCTGCTACACAAAGACATATGAAGGGGAGCAAAAATATCACAGCTACTAGCTCAAAAAAGTAACATTCGTGCAAAACAAAAACACAAGAATTATAAAATATGACCTCACCACCTGAATCAGTGATGTCAGGGAGGGTCTCAAAGGACTGCAAAATGCCTAGTGCAATAACCCCTGTTTAAAAGGGGAGAGAGGGAGGCAGAAGATAGGAAATAATAGCCATATTCTTGGCCTTGGTTGCTGCAAGATTTTAATAGTCCATTGTTAAAGATGAGATTGCAAAGCACTTGGAAGTGCATAGTGACATAGGGCTGAGCCAGCATGGCTTAGCCAAGGAAAAGCTCATACCTTAGGATTCTTTGGAGGCAAATCTAACTTGCTGGCAAGTTAGACAAAGGAGAGTCAGTGGCTGTGATCTATTTTTCAGAAGGCCTTTGGCAAGGTGCCGCACAGGAGGCTACTAAATAAGAACCCGTTGTGTTAGGGGCAAGGTACTGGAACTCACAGAGGATTGGCCAATAGATTCAAGGATGAAGTGCCCTTTTCTGGATGGCAACCAGTGACTTGGAGTTCTGCAAGGGTCAATGTTGGGATCATATCTATTCACATTATATATCATGATCTGGACGAAGGAACCAAGGGCACTGTTGCTAAGCTTAGAAATGACAAAGATAAGTGGAAGGACAGGTCAGTTGGCAACGTGGGGAGGCAGAAGGACTTGAAGGAAGAGAACATAATCTCATTGCAACTTAAATACCAACTGGCCTGGATACAGTGGACGAGGACAAGATGTTTCCACAAGTAGGAAAGTCTCAGACCAGCGTCATTGTCACAGAAGGCTGTGGAGGCTAAGTAATTGAGTGTATTTAAGACAAGAGATAAATACATTCTTGATTAGTAAAGGGATCAAGGATTACAGGGAGAAAGCAGGGGAATGCAGTCAAGAAACATATCAACCATGACTGATGAGCCAAATGGCACAATTCTGCTCCATATCTTAGGTCTTACACGAGGCGAAAGAGGTATTTATTCTTCTCTTGTTTCCAAGTAGAAGACGTAGATTTACACACGTAGTTGTGGTGAAAATAACTTTGTTAGCACTTTCTTCAATGTTTCAACCACTAGCTCCTTCCACAGTCCACCCAACTGAGATTTAACTATCAGTACGAGGAAAGGTACACAATTCTGGCCAGGTAATACAACATGGTAACTAAAAATCTTGCAAATGATACTGTGTTTATTATGCAAACAACAGAACCATAATCATTTATTACAAACCTGTTTTCCATCTACTTCAATATCTGCTACATAATTTTCAAAAACCGTTGGAACATACACCTCGGGAAACTGATCTTTACTGAAGACGATGAGTAGACATGTTTTCCCACAGGCACCATCACCAACTATAACCAGTTTTTTGCGTATGGCAGCCATCACTATAAAAAAGTGAAAATTACAGTTAAGAGCAAATAAGGACAAAAATCAATTCTCTTAAATATATACCATTCCAACAATAAGGAGATTTTTATTTTTAAAAACTGCAGATATTTGAGATCTTAATTTGTAAATTCACTAAAAATTGTAAAGAAAAACTTGCATTTGGATTTTGAGTGGGACCTGCGTGTGGAAACATGGAGGGAATAACAAAATTTAATACAGACTGTAAAATTTTCCTTAGCCTTTCTCATAACCTGTATGCTCAGTTCTGCTCCCACATACCCAATTATCTGCTTTACTTTGGAATTGTTCATACATCATTCATTCACCACAAAAGTACTTGTCATACAGCACTGGATAAGATAGTTGCCAATACTTTTACTGCATATAAATGAGAAGTATCATTTGTTCAGGCACACATTTGTTGCTTGATAATAATTAAAAGGTTTCTGGTTTAAAGGCTTAGACAGTTCTCAGGAAACACAATGAATGCTGTTAACGGATGTAATGTCTTTGAAAAACCATGGGTGACACACTAGCGTAGTACTTCAAAGCATCGGTATACTGTGGTGATCACACAGGTTTCTGTAGATTCTCTATTCATGAGGTCACTAATCATGACCTTACACTGGCATGGCAATGAATAATCGAAGGCCAGGAAGCACTGAAGGCAGCAAATTAAAAAGATCCTATCAGCTGGCAGAAACAAAGGATTTCTCCAGTTGCTCTTCTCAACTGGACAGTAAGAGGTGGTTTCCAGAGGCAACCTAACATTGCACAGAATATTTCAAGGGGCCAGGTGAATGATACCAAACATTAAATATTTTTAAAACTTCACAAGTTGGGATCATATTATAGCAATGGGGTACAGAATAGCATTCTTGCATGCTGATCTAATACTCAAACACTAAAAGTCCAATCTTGAAACAATCTTTAGTTTCAAAAAGAAGCTTCCAATTTCTCGACAAAGCATAATTAGAAATATTTGGGCCAAACCTGGATTTTAAAAAGGCTTTCCAACCACTTCGTAAGTCAGTTGTGATAGAAAATATTTATTTGTTCACATCTATAAGTGTGTTTCTTGGCAAAAAATTTGTCTGACAAAAGATTCTGAATTGAAGAACTTAGATACTGAAGTATCGTGCAAATCTATTCTCTGTACACAAGAGAATTAACAATTCAAGCCAAGTACAGCGCAAGGTTAAAAAAAGTAACAAACAAAATTGTTAAATGAATGCACTATTTAGTAGATACAAAGCAACATTTTCAGCTGGTTACATAGAAACAGAAGTTGGAACAGCAAACAAAATCCAGAAGTATCACAAAAATATTGTTAGCATTGTATTGCTCAACTTACACAATTAATTTTCAGTGTAAAAACTCAGAACATTTCCTTTCTTTTTTGCAAGATTTTGCCATTTGACTTTGTACTTCAGAAATATGCAAACAAAACCTTCCCACAGATTTAAAATTTTCTTCATATTGTTACCCTGTAGACAGTACAAACTGATCACTCTAAAGACAAACAAGTTCACTACTGACTGAAAATTCAGAAACCACGTAAAACACGTATGCAATTTAAACAAAATAACTCTTCATACCACAGATTTCCAAGCAAACATATTTACTGGACAGCTGCCAAAAGTCATCCCCATCCAGTCCCTGCAAAGCACTCCTAACACAAAAGAAATGTTCAAACACATTAACTGGTTTTTATACTTTGGGCCCAAAGCCTGTTAGCCATTTTGCCTTGACAAATCAGTGGCATTTTTAAAATTAAATATTCAAAATTGATTTCAGTGTAGTCTTTTAATGCTTTTTAGAGAAAGAGAATAACTCGTGGTTTACATCACAAAAAGTGTTTTAACACTTACAGAATGTAGCCGCTTATTTTAGTGTCATCATTGAAATCTACTACTGCAACTTATCTGTTCTGCTAAAATAAAGCATTTACCCTCAGGTGTGAACAGGGGATGTTTGTACAGCCTAACCTGCATTCCTCTAGATTCTAGACATATCAGAGTAAGGGTCACTTCCATCAAAAAACCTATTCAAGCCAGTACAGACACTGGAGGAGAAATCTTAACTTTTGGCTCAGAAACTCATGAGAAAATAAAACGATACAAAACAAAAGCTGGAAAAACAAAACAGTAATGGCTGAAATATACTTACTATTTAAGTTAGTATGTTCTTTTCACTACCTCCAGAATACTTATCACTGCTAAGCAACCCTGGATACTGGTTCAAATGGGTGGAGTGTATGTCAGAACCAGAAAGAAATGGCATGCGGAACCAAAAGAGCCATTAAAAGTATCCTCCTCCAGGCACTTCTGCTGCTTACGGTACTACCCACTGGACCAGTTTCTGTGCAGAATATAATTCATAATTCTAGGCATCTGTATAAACAACAGTATCTGTACTACCCAAAAAAAACTTGGAAATGCTTTGCAGGTGGTGATCTAACCACATGAATAGCTGTATAAATGCAAGAAATTGTAGTCCTGGGTCCAAATAGTTGGTGTCAGAGCAAGTTAGCTTTGGTCTAACCAACATGGTACCTATTTTTCTCACACACACACATGGAATTTCACAAGGGTTGAACTGCCACATGGGTTGCTGAATACAACTCATTCTCCCCACTCTCAGTTTCCATTCCCATCCCTGCCACTGCTGCCCCAGGAAGATTCCGGTTAGAAGGTGGAATTTGGAAGAAGAGCCTAGATATTTTTCGGGAAACATTAGCTCAGACTAGTTAAGCCGTTTCCACACTGTAGATTACATATAAATTGCAATGGAACACACAACTGGGGTAATTTCTACAAGACAGAACTTCCACAATCTCTACATAGGATCACGGTCAGAGGATTGCTAATCATGACTCATGCACACAATCTCATCATGAAGCATGATGGAGTTTACAGGCCCCAAAATCTACTACAGTAAGTACCAGGAATGAACAGAAGCAGTGCAATCCCATGCCATACACTAGCCATCTAAGCTAACCAAGCTCCAATATAAATTACGAGCTACAAGACTGAATGGTGGTATAAAATGGCCATATGATGAAGGTGAACGCAGACTTTCAGATTTTGGACTGAGTTGACATCAACTTCAAAATAAATGAAATCTCTAACAGTCTCTTGGGTATAAGCAACATACAGACACCGCCATGCTTACTAAAATCTTAGGTGGCTGCACCAGAGGTGCCCACATCATGTATACTTCATATCAGCTCAGTAACCAGGAAAGTGAATAGAATGTTCTGTTCTATTGCAAGGAAAACTGATGCAAGAGAAGGAAGGTTATGCTTCAGTCAAACAGGGCATTGGTGAGACCTCATCTGGGCTACTGTGTGCAGAATGGGTCAGTGTATTTATAGAACAATACATGCATTAGCAGTTCAGAGAAGGTTTACTAATACTGGGAATGAGCAGATTTCCTCATAAGAGGAAAGGCTAGACAAGCTAGGTCTATAGGCAGTGAATTTTTTAAAAGTCAGAATTAAATCATACATGTTCCCGAGGTGTCCTCACCAGGTGATATGGAAAGGAGATTTTCTTGTGTGATAGAGTCTAGAACTAGGGGTCATAGTTTTAAACAGAAGAAAGAGTGGTCATCCAATTGAGACAAAAGGTAACATTAATAATCTCCAGGTTGAGTGTCATTGGATTTCTGTTTCTCAAAAGACAGAGGATCCAGAACCTTTAGATATTTTTAAGGCAGAGGTAGATTGTTGATTACCAAATTTAGAACTGGGGGTTAAAAATCAGATCAACCATGATCTTACTGAATAGCAGAACAAGCTCAAAAAGGGCCATATACCTACTCTTCGTCCTTGCTTACATTTTCGTGAGTATAACTCTATATCTTCTAAAGCCAAGATAAAAATCAGCTTCTATTTCAATCCAATTAGATATGTAATAATTTGGACGGCTTTGCTAATCTATACGGCTGCATGTCATAGACTATGACAAAGAAAAGGCAGTACAACAATTGTATTAACCTCCCCAAAAATATTGTTTGCTACTTCACCAGCAATCTTCAAGCTATTTCTACATCCCATAGAAAGGTATATCTGAAAGATTGTTGGTTAAGAAAATTAATTTAAAAGGCTATGATGGATAAGGTTTATAGAAATAAACTGTTTTTAAAAAGAAAGCAGATTTTACTTCTGAAAAGGATCAAAGTTATACTAAACTGGTTCTTTAGACTTCTTTACTGGAATTGAAGTAAACTTCTAAATAATTAGCAACCCTTAAAAAATATAAACAGCATGTCTCTTAAAGCATGGCATTTTCTTTTCAGACCAACTAGAAAGTTAAAAGGGGGAAAAAAAAAGTGAGTGGACAAAATTACAGCAAATAGTGTTCAATGTGAAGAAATACATTTTGGATGAGAGAAACAGATTAGAATAGTTTCCTAGATGAAGACAGAGGAGGAATTGCAGAAGGGGAAAGGGATTTAGGACCCCATGTTTACAGATCAACAACTAATGCACCCCTACAAAAGTGGGAAAAAAAGTCCAAAAGAATGTTGATCATGATGTCATTTGAGGTTGAGCTAACATGTGGTCAAAACTCATTTGGACAACAGCATTCAATTTTAGGCACTACACCTCAGAAATGGTACTTCAGTCGGAGATGAAAGAAAGGATTCACAAGAAACGAAACATGGATTGCCATGGGTTAAATGATAAAGACAGGCTGCATAAGCTTGATTTTCACTCAAGTTTGACGGTTTAAGATGTTGGAATAAACTGCAAGAAATTATATGGGAATTTGATAGCTTCTCTACAACTATCCTAGACCAGAATGAGGGAGCACCATACTAAAATGCACGGCAGACTGAAATCAGGAGTTCAGCATTGCAAGTCTGGAATTCTTTTACCAATATATTCTCGTTCAATTGCTTCAAAAAACAAAAGGAAAATAATTTTGTTGGGCAAGAATACCAACATGCGTTGAGCAAAAGGTTCATAAGCACAGATTAACCAGAATTGGACTATCATAACACAAGCATAGGTATCGAATAGCCTATTCCCATTTCTATGCATTCATTCAATCTGCAATTAAAAAAATGAAAAATCTCATCAACTGCAAAGATGAGAAAATATCCCTACTTCTCACCGCAGCCTCTGGCAGCATGTTGGCTATTCTAAAATCGACTGATTGCAGAAGCAATTGTAATAAAAAGAAGACTGTTAAAACATCACTATTAAGTTTTCACCAGAAAATCCATTTGAAGATCATTCTAAATTTTATTTTGTCAAAACTTTAAATTTCAGAGAACTGAAATCACTCATTTTAGTCTTAAACTTCAAATAGTTTTTTTGAAAGGCTCTCTTTTGCAAATCATAGGCCAAAAACAAAAGATACTATTTGGATTCAGATTTCATGTAACTGGACAGCAAGTGGCCATAAAAGAAAAAAAGAGAAAGGAAAATGTAGGGATAAAAAAGGATAGTTGAATAGAGGAAACATAGAAAGTGAGGAAATTAAAAATGGCAGTGCAGAAAATACAATAAAAATTTTCAAAAATGGTAATATGAGTTGGATAGTATTGCTATTAAGAAAGGTTGAAAAATTGTTTTTCCTTCCCCATTTTTTTAGACCAGAAAACCTGTGGAGGATAACAAAATGTGAGGCTGGATGAACACAGCAGGCCAAGCAGCATCTCAGGAGCACAAAAGCTGACGTTTCGGGCCTAGACCCTTCATCAGAGAGGATCCTCTCTGATGAAGGGTCTAGGCCCGAAACGTCAGCTTTTGTGCTCCTGAGATGCTGCTTGGCCTGCTGTGTTCATCCAGCCTCACATTTTGTTATCTTGGAATTCTCCAGCATCTGCAGTTCCCATTATCTCTGAACCTGTGGGGGATGCCCAGGTGGTCTCAGTGGATACGTGGAGAGAATATTGCCAGTCCGGACCATTTGCTTCCAATTCTGAATTTGCTAAAAGATCAAGATAGTTACTGAACTAATAAATCCAAAAGGAAATTAAGAAGAACTTTATTTTTGAAAGAAGAATGAATAGAATGTGAAACTTGCTACTACAGGAAGTAGTGGAGTTAAATACTTTATGCTTCCCAAATGAATCTCAAAAAAGGACACAAGAAAATAAAGGGATAGAAAAAAAAATACACTGAAAGAGGACAATCATGCGGATTAAATGGAAGGAGACTGGTTCACGAGGTAAATTCCCGGAATGACGGGACTATCATCTGTTGAAAGGTTGGAGCGACTGGGCTTGTATACACTTGAGTTTAGAAGGATGAGAGGGGATCTGATTGAGACGTATAAGATTATTAAGGGATTGGACACTCTGGAGGCAGGAGGCATGTTTCCGCTGACGGGTGAGTCCAGAACCAGAGGACACAGTTTAAAAATAAGGGGTAGGCCATTTAGAACAGAGTTGAGGAAAAACTTCTTCACCCAGAGAGTGGAGATATATGGAATGCTCTGCCCCAGAAGGCAGTGGAGGCCAACTCTCTGGATACTTTCAAGAAAGAGATGGATAGAGCTCTTAAAGATAGTAGAATCAAGGGTTATGGGGATAAGGCAGGAACAGGATACTGATTGTGGATGATCAGCCATGATCATAATGAATGGTGGTGCTAGCTCGAACGGCCGAATGGCCTACTCCAGCACCTATGTTCTATGTAATAGACAATAGAACATTACAGCACAGTATAGGCCCTTCGGCCCTCGATGTTGTGCCGACCTGTCATACCGATCTCAAGCCCATCTAACCTACACTATTCCATGTACGTCCATATGCTTATCCAATGACGCCTTAAATGTACCCAAAGTTGGTGAATCTACCACCGTTGCAGGCAAAGCGTTCCATTCCCTTTCTACTGAGTAAAGAAACCACCTCCGACATCTGTCCTATATCTTTCACCCCTCAATTTAAAGCTATGACCCCTTGTGCTCGCCGTCACCATCCAAGGAAAAAGGCTCTCTCTGTCCACCCCAGCTAACCCTCTGATTATTTTATATGTTTCAATTAAGTCACCTCTCAACCTTCTTCTCTCTAATGAAAACAGCCTCAAGTCCCTCAGCCTTTCCTCGTAAGACCTTCCCTCCATACCAGACAACATCCTAGTAAATCTCCTCTGCACCCTTTCCAAAGCTTCCACATCCTTCTTATAATGCGGTGACCAGAACTGTATGCAATAGTCCAAGTGCGGTCGCATCAGAGTTTTGTACAGCTTCACCATAACCTCTTGGTTCCAGAACTCGATCCCTCTATTAATAAAAGCTAAAACACCGTATGCCTTCTTAAACAGCCCTGTCAACCTGGGTGGCAACTTTCAAGGATCTGTGTACATGGACACCGAGATCTGTCTGCTCATCTACACTACTAAGAATCTTACCATTAGCCCAGTACTTTGCATTCCGGTTACTCCTATCAAAGTGCATCACCTCACACTTGTCTGCATTAAACTCCATTTGCCACCTCTCAGCCCAGCTCTGCAGCTTATCTACGTCTCTCTGCAACCTATAGCATCCTTCGTCACTATCCACAACTCCACTGACCTTAGTGTCGTCTGCAAATTTATTAACCCATTCTTCTACGCCCTCACCCAGGTCATTTATAAAAATGACAAACAGCAGTGGACCCAACACCGTCCCTTGCGGTACACCACTAGTAACTATAGTGTGGTGCAGACCAGTTGGGGTCAACACAGACTGCTTCTGTTAGAAATTTTTATATAAACTTTATGTAACTAGTCAATACTGATTGCAATTAGTATTAGAAAACACAGAAGATGATGATTAAAACTACACATTAGAAAATGATTTTTAAAAATTCATGGAACACACAGGCACCAGTGCTTGAAAAGGAGGGGTTTTGAGTGGCAAAGGCACAACAGTATGAAGTGACAGCCATTAATGGAAAATGTAATCACTGACATAACTATTTGGAAAACATTGGCAATTTTTATTTTAAACTAAGTAAAAAACAGCAATTCTAGGAAACAAGTGTTCATCAAGGGTTTGAACAATCATTCTATGAACTTCCACAGAAGGAAGATTGAGTATATTGAAATACGAGATGGTTGATTGGCTGAGCAAATTCTGAACTGCTGGTGTAGACCACGTACAGCCTCAGAGTTGACTTGAAACTTGGATTTCCCCTTTATTAGCTTTAACAGATCTCTTCATAATATTTTCCACTTGATAATCACGAATTTGGGGTATGAAGTCTCTGGTAAAGGCAGTACCTGTTTATTCCCAGAAAAGTAAACTGTTTGCTCGGAACAGCACATATAGTGAAAAGATTTCACTATAAAATAAAATAAACTAAATAAAATTTAGTGAAATAAAATAAAATATTGTTGTTACCTTATGTCTTAAGGAAGGTATATTGTGATAATTTGATTCAAGGATGCACTATAGTACTTTTAACATTTCAGTCAACCTTCTTAAGAAGAAAAAAAAAATTAACCCTGGTGCTCAGCATAATGCAAAGCCTGCTTTGGTTACTGGCAATGCTTCAGCAGTGAATAATAATCAGGATACCCAGAACACCGAGGGAAGCCACTTTGGTTCAGGGTTCACATTCTTGTCTCTGACTACTATTTCCAATACTGCTTCTGTGTTCACATCTCATTCTGTAACACTCTAGAATTCAGTAATGAACGAGCATTGCACTGTCAAATGATGCTAAACGAACGACCCATACACTCTCTCAACGGGACACAAAGCTCGGTGATAACTTTGAAGGGCAACAAATTTCTCCCCTAGTGTCTTAGTCAATACCTAACCAACACATCTGGCCATTTATCCCATTGTCTGTAGGATCTGGTCTTGTACAAATTGCCATTTCCTTTCCTTCTTTTATTCTGTATGAGACGTTGGAGTTATTAGCAATGCCACTACTTGTTGCCCATCTCCAATTACTCTGTAGAGCAGTCAAGACAGCAATTCAGATCAGAGTCAACCAAAATTACTGGGGTCTGGAGTAAACTAGTTGGGATTGGCAGATTTCCTTCCCTAGAAAAGGAAGAGTAGACTAGATGAGTTTTCAATGACAGTAGTTAAACAGTCACCATTAGACTAGCTTATAAATCCAGATTCTATTGAATTCAAAACACGTGGTGAAATTTGAATTCAATCAAGACCAAAGTCCTCAGGATTGCATAAACCAAAAGACAGTGGATGCTGCAGACCTGAAACAAAGAAAGAAATTTCTGGTGAAACTCAGCAGGTCTGGCAGCATCTGTGGTTTGAGAAAAAAAATGTTTCAAATCCAGTGACTCTTGTGCTCGTCTTCCTACTGATGCTGCCAGAACTACAGAGTTTCACCAGCAATAGCCGGTTTTTGTTACTCAGAATATTAATCAAGCCCACGCCTGAGCCACCAGATCCCCAGCAGTGACTATATTTTTTAAAAATACTTTTCATTGGCCGAGAATCACTTTGGAATGTTCTGAAAATGTGAAAGTCACTATACAAATTATTTCCTTCTTCTGCCATTTTAATTCCATGTGCTGTCTACCCAGGTCACAAGGTTAATCAGGTGAACAACTAAGTATTTGTAAATAATACAGACCAAGAATGGGCATGTCACAAAGTCAGCATGCATACTCTAGTAGCTACAAACATCCGGGTACTAACGCCACAATTCTGAACGATCTGCGGCATACTTTCACACAGACCAAGATGTCCCTGTTTTATAGAAAAGTCTCTTCCATCATTGCCGTAAACAAATCATGCACCTTTAGTTTGGGGTTACTGCAGGTTGTGCAATTTTTTTTTCAGGTGGCCACTCAAGTGCAATCTAAAAACAGCTAAATTTGCTCTAAACACATCTGATAAAAGGCAACAGGTAAAACAAAAATTAGAACACCAAACTGGAGCGAAGCAAGACCATGCATGCACTCTGGTCTCCACATTTAAAATAAATCTGCGGTGGAAAAAGTATTGCAAATATTCAGCACATTAGTCCCGGTGTTGAGGGGGTTACCCTATGATAAGAGGTTGAACAAATTGGGCCAACTCTGGACTTCTGAAGATTAAAACAAAATCAGTGAAAATGTACATGATTCTGAAAGGGCTTAATAGTTTAGATATTGAGGAGGTTGTTTCTGCTGGTAAGGGAATCAAACCTACAGGAGCACGACCCCAGAATTAAAATTAAAGTTAAATATTTAGGACTGAAATGAACAGAAATTTCTTTACTCAATGGATTGGGAAGTCGCCGTTGCTGAAGGCTGGGATAGACAATTTTTTGCTTAGAAAATCAAAAGGTATGGGACATGGACAGGAAAGTGGAATTGAAGTCCAAAAATCAACCATGATCATATTGAACAGTGTAGCTAGCTCAATGGACCAAATGATCTACTCCTGATTCTACTTGGTGTGTTCAAATATACAATAGTGTTGAATTAACAAATTAAAGTGACTGCTTATTTCAGTGCAACATATCGGAGGTATTCCTGCAACAAGTTTCACGTCAAGAATATTTTCGAAATGTCTTTTTCAAGTCAACCCTTTTTCAGAAACAAAACTACATAAAAAATGATTTCACATAGATATGAAACGACTTGCCTTATTCCACTGCTAATGTGTTACTCTGTAGCCAACCTAGAAAGTTTCTGGTCACATCATAACTGTTTGCATCACCATTTTGTTCTAACATCAGTAATTCTTTTGGCTTATGGTCCCCTTCAAAGATTGATAAGTAAGCATGACTTCTGTTCATCAGAATGATTGGATACTACAGAATATTAACTACAATTAAAAGCTACAGTATTGATAAAAGCACAGGCCAAATTTCAACAATGAATAATAATTGTTATTTCAAATATAAGCTAGAAAGCAACATTGAAACTCAAAATGCCAGGCCATGCAGGCAAGAGAAATGTCATAGGACAAATCATCAGGGCCAACTTGCGCACACAGCAATTAATTTTAGCACTGCATTTTTGAAAGAAAGGCTTTCATTTATAGATCTTTTAAATCAACTTGTTCAGATAGGTCATGCCATAACTCTGGTACAGGCGGGACTTGAACCTGGACCACTGGGTCAGAGCGAGGCACTACTGCACCAAGCTCACATTTACATCTTTATGACATCATGACACCCATGACATTCCAAACCACTTTATGAAAGTATCTTTGAAATGTAACTAATGTACTATAGAAAGGACGCAGCCAGTTTCTGCACAGTACTGCCCCACAAACAGGAAGATAGTGACACTGATCAGTTTTAAATTAGTTGGAAGATCTATAAAAGCTGGCCAGGACACCATGCTAAAGGTATGAATACTCTTCTGCTCATCAAAATGTCAATAATATTTTACATTTACTTAATAAGGAGAGTGCATGAGAGCATGGTTTAGTTTCTCATTTGAAGAATGAGGTGGTGGAGGAGGCTGGTACAATTACAACATTTAAAAGGCATCTGAATGGGTATACGAATAGAAAGGGTTGAGGGATATGGACCAAATGGGACTAGATTGATTTGCGATATCTGGTCAACATGGACGAGTTGCACAAAAGGGTCTGTCTGTTTCCTTGCAGTACAGTTCTATGACTCTATAGAGCACCTTGAACTGTGCAGCACTCCTGTAACATGGTAATGAGAAATTACAAAGTTTTTAGTTGGACAAAAAAAGTCACAGAATTTCTAAAACAAAAAATGAATTAGAACAGTATCTCAAATAACTCTCACACACTTATCTCAACTGAAGTATCCAATACTTGGCCCCATGTATTTACAGTATCTTAATCTGCATACAAGGAGACAAAGCTTAAAATGTGTAATTTGTTGTAAATTTTTTTCTTTACAATTCAATTTCCCAAACGCCAAAAACTAAAAAATGCTTGCTCTACAATTGCCAGTATTACTCAGGGGTAGGCAGGAATGTGGAGCAAATCAAATCAGCCATAAACTTACAGAATGGGGGAGCAGGGTCAATGGTCTACCTGTGCTCTAATCATACTGCCTTTTCTATTCTCTTTTGCCAAAACCATTCAAACTACTAAATCAAGTACTTCAGATCTACTCAAAACAATTAAATCCACAGAATGCCCTATCTTCTGAGCATCCGATCCAGTTTCTAGAAAAAGAAGCGGAACCTTACGGGTAAGTTCACCACTCAGATTGCTACATCCACATTCTGGTTTCTATCCTGGACGAAGCCTAAAGGGAGGCAAATATGGCTTCCAATCTGCTTGAAAAATTTTTCCACTTTTCATTTTAATGTCCTTAAAGCTACTAAAAGATTTCTAGTTAAAAAATCAACCTATAACATGAATTGCTACTTTAAATGAACATCAAGAAGTTCTGCAATTTAGCTGTTTGTAGCAAATACTCTCATGAAAGCAAAATTATCCCAAACTTAAGTACTGTAGTACAAAAATTTGGTTCAAACTGGATATTCATACGCTCAGCTAAGTTAAATATATGCATTGAGTGAATCTAAAGTTAAAGTACAGCTCCTACATTAATATTATATCCAAAACATGGTGTCCAACGTGCAAAATTATCTAAATCATTAATTTTACCCAAAGATCACATAACCCTAGATTGTAAGGAACAGAAGAAGCGATCCATACCCTGTTTAAAAATTAATGGCTGAAAAGTACTGTGGTGGACTGACTTAACTAACAATTTCCTCCTCTCCATTTTACAAATAGGGAGTTCTGTTCAAAGTTCAAACCATTTCCTGTTATGCCTCACTTTCAAGGCAATTATCTGCTAAGCACTGAGTACCTCTCATCAGTATATTCAAAGTACTAAAATGGCAAGACAAGCAACAGAGAAATGCTGATAAGTACTTGTAAACATGTCCATATGCAAGAATCACAGTTATGTAATGTAATAATTCAATTAAGTACACTTCCTGCTAAAAAGATGCTTCAAGAATACCTTCTGCATTACACACATTTCACTGTGGGAGGCTTTGCTAGATTTAATTGCATGTGCAAAATGATAGAAGTACTGTTTTTCATCCTTGCCATCTGCACAAACCACAAAAAGAATATAGCTCAAGAAAGGAATCCTTTAAATCGACGTGTTATATCATATTTGGTGTTTTAACAACAGAATCTGGTTCCCATGGGAAGTTGAAATTCCACAGAACAGATGAAATTACAATCAATTTTTCCTCATAAGGATCAAGAAGGAAAAGCTTTCTAAAGAAAAGCTACACGGAATTGACATTCACCCATCACCATATAGATAGGATGCTGACTGTGTGATGGAGCTAACTTCATTCTTGTACAGGGAGGAGGAAATATGAAGAAAGACAGATCTTCACATAGCACATTTCACAATCTTAGAAATGACTGTTGTGACATAGGCAAAGCAGTAATCAAATTGCACAGAACAAAAAGGTCCCAGAAAAAGCAATTAAACAAAATGACCAGATAACTTGTTTTAAGCGTCAACTGAGGTTTGATCTTGACCATGACAAGGCAAGATAAAAGAAACTAAAAAAGGTTTCTGAAACTGACAGACCAGCACTAAATTCACTCGTTTCCCTCCCTTTACCCTATGGTGCCTTCTACCATCTTGGCCCACACTGATTTTGTTCTGCAATGACTCCACCTCTCCAGCTTCATATTTAAGATCTTTAAAGATCTTCGTTACAACCCTAATTCTTTGACCAAGATTTCTGTCACCCATCAAGATCTCCTTTGGCTTAGCATATATTTTTCCTCCTACTGAGATGAACAGCCTTTGGATATCTGCATCCATTGAGTTGCTTTACAATAACCGTTAACAGAACAGACAGGCTCACAGTAACTTTTCACCGCTGGCCATCTCAAAAGGTGATGACGTGGAGGTGCCAGTGTTGGACTGGGGTGGACAAGGTTAGAAATCACACGACACCAGGTTATAGTCTAACAGATTTATTTGTAAACACAAGCTTTCGAAAGCTTATTCCAAACAAGTTCTGAAAGTTGGTGTTTTCAAATAAATCTGTTGGACTATAACCTGACGTTGTGATTTCTGACCATCTGAGTGATTTACAGCCAATTTACAGGGATTTTCTAATTTAGTCACTGTTATAATGTAAGAAACAGAGTCACTAATTTATATAGAGCAAATTTCTATTTAAATCAGTAATAATGACCAAATTAGCTTTTGTTGTGCAAATATTCGTATTTTGTCATTTATATAAAATGACTTGGACGTGAATATGGGAGGCATGGTTAGTAAATTGTCAGCTGACATGAAAATTATGATGTAGCGGATAGTGAATGTGGTTATCTCAGTCCAGGGCCTTAAACAGATGGGCCAACATGCCAAGGAGTGGCATATGGAACTTCATTGAGCTAAGTGTGAGGTGCTGCACTTTGGTAAAGCAGATCAGAGCAGGACTTCTACATTTAAAAGGTAAGGTCTTACGGAATGTTGCCAAAAGAGACCGTGCGGAGCAGGTTCATAGTCCCTTGAAGGTGGGAGTTCAGGTAGACAAGATAGTGAAGGTAGTGCTTGATACACTGACCAATAAAAGCAAGTGTATCGAGTATAAGAGTTCGGATATCACATTACAGCTGTACAGGGCATGGTGAGACCACTTTTGGAATATTATATTCACTTCTAGTCTCCCTGTTATAGGGAAGATGTTATGAAAATTGAAAGGATGGAGAAAAGATTTACAAAAAGGATGGTGCCTGGGTTTGAGCTACAGGGTGAGGTAGTACAGGCTAGGGCTGTCGTCCCTGGAGTGCCGGAGGCTAAAGGGTGACTTTATAGGGAGGTTTAAAATCATGACAGGCACAGACAGGGTGAATAGCCAAGGTCTTTTTTCCCAGGGTAGGAAAGTCCAAAACTAGAGGGCCTAGGTTTAAGGTGAGAGGGGTAAGATTTAAAAAAAAAGGGACCCAAGGGGCAACTTTTTCATGCAGATTGTGGAGTATGTACGGAATGAGCTGCCACAGAAAGTGATGGATGATCAGCAAATATAACATTTAAAAAAGGTATCTGGATAGGTACATCAACAAGAATGGTTGGGAGGGATATTGGCCAAATGCTGGCAAACGGGACTAGATTAACTTAAGATGTCTGACTGGCATGGATGAGTGGAACAGAAAGGTCTGTTTCGGGGCTGAACACTGACTCTAAGACTCTAAGATTTAAAACAAAACATTTTGCTTTTATTTGATAGTAAACCTTGACAGAGAATGCGTTTTTAAACATGCATACCAGTACAGTCACAAAAAACAAAACTGAAAAAGGGTGTTGGAGATATTGTCAAAGAATATAACTAGAATTTAATAATGAAACCAGAAGTTACCTTTAAATGCATATTTCACTCCTTCAAGTACAACCAGCAACGACAAGAGATACTTTTATAGACCGACGGTTATGCAAAGTATAAGACTTATGGCCTAAACAAAAATGTGCTAAGTTTTGACCTTAGAGTCAGCCGTTTTAATTTAGACAGCCATAAACATGTCCCAGCATATATTCTGGCAAATTTTTACAAAAAGATTGCAACAAAGAATTTATACTGCTGTTTTTTGGAATGGCTTCTGACCTCAGGGTCAGAAGATTAGGGAAGCAGGTAGATGGGAAGCATTCCTTGGTTTAATCGAGCCTTGCTGGAAATATGTATTAATATATTTTGCAAGGTAGAATTTAATCTAGATGTGATGGGCTCCATAAATTGAGTGCTTAGTTGACATTTACAGCCCAGGTTCACAAGAACACCTGCCTGGCTGAAATATCAGAAGTATACTGCTAATCTGTCTTTAAGAGTGTTGGGGAAGCAGGTGGAAGAATGCAGAGATGACAAAAAAAAAAAGACTAGCTTTTATAGAACATAAAATTACAGCACAACCCCTCGATGTATTGCCGACCCGTCATACCGATCTCAAGCCCATCTAACCTACACTATTCCATGTACGTCCATAGGCTTGACAAATGACGCCTTTAAATGTACCTAGAGGTGGCGAATCTACTACCGTTGCAGACAAAGCGTTCCATTCCCTTACTACATTCCGAGTAAAGAAACTACCTCTGACGTCTGTCCTATATCTTTCACCCCTCAATTTAAAGCTGTGCTCGCCGTCACCATCCGAGGAAAAAGGCTCTCCCTATCCACCCTAGCTAACCCTCTGATTATTTTATATGTTTCAATTAAGTCACTTCTCAACCACCTTCTCTCTAATGAAAACAGCCTCAAGTCCCTCAGCCTTTCCTCGTAAGACCTTCACACCATACCAGGCAACATCCTAGTAAATCTCCTCTGCACCCTTTCCAAAGCTTCCACATCCTTCTTATAATGCGGTGACCAGAACTGTATGCAATAATCCAAGTGCGGCAGCACCAGAGTTTTGTACAGCTTCACCATAACCTCTTGGTTCCGGAACTCGATCCCTCTATTAATAAAAGCTAAAACTCTGTATGCCTTCTTAACAACCCTGTCAACCTGGGCGGCAACTTTCAAGGATCTGTGTACATGGACACCGAGATCTGTCTGTTCATCTACACTACTAAGAATCTTACCATTAGCCCAGTACTTTGCGTTCCGGCTTCTCCTACCAAAGTGCATCACCTCACACTTGTCTGCATTAAACTCCATTTGCCACCTCTCAGCCCAGCTCTGCAGCTTATCTATGTCTCTCTGCAACCTATAGCATCCTTCGTCACTATCCACAACTCCACCGACCTTAGTGTCGTCTGCAAGCTTACTAACCCATCCTTCTACGCCCTCATCCAGGTCATTTATAAAAATGACAAACAGCAGTGGACCCAACACCGACCCTTGCGGTACCCCACTAGGAACTGGACTCCAGGATGAACATTTCCCACCAACCACCACCCTCTGTCTTCTTTCAGCAAGCCAATTTCTGATCCAAACTGCTATATCTCCCACAATTCCATTCCTCCGCATTTTGAACAATAGCCTATTGTGGGGAACCTTATCGAACGCCTTGCTGAAATCCATACACACCACATCAACCGGTTTACTCTCATCTATCTGTTTGGTCGCCTTCTCAAAGAACTCAATAAGGTTTGTGACGCACGACCTACCCTTCACAACACCGTGCTGACTATCCCTAATCAAATTATTCTTTTCTAGATGGTTATAAATCCTATCCCTTATAACCTTTTCCAACACTTTACCAACAACTGAGGTAAGGCTCACCTGCCTATAATTACCAGGGTTGTCTCTACTCCCCTTCTTGAACAGGGGAACCACATTTGCTATCCTCCAGTCTTCTGGCACTATTCCTGTAGACAATGACGAGTTAAAGATCAATGCCAAAGGCTCAGCAATCTCCTCTCTGGCTTCCCAGAGGATCCTAGGATAAATCCTATCCAGCCCAGGGGACTTATCTATCTTCACACTCTGTAGGATTTCTAATACCTCTTCCTTGTGAACCTCAATCCCACTTAGTCTAGTAGCCTGTATCTCAGTATTCTCCTCGACAACATTGGCGTTTTCTAGAGTGAATACTGTTGAAAAATATTCATTTAGTGTTCCCCTATGTCCTCTGACTCCACACACAACTTCCTACTCCTATCCTTGATTGGCCCTAATCTTACTCTCATCATTCTTTAATTCGTTAAATACATATAGGAAGCCTTAGGGTTTACCCCGATCCTATCCACCAACAACTTCTCATGTCTCCTCCTGGCTCTTCTGAGCTCTCTTTAGGTCTTTCCTGACTACCTCGTAGCCCTCAAGTGCCCGAACTGAGCCTTCACATCTCATCCTAACATAAGCCTTCTTCTTCCTCTTGACCAGAGATTCCACTTCCTTCGTAAACCACAGCTCCCGCGCTCTACAGCTTCCTCCCTGCCTGACAGGTACATACTTATCTCGGACACACAGGAGCTTTTCCTTGAATAGGCTCCACATTTCTAATGTGCCCATCCCCTGCAGTTTCCTTCCCCATCCTATGCTCCCTAAATCTTGCCTAATTTCATCGTAATTGCCTTTCCCCCAGCTATAACTCTTGCCCAGTGGTATACACCTATCCCTTTCCATCACTAAAGTAAACATAACAGAATTGTGATCGCTATCACCAAAGTGCTCACCTACTTCCAAATCTACCACCTGGCCGGGCTCATTACCCAGTACCAAATCTAATGTGGCTTTGCCCCTTGTTGGCCTGTCTACATACTGTGAGCCCTCCTGCACACACTGGACAAAAACTGACCCATCTATAGTACTCGAACTATAACATTCCCAGTCAATATTTGGAAAGTTGAAGTCCCCATGACAACTTCTTCAATTCCTATTTTTATAATGTAAAAAACAAATTACAGCCAATTTGAAAGGCAACTGATAATGTCTCTGCTTGCAAGATCGATATTTTGCTGAAGGATACAAGAACAATTTAGTACAAGTGAACAATGAGTGGGAGTTTTTTTTAAAAAAAAAGGAGCCCATAAGAACAGGAAACATGGTATGTAGGGTGACTGAATTAGGCAGGATGTGAAATTTCAATTTCCTGATGCTGGGTTGAGATGCAGAGATTAAGTCAGCAGCATATTGGGTTTCATCCTGTTCTGTGGTGGGGTCATACTTGTAATACATTTGCATGCAATGAATACGCATTAAGATTTAAAAACTTTACCTCTGATAAAGGTAGGATGGAATTAAGGTCAGCACCACATGAGAGCCCGTAGCCTGGGGACATAAAGCAGTCAAGTAGTGAGGTCCTGGCTTCCTGGGGTGATGGGAACAGTAAAAATAAGAAAATGAGGGGTCCAGGGGGACAGGGTCCTCATTTTAATAATTATGGCAGGGGCTTGAGTTCACTATCATACTTTAAATCATCCCAAATGAGAGACAGAGAATGATTTTCGACAATCTTCTCATCAATGCATGGAAGGTAGGGTAGCTGAGCCAGCAGGTTTAGCCACATCCCAGAACGGTGGCTAACGCAGACATTGACATCAGTCAACAGAGTGTAGACAGCAGGCCAAGCAGCAGAGGAGCAGGAAGGCTGATGTTTCGGGCCTAGACTCTTCAGAACGTCGGCCTTCCTGCTCCTCTGAAGCTGCTTGGCCTGTGTTCATCCAGCTCTACAACTTGTTATCTTAGATTCTCCAGCATCTGCAGTTCCTACTATCGCCTAACAGTCAATAATGCTTGTTTCACATTAAAAGGAAATGTCCCTAAATGTTCCTGCAGGAAATGCTACACCTGTCCCCACACCTCCTCCCTCACCCCCATCCCAGGCCCCAAGATGACATTCCACATTAAGCAGAGGTTCACCTGCACATCTGCCAATGTGGTATACTGCATCCACTGTACCCGGTGCGGCTTCCTCTACATTGGGGAAACCAAGCGGAGGCTTGGGGACCGCTTTGCAGAACACCTCCGCTCAGTTCGCAACAAACAACTGCACCTCCCAGTCGCAAACCATTTCCACTCCCCCTCCCATTCTCTAGATGACATGTCCATCATGGGCCTCCTGCAGTGCCACAATGATGCCACCCGAAGGTTGCAGGAACAGCAACTCATATTCCGCCTGGGAACCCTGCAGCCATATGGTATCAATGTGGACTTCACCAGTTTCAAAATCTCCCCTTCCCCTGCTGCATCCCTAAACCAGCCCAGTTCGTCCCCTCCCCCCCACTGCACCACACAACCAGCCCAGCTCTTCCCCTCTACCCACTGCGTCCCACAACCAGTCCAACCTGTCTCTGCCTCCCTAACCGGTTCTTCCTCTCACCCATCCCTTCCTCCCACCCCAAGCCGCACCCCCAGCTACCTACTAACCTCATCCCACCTCCTTGACATGTCCGTCTTCCCTGGACTGACCTATCCCCTCCCTACCTATACTCTCTCCACCTATCTTCTTTACTCTCCATCTTCGGTCCGCCTCCCCCTCTCTCCCTATTTATTCCAGTTCCCTCTCCCCATCCCCCTCTCTGATGAAGGGTCTAGGCCCGAAACGTCAGCTTTTGTGCTCCTGAGATGCTGCTTGGCCTGCTGTGTTCATCCAGCCTCACATTTTATCATCTTGGAATTCTCCAGCATCTGCAGTTCCCATTATCTCTGTCCCTAAATGTTCTGCAGCCAGTGAATAAGCTACTCTCAATAAATAAAGATACACAAATAAAGTCAAACCAATGCAATTGCAAATGAGATAAAGACTTTACACCCAAGTTGCAAAAAGATTTTATTTCTTTAGGTTTCTGTCAAATTTAAAATTACAAACCTATGTCACATTTGCAGTCTTCCTAATTCTGGATATAGTAATGGAGTTAGGTGAACATTTCCTGAACAATTGCTGCAGTTTTGACAGCGGGTTACCCCACCTAAGATAACAAGGTGTAGAGCTGGATGAACACAGCAGGCCAAGAAGCAGAGGAGCCGGAAAGCTGACGGTATGGGCCTAGACCCATCTTCAGAAAATGAGACTGCAGCCTTCCCACTCCTCTGATGCTGCTTGGCCTGCTGTGTTCATTAAGCTCTACACCTTGTTATCTCAGCTTCTCCAGCATCTGCAGTTCCTACTATCTCCGAATGCATTTATGTTGTGCCATGTTTTATGGTCAGGTAATTCAAAAAAGGACCAAAAAAGGTGACAAATTACTTTTGGCTACAGACAACATGGTTACATTGTAAACCAAAAATCTCTCGAAACAGCAAATATGATGAGTGACTAGAAAAGTGTTTGGTAGTCTATTTTGGAGGTGAAATGTAGGCCAGGACACCAGAAAAGGTCTTCCTCATCTTTTACATCCAAAACAATGCTGCTGCAATGCGAAAAACCACTTAGTAACACACCACAAAGTGTCAGCCTACATAATTTTAATAACCAGATAAACTTCAGCTGACAACTTTGACTCAGGTGAGATGGTAACAAGTCAAATAGATAGTAAATTTGTTCAGTAGCAGAAGCTACTGCTGACACAGTAACAACAGCGGTGGGTGCTCACTTCAGAACTTGACTGAAACAAAAATTACACCAGTTCAAAAAGTGAAGTCACACTGGGGTTTGTGTGTACAGGCTAGTCAAAATATTGTGCAATCCACATTGTCTGGTCATTCACACCTTTAAATTAAAACAGAAAGTAAAAACTTTAAAAGATTGAAAATACAACTTCAAAAAATTATTTTAATACAATATTCAGCTGTTTTTTTTATTAGAAACAAAGCAGAAAAAAGGTCCACTTATTTTGAAAATACAAAAACTGATGGAATGTCAGAACTGAAAAAAGGTCAAATTCTTCACTGCAGACAGCTACCAAGGTGGCATCATAAGGTATACTCAAAACAGAGGCTTTTTAAAAAGCCATTAAAAAAGGAATCAAAAAGGTTGTAGGGAAAAGGCAGGAAATGGGCTGAGGATCAGATAAACCATGATTTCATTGAAATTAAATTTTAAAAGACCAATGGTCTGAATGGCCTACCAATGTCTGCTATGTTTCACAGTTCACCATCCTAGCACGTCTAACCTGAAACTAAAGTTCTAGACTGAAAACAAAAAGTACTGGAAATCACAGTGAATCAGGCAGCATCCATGGAGACAGAGCTGGTTAACAGAGTCTAGATGTCTCAGCTGACGTGAAGCTCTAGAGCTTGAAAAAGCTTTGCAGTTGACAGATGTCCTAAAAAACAAAACAATGACAGAACCATAAAAAAATAGGGGCAGTTATTCTCATTTCATAAACATACCTATTAAAGAGAATTTTACCAAGAGCTATGTACTCATCTTGAGCAGAATTTCAGTGACCATGAAGCTCAAAGCATTTGGAAACAAGTTTTATGTGGGACAACTCTCCGAATATCAGCTTTCAAAAATCTAAATTTTCAGAAAAAAAAAATGGTAATAGCCCACAGAATCTTAAGCATATATAGTCCCACAGCTCCAGCAATTTTACATATTACTGTTTTATATCAGAAACATGCTACCCCACATTAACAATAGCATCCTCTGTAATGGTTCCGTATTAAGTCTGAACATTAACTGAAGTGATTATCACATTTTCACTGGGTGTAAATTAAATCCATTCACTTAGATGGATCCATCTGCCAAAGGAGCATGTTATTCAATAGCATTAACAATACTTCATCTGTTTAATAAACTGAACGACCACTCATGAGCAAAAAAAGTCAGCAGGACTCCTACACATTTAATGCATTTGCTATTGACGATCCAGCATTATAGTCATGAGGTTTTTCTCAACAAAATGGTGGAAAAAACATCTGCACTTCTTTTGATGAGGTAGAAGCTCCTTAAATGCAATTGCTCACATCTTTTAAACAGATGGCATTTAGGACAAGATTACAGAAAGTACCCACCACAATTTCAACTCTCCTTAAATAAATAACACCGCAATTAAACATCAGCTTTCCTGCTCCTCTGATGCTGCTTGGCCTGCTGTGTTCATCCAGCTCTACACTTTGCAATTAAATCTGCTTTCAACTGCAAAACGTGGGTCCTTCACCCGTATCCACCACACTTTCCACTCCCCAAGACCGCATGTTTATACTGGCTTTGTATAATCTGATATTACAAGTGCATTTTAAATACTAATATGTTAAAGCAGGTAATGTAAATTGTTAATTTCAATGTTAATTAAGTGCACTGAATCAAAGACAAGTTAATCAGGCGAACAGGTATTTAGGAGATAGAACAACAGCGCAGTACAAGCCCTTCGGCCCTCGATGTTGTGCCGTCCTGTGAAACCAATCTGAAGCCCATCTAACCTACACGATTCTATTATCATCCATATGTATAGCCAATTACCATTTAAATGCCCTTACAGTTAACGAGTCTAATGCTGTTGCAGGCAGGGCATTCCATGCCCTTACTACTGAGTAAAGACCTACCTCTGACATCTGTCCTATATCTATCACCCCTCAATTTAAAGCTATGGCCCCTTGTGCTAGCCATCACCAAGGAAAAAGGCTCTCCCTATCCACCCTATCTAATTCTCTGATCGTCATGTATGCCTCTATTAAGTTGCTTCAACCTTCTTCTCTCTAATGAAAACAGCCTCAAGTCCCTCAGCCTTTCCTCGTAAGACCTTCCCTCCATAATCAACCAACATCCTGGTAAATGTCCCCGCACCCTTTCCAATGCTTCCACATCCTTCCTATAATGCGGCGACCAGAACTGTACGCAATAATCCAAGTGCAGCCGCACCAGAGTTTTGTATAGCTGCAACGTGACCTTGTGGCTCCGAAATGCAATCCCTCTACCAACAAAACCTAACACACCATACACCTTCCTAACAACCCTAATCAACGTGGGTGGCAACTTTCAGGGATCTATGCACATGGACACAGAGATCTCTCCGCTCATCTACACTACCAAGAATCTTGCCATTAGCCCAGTGCTCTGTATTCCTGTCACTTCTTCCAAAGTGAATCACCTCACACTTTCCCGCATTAAACTCCATGTGCCACCTCTCAGCCCAGCTCTGCAGCTTATCTATGTCCCTCTGTAACCTGCAACTTCCTTTCGCACTATCCACCAACTTTAGTGTCATCCGCAAACTTACTAACCATCCTTCTGCGCCTTCATCCAGCTCATTTATTAAAATGACAAAACAGCAGTGGCCCCAAAACAGATCCTCGCAATACACCACTAATAACTTAACTCCAGGATGACCATTTCCCATCAACCACCACTACCGTCTTCTTACAGCTGGCCAATTTCTGATCCAAACTAAATCACCCTCAATCCCATGCCTCAGTAATTTCTGCAATAGCCTACGGCGGGGAACCTTAACAAACAAACAAACACTTTACTGAAAACCATATACACAGCATCAGCCGCTTTACCCTCATCCATCTTTTTGGTCATCTTCTCAAAGAGCTCAATAAAGGTTTGTGAGGCACGAACTACCTTTCACAAAACCGTGTTGGCTATCCCTAATCAAACTATTCCTTTCCAGATGATTACAAATCCTATTTCTTATAAACCTCTCTAACACTTTACCCAAATTTGTCACACTTCTGGTTGAAAAATCAACATGTGCCTTCATTTGCCAGACCTTTATCAGAGCAACTTCACTCTGGACCTCATCCTACCCAACCACCTGGTATTCTCAAATCTCTACACCACACATGCAGTACTTAGGATTCAAATATAAAATTCTCTAATCTATATAGACTACAGACTTCAGAAGTACAGAGTTGACAAATCTCAAATCAGGAAGTGTTAATGCTGTTACTATCAGCTACAATCAAGAAATTGTTGGCAAAGCAAAAAAAGACTGCTAATACTGCTTAGAGGAGAGGTGTAAACATTTGAAAATTGTGGGAGAAAAAGTGAGAAACAGTATCAGTTGCAAGCAAACAGAGGCTCAAAGTACAATGCAACAGTAGTAATTTGAGTAGTTCACAATGTAAAATTGCAAGACTGATTCTGAAAGTGGTTTAACCACATAATTTAAACCCTATCAAATTATGTACAGCAAATCTTCAAACTATTCATCTATGGTAGTGATGAGAGGGGCAAATCTTTAAAAAGACAGACAACTGCTCAGTGCCATTTTTCAGATAGTGATCTTTACTCAGAACTTAGAGAATGAAACATTTAGTAAGTTAAACACTTGTTACTTAACCACAGCTCTCAGATTTATAAAACGATGTGCCTCAGAAGGTGGTCAAGAGGAACCAAGTTACCATTCTGAAAAAGGTACCATTTGTTAATTTTTTAAAAAATTACAGAACATTAAACAGAAAGAAGTGACTTTCCAATTGGATCATAATGTATTTACTGCCCCAACGGTCTCTTTCAGGGACATTAGGATGCAGGTGGAACTACAGGAGCTGAATGAAATCTTCAACTCCCTGCTGGACTTGATGGCCAACATGCCCCTTGATAGAATCCAAAATCAAATTTATACAGAAAAGGTGACAGCCCCTTCAAGCAACATTGAAGCATAAACCAAAAAACGCTCAAATTCAAACAAACACAATGCACTCCAACTACTGTAGCGCCACCACTCAAAGGTTTCAAGGCACCAGACAACAGGGCCAACCGCTTAAGACCATAAAGACAGACTGACAGACCTAATGAAACCATTCCACACCATGCTGATTGAAGCTGTTCTTGAGCTTGGTCAAGAAGGCTAAGTCATTAAAAAAAAGAAAATGTGCTCAAAGCTGCCTTGCCCCACTGTACTGGATGGAATATGGGCTGAACTTAAGTTACTAGCCCTTGAAGTAATGGGAAAAAAAATGGCAGTGGGGCAAATACAATGGTGCATGGAACATGGACTTCACAAGGTGAAAAAAGAGGCACTCTGGAGTTAGTGAGCCATCTTAACGTCTATTGCATGGTACTGTTGCCATATAACACCACCCCACACAAAGTCCATTTTGGTGAAAGGAGTAGATTTCCAGGTATAGGGTCTTGCAGAGACCCCTGCCACCTCCAGACAAATGCCAAGGTGTGTCCAGACAGTTGAAAAAGATGAGGAATTGGAGAATGTGCAGCCATCAGCCCATAGAGAACCTCTGTGCTGTTACATATTCCAGTGAAATCTCAACTAATGTTGGTCACTTACACAAAGCATAACTGATATACATTTAAACAAATCAGCATGTAATTTTAAAGGCAGACAGAGAATTACAAATGAAAGCAAAAGTCCGCATTAGGCAAAAGTATCGGTTGTTCACAAGTTGCTCCAAAAGCTACACAAAAAAACCCAAGCTGATTTGGGAGTTCAAATATCAAAGCACATTTTTGGGTTTTAAAATAAAATAATGTCTAGCAATCTGCCATATTATTTGGGGAGCAATAGTTATTTTCATCCCATGAAACAGGAATATACAAAATATCTGAATGACCTTCTGTTCCTATATCAGCCTGTGCTGCATTTGATAACTCCATGGCTGACCTGTTCAATGTTTGGAATTCCACATTCCCATTTATCCCTAATAACCCTCAATTCTCTATCTATATAAATGATTGCAACACTGCCTCAGAAGCCAGTGGGGGGGTCTAAGTCACAAGCCCTCAAACTTCTCAACTCAATCCCTAATTCTAAAACAGTAATCCCTAGTACTCTTTCACACTGGATTTGCGCACAACTTCTTTTGCACTAGAACATCGATTCTTCTGCAGCTTGGAATTCTGAAGTCATTCTTGGTTTTGTATTCTTCCTGCCAAAGTTAAGAACTTGAAATTTTTCTATGTAATTGTCAATCCATTTTTGCCCACTCATCCAACCTACATCCTCCTGCAAACTCCTCATCTCTTCCTCACAAAACACTTTTGACTGCTCCCCTCATCTAAGTCATTGTTATAAACCATAAAACATTACAGCCCAAGCACAGAATCCTGCAAATGACTCCCCATCACATCCTGCCATAAGAACCCATCTATCAATGTTTAAGGGGTGATGTACGAGCAATGAGCTTTTATTTTCCACAACAATTTTTCTTTTACTATTCACACATAGGATGTGGTCATTACAGGAGTTATTACCAGCCCTTAGTTGCCCTTGAGAAGATGATGATCTGTCCTTACCCTGAACCTCTGCAGACCACACGTTGCAGGTTGACTCTCAATGCCATCATGGAAGGAATTACAAGATTTTGACCCAATGACAGTGAAGGAGCAGCAATTATTTCAAGGCAGATGGAGGGGAACTTGTGGTTGGTGCATCTTGTGTCTGTTACCCTTATCCTTCAAGATGGAAGTCATCATAGGTTTGAAAGATGCTGTACAAGGATCGTTGGTGAATTTCTGCAGTATGTCTTGCAGATAGCATACACTACTACTGCAACTGAGCATCAGTAATGGAGGGAGCGGATGTGGTGTCAATCGAGCGGGTTGCTTTCTCCTGGATGGTGAGAAGTTCAAGTGTTGTTGGAGGTGCACCCTTGCTGGAAAGTGGGGTGGGAGGGGTTTATTCCATCACACTACTGACACGTGCCTTGTAGATGGTGGCCAGGCTGTGGGGAGTCAGAAGGTAAGATACTTGTTCACAGTATTCCGAGCCTCTGATCTGCTCTTGTCGCCACTGTGCTTATGTGGTGAGCCCACTTGAGTTTCTAGTCAATATTATCCTCACTGTTAACATCCTGGGTGTTTCAAACAATGGTAACACCACTGAATGTCGAGGGGCAGTGGTCAGATTGTCTATTGCTAAGCCATCTTGGAAGTAAACAGCAGAATCCTCAACCCAGAGTACACTGTGCCCTTGCCACCCTCAGTGCTTCCTCCAAGTATTGTTGAACATGGAGTACCACTAATTCTTCAGCTGAGGAAGGAAGGTACGTGGTAATCAACTGGAGGTTTCCTTGCTAATGTTTCATCTGAAGACATGAAACTTCATGGTGTCTGCAGTCAATGTGGAGGACTCCCAGGGCAACACCCTCCAAGCTGCACACCACAGAGTTGCCATATCTTCTTGCTGGCTAGGTATAATTCGATGAGTGTGATTATATCAGGCTGTTACTTGACTGGCCCAAGACAGTTCTCCTAATTTTGGCACGAGGCCCCATGTGTTATTAAGGAGGACTTCGTAGGGTTGACTGGACTTCCTGCCATTTTTTCCCCCCCTAGTGGCTAGGCCCAGCATGGTCCATCTGGTTTCATTTCTTTAAGACTTTGTAGCAATTGATACAGTTTGCTGGGCCATTTCAAACGGCAGTTGAGTGTGACCATATTGCTGCTTTTCTGGAGTCACTCGGTCAGGATGGTAGATTTTCTTTCTTGAGGAGCATTCGTGAGCCAGATGTGTTTTTCCAATAATTGGCAATAGTTTCATAGTCATCAGTAGATTCTTAAGTTCCAGATTCTTTTTGTACTAGGGGTTTGAAAAATAAAGTGTCCCCACGACATTGGGGTGTTTCTGGATTAATAGTGCTATTATTGCTAGACTAACTAGGCCAATGCCTCCTTTAATGTGGAGAGGTAGTAGGAACTGCTGATGCTGGAGAATCTGAGGTAACAAGGTATAGAGCTGGATGAACACAGCAGGCCAAGCAGCAGAGGAGCAGGAAAGCTGACATTGAGTCTCGCCCCTTCAGAAATTTTTCAAGAAGGCTCTACAGCCGAAACGTCAACTTTCCTGCACTTCTGATGCTGCTTAGCCTGCTGTGATCATCCAGCTCTACACTTTACTGCCTCCCTTGATGTGGCAGCTTATCAAGTGCCTTCTGCAAATCCAAGTACAATATGTCCACAAGCTTCCCCTTATCTTTACCATGTTACTCCTTCAAGGGAATTCAATGAGTTAGTTAAAACATGATTGATTTCCCTATCAGGGAACCATGCTGGCTCTTCCAGATTGCCTACAGTCAGCACCTGACATACCTGCTTTCACCCTTAGTCACACCCTCCTGCCCCTGGCCACTGGGCAAATCAGATCTTTTTCTAAAAAGGGTGTGCCTGTCTCCTGGTACAAAGATAACAAAACGTGAGGCTGGATGAACACAGCAGGCCAAGCAGCATCTCAGGAGCACAAAAGCTGATGTTTCGGGCCTAGACCCTTCATCAGAGAGGGGGATGGGGTGAGAGTTCTGGAATAAATAGGGAGAGAGGGGGAGGCGGACCGAAGATGGAGAGAAAAGAAGATAGGTGGAGAGAGTATAGGTGGGGACGTAGGGAGGGGATAGGTCAGTCCAGGGAAGACGGACAGATCAAGGAGGTGGAATGAGGTTAGTAGGTAGATGGGGGTGCGGCTTGGGGTGGGAGGAAGGGATGGGTGAGAGGAAGAACAGGTTAGGGAGGCAGAGACAGGTTGGACTGGTTTTGGGATGCAGTGGGTAGAGGGGAAGAGCTGGGCTGGTTGTGTGGTGCAGTGGGGGGAGGGGACGAACTGGGCCTCCTCCCTCCTGGTACAAAGAGTTCAGGAAACTTCCCACTTCCTGGTACACTGCAGTTTAGCCTCCAGAACAAATTCTGAATTGAAGTGATTTAAACGTCAAACACTTACTGCATACATGTGTGTCCTGCAAAGAAAGGTAGAACAATTAATTATTCTTCACAGTCATTTCCAGTTTCAGCTAATTACAGACCAGAGGAGACAGATTGTCAAAAAACAAATATTAAGAAAAAGAAACCAACACACTCCCTCCTCCCCAAACTCTGAAGTTTACACTATTTCCTCAGCTGCTCATCGGAAAATTATAGCTGGAGTTCATGTGATCTGGTTCAAAGTCCTTTTGATAAAAAAGGGCATCCGGGCGTGGTCTGGCCAACATGCAACTCCAGAACCATAATGTGGTGGACTCCTAACTGTCCTCTCAAATAGCTTAGAGATCCAATAGCACCTGGAACTGGGCAACAAACACAGGCCTTTCCAGTGATACTCACATCCAAAAGATCTCAAATAGTATCACAACAATAAAAAGGATGCCCATCTTCCACAGTATACCTATTGCGAGGCTGAAACTGTAGCTATATGCAAGGTAACTTCTCCTTCAAGGCAAAACAAGAGATGACAACCAAGTGTTCAACTAGCCCATTAAAACTTCCCTTTGAATATCAGTGTAGAGAGCTGGATGAACACAGGAGGCCAGGCAGCATCAAAGTGTCCTGCCCCTCTGCTGCTGCCTGGCCTGCTGTGTTCAACCAGCTCCACACTTTGTTATAATCAGATTCTCCAGCAGTGGCAGTTCCTACTATCCTTTTGAATATCACAATTTGTTTTATAGAAACTCAAATTTTGGACGAGTCAAGGTTCTTTATCTCAAACTGCAAATGAACGATAGAATGAAAAGAAAAAAAGCCAAGTCACTTTCAGATTGTTCAGCTGCTCTGGAAAACCAACTACTTTGGAAAAAGGTTCTGAACATATTTTGTATTTTCTGGTTTAGGAACAATTCCTGGCTACATTAGAGTTGTGAGACAGTAAGAGTAAAATATCACCACCACAACCCCATTGCTCTCTACGTCTATTGCCAACACTGAGCCACATTCTCAACTGAGTTAGAGAGTGTTTATGGATTGAAGTTCCATTTCAGAGACCTCAGCAACTAATCCAGGACAACACCCACAGTACAGCACTGAGGATATGCTGTACTGTTGAAAATGCTACTTCTTGGGTGAAATCTTCAACTAAAACTCCACCTACCTTCTTAGGATGTAAAAGATCAAAGAGCATTATTTCAAAGAAGAGCAAGGGTGTTAGTTCTTGTACGCTAACCAGTATTAATATCACAAATCACTAAAGCAGCCAACTGTCCATTATCACACTGTAGTCTGTAAAACCTGGGATAACAAAGTGTCGAGCTGGATGGACACAGCAGGCCAAGCAGCATCAGAGGGGCAGGAAGGCTGGCGTTTCAGGCCGAGACCCTTCAGAAAAATCAGTTTGTAAATCTTGGCTGCTTTTAAATCAAAGGTGGATTATGTTGTTTCCATGCAACGAAGTAACAGCTTGTAAATGTCTGCATCCCTACATTTTAAAAATAAAGGCATATTTCAAAAGTACTTGACTTGGTAGTAAAGGGTTTGAGATAACTTACACGTGATTATCTAAATAAGCCATTTAAAATTTTCTCCCAGATCTTTGAAGTCAGCAGGACTCAGTGGGGCTCCCGGCAAACAATCCATATAGTCTCCCATACGAGTATAGTGCATTTCAAAACCCCCCATAAGACGCAAGAACAGAATCAGGCTGTTCAGTTCAGAGAGTCTGTTCTGCTAATCCAATAACGTTCATAGAACATAGAACAATACAGTGCAGAACAGGCCCTTCGGCCCTCAATGTTGCGCTGACCTGTGAGCTAATCTAAGCCCATCCCCCTACACTATCCCATCATCATCCATATGCTTATCCAAGGACTGTTTAAATGCTCCTAATGTGGCCGGGTTAACTACATTGGCAGGCAGGGCATCCCACGCCCTTATCTTCACCTTTCCTGCTTTTTACCCCTATAACCTTTTATTCACTCACTTATTAAAAGCCTGTTTATTTATTTCAGCCTTGAATTTACTTAATGACCCAGCCTTAACAGACATCTGTAGTAAAGAATTCCAAAGATCCATTGTTCTCAACTCAAATTTGCAACCCCTTCACCTAAGATATGCCCTCTGGTCCTAGTTGCTCCCCTAAGGGGAAAACCAAACTTTCAACAACATCTATGCTGTCAAGTCCTCTAGAAAACCTTTATGTTTGGAAGACCATTCCAAATGAGTTCAAGCCCAAGCCACTCAACCTCTCCTCAAGACTCCATCCATAGCTTGATATCAGTGAATCTTATCCAGAATGCCTCCAATGCTAGCATATTTTCAAAAGAATAAGAAAAGGGCCCAAAACTGTTCGTAGTATACCAATAACTGTCTAACTTGCATCTGGTTTAGTTTTAGCACATCCTCTATACTTTTAGAGTCCATTCCCTTTGAAATACTGTGATAATGGGAACTGCAGATGCTGGAGAATCCAAGATAATAAAGTGTGAAGCTGGAATGAACACAGCAGGCCAAGCAGCATCTCAGGAGCACAAAAGCTGACGTTTCGGGCCTAGACCCTTCAGAGAGGGGGATGGGGTGAGGGTTCTGGAATAAATAGGGAGAGAGGGGGAGGTGGACCGAAGATGGAGAGAAAAGATGATAGGTGGAGAGGAGAGTATAAGCGGGGAGGTAGGGAGGGGATAGGTCAGTCCAGGGAAGACGGACAGGTCAAGGAGGAGGGATGAGGTTAGTAGGTAGGAATGGAGGTGCGGCTTGGGGTGGGAGGAAGGGATGGGGGAGAGGAAGAACAGGTTAGGGAGGCAGAGACAGGCTGGGCTGGTTTTGGGATGCGGTGGGGGGGAGGGGAGATTTTGAAGCTGGTGAAGTCCACATTGATACCATTGGGCTGCAGGGTTCCCAAGCGGAATATGAGTTGCTGTTCCTGCACCCTTCGGGTGGCATCATTGTGGCACTGAAGGAGGCCCATGATGGACATGTCATCTAAAGAATGGGAGGGGGAGTTGAAATGGTTCGCGACTGGGAGGTGCAGTTGTTTATTGAGAACCGAGCGGAGGTGTTCTGCAAAGCGGTCCCCAAGCCTCCGCTTGGTTTCCCCAATGTAGAGGAAGCCACGCCGGGTACAATGGATACAGTATACCACATCGGCAGATGTGCAGGTGAACCTCTGCTTAATATGGAAAGTCATCTTGGGGCCTGGAATAGGGGTGAGGGAGGTGGTGTGGGGGCAAGTGTAGCACTTCCTGCGGTTGCAGGGGAAGGTGCCGGTTGTGGTGGGGTTGGAGGGCAGTGAGGAATGAACAAGGGAGTCACGGAGAGAGTGGTCTCTCCGGAAAGCAAACATGGGTGGGGATGGAAAAATGTCTTGGGTGGTGGGGTCAGATTGTCAGATTGGGGCGGAAATGTCGGAGGATGATGCGTTGTATCCGGAGGTTGGTGGGGTGGTGTGTGAGAACGAGGGGGATCCTCTTTGGGCGGTTGTGATTGGGGGGGGGGGGGGGGGGGGTGTTGCGGGAAATGCGGGAGACGCGGTCAAGGGCGTTCTCGACCACTGTGGGGGGCAAGTTGCGGTCCTTGAAGAACTTGGACATCTGGGATGTGCGGGAGTGGAATGCCTCATCGTGGGAGCAGATGCGGCAGAGGCGGAGGAATTGGGAATAGGGGATGGAATTTTTGCAGGAGGGTGGGAGAGAGGAGGTGTATTCTGGGTAGCTGTGGGAGTCGGTGGGCTTGAAATGGACATTAGTTACAAGCTGGTTGCCTGAGATGGAGACTGAGGTGTCCAGGAAGGTGAGGGATGTGCTGGAGATGGCCCAAGTGAACTGAAGGTCTGGGTGGAAGGTGTTCTCCCCTTCCCCCACCGCATCCCAAAATCAGCCCAGCCTGTCTCTGCCTCCCTAATCTGTTATTCCTCTCACCCATCCCTTCCTCCCATCCCAAGCCACACCTCCTTTTCCTAACTACTAACCTCATCCCGTCTCCTTGACCTGTCCGTCTTCCCTGGGCTGACCTATCCCCTCCCTACCTATACTCTCCTCTCCACCTATCTTCTTTTCTCTCCATCTTCGGTCCGTCTCCCGTTCTCTCCCTATTTATTCCAGAATCCTCACCCCATCCCCCTCTCTGATGAAGGGTCTAGGCCCGAAACGTCAGCTTTTGTGCTCCTGAGATGCTGCTTGGCCTGCTGTGTTCACCCTTTGAAATACAGACTTCTTGCAATTGATGGATTAGGATCAAATCCTTCTGTTTTGTAGTTTTCCAGTTTATCTCTACTTAAGTAAGATTCAGCCCCTATGCTCTTTCTGCCGAAGTGCAGAACTTCACATTTCCACACATTATATTCCATCTGCCAAGTTTTTGCCCACTTGTTTAACTTATACTGCAGTGCAGATTCTGAGCAGTCAGTCAATCTTCACTGTTTGCCTTAAACTATTTTTATGTCATGCATAAAAGTCATGCATAATGACTTGGAGGAAGGTCCTCCTCCAAGTCATTATTATATTATAAATAATTGTGGTTCCAGCATCAATCCCTGTGGCATACTAGCTGTAGATTTCCACCCTGAAACAGCTCCTCAACCCTCATTCCAACTCTACTAATTAGCCAATCCGCCACCTCCAATACCATGGCCTAATCTGATGTGTGCCTTGAGGGGTACCAAGCGTTATAAACATCTTCTGAAAATGCAAATTCACAATTTCCCCTTTATCTGTCCTGCTTGTTAACCCTTCAAAAGAGTTCTAGTAAATTTCAGGTATTACCTTTCAGGTATTATGATGCAGTGCTGATTCTGATCATTTTATGCATTTTTAAAATGCTGTTGTTACATTCTTTATAAGACACTCAAAATTTACACCATTAAACTTACCTATTTTTCCATCCCTTTTCAAATATTAACAGCATTCCAATCCTGAGACTTTCAGTATCTAAGGATTGTTAGATTACCACCAATGCATCTAATATCTCTGCATCAGCTTCTTTTAAAATCCTAGTATGCATCCCATCAGGATCAGGGAAAAATTTACAGTCTTTAGCCCCCCATTAGTTTCCTTACCACTTATTCCTTTTGTGATAGCTATTATATTTATTTTCTCCCCTACCCCAACCTCCATTAAACATTTTAGGATTTATTTGTGACTTCTACTGTGAAGACTGATGTAAAGTATTATTAAACTCAGTCATAGAGATATACAGCATGGAACCAACCTCTTGTCCATGCTAAGTATGTTTCCGTGCTAACCAGATATCCCTCTAAATGCTTCCTATTCATGTACCAATCAGATACTTTCTAAGTTTTGGAGGCTGGTACAATTCCATCACTTTCTCTGGCAGCTCATTCCATACACGCAGCACCCTCTCCATGTAAAAGTTTCTCATTTAGGTCCCTTTTACATCTTTCCCTCTCACCTTAAACCTACGCCCTCTAGTTTTGGGCTCTCCAACTCAGGACAAAAGACCTGCCTATCTATCTTAGCCACGCCTGTCATGATTTTATAAACCTTGATAAAAAGGATTACCCCTCAGTCTCTGACACTCCAAATAAAATAGCCGCAGCCCATTCAGCCTTTCCCTATGGATGAAACCCTGGCAACATCCTTGTAAACCTTTTCTTAACTCTTTCTCATTTCAGAACTCCTTTGGCTCCCTGTTATTATTTCCCCAGCCTCATTTTCCAATGCCCACTTTGGCCTCTTCCTCATCTGTTTTAAATGGCTATTCTGAGGTTGCACCTTCTGGTCCCAGGCACCCCTACAAAGGAGAATCAATCTTTCCTCCAAGAATCTTCTATGTTTCAATTAGGTTACCTCTCAGCCTCTTAGCTGAGAATGAGTAGAGCCCCACCCTACCCAAGCTCTCCAGACGGGATGGGACGGGACAGACAGTCTCTCTATACCAGAGATCAGTCTGCTGAGCCTGTCTAGACTGTCTTCAACATGTACATCTTTCCCTAGATAAAAAGGGACCCAAAACTGTCGACAGTATTCCAGCTATGGCCTGACTAGTTTCCCTAAAGTATTAAAATCTTACACTCCATTATTTGCAGCCCATTGACACTGATCAAGTTCTGAAAATTTTGATCCATGGCCAGGTAAATGAACCTTACAGTGCTGAAATCATGGAGTTTTGGGCGAGTCAGAAAAATCAGTGATTACAGTCACATTGATTTTGTCTGGTTTGTGTCCCCCTTGAAACGGAAATCTTTGCTGAAAAGACATCTTTCTTACTGTTGTGGTGTGGCTGCCTGAGATCATGTATATATTCATGAAAAATATTGTGGAGGTTTGCAAATTGACTTGGAAGGTATTGTTTCCTCAAGCTTTGTCTTATACCTGGTACAGAAAGGAATGCTGCTCTTTTATCCAGGGAAAATTCCTCCCATTGAATGCACGTCAGAATTATACAGCAAAGAAACTCACTCTAACCAGTCCATGCCAAACACAATTCTAAATTAAGCTAGTCCCACCTGCCTCCTCCTGGTCCATATCCACATGTGACCACCCTGTGTTTAAAAAAAAAAAATTACCTCGTGTGTCTGTTTTTAAATTCACTCCTTTCCCCTTAAAATATGCCCCCTAGTCTTGAAGTCCTCCATCCTAGGGAAAGACAACTATCATGAGCTATCATATTTGGCAGAAGTTTGTAAATAGTCCAAACATGAATTCAAAGTAATGTCTACAAGCCAGTCAATTGTGGTATTTCAAATCTGATGGATTTGGACTTATCACATCACATTTGCAACTTTGAAGCCAACTAAACTGCTCTGGAGGAGATTCTGGGAGTCAGATTTGCCCACAAGAAAAAGATAGCTTTTATTTTACACTCAGGCAATCCATGTTGCCAAAACTGCATACAGTGTAGATATTAAATTCAAACACAACTATACTGCTACGTCAACAGTACTGTAGATGCTGGAATCTACACTGTAAGAAAAAAGCTGGACAACACCAGCAGGTCAGACAGCATCCACGGAGAGAAAGCAAGCTAATGTTTTGTGTCTAGAGCTGAAGTGAAGCTCCTTTAATGCATTAAAAATGTCCCCATGACACCACGAAGGATCCATGCTGAGGACACTAAGTAAATGATTAAGCTATTAGAACTTCTAATGCAGTTAAGGAGTAGAGAAGGATGCAACCGAGGTGGGATTTAAACGACAATGATAAGAATGATGAGATTTTTTAAATTTGAGACACAGGCAAAAAACAGCATCCGTAGTTCTTTTGGTTCCAAGAAGACATGGAGTTGGACATAGGGGGAGGTGCAGGGACCAACGTTAAAATAAATATTGGAGAAGTGGTGCTGGGCATCATCAGTTTACGTACACGTACGTATACACACATACACACAGTTGAAGGTGAGGACATTAAGAGGAGGCAGTTATTTGCAAGAATGGAGACATCAAGAGTGGGTTGCGTGGTGCAGGATGATAAGTGTGCTATATAAAATACAAATTAATGAAAATGATTCCGAGGTGCTTCAAGTCAAAACAAGTACACGCTGACTATATGGCAGAACAATATCTATGCCAAAATGAGAGAATGAACAATATCTTGCAAGATAGAGCAGAAGGAGAGAGTGTGTTTTATAGGAGAGTTGATGTTGCATTCTACAGGCCAGTCCAGAATTGACTAAATGTGCATTTTGAACAGAGGGCAAGGATTCAGTCCGGTTCAATGAAGGACATTTGAGTCAAAGTTGGAGATTTATTCAGCGTCTTGACTCCTTGACATCATGAGCAAAGATCTGTACATTCAGAATAAGTGTTTTATTAAGGGTAACACATGGAAGAGGAATACTATTGCACATTATCTTGTAAACCAAGTTATGTTATTTTCTACTTCACAGCTGCAAATATAACAAGCTACAGAAGATTGCTTCCACGAAACAGTACCTTGTGTACTCAGTATTTATTGCACTAACACACAACATTTACCTGGATTTCAAATATAGATTGTCAACACAGTAGTCGTCAAAGCCTGACTTGATGAAACAGTGCAGTATAATTAACCTCTATGTGGAAGCTTTTAATTACTTCGCACTCAAGGCCAGCAAAATGTGGGTTATTTGGCATTTTTCTTTTAAAAAAAAGACTTACTCTCCTTCAATCTATCCTTCACCCTCAAAACTCCAAATCATCCATTCCTTCAAAGTTATATTAAAACTAAAAAATGTTGTACTCGCCTTTTAGGCATTTTTTCAGTAGTTAAAAAATGATTCAAGCTTCATTGTCATGCCTTTTTGTCCACGTTCCTACTTGCATTTTTTTTAAAAAGTTGTTCAGTACAATAGTTTGCATTTCCCTCAGATTCCCATCCCTTCCTACACAAGCCCACTATATTGACATCACATCTATCCATAACAGCCTTGATTAAAAAGAGCTCTTATGGCATAACAAAAGTTAAATATATTGCATTCTTCTGTAAAAGAACTGTAACATTGTTCAAGGATGGAAATTATCCCAGAAATTTGAGAATAAAAAAACATTATACAGTTTTGAAATGTTGAACAGCTTAGTTCGAGAAGACAGTGTGGCCCCAAAACAAAAATTGAATTTCTGGTTTTCAACTGCAGAATTTCAATTGCAGTCCAAAGTAATCCAACCAAGTTTCTGACTTGGTTCAATTAAAACAATTCCAAACATGACATGGGTAGAGAGAAATGAGTGCAATGCTTAAGCTTTTGTTTCCACACGACTTTAAAGAGTATAAATCACTATTGCTGATTCGGAGGTTGATTACATACAGAGTAGTGGACCTTTGTTCTAGCTTGCAGAAAAGTAAGCAACCGACAGAATAGTAATGTGTCACAGTTCACTCACGTCCAAGTGTGAAGCTGGGTGAACACAGCAGGCCAAGCAGCATCTCAGGATCGGAGATGCTGCTTGGCCTGTGTTCATCCAGCTTCACACTTTGTTATCTTGGATTCTCCAGCATCTGCAGTTCCCATTATCTCTCACTCAAGTCCAAGTTGATCTAATAACATGCACATTGTAGTTTGGAGCTAGAGGTTGTGATAGCAGAGACACGCAACATTACCTCCATTACATGGCTCACCAAGAATTTCTCTCACCTGTAACAGCCCATTACTGGGGTATCCTGAAAAGATCTATAGGTTGCAACTTAACCTGTTTGGCCATGTTATGAATACATCTTCCTTGACCATTAACTACCGGGGTGGATTTAAAAACTATTGCTTCTAACTGAGAGGCAGGGATACTACCTACTGCGCCACAAACTCTGTACATAGTACATTTTGGTGATTACACCTATAACCCAATTAAAGTCACATTACAAACTAAGTCAATGATAAGATGATTGATTGAACCTAGTTAGATCACAGGGCATTTGTGACAGCAAAAAAAAAAATTGAAAAATGTCAAATGAAACAGTCTATTTAGTCCTGCATTTGAAATAGATTAAGGCTTTAAGGGGAGGGGTTTCAAAAACTGGATTTCTGTGGATAGAAGTTTGTACAAACAAGAGTTATTTTCAAACAGAGGTATGCAAATAGGAGTTACACTAAATTAATCCAAAGGGCAGCTAACTAGCAAGTTCAGCGAAAGACCAAATTTTAGAAACAGTGAAGATATGAGCAGGAGTAATCATTCGACCCCTGAAGCCTGCTCTGCCATTCAATGCGATTATGGCTGATTGTCAAGCTCAATACCCTAATTTCACCCTCTGTACATATCCCTTGAGCCACATGAGCTGTAACAGTGCCTCAGATAGTAGGAACTGCTAATGCTGTAGTCTGAGATAACAAGGTGTAGAGCTGGATGAACACAGCATAGCAGGCAGCAGAGAAGCAGGAAAGCTGACGTTTCAGCTTCCCTGGTCCCCTGCATTCATTCAGCTCTACACCTTGTTATAGATAACAGTATCTACCTCCTCGAAAACAATATTTTAGCCTCAACCATTTTGTGGTAGTAAATTCCATAGGTTCACCACTCTGGGTGAAGAAATTTCCCTTCATCTCAGTTATACTTTGTATAAAAGAAAAATGAAAAACATTAAACTACAAAGAGCTGCGAATGCTGGAAATGAGAGACAAAAACAGAAATTGCTGTAGGTCTGGCAGCATTTGTGGAGAGAGAAGAAAAGTCCAGTGACCCTTCTTCAGAACTGATATTCTGGGAAAAGCGGTATATAGGCTGAAGACAGGGGGTGGGGGAGGTAAGGGAATGAGTGGACAAGTGGAGAAAGCAAGTGCAAGGGAGAAAGAAAAGCAGAAAATGGGAGCCTTAAAGACGGTGTAAATGGGTTGGCTGTGCTGAAAGTAGCCCATAACACGAGGGGGCCTGGGTGTGAGAATGGATAAAGAACGATTAAGGCGTTCCAGAACTCAATATGGAGTCCCAAAGGCTGCAGGGCTCCTAAGCAGGAAGTGAGATGCTGTCCAGCATGTGCTGAACCTCACTGGCGCACTGCAAGAGGCTTGAGTACAAAAAGCCGGTCAGGGAACGTGGTACATTGAAGTAGCAGGCAATTGGAAGTTCAGGGTCATCTGAAAAAAAAACTAGATAAAATTCTTAACAGAAGAGCAAAAAGGATTTAAGAGGTATTGGTATAACAAACTTTGTTTTAACCAGCACTCTTGCTAAATCGGCAAAAGTTAAATGCTTCACATAGAATGATCTGCCACAAAGTCAGAGTATATATTCTGTAAATAAAGTATAACACTGATGTGTGTACCCCTGGTGTGTTTCTATTAGTGTTTTAACATTGATTATAGGAGGTGCGTTAGTGTTTTTAGAACAGTTGAGGTATAATTGATGTTGCAAAGCTTCACTTGGTCAGGGTTTACTGCAGCTATACGTATCTCTTGATTATAGCAATATCTGATGAACGAGCACACTCCTAGTCCTATAGGTGTTGGGTTAATAAAAAGTTTGCGCCATATTGATCTTTAAAGAAAGGTGCAGGTGACAAGACAAAGAAAAGCAAATATAGTTTGGCTCTTTTCTTAAGGAAAACACAAAGGGACACCATTTGGCCCATCATGCCCACTGGCACTGGCTCTCCAATTGAGCATTACGATTTAGTGCTATTTTCCTGTCTTTTCCCTGTAACTATCTAACGTCCACCACAATGCCTCATTTGAGCCTGCCTCCATCACACTGCTATAATGTGTATCCCTGACCCTCATATCACATTTGCAAATTACCTTAAAATCTGTGCAAGTTGGAGCAGTTTCTCCCAGCGTCCAGACAACTCCATTTTGGTAACTTTAGAACGAAATCTCATCTTAGCCTCTCCTTTTCAAAAAGAATAAACAGACCCAACTTCTCCAATCTTTCAGCTGATGATGTGCTCATCCTTGGAATCCTTCCTGACACATGGTACTCAACTGCAAACAATACTCTCGTTGAGGTCCAAGTATTGTCTCATTCATTAGGAAAGTAATACTGAGTTGGCACAAATATTGGCTACGCCATACTGCATGCAATTGTGGCAGCCGTAGGAAGGACATGAATTTTAATTGGGGTTTTCTAAGTGAGAAGTTAAGAGATTTTGTCATGAGTTTTAAAATTGGGAATTATTGCAAGCAGGTGTACAATGCAAGGCTGTTTTGACATTTGGTGAATTGGAATAAAAGGGACATATTAATTTGGATTATTACAATACAAATGGGGCTAGTCATAATTAACCCTCACCACATGAAGACGAATGGAATTTGTAATTCAGTAAAATAAGGCACAGACTGTCACTGAAGGAGGGCTGTTAATGAAAAAAAATGCAAAAAGATGAGATTTAGCATTGCTCGAATATTAAGCAGGAATGAAAATCCCTGGACCATGGGTACCTGCACAAGCCCTAGTTATGCCGGTCTCTTCATGGAGAATGTGGAATATTACTTGTTCCAGTCCTATTCCATCTCCCACCCACAACACTTTCTCTGATACATCAATGCTGCTTCCCTCTTGTCTGGAATTGGAAAACTTCATTAATTTAGCCAGCAATTTCTACACTGCCCCATCTCTGACTCCACCCTTCCTCAAAATTTTAGTTTCCATTTCTGGAGATAGACTGGCCACTAATATCCACTATAAACCAACTGACTCCCACAGCTACCCAGACAAACATCTTCACACCCCACTCCCTGAAAAGATTCCATCCTATTCTCTCAATTCCTCCATCTCCATTGTATACATTCAGATGATGCCAACATTGACAAGGGAGCCTCCAAAACATCACCTTCTTCCTCAACTGAGGATTTCCCAGCTCTGTCGTCAACACGGCCCTCGACTAGATGTGACCCATCTCCCGCACTGCCACCCTCACCCCTTCTCTTCCCTCCTGCAACAGAAATAGGATTTCCCTTGTCCTTAGTTACCAGCTCACTAGTATCCACCCACATCCAGAACATCAGACACCACTTCTGCCACCACCCAGACACACATGCCCCTCCCCTCCTTCTGCAGGGCTATTACCTCCGGGACACCCTAATCCACTCTTTCTTCACCCCAACACGCACCAAAGCCATAAGGCACCTTCCTCTGTAACCAAAGAGGCAACACATGCCCATTTACCTCCTCCCTCGACAGTATCCAAGGGACCAAGTTGTGCAGGAAACACAAGTGATGCGTTCGAGGGGTTTTCGACCACTGGAGAGGAAATTGCAGTCATTGCTAAATGAGGACATCTGGGATGTCCAGGAGTGGAACGCCTCATTTTGGGAGCAGACACAGCAGAGGTAAAGGAATTGGGAATAGGGGATAGCGTTCTTGCAGGAAGGCAGGTGACAGGAGGTGTATCCAAGTTAGCTGTGGGAGTCAGTGGACTTGAAATTGATATCAGTTTCCAGGTGGCTACCAGAGACGGAGACAGAGAGTCCTGTAAGGAGAGGTATCAGAGATGGTCCAGGTGAACTTGAGGTTGGAGTGGAAGGTGTTAAAGTGATGAACTGTTCGAGCTCCTCGTGGTGCTGATATAGTCATCAATGTAACAGTGGTCAAAAACGCCCTCAATCGCATCTCTTGCGTTCCAGCACCTCTGCCCTCACACCCTCTCCCTACAATAAGAACAAAGGCAGAATTCCCATTGTCCTCATGTATCACCCCAGCAACCACTAGATTCAATGCATCATTCTCTGCCACTTCCGCCACCTGCAATCTGACCCCACTACCAAGGATATTTCCCTCCCCAACGATATCTGCCTTCTGGAGGGACTGGTCTCTCCATGACTTCCTCGTCCACTCCATGCTCCCCACTAGTTTCACCACCTCCGACACTTTTCCCTGCAACCTCAGGGAGGTGCTACATTTGCCCCTACACCTCCCCCCTCACCTCAATCCCAGGCCCCAAGAAAAGCTTGCACATTCAACAGATGTTCACCTGCACATCCGCTAATGTGGTACATTGTGTCCGTTGTTCCCAATGCGGCCTCGTCTACATCAGGGAAACCAAGTGGAGACTTGGAGACCACTTCGTGGAGCGCCTACATTTGGTTCAACACCTCCCAGTCACGAACCACCTCAACTCCCCTCCCACTCCATCCTGGGCCTCCTCCAGTGCCACATAGATGCCACCCAAAGGCTGGCAGAACAGCATCTCATATTCCGCCTGGGAACCCTGCAGCCCAATGGTCTCAATTTGTACTTTGCAAGCTTCAAGCTCTCCCCACCCACTAATCTCATTACAAGGCCAGCCCCTCTCATTCCCGCCTCCTTAACCTGTTCATCTTTCCATCCACCCTCCTCACTGATCAACCCCTATCCCAACTCCCTACCTGCACTCACTTGTACTGGCTTCATCTCTGCCTCCTTGATCTGTCTGTCTTCTCTCCACCTAACTGCTCCTTTATCCACGTTCTATCATTACCACCCCTGACGCCATCTCTATTTATTTCAGAATCCCCTTCCCCTCCACCATTTCTGAAGAAGGGTCCAGACCCGAAACATCAGCTTTCCTCCTCCTCTGATACTGCCTGGCCTGCTGTGTTCATCCAGCTCCACACCCATGTTCTACATATTATTTTTGAGATCCTACAGACATCTTAGCAGAATTAATATATTTTCACTACATTCATTGAAAAAAAAAGTACAACTACAGATGTTGTACTTCCAAACTAAAAGGTTATGTCTTTAAGTTATACAATTCAAAGCAGTAGTACGTGTAGGCTTGTCAACGCCAGTGGCAGTGCAGAAACCAGAAGTGAACCAAAAAAAATTATAAACTTATTGGTTTAATTATTTCACTTGAGATATACTGCACAAATGTTCTATGCCTAGTGAGAACTGTTTTTCAAATAAAAATTAAACTAGAAAACGGAGCTCACTGACTAGGCCTGCATTTATTGTAGGTCTTGAAACAACTGAGTGGATGTTTTCAGAGGTCAAAGGTCAGTTAATTTTCATGCCACATTGCTGAGAGTCTAAAGTCAAAAGTGTACACCTGACCCATCAGGATGGCAAATTCCCTTGCCCAAAAGGACATTATTGAATTAATTTTCTTTTCCCCCCTGACAAGTCATTGGATTCAGGAATAGCCAGATGGTATTTTATTTCTGGATCATTAGTTCAGGCATCCAAATTACTTGTCGAGTACCTTAACTGCTGTATCACCGTGCCACAGAATTTTGAGGCAGATTTGTGGATTAAAAAAACCAAAATAACTGCTGTAAATCTCGAACAAAAACAGAAGTTGCTGGAAAAACTCAGCAGGCCTGGCAGCATCTGTGAAGGAAAAAAGGAGAGTTAACATTCCAGGTTCTGTTCTGAGGAAAGATCACTGGACCCGAAACGTTAACTTTTGATTTTTTTCCTTCATAGATGCTGCCAGACGTGCTGAGCTTTTGCAGCAACTTGTTTTTGTTCCTGATCTATAGATGATTTTGTGCTGTTTTCAGAGCTAAAGCACGATAATGAGGCTCCTTTCATGCAGCAGTTGTTTTACATTTGGACGCTGGTTAGATATTAACTAGTATAAAGCTAATGTTTTAATGCAAGTTTTAAAACCAGGAAGTGATGAGAACTGGAACTGCACATTTGGATTATGCAGCTGGTTATTGCAATCTTAATCAATATAACAGGTGCAACGAGTTTTATAGAGTAAGTATAACCTGCAAGGCACAAATCACGAGCATGATGGGGGAAATACTCCCTACTTACTTGCATGAACACAGTTCTAACACTCAATGAAGTCTGCATTATCCAAGATACCATGGACATTTTCTAACCAACCTAGTCCGTGTGTGTGTGTGTGTGTGTGTGTGTGTGTGAGTGTGATCCCAGCCTCCTGACACATCTTGCTTGATCATCCTAACACCCCATCATCTCAAACAAACATTCATCAGTGCATCATTTCTGCAACAAGATGGGCATACAAAATCCAGGAAATTTACAATACAGATTAGCATAATATAATTGAAAAGGAAACTGATGCATAGATTGCTTGTCTGATATGTATAATGTGATCAGAGTTTGCACTAAGGCAATTTACAAAACTTTCACAATGACTGTAGCAAGGTTCCTCTGGCTGTTGCACCTCTGAGTTGAAATGCAACTGTTCTATATTTTAATTGGAGGTCCTACAGACATCCCAGCAGCATTATGTATTTTCACCAGTCACTGTGAAAATGCACAACAGTAATTCACCAAGGCCTCTTCAACAACACTTCCTGAACTCAAGAACACCTAAACTTTGAAGGACAAGACCAGCAGTCACATGGGGTCACATTAACTCCACAACCTGTTCCAAGCCAAGTGATGCTGTTGACTAGAAATAAAGCATTACAGCTGAAATCCTACAATTACCTTGCCCAGTTGCAAGGACTGAAGTTCATGCAGTGGCATACCTCAAATGATCTTGGAGGCCTCAAGTCCTGGCCTAACTAACAACACCATTATTCCAGTAGTGAATTAAAAGTAGCGAGATAAATTTTTACTAAACCAAAGGAACAGATATCAGGAGGGATGATTAAAACCTTCCTTTTAATTTTTTTCTATTAGGAGCGTCAATGTATTTCCTTATATAGCAGATCATTCTCTCTGTTCCCCTCAGCATCATCTTCACCAAAATAAACAAAACGTTCACATCCCACTAATGTCTGCCAGAAAGATACATCAACCCAACACAGCCATCGAGTCAAACCTCCTTTTAGAGGATTATGTTTTAAATTTCTTCCACTCATGCAGATACTGGCATCTTATCATGGGCACAGTTGTACATCACCAAACACCATCAAAATATCACATTTGATTATTTCCACCCCACTCATCCAAATGTGGGCCTTCATCTACTGACATTAGTAGATAACATAACTATGGAAGGCATCACAGCCAAGATTATCCTGCAAACCCAGCAAGATTGTCTGCATAAAAATTGGTTGTGACAGCCATGATTAATCTTCCTTTCCCGCATCCAGCGGCACCACAGCCAGTTGTGTACACATGGCTATCTTGGAGATCAGCTAAATCAAAGATAGGCTCAAACCCAGGACCTTCCGAGACTCAAGACAGTTATCATCTCTAAGCAAGGAAGCATACCCCACCCCCTAAATAAAATTGGTTCACATCACATATTCTGACATTTACAGGAAGTCAGATTCAAAAGCTTGCCATATAAATTAGGTTTCATGAGATTCACTGCAACTTGCATATCATGTCTGAGTGGTCAAATGTCAAAATATAAACGTAGCATAATAAATTTCACAGTGTGGATGATTCTGCAGTACATGGTAATTTACTAAAAACACTTTAGAAACGTCGAACACAATTAACCCAGTGCACATAAAACTAAAAACATTTACAGAAACTATACTTGATGTTCCAATACCATCAGAACTAGTTCCTTTTTTGCTTATGGGAAACAATAAAAGCTTCCTTCATTGATAAAAGGTTATCCCCAGAGATGTGGCGTTAGCCAAGACATCAGAACTGTTCAGGATGCACCTCCTCAGTGCTATTCTTCTCTTTCGTCTACTAATTTATAAACTATCAAAATTAATATTCAAAAATCTTTGTCATATAAAGTACAAAAGGTCAACGTGGCTTTAAAAAAAATGGAAAGCCGCCATAGCCATTTCAAAATAAGAATGAATATTCAGACTGCAGCTCTTAAATGGGGGTGGGGGCAAGATGTCTTAAAAAAAAGGGAAATGACACCACGTCCGAGTGCCGTAACATTTCACTTTTATTAGGAGGAAACCATGAGAACACAGACTAAATAGTTCACTCCAGACAGCTTATTCTTCAAAATAAATACTCCAAGCTTGACGACATTTTAAACACAAAAAAAACTTCCAATTCCCCGCCCTTTTCAAAAAGTCATATCTTTGTTGAGAATTTTCGACTAGCATACCAAAAGTACAGACTCTGAAGCCAAAGAAAATCCAAATTTAGGGCGGTTGCCATTTTAAACCTGATTACCTCATTTTAGATGTCCTGATATTTCCGTTTTTTCGAAAATACTTGTAAAACAGTGTTGATTACATACTTAAAATTCACAGCCAACCATCAAAGCAGGGCGAAATACGATAGCATTTCAAAGTTACGACGTAAAACACTTTAAATTTAGCAAATAAAACCCAATTCTTCTGGCTTATTAAAAAAATAAGTTCCCTTCATAAACACTGAGGCCTCCATTTATATTGTTTCCCCTCCGAATTAAAAGAAAACACACGAACCTTTATGCGGCAATCTAAAGGATCGGGAACAAAAAAAAAATCAGACTTAAAAAGAATTAACAAACAAAAACAAGTTAAAACAAACTTCTTCCTCGCCAATTAGGAAAAGCAATACTGACCTAGTAAGGAAACACACACACTAACTTTGTACTTGGAGGAAGGGAAAAGGAAGGGGCTAGGGGGCTGTTAGCTAACCTTTTTTTAAAATTAAAGTAAGGCAAGAATCTTTAGGTTTATATATTTTTCAAAATAATGGTTAAGAAAGGAGGTCTCCTTCACCACTATTCTTCAAGATGCTCGTATTTTCCTTGGGTCAACCCCCCCCCTCCCCAAGAAAACTCCTCCAAACACAAGATGGCGGCCGCCAGCAACAGATGATTAAAAAGGAGAAAAATTGGGCAAAAAAAAAATTGAAATCCAACCCAAGAATTAAAACATCAGACATCCAGAATATCTTAACGGTAGGAATTCAAATTCGTTATTTTAAAAACTGCTTTGGAAAGCCCTGCCAGTTGAAGACAAAAACATACCCTGTCAATTCTTAAGAAGAAGCAGAGGCAAAAATACCGTTCCCCCTCCCCAAAAAGCAGGAGGGGAAGGGAAGAAGTTATATCGGTCGAAGAGGCCTTTTGGATCAATTTCTATTTCTAAAAGTAGTCTGAGGGATTCCCCCCCATGTCACGGATAAGGGAAGGTGACTTACCGACCAGGTTTTTTTTATTTGTTTTTTTTTAAATTCCTCTCTGTTTAGGGATAGGTTCTGTTGTCCTTTCTCTGCCGCCGCTTCCTTTTTTCTCTCGGTTCCAACAGCTCAAGCTCAGACAACGCGCCCTCCGGATCAACGTGGCCACGCCTGAGGGGGTGGCAGCCACAATTCAAAGCAAGACAGACAGCCCTTCTTTAAAGACAAGTCTCTATTACCTCAGCAAGCTACTAATGGATCATGTGAAGGACCTACAGAGAGAGCAAAAGAATTTAGATTAAAGGTGGGGATTATTCTGTGTGTTCAAATTATGATTGTTTTTGTTCAGGCCGTGGCACTGCACTGGTTAACACTTCTACAGAGAAAATTCCTCACTGCCTGCTTTAATCACTGAGTTGCCATAAATCACAAAAGCAATTTTATGCGGACGTATTAGTCACCAACATGCTACCAAAAGGAAATTAACCCTCTCAGTTGGCGAAATGAATTCTGCAGCGTGGAACTGAGTCATAGGCACGTAAGGTTTCAGGTTCAGTTCCAGGTCTGGCTTTCAGGGCACAAGGGTTATATTCACCTCAGTGAATTCTCTGGCAAAAAGTATAGCAAATACACCAAATACACTGTGCCAACTCAATGGCTAGCAGACTAAAATTCGTACTTAAAAAAAAATCCCTCCTCTCATGAGGATAGAACCCACTAAGATGATTATCTGATCATGGAGTTTAGAAGACCATGAGGTAATTTGATTAAAACTCCTTTAGCTTCTTGACAGGGTTGGATGTGGAAAAAAGTATTCCTGTTGTGACAGAACTCGAACTAGGAGTCACTGTTTAAAACTCAGGGATCATACATTTAAAACTGAGGTTAAGCAACTTTTCTTTCCTCTGAGGTTATGAGTCATAGAATCCCTGCTTAAGAAGAAGCAGAGGCAAAAATACCGTTCCCCCTCCCCAAAAAGCAGGAGGGGAAGGGTGGAAGTTATATCGGTCGAAGAGGCCTTTTGGATCAATTTCTATTTCTAAAAGTAGTCTGAGGGATTCCCCCCCATGTTGAAGCAGGCTATTTAGCCCATCAAGTCACACTGACACTTCAAAAGAGCATCCCACCCAAACCCACCCCACTACCCTATGCTATCACTGCACTTCCCCATGGCTAATCCACCTACCCTGCACATTATGAGCAATTTAGCACGGCCAACCTACTTCATCTGCCTATCTTTGGACTGTGGGAGGAAGCCAGAACATCCGGAGGAAATCCACGCAGACACCAGGAAAACGTTCAAACCCCACACGGACAGCCACCAGAGGATGAAAATCGAACCCAGGACCCTGACACTGGTGAGGCAGCAGTGTTAACCACTGAGCCACCTTGCCACCCAGTCTTAGGGACTCTCTTGCTGAAAAGGTGGTGAAAGCAGAATGCTCGTAATTTTTTATGCAAAAGTGATAGATTCTTGTTAAGTAATGGATTGAAAACTTATCAGGGATAGGTAGGAGTGTGGATTTGATGTTACAGCCAAATCAACCATGACCTTACTGAATGGCAGAGCAGGCTCAAAGGGCTAAAAAGCCTATTGCTACTCCTTAATTTCTATGTTCATATGTATATTCATATGTAGCTAGCTAGCAAGCCACTCAGTTGTACCAAACCACTAAAAGGCCCCCCCCCAAAAAAAACTGGTACTGGATGGACCACCTTGAACCAACTTGGATGCCTGATTCGAAAATGGCAAACTCAGCCCTGTGGATCCTTAAGAGTCCTCCTCATCAATATCTGGGGGCCAGTGCTAACTCACAGACGAATCAAGCAACAACCTGACAAAGTGACAGAATTGTACCTTACACAGAATGTTCCAGACAACACCTTCTCCGTCCCAGGGTATATCTTGTCCCATTAGCAGCACAGAACCAGCAGAGGTGGTGGCAATAGCAGTGTACAATTGGGGAAAGATTTGTCCTGATTGACTCTGGATTACATGAACTTGCTTTGAATCAAACCAAACATGGGGAAAGAAACCTTCTGCTGGTTACCTTGGGGAAGTGATGACATAGAGGTAATGTCTCTGGACTAGTAACTTAGACCCAGAGGCTCATGTTTTGGGGATGTGGGTTTGAATCCCACTGTGGCAGATAATGAAGTTTGAAACCAATTAGAAGACATCTGGAACAAAATATTGGCTAATGTCAACTGTGGAACCACTGTTGATTGTGATAAAACCCATCTGGTTCATTAATGCCCTTAGGGAAAGAAAATCTGTAGTCTGTATCCAGTCTGGCCTAAATGTATGTCCAGACATATGGCAACGTGGTTGACACTTAACTGTCCACTGGGAAATTAGGGACAAGCAATTACCTGGCTAGTGATGTCCACATCTTTTGAACAAATAAAAATAAAATGTACCACAAACACCCAGGCTGATGACCAGTACTCCTCCATGTTGAACACATTTGAAGGGAGCAGTGAGGATAGCAAATCTGTCACCAAGAGTGGCTTGGTAACACCATTACCAATCTGGTCAGATTCTAAAGAATATAACTGCAGCTGGTGAAGGAACCAATGCATAGTCCTTGTGGAGATGAAGTCCCATCTTCACATTGAGGATAGTGTCCATCGTGTCGTGTGCTACTGTGTTAAATGGAATAGACTTTGGAAAGAGCTAACAACTCGACTGGGCATTCATGAGGCACTGTCAACCATCAACAGCAGCAGATTGTACTTGAACACGACAGTCTGCCACATCCTCAATTCTAGAAAATGTAGATGGCTTCTAATTGATTTCAAATTTCATCCTCTGCCATAGTGGGATTCCTAAGTGACTCAGCATCCAGTTTTGTTTTACAGTGCTCCACTGAAGTTCTGTGATTGAAGGTGTTGTTGTTGGACAACTTGACAAATTGATCAGAAGACTCAGGGCATTTGGGTTCTATAACTCAGAACTTCCGTAACAGCCTCAAAAGGATTTGTAGAGGCATCAACCTTTAATCTTTACAATTGTGTCTGTATATACAGTTGTAGGGCTGTAGCATACATAGCTCTTGATCAAGTTCTGGAAAATGGGCTTTGGTTGGCTGGCCTTGTTTTTCAGCGAGCACAGACAAAATGGGCCATGAGGCCTCTCTCTTTGTATGAAATTTTCTATGAAATCTTTCATGTTTGCCTTCAAAGGCAGATGGGACTCAGTTAAATCAAACAGACTGTGGAATTTTATTATCAAAAAAATATGAATTTTAGGTTTCTACATGGAGTTATGCTGAAGCCACAGCTTGAATTTTCAGTACTGGTCTTTGATGCAAAGTCAGTATTTAAATCCTGGAAATAATACGAAGAATGGTTGCAGACTTTTCCATCAACAGAGCACAAGTACGAACAAAGTAACTGCTAAGTTCAGGACTAATGTCAGGGAAGTATAGGTTAGATTCCCTACAGTGTGGAAACAGGCCCTTTGGCCCAACAAGTTCCCAGTGCCCCTTGAAGCATCCCACCCAGACCCATCCCCCTCTAACCCACACACCCCTGAACACTATGGGAAATTTAGCATGGCCAATCCACCTAGCCTGCGCATCTTTGGACTGGAGGAGGACCCAGAGGAAACCCATGCAGACATGGGGAGAATGTGCAAACTCCACACAGATAGTCGCCTGAGGCTGGAATTTAACCCTGGTCCCTGGTGCTGTGAGGCTGCAGTGCTAACTACTGAGCCACCATGCCGCCCTGCTGGGTAGAAAAAGAACAGCAAAATCTTTCGACTAATTGGTCCTTGTGCACCAGTCACTGAAGATAAGCGTGCAGGTGCAGCAGGCAGTAAAGAAGGCAAATGGTATGTTGGCCTTCATTGCAAGAGGTTTCAAGTACAGGAGCAGGAATGTGTTGTTGCCATTGTACGAGGCCTTGGTGACGCCACACCTAGAATATTGTGTGCAATTTTGGTCAACTTTTCTGAGGAAGGATGCTTTCGCTCTGAAGGGAGTGCAGCAAAGGTTTACCAGGCTGATTCCAGGGATGGTAAGACTGATGTACGAGGAGAAATTGACGAGGTTAGGATTGTTTTGCTGCAAGTTCAAATGAATGAGGGAGGATGTCATAGAGACTTATAAAATTCTAACACGCCTAGGCAGGCTAGATGCAGGGAGGATATTCCTGATCGTGGGCGTGTCCAGAACAGGGGCCACAGTCTGAGGATTCAGGGTAGACCATTTAGGATTGAGATGAGGAGACATTTCTTCACTCAAAGAGTGGTGAGCCTGTGGAATTCATTACCACAGGAAAAAGTTGATGCTAAAACATTGAATGTATTTAAGAGGAGCTAGATATAGCACTTGGAGTAAATGGGATCAAAGGTTATGGGGTCAAAGCAGGATTAGGCTACTGAGTTAGATGATCAGCCATGATCATGATGAATGGTGCAGCAGACACGAAGAGCCGAATGGTCTTCTTCTGCTCCTATCTTCCATGTTTCTGTGGAGCCATTTTCTCTTTTTATCCAATTTCAATCTCTTCACCGTGATATCAACAAGAGCTACTTGCATGTGTCAAACATCTTTACCCCCAAAAATACCTAAAGGTGTGTCACAACTAGCAAACAAACAGAAAGGGGAATGATATGTTAATCTTCATTGTAAAATCATTAGAGTTAAATAGTATAGGGACAAAAACAAATCCATGTATTGGTGGATGCAGAGGGCATTGCTCAGATACTAGACACGCCTTGTGAGGAAGAGGACTTTATCAAACCTGCGATGAACAAGAAAACCACCAGAATTCTGAAAGACGCCAAAAATGGATTAAAAGCCAATTTTTATATATCTGTGTTAAAAGCACATACAACAGGTCAACAAAGATGGCTATTATAATCATGTGACTTAGTTTTGCAAAGGATATGGGCATCACTGGTAAGCCCGGCATTTTTAACCTATCCCAAATAATCCGCAAACTGATTGGTTCTTTAGGCCATTTCAGAATCAACTATATTTCTACGGGTCTGAAGTCATGGAGGCCAGACAGGGTAAAAATGATAGATTTCCTTTACTACATCAGTGAACTAATCACCATCAGACCAACTTTTTTTAAATGCCTGATTTTATTGAATGTAAGTTTCACCAGCTGCCATAGCAGGTTTTGAATATGTCACCAGAACATTAGCCAGGGTTTGTGGATTACTCATCAAGTGACAGTACCACACTGCCACGACTTAGCAGTAACCTTCTTCGTCGGAACTTGGTCATTCAGTCAGATAAGCAACGCCTTATGTACATCCTAATGGAACTGGAATGCCACCATTATGTTATAAACTGCCAGAAAGACTGAATTTCTCTGAGAAAAAGAAACCCTATACATTAGAATTGCAATTTACTCCTATCCTGTAAGAAGGTATTTTATGATTTTCTACATAAACTCTGGGTTGGATGTTATGATCCCAGCTGATGTTACTATTAGACAAATCAGATCCCGGACTGAAATCTAGATTGATAGCTCACAGATTTGGCTTCAACAACTAAACAGAGGTTTGTTATACCAAAGAGGTGAAGATACAATAAAGCAAACCAAAGTATTTGCATACTTGAACAATTTTGAAGATTTTTAAATGCATGGCAAAACAAAATCTCATCTATCCCAACACCATCACTTTACAGTACTCGAATACTAGGGGGAATTCCATAGGTTTAATTTAACTGTTTCTTTCAGTTCCTGGTCTTTAGAACTTCATGGCTTCTTTGATGATTCATACAATGAAGCTTAATGAAGCTCAAATAACCTATTCAGATTTCTAAGCAAACACTTCTGGTCTGGAATTTTCAAAGTAAAATCTGTACACTGGGGTAACCTATTTTCTAACTGTTCTCAATTAACTCCTTTCCCTGCGACAAACTATTATTACACCTATTTACATATTATCTTCGGCAAGAAATGATTTTTGCTTAAGATAAGCCCAAAGAAGCCCAAATCTTCCCAATCTTTGGGCTTATCTTCAGCAAAAATCATTTCTTGATTTTTCTAAACCAAAAGCGAGATAATATCTTTTAACATTAGCTCTCTCTGATCATAAAACATTCACAACACAAATAAACTCTCATAATGATTTAAGGAGAACTCCAGTCATCTGCTCTATGACTCATTTATTTAAGGTTAGAAGTCACACAACACCAGGTTATAGTCCAACAGGTTTATTTGAAATCACAAACTTTGAGAGTGCTGCTTCTTTATCAGGTGAAGTGTGGACAGAGTCAAGAGACCTAGGAAATGTTCTGGGGACCTGGGTCCAAATCCCACCACGGCAGATGGTGGAATTTTAATTCAATAAAAATCTGGAATTAAGAGTCTAATGATGACCATGAATCCATTGTTGATTGTTGGAAAAATCAATCTATTACACTAATGTCTTTTAGGGAAGAAAACTGCTATCCTTACCTGGTCTGACCTAGATGTAATTCCAGACCCACAGTATTGTGGTTGACTCTTCATTGCCATCTGGACAATTAGGGATGGGCAATAAATGCTGGCTTAACCAGTGATGCTCTCATCTCATGAATGAATTTAAAAAATGAATAATCTCTTTATCCCTTTTGATTCAAATTCTCATTCTGTGTTTGCAAGTGTGCCCGTAAGAACATATTTCCCCCTACTATTCCCATGTTTAAGTGTGTATGAAAGAAAACCCTACTTCCAGTTTAAATTTATAACATTGTCGTTTGCAGTCCTTACAAAGTCAAAATCAACAAACAGAGGGAGCGGGGAAATATGCCACCACTGTTTAAACATGGTTAAAAACTAAATCTCAATCTCCTAAAAGACAGGTGGTGAGAATAGGGAGAGGCAATCATGTTAAAACTCACAACCTATCCGTAACAGATAAAAATAGGTGCAGAAAATCTACCATAGAGACTAGCAGTACTCCAAGATCATGGTGGAGTAAGACTCCCCAGACAGAACTCATCCACTCCTTCATTTCTTTAATTTTTTTTCCTTTTTTTAATATTTCTTGTTTTATTTCCCTTCTTTCTTCTCAGTGATGTCCTGAACTCCCAGCCTCACCGCAGACTTGGACTCTCGGCCTCAGAAATGAACTCGGACTTCCAGCATCAGCTCACACCCAGTGTGCTTATCTCTCAGCCTGTCAGTCAATGTAATGTCTTGGATAACAAAGTGTGGAGCTGGATGAACACAGCAGGCCAAGCAGCATCTCAGGAGCTCCTGAGATGCTGCTTGGCCTGCTGTGTTCATCCAGCTCCACACTTTGTTATCTTGAATTCTCCAGCATCTGCAGTTCCCATTATCACTTATACAATGTAATGTCTTGGCCTGGCGTGGCAGCCTCTCAGCCTGGCCTGGTGGTCTCCTGGCACAATTTGGCAGTCCTGGCAGCCTGGTTTCGTGATCTGTCAGCAGCTCTGTGTGGCAGTCTTTCAGCTTGGTGTGGTCTCAGTATGGACTTGCAGCCTCAAGGTGATTCCAGAGCAGTCTCCTGGCTTCAAGAGGCTTGAGGTAAAGCCTGGCAGGGTCTGGGGTCAAGGCAGACTAAAGCTAGGTGCCATTATGGACTAGGTTGGAAGGATTCTTATTCTGAACTTCTTATTTCTTTATTTTTCTAATTTATTCCTTTGATCTGTAATGTTGGACTTTATATTTCATTATTTTTCTGACTTTTTTCCCTATAAAGAATTTGTACTTATTAATCTGTACCTAGTTATCTTTGTACCTAAGATGGTGTCATAAGTGGCAACTTGTAAACTTTTTACTGTACTTATTTGAGGACATGTGACAATAAAGCTAATTCTATATCTACTCAAAGTGGATAAGTAATCCAGTCCAGATGGGATGCTTCCTATGTTGCTGAATGGGATAGGTTTTAATCGATCCTGACGACAACCTTCCAAACTTCCTTAGATATAGGAGTAGTATCAGGCAGGTGACACTTGAATCTGGATCTTCTGTCAAAGTGGGAAGGACAGTACCACTACACTACAAGACCCTCTTTACAGGTATTATACTCTTGTATGAAAAAAAGAATAAACCTGCAGTTATAGACCTGTCAGTTTAACATTGGTGGTGAAGAAACATTGAGAAACAACAAATAAAGATAAATATCAGTCCTTTTAACAAACAAACTAATAAACTAGAGGAAATTTTGATTTTTTTAAGGTCAAATCATGTTTGACTAATTTGATTGTTACCACATGAATAAAGATGTTTGATAAAGTGCCACATATTAAGCTTGTTAACAAAACTGAAGTCTGTAATAAAATGGGCCAGTAGCAGCATTGGTACAAAATTAGTGAAGAGATGGAAAACAGAGATGCTCCACTAGGGCTGTCTAAACCTTCATTGTTCATTGAAGGGGAGTAGAAAGCAAAGTTGTACTGAATGTTTCTCCACACTAGGATCTGATATCCAGTAGAGTTCCCCAAGGTTTCTTATGAGTGTCAAAGATTGAGTTTGCTGGAAAAGCTCAGTTGGTCTGGCAGCATCTGTGAAAAGAAATCGGAGTTAGTGTTTCAGCCCTGGTGACCCTTCCTCAGAACTGATGGTAGCCAGGAAAATGTCTGGTTTTGTGCAGAAGATAGAGAGGAGGGAGGAAGGATTCTGAGGAAGAACTCAAAACACTAACTCTGATTTCTTTTCACGGATGCTACCAGATCTACTGAGCTTTTCCAACAAATTTTATTTTTGTTTCTGATTTACAGTATCTGCAGCTCTTTCAGTTTTTCTTAGAAGTGTGCTATTCAGATAGTCAGGCAGTGAAGGATAGAACTGAAATGTAATCTTTACACAACTGTAAACTTTTGTTTCTAGAGACACACAAAAACATGCACCCCCAAATCTAACAACCATGTTTTTGATCGGCTCCTGTTGCCAAACATCTGAATGCAACTAAACCCTCAATTAATATACAATTAACAACAAAGACCACTGCTTTTTTTCATGTGTATTAATGGTCACAAGTATGTGATTTATAAGATAAGAATCAAGTGGCATGTCTATTTCCTGGTCTTAACATGCTGACAACATGGAGACAGTGGCATCAGATTTGTACGCCCTCGACTGTATCTCCCACATTTCCCTACAACTCATTCCTCACACCCTGTCCCCGCAATAACCACCAAACAAGAGTCCCCCTCTTCCTCACGTACCACCCCACCAACCTCCGGATCCAACGCATCATCCTCCGACACTTCTGCCATCTGCAATCCGACCCCACCACCAAAGACATTTTGCCCTCCCCAACCTTGTTTGCTTTCCGGAGGGACCACACTGTCCACACTCCCCTCCAACCCCACCACACCCAGCACTTTCCCCTGCAACCGCAGGATTTGCTACACCTGCCCCCACACCTCCTCCCTCACCCCCATTCTACGCCCCAAGAAGACTTTCCACATCAAGCAGAAGTTCACTGCAGATCTGCTAATGTGATATACTGCATCCGCTGTACCCATTATGGCCTCCTCTACATTGGGGAAACCAAGCAGAGACTTGGGGACCACTTTGCAGAACACCTTCGCAATAAACAAATGCACCTCCCAGTCGCGAACCATTTCAATTCCCCCTCCTATTCCTTAGATGACATGTTCATCCTGGGCCTCCTGCAGTGCCACAACGATGCCACCCGAAGGCAGCAGGAACAGCAACTCATATTCTGCTTGGGAACCCTGCAGCCCAATGGTATCAATGTGAATTTCACAAGCTTCAAAATCTCACCTCCCCCTACTGTATCCCAAAACCAGCCCAGATCGTCCCCGCCTCCCTAATCTGTTCTTCCTCTCAACTATCCCCTCCTCCCACTTCAAGCCACACCACCAATTCTTACCTACTAACCTCATCCCTCCCCCCTTGACCTGTCTGTCATCTCCGGACTGACCTATCCCCTCCCTAACTCCCCACCTACACTCACCTCTACAGGCACCATCTCTGCCTCTATAACTCATCTGTCTCCTGTCCACCTATCTTCTCCTCTATCCATCTTAGATCCACCTCCCCCTCTCTCCCTATTTATTTCAGAACCCTCTCCCCCTCCCCCATTTCTGAGAAAGGGTCTAGACCCGAAATGGCAGCTTTCCTGCCCCTCTGATGCTGCTTGGCCTGCTGTGTTCATCCAGCTCTACACTTTGTTATATGAGATCTGTAATTCTGTTGCCAGGCTAATCCCCTGAATTTGATTCTCACCTTGGCAGCTGCTGAAACTTAAATCAGTAAAAACCTGGGATATAAAGCCAGCTGATAGGCAGCCACGTAACCGCTGTCAATTGTCATAAAAGCTCATCTGGCTCACTGACATCCTTTAGGAAAGGAAAGTTGCAATCCTTACCTCGCCCTCTCTACATGTGATTATCCCCAATACCTAACAAGTTTCTTTTTCCGTTGAGTGCTCATTCAAATTACTTTTGAAATTATTGATTGTCTCTGCTTCCACCACTGCCTTTGAAAATGGTGGATGCTTTTAGTTCTGTACCTGCTTCTACCTATTTAGATTCTGACAACAGCATTAACCGGATAACTGGAGGGAATTGCCAGTTTAACTGCTAATTTGGCCTAATTTAACTAAATTTAAAACCTATTTTATAAGGCTGTTGGTAGATGCAGTGGTAATGCCCCAACCTTTGAGCCAGGAGGCCTAGGTTCAGTCCCACCTGCTTCAGAGTTGTGTAATGACGTCTCTGAACACGTTGACTGGAAAATATTAAAACCTCATTTAATCTGATCTATTTTCTCAAGTTTTAGGTTTGCTTTCTCAAAAATCCTATGTGGCTTGATATTGGATAACATCTCTGTAGGTGCATTGGAATTGTGTTTAAGGCACCATAAAAATGCAAATTATTGCTGTTGGTCAGTAATCTAAAGACACCAGTCCTGCTAACTCTCATCAGCTATTTTTCTCGGCTTTTTAATTATCTTATTGGTTTTACATCATTCACTTATAATGGACTATATATTGATTTAGTTAGGTAAATGAAATAAAACCTATAAGCTGATTAAAAATTGGACAGAAATAACCGGTAATAAATTAGTAGATGACGATAGAAGAAATGTGATCTTTGTTGGTTGTACTGCAGGCATACAGTCATTCCTTGCTTACCCAGGTGTTCCATACAGTCATTCCTTGCTTACCCAGGTGTTCCATACAGTCATTCCTTGCTTACCCAGGTGTCTTATGAGTTTAAGTCACTTCTGAGAAAAACTAGTAAATAATTTTTTGTTATTGATTCAATATTTATGGACACTATACGTGTTCACATATGGTTCCCAGTGTGCTGTCATGAAAGAAACCTAGTGTTCCATGGAAGGAAATTATTTACAACTTTCAGCTAAAGTCATGTATCATAGGGCACCTGTATAGAGTCAGGCAATTAAACTGAACTCGCAGCACACACCCTTCAGCAAGGAAATAGTTCAGCCTGAACCCAGCCTCTTATTTAAACAGTGGAGCTAACATGAGCAAATCAAGAATTTATTCGAGGAACAAACCAGCCAAAGTTCGCTGGTGAGATTTGCCTATTTAATGTGCCATTCAGGCTTCCACAAAAAGGGGCATTTTGAACACTTACTGTTTGTGGAAGTTTCACTAATATGTGCTTTAAAAGCAAATTAATTCTACTTTGTGCTGACTGAGGCCAAATTTATGCGGGAGAGATAAGGAGAAATTTCTTCAGCCAGAGAGTGGTGCATCTATGCCGCAGAAGGCTGTGGAGGCCAGGTCATTGAGTACATTTAAGACAGAGTTAGTTAGGTTCTTGATTACCAAGGGGCTCAAGGGTTATGGGAGAATGGGGTTGAGGAACTTATCAGCCATGATTGAATGGCAGAGCAGACTCAATGGGCTGAATGGCCTAATTTCAGCTCCTATGTCTTATGGTCTTAACTGTATGTAAACCCAATCTAACATTTTCAATTATATTTGTTCAGACTTTATACTTTATCCCCTGAAATTGTGAACAACGTTAAGCGAACAACTCGTAATGTCCAGACAATACGTTTAACAATTGCACTGTAATGGCTATTTATTGTATATGACGGCTAGAGCTGGGTGAGCTTTAATACAGATTTTGCTAAACTTGCAAACAAAGAATTACGACAGCAATACAGTACACTGCTAATTTTTTTGTGGCACACAGTACTGACTTGGCGCCCACTTCAAACTTCTCTCGAGGACTTTACATGTCAGCCAAGTAAGAAAAACAATTTTTAAAAAAATTTTAAAAGTTGAACTCTGTGCTCCAAACTGTCTTTCTCCATTTTCTTCCCATTGACCATGCTTTTATTAATCTATTGTATATTTCTTAAGTGGTTCAAGAGGTTTTATTTCACAGAATTCCATTAAGCATCTTGAGTTGTTTGATTTTTTTCAAGGCTCCATGTAAATGATGTTGGCAGAGTTGACTTGCTTACTCTCTGATTCCAATTCCTTTTCCAAAAAAGATGAACAACCATCTCTCCCTATTAACTGCCTTCTGTATTTCTAACTGTTACTGTTTAATGCAGCATTAATTTGTTATTCTTTGCAACTTGTGAAGGAGAGCCCCCAAATCCATCTGAATCCCAAGATTTACTTGTTTCTTACCTCTTAAAATATATTTTGTTCCTCCATTCTCCAATACAAAGCAGGCAATTTCACATTTCCCCACTTAATACTCCATCTGCCACTTTCTTACCCAATCATTTAACTGGCCTAAGTTCCTCAGATGCCTCTTTACCTCCTCAACACAGTTTGCTGTCCCACCTAACTTTGCATTGTGAGCACACTTTGATGTATTTCACCTTATGCTCTCATTAAAGTGATTATTAATGTTTGCAGTCTAACCTTCTGAAATAGCGCCAAGTTGATTTTCTCACAAAGACCACCACTAATATCAGCTGTCACCAAGCCTGCCTCAACCCTTTGGCTTCTGAAATTCTCTTCCTTGCTTTTTTTACCTCAATACTCAATGTTCACTGGCCAGTCTCCCACATTCTACTTTCCACAAATTTAAGCTGATCCAAAACTCTACTGACTCCATCATCACTTGCACCAAGTCCTCTTCACTTATTACCCATTGTCCACTGATGTACACTGGCTTCTGGTACACCAAGATTCCCTTTCTTGCATACAAATCTGTCCATGGTCTTGCCCATCTCTACCTCTAACTTGCTCACAAACATCCAAACATTGTGCATTCATTTAACATTTGACTATCATTTTCCCAGTATTAACAGCTACATTTTAGATGTTTGGCGTCTGAATTATTCTCCCTAAATATCTTGTATCGCTTTCATTTTTAAAAAATGCTACTTAAAACCTGTGCCTAAGCTTTTGGTCAATCAACTAAATTTTCTTTAGTTTGTCAATTGTTCCTGTTCAATGACACTCCTGTCAAGTGTCTTGGAAATTTTACAGCATTACATTAAAAGTACATTAAAAAGGCAACATTGTTGCATTAAGTTATCAAAAACTCAAAAATGAAGGTTGTCATCATGCTAACTTTGACAATCAGGATCTGCCAAATACCACAAGCCTTCATTAGACCCAAGCAAAGCTGGAACTGACCTTGATTAGAAACAAGGTTATAAGAAAGGCAATGGAATACAGTTTTTTTTATAGCTAGGAGAATGGAAAATAGAAGTAGGAAGGTTTTGTTACAATTCGACAGGGCATTGGTGATGCCATATTTGTTGTACCGTGCAGTTTTGGGCTCCGTGTTTAAGAAAGGATATAATTGCTTTAGAAACAGTAGAGAGAAGATTATGCAACAGATTGCTCGGATAAAGGAATTGTTTGCATGGGGAAAGGGTGGACAGATTAGGCCAGTATCCCTTGGAATTTGTAGGAATAAAAAAAAATCTTATTGAAACATTTAAGATCCTGGGGGGATTTGACACATGCCGTAGAGAGTAGAACAAGGTGACACTGTTTAAAAGTAAGGTGTCTCCCATTTAAGGTGGAGATGAGAAATTTCTTTCCCTCAGAAACTTGTTAGTCTGCAGAATTTTCTAGTTTGTAGACATGGTAATTAAATATTTTTAAGTCTGATATGATTCTTGGGTAGAGAAGAAAATAGAGTTGAGGCCATAAACAGATGGCAGAACAGGCTCAGGAGGCCGAATGGCCTGTTCCTCCTCCCATATGTTCATACACTCATATGATTGTAAGTGTTGGTGTGTGGAACCCTCCTTCCTGTATCACTTCAGAAAACAAATTGGGGATTCACTTAGTAAGATCTATATAAATCTTAAGGTAATAATATAATTATTTTCCAAATTGATGCGGCTAGATTCAGCTTTAGAAAATACAAAGACCTTCAGCTGGGTTCTGTTAATAGCATGCAACCTTTCTAATTACTTTTCCTTTTTATTGCAATAAATTCTTAAAATTAATAGTACAGGAGGAGGAGTAGATCATTCAGTGTATTGAGCCTGTTTCCCCATTTAATAAGATGATGTCGATCTATTTGTGATCTTAACACTGCTTCCCTAACTGACCCTGCCTTTCCCCTACCAAGCCAGGCTACCATAACCTTTGAGTTCCCTACTAGATCAGAGGGTGTCGTCTGTACCAGATTTTGGGGTACTAACTCACGGGCTAGATAAGGTAAATACCAGCAGTTGTCAGTTCTTCACATCATGAGTAACTTCAATATCCTTACAGTCCCTTGCTTGAATGATTACACAGTCAGGCAGGTGCCAATGCCTGGATCAAGGGTGTTGCCATGAGGCCTTATATTTGACTCTGATGTGTGGCAACCCGCTGACTTGAAAGTGGAGTCGCAGGTAGATACGATAGTGAAGAAGGTGTTCTATATGTGTGCCTTTATTCGTCAGTGCATTGAGTATAGGAATTGGTTAGGTCACTTTTGGAATACTGCATGTAATTCTGGTCTCCCTGCTATAGGAGAGAGATAATGGGAACTGCAGATGCTGGAGATTCCAAGATAATAAAATGTGAGGCTGGATGAACACAGCAGGCCAAGCAGCATCTCAGGAGCACAAAAGCTGACGTTTCGGGCCTAGACCCTTCATCAGAGAGGGGGATGGGGGGAGGGAACTGGAATAAATAGGGAGAGAGGGGGAGGCGGACCGAAGATGGAGAGTAAAGAAGATAGGTGGAGAGAGTGTAGGTGGGGAGGTAGGGAGGGGATAGGTCAGTCCAGGGAAGACGGACAGGTCAAGGAGGTGGGATGAGGTTAGTAGGTAGTGGGGGGTGCGGCTTGGGGTGGGAGGAAGGGATGGGTGAGAGGAAGAACCGGTTAGGGAGGCAGAGACAGGTTGGACTGGTTTTGGGATGCAGTGGGTGGGGGGGAAGAGCTGGGCTGGTTGTGTGGTGCAGTGGGGGGAGGGGACGAACTGGGCTGGTTGAGGGATGCAGTAGGGGAAGGGGAGATTTTGAAACTGGTGAAGTCCACATTGATACCATATGGCTGCAGGGTTCCCAGGCAGAATATGAGTTGCTGTTCCTGCAACCTTCGGGTGGCATCATTGTGGCAGTGCAGGAGGCCCATGATGGACATGTCATCAAGAGAATGGGAGGGGGAGTGGAAATGGTTTGCGACTGGGAGGTGCAGTTGTTTTTTGCGAACTGAGCGGAGGTGTTCTGCAAAGCGGTCCCTATAGGATGTTGTGAAACTTGAAAGTGTTCAGAAAAGATTTACGAGGATGTTGCCACGACTGGAGGGTTTGTGCTATAGGGTGAGGCTGAATAGGCTGGGAGCCATTTTCCCTGGACCATTGGAGGCTGAGGGGTGAGCTGGTAGAGGTTTATAAAATCATGAGGGGCATGTATAGGGTGAGGAGCCAAGACCTTTTCCCTGGGGTGAGGGGGTCCAAAACTAAAGGGCATAGGTTTAAGGAGAGAGGGTAAAGATTTAAAAGTGACCTTAAAGGCAACTTTGTTCACACAGAGGGTGGTGCATGTCTGGAATATGCTGCCAGAGGAAGTGGCGAAGGCTGGTACAACTACAACAAGGTATCTGGATGGGTATGTGAATAGGAAGAGTTGGAAGGATACGGGCCAAATGCTGGCAAATGGGACTAGATTAATTTTGGATATCTGGTTGGTATGGACAAGTTGGATCGAGGAGTCTGTTTCCATGCTACACAACTGTGACTCTAGTTCACCATAAATTGAGCCTTGCTATTTCTGGAGTTGTACCAAATGTTAATTTTTTTTTGAGCACACAGTATCCCGATTTACCTGACTTTCAGAGCAAGGTTGATAGAAAACAGGAATTAGGTTTCTGTACTAAACAATAATTTTTATTTCTTATAAGTAATTAGACAGTAGCAATGCATAAACAACTATAAACCATTGGCACATAACACTGCTAACTAAAAATCTACACACACACAGATACACATACACACAAAGGAAAACAGTGAAAAAAGCCTGGAAAGTTTGTTTGATGGTCTTTGCTTCCTGATTCTAATTTGCAGGTCTTTCTCTGGAAGCTTCCACTGGTTTGTAAGAAGTACAGAGCAACTAATTCATTTGGAAAATGTGTCTGATTTATCAAATGCAAAGTCATAGCTCACAGCAACTGTTATACAGGTCTTTACCGCAGAGAAAGACAACTCCTGCTGGAAAGAACTAAGCATGCCCTTCTGTGCCTTTCCTCTGTCTGTGTCTATGTAACTTGTTTCCAGTTCTAACCTGCTCAGTTAACTGAGAACCAATCAGCTTCCCTTTTAAATCACAGGGGTTGATAACGGACTTGATGGGCCAAAGGCCTACTTCCATGTTGTCGGGACTCTATCTGTCTAAAAACTAACGATGAAGTAGGGTGCTCATTATGATCTAATCATGCTCTAGATATTTGGTGAGGAGGATTGCACTGCTATTTGCCTTCCCTGTGCTTTCTTTGCCAATCACACTTCCCAGAAATTTGTCCTTCCTAACCCTGGCATTGAAATTAGTAAATAGTGGCGATTCTGTGGGGAATCCCGAGAGAACTATCATCAGCAATGCCTCTGGAAAATCTAGCAAGTTCAATGGTACGATTAGTGCTTCATATCGGTATCTCCTCTTAGGCTAACGTTGCCAACATTGAAGAAATGGTTACTGTCAATCTGCTGCATTGAGTGATCCATATTGTTTGTATGCCTGATAAGATAGCAAAAACAACTCCTCTACTTTGGGCTTCGCCATGGCAATAGTTACCAGGAGGGCAGGGATCATGTTAGAAAGATATTCTCAAAGTCTCCCCAAAAAATGCAAAATCCTCCCCAATTTGTGATAATCTTTTGACCAAAGGTTGTCGAATTGGAGATGAAGCATCTATGATAGTGCAATCTATTTTGAGCATCTACCACAGGCCTAGGTGGAGGTCAAGCTCAAACAGAAGAAGTAGTTTACAAAAATCCAGGCATTCCATCCACCTGCCTCTTCCAACACCATTTGCCCCTTTGTACCAAGGTGTGGTGATCCAGCAATGATTTGCTTATTTGCCTCAGGACCTGCTACTCTGGAGTGGAAGAAAAGCATCCTCAGTCTCAAAACATTGCCTAAAAAATGTACCTTTTGATAACCTATGTATAATGATGAGGAAATAATGAAGGAAGCATAATTGTATAGTTGCTAGACTAGTGTGACAATACTATGGCTTTAAGAAGTATATTTTGTCCTGTTTATTTTTTGAAGAGAGTTTTGAAGGCAGAGGCGCCAAGTGTTCTACCAGAGCCACTAGAGTAAACAGTTTAAGAGGCCTTGGGTATTTTTTAAAATTGGAACAATATAAGCAGATAGAATGGGTGTGGTCAAGCTCCCTCAGAACAAGGATTTTTCATTTTAGCTTTCACCTGTTGCTTTTGGATATCTTGAAAAAGTGGAAACTATTTTTTTCTCTCTTTAGCTTATAGCCAAAAGCTGGCGGTTCTCTTCCTGCTACGGGAGTTGCATGTAAAACCATCTGTTTTTTAAATTTGCCTTTTGCGAAGGATGTTACTATACTAAAACAATTAATTAGTAATAGTTACTGTACCTATTATTCTGTTAAGCTTCCCAAGTATATTATGAAGTTATTGTAATTAAGTTATGACAATTCCTTCTTTCTTTTGTTGTATTTTAACTATAGTGGGTGAATAAAGTATGTTTTGCTTTAAATCCGGTACTTTGACCAAGTGTTTTCCATCTTGAATGCAACACCTTAAATTTACCTAAGAAAAACGTTAGGGTCTAGACTATGAATATTTTGAGGGGGTTTGGTCTGGTCCATAAGACCGGTAATTGGAGATCTGGGTAATGTACTGGGATTCTGGGTTTGAATCCCAGCATGACAGTCAGAGCATTTTGAATGTGAATTCAATAAAAATTTATAGTTAAAAGTCTAATGATAACTATGAAACCTTTGTCAATTATTGTACGAACCCACCAAGTTCATTAATATCTTGAGGGAAGGAAATCTGCTGTTCTTACCTGGTCTGACCTATGTATGACTCCACACCCACAGCAACTGGCTGATTCTCAGCTCCCCTCTGAAATGCCTTTGCAAGCCACAAGTGCTAAAATGTCTATGGATTGTAGCAATTTCAAGAAGGCAGCTTACCTTCTCAACGGTAAATACGGATGGGCAATAAAAGCAGACCTAGCCAGGCACATCCGCATCCCATGATGAATTTTTTTTTAAAAAAGAGTGTTTCAGAAACTTACCAAAGCCATGTGAAAGTTACTTTTAGGAAGAGGAAACATCCCTAATATATATCAAGCCATGGGTTACCTGAAGCGAGATCCAAATAGGATCCATACGTGGAAGCAAATGAAAAACTGTGGAAATAACCCATGTGAAACCTACAAATCTAAATTGGTGCCACCAACAGAATATACAAGGAGCAATCAAAAGAAACCTTCTGTGGAGAAATATTGAAAGACTGGGAGGTGTGTAACAGCATCAGATTTGCAAACCAGATAGGACAGGTGCCAGGTTAGTACATCCATAAGTATAGTGGGATTCATTGCACACAATGTCTTTATGCAGCATAAGGTACAAAAGGAGACCCCTATGGATTTCAAAGCTGTCTGAAGTGTATTCTTATGCATACTTCAGCCCAAAACGGAATGTTGTATTTGAGCAAGTACAATTCAGTCAGAGATCCAAAAAGCCAAGACAGTCATTTGAATCATTACCAGCCATAGGTATAGGTTAGCCGTTGTTGGGGGTATATCGAATTGAAACATGAAATATTTTGCATCCAAACTCTCAGAGATTTTGCAGACACATGATGATCTAGTGCTTTAGCAAGCAGTTCACTACATTAGGTAAACCAAACTGAGGGCACAAAACTGGACCATAATCTGTAAAAAAATACCAAGGCATCAGATAAATCCATTAATCCCTTCAGTCCAAAAGTGTCAGCCCAGCCCACTCAAATGCCTGCCAGACAGGGAAATCTTGGCAGCAGCTATTTTCAAGCGTTCATGTGATGGAGCCAGAAAGTAACAGCCAAAGCAAAATTATTTTGTAGGAGATGCAGGGTGCTTCCAATGTGGAAAGACACAGAACAACACAAACAGATCTGCAAATCTAAACACACACAAGTACGGAAGAAGGCAACAAAATATATTTGAAACCCAGAAAATTCTGGAAATTGTGAATTAAGAAACAGGTGATAATATAGATTTCCGAGGAGAACTAAAAGATCACAGTCAAAATTTTGGTCAGCTTAGGAATTCAAAACAGAGTTTGAATTTGACATAATCATAAGTGTTTTAGACTGGCTGATAATTTGGAATGACTCAAAGCAGAGTTATCCAGCCATCGAGAACTAAATTATAAGATTTAAGAGGCACAGATCTTTAAGTAAAAGGTCAGATCACTGTTACACTAACCAGGAGAGGTAAGAGATCAAAGAGGCTGTGTCTATATTTTACACAATCAACAACATCTTTACCGAGGAGAAATGTTTACATACAACTGGTCTTCTGAAGAAAGCAGACAGAGCCCTGTGCAAGTTAACAGGATAGCATTCTGCCAAGAATCGTCACAGCTCTTTCAGGAGCTCAGTCATCTCAGACACAAAGTTGACACTGTATTGATTCAAGGTGTTAAAAGCCATATATCTATACACTCCAATACTACTACATGCATCTTTGGGGTAAGTTAAAGAAGAATTTGACAAACTCTTACATTGAAGTATTACATCACTTGCCATCAATTTGTTCCTGTGTTCAGTGTTCAGGGTTCATGACAGTCCTAAGTTGAATGGTTCACTCAGGCTCCATATAGACTTGACACAATTAAATAAGGCAGTTCAAACAGCTTGCCTAAGGAAAGATTTACTGGCATTGGAAGTGGTTTAGAAAGGATTCACAAGGTTGCTACTGGGTTTGGAGGAATTTTCATATGAGGAGACGTTGCGTAGATTGAGCCTGAACTCACTGGAGTTTAGAAGGATGAAAGGATACTTACAGAAACATGTAAAATTCTAGGGGGGCTTAACAGGGTAAAAGTTGTTTTCACACATATTTCTTCTCTTAGAGGGCCGTGAATCTGTGGAATTCTTTACCCAAGATTTGTCGTGGCTGGGTCATTAATAGTATGATTTCTAATCATTAAGGAAATCATTTAGGAGTTATAGGAAAAAGGCAGGAAAATGGAATTGAGGATTATGAGAACAGCCATGATCTCAGTCAGTGGGGGAGCAGACTGGATGGAACAAATGCTTTACACCTTCTCCTATGTCTTATGGAAATCCATTTCATGTCAAGAGGGATGGCAGTTTGTCAAAACGTGAACACAGTGTCTTCTTCACCAAATCTGATGTTAACTCAGTTACGAGTGGTGACCACAAGGATCTGTTCTGGGTCCTCTTCTATTTGTGATTTTTGTATATGATTTGGATGTAGGAGTGGAAGGGTGGATTAGTAAGTTTGCAGATGATATGAAGGTGAATCGAGTTGTGGATAGTGTGGAGGGTTGTTCTAGGTTAAAAAGGAACATTGATAGGATGCAGAGCTGGGCTGAGAAGTGGCAAATGGAGTTTAACCCTGAAAAGTGTGAGGTGATTCATTTTGGAAGGACAAACTTGAAAGCAGAATACAGGGTTAACAGAAAGATTCTTGGCAGTGTGGAGGAGCAGGGGGATCTTGGGGTTCATGTCCACAGTTCCCTGAAAGCTACCGCCCAGGTGGACTGAGTTGTTAAGAAGGTGTATGGTGTGTTAGCTTTCATTAAAAGAGGATGGAGTTCAAGAGCTGTAAAGTTATGCTGCAGCTATACAAAAGCCTGGTTCGGCCACACCTAGAATATTGTGTCCCGTTCTGGTTGCCTCATTATTGGAAAGATGTGGAATCGTTGGAAAAGGTGCAGAGGAGATTTACCAGAATGTTGCCTGGAATGGAGGGAAGGTCTTACGAGGAAAGATGGAGAGAACTCGGGCTTTTCTCTTTACAACGATGAAGGATGAGAGGTGACTTGATAGAGGTGTACACAATGATCAGAGGTACAGATAGAGTGGACAGCCAGAGATTTTTTTCTAGGGTGAAGGTAGCTATTTCAAAGGGGCATAGTTTTAAAGTGAGTGGAGGTAGATATTGGGGAGACGTCAGAGGTAAGTTCTTTACTCAGAGAGTGGTAGGGGCGTGGAATGCATTGCTGAAAAGGGTAGTGGAGTTGGCCTCATTAGGGGCATTTAAGTGGCTATTGGATAAGCATATGGATGGTAGTATAAAGGTAGCGGTGGAGGTTAGATAGACCTTAGATTTAGGGCAAAAGTTCGGCGCAACATCATGGGCCAAAGGGCCTGTACTGTGCTGTACAGTTCTATGTTCTATGGTAGATTTGACAGATGTTCCTCAACTAGGAATTCAAGTGCTAACAATATTCATTGCACCATTCAGGCAATTCTGTATTAATTGCTCAGAGATAGTAAGAACTGCCAGCACTGGAGTCAGAGATAACACAGGGTGGAGCTGGAGGAGCACACTGGGCCAGGCAGCATCAGAGGAGCAGGGAAATTGATGTTTCAGGTCAGGAAAAAAGGGTTCCCTTGTACTCCTCCAAATCCGCACTGTGTATCTCTGTTTTAACTGCCTTGTCTTTGGTATCTGATCAGGCCCAGAGATATTCCAGTCGACCAGGATAATCAGGCTTTTGTCAGAGAACGTAGGGCCAGCATCCTACCGTACAGCTAAGATTTTGGGGAAATCTTCCTTGGACCTTCCTCCACTTCTTTTGGTCTATCTTCCATCTGCCAGTTGGGGATTGCTTGAAGACTGCTGTCCAAGGACTACCCAGTCAGAATTTCTGCCTACAAGGTCCCCTTCATAAGAACTGCCGAGAAAGAACTCCCCTCTGACCCTGAACACTTAATGTTTTATCAAATTTCTATGGACAGGTAGCTTGTGCTGTGTCAATCAATTGTCTGACCCCTTTGGCCATTGGCATAAGGTGACCATTGCCCCCTTTAGCCACCTCCATTTGAAGGTTAATTTTAATTATTTCTGAGAACAAAACGCTCTGATTTTTGAAATCAGTATTGGTAATAGGATACAATTGGCACCAGATAAACTGTTGATGCTAGCTCAGTTCACATCATGACATCTGTGTTTCTGAGAATTCTTCCCTTTTGTTTTCCCATACTAGAATTTTGGGAAGTTAATTATTGCTGCAATAGCTGTTAAATGAAATCACATGCTACACAGTAAATATGAGGAAAATTCAATTTCTTAGGGACCTTTTGTTTGCAATTTTCCACATCCAATGTGGGTTAATGTTATTCAGAGGTTGCTCGGAATAGTTACTCAGATGGAAAAATTCATTGTGAGCTTCGCAAAAATTATGCTTGTGAGAACTTTTGCAAAAAAGGTAAGCATTGGCCTTTTTGGAATTGAGCAAATTAATGAATTTCAACATAATGGAGAGGCTCATCTCTTCAGATGCGCTGGCACATTAGAATTCCCAGATTTCTCATGGTGATGGCTGCAGTTTTACCTCCAAGCAGTCCTTGGAGGTATACTTATTCAGGTTCAGGAAGGTGGTAAAAGGAAGTCAGCTTACTTTGCTTCCACATCATGAGCTGAAACAACATAACGGTATGTGACAGTAGGGAAAGGAGAGAGGTGTTGACACTAACTTGTATTAGACGAGGCCAGACTCATTCAAAATATTTTAAGAAGGTAGCCTAGATCCTAACTTTTTCTTATTTTGAAGGCAGATGTGAAGTGGGTGTTCCAGGTGTGATGCAACTGGTCAAGCCACTTGGCTTTAAGCAAAACAAAATTTATTTAAACACTGCAGTTGAAATGCAAACAAAGAAAGCGGAACTAATTTACTGTTTCAATATAGTAACATCCCATAAACACATCCCTTGGCAACAAGGTAACTTCAAAACAGATTCTTACAGGCTGGAGGGAACAGCATCTACAGGGAAATCTCAGAGAACTCAGAGGAATCCTTCACTGAAGCTTGCAGCATGTCTGGCACTCAAAATATTTGTGACTGCTACAGCTAAACAAAAACTAGAAAAAAATCCCCTGAACTCGAAAACCGGCTACTCCCCTTCCATTGTTAAACTGTTACTCCCCAGACTCTTTGGTGCCTCTGACTTTACAACCTCTCTTCAAAAAAAGAACCAAGGACAAAATAATGTTTTAAAGTGACAGCATCATCACACCTCCCCCCCATTAAAAATAAACTAACCAATAATATATAAAGATAATAAAATGTGAGGCTGGATGAACACAGCAGGCCAAGCAGCATCTCAGGAGCACAAAAGCTGACGTTTCGGGCCTAGACCCTTCATGAGAGAGGGGGATGGGGGGAGGGAACTGGAATAAATAGGGAGAGAGGGGGAGGCGGACCGAAGATGGAGAGTAAAGAAGATAGGTGGAGAGGGTGTAGGTGGGGAGGTAGGGAGGGGATAGGTCAGTCCACGGAAGACGGACAGGTCAAGGAGGTGGGATGAGGTTAGTAGGTAGCTGGGGGTGCGGCTTGGGGTGGGAGGAAGGGATGGGTGAGAGGAAGAACCGGTTAGGGAGGCAGAGACAGGTTGGACTGGTTTTGGGATGCAGTGGGTGGGGGGGAAGAGCTGGGCTGGTTGTGTGGTGCAGTGGGGGGAGGGGATGAACTGGGCTGGTTTAGGGATGCAGTGGGGGAAGGGGAGATTTTGAAACTGGTGAAGTCCACATTGATACCATATGGCTGCAGGGTTCCCAGGCGGAATATGAGTTGCTGTTCCTGCAACCTTCGGGTGGCATCATTGTGGCAGTGCAGGAGGCCCATGATGGACATGTCATCAAGAGAATGGGAGGGGGAGTGGAAATGGTTTGCGACTGGGAGGTGCAGTTGTTTGTTGCGAACTGAGCGGAGGTGTTCTGCAAAGCGGTCCCCAAGCCTCCGCTTGGTTTCCCCAATGTAGAGGAAGCCGCACCGGGTACAGTGGATGCAGTATACCACATTGGCAGATGTGCAGGTGAACCTCTGCTTAATGTGGAATGTCATCTTGGGGCCTGGGATGGGGGTGAGGGAGGAGGTGTGGGGACAAGTGTAGCATTTCCTGCGGTTGCAGGGGAAGGTGCCGGGTGTGGTGGGGTTGGAGGGCAGTGTGGAGCGAACAAGGGAGTCACGGAGAGAGTGGTCTCTCCGGAAAGCAGACAGGGGAGGGGATGGAAAAATGTCTTGGGTGGTGGGGTCGGATTGTAAATGGCGGAAGTGTCGGAGGATAATGCGTTGTATCCGGAGGTGGGTAGGGTGGTGTGTGAGAACGAGGGGGATCCTCTTGGGGCGGTTGTGGCGGGGGCGGGGTGTGAGGGATGTGTCGCGGGAAATGCGGGAGACGCGGTCAAGGGCGTTCTCAATCACCGTGGGGGGAAAGTTGCGGTCCTTTAGAACTTGGACATCTGGGATGTGCGGGAGTGGAATGTCTTATCGTGGGAGCAGATGCGGCGGAGGCGGAGGAATTGGGAATAGGGGATGGAATTTTTGCAGGAGGGTGGGTGGGAGGAGGTGTATTCTAGGTAGCTGTGGGAGTCGGTGGGCTTGAAATGGACATCAGTTACAAGCTGGTTGCCTGAGATGGAGACTGAGAGGTCCAGGAAGGTGAGGGATGTGCTGGAGATGGCCCAGGTGAACTGAAGGTTGGGGTGGAAGGTGTTGGTGAAGTAGATGAACTGTTCGAGCTCCTCTGGGGAGCAAGAGGCGGCGCCGATACAGTCATCAATGTACCGGAGGAAGAGGTGGGGTTTGGGGCCTGTGTAGGTGCGGAAGATGGACTGTTCCACGTAACCTACAAAGAGGCAGGCATAGCTGGGGCCCATGCGGGTGCCCATGGCCACCCCCTTAGTCTGTAGGAAGTGGGAGGAGTCAAAAGAGAAGTTGTTGAGTGTGAGGACGAGTTCCGCTAGGCAGATGAGAGTGTCGGTGGAGGGGGCCTGGTCGGGCCTGCGGGACAGGAAGAAGCGGAGGGCCTTGAGGCCATCTCCATGCGGAATGCAGGTGTACAGGGACTGGACGTCCATGGTGAAAATGAGGTGTTGGGGGCCAGGGAATTGGAAGTCCTGGAGGAGGTGGAGGGCGTGGGTGGTGTCACGGACATAGGTGGGGAGTTCCTGGACCAAAGGGGAGAAAATGGAGTCCAGATAGGTGGAGATGAGTTCGGTGGGGCAGGAGCAGGCTGAGACGATGGGTCGACCAGGGCAGGCAGGTTGGTGGATTTTAATATATAAAGCTGGCTTCATTTTAAAACCCTTAGTCTTACTCTATTAGTACACTACAATACATATTGGCTGCATTGACTCCAAGCATGCAAACATTTACTACCACAGGCCGTTTACTTCTGCCACTGAACACCTCCATCTGTCTTCAGTCATGACAATGCGTCGGCAATTATGTTTTCTCTTCCTGTCACATGTATAATTTTCAAATTGAATGGCTGCAGTAATGAGCTCCATCTAGGCAGTCTGGAATTTTTGTTCTTAAACTTCTCCGAAAACTTTAATTGGTTATGATCAGTGTATAACATTGTCTCAGACACATTGCTGGCTATGTAAATGTTGAAATGTTGTGAAGCAAACACCAAGCTCGAGGTCACCCCCTCAATTGTGGAGTATTTCTGTCGATGAATATTTGATTTCCTGGAGAAACATGCAGTAGATTTTTCTACCTTCTCTTCGTCTTCTTCTAAGAGCACTGCACCGAAACCCAAATCACTTGCATCGATAGCCACCTTAAATGGCTTTGCATAATTAGATGTGGCTAATATTGGGGCAGTGGACACAGCTTTCAGGCTGTCAAATGCCTTCTGACAGTCTGCTACTTGCATAGTTAATAAGTCAGTCAGTGGAGCAACCACACTGCCAAAATTCAGTACAAATTTATGATAAGACTCACTTCGTCTCAGGAATTGTAGTACTGCTCTCTTCGTCAGTGGTATGGGAAACTCCCCAATAACCTTTGTTCTCATATTTTGTGGGACCATCTGTCCAAGTCCAGTAACATGGCCCAGGAATGTGACCAGGCTTTGGCGAATTCACTCTTAGCTAGGTTTATCACCAAGCCTGCCTCCTGAGGTTGATTAAATAATTCTGAGAAATGCTGCAAATGTTCCTTCCATGATAGTCTAAAAATCACCAGGTCGTTGATGTATTCCAAGCAACTGGGTAATCCACAAATGACTTTACTGGTTAGTCTTTGAAATGTGGCTGGTGCATTTTCGTACCAAATGGCATGATTTTAAATTGATACAGCCCATTCAGTGTCACAAAAGCCAAAATTGTCTTCACTCTTTCGGATAAAGGTACCTGCTAGTATCCTCTGAGTAAATCCAACTTAGAAATATAAGTTACTTATCCCACCTTCTCAATACACTCTTCCAAACATGGAATCAGATAGGAATCAAACTTTGTAACTACATTGACTTTGTGACAGTCTGCACGTAATTGTTGTGTACCATCTGGTTTTTGCACCATTATTGTGGGTGAGCTCTATTCACTGCAACTCACTTGGATACTGTTACCTTGGAGCATGTGTTCCATCTTTTTTTGAACCTGTGTCAATTTTAGAGGATTAAGTCTATAAGGATGTTGCTTAATTGGAACACAATTTCCTATATATATTGTACCTCCCAGCTTATTCCCACATATCTCCATGTGATTGTAATAATTCTTTCAGGTCATTTTGATTTTCCTCTGGAAGGTAACTCAATAATTTATTCCAATTTTTGAGAACTTCTTCACGGTCCAATTTAATTTGAGGAACCTCCAATTCAAAATCCTCTCAACTTGGTTCTTCCCTCCGTGTTGTAACCAGTGACGCATTCTCCTTTTGCTGTCCTTCCCTATCAAATGCCATTTGAGCATATTCACATAACAGCGGTGTGAAACTTCTTTCTATATGGAATCTGTATCAAATAGTTTATTTTACTCAATCTCCTTTCAATTTTATAAGGTCCACTAAACCTTGCTTTTAAAGCCTCACTAATCACTGGAAGTATCACTAACAATTTACCTCTGTTAGCAAAATTGTGAACTTTTGATTTCTTGTCTGCTTCCTGTGTCATCATACGCTGTGATAGTTTAAATGCTGTCTAGCCAACTCCTCGCTTTATTTACTCGTTCCCTAAAATTTGACACCTAGTCCAAATATGTTGTCTCTGAACACTGACTCACCAATTTCTCCTTAATTAATTTCAATGCCCTCCTACCTCATGCCCAAAAGCTACTTCAAATGGACTGAATTTGATTCATTTGTGCATTCCTAATGGCAAAACGTACAAACAGAATTCCTTTATCCCAATCATCAGGATAGTCTTGACTATAAGCCTTTACCATAGTCTTTAAACTTTGATGTCACCTTTCTAGCACTCCCTGCAATTTTGGATGGTAAGCAGTGGATTTGAATTGTTTTATTCCTAAGCTATCCATAACTTCCCTAAATAATTTTAATGTAAACTTTGACCCTTGATCCAATTCTATCTCTGTGGGTAGTCAGTATCTTGTGAAAAATTAATAACTCCTCTATAATCCTTTTAGCTGTGATATTGCATAATGGAATGGCCTCTGGAAATCGGGACATATCTACTATTGTCAACAAATACTGATTCCCACTTCTTGTTTTAGGTAGGGGCCCTATGCAATCAATTAAGACCCTTGTAAAAGGATCCTCAAATGCTGGAGTGCGTATTAAAGGTGCCGGTTTTATCACTGCCTGAACTTTTCCAAATTACCTAACATGTATGAGACGTCTGGCAAAATTCACCTCCAACTTTATGCAAGCCAGGCCAGTAAAAATGTTTTTGTATTTTGGCTTGAGTTTTCCCTACCCCTAAATGACCTCCTACTGGCAACTTATGTGCTACCCCCAACACCCGCTTTCTTTAACCCACTGGTAATATAACTTGATGAATTTCAGCCCATTTCTCAACCACCTGAATATGTGATGACCTCCATTTCCTCATCAGGGGATCATTTTAAAGATAGCAGCATTTAGGAATACACTCTGATTCTTCTTCTGTCTATGCTTTTTGAAGTAATTGCTCCAGTTTTTCATCTGTCTATTGTAACTCTGCTAATTTCTCTGAGTTTAATATATCCACTTTGTCCTCCACCTGTTCTCGTTTTTTTCTCAACCATTCGAACAAATTCTACTTCATCTTCCTTATCTTTATTCTTTGATTTCTCCTCCTGTTTCAACTAGTGGCCTTGCAATCTTGAGATCACACAGTCAGGAAAAAATCCCAGGACATATTTCCTGTGATACCTCAGTTGCCTGATTTTCCACTGGCTTTTCAACCACAGTGGGCAGCACTCCTACCTGTGATCCAGCTATATTGTTACAAATTGTATTCCTGGAACCAAGAGTTTCTCCAGTACTTTTACCACCACTTCTCCACTTTTCACTGGATACATGAACCTCACTCTTCACAACAAAGTACATCTCATCTCACCATGAATTCCACCTATTAGCACTTTTTCTGGCAATAGTCCTTCTGTATTACATATCTCCCCATCTCTCAACATCAAAGATTGACATGATCCTCGATCTCTTAGTCCTGTTGTTTCTTTACTTGCTGCCCCTGGCTTATGCAACTAAACCTTACCTTCGCAAGTAATTGGTTTATGAAGATCTTGCACTTCCTTCTCAACCAATCTCCAAACAGGTTGTACAATCTCATGCAGCTTTTTAGCATCCACTGTGCTTTCCTTTACCACTTTAACAAAATTTACTGGCTTGGGCTGTTTTTCTACGTCGGTCTTCCCGGAGTTTTTTTCTAAAACACCAACACTGTGACTTCATGTGGCCTACTTTATTACAGTGAAAACACCCGAGCTTTTTAACTTCTCCTTTCCCCTCATCGGTTTCCTTTTTATCTTGTGGCAAGCTATCTTTCTTATTTTCACTAAGATCTACTTTTCCTTTACTATCTGAGGATTTCTCTTTTCCCTAATTTCTATCCCTCCCAGATTGAAATTGATGTCAGAGGCCAAACTTTGATTTATGAACCAATTCATAATCATCAGCCATTTCAGCTGCAAATGCTGCAGTTTTAACTCCCAGCTCTTCCACATGAGTTTTCACAACCTTAGAAAGCGAATTTTTGAACTCCTCCAAAATAATTGTCCCTCTAAAAACATCATACGTTTGATCTATTTTTAAAGCCTGTATCCACTTATCAAAAGGATTTTGTTTGTCCTTCCAAATTCAGCATATGTTAGACCAGAGTCCATCCTAAGATTCCTGAAGCATTGTCTGTGAGCTTCTGGTCCAAGCTCATATACACTTAAGATGACTTTCTTCACCTCCTCATACTCCCCAGATACCTCCTTTGATAGTGACGCAAATACTTCACTAGCTCTACCTACCAACTTTGTTTGGATCAACTAAACTGGCCACTTCACTTGTTTAGCCACTTTCTCAAATGAGATGAGAAAGTCTTCTTCACCCTTCTCATCAAATTTAGGCAATGCTTCAATATATTTAAACAAATCCCCTCTAGGCCTTTGGCTAAGATGGGTTTGCTCATCCTCATTATCCCTCCTCACTAAGCCTACCTTCTACCTTCACCTCCATCCTTTGAAGTTGACTTCCCTGTCTAATTGCCAACTTCTGAAGTTCAAACTCTCTCTTTCTCCATTTCTTCTGCTAGGGCCTTCCTTACCTTTCTTTTTGTTCTGCCAAAGCAATTCTTTCTTTTTCTCTTTCCTCTGTTTTTAACCTCAATTCAAACTGTTTCAGCTTGGTTTCATGTTCAAGCTGCTTCATCTGCAAATGAATTCCAGCCATTTCCAAAGATTCCAATAGCATTTCCAGCAAATTAAATCTCAAGTTGTTGCCCTAATTACCTCTCCTTTTTTCACAGACAGAGCAACCCAACTCCAGCTTGTCTGCCTAATCTAACAGCTTTGCCTTGTTCACCTTTTGTAAAATCCCCAAAGTCATCTCTTCCACCCCTAGAAAACTCTTAAGTGACTGAAAGAACCATTATGACACAAAGCACTATTTAAACCAATCTAATTCAACACCTGAAACAAACGACACTAACACCTACCACTTGCCGCCTTTGAGTCCAACAACCTTAAAACCAAATTGGAATTACAGAATTGTCCTGACAAGAGTCCCCAATCTGTTATGGAGCATGCCAGATTCCCTCAAAATATTTTAAGAAAATAGCCTACATCCTAACTTTATTTTAATTTAAAGGCAGATGTGAAGTGGGTGTTCCAGGTATGATGCAACTATTCAAACCACTTGGCATTACGCAAAATAAAATTTATTTAAACAGTTGAAAAACGAACAAAAGAAAGCGAAATTTAGAGTAACATAAGTATTGGAAAACCTAACTGGCCTGATACAACAACTTAACTAATTAATTGTTCGAATACAGTAACATCCCTTGGCAAAAAGGTAGATTTAAACATAGATTCTTATAGGCAAGAGGGAACAACATCTAGAGACAGATTTCATAGGAAGTCAGAAGAATCCTTTACTGAAGCTTGCAGCATTTCTGGTACTCAAAACATCTTGTGACTGCCACAGCTTAAGAAAAAACTAGAAAAAAACACTGAACTGGGAGAACTGGCCACTCCCCTTCCATTGTTAAACTGTTACTCCCTAGACTCTTTGGTGCCTCTCCATTTTCCAACTTCTCTTCAAAAAAAAAGGACAAAATATCCTTTTTAAAGTGATAGCATCATCACACATGGATAAGTAAAAGATTCTTTATTTGACAGGATTGCAATTTCACATTGGGATAAACCATAATCCCTTGATCATACTGCTGAATTTCAAAGATACAGTCAAAATGCCTCTGCATGCACAATATTTCAGTCTCAGACTGATGTGTTATCATTATAAAACTGTGTCTATACCCAGGCAGAAGTTAACTCACAGCAATCATGTTATCAAGAGCATGGTCATGGTCAGAAACACCAGACTGAACACTTATTTCAGAAGTGGAAGGATTTTCACTGGTCCTAATATAAATTGCTGCCAACTTCTGATAAAAAGCTACAAGAAATTAGGAAAACACAAAAGGAGGACATGGACTTAGAAATTTAGCTGGGAACGCTGGCCAAGATAGTATCCAATCAGTTCTTAAGAAAATACCAGAGGAAACAGCTAATAACAGTGGACAGACTTTAACTGTTCAATTATTAATTGTAATACCTAAAGCCACGAGGGAGAAAATTCTTGACACAATCTGTAATGGTCACTTAAGGATAGTGAAGTGTAGAGCTCACGTCGAACTCTGCGTAGTGGCCCAGAATATTGATCTGTCATGTTAGTGGAACAAATTGCTAAATTCCAACTAAACCATCTACTTTTCCGCACATACCATGGTAAATGTAGAGATGGATTGAATATAGGGGTGGTTTGAAGCTCACTCACTGCATCTTAAGCATAAATAATAAAAGTAATAATGAAGAGTATCTTTACAACCTATTATCTTCCAGGTAAAATTATCTCAGAGAATGGTCCACAGTTCTTAAATGAATAATTTTTAAAATTTGCAGGGGTCGTAAATCAATCATCAGCAGTTCTCTTCAACACAAGCCAACGATGGGATAGAAAAAGGAGCAAAAATCTAAGAATGGTGATTGGGATTTAGCCCTTCTGAGTTGCAGAGCCACATCCTTAAGCAACAGAATCGCATTAGCAGGGTTGCTGATGGGCTGAAGGTAGAGAACACAAATATCATTATTGAAGCAGAACCTAAGATTGATTATTATAGTGGATGGCTGTGAATGAACCAGAAACATTGGAAAAAAATCAACAAGAAAAACAAAGGAGCTGCTACAATTTCAGGCATTGAGTAAAACCTTTATCTACATTTTCATTTGTTCCCAAAGTAGAGATCAGAGATTGAAAATCCAGAGATATACCCCTTCGGAAAACTTAACATTCACAATCCTATTTCATTCAAACTCTGTTTGGAATATTCAGGATAAATTGAAAGGCTTTAACATTACCAAAAGCTGCATGAATTAGTTAGTTTGAATATCACAAGCTCTGGGAAGATGACAGGAAGATTACATCAATCGCCTCATAAAATGATGATTCAATTAGTGAAAGTACTGTAGACCATCACTTTCAATTAACATTGATCAGAACAAGATCAGGGAGAGCAGTACAAGCACTGTAAAGGCTTGACCTCTGAAATTTGGACTTATGGAGAGGGTGAACTGAATAATTCAAGATAATATTTGACATTGTTATAAATTTGAGATTATACTTTGGTGGGAGGGCAGGTGGGGGATAGAAACATAGAAAATAGGAACAGGAGCAGGCTGTTTCGTGCTTTGAGCATGCTCGCCCATTCAATATGGCCAAGACTGATTATCTTTCGCCCAATTCCTTTGATTCTTTTAGCACTAAACGTTATATATACTTCTTGAAAATATTTAAGGTTTTGGCCTCAATGATTTTCATGCCAGGGAATTCCACAGGCTCACCAATATCTGGGTGAAAAAAATGTTTCCTCGTCTCAGTTCTAAATGGCCTACCCAGTATCTTTACCCTGGTCCCGGACACCTGGTTATTGAGAACATCCTTCCTGTATTTACCCTGTCTCATCCTTTTAGAATTTTATAGGTTTCTGTGAGATCCCACATCATTCTCCTAAACTCCAGTGGGTTTAGCTGTAACTGGTCCAGTCTCTCTTCATGCATCAGCCCTGCCATCTCAGAATCAGGTTGGTCAACCTTCGTTGCACTCCCTCCATAACCGTGACATCCTTCCTCACGTAAGGAGATCAAAACTGCATACAAAACTCCAGAGATAGTGGGATCTACTGATGGTGGAGAATCTGAGAACAACAAGGTGTAGAGCTGGAAGAACACAGCAGGCCAAGCAGCATCAGAGGACGAGGAAAGCTGACGTTTCGGGCCTAGACCCTTCTTCAGAAATGGGGAAGGGGAAGGTGATTCTGAAATAAATCGGGAGAGATAGGGAGGTGGATAGAAGATGGATAAAGGAGAAGATGGGTGAAGAGGAGACAGACAGATCAAACAGGCAGGGGTGGAGCCAGTAAAAGTGAGTGTAGGTGGGGAGTTAGGGAGGGGATAGGTCAGTCCAGGTAGGGCCGACAGGTCAAGGAGGCCACTGCTTGGCCTGCTGCGTACATCCAGCTCTACACCTTGTTATATACAATACTCCAGATGTGGTCTCACCAAGGCCCTGTACAACTGCCGCAAGACATTCTTGCTCCTGTATCAAGTCCTCTCGCATGAAGGTCAATACACCATTTGCCTTCTTCACCGCCTGCTCTACCTACATGCTTACTTCTAGCAACTGGTATACAAGGACACCCAGGTCTTGCTGTGCTTTCACCTTTCCCAATATATCATCATTCACATAACAACCCACCTTTCTGCTTTTTTCTACCAAAGTGGATAGCCTCACATTTATCCATATTATCCTCATCATCTATATATTTGCTCACTCACTCAATTTGCCCAAATCACACTGAAGCATCTCTGCTTCCTCACAGTTCACGGTCCTATACAACTTTGTCTTGTCTGCATATTTGGAGATATTACATTTAGTTCCTGCACTTAAATATTAATATGTATTGCGAATAGCTGGTTTCCGAGCACTTATTCCCACTGCTCATTGGCTGCCACTCAGAAAATAACCTGTTTATTCCTACTCTTTGCTTCCTGTCTACTAGTTACTTCTCTATCTATGCTAGTACACTAACCTCAATCCCTGGTGTTTTAATTCTACATGCCAATATTTTACATGGGACATTTATCGAACACCTTTTGAAAGACCGTGAACCAAGTTCACCAGCTCCCCTTTATTAATATTATGAGTTATCTGAGGTAGTAAAATGTAGGATAATGTGATGGTGACATCAATCATCACATCAGACTTAAAAAGAAAGAGAAGGGGCAGTCTGTCCAAAGAGAGATCTAGTATTTAAAAATAACCTATGTAAAATAGTGCAAATAAAAAGAGTTTTCCAGAAACTCACCAGAATCAGCCTGTAGTCACTCTTAGGTACAGGGACCTTACTAATATAGGCCACCAGTTAACCAAAGCTACATCCAAAAGTGGAACTAGACCACAAACCACAGTGGAAACAATATTTTGCTGTTTATCTACAGCAAAGTCCTCAGGTTTTTGCTATCTCTTTACTGGCTACTTCTCTGAAATATTGCCCTCAATAATCAGGTTACTTCTGCTAATACTCCAATACATGGGAATATCGGGACCTGCATGTTCCTGTGTAAGCCACTGACCATCCTGACTTGGAAATATACTGCTATTCCAAAATCCTGGAATTCCTTCCCCATCAGGATTGTGAGTCAATCTGCAACACATGGACTGCAGCGGTTCAAAAACGCAGCTCACTGCCATCTTTTCAAGGGCAACTAATGATAGGCAAGAAATGCTGGCCAGCCAGCAACACCCACATCCCAACGATGAATCATCAAACATAAGCTGTTCTCATTCTCCCATTCCTGTTTCCATCTTTCTTTGCAGCCTGATCTCTAGTTTCCCATTGGCTGTAACATTCATTCCTCAATCTCCAACCAACCCAAACTTTGTTTTCCTTTTCAAATCAAACCTTCTCCTTTCCCCTGACCCAGATGCCCTATTGTACTGATTCTCATTTATCTCCCTGGCTCCACAAACCCATTCTTTCATCTCTATTTCTACATTATCCCTTCTGACTCCCAGTTTCCCACTCATTTCTCCAACCACTAAGCACTTACAACTATTGTGGCACAGCAGCCAGATATAATCGTACAATCAACTCTGAGTGGATGGGCAGACTGGGAGTTTAACAACACTGTGAGAAAAGGGAAAGCAGTAGAGTGACAGGACATTTAAACTATAAAGATTATTACCATACCTCTTTTGGGTGGAGTGGCATCTCCAACTCTTCCACGCAGTTTCCTTCCCCCTTGTGCATGGTTCTTTTGGTATTCTTGAAACCTCTCACACCTGGGCAACCAATTTGAAAGAACAAGTAAAAATACTTGACTGTAGAGGTTCCAACATTTATATCCATATAATATAGTCCCATCATTATATGTGATCAAATATTCATGCTTCCATTGGTAATTCATTCGGTCAGAGTTTGCACATTTTCTGTATTAGTATTTATGAATGGGTCACTACTACTGTATTTAACGATTCTAAAAGCAACAAGGCTTGGATCTCAAGAAGTCAACTGCCTTTAAGTGGTCATGCCACGTTTGTTCTTAAAAAAAATTCAATTAATTGAGATTTCCTTTAATTGTTTATTTGTAAGAAAAAATAGCATTTGACATGAGAAATTCACAACAAACTCGCTGTCGAAAACATGTTTTCAGAAAAAGGGACTAGACCCGACACATCAGCCTTCCTGCTCCTCTGATGCTGCTTGGCCTGCTGTGTTCATCCAGCTCTACACCTTGTTATCTCATGGTTTCTTTTTGTTGGCTTGCTGACTTGCATTCTAATGTGACAAATAAAACGAAACGCGTTCCCGTTGCCAGGTAACTGTAGTTTGCCTGCTCTGGGATACTGTATTTACAACCGATTGCTTTCCATTAAGATTGACAGATTCGCCACTGGCGATGACCGTTCGTTTCGAGATTTGAAAGGAAATGGATATGTGTTAAGGCAGGAATTTTAATGCTTCCGCCAAAGATGAAATAAGATATGTTAATGGTGGTGAGCTTGTTGTGAAAGTTGAGTTTTGTAGGGGAGGGGCGGAGGTGTCGAAAGTGTGGTTGTTGGGAGAGGCCGTGTCGGCTTTTTCCTCCCCTCCCCCTCCCCAATCCAATCGTCCCGGTCTCCCTCGGTGCTTCCTGTAACGGCGGTGTCTCCAGTCAGTGACAGGCGGAGAGGTCGGGGCGAGGGAAGGTTCCACTCCCGAGTGATGCAGCTCCCGGAGTGGAGATGGAGGCGCCGTCTTGGGATCTCGGGCTCTTCTCGTTCCTGTTGGAGCGTCTCCTCTCCTTTTGCAGCGAGTTCGCGCAGGACTGGAGCAGCAACGACATGAGGGTTACCATCTTCAAAATCCTGCTGGGCTGGCTGCTTGGCAGCTTGGTGGCAATCCACATGGCCTGGAAGTTTTATGGGGCTACAGTCAATGACATGTACTACAGGCAAGGTGTGTGTGTGTGTGTGTGTGTGTGTGTATATATTAGGATGTTGGTGGCTGGCTCTTGTTGGGAGGGGATTCATTTCGAATTTTACACGCCTTGCCCATGTTCTTGATATCAAGTTACCGCTGCTGCTAATTAAAGCTTCTGCTGTACTTGATCGAGACACCTCACCCTAACGTCTACGTCTCGCCAACGTTTTTATAAACGATAATTGTGGCTGACTACCTAGATAATTATTTTGTAGACGTTGGTTGAGGGATATATATTATCCAGGACACCAGGGATCACTTGAGTTCTGAAGACATTGGATTGGAAACATTAGCTCTGTTTCTCCCTCCACAGATTCTACTAGACCTGATTTTCTGTTTTTAGTTCAAATCAATCATGAGCAATGCTTTACTTTTATTACCAGGGATAACTCATTTGCACTTCTTTGAAATGGCGCAAAGAATCTTATGTATTTGCCTGAACAAGCAGATGGGACCTAGGTTCATTTGAAAGATGTGATTTCTGGCAATTGCCTGCCTCTTCGGTCCTGCAATAGAGTGCCAGCCTTGGTTTCATAATGTGCTAAACCCCTGAATTGGGACTTGGATCCAGCATTTTATAGTTTGGAGTTGAGTGCTACCAACTGAACCACACCTAGCGCTGTAGTCCAGAAATTGTTCATGTGGAAGGACAGTTGACCAGAAACATAAATAACAGATTGCTCAAGTTCTGTGTTGCTGCTCACATAGAATCATAGCACTACGGAAACAAGCCATTCAGCCCATCAAGTCTGCACTGACCCTCTGAAGAGTGTCACACCCAAACCCAGCCCCTGAACTTATTTGAGATAATGGGAACTGCAGATGCTGGAGAATCCAAGATAATAAAATGTGAGGCTGGATGAACACAGCAGGCCAAGCAGCTTTAAGCTCCTGAGATGCTGCTTGGCCTGCTGTGTTCATCCATCCTCACATTTTATTACCCTGAACTTATTTCTATTATTATCATATCTAATTCATCTAGCCTGCGCATCTTTGAATTGTGGGAGGAAACTGGAGCACCGGGAGACACAGGGAGGCTATGCAAGCTCCACAGAGACAGTCACGCAAAGCTGGAATTAAATCCAGGTCCTTTGTGCTGTGAGACAGCAGCGCTAACCACTGATTCACTATAAAAACCGAAAGAACTGTGGATGCTGTAAATCAGGAACAAAAACAAAGCTGCTGGAAAAGCTCAGCTGGGCTGGCAGCATCTGTGAAGGAAAACAAGTTAATGTTTTGGGTCCAGTGACCCTGAGGAAGGGTCACCAGACCTGAAACGTTAACTCTGTGTTTTCCTTCACTCATTCACCATTTTGCCTGTGTAGAGGCTATTGTGAATTTTTGTCTTCATCTTGCTGTTTTCACCAGTGGTGGAATTTGCTATGTGATTGAAGGCTTTTTTAAAAGAAAGAGTCCAGTGGGTAGTGGAGAGTGAAGAGGGTTGCCACAAATTACAAAGGGATCTTGATCAGAAGGGTCTGGCCTACATGTGACCTGTGGCCCACAGCAATGTGGTTGACTCTTAACTATTCTCTGGCCAGTTAGGAGTGGCTAATAAATACTGGCCTGGCCAGTGATGTCCTCAACCCGTGAATGAATCAAATAAAATACGTGCTGTATCTACATTCTAGCATTTTGCGTTTCATGTACAAAAATATTTGGATCACTCTTTGCTGCAGTACATTCTGTAGTCTGTCTAAATATAAAGTAATGTGCTCCTTCACCATCTTACCTATAACAGCGGATCACTTCATGTTTTTCAACATTTTGCCGTTTTGTTCATGGCAGTATTAAAATGCAGAACGAGCCATAGAACTGTCCAGCATGTAAACAGACCCTCCAGGCCAACTTGTCCATGCTGACCAGACATCCCCTATATAAATCTAGTGCCATTTGCCAACATTTGGCCCATATCCCTCTAATCCCTTCCTATTCATGTATTCATCCAGATGCCTTTTAAATGTTGTAATTGTACCAGTCTCCTCCACTTCCACTGGCAGTTCATTCCATATACGCATCACTCTCTGCATGAAAAAGTTGCCCCTTAGGTCCTTTTAAATCTTTCCTCTCTCACCTTAAACCTATATCCTCTAGTTTTGCACTCCACCACCACCCCCCCCCCCCCCCCCCCAACCCACACCAGGGCAAAGACCTTCGCTATTCATCCTATCTGTGCCTCTCATGATTTTATAAACCGCCTTAAGGTCACCCCTCAGCCTCTGATGCTCCAGGGCAAATAGCCCCAGCCTATTCAACCTCTCCCTATAGCTCAAACCCTTCACATTGGCAACTTCCTTGTAAATGTTTTCTGAACCCTTTCTAGTTTCACAACGGCCTTCCTATAAGAGGGAGACCAGAATTGCATGCAGTATTCCAAAAGCGGCCTAGCCAGCGTTCTGTACAGCCACAACATGACCTTCCAACTCCTTTGCTCGTTGCATTTACTAGGAAAGGCACACATACCAAATGCCATCTTCACTATCCTGTCTACCTGCAACTCCACTTTCAAGGAACTATGAACCTGCACTCCACGAGGTCTCGGTCTCTCTCCTTTAAGATGCTTGTTTAAAACATTCCTTTGACAAGGCCCTTAGTTATTTGTTAGAAAACTCCTTTCATAGCTTAATTTCAAAATTGGTGTAATAGTCGTTCCTGAGAAATGATGTGGGACATTTTGCTGTCTTAAAGGCATTATTTTTAATGCAAGTTATTGTATTTTCTGTTGTAATTGAAGGTCAACGGTGAAACCTTGGCTGAATAAATACCACCTTGTTTGCCCCTGAAACAATGGCAGACTGTGCCAAGCATGGTATGCCTGAATATTGCGCTAGTTGAGATTGGCTTTGCCTCATTGGACTTACAACATTTTGATGTAAAGAAGAGGCAAGATAGTTACTTTTAAGCTACTCGATGTGCATTGACCTGATGTCAGTGGTAGGCAAGTTGTTGGGAATCCTGAGGGGGAGAATTTGTGTACTTGGAAAGGCAAGGACAGATCAGGGATAGTCAACATGACTTTATGAGAAATTATGCCTCACTCAATTTATTGAGTTTTTTTGAAGAAGTAACAAAGAGGATTGATGAGGCCAGAGCGGTGGATGTGATCTTAATGGACTTCAGTAAGGCATTCGACAAGGTTCCTCATGGTACACATGTTAGCAAGGTTAGATCACACAGAATACAGGGTGAACTTACTATGTGGATACAGAACTGGCTCAAAGGCAGAAGACAGAGAGTGGTGCTAGAGGTAACATGGTGTGAAGCTGGATGAACACAGCAGGCCAAGCAGCATCAAAGGAGCAGGAAAACTTGACATTTTGGGTCAGAACCCTTCTTCAGAAATGGGAGAGGGGAAGGGGATTTTGAAATAAATAGGGAGACAGAGCGAGGCGGATAGAAGATGGATAAAGGAGAAGATAGGGTGAGAGGAAACAGAGAGGTCACTCCTGTCTGTCTCCTCTCACCCTATCTTCTCCTTTATCCAGCTTCTATCCACTTTCCCCGTCTCTCTCTCTTTATTTCAGAATTCCCTTCCCCTCTCCCATTTCTGAAGAAGGGTCCTGACCCTAAACGTCAAGTTTTCCTGCTCTGCTTTACTTTTTGAAGTATTGTGAGCAATTCTGGTCTCCTTGCTATAGGGAGGATGTTGTGAAACTTGAAAGGGTTCAGAAAAGATTTACAAGGATGTTGCCAGGGTTGAGAGTGTTTGAGCTATAGGGAGAGGCTGAATGGGCTGGGACTATTTACCCTGGAGTGTGGGAGGCTGAGGGGTGATCTTATAGAGTTTTATAAAATCATGAGGGGCATGGATAGGGTAGATTGTCAAGGTCTTTTCCCCAAGATGAGAGAGTCCAAAACTAGAGGGTGTAGGTTTAAGGTGAGGGGAAAAGGTATGAGGGACCTAATGAGCAACATTTTCACGCAGAGGGTGGTGCGTATATGGAATGAGCAACCAGAGCAAGTGATGGACCCTGTTATGTTTACAACATTTAAAAAGTCATCTGGATGTGTATATGAATAGGTACGGTTTCGAGGGATATGGGCCAAATACTGGCAAATGAGATTTGTGTAGGATATCTGATCAACATGGACAAGTTGGCCCGAAGGGTCTGTTTGCATGCTGCACAGCTGTATGACTGTATGGTTGAAACATGAAACAAATTCAAACTCTATATCATGTGGAAAGATTGAGAAGGTCCTAAAGAAACTATTTCTATAAGTCATCAGGGGTGTGGAGACTGTAGGTGAGGGAAAATCTGTTTCCCTTGGTAGAAAGATTGGGAACAAGAGGGCGATAAAGTGAACTGCAGATGTTGGAGAATCCAAGATAACAAAGTGTGAAGCTGGATGAACACAGCAGGCCAAGCAGCATCTCAGGAGCACAAAAGCTGTCGTTTCGGGCCTAGACTCTTCATCAGAGAGTCTCTCTGAAGGGTCTAGGCCCGAAACGTCAGCTTTTGTGCTCCTGAGATGCTGCTTGGCCTGCTGTGTTCATCCAGCTTCACACTTTGTTATCTGGGAACAAGAGGGTGCACTTTTAAGGTAATTGGCAAAATAAGCAATGGCAGAATGATGAAGTGCAACAAGTGGATGAGATTTGGAATATATTGCTTGTTTGTGCACGAGGCAGGTTCAGTTTGAGGTGCTACCTGAGGTGCTAGAAGGTTGGGAGGAGTGACACTTGATGAATCAGAAAACCTGCACAAGCATGATGGGTTGATTAGCCTCCCTCTGTGGTGAAATGACATGATTCTATGTCTGACATTTTAAAAATTTTTCATTCATGGAATGTGGGCATCATTGGTTAGGCCAGCATTTACGGCCTGCCTCCAACTGCCCTTGAGGTAGTGGTGAGTTGCCTCCTTGAACATATGCTGGCTATTTGCTGTACGTTTACACTCAAAGATGTGGGGGCAAGAGATGGTGATGGATGAACAGTGATGAATATTGTATTGGGAAAATAGATGTATTATAATACAGGCAGTCCCTGGGTTGCAAACAGGTTCTGTTTCTGAGTCTATTTGCAAGACTATTTGTATGCAAGTTAGAACACAATCCAGGACTCTATAATACAGCCTTTCATAAGTACAAGAAATGTTTGTATTTTGGATATTTAAAATTACATCCCTGTATGGGATTACGTTTATAAGTTGGATATGCATAAATTGGGGATTCCCTGTACTTAATACAACTCGGGGGTAATGCTGTGAAGTTTTTATGGTTGTCTCTGCCTTTTATATAAAAGCGCAATTGAACAGAAACGGCTGAAGCAAATATTTCCTGTGGTTGGGTAAATCAAACTAGGGTCTATGACCTTATGTAATTTAAAATTCAACTTAGGAAACACTTTTCCAGAAAGTCTTTAATAGAAATACAAAACATGTTCATTTCCTCAACTCCCTCATCTCAGCAAAGAAAAGGGTGGGGCTGCTAAACCAGTTGTTGCTTTTGAGACTGAGGTGTACAGGATTTTCCTTTTGTAAAGGTGTTTAAGGATATGGATCAAAAGCAAGGTAAATACTGCTTCAGGTACAGATTGATCATGGTTTATGGAATGGCAGAACAGACTTCAGGGGTTGGTCTCCTTACTCGTGATCCAAAGTGCCTCATAGTGCCTATACTTCACAAAGTAATTAATTATCTGTGAAGAGCTTTGGAACATCACCTCCTCCAGTGTTAGACTCCCTGCCTTACTTAAACAAACTGCTGATTGAAATTCATTGCCAAACGCTTGGAAAATATCAGTTGTTAAATTTTCAATTTTCTTATCAGGATTTCTTTGACTTGTTTGAGATGGGTCAATATAAGTGAGGTTCATAGAATTGTTTGTGACATGGGGACTGAATGGTAATGCAGTTTTTTTTCAAGTTATTGTTAATTAGATCAAAAATGCCTACAAACTATTAAGGATCCTGTGTAGAACGTAGTAACTTTGAGCCTATCACAACTGTTACAATGCTGTCACTATAAAAAGATTTAAGGTTCTTGCAAAGATTTGTAGCTTGGGTTATGGATGAGATTGTTGGCTTGCTCGCCGAGCTGGCTGATTATCATTACAGACATTTCGTCACCAAGTTGGATAACATCATCAGTGTGGCCTCCAATGAAGAGATGTTGTACTAAATCATCATACCAAAACACTACCAACCAGCAACACTGGAACAGGCCATCGCCAAACAACACAGGACCAGAACAAAGAAGGAACGCACGCTACAGGAGAAACCGACCAAACTTATCCACCACAAAAACAAGGACAACAACAAACCAGACTCATGGATAAGAAACTTATCCAGCAGGCCACTTACTGAAACCGAGAAAGTTATCTTAATATGCTATAAACCATAACCACAGAGACACGAACAGCAGACTTCGAAGCTACACTAAAAGGAAATGGACTTACGGAGGGATTGAAACACAACAAGCCATCCAACAAACTATAATCCCTACACTGAATTCGAGGAATAAATGGGACACCCTCAACACATCGGAGAGAAAAGCACTCAAAGGACTCGAGGAAGATAGGAATGTCATAATTCTGCTAGCAAACAAACGGCGCATGATCATCGTTGTGAATAAACTGGACTACGTTGAGAAGGCACAGGCACTGCTTGCAGATACCCATACTCTCCAACAGGTGGCGATAGACCCGACACCACAGTTAACAAACAGTATCACCCATATGCTGAGGAGACTAAAACATGCAGGACAATTGACCAAGACAGAGTATGTGAAAATGTAACCAGAAGACTCGAACACCCCCGCTTCTACAGACTATCCAACATACGCAAACTAGACACCCCCTCAGACCCATTGACTCCCTTACCAGGCACACCTACGCACAAACTAGTCAAGGACCTACAACAGACATAGAAACACTTGGTTGACGGATCACCCCACTCCTTCCACTCAACCCAGGACTTCCTTAACAACACTAGAACATTAAAATCAACGATGGTATCCTTTGACGTCACAACACTGTTCACATCCATTGATATACCAGTAGCCAAAGAAACATTTCTCACATTACTAGATGCAGCCAAAATGCTGACTCCAAGCAGCTCCGTCAGCAAGGACAACATACTCAGAATACTGGACCTGTGTCTCACCATACACTTCATCTTAATGGCCAAATATACAAACAAATCAATGGCACACCAATGTGGTCACCCATCTCAGGGCTTATTGCAGAGGCAGTTATTGAAAGACTGGAACCACCCCTCATACAGCCAAAGTTGTGGATCGGATACGTGGACAATACGTTTGTTGTCATTAAATGTACTAAGTTAGAAAAGACACACCATCTCATCAACAACATTTTTGCCTGGATCAAATTTACGTGAGAAGAGGAAGATAATAATCAACTTCCGTTTCTAGATGTCGGGGATGAACGAATGATCAACGGGGAGTTCTTCCTCAGTTTCCACAGCAATTATCCCAACATCCACAAATAAAGCTGTATTCAGACACTATTCAAATGGCCTCTAGATAGACAGTGCTAAGAAGACATTGTAATGCCCCAATGCACTGACCACACAACTGTATTATCAAGAACATATCAGAGCTGACAACCAGACTCCTGCGACCATCAGAAATCAAGGTAGCACACAAACCGACAGCCATACTATGACAAACCCTCACAAAGACCACAGACCCCATACCCATGACATGCAAGACCAACGTAGTTTGCAAAATACCTTGCGATGACTGCAACAAACATTGCATCAGCCAGACCGGAAGGAAACTAGCCATCCAGATACAAGAACACCAACTAGCAGCAAAATGACATGATGAACTTTCCTTCATCTCAGTGCACTCGGACAAGAAAGCCATCAGTTTAACTGGGACAACGTGACTATCCTAGCTCAAGCCAACCATAGACACACACAGGAATTCCTAGAGGCCAGGTTGTCAACCCGTGATGCAATCAACAAATGTGCAGTTAGACCCATATACGAACCAATGCAGAACAGAGCTGGAAATGACACAACCCAACTGAACAGACTGGATCATATAAATACCAAGCGAGTGGAACAACATAGCTTCATTGGGGGCCACACTGATGATGTGACCTAGCATGGTGACGAAATGTCTGTACAATACTCACCCAGCTTGGCAAGCAAGCCAACATCCTTTAAAAAGGTTATTTTGTCCTTGGTTTTTTTGAAGAGAGGTTGTAAAGGCAGAGATGCTAAAGATTAACGAGTAACATCTTAACAATGGAAGGAGAGTGGCCAGTTCTCCCATCTCAGGGTTTTTTTTTAGTTGTTGTTTTAGCTGTAGCAGTCACAAGATGTTTTGAGTACCAGAAATGTTGCAAGCTTCAGTAAAGGATTCCTCTGACTTGCTCTGAAATCTTTCTCTTTCTCTCTCTGGATGTTGTTCCCCCCTGCCTGTAGAATCTGTGTTTGAATTTACCTTTTTACCAAAGGGTATGTTTATGGAATTTTACTATATTGGAACAGTTAATTAGTTAAGTTACTGTATTGCGTTGGTTAGGTTTTCCAATAGTTAAGTTGCTATAAGTTCTGCTTCCTTTTGTTCATGTTTCAATAAATTTTGTTTTGCTTACACAATTTCCTTTTATACCCTATAGGTAATTGCCCTCGAATGCCCAACGATTTCCATTTTAAAATGACTATTACTTCTGCTTCCACCATCCTTATGAATGTTTTACCATTTGTATTATACCTGGAACATCTACTTCACGTCTGCCTTTAAAGAAAGCAAAAGTTAGGGTCTAGGCTACCTTCTTAAAATATTTAGAGGTGGTCTGGCCTGGTCCATAACACAGTGAAGTGTTTGAGCACATGATTAAGATTGATGCTCCAGAACACTGCAGGTGGTGTCTCCACATCCTGTTCTGTTGGTTCAAGCTGCACTGTGAAATATCCTATAGTATCACTTGAACAGAAAGTTGTCTAAAGCAGCCATTATCAATTTAAAGCATAAACTAATGATTCGTCTCATGAGTGTTTCTCTGATGAATGAGGCAGCGTTTATTATTGTCTGAAGCAGTTATGCATATTATTGTTTTTAAGCAGAAAACATCATTTAAAATTTTACCTGAACTTTGATAGGTATTATATTTCTAAAATGTGCTCTTGCCAAAATATGGTTCAGTGGTTTGCGTTTATATTGTACCTTTAAAGATACAACGTGTCCATTTGCACTTCAGAAGTTTCAACCAGAAAATGGGAGCCAAGCTAAAGAAGAAGCTGTTAGAAAAAGTGATGACAAACTTAGTCAATGGTCTGTATTTGAGAGCAAGAGAATCGAATTTCTAGTCAGTTGAAAGCATGGCCAATAAACGTGGGAAAAAAATTAGGGTATGCGTTCAAGCTGAAAGGAAGAATAGAATTAATGTTCATCCTTTGTAAGATTGTGGATTCTTCAAGATTGAATGTATATAAGCTATCTGACACCCCAGATGATGTCGAGATCAAGATGGGTGGATACTGCAAACAAAAGTTTGGAAGCTGACTCCATGTCTCTTGGTGATGTCACTAACACTGATAGGGGGTTGGGAAGATGGTCAAGCTTAGATCCTTGGGAGCTGTGGAGCTAATAATCTAAATATGGAGCTACGTTTTGTTGAAGAATAGTTTTATTCCATTTTGACATTCTTGTTTACAATGTCATTGTGGCACAGAAGAGGCCATTTGCCCATTTGAGCCTATGCCAGATCTCTCCAGTGCAATCCAGTAAGTCCCCTTCCATTTTATACCTTTATAGGTTATTGTCCTCGAATGCCTATCAATTTCCTTTTTAAAATCATTATTATCTCTCCTTCCACCATCCTTATGAACAGCAAATTCCAGGATTTTACTATTCACAGTTTTTGTTTTGAGTTGTTTTTCCTTGTATCTCCCTATATGTCTTGTACAGAATCTTAATTCCCTTTTGCCTTGTAACACCGTCTAATGGGAATACCTTTTCTTTATCTGCCCCATTTAAACTTGTCACCATCTCATATGTCGCCAGCAGATCACCCTCTCCCCAACATCCTTCGTGTTCCAACAAGAGCTGCATCTTCTCCAAAAATCTTCTCAAACTGAACTTCCCTCGTTTCTGGAATAATTTTAGTGAATCCCCTGTGCAGTCTCTGATGAATGGAATTGGGTGGAATACTCCAGTTGTGACCTCTTGAGTGCTTTTTTTAAAGTTCAGCATAATAGCTGACCTTTTGTGCTCACTACCTCTGCTTCTGAAACCCAAGATTCCATATGCTTTGCTGCCATCAAAATCTGTGTGCACATGAATAAATCTGAGTAGATCTGTAAGTGATAATAAAATGTGAGGCTGGATGAACACAGCAGGCCAAGCAGCATCTCAGGAGCACAAAAGCTGACGTTTCGGGCCTAGACCCTTCATCAGAGAGGGCTCCTGAGATGCTGCTTGGCCTGCTGTGTTCATCCAGCCTCACATTTTATTATCTTGGAATCTCCAGCATCTGCAGTTCCCATTATCTCAGATCTGTAAGTGAGTTTACTTTATGCTGTACAACACCATGAATCTTTAACAATATAAGAAATAAGGATTATTGCAGGATCTTGCTACTGACAACTGGCTTCATTGTATGTGAAATAATTCAGTGGATTTGCAATCCTTGTTCAGAATGTGCAAAATTCTAATTATGATAACTGCATTTCTTTTACATAACACAACATGTTTTATTTCTGACTTCTATAAGCAGTCATTGGCTGTTCCTAATGCGAAGATGACACATTGGTCGAGACCAATGTTCTCTCTGAGCTGCGTGGCTGCTGTTGCCCTGAGGCTCTGCACACTTTGATTGGCATGCTAACACATGTGCTTCCAGTTCTGAAAGTTTCTGGTGCACACAGATCCCAGTCTGCACAATGGAAAAAGACAAGGGAATATTGGTCGTGATCAGTGGGTTGATTCTGAACCAAAGATGTTTGGGCATTTCGGGCAAGCCGTCCAAAGAGATACTGGGATCCAGAGTATAGGCTTTCCTTCCTTTTCATTCGTCCTTTGCAGTTGATCTGGCTTATTGTTAAGCAATTCCCTGTAATGTGACTGCAGATGTAACAGACTGTTGTCAAAACGATTCTTTTTGGTGCGTGGACCTCTGGTCCGTGAGCTCCATCCACGTCCTAAACTGGAAGTCAATGCGTCAGCATGCCGATGGTGTCTGCAGAACCTTCAGAGTGGCTAAGCAGCTTAGAGGGATGTTGGTTAAAACCAGTAATGTACTTTAGGAAAGGAAATCGACCGTCCTTATTTAGATGGCTTACATGCAACTCCAGATTGATAGCGACTTTAAACTGACTCTGAAACTAGCCTTACAGGTGACACTCCGTTTTTGTGAATGACTTTTCTCTCGGAGGAAAATTTCTTACTAAAAAGAAGAATATTGTCGGAGATCCCTGGGACTGCGCTGTGCATTCCAGCTGCCTAAAAATGCAAGTTGCGATTCTCTGTAATGTCGTGGAACAAGCTGTTTGACTTTCAGCTTATTTTACAGGTAGCGGAGGTCAGAATGGAGGCACTCCAGACAGCTCTTCAAACTTTACCAGTTGGTACGTTTACTTTTAAAGAGCTTTTGAAAATACAATATTTCTCACATTGTGAAACATTGACTAGATGAAAATTTTTCAAAATTACTTTTATTATCCAATTTTTACCTTGATCTGAAAGCTAATTTTGTTAAAAATCCCAATATGTTCGTTCAGAATGTCTACTCTGGTATGTAGTTAAAGTAAATCAGCTAGTCTAAAGGTGCTAATGCACTTAGGAACTTTATCAAAGAGATGTTCTCATGACTGAGTGCTCTTAATCATTGATTTCCACTGGAGCACTATTGTAGTTTGCCAAACAAAAATGTGAACCTGACTCAAACTTTACCAAATTGAATGAGGAGCAAAAAGTAAAGCCCAATTATATTGCCCCTATTACCTCGCAAATGTATTCAGCTTTTTGAACATGGTTTGCAGATTGATTTGCAGTAGTAGAGGTCAAAGGGTGGTGGTTCTAGATGGCTGTGTGTTTGACAAAAGGCTGGTGTCCAATGGCATACCAGTGGCGTACAGACATCAGTGCTGGGTCCTTTCTTGTTTGTGATTATTTTCCATATTATTTGTATATAACATGGGTGGAGAGTGATAGGCAGGTTTGCTGATGACATGAAGATGAGCAGGTGGTTGACTGAGAAGAGCAACGTTTCAATTCCAATTTTGACTCCTAAAATGTTTTTAATTGTTTCTACAGGGACAATGCCAGTGGCGAGTCAATTAAAAGTCACAGGGAGTGAGTGATGTGTGAAACCTGCCTCTGCGACATGAGGTGGCTTGCTGTGTGGAGTAAAGTAATTGCGACTCTGGAATGTTCAAACTTCTATTGGGTGCTAAGTTCTTCAAAATATTGTGTTGCACCTGATGAAATGTGCCATTGTGACTCAGTGCCGTTGTTTTGTTTCTATTTTCTATAATTCTTAGGCTTTGCTGAGTATCTGGGGAAGTATATATTGGCACATGTCAGTTGAAAGATACCAGAAATAAAAATATTCATTATTTTAATGCTTTGGGCTAGTACAACTCCCCGGGATTCTGAATAGTGCTGCAAAATGGATCTTATCTGAAGAAGAAAAAGAATCGGTATGATTCTGTTCAAAAGGGGTGAAATCAAGTGGTGATGCATGTCATTCTATGAGCCTAGCAGTGGATCATCAAAGAACTATCAAGGTTTTAGTAGACAATGACATTACATTCTGCAGTAATTTATCGAGGGCAAACTAATTTGAATTGGGTAACATCAGCGAACACAGATCCTTCAGCTTATCTACATGCTAGTCTGTAAAGTCCATCAAACTGCTTTCACGTTGATCCCAAAGTGCAACGGGATAGTTTTGTAGAACCGAAAGAGGTATTGGTGGGAATTAAAATAGACCAGTTTGAGTTTGATATCCGAAACGCTGTTGTTTTTGTTTTGTCCTCTGTATACATGCAAATATTGGCAGAACCCAAGATTATTTGTGTATAGACATGACCAATACAGTTCAACTACAGCATTATCAATGATGAGATGGAACGTTCCCTGAAGGAGCTAAATAAAGTAAAATATTTAAATCTGAGGCAATTGCTCAGTCTTCCTGTGAACATATTAATTCTTCATGTTGGGTGCACCTCTGGTGACTGTACATCCTGAGAAAAGTTAATCGCCTGTAACCTGTTGGGGAGTGTACAGCTGATTTCAAGTTAAATCATCCAGTTGGTGAAAAACTGAGGAGGTTATTACAAATATCTAGTATAACAGTTATTGGGTTGCACATTTCTGATGTGCCTGTATGATGATCTATGATAGAATGGTGAGTTCATGTCAGTAACTCCCCCTGTGTATTACATTTCTAATCTTGATCTTGCTGTCAGGAAAAAAAATTTCAGGAGAAACTTTCAACTGGTTGTAGCCTATCTCTTTTCTGAAAAACAAATGACAGCTTGTTTGCAGTGTATCTTGTTTACCAATTTGCCTGACTAAATCAACTTTTCAGGCATGCTGTGAAGTGAGTACCCAGAACATCTGAGATTCATCCATTCAAATCAGGATCCCGTGCCTGTTGTAAAGCCCTGGTTTCAACTTTCAAAGAGTACCTGGTGGACTTCACACAGCATGTAAGTCCTTTTTGGCTATACTTTAAGAGGCCTCGTTAAAGAAATGCCCTTTCTGAAAACGTTATTTTAAATGATGTTCAGAGAAACATGAGGGCTTCACTGGATCTTACAAAAATAATGTAGCCCACTATTGGCCTAGTTCACCAACTCTGTAAACCAGCACACTGACAGGCTTTACATGCCAGCTAATGGTTTTTCATTACAGAAAACTAGTAAACTGAACTGGACCCTCTGGTACCCACAACTTAGCTAGAGAATGTTACTAAGACTCGTATCAGGACATGGTTGGTTTTTCCCAACCACCATGTTAGGTGGACACTGCATGAGCATAACCAGTACTCATAACCATTGACAGTCTCATTGCTTTCCCACAGGAAGATGAAGAATTACCTTGAGTTTGTCAAATACTTTCTGACAGGAAACTCAAGAATTGGTTTGGATAAGGCCTTGGTTCAGCTTATCCTGTTCCACAAGGCTCAAGCGACACTTTTATCTGCTGACTGGATTATTATGCACTTACTACTAGCTTTAGCATTCTGAGGGTGAAATATACTTTATGCACATAATGTTTGAGAGATAGGCATGCCGTTTCGGAATTAACCTTTCTTAAATTCAATGAAGACCTGAAATACTGCAAGTACAAAGTAGACCACAGAAATAATCAATTCTAAGTGGAAAATCAGGACTATAAACCCATAATTAAAGTCAACTTTCCCTCTCAAAAAATCAGTAAGGGGTTAAAATCAAGAATATTATCATAACTGAAATAGATACATAATGGTAGACTGTTCATCTCAATTTAATCTTGATTTTTGTGTCTTATTTAAATTCCAAATAAATCATAAGTTACAGTTATGTTTTACTGTATTTTGGCAAGCTGTCTCCACTTTTTCTTTCTTTTTGCCAGGCCCCTCAAAACAATTATTTTGGGAATAGTGATGTATGATTATGTTACATTATAGAAGCATGATTACCTTGCACAGAATGGATATTTAAGTCCATCCAATCTGCAAATTGATGATGTAATACTGTGTCTTTAGTACCACTGTTACTTTGCTGTCATGCTACATTGTGTATTTTCAAAACAAAAATTCTTGAAGGAAAATTTTATGTTTCCGTCCGTATAAAAGGCCATCTAAGTTGAGAGCAGCTAATGAAGTGTATACCAAGCAATTTACCTTTGTTTTTCAACAGTGTACCAAAATAAGAACTGAAGTTTAAGATATAAACAGGCATCTTTTGTTTGCATATTGCCGAAAAAAAGTTAGTAAAATCTCTAGGACCAAACAAAGTATCATAATGAGATTTCTAATTTTATGATGCTTAGTATGAACCTTGATGTTTGACATTGTGCTTGCATTTCTATTGTATTGCATTCTTTTCAGTTAGGTCCAGTGATACAATGTGACAGGGCTTGATTCTAAGTTTACAAGGATAGTGCAGCATTCATGAAAATAGATCATTTGCTATTTATTCCTTATTCAGTAACTGGTGGCAGTGATTACTCTGACAGATTATGCAAAGCTGGTTGGTATGTGAATAGAGAGAGTATGTAATGAGAGAGCCTTGACAAAAAGTTAGTTGTTCAAATTTGACTTATTCCCTCTATCCCAAACCTAAAGCTGAGGATTCTGTTCTCTATGCTGTCGAGACTGAGCTCTCCTGAGGGACACAGCCCTTTTAATTGAATGATGAAGTGCACACAAGTGCATTGACAAATAACTTTTCCTTGAGCTAAATGCCATTGGTATCCTTGAATAGTTGTGCGTAGGTAAAGCCAGCTTTCAGTAAAATGTAAGTGTTGTGTTTGATTTCAAAAGATAGTTGGAGACATAATAGCACAATAATCCTTCTGAAGATTCATTAATGACAGGTGAAATATAATGCAACTTTTATTGTTACATACCAGGAGTGATCAGAATTCAAAATGTGGTGGAATGAAAAAGACTAGATATTTTAGTCCAATTTCCAAGTGTTCATCCATATGTAATGTTCATTCATGGGATGATTTTTCCTTCCCTTACACCCCCTGCACACACCCACACAACCCCACCCCCACACCCACAAAAATCCCTTTGAAAATTATGTTGAGTTCAGTTGGAACTTATTAATCTTATCATTCATCTCAGAGAACAGAAACCACTCCTGCCTTGGCTATCATTTAAAAATATATAATGTAGGTGAGCAGATACTATGGGTAGAGCCATATGTTGGCCTCACTACAGAAATTATAACCTAGGTTTTGCTGTTCCTCCAACATGCCCCTGATGTTATGATTTTAGATCAGTGTTGCGTCAGACATTGCTAACATTTGTCCGTTTCAAGGGACATGGATTCTGTATCACTGGCCTCTCAGAAATGACTTTTATGATAGAAGAACTACCACCTTGCCATTTTATGTTGTAACAATAGAATATGATGGAAGAGTTTTTTTTATTAAATAGCTACATGAAGCTATTCAATTTTCTTCTCTATCCCTTTTTTAAAACTAACTTCTTTCATTCTTTTTCCCTCCCTGAAACAGATGGCCTTTAGCACCTAGTACTTTGCCTGATTTGAGTTTATTGAGTGTTCGTCCTTGTATAAATGAAAGTTGAAGGATAGTGTGAGACAATATCACAACCATGCTCTACCCTGATTTTACTTGTAATGAATTTCTCTCGTTTAGATTTTCCTCAAAGTATCGTATGATTTCCTAGTACAATCCCCTACCCCAATGCCCCAGCCAAGAGGTCAGTTATATGATACCTTCAACTGAGCAAGCAGACTTGGGTTTTCTTGGATTCCACGGCTCAGTATCTCAGTATTAGGTATTTTATATTTGTTTAATACAGGAAAGACCCACACAACCTCCACACAGCCGCATTGTTTCATTTTCTTTCCCTTTTAAAGTACCTTTTAGCTCTTCATCATAAAATGTGCAAGGGGAAAGGTGTTTTGGGGCTTCTAATAAAGCCTCCATTAACGGGATGCTAGCTTGTGTACAGTCCAGGGAGACTGGTTCTTATTTATTTCTCTACCTCTCTACTCTGAAAGGAAGTGCTTGATCTCTGCTTGTCAGTTTTTTTTTGCAGCAACAAGATTAATCACTCAGTACTTGCACATAATGTGATTATGATGCTACCATGTTGCATAAGTTTTTTTCTTGGACGTTTTCTTTACCCCATTGGTAATACTTAGCAAATGGTTCAGTAAAGGTTGCTCACAAAAATGGTTGAAATAAAAAAAGCAGATTTACTTTTAGATTTCAGACAAGCAGTTATATTTTTCAGTTTTTGTGCAAACATTTTCCATGAATGCAAGGATAATTTATTTGTTTACTGATTCCCTTTCAACTGCAGCATTGATACACCATTGCTATATTACAGTTTTTTAAAAAAGCAACATTTTGACAGCTGTTTGCCAAAAGTTAGTCTCAAATTCCAAGAGATCCTGGAATAATTGTACTGAAGTAATTTATATTCTACTGAAATGCATTTTTCTAATATAAATATTTTGTACATAAACAATAGATTTTGTAAATCACAGTAATCCTTAAATTGGATAGCCACTGTAAACTTATGCCCCCAAAGTTGATTAACTGTATTTATGTTGGAAATGTAAAGATTTCCTGGCTGCTGTACATTGGAAAAAAACTGCTGTATGTGTGTATATATGTATATTTATCCTTAATTTTGTTTTGGGAGGGACTGTACTAGATTTGTTTTTAATTGTATAAAAGAAGTTGTAGAAACAAAACTTGACTGTTTGTACTTATTCTTTTGCTGAAGATCATTGAAGGTCACATATACAATTTACTAAAATGCCAAATTTCTCAACTTGCAAAATTCTAACCATCTCCAACATTAGAAAAAGATTGTTATTAGCTCCTTCAGTGGCTTAATCATTTGTTTCTGAGATTTGCTGCACTGGATGCCAGCTGTTTAGTAAGTCTGGCTGAATCAGTGAGCTGTAGTACATTGTGTTCAATAACAAGCAATGACACAATAATCTTAAAAAAAACAGATTGGGTCCAGTGGGAGAAGGAGCTAAGAATCTTTAGAGAGCAAAATAAGGACACTGTATCAAGAAGGGATTTTTATCATTCGTTCCGTTTGAATTAATTTGAACTTGCTTGATCATAAAATGTTTTAGTTTTTAAAATCAGTAGTGTGCCTTTTCATTGTAAAATTATATGAACCTTACTTATTTTTAATGAGAATGGCACAAATGCAAAAATACATTGTTTTTGTAGAAGAGGTGTAAAAGACTCAATTTTACATTTTCTAATTTCTTCAGGTGGCTCATTGGATGAAAAGCCATTCACCTGAAAATGTGCAACTCTGTGCACAACTGTTTTGATTTCTTTGCCTGTTTTATTCTGGGTGACTTTCTTTACAATTTTCCTCAATTTCTCGTAGAGGTGTTTGATTCAAGGGCACTGGGAGCTCACCAGCATTTTGTCTAAGTGATCATTTGTCGTGAGAAAACAAAGTGTGGAACTGGATGAACGCAGCAGGCCAAGAAGCATCTTAGGAGCACAAAAGCTGATGTTTCAAGCCTAGACCCTTCATCAGAAAAGGGGGATGGGGAGAGGATTCTGAAATAAATAGGGACAGAGGGGGAGGCAGACTGAAGATGGATAGGGGTCAGGAGAGTATAGGTGGGGAGGTAGGGAGGGGATAGGTCAGTCCCGGGAGGACGGACACGTCAAGGGGGAGGCGGGATGAGGTTAGTAGGTAGGAAATGGAGGTGCGGCTTGAGGTGGAAGGAGGGTATAGGTGACGGGAAGAACAGGTTGGGCAGGCGGGGATGAGCTCGGCTGGTTTTGGGATGCAGTGAGGGGAGGGGAGATTTTGAAGCTGGTGAAATCCACATTGATACCATTGGGCTGCATGCAGAGTTCCCAAGCAGAATATGAGTTGCTGTTCCTGCAACCTACGGGCGGCATAATTATGGCGCTGCAGGAGGCTCAGGATGGACATGTTGTCTAAGGAATGGGAAGGGGAGTTGAAATGGTTCCTGACTGGGAGGTGCAGTTGTTTACTGCGAACTGAGCGTAGGTGTCCTGCAAAGCGGTCCCCAAGTCTCCACTTGGTTTCCCCAATGTAGAGGAGGCCACAACGGGTACAGCGGATGTAGTGTACCACATTGGCGGATGTGCACGTGAACATCTGCTTGATGTGGAAAGTCATCTTGGGGCCTGGGATGGGGGTGAGGGAGGTGGTGTGGGGGCAGGTGTAGCACTTCCTGCGGTTGCAGGGGAAAGTACCGGGTGTGATGGGGTTGGAGGGGATTGTAGAACGGACAAGGGAGTCCCGGAGAGAGTGGTCTCTCCGGAAGGCAGACGAGGGTGGGGTTGGAAAAATGTCTTTAGTGATGGGGCCGGATTGTAGATGGTGGAAGTGTCGGAGGATGATGCGTTGTATCCAGAGGTTGGTGGGCTGGTATGTGAGGACTAGGCGGGATTCTCTTTTGGCGGTTATTGCAGGGGCGGGGTGTAAGGGGAGGTGCAGGAAATGCGGGAGACACGGTCAAGGGTGTTCTCAACCACTGCGGGGTGGGGATGTTGCGGTCCTTGAAGAACAAGAACATCTGGGATATACAGGAGTGGATTGCCTCATCCTGGGAGCAGAGGCAAAGGAATTGGGATAAGGGGATGGAATTTTTGCAGGAAGGTGGGTGGGTGGAGGTGTCCTCCAGGTAGCTGTGGGAGTTGGTGGGCTTGAAATGGACATCGATTTGTAGGTGGTAGTCTGAGATGGAGACAGAAAGGTCCAGGAAAGTGAGGGATGTGTTGGAGATGGTCCAGGTGGGGTGGAAGGTGTTGGTGAAGTGGATGAACTGTTCAAGCTCCTCTTGGGAGCATGAGGTGGCGCCAATACAGTCATCAATGTAACGGTGGAAGAGGTGGGGTTTGGGGCCAGTGTAGGTGCGAAAGAGGGACTGTTCCACATAACCTACAAAGAGGCAGGCATATCTGGGTCTACCAGATGAAACTATGTTGAAGCTCTGCACCTCTGACAGGCATTACAGGTGACTTGCCAGTTAGTCATACAAGTGCATCACCAATTATTTGCAATTAGGCTTATCCTATGGATAACTGATGCTCCTGTAAAGTGGAATATGTGAAGGTAGAGCTTAGAAACAACCATGAGGAGAAAATCATTTTGGGTACTGTATATTGACTCGCAAACTGTAAATGGTACTGTTGGATGCTATGGACCTATTCAAACTCGCTCAAAAAATATATTAAGGTGATAGAGTCTAGGCTACCTTTTCCCTTTTTTTGAAAAGGTAAGTATAAGGCATTGTGTTCTTGATGCAATTCGATTGGTCAAACTACTCGACTTTAAGCAAAACACTTCATTTTAACTGTTGTTTAAAAATACAGACAAAAATAAAGAATTGGCTTAACTAACTCTGTTGAAATGCTTAACAAAACAATATATATTAACTGAACTAATTAACTGTTCCAATATAGTAACATCCCATAAACACACTTGGTAAAGGGAAATTTAGATTGTCTCAAATGCAATTCTAGCAGCAGGAAGAGACCCTAGCTTTGAGCTGCAACAGAGGGGAATATGAGCTTCCATAGCCACCTTAAAAACTCCCAATAACTGCAGAAAGCTAAACGTCCTGGTTCAGTGGGACCTTGACCCCACCCATTCAGGCTGCTTCTATTGTTCTTTCTTAAACAAAGATGAGGGCCTCACAAGCTGTTTACTGTACTAATTTTTGACAGATCACTCAACATCTCTGACTCATCCTTGCTTGATTTATAAAAAGGGACTAAATACACCTCTTAAAGTCATAGTACCGTCACACAGGGAAAGATGAAATTAGAGGCACTAGCAATAAACATACAGCTGAACTATGAGCAAATTTAATCTGCCTATAAATTGAGCAAATCAAATCAGGAACAAAATCATCAAGGAGGATTTCCTGGAAAGTGTATGGGATGTTGAGGAACAACTAAGAACAAGCAGTTGCAGACTGGATATTATATAATGACAAAAATATTTGGCAATCTTGCTGTCCAAGACCACATTAAGATGGAGAGTGATGTATTTGATTCTGAGAATTGGGTCCTGAATCTAAATAAAGGAAACTATGATAGTATGAAGTGCAATCTGGCAATGAAAAATTGGAGAATATTGCTTTGCAGGATATTGGTAGTTAGGCATTGGCTTGTGGATACACTGAAACAATTGTTCGATTCTGTTTATAGCTTTATATCCAAGGAAGAGGACTACAAATTGGCCAATAAAAAGCAGCAGACCTGAGGATTGGGAGTAATTTTTCGATTTCCACTAAGGAGAACACAATGATTGATTTAAGAGACAACAAATAGAGTATGAGATAAAGTTTGTGGGGAACAAAAAAGGATGGTGAAAGCTTCTATAGGTATGTGGAGAAGATTGGTGAAAACAAATGCAAGTTTCCTATTGTCAGAGATGGTAAATTATAAAAGGGAACAAAGAGATGATAGCCAATTAAATACAAACTTTAGTTCTGCCTTCACAAAGGAGGACACAAACAACTTCTGAAAAATGTTGCGGAATGTAGGGCCTAGTGAGGCAAAGGAACTGAAGGAAGTCACTATTAGTACGGAAATGGTGTTGGAGAAATTGATGGGATTCAAGACCAATGAATTTCCAGGGTTCAGTAATCCCATAATACTCAATTAAGTGGTCCTAGAAATAATGGTTGCACTGGTTGTCATTGTTCAAGATTTGCATCGATTGGGGGGTAGCTAATATAACCTCAGTACTTAAAAAATAAAGCAGACTGAGTTATAGACCAGTTAGCCTGATACTGGTAGCGGAAAAAAGCAGGATGGGACAGCAAACTATGAGCAGGGTGCAAAGATGCTGCAATGTGAGTTGGGTGAGTAAGCAAACGCATGGCAGATGATGTATTATGTGGATAAATGAGGTTATCCAGTTTGGAAGCAAAAAAAATTACTATTTGAATTCAAATATCATCTCAAGGGGGTTCAAGCACAGGAGTGTATCTTGCTACAGTTGTTCAATTCTTGCTATGATTTCTTACAAGAAAGACTTGGGCATAGTTCTTAGGGTAAAGGGATTAAACAGTAGGGAGAGGAAGTGGGAACAAGGTACTGATTTGATTTACTGATCAACCACAAACATTTTGAATAGTGGAGCAGGTTAAAGGGGCCAAATGACTTCCTCCTTGTTCCTAGATAATAAAATGTGAGGCTGGATGAACACAGCAGGCCAAGCAGCATCTCAGGAGCACAAAAGCTGACGTTTCGGGCCGAGAGCCTTCATCAGAGAGGGGGATGGGGGGAGGGAACTGGAATAAATAGGGAGAGAGGGGGAGGCGGACCGAAGATGGAGAGTAAAGAAGATAGGTGGAGAGGGTGTAGGTGGGGAGGTAGGGAGGGGATAGGTCAGTCCAGGGAAGACGGACAGGTCAAGGAGGTGGGATGAGGTTAGTAGGTAGCTGGGGGTGCGGCTTGGGGTGGGAGGAAGGGATGGGTGAGAGGAAGAACCGGTTAGGGAGGCAGAGACAGGTTGGACTGGTTTTGGGATGCAGTGGGTGGGGGGGAAGAGATGGGCTGGTTGTGTGGTGCAGTGGGGGGGAGGGGACGAACTGGGCTGGTTTAGGGATGCAGCAGGGGAAGGGGAGATTTTGAAACTGGTGAAGTCCACATTGATACCATATGGCTGCAGGGTTCCCAGGCGGAATATGAGTTGCTGTTCCTGCAACCTTCGGGTGGCATCATTGTGGCAGTGCAGGAGGCCCATGATGGACATGTCATCTAGAGAATGGGAGGGGGAGTGGAAATGGTTTGCGACTGGGAGGTGCAGTTGTTTGTTGCGAACTGAGCGGAGGTGTTCTGCAAAGCGGTCCCCAAGCCTCCGCTTGGTTTCCCCAATGTAGAGGACCGCTTTGCAGAACACCTCCGCTCAGTTCGCAACAAACAACTGCACCTCCCAGTCGCAAACCATTTCCACTCCCCCTCCCATTCTCTTGATGACATGTCCATCATGGGCCTCCTGCACTGCCACAATGATGCCACCCGAAGGTTGCAGGAACAGCAACTCATATTCCGCCTGGGAACCCTGCAGCCATATGGTATCAATGTGGACTTCACCAGTTTCAAAATCTCCCCTTCCCCTACTGCATCCCTAAACCAGCCCAGTTCGTCCCCTCCCCCCACTGCACCACACAACCAGCCCAGCTCTTCCCCCCCACCCACTGCATCCCAAAACCAGTCCAACCTGTCTCTGCCTCCCTAACCGGTTCTTCCTCTCACCCATCCCTTCCTCCCACCCCAAGCCGCACCCCCAGCTACCTACTAACCTCATCCCACCTCCTTGACCTGTCCGTCTTCCCTGGACTGACCTATCCCCTCCCTACCTCCCCACCTACACTCTCTCCACCTATCTTCTTTACTCTCCATCTTCGGTCCGCCTCCCCCTCTCTCCCTATTTATTCCAGTTCCCTCCCCCCATCCCCCTCTCTGATGAAGGGTCTAGACCCGAAACGTCAGCTTTTGTGCTCCTGAGATGCTGCTTGGCCTGCTGTGTTCATCCAGCCTCACATTTTATTATTTTGGAATCTCCAGCATCTGCAGTTCCCATTATCTCCTCCTTGTTCCTATTTGCGTACTTGTTTGTGTACTTGTTTCTGCAAGAATGATTGAGTAACAAATGGGAGTTCTGTTCTTTTAATTTAGTTTTATTTTTCTTCCTTGCCTCCCCAGCCCTATATCAGTCAGTCCAAAAATAATGTAAAAACCACCCAGAAGGATTAAACCTAAAACCTTAGGGTTAGTTTGGCCTAGCGTTTCATTAGCTGTTGCCTTTATCTGTACAACATCTTGGTTAATTTTTTAATCTATTAACTTTTAACTGTTGTTCCCGAATTGAGAAATAAAAATTAGGTCTCAGGTGTTAACTAATGACATTTTAAGCTCTTCGCAGAAAGTAAATGAGGAAAGCTTGGGTAACCCAAGCATTGATTGTATTTCACATATTCCTTAGCTCCCTAGAATAAAGTGGTTAAGATTGGAAACTGTGCAATCCCTACCCCTAAAATAAACAAGTGCCAGTGCTAAAGTTCTGTGACCTTTCTCAATATTTGGACCTTTTTGTTAGTGATTGGTTTAGTCTGAAATTTATAATCATAACATTTGGGACTAAATTTGTTAATAAAGCTGTTACAAAGAGCTGGGGGGTTCTAATGGGGTTCAATCCAACTGATTTAACATATGATTTTGGGATCTTTAAACTACAGTAGTTATAAGTTGCTTCATAAATTCATACAGTACAGAAAAGGCCCTTTGGCCCATACTGACATAACTACCACTAAAAAGTGTGCTAATCCCTATTTCCTGCATTTTCCCAATTTCCTTGAATGTTATGATATTTGAAATGTTTGTCCAAAATTATTTTAAAGGAAGTAAGGTTTCTAGCTTCCATTACCTTCCCAGGCACTGCATTCCAAATCCCTGTGAATCTCCTGCTGCTTACCCTAAAGCAATGCCCTCTTGTGATTGACCTCTCAACCAAGGGGAATAGCTGCTCTCTATTCATTCTGTCCATGCCCCTTATAATCTTATACCCCTCAATCATCAGTCTTCTCTACAGAAAGCGATCCAAGCCTGTCAAGGTTCAAGCTGCCGTTGCCTCTTAAAATCTACTTCGTAGATTGCAGATCTGGATCCATCTCAATATATTTGCCATTTGATTAAATGGCATAAATTCTAAACATGATTCTAGGTTTTTAACCTTTGTTAGAAAATCCTGCAGTTTTAAAAATATTCAATAAATTATAGTTGACAAACATTGGAAAATACAGTTTACAATGTACAATGGACTATTGTGAATTATAAGCAATGTTGAATTTTTGCTGTATGATGAAATTTGTATTATAATTTATGCAGGTTTTTGTGGCGTGGTATTCTGGGCTGTAGCTTATGCACTGGTGTGAGTGATTTGTGTGTGCTTGAAGCCACCTTTGCACTGTTATTTGCATCATGCCTGTTTCAGCAAATGTTGGCAACTGACTGGGTTTTGTGCCACTGTCCTTTCAAATTATTCAATGTAAATCAATGATAGCTTCATGTCATTATTCAAACTTCCTAAACCTAGCTTATGGTTTGAGTGCTGAATTTAGTCATGGGGGAAACTGCTGTTTCTTTATCTGAAGGCTGTTTCTTGTATCCTAGTGCTGACGAGTGCAAGGCAAAAAGCTTCAACTTCTGGTCTCCTTTTAGCAATGTTTAAGTTTTGTACTGCCAAACATTTAGTCACAAACTTGTAGTCCTTTCAGAGCAGAAAAATTTAGGTGCAAGGTTAAGTTGCAAAGAACATATTGAACATATTTACTGTTAGATTATAAGAAATAGGAACAAGAGTAGGCTGCTCAGTTGTTCAAGCCTTCTCTGCCATTCAGTGGGATTGTGGCTGATTTAATATTCCTTTTGTCTACTTTTCTGCATTGTCCCTGTAACCCATAAGTTCTGTTAATGAGGTTACCATGAAGGACTCTCCTCAGCCTCTCCCCTTGCCTGAGGCATGATGACCCACAAGTTAAATTACCACCAGTTGTCTCTCTATGTAGAAAGAGCAGTCCAATGGCCTTGTAGGACGATGGTGACATGTTTTTGGTACTAATGGGATTATAAACATTAACACAGTAAGTTTGTAAGTTTAATCCTACACTGTAGGGTACTATACATTGGTGTGACAACTTGTGCAAAATTAATAAACTTTTATGTATATCATACTTTTTCTGGGTCAATGTCTGTATGTTTGACATTAGAAGTCTCAGCAAACAATGCTTTCAATGTGATAGTGTTCTAGAAATGAAGCTCCATCAGGAACTTTTGTTTTAAAAATTCCGGTAGGATTGCACCACGTGGGGTATTTTCCCATCGCAACATGGCAGGAATCAAGCACAATTATAAATGATGTTTGCAGATTATATTGCTATTTTAATTATGGCATGGGTGTCATCACATCCTGACACAATGCTCTTGATTGTGGACTCAGAGCTGGCTTTGCCAAAAGGATGACATAAAACTCATCACGATTTTATAGCAGAAGGCATTTCAAGGCTGTAATCTTGTCTCAGTTTGGGTGACAATTATAAACTGACAGCTGCTATATAGTTTTCTATTCTCTTTTTGGCTGTACTCCCAAACCAAAAAGGAAGAACAATTGTGTTGTGTCTGCTGAAGATAAATATCACTGGCTAACTGACAATTAAGTGAAATGAAAATCATTTAATTGCTGCTGTACTCAGCAGAAAGATGTTTTGAAATTTGATTAGGTGATATAAAAATCTGAATAACTTTTCCAAAGGGGTAGCTCTCTTAATGAAATTTAAAAAGACATTTCGGAGGGAAATTCCCCCTTGAACACTGTCTTTATATGTTTATTGTTCTTTGAACAAACCAAAGCACAACAATGAAAAAGGCTTTATGTGGATTCTTACGCTGATCTATTTTCACTAATATTTAAGAATAACTGACGGTGTCAAACTCATGATACTTTTTCGTTGTCACCTTCTTTGTCAAAATACAAATAACTCATGAATTAGGAGCAGAATTAGGCTTTTCAGTTGCTCAAGTCTGCTTCTCCTCTAAATAGGATTATGGCTGAGATGCTGCTTGGCCTGCTGTGTTCATCCAGCTCCACACTTTGTTATCTCGGATTCTCCAGCATCTGCAGTTCCCATTATCTCTGGTGGCTGATCTGATTGTGTTTTGAATTTAACATTTCCATCTACCCCAATAAACTTAGATTCCTTTGACTAACAAGAATCTACCTATCATTAGGTTAATAATGTCCGCATGAACTGCCTCCAATTTTTCTTTTCAATAACCATTGATTTGCATTAATGCCTTCATTTCTTACATTACAAGAAATCATCAATTTTATAAAAATTAAGGGCACAAAATAGTTCTGTAACATCTGAATTTTTTTAACACCTACGCATTGTTTATGCAATCTAATGCATTCTTGCATGTGCTTTAATGTTGCACCTAAGTTCTCTGCATTTTTGTGAACTCCATTTTCACATTGATTTATTTCAATTTCAAACAAGTAGGGAATTTCTTAAAACTTAGCTTTAAAAGAAAATGTTAGTTGTGCCATTGTAAATATTACTACGTCTGCATTTTTTATGACCAACAGATGAACTCATGAGATTTTGATCCATGTACTGTTATCTATTTATGTTACATAGGAACTGCCAACCTGTACAGGTGAAATAACATTATTACCAATTTGACTGGTAATTTGAGTAAGCATCAATTAATTTACTTTAATACTTACATTATTTTGTAATGCTTTAAATTCACTAATTTTAAAAAAAGGAAACATTTTATTTTATGTAAAATCCAGCACATGGCCTTTGCACCATCTTTGTGTACGATGCCATGGTCATTCCTTCATCTTTAATCCTCCCTTCAGCTCTTGAGCCCAGTGCCCAACCTCGGACTTTGTTGCAGTCCCAGCAGTAGCCACCTTTCTTAGTTCGCACTGCTAGGCCTACAGAGCTGCCAGATAACTAGCTTGGCCAGGAGGTCTCTAAGGCAACACTTGCTCCCAAAGAAGGGGCAAAAATCTTGCCTGAAAGCAGTAACACTGTTTCCATTGTTAACTTACAACAATCAGTTTGTAGGCAGGCTTCCCCACTATCCTTGACTTTCAGCTAGGGTGGGCAAAATTACTGGCCTAGCCATTTATGTCCACATCCTACATAAGAAACAAAAATCACAACAGTAAATAATGCTATTACATAATAAATTTATTTACACAGTTTCAATTATACAGGAAACAAGTTGCATATGATTTCAATAGTGTAACCTTACAAAAGGAAATGTGTTCTTGTCCTGTAAACATGTCTAATAGCCACCAATGACAGTCTTCAACAGTTCCAAATCAGACTGGCACATTTTCTGTCAGTAAGCGGTAGTATATGGGAATTTACAGTGGGAGCAATGTTGATAATTTAATAATGCAAAAGACAGAGAGCTGAATTTTATGGGGTGGTGTTGATCCTTCCTGAGCTTCCTCACACCACCCATCCCACCCCAGCTAAAAAGCTGAGGGGGGATTTGACTGATGACTAATTTAACAGTGGAAACAGTGTTATGCATAGGACAGTTATCACAGAAGCACTGAGTCCCTACAGCATGGAAAGGGGCTATTCAGCCTCTCAAGTCTGCATCGACCCTTTGGAAAGCCTGTCACCTAGACCCAGCCTCCCACCATATTCCTGTATCCCCACGTTAACCATGGCAAACCATAGCTGAGCTTGCACATCCCTGGACAATGCAGGGCAATTTAGCATGGCCAATCCACTTAATCTGCATATCTTTGGACTGTGGGAGGAAACCAGGGGGTTGGTGGGGGGGAACATGGCGGAAACCTGTGCAGACCTGGGGAGAATGTGCAAACTCCACAGCAACAGTCACTCAAGGCTGGAATCGAACCGGGGTCCCTGGCATCAAGGCTAACCACTGAACCACTGCATTGCCCAAATTGTTAGTTTCTTTCAAGTCACAGTTCTGCCCCTGCCCGTGGAAGAAGCCTTAATTCTGTGGTTTCAAATTAAAGTGGGAAATATGTATTACGTAATGCAAAAACAATTTTTTCTCTGCAAACCTCCCTTGCGTGGGTGGAAATGGCAGATTATTGCAGATGAATTGGTTGGTACTTATTTACTGGAAAATCTTGCTGTTTTTAAACTTGGAAGTGAAAACAGAAGTCACATGCCAAAAGAATACATCATGGAAGTTCAATGTGTTCTGATCTGTAGATGTGACTGTTGTAGTGCTTGTGAGGTTCAAGTCTTTTGCACTTTGATGTCTAAACATTGTATAAAGCTGAATTCAAAGAACTAGAGCTGCATGCACAATTGTTTGACAAAGCCAAAGTATGTCATACTGAAACCTGAGATTTTGATGGCCTTTTTAAAAAGAAGCATACAATAGATAAGCCAAGACATTTTCTAAACCTACATGAAGCAGCTTGACCTTACTGTGACTAAGGTTCCTAATTTTGGGCACCCAAAGAATGTGAGGAGCATTAAAATGTTGTGACTGTGTGGGTGGGGGAGGTGAAAATAAGGAAGAATAGGTCTAGAAATGGGAGAAGCATGAGGACCCATGATTTTCAACAATGGGTCACTGGACTCATCACATTAACTCTGCTTTCCCTCCACAGATGCTACCAAGCCTGCTGAGTTCCTTCAGTAATTTCTGTTTTTGTCACATGATTTCTCTTGCTGGTTCTGGGGAGGACTATCAAGCTGTTCTTTCATTTTGGTCCAGTGTCCTATCTACTATTTGGGAACTTGGATACTAGGAGAAAATGGGAATTTGTTTTTTAGTACTGTGAAGATCTGTTCTTTTCTAAGGGTCAGAAAGTCATTTGGAACAGAGAACTAAAGGCAGACGTTTCAAGAAATATGTCAAATGACTCAACTTAACTACCTGGTTAGAGAATTGTTGTTTACTGTTGACTTGAACAGCAATGGAGAAAATCTAATCTGGTGAATGTGTAAGAAAGTCACTGAAAGGAGAGGTTTGTGACCTTGTTAATTGAATAAGAAATTTCCAAGTCTGAATAGGAATGATACTTCACTGGGCTTAAGTGTGTGTAAAGGTTATTGCTTTGAAAAGCGTTCCTCTTCCTTTTTTCTGCTCATAACATTTCTTTAATGTTTTCAAAAATGAGTTAAATTTAGTTCTTGGGCTAAAGGGATCAAAGGATGTGGGGAGCAATCAGGAACAAGATAGTTGGCTGATAAGCCATGATCATATTAGATAGTGGACCAGGCTTAAAGGTTGAATACTCCTCCAGTTTTTAAATTGTATGTATGCCGAATATTGATTTGCTTGTTTTTGTAACTTTTGTGAAATAAACTTAGGTTCTTTTATCAGAAGAACACTAACAGTGTCAATGAGATAACAAGGTGTAGAGCTGGATGGACACAGCAGGCATCAGAGGAGCAGGAAAACTGACATTTCGGGCTGAGATCCTTCTTCAGAAAATGGAGTTTTCACTGAACTAACAGTGTCATGTCAATATGTTCAATGACTGACCACCATCGTAACCAAATTAGAGAAATAAAACTTTTTGATCTATCAAGTCAGGCTTCACGCTGGAATCTGACTTATCCAGTGTTACCATCAGAAAGGATCATGACGTTTTATGCACTTTCAGAAAGGGTCACTGGTAGCAATTAATGGTGGGAAGTCAATCCAAGGGTACCAATCCCAATTGTAGTTCCTGAGCTGAGGATAGCTTAACTAACTATGCTACATTAATGATCTGGACAAAGGAACTGAGGCATTGTTGTTAAATTTGCAGGTGACACAAAGATAGTTGAAGGGGCTGGTAGTGTTGAGGAGGCAGGGAGACTGCAGAAGGCTAGGAGAGTGGGAAAAGAAGTAACAGATGGAATACAACGTGAGAAAGCGTGAGGTTACGCATTTTGGTAGGAAGAAGAGATGTAGACTATTTTCTAAATGGGGAAAACTTTGGAAATCTGAAACACAATGGGACGTAGGAGTCCCCAGTTCAGGATTGTCTTAAGGATAACTTGCAGCTTCAATTGGCTGTTAGGAAGCCATATGCAATATTAGCTTTCATTGCGAGAGGGCTAGAATACAAGAGCAAGGAAATACTGCTGAGACTGTATAAGGCTCTGGTCAGGCCAAATTAGGAATGTTCTGGTCAGTTTTGTGCCCCATATAAAAAAGGATGCGCTGGCTTTGGTGGGGGTTCAAAGGAGGTTCACAAAAACGTTCCTGGGTATGAACAGTTTATTATATGAAGAGCGGTTGAGGACCCTAGGTCTGTAATCATTGGAATTTAGAGAAAAGGTCGGGGTGGATTCTCATTGAAATGTACAGAATACTGAGATAGAACACAGAACATAGAACATAGAACAGTACAGCACAGAACAGGCCCTTCAGCCCACAATGTAGTGCCGACCATTGATCCTCATGTATGCACCCTCAAATTTCTGTGACCATATACATGTCCAGCAGTCTCTTAAATGACCCCAATGACCTTGCTTCCACAACTGCTGCTGGCAACGCATTCCATGCTCCCACAACTCTCTGCGTAAAGAACCTGCCTCTGACATCCCCTCTATACTTTCCTCCAAACAGCTTAAAACTATGACCCCTCGTGCTAGCCATTTCTGCCCTGGGAAATAGTCTCTGGCTATCAACTCTATCTATGCCTCTCATTATCTTGTATACCTCAATTAGGTCCCCTCTCCTCCTCCTTTTCTCCAATGAAAAGAGACCAAGCTCAGTCAACCTCTCTTCATAAGATAAGCCCTCCAGTCCAGGCAGCATCCTGGTAAACCTCCTCTGAACCCTCTCCAAAGCATCCACATCTTTCCTATAATAGGGCGCCCAGAACTGGATGCAGTATTCCAAGTGCGGTCTAACCAAAGTTTTATAGAGCTGCAACAAGATCTCACGACTCTTAAACTCAATCCCCCTGTTAATGAAAGCCAAAACACCATATGCTTTCTTAACAACCCTGTCCACTTGGGTGGCCATTTTAAGGGATCTATGTATCTGCACACTAAGATCCCTCTGTTCCTCCACGCTGCCAAGAATCCTATCCTTAATCCTGTACTCAGCTTTCAAATTCGACCTTCCAAAATGCATCACCTCGCATTTATCCAGGTTGAACTCCATCTGCCACCTCTCAGCCCATCTCTGCATCCTGTCAATGTCCCGCTGCAGCCTACAACAGCCCTCTACACTGTCAACGACACCTCCGACCTTTGTGTCGTCTGCAAACTTGCTGACCCATCCTTCAATCCCCTCGTCCAAGTCATTAATAAAAATTACAAACAGTAGAGGCCCAAGGACAGAGCCCTGTGGAACTCCACTCACCACTGACTTCCAGGCAGAATATTTTCCTTCTACTACCACTCGCTGTCTTCTGTTGGCCAGCCAATTCTGTATCCAAGCAGCTAAGTTCCCCTGTATCCCATTCCTCCTGACCTTCTGAATGAGCCTACCATCTGGAACCTTATCAAATGCCTTACTGAAGTCCATTGATGCCTGGATGGAGTGGACTTGGTGAAGATACTTCCATTAGAAGGAGAGACTAAGACTTGAGGGCACAGCCTAGGTGAAGGGATGACCCTTTAGAACTGAGATGAGAAATTTCATAGTCAGAAGGTGGTTAATCTGTGGAACTCATTGCTGCCGACCTATGGAGGCCAGATCATTTGAGTATCTTTAAGACAGAGATAGATACGTTACTGATTAGTAAAGAGATTAAAGGTTAAGGGGAAAAGGCTGGAGAATGAGAAACACATCAGCCATGTTTGTTTGGCAGAGCAGGGTGGGCTGAAAGGCCTAATTTTTCTCCTATATCTTACGGTCTTAAAACAAGAAATTGAGTTTGGGTCTTTTCTGGTTTATCCAAAGGTATTCAACATGATGTTGCAAATAGGTATGCAGCTATAGCAGGGTCTTCCCTAATGCCATACACCAAAAACAAAACCCAGTAGTCTGCTTTTTCTGTTGATTGTGGATATAAGTTCCAATTCAGTTTTGTTTTACTGGGTTACTGGGGGAATTAGGTATGTAATTTACAAACCCTTAAAATTCTAAAAAAATTATAACCATGGCTTGTGTCAAAAAATATTGCCTAGATCTTAGAGCACTAATTTGAGGAAAACTTGAATGTTTACATCTTTATTTGAATAGCTTTGTCTGTGAGGTATGCAATAATGGCTCTCAAAATGCTGTGGCATATCTGATCCAACATCATTTGCTTTAACATGTAATGCCAATGCTCAACTTTGTTTCCTTTGCTGATAAAATACTATGTGAGGACAATATTATGTCTCTTTTTAAAGAAATTAGATACTTCTTCATCTCCCTTTATGTTGAGTGAAAGGCTAATGCTTGATTTAAATTTCATTGTATTGAATAATGATTGCTTGCACATCCATAACATTGGTATTTGTCAGTCCTGTCACAATTTGATCCATTCCATTATTAAACTTGTTAAAGAAGGTAAAGGAGTCATTGTTGTTTACAAAGTCCTCTGTGTTGAGCCCTTCAGCAAAGGCCTTGTCAACCAGTTCACAGTAAGCAAATGCACCAGCTGCTTCCGTGGGCCCATCCTGTCCATCAGTCCCGGCAGTAAGAAAAATAACTTCATGCTTTGTAAGTAGATCTTGTGGAAACTTTGATTTTGCACTGTGAAGTTCCAACGCTACATGCAAGGCCAGCTCTTGATTTCGACCCCCTTTACCTTTACCCTGGAGTTGAACTGTAGTTTCACCCCCTGCCAAAAGGCAAATTGATTTCTTGGAACTCTGTGCCTCCTCCAACAGTTTCAAACAGCCGTCTAGTTGAAAGTCAGGAAGCTCCAAGTTTACGACCATCTGCAGGATCTCATCTTTCAGTTTGCTTACATGTACGTATTTTGAACTGGCAGCTGCCAGAACTGAATACGCATATCTAATCAAAAGACTGTACAATTTAGCCACAGTCCTGACATCTCCACTGACTGCAGTAGACAGGACATAAGTATTATAACCCAAGCTTTCTGATTTGTGTTTTGCTTCCTCTAAAGCAACTGCATTTGATCCCACAATAAAATTGCAAACATGAGCAAATGTTTGAATTTCCTCTTTGTCCACTTTCATGCTGGACTGAGACAGAACTTCTTTTACAGATTCTGGCATGGATAATAATAAGTTATATTTTGACAGTATCTTGTGACAGTCATCTTTGCTTTGTAAGTTAAGTACAGTTGGGCCACTGGCTATAAACTCCAAATTGTCGCCAATAATATCAGACATGATGAGACTCACCACCTGCCAAATAAAGAGTTATGTTTTATATTTCTCTATATTTCAATCTCTCATACATACAATCAAACCTGATTATAATACAAGATAACAAAGTGTGAAGGTGGATGAACACAGCAGGCCAAGCAGCATCTCAGGAGCACAAAAGCTAACATTTCGGGTCTAGACCCTTCATCAGAGAGGGGGATGGGGAGAAGGAACTGGAATAAATAGGGAGAGAGGAGGAGGCGGACTGAAGATGGAGAGAAAATAATATAATTTGGAGTCTTCTGTTTAAGTAAAATGTATTTAGAATCCTAAATCCAAAGATGATCTCAATTATTAATACAATTTCTAATCAAAAGTGCCTGTTGGTTATATATTGTAATGCTCTGACCTTTTTATTGAAGTAACAGTTACTAAGTGTGCACATATAAATACTGTCTGCTTATTGAACTTGTCATTAAATCATTTTGTAATCCATCCATCCATGGGTGAACACACTACGTGGTGTGGTACTGCGTCATACATTCCAGTTTTAATTCCTAAGTTAGGTGGTGTAGGTAAAGAGGTGGAAGGGCTACAAATAAGCTCAGCACTGATCAAACTACAAAGGAATAAACAAGATTTTAATTTCAGCTCTTGACTGCCACCTCCTCTGCCCTTACTGCAAGTACTACCCTGTGACTGTGACAAAATTACAGGACTGGTTTCTCTGCTCTTATGAGCTGTTTAGGTATGTCCAACGAGAATAATCACCTGGTTTAGGTATTCAAGGGCAGTCAGCACTCTGAATCACACCTAACTTTGACTAGGTATCTGACTGAAGGAGTGGAGGTTGGGGGTAGAAAATAGACTAAAAACCTTTCAGATTCAACTCTGCCAATTTCAAAGAAAGAGACATCACCTGTAGGGAAAGCAAGTGAAGTTTCAGACTGTATGGAAAGTACCTTTGAGAGATAAATATGACAAATCTTTGTGATTTCTGCACTTAAGTTACTGTGCCTAGTTTTGGCCACTGTACATAGTGAAGGATATTGAGGGTCTTGAAATTGTAACTAAGGCATCTCACTTATGGGAATATTCCAAGAGTTCGAATTGTCACTTGAACATCAAAGACATTGTGGGATACATGGTTTTAAAAAAATGTAAAAATCCTGGATAATTTACTTGACAGGGTGAACTAAATGAAGGTAAAGAATCAGGTTAGAAAGAATCAGAGCTTTTATTTTCACAAGGATTCATTGCTCAGTATTAGAATATCTGAACTTGTAGTCCGTTAATGAAAAATGTGAGTGACGGTATGTTCAGTGAGAGAGATCTAAGGTACCAATAAAAATGAGGATTTGTGAGCAGCAAACAAAAATCGTTATTTTTCAGATAACACGGTGTGAAGCTGGATGAACACAGCGGGCCAAGCAGCATCAGAGGAGCAGGAAAGTCTGACGTTTCGGGTCGAGACCCTTCTTCAGAAATGGGGGAGGGGGAAGGGGAATCTGAAATAAATAGGGAGTCAGGGGAGGCAGATAGAAGATGGATAAAGGAGAAGATAGGGTGAGAGGGGACAGACAGGTCAAAGAGGCGGGGTTAAAGCCAGTGAAGGTGAATGTAGGTGGGGAGTTAGGGAGGGGATAGGTCAGTCTGGGGAGGATGGACAGGTCAAGGAGGTGGGGTGGGTCTTGAGGTGGGAGGAATGGTTAGGGAGGCGGGGACTAGCTGGGCTGGTTTTAGGACGTGGTCAGGGTAGGGGAGATTTTGAAGCTTGTGAAGTCCACATAGGAACCCTGCAGCCCAAGGGTATCAAAGTGAAACATGAGATGCTGTTCCTGCATCTTTCAGGTGGCGTCATTGTAGCAATGCAGGAGAGCCCCAGGATGGACACTTCGTCCGGGGGGGAAGGAGTTGAAATGGTTCGCGACTGGGAGATGCAGTTGTTTGTTGCGAACTGAGGGGAGGTGTTCTGCAAAGAGGTCCCCAAGCCTCTGTTTGTTTCCCCGATGTAGAGGAGGCCACAAGGGGAACAGCAGATACAGTATATCACATTAACAGATGTGTAGGTGAACACCTGTTTGATGTGAAAAGTCTTCTTACGGCCTGGGATGGGGGTGAGGGGGGAGTTGTAGCACTTACTTTGGTTGCAGGGAAAAGTGCCGGGGGTGGTGGGGATGGAGGGGAGAGTGGAGTGGGAAAAATGTCTTTGGTAGTGGTGTCAGATTGCATTCTCCCTCCCCACTCTTATGTGCTTTTCAGAGGGACCACTCTCTCTGTGATTCCCTTGTCCGCTCCACACTCCCTTCCAGCACCACTACCCCCGGCACTCTTCCCTGCAACCGAAGGTACTACACCTTCCCCCTCACCCCCATCTCAGGCCCAAAGAAGACTTTTCACATCAAACAGGTGTTCACCTGCACATCTGTTAATGTGATATACTGTATCTGCTGTTCCCCTTGTGGCCTCCTCTACATCGGGGAAACTGAACAGAGGCTTGGGGACCTCTTTGCAGAACACCTACGCTCAGTTCACAACTAACAGCTACACCTCCCAATCGTGAGCCATTTCAAATCCCCCCCCAACTCCTTGGACAACATGTCCATCCTGGGCCTCCTGTATTGCCACAACGGCACCACCCGAAAGATGCAGGAACAGCACCTCATATTTAGTTCGGGAACCCTGCAGCCCAAGGGTATCAATGTGGACTTCACGAGCTTCAAAATCTCTCCTCCCCCGACCACATCCCAAAACCAGCCCAGCTAGTCCCTGTCTCCCTAACCATTCCACCCACTTCAAACCCCAGCCCCCATCTCCTACCCACTAACCTCATCCCACCTCCTTGACCTGTCTGTCCACCCTGGTCTGACCTATCCCCTCTCTAACTCTCCACCTACATTCATTTTCACTGGCTCCAACCCTGCCTCTTTGACCTGTCTGTCCCCTCTCACCCTATCTTCTCCTTTATCCATTTTCTATCCGCCTCCCCCGTCTCCGTATTTATTTCAAAATCCCCTTCCCTTCCCCCATTTCTGAAGAAGGGTCTCAACCCGAAACATCAAATTTTCCTTCTCCTCTGATGCTGCTTGGCCTGCTGCGTTCACCCAGCTTCACAGTGTTATCTCAGATTTGCCAGCATGGGCAGTTCCGACTATCTCTGTAACATCGTTATTTTTCAGCTGGAAATGCACATACAATATAAACTCAGGGGTAATTTCTCCCCCACATTCCCCTTATAATTCAGTAGCCAGTTGACCCTTCTGGTCTTGTCTGATATAAAAACAAAATGAGTATTTAAACATAATGGAACATCGATACAGCATAACTAAGCATTTCACCAGCTTCAAAATCTCCCCTCCCCGCACTGCATCCCAAAACCAGCTCAGCTTGTCTCTGCCTCCCTAACCTGTTCTTCCTCTCAACTATCCCCTCCTCCCACCTCAAGCCACACCTCCATTTCCTACCTACTAACCTCATCCCACTCGCTTGACCTGTCCGTCTTCCCCGGACTGACCTGTCCCCTCCCTACCTCCCCACTCTACCTATCCTCTCCTCTATCCATCTTCGGTCTGCCTGCCTCTCCCTCCCTATTTATTTCAGAACCCTCTCCCCATCCCCCTTTTCTGATGAAGGGTCTAGGCCGAACCGTCAGCTTTTGTGCTCCTAAGACGCTGCTTGGCCTGCTGTGTTCATCCAGCTCTACACTTTGTTATCACCAGCAGGGGTTACTTGCTGGGTGGGAGAGATGAAAAATTGGAATTTGCGCTTTGTAACATACTATGAAGTACTTATATACAGGAAAGATGTTGTGAAACTTAAAAAATTCAGAAATGATTTACAAGGATATTGTCACGGTTGGAGCGTTTGAGCTATACAGAGAGGCAGAATTGGTTATTTTCCCTGGAGGGTTGGCGGCTGAGTGGTAACCTTCTGGAGGTTTATAAAATCATGAGTGGCAAGGATAGAGTGAATAGCCAAGGTCTTTTTCACAGGGTAGGAGAGTCAAAACTACAGGACATAGGTTTAAAGTGAGAGGGGAAAGATTTAAAAGGGACCTGAGGGGCAACATTTTCATGTAGAAGGTGATGCGTATATAGAATGAGATGCCAGAGGAAGTGGTAAAGGCTGGTACAATTCCAACATTTAAAAATCATCTGAATTGGTACATAAATAGGAAGGGTTTAGAGGGATATGGGCCAAGTGCTGGCAAATGGCTCTAGATTAATTTAGGACATCTAGCTGGCATGGACAATTTGGACCGAAGGGTCTGTTTCTGTGCTGTCCAACTCTATGACCCTAGCCCCTTTATAACCTCTCAGAATCTCAATTGCTTTATGTAATGTAATAGCTATAATGTCGGAAAAGCAGAAGTCAATAGCAGAAATAACAGTATGACAATAACTGGATAATTGTTGAAGTGATGTTGGTTTACAGATAAATGTTATCTAAGCCATTGGGAAATACTTTGTAATCTCACAGAGATTTTTTTGCATCTATTTCTCACAAAAAGGACAGAAGCTCCGACAATGTGGCACTGGCCCAGTACTGTATTGGAGTGTCGTTCTAAATGATGTGCTAAGGACTCTGGTGGGACTTGAACGTGTAATCTGACACACAGCTGACATTTTGACTACCACTATTACAGATTAAGGCCAAAAATTGATCATAATCTCATTCAAGGTTTCACAATCAACACATTCAGGCAAGAAACAGAAAGGTTACAAACCTGTGCAGGATAGGCAGCCCTTGCCAAACCTCCACCCTTCAACACTGACAGCATCTTGCGCACTGTATTGAGTTCCTGAATTGTTGCCCCCTTAGCAGCAAGTTGTTTGGTCACATATTGTTTCTCCTCCAAAGTGATAGGGGGAATTGGAGCTGGCAATAAAGCTGAACCCCCACCTGAAGAAGCAGTATTTAAGTATTGTTACAGACCTGAACATGCCGCGTCATTAGCACACTATTATTGTGTGGCCTAATGCAAGCTTAGGCGTAAAGTTCACATAGGTTATGTTAGGAACTGGGGAAAAAAAAATCCTGCCTGAAACTAGTGGGCATGTGAACTTGCTCAGTAGGAAGTTAACTTGTGGCCAAACAGACTAGTGGAAACGGTTGAAACTTGTTGAAAATTATAATTATGATTTAAGATATTGAACAATGTTTGATTTTCCCTTTCTCGTGCAGGTAGGGGATAGAAAGGTTTGGTAAGCAGAATAGCCTTTGCTTGTTCCTTATCTCCTCATGTAACCTTGTGTCTGCAATTTTACAAACACGTAGTGCATGTGGGGCATGCCGAACTGAAACCAATATCCCCGGGAAGCGGGAAAGGAAATTACGTTGTGAGTCAAGTATTTCAGATACTTCTCCACAGCTGGCTACAAACAGAAGCAAATTACTACAGATATTGGACATCCGTTATCAAAGATCTGAAATCAGAATACGAATGCAATTTTTTTTTGTTTAAGCTCAGGACATTGAAAGAGCCAGAACCTGCACAGAGGGTGAATCCCAAGGAATTACAGAAACGTATTTAGTTAAGTATTTTGGGGTTACTGTTTAGCTAGTTTATTTATTTAACTGGTTCGTGTTTCTCATGTTAGTTAAGCAGTCACAAATCCCTTAAGCTAAACAAACGATACTTAATAACTGGAAGCCAATATAGTAGAATGGCTGGGACATCTCTATACACATCATACACTCTATGAGTTGTCTACAACACTTCATAAGTTCTGGAACATCACATATGCAGCCTTCACAACCAGTTGCTCCAGTGTTACTTGAGGGCACATGGTATTATTAGAGTGCACGTGCAAGAGAAAGAAAAGCCATTAGGCCCTCAGAAACCTGCTTTTCTATTTAAAAAGATTAAGACATGCTCCACGTCAATACATTTTCTTACCCTATCCCTACATTCTTCTGGTGTCCAAATATCTTATCAGTCACATCTTGAATATCCTCAGTGACTGAGCATTTACAGCCATCTGTACTAGATAACTCCAAAGATTCATGAACCTCTTGAGTGCATTTCTCCTCATCTCAATCTTAAGTGGCCAACTTGCTATCCCAAGACTATTAAGGGGGAAACAACAACTCAGTGTTTATTTTGTCAAGTCCTAAGAATGACAACTTTGTGGACAGTATGTTTCACTAAGGTTCACCAGGCTGATTCTTGGGATGGCAGGACTGACATATGAGGAAATACTGGAATCAACTAGGCTTGTACTGACTGAAATTTAGAAGATTGAGGGGGGAGGAATCTCATAGAAACATATAAAATCCTGATAGGATTGGACTCGCCAGCTGTGGGAAGAATGTTCCCAATGTTGGGGAAGACCAAGACTAGGGGTCACAATCCATTCTGGACTGAGATTTCCAACAATTACTTCACTTAAGAGTTGTGAAGGTTCCCTATTCATTCACAGGATGAGGGGGCGTCGCTAGCTGGGCAGCATTTATTACCTATTGCTAATTGCCCTGATGGCAGTTAAGACCCATCGGTGTGTGTCTGGAGTCACATGTAGGTCAGACCAGGTAAAGATGGTAGTTTCCTTTCCTAAAGGACATTAGTGAACCAGCTGGGTTTTTCAAGCAATAGACAACAGAATCACTGTCATCGTTCAATTCTCAATTCCAGAACTTTATTGAATTCAAATTCCACCATCTGTTGTGGTGGGATTCGAACCCAGGTCCCCAGAACGTTATCTAGGTTGCTGGATTAACAGTCCAGTTGATAATACCTTTTGGCCATCATCTCGCCCCCTTAAAAATTCCTGCAGGAAGCACCTACAGGAAGCTGTTAGGGCCAGTTCATTAGATATATTGAAGACGGAGCTGGATGTGGCTGTTGTGGCTAAAGGGATCAAGGGGTCTGGTGAGAAAGCGGGAATAGGATACTGAGATTGCATGATCAATCATGATCAAATTGAACGGGTGGTGCGAGTTTGAAGGGGCCTTCTCCTGCACCTACGTTTCCATGACCACCCTGTAGCTACAGAGTTTAAAAGATCAAACAGTGCAAGATTCCTTTAGGAATGTAGAGCCCAAAGAATGGTACTCAGTGCTGGGTAATAGTGCATGCAACAACACCTTTAGAAAGTACAGTCAGAAGATAATCCACAATACAGAGAAATTTGGCTGTAGGGAGAATAAGAAAGCGTCGAATGCAATATTGTGTCTTTAAAACTATAAAGTGCTCAAATAGCAACAACTAATTTTTCGATTCAACATGGTAAAATTTCCATGACTCAACACTGAGTTCAGCTATTTCGGATCACAACTCTTGTCCCTATTTTGGGCCAAGGCTGCTGGTGGCAATGAGTCACCTTTCTCATGTTTTTCTTCTTTACTTGTCTCAGTAGCATTTCATTTGACTTGTCCCATCATCCCTTACATCATTTATGGATGTGACTTTGCTTGCTGAGCTGGAAGGTTAGTTTTCAGACATTTCGTCACCATTCTAGGTAACATCAACAATGAGCCTCCGGTGAAGCGCTGGTGTTATGTCCCACTTTCTATTTATCTGTTTAGGTTTCTTTGGGTTGGTGATGTCATTTCCTGTTCTTTTTCTCAGAGGATGGTAGATGAGCTCCAAATCAATGTGTTTGTTGATGGAGTTCCAGTTGGAATGTCATGCTTCTAGGACACGCACGAGTATTCCTAGAAGCATGGCATTCCAAACGGAACACCATCAACAAACACATTGATTTGGAGCCCATCTACCATCCTCTGAGAAAAAGAACAGGCAATGACATCACCAACCCAAGGAAACCTAAACAGATAAATAGAAAGTGGGACATAACACCAGCGCTTCACCGGAGGCTCACTGATGGATGTTACCTAGAATGGTGACGAAATGTCTGAAAACTAACGTTCCAGCTCAGCAAACTCACATCCAGAACCTCAACCTGAGCTACAAATCTTCTCAAAACTCACTTACATCATTTATCTCTCCTGCCTTTCACTTATTCTCTCTCTCTCTCTCTCTCTCTCTCTCTCTTTCTCTCACACCCTTCCCTCCCTTCCTCCAGTGCTTTGTTTTATTATAAGCAGCGATCAGGTCCAGCACCCGTACAACAGATGGCACTGCATTAACTCAATAAAGACTCTAAGACAGTCATTTTATTCATTTTAGTAAATATTTGAAAACTTGAGTTTTGAGAAGATTTGTAGCTCAGGTTGAGGTTCTGGATGTGAGTTTGCTCGCTGAGCTGGAAGGTTAGTTTTCAGACGTTTCGTCACCATTCTAGGTAACATCATCAGTGAGCCTCCGATGAAGCGCTGGTGTTATGTCCCGCTTTGATGTAACCTAGAATGGTGACGAAACGTCTGAAAACTAACCTTGCAACTCAGCGAGCAAACTCACATCCAGATTTGAAAACTTTTCCAATAGCAGTGCAGTCAACCTGCCGTAGGAATGATGGATATTGATCTGTGCTAAACTGTAGCTGATGGATTAATCTCTATGGTCAATTAACAAGAGGATTTACGTACCTGAGATAAGCACAAACAGCAGGTCATCTGCAGCAAGTCCTTCCACCAAATGACGGATAGTGTTGGCTGCCTTTAAAGCATTCTCATCAGGGAGGTTATGTCTGGCTCCTTCCATTGCTTGTATTTTTGTATTAGGTTTTAAAAGCATGTCCCTGTGGAATTATCCAGAATGAAGCGGTTAAACAGTGCATGACAATATGACGTATTGAAGAACTGTACTACTTCAATTCATAGGCATTTGCAAAGCATAATGCAAATTCAAGTTTGGATTGTTTTCTCAATAAATAATTTCCTCCCTTTCCTGGAGGCTTTGATTCCTCTTGAACACAATTCATTGACCACAAGTACTTGGTCCAGGTAGACATCTTGAATATGTGAACCTTGATAGTGCCTATTAAACCATGAAGGGTATCACAACTATGATTACTTTCACTTAATCTTGATCTCAAGAGCAAGCAGCCAGCAAAGCCCATCTCCCATGAGTGGGAAAAATAACCATTCTTATTTCAACCACAGCTCCACTCAACATCAACTGCAACTTGATATGATCCTAGTTAAATTATGTTGTAATGAACTCAGGTACACTGAGTCCAATTCTAATGTTTCCATCGCTGGTATTGTTGCAATAATCTAACTCAGCACAAAGTGAGAAATCAAACCCATTCCTGGAATTCCCTCCCCAACGGCATTGAGTCAACCAGCAATATGTGGCCTGCAGTGGTTCAAGATGGCAACTCACTACCTCATGAAGGGCAACCAGGGATGGGCAATAAAATACTGCCCAGCCAGCGATGGCCATGTCTCACAACTGAATAAAAACAAAATGTAAGTTCTGCAAATTGAGTAATTCAGTTAGCTACTGGAGGAAACCTCATGCTGTTATTCTTCATTGTACTAAATATCTGAAGTGGAGGAATGTGCAGGGACTTGAGGAGTGAATGGGAGTGTATAGCAATGCATTATTTTTTCCTTATGAAAGTCAGCATGAATATAATTGGTTGAATACATTTTTTCCTGTAATCTAACAATGCTATGGTCTATTCTATGCTGTGCAAACCCCTTACAGTGGGAGACCAATTCTGTAAGTTTTGCACCTGTATAGCTATCAGACTTTAACTGCACAAACAATTATTGGATAGTACTTTTATTCATTCATGGGAGTTTGAGCATTGTTGGTCAGGTCAACACTTATTGCCCATCCCTGACTGCTTCAAGGTGGTGGTGGTGAGCAATGTTTCTGCAACCTTGTTCCATGTTAATTATTGTACATAAAATGGTTTACAAAAAGACTGGAACTGAACACCGCACTGAAAAAAAAAACACTGGCCAACCACAACATGAAATTTTAAATGGGAAAGTTGCTGGTGAGATGTCAACTGAGTAATTTGCTAGGCAGTTTTATGGGCACTTAACACTCAGTCATATTAAAAGCATTTCCTAATGGAGTTATCAAGAATGAAGTAGTTACACAGTGTGATTGTTGTGAGTTGTATTGACCAACTCCACCCTTTCTTCTCTTTTACATTTTCAAATGTATAATTTGAAATGCAAATCAATTTTTGATTTGCTTCTTCTCAACTAATTTCCTGGGTCCACAGTCACGTATAGGTCAGACTTTAATGAACCAGATGGGTTTTTATGATAATTTGGTTGTCTCACACTTACCATTACTGATATTAAGCTTTTTATTGCAGATATTAATGTAAATAATTTAATTTAAATTTTCCAGGTGCAATGCTGGACTTGAACTCATTTCTCCAGATCAATAGCCCAGCTTCCAGATCGCTGGTTCAGTAACTCAACTATCATACTACTGCGCTGGAGGTTAATGTTTTAACATTTGCAATTTCCAACATTTTACTACAGATTTAAACTACAACAGCGTCAATGTGATATGGTTTACTTTGCATTATTACTCTACCTACAGCATAAGTTGGAGTCTAAATCAGGAGTCAAGGCAGACTACATCAAACCTCCAGAGCCTTGACACTCAATTTACACGAGAAATTTAGCATTAGCTATGCAAATGATGGTATATTAGTTGCTTTATTCGTGGATTGTGCTGGAGTAAGGTCCATGATAAGGTACAAAAGTGAGTTGGAGAGGTCATATAGAGGTAGATCATTACACAAGACCATAAGACATAGGAGTGGAAGTAAGGCCATTCGGCCCATCAAGTCCACTCTGCCATTTAAATCATGGCTAATGGGCATTTCAACACCACTTCCCTGCACTCTCCCTGTAGCCCTTGATTCCTTTTGAGATCAAGAATTTGTCGATCTCTGCCTTGAAGGCATCCAACGTCCTGGCCTCCACTGCACTCTGTGGCAATGAATTCCACAAGCCCACCACTCTCTAGCTGAAGAAATGTCATCTCATTTCAGTTTTAAATTTACCCCCTCTAATTTTAAGGCTGTGCCCACAGGTCCTAGTCTCCCCGCCTAACGGAAACAATTTCCTAGCAACCACCCCTACTAAACCAATCTTGTAAGTTTCTGTTAGATCTCCCCTCAACCTTCTAAACTGTAATGAGTACAATCCCAGGATCCTTAGCCGTTCATCATACGTTAAACCTACCATTCCAGGGATCATCTGTGTGAATCTCCACTGGACACGCTCCAGGGCTAGGAGCAAGGACAAGGAGCAATATCCTCTTAGCATCTACCCTGTCAAACTATCAGAATCTTAGAAGTTTCAATAAGATAAACTTCTTGTCCTAAGATGGTGATTAGTTGTAGCAAAGTACGATGGTTATTGGGCATCCTCAGTACCATGCCAAAAGTCCCAATTTTCTTAAAAATCGGAGTGTAGTCAGTGTTGAAAAATAATTCAACAATTTCCAATTCTGACCTCACTCGATATGAACAATTAGCTAAGAGTCAGGTGCACAGACAACAGTCCAGCTATCAAAGAAGTACTGGGACCAACTGTAGCTCCCATTTTTCTCCCCCAGCTGAGGTTACTTAAATCAACAAGAGTAGAAAATGAATCTGCAATAACAATGATCAGAAAAAGTCTATTTCACACTGGACAACAAATTTACCAACTAAGTTATTTAAGCAATCCCAAAACTAACTGGTACTTTTCCTAGAGATAATGGGAACTGCAGATGCTGGAGAATTCCAAGATAATAAAACGTGAGGCTGGATGAACACAGTAGGCCAAGCAGCATCTCAGGAGCACAAAAGCTGACGTTTCGGGCCTAGACCCTTCATCAGAGAGGGAGATGGGGAGAGGGAACTGGAATAAATAGGGAGAGAGGGGGAGGCGGACCTTCTCACACACCACCCTACCAACCTCCGGATTCTCACACACCACCCTACCAACCTCCGGATACAACGCATCATCTTCCGACACTTTCGCCATTTACAATCCGACCCCACCACCCAAGACATTTTTCCATCCCCACCCCTGTCTGCTTTCTGGAGAGACCACTCTCTCCGTGACTCCCTTGTTCGCTCCACACTGCCCTCCAACCCCACCACACCCGGCACCTTACCCTGCAACCGCAGGAAATGCTACACTTGCCCCCACACCTCCTCCCTCACCCCTATCCCAGGCCCCAAGATGACATTCCACATTAAGCAGAGGTTCACCTGCACATCTGCCAATGTGGTATACTGCATCCACTGTACCTGGTGTGGCTTCCTCTACATTGGGGAAACCAAGCGGAGGCTTGGAGACCGCTTTGCAGAACACCTCCGCTCAGTTCGCAACAAACAACTGCACCTCCCAATCGCAAACCATTTCCACTCCCCCTCCCATTCTCTAGATGACATGTCCATCATGGGCCTCCTGCACTGCCACAATGATGCCACCCGAAGGTTGCAGGAACAGCAACTCATATTCTGCCTGGGAACCCTGCAGCCTAATGGTATCAATGTGGACTTCACCAGTTTCAAAATCTCCCCTTCCCCTACTGCATCCCTAAACCAGCCCAGTTCGTCCCCTCCCCCCACTGCATCCCAAAACCAGTCCAACCTGTCTCTGCCTCCCTAACCGGTTCCTCCTCTCACCCATCCCTTCTTCCCACCCCAAGTCGCACCCCCATCTACCTACTAACCTCATCCCACCTCCTTGACCTGTCCGTCTTCCCTGGACTGACCTATCCCCTCCCTACCTCCCCACCTATACTCTCTCCACCTATCTTCTTTACTCTCCATCTTCGGTCCGCCTCCCCCTCTCTCCCTATTTATTCCAGTTCCCTCTCCCCATCCCCCTCTCTGATGAAGGGTCTAGGCCCGAAACGTCAGCTTTTGTGCTCCTGAGATGCTGCTTGGCCTGCTGTGTTCATCCAGCCTCACATTTTATTATCTTGGTACTTTTCCTTCCAGTTTGATGTCTGTGATTGGGTTTGTTAGGGAAGGATTGGGACGGAGCATTACTGTTGAATAGAAAAGAAAAATCCACATGATTATTTTTGTAGTTTCTTACTCTTTTCCTGCCTCACAAAGAATCCTTTGAATGCCAAGAGGAATACTGATCGCTCCTTGGAGTAGATGGTCTCCCAAGATCTCTTCCATAACAGCTGCCATTCCCAAAACAGCCTTTCCAAATCCAACAAGGGAGACATTTTTATGGACAGGGAAGCACTGATTTTGTATCATCAACCTGTCTCCTTCTATACTAATATTCTTCTTCATCATGTTTTGAGGCAAAACGGCATTGATTGCTGCCTGAAAGATCTGCAGACCATGCTGCCGAAGGGCCATTTCTTTATTAATTACAGAAGCACTGTGAAGATGAAGCCTCTTTAGGTTCCAGGTCTTGTAAATGAGTCGATTGTTGGAATGAAGCCACAAGTATCTTCCAAATGCAGTGACCATCTTAACCACAGAGATTCATTGATTGCTGAATAATTTCATCCTGCCAGAGACCACATGGGAAGCCAGTAAGAAGTTATTCAGTTCTGCAGTGTAGCAAGCACAGACGCAGCATCAAATTAAACCTGTAGGGTAAATTCCACAAGAAATAGTTAGATCTGTAATTCTCCACAAACTGCTTCCTTATCTTCTGGTTTCCAAATTCTCATTCCAGTGTACTTCAAAAATTTATATTTCCAAATGTCATTTTTATTTCATTTATTTTAAAATCCTACAAGAAGTGTTAGTAAAGTATAAACAGGAGTGCAATTGACAACTAAGACTTTATTTGTATTTTAACGATTTATACCAGGTAGATTACTAACTAGTGACTTGTACCTTCAATTCTTATTTCACAGTTCCTGGATTAACAGGGTTCAGAGTTCATTCAGTGTTACTTAGTGACAAAAGAAATAATAATTAAACAATTGCAAGTGCCATAAGTATTATAAAATTAAAAATGTCTGTTTTCACGCCTTACTCGGTTTGGTTGATCTAGTTCATAAAGGCTTCAACATCTTTGTAAATTAAATAAAAATATTATCATAAATTAAGTAGAAATGCAATCATAAATCATTTTGTTCCAATTTTGCAAAATAATTCAACTTAATTTACATGCACCTGTCGTTCATTCCAACTTGAAGGAGCTCAATGGTCTTAGCAATGAAGGCCAAGGTATTTCAAAGAATTCAAGACTCTTCTCACACAGTGCTACTGCTGTTACCCCTGAACCAGGAGGCCTGGATTCAATTCCCACTTGCTCCAGAAGTGAGAGATATTTTTCTAACTTGACCAGTTAAGAAAAGAAATACACAATCTGAAGAGATAGTAGGAACTGCTGATGCTGGATAATCTGAGATAACAAGGAGTAGAGCTGGATGAACACAGTAGGGCAAGCAGCAGAGGAGCAGGAAAGCTAGCGTTTTGGGTCGAGACCCTTCTTCAGAAATTCTGCCTAGCCTGCTGTGTTCATTCAGCTTCACACCTTGTTATCTCACACTATCTGAAGAAGAGTCTTTAACAGCGATCTTGTGGCATAGTCCCTATCTCTGTTCTGGAAAGTCTGGGCTTAAGTCCCAGACGTTCCAGATATGTTGTAACATATACAAACACATTGAAATAGATATTCTCTAATCAAAGAATTACAAAGAACAAGCCATTCAGAAATTATGTTCCATTCAAATTGCTCCCTCTCCTAAATTAATCCTATTTACATATTCTTTTGTTCCTTTATTCCTCATCCAGTTTTCTCAAAATAAAGGAACATGCTGTGACACGAATGAAGTCTTATGGCACTGTGGATAGCGTCTCTAAGCCACTGAGGTTGAGTCCCACTACAGTACTTGAAGGACAAGAAAGGTCCATACGTCGTGCATCCAAACAGGTTAAGTATCGATCTGAAAATCCTTTCAATGAGGAAATAAGACTAGGAGAGATTTCTAGTCAGTCATGCAATGTAAAAAACACCAGTGCCTTCACCATTACAATCTAGAATTACAGACTGCAACATATACATAGAAATGTATATGCTATTTGAAATCTCTGAATGAGCTCTAACTGACTACCATGACATTGTGGTACTCTCAGTTAAAGGCAGTTTCCAGATGGTTGCAATGGAAAACAAAAGTTGATTCCAATTTACCACAAAAGATAATTCAGAAAAGGAATATATTCAGCTTTACAAGTAGAAGAGGAATGTCTAGGAAAATTAGCAAGTGAACATTGCTTCGATAAAAAGGACTGAAGAGAAAGCAAACAGCACAAGCCACTGACTCCTTGCTATGCATGGAACTTGTGTCTCCTTCAAGCTGGAGTGAGCAATAGGTGTATGTAGATTAAGTTGAATGATTTGTAAAATTAAAACAAAATGACTCATCATAATATTGTTCCTTATGATATTTCTGCTTAATGCGCAAAGCTGTGAAAGTTATTCAATGTTCCAACTATAATTTTGTTTACATTTTAACAATGTAAAGATATGTATTTTTACAAAGACTTTCAAGATCTTATGTCATCCAAAAGCAGTCAATTAAGTCGTTTTGAATTGCAGTCACTGTTCAAATGTAGGAAAATAGTGCAAGTTGTTGTTAACATTCCCTTATATTGCAGGGACATAAAGAGAGGTTGCAATTGGTGCAAATCTGAACATTTTAAATATTTTTGGAATATGTAACCTGTATTCTATTAAATTAATTTATCAGTGCAACAAGCATACAGTAAGACAACAACCAGACAAAGGTGATTACACTTGTTGAGTTAGGACAATGTAGATCAGTTGTTGCATACCATATTCAGTGAGCTTACTGCTGTTCATTCAACCACCACCATAAGAGATGTGGACTGTCTCCAATGCCAGTGCATCTTTCTTTCGATCATGGGCCCAAAATTGTTCACAATATTTCAACTCTGGTAAAACTCGTGCCTTGTATAGTTTTAACAAGGCTTCCCTTTTTGTTAATATTCTATTTCCTTTGAAATAAAGGCCAATATTCCATGTGCCTTCCCAATGACCTGTGTGTATGCTAGCTTTTAGTGATTTTTGTACAAGGGCTGTACTGGTCATGGCATTTTATAAGATGTTCAGTGGTCACAAAGCAAATACATACATTTAAATAAAATTTAAATTGATAAATTTGTAAAATACAAGAACAACACAGATCAAAAAGATTTATTTGAAGGTCTTACACTGATATGTGTGGCTGTGAATCCACAAGACGGCATAGTTTAGGATAATGAAAGGCTCAAAGTGTTGAAGGCACCAGGCATCTCAAGTAATAGCAGTGCATGAGTAATCTGAGATAATGGGAACTGCAGATGCTGGAGAATCAAAGATAACAAAGTGTGAGAGATAATGGGAACTGCAGATGCTGGAGATTCCAAGATAATAAAATGTGAGGCTGGATGAACACAGCAGGCCAAGCAGCATCTCAGGAGCACAAAAGCTGACGTTTCGGGCTTAGACCCTTCATCAGAGAGGGGGATGGGGGGAGGGAACTGGAATAAATAGGGAGAGAGGGGGAGGCGGACCGAAGATGGAGAGTAAAGAAGATAGGTGGAGAGGGTGTAGGTGGGGAGGTAGGGAGGGGATAGGTCAGTCCAGGGAAGACGGACAGGTCAAGGAGGTGGGATGAGGTTAGTAGGTAGCTGGGGGTGCGGCTTGGGGTGGGAGGAAGGGATGGGTGAGAGGAAGAACCGGTTAGGGAGGCAGAGACAGGTTGGACTGGTTTTGGGATGCAGTGGGTGGGGGGGAAGAGCTGGGCTGGTTGTGTGGTGCAGTGGGGGGAGGGGATGAACTGGGCTGGTTTAGGGATGCAGTAGGGGAAGGGGAGATTTTGAAACTGGTGAAGTCCACATTGATACCATATGGCAACCAGCTTGTAACTGATGTCCATTTCAAGCCCACCGACTCCCACAGTTACCTAGAATACACCTCCTCCCACCCACCCTCCTGCAAAAATTCCATCCCCTATTCCCAATTCCTCCGCCTCCGCCGCATCTGCTCCCACGATAAGACATTCCACTCCCGCACATCCCAGATGTCCAAGTTCTTTAAGGACCGCAACTTTCCCCCCACGGTGATTGAGAACGCCCTTGACCGCGTCTCCCGCATTTCCGCGACACATCCCTCACACCCCGCCCCCGCCACAACCGCCCCAAGAGGATCCCCCTCGTTCTCACACACCACCCTACCAACCTCCGGATACAACGCATTATCCTCCGACACTTCCGCCATTTACAATCCGACCCCACCACCCAAGACATTTTTCCATCCCCTCCCCTGTCTGCTTTCCGGAGAGACCACTCTCTCCGTGACTCCCTTGTTCGCTCCACACTGCCCTCCAACCCCACCACACCCGGCACCTTCCCCTGCAACCGCAGGAAATGCTACACTTGTCCCCACACCTCCTTCTTCACCCCCATCCCAGGCCCCAAGATGACATTCCACATTAAGCAGAGGTTCACCTGCACATCTGCCAATGTGGTATACTGCATCCATTGTACCCGGTGCGGCTTCCTCTACATTGGGGAAACCAAGCGGAGGCTTGGGGACCGCTTTGCAGAACACCTCCGCTCAGTTCGCAACAAACAACTGCACCTCCCAGTCGCAAACCATTTCCACTCCCCCTCCCATTCTCTTGATGACATGTCCATCATGGGCCTCCTGCAGTGCCACAATGATGCCACCCGAAGGTTGCAGGAACAGCAACTCATATTCTGCCTGGGAACCCTGCAGCCATATGGTATCAATGTGGACTTCACCAGTTTCAAAATCTCCCCTTCCCCTACTGCATCCCTAAACCAGCCCAGTTCATCCCCTCCCCCCACTGCACCACACAACCAGCCCAGCTCTTCCCCCCCACCCACTGCATCCCAAAACCAGTCCAACCTGTCTCTGCCTCCCTAACCGGTTCTTCCTCTCACCCATCCCTTCCTCCCACCCCAAGCCGCACCCCCAGCTACCTACTAACCTCATCCCACCTCCTTGACCTGTCCGTCTTCCCTGGACTGACCTATCCCCTCCCTACCTCCCCACCTACACCCTCTCCACCTATCTTCTTTACTCTCCATCTTCGGTCCGCCTCCCCCTCTCTCCCTATTTATTCCAGTTCCCTCCCCCCATCCCCCTCTCTGATGAAGGGTCTAGGCCCGAAACGTCAGCTTTTGTGCTCCTGAGATGCTGCTTGGCCTGCTGTGTTCATCCAGCCTCACATTTTATTATCTTATAACAAAGTGTGAAGCTGGATGAACACAGCAGGCCAAGCAGCATCTCAGGACCACAAAAGCTGACGTTTCGGGCCTAGACCCTTCATCAGAGATGGGGATGGGGAGAGGGTTTTGAAATAAATAGGGAGAGAGGGGGAGGCGGACCGAAGATGGATAGAGGAGAAGATAGGTGGAGAGGGGATAGGTCAGTCCGGGGAGGACGGACAGGTCAAGGAGGCGGGATTGGGTTAGTAGGTAGAAAATGGAGGTGTGGCTTGAGGTGGGAGGAGGGGATAGGAGAGAGGAAGAACAGGTTAGGGAGGCAGGGACGAGCTGGGCTGGTTTTGGGATGCAGTGGGGGGAGGGGATGAGCTGGGCTGGTTTTGGGATGCAGTAGGGGAGGGGGAGATCCCAACTCATCCCCTCCCCTCCACTGCATCCCAAAACCAGCCCAGCTCGTCCCCGCCTCCCTAACCTGTTCTTCCTCTCACCTATCCCCTCCTCCCACCTCAAGCCGCACCTCCATTTCCTACCGACTAACCTCATCCTGCCCCCTTGACCTGTCTGTCCTCCCCAGACTGACCTCTCTCCTTCCCATCTCCCCACCTGTAATCTCCTCCCCACCTATCTTCTCCTCTATCCATCTTCGATCCGCCTGCCCCCTCTCCCTATTTATTTCAGAACCCTCTCCGATGAAGGGTCTAGGCCCGAAAAGTCAGCTCTTGTGCTCCTGAGATGCTGCTTGGCCTGCTGTGTTCATCCAGCTCCACACTTTGTTATCGTGCATGAGTAATCTCTTTATTTTACTATTGTCATTCCACTGGAAAAAATTACTTCACTTCTATATTGTTAGGCCATAAAAATCTGCTGTTGTGTCACATTTCAGGATCCTTGACTCTAAGAATACAAACTTAAATACATGTAATAGGTATAAAGACAATACTAATCACAAGAAAAAATACTAGGGAAACTTAATGGAGTTAAAACTAATAAGTTCCTTAGACATGATAGGATGTAGAGGTTCAGATTTTAATGGCTTGGATGAGGAAAGTTTGAGAATGAAAGAAAAATAAATGCAAAAGAAAGTGGAATATGGGAAAATGTGAGATTATGCACTTTTGCAGAAAGCACAGAGAAGCTGAATATTATTTAAATAGAAAAGCACAGAGGGATTTGGGAATCAATGTGCAAAAAAAATCACTAAAAGCTAGTATACATTCAGATAACAAGGAAGGCATAGGGAATGGTGGGTTTTACTTCAAAAGAAATTAAAGATAAAAGAAAAGGAAGCCTTGTTAAAACAATACCAGGCACTAGTCAGACCACAGCTGAAATTTTGTGTACAATTTTGAGCCCATTATTGAAAGATAGATATACTAGCATTGTCGGCAGTCCACAAAAGGTTGACTAGGTTGGAATGTGTAACCTGTATTCTATTAAATTAATTTATCAGTGCAACAAGCATACAGTAAGACAACAACCAGACAAAGGTGATTACACTTGTTGAGTTAGGACAATGTAGATCTGGATTTGGGGGCGGGGGGGGGGGGGGGAAGACAGTCTTAGGAGGAGAGGGTGACTCGGCTGGGCCTATATACACACTGGAATTTAGGAGAATGAATTGCAATGTTACTGAAACATACAAGATTCTTAGGGGGCTTGACAAGACAGTTTGTTCCCCTTGTGGGGGGTATTTAGGACCAGACAGCATAATGTCAGAATGAGGACTGCCCTTCTAAAACTGATGAAAAGGAATTTATTCTCTCAGAAGGTAGTGAATTTGTGTATTTTTTCTTGGCACACAGGTGTAGAGGAGGCTGGGTCATTAGGTGATACTTAGGCCCACGGATTGCTCAGGTCCTTGGATCAATTTCAAGATGGGCTTAGTTAATTGACCTCAATATGAACAGACAGCTGCTGAACTGATATAGAGAGGAAACATCAATCTAGACTTTGATTCTAATTGTAATCCAACTGCTGGTCAGCATTAACAGATTTTCGTGAAAGAGTTCTTGTGGCATAGTGTGAAAATCCCTGTCTCAGGACCAGACACCTAGGTTCCCTGTCAAAGATGTCACATAACATGTCCAAACAGGGGACTGACTGAACATAATTGTTGAATGTTTGTGAATTTGGACTCAGACTTGGTTCTGCTATTCAAACTGTTTGCCAATTTCATTGTCCTAGCTTTAATGCAAAGACAGTGCACAGGAATAAAGGAGGAAGCCACTCAGACCCTTGGTCAAATCTGACTATTTAGTTCTAATTCTAATTCTATCTCAGTCAATTCCATAAACTCTTACCTTCACCAAATAAAAACGTCATTTTAGCATTAGCATTTACTGAGAATAACTGACAGGCACTGGAGAGCTGATATCAACACCTAGTACCCAGTTAGGGGCATTACCTTTAGGGTGGGCAGGAGAGAAGAAAATTGTTGCGGGTGTAGATTAAAAATTTGAAAGGGAAGTACTGAAATCTCATTGGCTACCTTACTTCACTTCTTCAGATCAACAATTAAAAAGTCTCAAAAAATCAAATTGCTCAAAAAGTAAATTCAGAGTTGCTTCCGACAATCTAATTTATTATTTCATACCGGTAGAAGGACATAGCAGATTAAGAAAGGGACCATAATTACGAAATAACAGGGCACAGAAATATCCAACCGAGATGAGTGATAATCTCTTGCCAAATCAAAAGTTAATTATTAATAGAATACCGGTCACCACTGGAATGTTAATCTTTTTTGGAAAACAATCCTGACCCCAAGTTGTCCTGACTTCTTTTCGACACAAAACAGCGAGCTCGACGTTTAAAAGTTGCCACTGGACTTTTAAAGTTGCCAGGTCTTGATGATAAAGGGATTTTGAAAATTTAGCACCTGGGTGTCAGTTAAGTGTTATCTTCGCTTTCAGCCTCACCTTGCGCTCCAGTCTGGAAACTCTCCTTTTCTAGTATCAACCGCTACACTTGGACAATGTGGAACTGAGGCGCAGGGCGATTTGCAGGAGCAACTAACCCCTTGATCAATGCTCTTAACTTTGGTCCAGCGATGGCCGGCCTTTATCGGCGAAACTGCACCGGACAGAGAGGCTGTCGGCTCATGTGTGGAATGATAAGCGTTGGACAGGCATGCCCTGCCCCTCCTCAATCGCAACACTTCTGTGTTCTCCCCAGCTCCTCCTCTTCCCACCCACCCACTATCTCTACTACTACTTCCCTCACAGCGGTTTACGAAGCAACATTATTTAGTTATTAAAAGTTGCAGAGAAGATGGATCATGGTTGGGGAGGAGAAGGGCGTGGGCGTGAGACCAAATGAATATGCGGTACCCAGTACAATGAAGCACGGGAACAGGACCTTCAGTCCACCAGGATACCATTCTAAATTAAACCTAAAATATTCTTAATTCTGTAGTAAATGAGGACTAATCATTTGTAAATCCTGTTCACGGATCAAGAGCCAAATGGCACAGAGTTAGCTCATGTTGACACTGCTACTTATCATTGCTTTAAGGGCAGATAAAAGGCACTAGTATAGTTTGGTGGTTTGTTGGTCAGCATTGATACGGTGGGCTGAAGGACCTGTTTTTATGCTGTACGATTCTATGAGAAACAGCACTCATACAAGTGTGTGGTTAAGGCAATGTTTCCAAAACTTTTCTTTCCCACTGTGACCCTTGAAATTGTCAAGAGCAGGAAAAAGGCCAGTGATATAGAGGTGGGGAGTTTGAAATTTGCAAAGTTTCATTCAACTTGTGAACCCCATTTGGTGTCCTGGACCCATGCCCTCACTTTGGTAAGCCCTTGGTTACAGACTGCCATCCAGAGTGCTGGAGACAGGTTCAATCAAGCCATCCACTTCGGGATCATGGTTACCTGAAATGGAAGGATGTCAGGGCTGTGCAGAGAAGGCCAGAGGGGAAGAGTGGAAATAGCACCAGGGGAATTTCTTCTTCAGAGAACTAGCACAGACATGATAGGCCAGTTGGCTTCCTCCTAAAATGTAGTTGTTATGTGAATTCATAAGGAGTTCAGAATGTTTTCTTTTATCCAGGCAGTGATATTGGATCACACCATCACAAGAAATAATTTGAAGTGAAAGTTAAGAGCAAGTTGTATTTACATGGAAGCTAAATACACAGGTGGGAGACAGAAATGGAAAGGCATGTTCATTGGGTTAAATGGATTCAATTGGGAGGAGATTTTCATGAAGTATTAATGCTGGCATGGACCAGTGGGCACGATGGCCTGTTTCTCCTCTTCATATTTGTCAATCAGCACAACACTAGGATATTCAATCCTTCTTGGTGTCCCAGTTGTCTAATAGGACATTTTTCTGTACTGTAAATTCTATGTAAAAGTAAATATCAAGCGGTTCAAGGAGATAAAATATGACAGAGTAGATAGAGAAAATTTATTCTCTGTTGCAAGCAAATCATTAAGAATAATTCATTGATTTTAAAAAGTTGACAAAGATATGGAGAGGTAATGAGAAAATGTTTTTCATGCAGAATGTTAGTAGAACCTGGAATCGTCTACTTGAAAAATTGGTGCTAGCAGATTCTAACAATAATGTTAAAAGAGATTTGGTCGAATACTTGAGAATGTCGAACTAGCAGGACAGATAGAAAAAAAGCAGGGGCAGGGATGGGAGGAAAAGTGAGGCATGATGGGCCGAATGGTCTTCTTCTGTGCTGTAAATTTTAAAGATTCTATTACATGCAATAAACTGGAAATAGTGGAAACACAGAACAAGGTAGGCAGCATACTATAGAGAAAGAAAGTTAAAGTCTGAAGTGAATTACATTGTGTTAGGATTTGGAAAATCGAGAGGTGGAGCAGGTTTTAAACAATCTCAAGGACAGGACAGTTTGCAGGAGATGCTGGAATACTGCTAACTACACCAGGCTAGCAATCCGTAGGCCCAGGTTAATGCTCTGGGAAACACAGGTTCAAATTATACCGTGCCAGCTGGTGGAATTTATATTCAGATTATTCAAAATAATTCTGTACTATATAAAGAATATGACAACTATTTCCAATTGTTGTAAAAGCCAATCTGGTTCAATAATGCCCTTCAGGGAGGGAATTTGCCATCCAGTGAGACAAAAGAGAGGCAGGAGACGTGATTAGTTTGGATTTCCAGAAGGTCTTCAACAAGGTGCTGCACTGAACACCGCTCAATTAGATAAGAATCGATGTATTAGGGTCAAGGTATGGACAGAAGATCGGCTGGCTGGCTGAAGGTAGAGAATGGAGAAAAAAAGGTGTCTTCTCCAGGATGGCGGTCAAAGACTAGTGGAATACTGCAAGCATCAGTGTTGGGATCACACTATTCATATTATACATTACTGATATGCATTAAGGAACTGAGGGCATTGTTGCTAAGTCTGTAGATAACACAAAGACAGGGACAGGTAGTGTTACAGAAGCAGGGAGGCTGCAGAAAGACTTAGGCTAGCAGAGTGGACAAAGAAGTGGCAGATGGAATGCAATGTGGGAAAGTGTTAGGTTATATATTTTGGTAGGACCAATAGAGGCACAGACCATTTTCTAAATGGGGAAATTTGAAGCAGTAAGGGACTTAGGAGTCCGTATTCAGAATTCTCTTAAGGTTAACATACAAGTTCATTTTGGTAGTTAGAAAGGCAAATGCAATGGCAGCATTCAGTTCGAGAGGACTAGAATACAAATGCAGAGATGTACTGCTGAGGCGAAATAAGGCTCTGACCAGACCACATTTGGAAGCAGTTTTGAGTCCCAAATCTAAGGATGTGCTAATCTTGGATGAAGTCTAGGGGATATTTACTAGAATGATTCCAGGAATGAACAGCTTGTCATTTGATGAGAGTTTGAGAACTCTGGGTCTGTACTCAATGGAATTTAGAGGAATGAGATTTGAATCTGATTGAAGCTTGCAGAACACTGAGGGGGCTGGATGGTGTGGATGTGGAGAAGATATTTCCAATGGCAGTAGAGTCGAGGACCCAATGACACAGCCTCAGAGTGAAGGGGTGATTCTTTAGAGCTGAATTGTGGAGGAATTTCTTCAGCCAGAGGGTGGAGAATCTACGGAACTCGTTGACACAGGAGGCTGTGGAGGCCAAGTTATTGAGACAGAGATTTGAGACAAGTAGACATTGGTTCTTGATTTGTAAGTAGATCAAAGGTTAAAGGGAAATGGCAGAAGAATGGGTTTGAGAAACATACCAGCCATGAATGAATGGTGGAGCCGACACAATGGGCTGAATAACCCAATTCTGTTCCTGTATCTCACTAAATCATGGTCTTATCTGGTCAGGTCTAATTGTGATTCTAGACAAACTGCAATGTGGTTCAATCTTACCTGTCCTCTGAAATTATCAATGAAACCATTCCATTCAACGGTAATTAGAGATGGCAACAAATGCTTACCAGAGATATCCACTTAGTAAGAACAAATAAAGAAAAATTATAAGGTGAGCAAAGAACAAAATTCATATTTGATATGGTAGCAAGGAGAGTTTAAATAACAAAAGAGATTGTGACGCAGGTAAAAGGGGTGACAATGGCTTTGACCTGATAAAAGATGCAAAATGTGTAACTAGAAAAGCTCTAAATGGAAAAATACAGAATCATCGCTTATGGATGTCATTTAAAATAATGCGGTTAAGTTTATAATCTGAAATTGATGAACTCAGTGCTAAATCCTGAAGGCTGTAATGTAACTTGATGAAAGATGAGCTGTTCCTCAACGTCACGTTTGAACTTCATAGAAAAGTCATGAGATCTCCAAACAAGATAATGTTAGAAATGGGCCAATGTAGGAAACTGAGGTCAGTGTTCAAGTGGAGAATCAAAACAAATAAGTCACATTGCAGGTGAGAGCATGCATATTGCTTGAAAGAGACACATGTAGCTGAAGCTTTTTATCATGTGCACTCATCAAGACAAATGCAAAAATGCCACACGTCAAATGATGTTCATACGATAGGGGAAGGATTGGTTGGCAAGCTGATTTCAGTTGGTCAAATGGTGACATGAGGGGGATGCAAATGATGAACAAAAGCTCTAATGAAAGGAATCCTAAAATAAAGCGTTAAAATAACAAAAGGGAGGAAAGTGTGCAAAATGGAAAAAGAGAATCATCACAGACTGGCCATCCAGTGGAACCGCCCTTTAGCAAAACAGCGACCGACTCAACTCCAGCACCTTGAACGCACATGCGCTGCAAGAGTAGAGCCGTATCTCCCTGACAACCAGGACTGGGCTTTATGGGTAATATCATGCCGCAGACCAAAATGTTGGCTGACGTCATGGTCATTTGCCAGTGGGTGGGTTTTGAAGAAGATGGCAACGGTCATGAGACACCGCCTCCGCCGCCGGGTTGTCATGGAGACGACGGGGGCGTTGACACATCATCTCCATAACGACCGAGGGCGGGGGATTAGGTATTATGGGTAGCGGCGCGTTCGCGCCAACCGCGGCTTGGTATCCACAATGCCCCGCGGTTAGGGTGAAGGGCTGTCGCTTTTGAGTCTGGGTCGTGCGCCGCCATTTTAGTCGTGTTTAAATATCGGAGAAAGAAAAAAATACACAAAACTCTCTCCCCTCAGATGCTCAAAAGAAAAAATTAAAGGCGCATCTCGCAGCTTTTTTTTAAAGAAACCGTCCTATTCCTCCCATCTGTAAGCCCCTCCCTGCACCACCGAGCAAAGAAGAACGAGATGAAGCTGACGGATAATGTGCTGCGCAGCTTCCGAGTGGCTAAGGTATTCCGAGAGAACACAGACAAGATCAACTGCTTCGATTTCTCACCCAACGGAGAGACGCTCATCTCCAGCAGCGATGACGACTCCATCGTTCTTTACGACTGCCAGGAGGGCAAGTGAGTACTTTCACCGCCCCCCCCCCCCCCGCTCTCATTTCAGATCAAAAAGACCCTCCCCTCTCTGGGAGGCCTAGAAATCCCGGCCTTGATTTTCACAAAAGACCCTGAGCTCGGGTTGCGTTGCGCGGTCAGGAGAGAGAGAGTTGGGGGCTGATTGCAGAGCCAGCCTGCGGCGAGGAGAAGCTGGAAAGTAATCAGTTGCCTTGGATTATTAACTGGATTTAGGAAGAGGGCAGTCTCACGTTGGAGGCGGGAAATAGTGATCTGCAACACGATGTTCTGGGTTCAGACCGTCGTCTGTGGTGATCACTAATAATGTCTCTTCGATATGCTTCGTAGCGAAGAGTGCATCTGTAGGATTTCTTTCCCAAATGTTGCAGATAACAGCCATTCAAGGTGGAAATCGTAGCCAAACAAATCACGATGTTAGTAGCCTACCTCGATGCAGAGCACATGCGCTCAACATGCTACAGTTGAGGCAGACACCTTGCATCTGTTTACCGTGTAATTCAGTAAAGTTAACCAGACTTTTATAAATCCATGTAATAAATCCGTAAAGCTGGCACTTAGTGTGACCCAAAATCTGTGCACAGTTTAGGTCTTGTGGTGGAATGTGTAGCGCTCATGTCTCTGAGTTAGAGCTCTGGATTCGATTTCTATCCGCGAACTTTTGATATGTCTGGATTAAGTCCTGTCTGTCCTGGAGATGTGCCATTGTGTGTCAGAACAAGTTGTTTAGCAAACTGCAAGAGAATATGGGCTAGTATAGTGTGGTGTGGTGTAGTGCCACTGTGTCTGGGCCCAAACGTCTAGATTCAAATCCTACAAAAGTGTTACATAATTTTATTCATCCTGTTTAGATATATTATTTTAGAATTGTAACTTGATGGAGAACAAAGACGCATCAATAATGAATTTCAGAATTTAGGCCCTAAATAGCTGAAAGCATAGCCATTCAAGTTTTGAAGAAAATATACATAGTAGATCTGAGAAATGGAAGGGACAAGATTGTAGAATGGTTACCACATAAAGGGGAACTATTTATTTATATTTTAGTGCCCTAGATGCTGTTTTTCATGAGAGATGTAGTTTAAGTCTTTTTGAAGAAAATTGACTTGTATTTGTTTTTGCCTTGTATTCTTTGCATTGTGTTTTTCCTGTGACAGAGTTTTGTGGTCACTAGACTTCAGTATGTAAATCTCAACAGTAAGTGTTGGCAGGTTAATCCATTATTACAGGTGGCCTCAGTTGAGTATGTTATTGTTGTTCTTTATTGTCCCTCCATGCTGATTTCCAGCCTGTCGCAGCTAATTCTGTAAAATTGATGTGTAGCCTTATATTAATTTGAGTAATTCAGTTTATAAAATAAGTGTCATTCTGATAGAGAGCTCTGAATGTTATCAGGATATCTGAGTTACATTTTAAAGTAGTAAATTGTTTGATCGTCTCCGACTAAGGTAGAGGATGTCATAACTGCTTCAGTACCTGTTGAGCTGTGTGGTTGGCACTGAGTATGATGTAAGAGGTTTGCAATTTCCTTGTTTTCTCTTCACAGTAATGATGCATGTGGTTTGTGATTTTTGTTGGTGTCGCTGTTACTGAAAATCAGGTCAGCTAATGAGTCAGTAAGTCATAAGGTGTCCTTTAGTTGACCTAGTTTATTTCCTTTTTATGGATGGTCTTGTAACCAAGCCGTAGTGTTTCTGATTCTGGGTCAGAGGTATGTCAAAAACATGCCTGAGCAGGTCCATTTTCTTGTGGTCAAGAAAATACTTGACTGTTTTAACAAAGGACAGCATTATATGTCAGTTAGTTAATCAGTTACATACAGAAGCATGCATCGATGATTTTGTTGCCTTTTCTGATATTTGGGCATGACTACATAAGGGAGGCCTTGAAACTAGACAACAGTAAAATTTGGAAAGAACAGTTATGTGAACTTCTCTGCAACAGTGTGTTGAGGTTAAATTAGACATCTTTTCTGATAAAACTTAACATCACTTAATGTAATTTCTTTCTTACCTGTCAGACCAAAGAGGACACTGTACAGTAAGAAGTATGGGGTAGACCTGATCAGATACACACATGCAGCGAATACAGTGGTTTACAGCTCTAACAAAATCGATGGTAAGTTAGCTTGTGTTGTACAGATCTCCAGCTGTTTAGTTTCTCTTGCTGTGAACTTCTCCAAATCTGGGACATCCTTTGCATCTCTGCAGAATCAGGTTGTGGTGTAAAGTTTGTATTTATCTGTTACCAGTACATTAACAGTTTTTATAGAATTAATGTTTTGCCAGTTTAACACAACAATAGTTTGTAACTTTTTATTTTGTTTGTTTGGAAGTCTCGCCACCTCTTAAAACATATTTGATCCTTTGTTCTCAGTTTGCCATTGTTTTGGCTGCCTTTATAATTTTTCTAAAACTTTAGACCTGCCTGTCAAATTGCTGGGGGACCAATGTGTATTTGCATTTGCAGTTTGGTTTTGAAAGCAAGTCAGTCTTTTTATTATTTCCAAATCAAAATAACTGTGAATTTGATTTTAATATTTCAATTGATCTGGAAGTTGAAATTTGTAGATTAGAAGATGTGTCGAATTAATTAACTTTTGAGGGGGAATAAACCAGCAAGAAATAGAGAGGAAGAATGTAATTTTTGGGGCAGTTGTTTTCTATGCAAAGTGTTGATACTATTTGAAAGGAAAGTAACCAATACCTTACTACCTCATTGAAGTGGGTGTTATTTACATGAGACATGCCACCAAACTATCTGATACGTTTTAAAGGAGAGAATTGTGATCATCACAATGGAACCTCGTCAAATTAGCTATTTTCCTTCTTGTACACAGGGACACTTCACAAGGATGATGTTGACTCAGTGTGGTCTGATTCTTTGCTTCCTTTTTTGGCCCTTTGATCGAGGCCTCCAGCATGGAGGGTATGGCAGCCGGTTGTGTTCAATGCCTCACTAGTTAGGCTTGGCTTCCTCAGTACAGAGTGGAAATACAAGCATGCACGCACTTTATTATGACAGCTTTTGAACAAAAATTTTGTTACAGTAGCTTTGAAATTAAATGGTTAAAGTATGAAAAATTGTTAGGAGCCAAAAGAGATGGTGTAGTGTGCTGCTATTCTGTGTGTAACTTGCTTATGCTGATGTTACCCTTTTTGATTTCAAGTGTTATCGATGCCCAGTTTTTAAAGAGAAAACTTGTGATAAATTTAAATGTCATTATGTCCTTAATCTGATATTGTGCGTATTTTTGTTTCACTGGGTTCTAATGAAACACTAAGTACTGCTTCGGATGAGTTACTAAACCCAATCATGTGAGAAATGGGAATTGACTTGTTGAAGCTGAAGCATCTTGGGGGTGCTTGGCAAGTGAATGATGTTGATTCCTTTACCTCATTCTGTTCTGTAGTTTAACTCTTCAGAGAATAATGTGATCTGTAGGGACATGATTGCAGTGGAAAATACTTGCACAAATCAGTCACATGTATTATTATAAATAACTAAGTGTTCACGTTTCATCAGTTTATAGTACTGCAGCATCATGGTGTGTCTTTGAGTGGAAGAATCTCATGTCTAACTGTCCTTGACAGCGTTAGTGTTGATTATTGAAATTGGTGTAATATATTATAATGTAAATGTGCAATCTTTTATTGGATAATTAAGTGTAAAATTTTACATACTTGTGATTGCAATTTGAATACATTCTACAGGTTATTTCAGAGAAATCTGTAATTGAAGAGTGCCTACTAACTGGCAGTTTTCCAGTTTGTTTGGTATGTCCAGTCCCCATAAAACATAACAAATGTAATCAAGTTAATTGTGGCCCCAATAACTTATCCATCACTTTGTTGATGAGAGTACTGTCATCATCAGTGTTGTCAGGCAGTGCTTACTCACCCATAACATGCACTGTTTCTTAGTTTGGGTTCGACTCAGCTGTAGATCTCATTTGAGTCTGACGCCTAGCAGAGAAAAGAGCTGAATTTCCAGTGGTTGTAATGTAGCTGATGTTGACGTAGTAATTAACTTGTCATAGCATTAATGAATCTTAGTAAAAAAGAATTTAGTAGGAATCTAGAGGAGCTCCCTTCACAGGTTGCACCTAACACAAGGTGAATAAACTTGTACTAAGTGAAGATCAACTGTATTAATCCTGGAGTTTATAAAATCATGAGGGACATAGATAAGATGAATGACAAGGGTCTCCCCCCCCCCCTCCCCAATGGGGGAGTTCAGAACCGGGGGTATACTTTAAAGTTGAGAGGTGAAAGATTTTAAAAGGACCCAAAGCGCAACTTTTTTTTAGAAGAATGGTTTGTGTGTGGAATGATTTGCCAGGGAGAGTGGTGGATGCAGGAGCACTTACCATGTTTAAAAGATATTGGATAAGTTCATGAGGAAATGTGGTGGGGTCTGGGCCCAATACAGGCAGGCAGGGCCAGTTTAGTTTGGGAACAGGAACAAGGTGGACTGGTTGGACCGAAGGGTCTGTTTCTGTGCTATTTGACTGTATGACTTGAATCAGAAGATTTCTGTGTAATTTAAGATTGAAAGGAGTAGTGTGAAATCATCTGACAAGACAGCTTTCTGCCGCCATCAATAGCTATTTCCTTCCTGTCTTTGTTTGCTAGATAATGAGAAGATTTAATAATCAGCTTGGCATTCGGTTCCTGTAAAATGACGATGATGCAGGTTGTGTAGTTATTTTGATTATGCTGCAGTCATTAAAAAGTTTGCTCTGCTTTTGCAATTGATAAGCTTTCTTATTAGGAACAATCTTTTAATAACAACGTCATTGTGACTTGAACATTTGTTGGATTTAGTTTTTGAATATCTGCTAAGAAATGAGTTGCAGCTGCTTTTTATTTGCAGTTCAGTGGTGGCATTTGTGTCCATGTTTTTATTCAGCCACAACAGCAGATATCCATACGCTATTCTGCCTGTGCCCATGCAGAGGTAGTTGTTTGTACAGTTTGAGGGTTTGTGACACCACCCGGTTGATGGAGATAACTGTACAAGCCACTGCCTTGCCTGGGCCAGAGACCAGCATCGCCAGTAACGGACCATGAGCTGCTGCTTGGATGAATCCATTATCTTCGGAAGATTAAAGAATTCCACTCTTGATAAAGTTTAACAAAGTTTTTTTTCCCCCCCCCACTTGGAACTTGTTTAAATTTTAAAGTGTTATGTTACAAACAGATTAGTGTTTGAACTCCTGTTGAATCATGCAGAGTCGGTAATCTTTTATATAGTTATAATTTTGTAGTTTACAATTTACGGGGCTCTATTTCCTTTAGAAACCATTTCTAATATCAGTTTCAATTAACTATGGGGTAAATGATTAATTAGACTACCTTTTAAATGCTGGTGGCTAAACATAACTGGAGTTGTCAAAACTTAGTGTCTCATTTTGGGATCTCACTGATTTTCCTTTTTGGAGAATCATTATCTGAAAGCTGCCATTTCCCATTGCGCAGGCCTGTTCTTTAGAACTAAGGCTCTGTTATCCCTGCAAAATCTGCAGTTGTAAATGGAAATAAGAGACCTCCTTTCTATCAAATCCCATGCAAATGTAGACAAAAGGTGTACCCATTATAGGCCTAAAGGCCTCAGATTTCAGAAATTGTCGAAAATAGCTGACTGTTCGTGTTCTGGTGTACTTTTCATTTGTCTACCCAACTAGTTACTACGTTTCAAAAAAAAAATTGAAGCACTTGAATGTTTTGAAATTGCTGTCAAACAAATACAATAGTAATTTCCTCTAATTACAATGGAGAATGCCCAAGTAACCATTTGGTTGATATACAAAAACAGAAGCTGCTGCAAAAGCTCTGCAGGTCTGGCAGCATCTGAATTTCGATTTTAAAAAATTGAAAGATTTTTAAATTCGTTGAAGTAGTTTCAGTGGTTGACATGAAAAGGCCAGACTGGGGCAACTGTTTCCCAAAGACCAAACTGCATTTTGCAGTCAATCTCCCAATATTACTTGCACTACCACTTCTAAATCAAATGTTACTTCTGGGACCAAGCAACATTGTAAACTTTTAGGCAAACTAGTGAAACCAGACCCATGCTCTGACAAATGGGCAGCTCAGTGTTTAGCACTGCTGTCGCATACTACCATGGACCCAGATGCGATTCCAGCTTTGGGCACCTGTCTTTGGAGTTTGCACATTCTCCCTGTGTTTGCATCGGTTTCCTCCCACGTCCAAAGTGTGCAGGTTGGGTGGATGGGCCAAAACTAAATGCTCGTAGTGCCCAGGGCTGTGCAGGCTAGGTTGACGAGCTGTGGCAATCCCCAGGATGGGGTAGGGAGGTGAGTCTTATTGGGATGCTCCTTGGAGGGTTTGATGGGCTGAATAGTCTGTATGTACTGTCAGGATTCTGAAATCCTGAAACTGCAACCATAATCATTTGCATCATGTTTCAATACAACAACTGAGGGCAGTTTAGTCTGTAAGGTGATGCAAGTTTGAGACTTGGGACACTTGATCATGGAGGAAGGATAGCATGCAGTACAAAGTAGTACATGTGTAAACTCAGCTATTGACAAAATGTACAAATATATTCTACCATTCTGTGATGCACAAGCAACAGAAAATGTTGTATTCTGTTAAGTTAGACAAGTTAATGAGTATTCTAGTAAGTCCAGATGAAGCAAAAAATGATCAAAATGCATGAACTGAAATACTTGAGATGTTGCTCCTTTTCAGTTGAATACATCCTTTCTTTTTAGATACCATCCGGTACTTGTCACTTCATGACAACAAATACATTAGATATTTCCATGGTCACAGCAAGAGGTAGGTCAAGTATTTTTATTGTTCAGTTCTACTTAGATTGAACTTTTCTGTGGGGTACACTTCAGCAATGATGTACAAAGAACAGTATAGTACAGAACAGGCCCTTCAGCCCACCAAGTCTGCACTGACATGTGATGCCTTTCTAAACTAAAAATGTCTTTATGCGGTCCATACCCCTCTGTTCCCTGCCTATTCATATGTCTATCTATTCATATATCTATCAAGGTGCCCCTTGAAATGTTACTGTTGTATCTGCACCTACTGTCGCCTCTGGCAACAAATCCCAGGCATTTACAACCCTCTGTTTTTTGATTAAAAAAACCTTTGGCATCTCTTTTAAACTTTACCCCTTTTGCCTTTAAACCTACATTCCCTAGTAATTGATGTTTATACTTTGTGGAAAAATACTCTGCTTATCCAAGCTCTTTCTGCCTCTTGTAAGCCTCTATCAGGTTGCCCCTCAGATGTTCAAGCAAAAATTAAGTTTTTCCCACTCTTTCCTTGTAGCTAACACCCTCCAAACCTCTTCTGTATCCTTTCTAAAATCTCCAATTTCTTCTGGTGGCGTGACAACCAGATCTCTACGCAAATTCCAAACATACCCAAATACAGCAGCATCATGACTTGCCAATTTTTACACTCTGTGCCCTGATTGAGGGTAAGCATGCCATATGCCTCTTTACTACTTTATCTGCTATGTCACTACTTTAAGGGAACTGTGGACTTTATGCCTAATATCCAACGCCACCACCTCTTTAATATTGACATGTCTTGAGTACCCCTTTCTAGACTTATCATCCACCATCTACCTCTGCTTTATGAATTCCAGTGCAAAGTACTTAAGGACCTAACCCACCTCCTGTGCTCCACACATTTCCTCCTTTGCCCGTGAGTGGATTTACCCTTTCTCTAAATACCCTCTTGCTCAATAAGTTCTTCTGAATCCCTGTTTAAGTTCTTCTCTGCTTTCTTTGTGTTCCTTGAGGACTCTGTCTTCAGTTTCTTGAACCTGTATGCATGCTTCCTTTTTCTTTGACTAAGCTCATAATTTCTCTTGTCCAAGGTTCCCGAATCTTAGCATCCTTGTCGTCTTTTGCACAAGAATATGCTGGTGTTGAACTCGTATTCACTGGCCTCAAACAGCTGCCCCCCAGTCTACATTCCCTAGTTCCTGCCTGATTATTATCCTACTAAGCCTTCTCCCAACTTACTTTCGCCCTTGGACTATCCTTCTTATCCATAAGTAACTTAAAACTTATGAGATTATAACCACCGAAAATGCTCCCCCACTGAATTTTCCATTGCCTAGCTGGACCCATTCCCTAAAATTTGCCCTAATTTGGCCCCCTTCCTATTTGGGCTATTTATATATTTTTTGTCACTTATATAAATGATTTGGATGAGAATGTAGAAAACGTGGTTAGTAAGTTTGTGACAATATCAAAATTGGTGACATACAGTGAAAAAGGTTTTCTACGATTGCAAAGATATTTTGATCAAGTGGGTCAGTTGGCTGACAAATGGTGATGGAGTTTGATTTTGGGTGAATGCAAAGTATTGCACTGCTGGAACAAACAGAGGCTGAACTTGAACAGTTAATGATGGGGCCTTGGGTAGTGTTGTAGAACAGAGGGACATTATTCTTTGAAGTTTGCATTACACGTACATAGGGTGGTTAGGAAGACGTTTAGCACACTTGCCCTCATTGCAATCCTTTGAATATAGCAGTTGGGAAGACGTGTTGAGGTTGTACAATTGGGGCCTGTTTCTTAACTCCCAACCTCTATCTTTGATCACTTAAAAAGAAGTTCTGACAGCCTTTAGATAATTTGCTTGTTCTTTATTCGTGAGTCTGTATGCTCAAGTTTAAGTGTTTGACCATGGAACCATTGCTGTCCAGCCAGATCTTAATCATCATTTCACATCCATTCAGAGATAGTAAGATCTGCACTGTGTAGATCTGCAGATGCTGGAGTCAGGGATGACACAGTATGGAGCTGGAGGAACACAGCTGGCCAGGCAGCATCAGAGAAGCAGGAAAGTTGACGGTTCAGGTTGGGACCCTTTTTCTGAAGAAGGGTCCTGACTCGAAATGTCAACTTCCCTGCTCCTCTGCGCCTTAACATCCATGCATCTGTATTTTGATCAATGGTAGCTGAATACCAATGTGGAGCAATAGTGTTCATAGTCTTACTGCAAAATATGTAACCCCCTCTTTCTCCCCCCCACCAAAAAAAAATTTCAGCTGCAACATAATCATTCAGAAGTTATGTATGTGATTGTTTCATGACTCTACAAGGATGGTCGCTACTTTGAGAAGTTTTGTACTAAAGCAAATGTCATGTTGCACTGTGTAGAGATGTGAAAATGTATTTTGAAGCTCTTTACGTTGTACTTGTTTTTCTTTGTTTAGAGTTGTAGCATTGTGTATGTCTCCTGTGGATGACACTTTCATGTCCAGTTCCTTGGATAAAACAATTAGACTGTGGGACCTCAGGTCACCCAATTGCCAGGTAGGTTTTAACTAACCGTATTGCAACAACTGTAAGCTTTATGGAGAGAGATCTGTAACTATGAATTTGCAGAGTCAGCTTGCGTTAAAACACTGCTTTCTGAGTTAAGAGCTAATTGCTTCAAATTTGGCTCCAGGATTTGAGAGCGTAATTTGGGCTGAGATTAACGTTTCACGTCCTCTGAAGAATGGTGATAACAGATTTGATGTTAACTTGTTTTCTTTCTCTGCAGATGCTGCCAGGCCTTGTTGAGTTTCTCCAGAATTCTGTTTTGGCTCCAGTGTCTGTAGTTGTTGCTTTTATGCATCAAAAGTGCCTCTTTGTATAATATTAAGAAATTGCATGGTTCTAAATCAAGGGCTGTTTCATCAATTATTATGAATAGCAAGAGTGTGTTAACCTGTGGAAAGAAGCAAGTGACTTGTGGTTGAAAATTCCTTCAGGCAAATTTAAAAATAAACTAGGAGATTGAACAAGAACGTCCACTTTCTCCATTCACTTATCAGTGTTGATTTGTAGTACTGTACTTTAATTTTGTAATTCAGGATTCCTGCATATTCTCAAAAAGACCAACTCTGGTGATAAGACAAATGACATCCTATCAAACGTGTTCCCAGGAAGTGCACTTGTTAGACAAATGCAATGTAGAAATGATCAGCCGCTGCATTTGACAGGAAAAGGTTTACGTTGGGAACTTCTTTGTGAAGTGTTGCATTATAGGTTACACACCCATTTCTTGTGTATTTATCTATGGATTTTTTTTTAGCATTTTCTGCTTTTACTTCAGATTTCATGCATTCACAGTTTATTTTGATACTCAACAATAATTTAACCTTGACCCAGTAAGGGAAGAAAGCAAATTTATCCAAGAGCGATAACACTGATATAGCATTGATAAGAAATATTACAGTAGTAGAATGGTGTCTTCTGAGGCGGCATAGTAAATAATGTTTTCAAGGCTTAGCAAGAAAGCCCTGAAATTGAAAAGGTTTGTAGAAGTTGAAATCTGGAGAATCACTCGCATCCCATAAGTGAGTTTGTAATGACAGACCTGGCACCTGAGGACAGTGTTGACCAGTTGGTCTACCATATACACTCATGTAATAGTCAATCTTGTATAAATGTTTGCCACAATTAGTCTGAACTCTGTTTACATGTCCCTGCTCATCATCCCTCAAAGGCCAACTCTCCCCTTCCCTAGATAACAAGGTGTAGAGCTGGATGAACACAGCAGGCCTTCTGAAGAAGGATCTGGGCCCGAAACATCAGCCTTCCTGCTGTGTTCATCCAGCTGTACACCTTGTTATCTCAGATTCTCCAGCATCTGCAGTACCTACTATCTCTCCCCTTCCCTACTCCGTGTTGCTTATTGGCTGCTTCCAAGCGTGTTGCAGTACAAGCTGGCAGTGGATGTTGGGCAGGGGAGCAGCAAGTGTTAGAGACTGTTTCAAAATGGTGCCACTTGGGTTGTACAAACAATGTTAGCCCCACAAAAAAGAATGCCAAAGCAAAAGTCCCAATGCCCAGTGCTTTTCCTTGATGAACATGCATGGATTTTAGGGCTGTGACCAATTGGAAGTATTACTAGTTTATGACTGAACCCCTTTTTGTGTAAAAATCTGATATAAAAAATTGAGTTCAACCTGAACACACTGTCTTCAGTGGAACACTGCATCATGCTGGAGTGTTTGTTCCTGTCAAGTTCAAAATGGCTGCTTAGGTGATCAACTGAACTACCCATGTAGTAATAAAAATTCATCATCCATATCATTTCAGCTTTTGGTAGCAATATAAAAATCAAGCATAAAATGATGACTTGAATTTGTAAAATAAAGTTAACATACATTCCACCTAGATACAGTGAATATCTTTAATCCAAACACACTGAAATCACATACTGAGCCAATATAATTTGATTTATTGTCGCACGTACCTAATTACTTTGAAAAGCTTTGTCTGTAAGCATTCAGGCACATCATGGTAAGCAAGAACATACAGCTCATAGGGTGAAAAATCTTGGACAGAGTGAGGCATACAGCTTACATTGCACAGGATGTGCATGAGGCAAGAACTAAATTTAATGAGATCAACAAAGAGAGTCCATTCATCAATCTAATAATGACAGGGAGGAAGCTGTTCTTGAACCTGCTGGTGTGTGTTCAAACTTCTGTACCTTCTGCCTGACGGAAGAGGTTGTAGAAGAACGTTACTGGGTGGATGGGTCTTTGATGTTGGCAGCATTTCCATGGCAATGAAAGATATAAATGGAGCCAATGGATGGGAAGTTGGCTTCTGTGATGGTCTGGGCTGTGCACACCGCCTACTGTAGTTTATTAATGTCCTGGGCAGAGCAATTGCGATGCACCTAGACAGTATGCTTTCTATGATGCGTCTGTAAAATTTAGTGAGGGTCCTTACGGACAGGCCAAAATTCCTGAGCTGCCTGAGGAAGAAATTTGTTGTGATTTCCTGACTGTCATGTCCAAGTGGGAAGCCCGGGACAGGTTGTTGGCTATCGTCACTTCTTGGAACTTGACACACTGAATTTTTGCTCCATTCATGTAAATGGGGGCATATTCTCTTCTGTCTCTCGAAGTCGTTGATTGCTACTTTAGTTCTGCTGACATTGAGAGGTTGTTATCGTTATACCACGTCGCCAAGCCCTCTACCTCCTTCCTGTATTCTGACTCTGTTGTTTGATATCCGTCTTACCACAGTGGTGTTGTGAGCAAACTTGTAGATGGCATTTGTTTGGAATTTGGCTCCATAGCCATGGGTGCGCAGAGAGCACCGTATCGGCTTGAGGACGCATCCCTGGAGGCGCTCCTGCGTTGCGTTATCGTGGAAGAGGTGCAGTTGTCTTCCCCGGTAGCTGAGGATCCAGTTGCAGAGGGTGGAGCTGAGATCTAGGTCTTGGAATAGTGAGTTTTGAGAAGATTTGTAGCTCAGGTTGAGTTTCTGGATGTGAGTTTGCTCGCTGAGCTGGAAGGTCCATTTTCAGACGTTTTGTCACCATTCTAGGTAACATCATCAGTGAGCCTCTGGTGAAGCGCTGGTGTTATGTCCTGCTTTCTATTTATCTGTTTAGGTTTCCTTGGGTTGGTGATGTCATTTCCTGCGGGACATAACACCAGCACTTCACCAGAGGCTCACTGATGTTGTTACCTAGAATGGTGACGAAATGTCTGAAAACGAACCTTCCAGCTCAGCGAGCAAACTCACATCCAGGTCTTCGAATTTTGAGATCACACTGGAGGGGATTATGGCTTTGAAGGCGGAGCTATAGTCAATGAGCAGGAGTCTGACATGTCCAATAGGCATGTTGCTGTAGTAATGATTATGACCAAACGAATCCTGTTGGCAATTGTATGATCTCTCAGACCTAGCAATCAGCCCCACAGTGTATGTAGCCTCTTCTTCATGTACATGCCTAAAATCTAAAAGCACACCAAGCTTTGGCCCAGCCTACATATGGTATCCCTGGAAGGGTAAGATATTTCAAAGGTTTGAGCAAAATGTGAAGCTCCCTATTTTATGCTATTGCTATGCAGTAGCAACCTGTGTAATGTTTGGTACAAACAGGACTGTGCCATCAAACCAAAAGGCATTCTGCCTACCATACAAATAACTAATTTGGGTGGCATGTGAATTTCATTGTGGTTGTGATGCCAGTTATGTAGGCAGCATGTCCCAAAGACTGACAGATCCTGTGAAGTAGCATGGTATTTGCCTGTTTGGAACAAGTAAGATACTGACCTACCCTTCAAGCCTGTGCTTGCAAAACTCCAGTGTCTAAAATTAAATGTGATTCTGCAGTTAGATAACATTTGCTGAATAATCTTGCATTTAAGAGGAATTGTGCTGATAATCAATTTGGGACTCAGTTGGTTTCACCATATAGTGCACCTGTGTATACTGGAAACTACATATTAATAAATAGGGCCTTGTTCGCAGAGAGAAAGAACACACTGCACTTGTTTCATCGCAACAGAATGGAAAACAGCCATTTGCTGGCTCATTGATCAGGACATTGAGAAATCAGCCAGCCTGCCTGATTTAAATTTTAACAAGACCTGCTGTTAACTGTCAATCTACAAAATATCCATAGTGCAAGATGAAAAGCTTTGCCAGTGTCTTTTTTTCGACAATGCTCCTGTTCTGTCCTACCAAGAAGGCTATAATGACTGAAGCCCATTCTTTGTTATCTAATGCCTTTCACATTAGGTCTTGTGCTTCTGTCATTATTAAATAAACATTCAAATGAGTAGTACCTAAGGAAAACAAATTTGTAAGAACATTTCATAGGTTTGCTATAGTACTAAATTAGTAACACTGATTTGCTTTTTGGCTTTCACCTTAAAATTATTTTGGCTTTAATCTTAAAAAAAAATGAATGAGGTTTTTCAGGCATGACCTACTTGTCGCGAATCCATGCTGGCTCTCCCTGAGCAGCTAAAATTTTCTAGGTGATAAGTTACCCCACCCTTGATTACTCGCTTCAATGATGTCCCCACCACAGAAGTTAGGCTAACTGGTCTGTAATTCCCTGGTTTTCCTGTTCTGCGTTTCTGAAAAAGCAGAGTGACATGTAATTTTCCAATCCAGAAGGACAACTCCTGTATCTAAAAAAAAATGATACCTACAATCTGCTCCTCTGCTTCCTTTTAAAACATTTGGATGGAAACCACTAGGTCCTGGGGATTTTGACTCTATTTCTATTAATGTACTCATCAGTGATGTTTAACTTAAATTTCATTCAGACCCTGTTCCTGATCCACTCTTAATTTCCTCGGGACTTGCAGCAAGCTATCCTCTTCGCCTTAAGTACTGAGGCAAAATAATTATTCTTCATGTTTGCCATTTTCTCACTGTCATTAGACAGTATCCCTATTTTCAGTCTTTAATGGGCCAACATTGCCCCCAACCACCCACTTTCTCTTTTTATAATAACAAAATTTTTGTTTATTGATTTTGATGCTCTGACAAGTTTCTTTTTCATACTGTCCCATAGTAGCTCTTACAAATTGCAGTGTAACCCTTTGCTAGCCTTTTTATCTTTTCCCATTCAGCAGAATCTGTGCTGTGCGGTGTTTTTTCTTGCATTTTGTAAGCCTTTTTAGTTGTATGTTGTCTGTTTATTTTCTGGTCAAGTGTAGCTTTTCTGTCTCTGGGCTATAAACTGATTTTTATCACTAAATGTTTCTTCAAACACTCTCCACTGCTCAGTTACTTCATCCATTATCAGATTTCCCCTTTCACTGTGTACAGTCTCTGTCTGGTCTCGTTAAAGTCAGCCTTGCCTAAATCTAAAATTTGAGTAGCTTTGATTTTATGCCTTTCACCTTTCCTGAACTACATTGAACTCCGTTAAGTGTTCATGCACAATTGGGTTACTCTTAAATCTGGCTCATTATTCATTCCTAAATCAAATATTGTTTGTTACCTTGTTGCATCTAGGACACATTGCTGTAGAAAACTGCCCTGGACATGCTTCAGAAATTAGCTACCTTTCTGATAAATTATGAGAAGTAAAGAAATACCTATGTTAAGGTTAAAATCCCCCATTAACAGTACTGTGGCTTTGCCACCTGCTTGTGTAAGTACAGAAATTAGGCAGTCTAGCAGTTCGGAGCTAATGCTGGGGGATTGTACACTACATTTATTACAATTTTGATCCTTTGCAGTTCCTCAGTTCCAACCATATAATCCCCACGGCTTTTCACTCATTGCCTCTCATCAGTGAAGTAATTTTGTTTCTAACCAATAAGGCGGCTACTCCTGTCTATCCTGTAAACCTTTATAACCTGATCTATTTGATTCCCAATTCTAACTGTCCTGCAGCCATGTCTCAATAGCTACTGTGTACAATAATCTCTGGTTTGAATTTGTGCCTGTAGCTCATTTAATTTATTCCTTGTTCTCTGTGCATTCGTATATAGAACTCTTACTTGGGCCATAAACTAACCTGTCTTTCAGCACTGATGCTGTTATTCACTGTTTATTGTCTCTCTCCTCCAGTTTAATCAGCGCACCTCTTAGAGTTTTGCCATTTCCAGCCAATCATGAAGTAGGACTCCTGACTATGTTTATTTACTGTGTGCCCTGTTACTTGATTTTTAAACTGTATTGACTTTTTATACTTGTTCCCAACCTGCTTCCTAATTTACCGTATTAGGCTTTTGTCTAGGACTTTAGGTCCAGATCTGTTCAATTGGAGCCCATCCCTTTTAGACAGTTCCTTCCTGTCCCAGTACTGATGCTGGCACCCCATGAAATGGAACTCCTCTTTCCTGCGCTAGTACTCTAATGTTTACTTCCTACTCAACTCTGCCAATTTTCATATAGCTTGGTCATAACCCTGAGTTATAACCCTTGAGGTCCTGTTGTTAAATTTTATTCCTAATTCCTGATATTCCCCAAAAAGGAACCTCTTGCCTTTGGTCCCAACATGGACCATAACAATCATATCCTTCCCTCTCCCACACCAATGCCCTTTCATGTTAATTCAGGGTGTTCATTGACTTGGTACAGGATAGCAGCGCACACCCTGTGGGATTCTCAATCCTGCTAACAAAGGATGCTATCTATACCTCTGTTTTACCCTGTGTCTGTTATAACTGAAGCATAACCTTCTATTTCCTTCGGTAAGCAATGACATTCTGGTGGTTTTCATAATTGCTTGCTTTACCTGCAGACTTATTTTCGAATTCATGCATGAGATATCCAAATTCCTCTGTAACTCAGACCCCTGAAATCTCTTGCCATTTAAATAACCTGCTCTTTTTATCCCTACCAAAATCAGATTTTATACTCCATTTGCTGCATTTTTGCCCACTCGTTTAACATTTTCTTGTTTCCTTGTGACAACTTTTCAACATGATTGCCTACTCATCTTTCTGTCATCAGAAGTTTAGGCAACAGTCCCTTCCATCCATTCATACAAGTCATTGATACAAGTACAGCGAGGTCCTCTGCTGCTCTTTATGGCAGACCACTTTTACATAACTGTCATTGTTGTATAAAATTGCTTCCTCTTAGCCAGCCAAGTTGTTTTTTAATCTATGCTGAAATGATACCCCTACACTGAGCTTCTATTTTCCACAGTAATCTTTGCGTGTTTTTTTTTAAAAGATTAGATTCCCTACAGTGTGGAAACAGGCCCTTTGGCCCAACAAGTCCATACTGCCCCTTGAAGCATCCCACACACCCCTGAACAGTATGGGCAATTTAGCACGGCCGATCCACCTAACCTGCACATCTTTGGACTGTGGGGGGGAAACCGGAGCACTGGGAGGAAACCCATGCAGACATCGGGAGAATGTGCAGACTCCACACAGACAGTTGCCTGAGGCTGGAATTGAACCTGGGTCCCTGGTGCTGTGAGGCTGCAGTGCTAACCACTGAGCCACTGTGCCACCCCCTTTGTTAAAGTCTTCAAGAAATCCAAGTGCATTACATCAAATGCGTAACCCTTCTTCAAAAAAGACTAACTGATTGTTTAATATGGTTTCCTCTTCACAAAACCATGTTGACTGACTTTCTTGAATTTTTCTGTACCTCCCACTAAATGACTTTCAGAGCTTCAAACATTTTCCTTCACTTCTCAAGCTCCTGCATCTGTTCTGCTTAATGATTTTACATCTACTTTTGGGATAGGACTTGTGTCCAAAAGGAAAGACTGGTGCACAGTACCTGTTCAATTCATCTGCCATTTCATTCTTTTTAGGCTCACTTTCTAGAGGGCCAACAGCCTCTGTGTCTTTTTTTAGAAGCTGTAGAAACTTAGCCTTCTAAAGTTTTAGCTAGCTTTCTTTTGTATTCTTTCAATTTTTTCCTCATTTTTAGTTATTCTTTAGCTTGTGTTTTGTCCACTTTTCTGACCTGTCACCTGTATTTGCACAATTACGCTTTTACCTTTTTTTGTGCTATATTTAATCTATTTTTTATAGTTAAATCACAAATGGTGGGTCTGGCCCTTGGAATTTTCCTACTCTAAATCATTTAATCTTTGTACCAAGTAAGTTGGACTGAATAGTACGGTTGTGTGATCCTGCAGTTCTACACAGTATGCTTGGTGATACTGCATTGGGAGAGGTAGTGAGCAATAGACCTCTGCTTTATCAAGCAGACAAAGAATCACTTGGAGCTCCCCCTCTGAGGCCTGGCAGCAGATCCATCTTGACACAGATGTGAAAACAAAACAATAGAATAGTGAAGTTGATTATAAAAATTATGGATATTTTTCACCTTTTTTAATGAGAAGCTTAAAAGCACAGCATTTAGTCACAACTTTATTCTGTCAGCCTTGTTACTTGCTGGTACTCATTGATGTTTTCATTATTTGTCCAGGGATTAATGCATCTTCAAGGGAGGCCAACGTGTTCTTTCGATCCTGAAGGACTTATATTTGCAGCTGGTGTGAATTCTGAAATAATCAAACTTTATGATCTACGATCGTTTGACAAGGTGGAATCTCCTCATTTAACTTGCTATACAATCCAAGAGCATTAAATTCAAATGTGTGTGATTGATTTCCTGCAGAGACAGATAATGTATAGCGTTGTATTTTCTTACAGGTAGACTAAGGTAACTTTTGTGATACTCTTTACACCAGCTTGGAAGCACATTGCTTCTGTACAACTTTGGGAAGTAGTTTAACAGAGATAAGGTTTTAGGCAGTATCACTATTGCATAGCACCTTCTCTCAAAGACACTGCCACCTTTTGAGAGGTATATGCTGAAAACTGTTCGGAAGAGTAAAATGTTTTCATGGTTTTGATTGAATGAGGTCCTCATTTGTGCTCTATGGCAATAGAGACATTTCATTTTTCTCCTCGAGAAATACAGTTAGCTTTCAGTCTCTGGTAGACATACAAAAAGACACCATGATATTACTGCAGAAAAATGGCGATACTTTGTACTAAGTTTAGCTATTGCTGTAAAAATTGCATCTTCTTTCAATCACTGCACCTGTGCCACTCTACCTGTGAAACACAACTGGTAGCAGATTATTTGTGCACAACGTTGCTATACTGGCAGTTGTGGACTGTGAATTTGTCGAGTTAGTTTCTCATTGCATCTATGGTGTTTGGCATGGGAGACAGTGAAGAAAAGCTGATAGAATATGCTGCGCCATGCATAGTAGTCTCATTGAATCATTGCGCATTTGTGAGTGACATCACCTGAACCTGTAAGTTAGGTAACCTTTACTTGATCAGGGAAGGAGATGGAATGTAGTGAACTTGGGAGTTACAGAAAATTAAATACATTGTGAAGTTTTTATCCAATAAGAGTGAAGATTATCCAAAAAGTGAAAGTAGTTTCCTACTTGTTTTGTCAGGGTCCTTTTGCCACTTTTAAAATGCAGTATGAGCGGACGTGTGAGTGGACAGGATTGAAATTCAGCAATGATGGAAAACTGATGCTGGTGTCTACCAATGGTGGTATGGTCAGACTCATCGATGCGTTTAAAGGAGCAGTACTTCAGACATTTGGGGTAGGTGGAATTTTGATAAGCAGTTGGAAACTTTTGCATTAAAGGTTGATTTTTGTTTTCAGCAAAGGGTTAATCATGTAATTTGGGCATCAACAACAGACCATTAGAGTCCAAGAAATTTACAACACAATGAGGAAGCCAGCTGTGTATATAATGAGTTTGCTTACAGACTCATTGCTCTGTTCTGACCCCATAGTCCCCTGTTTCTTCTTTTAATATTTATCTGTATTGCCTTAAAAAAATGTGCTGGTATCTGCCTCAATCCTGTAATAAAGCATTTGTGCTCTCAGAGAAATGTGAGCTTTTCCTGTTGATGACCACTTGTCACTGACTCTCCAGAGTAAATAATCTTTCCCTTTTACTGGATAAAAGCATTTCATATTTTTAACAAAAACTGAAATGTTGTCTGGACCTTTTTTATGTCAGTAAACATGTACTAGCTTCTCAAATACTTGTTGCTGTTGTACTACCTAACAAATCTACAGTGCAGTCTCATCCACACCCATTTTATGAAACTCATTATTATTGGCTTTTTCTTTGCAGCTTTACTGGTACAGGTCAGGGCTTTTTGTGCTTGACCTGCTACAGTTCTGTGCATCCCCAAGTTTTAACTGTAATCCCTGTTTTTCCTGAAATATCTTGGTGCCCTTTCTGTCTGCATTGAATTGGTCACTCTTCTACCGTTTGCATTACCATCTGACCTCTTAAGCATTTTACATTCCTGCTTGCCCCCCCCCCCCCCCCCCCCCCCCCAATTGTGTCTCATCAGCAAATTTCAAATCCTGTTCTTTGTGCTAAAATTCATATTGTTGCTTGATCCATTACAGCTCTTGGCAAATACACTCAGCCTGAGATGCAGCCATTTCAGATCACCCTCAACTTGAGCAAAGCCCATTAAATGTACCACTGCATTCCCTATCTGTGGTGCTCTTACAATTCTTTCATACCGTAAGCAGGACCTTTTTTGTAATGAACCAGCTCTAAAGTGATTTCATTTTATTTTTCAAACATTCTGTCTCAGATTGGGCATTTTCTTTAAAAATAATTATTAACTTTGTGTCCAATACTGTATGTATCCCAAATATTTAGCTGTCCTCATTTAAAAGTGCATTTCTAAGTACTCACCAGTTTTAGGCATTTGTAAGACTTTTTTGCAAGAATTACCATGAACCTAATTGATCTGGAGTTACCAAGATGGTTATTCTTTTCCTTTTGGACTGCAAGAATTTCAGTGGTATTATTTAAGACAGATGTGTGAAAACAATGTAGTGCTTGTTCACTTTGTTGCCTGTGCTTGGGGAAACAGCCGTTGTACCTGGGATGCGGGCATGACTTATTGCCCATCCTGAATTGCTCAGCGCACACTTAAGAGTCGGCTGTATTGTCTGCATTGGTCTGGAGTTACATGAAGGCCAGACCAGGAATTGATGTAAATTTTTCTTGGACATTAGTAAATCAGTTAGGTTTTTACAACAGTCAGTAATGGTCTTTATCTTCTGATTCTATATTTTGATTGAATTCAAATTTCAACATCTGCTTGATGGGTTTCAAACACGTGGTTGAGGGTTCTGGATTACTTGTCCAATATGCTACTACCTCCCCAGTTGGGAAAGAAGCAGTACTGCAAAATGTAGGCTAATTCCCAGTGCTGCTCTAAAAGGGATTGCACAATTTTAAAACTAATACCCTGTTCATTAATTTCTCAGTTAACAGAACACTGACTTTGTGCTGAATCATGTTATTTTGTTTTAGGGATACAACAACAACAAAGGTATTAGTTTGGAAGCATCATTCACACCAGATTCTCAGTTTGTGATGATAGGTAAGTTTGGGAATTCCAATTCAAGTATTTACCTCCATTCAGCTGTCAGAACAAAGAATGGGGGAATATACTGAAAGAGTTGAGCATCCCAGTTCTGCTCAAATACTGCCCACATCATACACTTATATGACAGCTGCTCACTGTTCATCCATTGTGAGACAAGTGTTAGTTTTGATCTGTCCTCTCATCCCTTTCCTTGGAAACATGAGCAGTGGAAAAACAATTCAAAGTTGATGTCAGTAGAAATTCCTAAAGAGGACTTGAGTTCTGCAGTTTTGAATAAAAGCACTTTCATGTCAAGAGACTGAGGCCAGCAACATTGCACCAAAGCTCCGACTGCTGCAGGTAGGATGGAAGTTGACATAAACACACTGCACCACACAGTGAACTAAACTGATGGTATCATAGTTTCCACTCTATCCATTGGCAGTCACAATCTTAGTAATTTCTATCAGGTTGTGCCCCCACCCCACACCACCCAAGCCCTGTGTTCCAGTAAAGGCAAACCCAATCTATCCAACCTTTCTTCATTGCTAAAATTCCCCCATCACAGGCAGTATCCTAGTAAACCTTTTTCTTTACCCTGTCCAAAGCATCCACATCTTTCTGGTAGTTTGACCATGTGTGCTCTTTTGTGGTATCTTTTAGGTAATTAGTAATGGGTCATTCAGTTTGCCCTTTTTGTGTGCAGTTGTCTAGGGTCTCCACACAACTCTCTTTTATAATTGCAAATTACACCTTACAGCAAAAGATAAATTGATTGCATTGAGTGTTTAATAGATCTGTCTCCAAACCCACCTAGGTCACTGCAGGTTTTTTTTGTTTTGAGTTTAAGAAAGAGTGTTGGTTTTAACTTTCAGTGTGAAATCAATGAATCCGTATTATTGTGCAATTTAAGTATGTTTTGGCTTTCAGGATCTGAAGATGGTAAAGTCCACGTGTGGAACGCAGAAAGTGGGTTAAAGGTGGCTGTTTTGGATGGAAAGCATACAGGCCCTGTCTCTTGCCTCCAGTTTAATCCCAAATTTATGACATTTGCCAGTGCATGTTCAAACATGGTATGTATACAAAGCAATTTGTGAGGAAACAAATGGTTGCCAGGATATCTATTGTGGACTTGTAAGACTTAAGATTATCCCTGCTGTTTTGATAGTACCTCAGTTATTAGCCCAGTAAGGGTCAGCTAATCCAGCAAATATCTGGATTCTGTGATAATGGGAACTGCAGATGCTGGAGTATCCAAGATAATGAAATGTGAGGCTGAATGAACACAGCAGGCCCAGCAGCATCTCAGGAGCACAAAAGCTGACGTTTCGGGCCTAGACCCTTCATCAGAGGGGTGAGGGTTCTGGAATAAATGGGAGAGAGGGGGAGGCGGACCGAAGATGGAGAGAAAAGAAGATAGGTGGGGAGGTAGGGAGGGGATAGGTCAGTCCAGGGAAGACGGACAGGTCAAAGAGGTGGGATGAGGTTAGGAGGTAGGAAATGGAGGTGCGGCTTGGGGTGGGAGGAAGGGATGGGTGAGAGGAAGAACAGGTTAGGGAGGCAGAGACAGGTTGGACTGGTTTTGGGATGCAGTGGGTGGAGGGGAAGAGCAGGGCTGGTTGTGTGGTGCAGTGGGGGGAGGGGACGAACTGGGCTGGTTTTGGGATGCGGTGGGGGAAGGGGAGATTTTTGGGTGCCACAATGATGCCACCCGAAGGTTGCAGGAACAGCAACTCCTATTCCGCTTGGGAACCCTGCAGCCCAATGGTATTAATGTGGACTTCACCAGCTTCAAAATCTCCCCTTCCCCCACCGCATCCCAAAACCAGCCCAGTTCGTCCCCTCCCCCCACTGCACCACACAACCAGCCCAGATCTTCCCCTCCACCCACTGCATCCCAAAACCAGTCCAACCTGTCTCTGCCTCCCTAACCTGTTCTTCCTCTCACCCATCCCTTCTCCCACCCCAAGCCGCACCTCCATCTCCTACCTACTAACCTCATCCCACCTCCTTGACCTGTCCGTCTTCCCTGGACTGACCTATCCCCTCCCTACCTCCCCACCTATCCTCTCCTCTCCACCTATCTTTTCTCTCCATCTTCGGTCCGCCTCCCCCTCTCTCCCCTATTTATTCCAGAACCCTCACCCCATTCCCCTCTCTGATGAAGGGTCTAGGCCCGAAACGTCAGCTTTTGTGCTCCTGAGATGCTGCTGGGCCTGCTGTGTTCATCCAGCCTCACATTTCAAATATCTTGATTCTCCCCAGTTTAGTAGAATGGGTTTCACACTGTGGAACACACTTGCTGCATGGCCCAGTCAGCCAGTTGCCAGAGCAGAGCAAGTAATCTTCCCCTGTCTCTTTCCTATCCTTTTTAAATGCTAGCAACCTTAGAAGATGATAATGAACAACTGCTGTGAGGCCATCAGAAAATTTTGCATTTCAACGGTAAATTTGCATTAAGATGTATTAGTTTAGGCAGTTTGATTACTTTATTGCCCTCTGGCAAACCACACCAAGAACAGCAATTTACAAACAGAAGAATTGAGCATCCTATGTAAATTAACTACATTTATGTAGTAAATGTTTTGCATTGCACTATTTGATCATAAAGTTAACAATCAAATGTGGCTAGATTTAGAAAACTGGTTTTCAGCTTAGGTTCCCTATCCGCTGACCTCTACCAGAAGTTTCCTAAGGTCCTAAAATATTTCTGTATTCCTGTCCTCAATGATCTGTTTTATTAATTGTTCAATGGCTTTCTGGTACTTACCTCTGCTCTGTGTTAAACTCATTTTCTGCACAACAGCACACTTTTGTCCCTTTTTTAATATAAAATACTTTTTCTGAAATTAGAGTAGGGGGTCTAGATGTATCAATGTTTTTTTTTGCGGACCATTAGACAATTTTTCAAAACCTTTGACGTGGATGCTGCTAGCAGCATGTTTGATGTAGAATTGGAATGTAGACGAGTGATTTTGTTCACTTTGGTGTAATAGTGTTTTTAGTTGGTTGAAAATCTCTACTAATTGTTTTGATTTTCTTCACAGGCATTTTGGCTGCCTACAATTGATGACTGAAGAAAGAAATAAATTGGTATTCTTTAAATTGACTGAGAAATCAGTGACAAGGTGAATGCTCAGGTTTTCTGAGTCTCTGTGCAGAGATGTGAACTAGATTACAGGCTGACAAGGAAATCTTCATGCTCAGGTATCATTGGCCATGGTGGTGGTTATTTCTACATATACTCTTGAAGGCGAAGTCAAGACTTTTTTTGTCCTCGTCATGAAACAGTCTTCAGATTTTGAACTCATCCCTGGCTGCGTGATAGTTCTCTTGGTCATGTGCCAACTGCATTTAAAACTTATTGAATATACTGGAATTTCTTTTCAGTAGGGCTTTGCAAGTTGTCTAGGAACATGAACACAGTGGTAGCCACAAGATATTGAGGCTGAGTGTCTGTATGGCTGATTTCACTTCAGATTCCATCCAAAATTAGACTAGGTGCTCACAGACTGAAGGTGCAATTCAGCATTTCATCAAAATGGATGTCAACATGTGAAGAACAGAATCTCCTTGTATGGATCATATGGCAAGTTTTACAGAAAAAACCAAGCTAAAATCTGAAGATGCTATATGTTCGGCTGTGTCAACCAGCATCTGGAAAGAGAAACAGTTAACCCTTCGAGCCGCTGACATTTCGTCATAGCTGTCATCAATTGAATCATCAAATCTCTCATTTTCCAGAGAGTTTCAGCATCAGTGGCATTGTGCTTTTAAGAATTGAGCCAGTTGATTTTCTGTGGTGATCTGAACCGCTTTCTTTCAATTGCTCTTGAATTTTAATTGGAAGTATATCACTGTTACTAGATTGTATATTTGTATAGTTCAAAACCTGGTTTCAGTTCAGAACAAACTATTCTTTAAAATGTTCTTGATAATATCCTTTGTGAATACAATGGGGTGATTTCAGTTCTTGTTTTATATTTTCTTTCAATATTCTGTCAAGGAAGCTTAAACTTGCCAAGTTCGAAATATTATTAAATGCACTCCCGCGTATGAATTTTAATGTTTTTGTTCGTGTTGCCCCTTTTTCCATCAGCATTTTGAAGTATAAAAACTCCAGAAAACGTATTGTACTGAGATGTGGTCTGCAGCTTTGAATACATTTGCTTATATCATTAGGATGTTTTGATGTGCCAAAGAAACCTTTCTGCCACAACTAGGAAAGTATTATTTACTATGCAAAAGTTGAGAATCTCTGATTCTTCGTTAAATATTTGAAACCACTACAGCCCCGGAAGATGGAATTTTTTGGGATGAGGTTTAAAACAATTAATTGCACACAACTTGTAGGAAAAAAAATCCTCTAGGCTTTTGCCGTGCCTGGAAAATTTTGAATGATCTGAAGTACTGAATTGACGTTCCAGTTTACAGTCAGGATCAGAATCTCACACTCTTCATGTGCAATTGTTCCATTAATCAGAACTGGAGAGGGAGGGAAAAGTGGTTCCTCCTTTGTTAAATGTCTTGGCAAGATCATCAAGAAATGATGCTCGCCAGTTGCAGAGAATTGTTTAATGGGCAGGAGAAATGCAACTTTCTGATGAGAGGATAATGCAATTTTTTTAAATGTGGGGATTGGAAAATTAGTCTTAATGGAATTGTTAGTGGAGTTATCTGCAAAATACCATTTTACTTCCAGTAATTATACAAAGATGCAACGTTCTGTAGTGCCCTTAAGTACAGATTCTGTACTTAAACTGCTATGGTTGTTTTCACATTACGCTATCAATTTGCAACTCAGGTTTTTGGGTGAGTGCCTCAACTTTGTCCTGATGGAAAGTTAAAGAATTAGATTAAGTACCAAAATCATCATCATTTGAAGTAAGCTTTTATTTTTGAGAGTCATGGACTATAACAAATCTTGCAGCTGGCATAGGGTTGTTTTGGCAAAGCTCTTAAACTTGAGACTTGAATTTGGGATGCGTCTTGAGATTTTTAACACAACCTTGTTAATGCAGAATTTCTATCCAGTCTGAAAATAAATATGGTTGACAGGATACAGTTGAAGGAACAAGTAGTTTGTGAAGTCTAGTTTTTTTTAATTGTGGTGGGATTATGAAATACTCTAGACTTTTTTTGATCTTCCCAATTCTGTTTTGCCTGCTGTGTTTTACCAGTGTTCATTTTTCCAGCGTTTGCATGTTGCTTTTTAACTATTTTATTTATGTTCCGTTAGTGTGACATAGTGGAATTAGCTATTTCTTTTCTGTATTTCCTTGGTTGTTTTAAATTCAACATTTTCCAGTACCTTTGTTTAGTAGATTATGGGCTTCATGTTTTTATTTGAATGCCCTCTCCCCACCCAAGAAGAAAACAGTACAATACAAATGGCTTGAGGTGAATAGTAATTCTTCTGCAGGTCCATAGCTTTGAGCAATACGTGCAATTACTCAAGTTTATAAAAACATAATTAGTGTTGGAATTCATGTTGGTCTGAGTATCTGAGGTTGATATAGAATCCAGAAGTATGTTCAAGAAGTATCTTTGCATCTTGACTCCTGAGAGCGTTCTGAGTTGTACACTGCTTGACACCTGTAGCTTTCAGTATTGAACTTATGGATCACATGATTGCCATAGTGACAGCTGATCATGTACAACATCACGACCATAAACTTCTGCCATATTAGGAGTCTCATGCAGTATAACTGTCTTAAAATTGAATTATGAAACATATGCAAGTTCTAATGTGCAGCAGTACTTGAGTTTTGGCACTGCCTAAAACGTAGTAAATGGTTTCTGGTACATTAAATGTGATGTTTCGCATGTCCTTGCAATAAATTATATTTAATGTGTGTGTGTGTGTATACCCATAGTAATTAAACAAAACTGTTAGTGATTTTAATCCCTGGTATTTTCAGAGCTAATCATACTGCTGTAAATCCTGTACCCCGCAAGCTTCTGTAGTTTTATTCCTTGTGGTAATCCTATTACTTTGTATTCCTATGGTATTTAACATTTTGTATGGTTTCGACAATTTTTTTTCAAAAGAAAAGGACCAGTGACTGTTTGCTGTTGAAAATGCAAGGATTCAGTTTTGTTGGTAGCTAATCTGGTGCTTCCTCATATGCATCAAAGCAATTTTGGCAGGTTTATTCTCCACGGATGATCCCGTCATGTTCTTGCCATTAAGTCACTTTCCACTCTCTTGGCTCTGAGTATATCTGTCAGAGAGGTGCTTGAAAGAGAGGCAAAACCTTTACATTTTGTTTTAAATGGAGCACAGGGAAAATGTTTTAAACCGTGTAATTTGTTCTTGAATATGCTGAAGTTGTCCTCATTAGCTATAAAGCTATTGTATTGCAAAATTTTGTATAAAGCTTTTGCAGATTGCTACTATAAACATAAAAATTTGCTTGGAAATATTTCTGTAAACTGGTAAAATTAAATTAGACATTTATTTCACCAACACAGATGCTATCTGTTCAATTTTTTAAAAGAAAATTCCAATCAAGTAAACAAGCAGAAGTATTTGAAGTGAAAAGTTGGAATTATTTTTATATGAAAATGACAAACTGCATATAAACTCTCCCGTTCTGTATAACAGATGGAGAGGTGGGTGTGAGTGTTACATGTGGAATATTGTTTTTGTTTTAATTAAGTTTCCATGGGTCACTTGGCACTACTGCCTTGCAGAATTTGTCCCATGTGTTCATTGTTCAGACAATTTGGCAGCAGCTCTATCTATGCGGTCCAAGGATATTGTGTTTCAGTCAGCCTGTTCCCATTCTGTGTGTGTGTGTTGCTCTGCCACGTTATATAATACTGTCGGATCTCATCTCCAAACCCTTTAACTCATTGCTAATTTAAAAAATCGCCTCCTCAAATTTATTCAGTAACCTGTCATCTGCTGCACTTTAGGGCTAGTGAATTTTAGATTCATGACCCTTTGAGAGAAGTAATTCCTCCTCATTTCTTTTAAATCTGTCATCCCTTAGCCTAAAACTATGACTACTCATTCTGTATTTCCCCATGGGGAAAGACAAATTCTACATCTACTTTGTCAATTCCCTTTAGTGTTTTATATACTTAAGCTGCTAACATGTTCTCATCTCATCAGTCGGTCAACCTAAAGCATCTTGTTGAAATGCCTCAACAAAAATTGATCAGTATTTTTGCTTTTAATTACTCATAACATCTTTTTGTTTTGTAAGGGTAAGGTGTGGTATGGGTTTGGCATAACAGTGGAAGTCTGTTTTCAGTTTGTTAATTTGTTTTCTAATGTTGCACTTAACTATTTATTTAAGTCCTAGTACAAACCATATGGCATTTATTGTTCCATGATCAGCCAACAAAAATAGATTAATGGTAATTTTAAAGGGACAGAAGTGAAGGAATGTAATCCTAAATCTGAATGTCTGTTAGGCAGATATTGAAACTTTTTACAGTGTGCTTGACTTTATTCAGAAGTTCTTCTCGTGTTTAGTATCAACATCATGCTAGGGGATGTATCTCAGTCGAGAACCTGGATCATTGAAAATGCTATCCTTGTTCTGCCAAGGGATTTGCTTGGTTTTTTATGTTAGCGCAAGCTGAAGTCAGAAAGTTAATCCATTCATGCATGTCATCCGTTAATTCACTGCACAGTTTGGTGCATCATGAAACCATCTGGCCTTCTCAAGTTGGAAATTGCACCAGTAGTAACGATGGCATGAGAGAAAAGCACAAAGCATTTAAGTTGTTTCACTTTATCCTTCTCGTTTAATTTCTGTTGAGTCTGTACCTCATCAAATGAATAAATACTTTTATAAATTCCTACATAAAGGGGGGACTTAATGTTACCCATTATAAGTCATTTTGCTTCAGAGGGATAAATGAATTTTTCACTTGCAAGGATTTTGTGCTGGGTCTGATGTGGGGCCTTTGCTATTCCCTGACACAGTTTCTCTGCCAACTTTTGACACTTCTGTTGCTTCCTATTTCTTCTGCACCTTGATCCTCTTGCTGACGCAATGGTCTGTTACACAACACCTAAAAATTGAAGTTTTCGTACCTGCTTCTGGTCATTTTATTTCCGGAACCCTTGCTTGTGGTGGTGGTTCAGGGGAGGGAAGTGGTGACCAGATGAATGACCCAGGAGGATTGGGGGAGGCAAGCTCTGCTAACCAGTGAGGAGGGGCAGAATTGACGATTAATAGGGCTGACAGCAAGTGGGAGGTAATTTGTAGCTTTTTATTTGAAGGTGACAGTCATTGGTCAGGTTAGCATTTATTGCCCATTTCTTAAAAATATGGGGAGCTGCTGCCTTGAATTGCCATAACTTTATAGTCTTGTCATAATGCTGTTCAAAAGAGTGCAGGTTTTTGACCCAATGGCATTAAAGGAATAGAAATATTGTGCAAAATCACATTTGCTATGTGACTTGAAAGAAAAGTTGCAGGTAGTGTTGCTCCCATGCATTTGCTGTCCTTGCTCTAAGTGGTAGTGTGTGCACGCATTTGGGAGGTGCTGTCAACGGTCTTGAGTAGCTGCTTCACTGTGTCTTGGTAATGGTGCACAATGCCACTATTGTCTGTCAGTGGTGACGGGTTTGCATGCTGGAAGTGGTGAATGGGGGGGTATCATCAAGTGGGCTTTTTATCCTGTATGGTGTCAAGCTTCTTGAGTACTCTTTTTATACGTGCAGACATCGGGCAAGTGGAGAGTTTTCCATTTCCACGGCTGCCTTTTGTTTAGCCAAGAAGAATTCACAGGAGTAAACAGGAATCTGGAACTATACAAAGCTTAAAATGCACCCAAAGGCTGTATGGAAATCCCAACCACTGTAATCCATCTTTACATATAGTATCTGCCTGCACCCTAACTTCCTCATTTCCAATTTATTTGAAGGATGTTGGCATTATTGATAAGATCAGCCTTTCGTTGCTATCCTAGCTCCCTTCAGCTGAATTGCTACAGTCCATGTAAATTGGTTCTTTGTATTTGTATTTGTTTTGGCATAATTTTAGACTTTCAGAGGGCACTTAAGAATCAACCACATCAGTTCACGTCTACCAAAAACATGTGAAATAAGTTCCCTTTAAGGGAATTAGTGATCCAGTTGATATTTAATGACCCCCATCTGGCAAATTTTATGCTCATCAGTACTGATATTAATTTGCTAAATTAAAAATCCTACAAAAGAAAATAATACTTTAGTTTTTTCCATATCTAGTCTAGGCTTGGTGGATTGCCAGTCTAGAATCATAACCATTCTGTCCTCTATTCTAAGCTTAATTTGTTTAAAATGTACCATCACCTCAGTCTGCCAGACACTGATTTTTATACTGGCTGTCCCCAGTATATTGAAAGTAAAATGTCTTTGAATGTTTCTAACATTGTCTCCTCTACCCAAGTGGGCACACCTACCTTCATTCGAATGCTGGCAGCAGGTGCTGCAGACGCTTTATTTTTACCACGCGGGATGTTTTTCTCTAAATCGCACCAGCCCTTCCCTATTTTGCATTCCGTGATTCCACTAACCTTCTGTCACGCATTTATTACAGTAGGGCTGATTGTCCATTTCCTTGATCCATATCTTATTTTTCTGTGTTAACTGTGATTGCTAAACGTATAATATATAAAATAATCAGCAGGTGGTGCAATGGAACAAGAAAGAGCAAATGCTGATTGTACGCGAATTCTGAAAGCAAGACAGTTGAAAGAAAAGGTTCCAGTAATTGTCAAAACCTAATGTATGAAAACTTGGCAAGAAAAATACCTTCACATCATTGCAATCTGAACAAAAGAGAATGTGCAATACTTGTTTGTGCATAACATTGATTTAGTGTGTACAGTGCAAGAATTATTGGCTATCTTTATGGGAAGGGGGAAGAGGAGCAGAGCTGTAATCATTGGGGACTCCATAGTTTGGGGGACAGATAGGAGGTTCTGTAGGGACGAGAGAGACTCACGGTTGGTGTGTTGCCTCCCAGGTGCCAGGGTGCGTGATGTCTCTGATCGTGTTTTTGGGATCCCGGGGGAGGGGGAGCAGCCTCAAGTCATGGTCCACATTGGCACGAACGACATAGGTAGGAAGAGAGATGGGGATTTAATGCAGAAATTCAGGGAGCTAGGATGCAAGCTTAGAGCTAGGACGAACAGAGTTGTCGTCTCTGGTTTGTTGCCCGTGCCACGTGCTAGTGAGGTGAGGAATAGGGAGAGAGAGGAGTTGAACATGTGGCTACAGGGATGGTGCAGGAGGGAGGGTTTTGGATTCTTGGATAATTGGGGCTCTTTCTGGGGCAGGTGAGACCTCTACAAGCAGGATGGTCTTCACCTGAACCAGAGGGGTACCGATATCCGGGGGGGGGGGGGGGGGGGAGAAGAGTTTTGCTAAGGCTATTCGGGTGGGTTTAAACTAATTCAGCAGGGGGATGGGAACCAAAATTGTAGTTCGAGTATGGAAAAGGTTGAGAGTAGGGAGGTCCAAAATAAAGTTTCAGGGACACAAGATGGCACCAGCAAGCAAGAAGTTGGTTTGAAGTGTGTCTACTTCAACGCCAAGAGCGTTCGGAATAAGGTGGGTGAACTTGCAGCGTGGGTTAGTACCTGGGATTTCGATGTTGTGGCCGTTTCGGAGACATGGATAGAGCAGGGACAAGAATGGTGATAATGGGAACTGCAGATGCTGGAGAATACAAGATAATAAAGTGTGGAGCTGGATGAACACAGCAGGCCAAGCAGCAAGGGGCACAAAAGCTGACATTTCAAGCCTAGACCCTTCATCAGAGGGAGATGGGGAGAGGGAACTGGAATAAATAGGGAGAGAGGGGGAGGCGGACCGAAGATGGAATTACAAGAGAGTTGCAGTGGGAGAGAGATTCCCTGAGGTTGGTGCAGAGGGGGGAGGGTAACTTCTGGTTAGGCATCCCTGGAAGAGGCTTCGCAGTGGGGTTGAAATTTGTATCAGTGATAACGGGAACTGCAGATGCTGGAGAATCCAAGATAACAAAGTGTGGTCTGGATTCTCCAGTATCTGCAGTTCCCATTATCACTGATACAATTTCAACCCCACTGCGAAGCCTCTTCCAGGGATGCCTAACCTGAAGAAGTTACCCTCCACCCTCTGGACCAACCTCAGGGAATCTCTCTCCCACTGCAACTCTCTTGTAATTCCGTCTTCGGTCCACCTCTCTCTCTCTCTCTCTCTCTCTCTCTTTATTCCAGCTCCCTCTCTCCATCCCCCTCTCTGATGAAGGGTCGAGGCCCGAAACGTCAGCTTTTGTGCTCCTGAGATGCTGCTTGGCCTGCTGTGTTCATCCAGCTCCACACTTTGTTATCACAGGAATGGTTGTTGCTGGTTCTGGGATTTAGATGTTTCAGTAAGAACAGAGAAGATGGTAAAAGTGGGGGGAGGTGTGGCATTGTTGGTCAAGGACAGTATTACAGTTGCAGAAAGGATGTTTGGGGACTCGTCAGCTGAGGTCAGAAACAGGAAAGGAGGTCACCCTGTTGGGAGCTTTCTATAGGCCTCTAAATAGTTCCAGATATGTAGAGGAAAGGATAGCAAAGATGATTCTCGATAGGAGTGAGAGAGACAGGGTAGTTGTCATGGGGGACTTCAACTTTCCAAATATTGACTGGGAACACTATAGTTTGAGTACCATAGATGGGTCAGTTTTTGTCCAGTGTGTGCAGGGGGCCTTCCTGACACAGTATGTAGATAGGCCAACAAGGGGCGAAGCCACATTAGATTTGGGTAATGAGCCCAGCCAGGTAGTAGATTTGGAAGTAGGTGAGCACTTTGATGATAGCGATCACAATTCTGTTATGTTTACTTCAGTGATGGAAAGGGATAGGTGTATACCACTGGGCAAGAGTTATAGCTGGGGGAAAGGCAATTACGATGAGATTAGGCAAGAGCACATTAGAAATGTGGAGCCTATTCAAGGAAAAGCTCCTGTGTGTTCTAGATAAGTATGAACCTGTCAGGCAGGGAGGAAGCAGTAGAGTGCGGGAGCCGTGATTTACGAAGGAAGTGGAATCTCTGGTCAAGAGGAAGAAGAAGGCTTATGTTAGGATGAGATGTGAAGGCTCAGTTAGGGCCCTTGAGGGCTATGACGTAGCCAGGAAAGACCTAAAGAGAGAGCTCAGAAGAGCCAGGAGGAGACATGAGAAGTTGTTGGCGGATAGGATCAGGGTAAACCCTACGGCTTTCTATAGGTATTTAACAAATAAAAGAATGATGAGAGTAAGATTAGGGCCAATCAAGGATAGTAGTGGGAAGTTGTGCATGGAGTCAGAGGAGATAGGGGAAGCACTAAATGAATATTTTTCAACAGTATTCACTCTAGAAAACGACAATGTTGTCGAGGAGAATACTGAGATACGGGCTACTAGACTAGGTGGGATTGAGGTTCACAAGGACGAGGTATTAGAAATCCTACACAGTGTGCAGATAGATAAGTCCCCTGGGCTGGATGGGATTTATCCTAGGATCCTCTGGGAAGCCAGGGAGGAGATTGCCGAGCCTTTGGCATTGATCTTTAACTCGTCATTGTCTACAGGAATAGTGCCAGATGACTGGAGAATAGCAAATGTGGTTCCCCTGTTCAAGAAGGGGAGCAGATCAGTCAGCCTTACCTCAGTTGTTGGTAAGGTGTTGGAAAAGGTTACAAGAGAGGATTTATAATCATCTAGAAAAGAATAAATTAATTAGGGATAGTCAGCACGGTTTTGTGAAGAGTAGGTCTCTCAAACCTTATTGCTCACCTTCTCAAAGAACTCTCAGGTAGATGAGAGTAAACCGGTTGATGTGGTGTATATGGATTTCAGCAAGGCGTTCGATAAGTTTCCCCACAGTAGGCTATTGTACAAAATGCAGAGGAATGGCATTGTGGGAGATAGAGCAGTTTGGATCGGAAATTGGCTTGCTGAAAGAAGACAGAGGGTGGTAGTTGATGGGAAATGCTCATCCTGGAGAGCAGTTACTAGTGGTGTACCGCAAGGGTCGGTGTTGGGTCCACTGCTGTTTGTCATTTTTATAAATGACCTGGATGAGGGCATAGAAGGATGGGTTAGTAAATTTGCAGACGACACCAAGGTCGGTAGAGTTGTGGATAGTGACGAAGGATGCTGTAGGTTGCAGAGAGACATAGATAAGCTGCAGAGCTGGGCAGAGAGGTGGCAAATGGAGTTTAATGCAGACAAGTGTGAGGTGATGCACTTTGGTAGGAGTAACCAGAAGGCAAAGTACAGGGCTAATGGTAAGATTCTTAGCAGTGTAGATGAGCAGAGAGATCTCGGTGTCCATGTACACAGATTCTTGAAAGTTGCCACCCAGGTTGACAGGCCTGTTAAGAAGGCATACAGTGTTTTAGCTTTTATTAATAGAGGGATCGAGTTCCGGAACCAAGAGGTTATGGTGAAGCTGTACAAAACTCTGGTGTGGCCGGACTTGGAGTATTGCGTACAGTTCTGGTCACCGCATTATAAGAAGGATGTGGAAGCTTTGGAAAGGGTGCAGAGGAGATTTACTAGAATGTTGTCTGGTATGGAGGGAAGGTCTTATGAGGGAAGGCTGAGGGACTTGAAGCTGTTTTTATTAGAAGGTTGAGAGGTGACTTAATTAAAACATAAAATAATCAGAGGGTTAGATAGGGTGGATAGGGAGAGCCTTTTTCCTAGGATCGTGACAGTGAGCACGAGGGGGCGTAGCTTTAAATTGAGGGGAGAAAGATATAGGACAGATGTCAGAGGTAGTTTCTTTACTCACAGTAGTAAGGGAATGAAACGCTTTGCCTGCAATGGTAGTAGATTCGCCAACTTTAGGTACATTTAAGTCATCATTGGACAAGCATATAGGACGTACATGGAATAGTGTAGGTTAGATGGGCTTCAGATCGTTATGACAAGTCGGCACAACATCGAGGGCCGAAGGGCCTGTACTGTGCTGTAATGTTCTATGTTCTATTTATCTGAAGAAGGGTCATTAGACTTGAAACAGTTTTTTTTTCTCCACAAATGCTGCCTGATATGCTGAGTTTCTCCTGCAATTTCAGTTTTTGCTTCAGATCTTCAGCATCTGCTGTTTTTGATTTATTTTTCATCTTTATCTTGTGTAGCTTTTGTCTCATCACCATATACCATGTAACTTGCATTCTAATTTTGTAACTCATCCCTTTACACTTAGAATCATCATTTTTGTTGCTCTTCCAGTTGCTTTGTGGGATGATACTAAGGAAAAGGTATTCTGAATCTGAATTTTCCAGTGTCAGTAGACATTTACAAATTATTAATGGGCTGTAGGCATTGCTGGCCAGGCCATATTTTATTGCCCGTATCTAATTAGCCTTGGAAGGTGATGATCACCTTGACGCCCGGCCTGGGTTAACCACTTCGGAGAGCCGTTTGAAAAGTCAATCACATTGCTGTGTGCCTGACATCCCCCACAAACCAGATTCCGGAGGGCAGCAGACATTAGTCAATTATATTCTTCAATACAATCTGGTTAAGTTGCACGCTTACTGATCCTAACTTCTTGTTTAATTCAACCCTGCAGCTGTGGTGGAATTTGAATTTGAGTCTGTGCACTTTAATGTCACCATTTTCTTACCATTTCAATAGCATGGCTTATTTTTCCCTGTTCAGGTTCACATCAGAAGCAGGCTTTTCGCTTAACAGTGCATCACTCAACTGCTTCCACATGCACATGTTTTTGTTAAGTAGCAGCGAGAAATCTTTCTACTCTGCAGGGTGACTGAGGCCAGTTATTACCTCTGGTTGGAGTTTGAATGTTTACCAAAAAAAACCTGCCTCACAAGGATCAGCCATCTGGAAACTTACTTGGGTAATATTTCAATTGTGTACTGTTTTATAATACACCTGAACTGGAGAATCTAAATTTTAATTTTTGTTTGTTATTAAAGCAGCTTATTTGTTTTAAGTTCTTGCAGAGGATGCAAGCATCACACGCAAGGTCAGTGTTTATTGCCCATAATTTAAATAAAAAATACTTGCTGATTTAGATGTTGGCGCTGTTGACTAGTACCCATCCATATTACCCTTCAGTAGGTACTGGAGAGCTGCGTGTAGGGTCACAACAGTGAAAGATCAGTGATAGGACAGTGAGTTGCTTGGAGGGGAACGTAAAGGTCCCGTGTATCTGCTGTTCTTGGCCTTCCAGATGGAAGTGGTTATAGGTTTGGAAGGTACTGTCCGAGGACATTCGGCAAATTTCTGCAAGGCATCTTGGAGTTGGTAGCAACAGTATGTACTGAGTGTAGGTGGAGGGAGTGGGTGCTTTTATGGATGTGCTTAACCAGTCAAGCAGGTTATTTTGTCCTGGGTGGTGTCCAGCTTCTTGAGTGTTGTTGGAGCTGCAACCATCCAGGCAAGTGAGTAATCCATCACACTCCAGACTTATGCCTTGCAAATGGTAGTCAGTCGGTGAGTTACTCACTGCAGTATTTCTGGTAGTGGGGAAAATTTTTGAATTTGTTATCGAGGACTTTATAGTGGAGCATGTCAAAAGCAGTGGCACGATCAGAGTCAGCATTGATTTATGAAGGGGAAATCATTCTTGACAAATCTGTTTGGACATCTATGAAGATGTAACTGGTAGAATTGACCAGAAGGAGCCAGTCTGTGGTTTATTTGGACTTTCAGAAAGCATTTGGCAAAACCCCATGCAAGAGATTATTGCACAAGATTATAGCACATGGGATTGGGCAAGTGTGTTGAGATGGTTGGCAGTGAAGAAACAAGGGTGGAATTAATGGGTCCTTTTCAAATTGGCAGGTGTTAACTAGTAAGGTGCCACAGGGACCAGGGTTGAGACCCCAGCCATTCACTGTTGTGGGGGGCTGGAAATCAACTTGAGATGATACCAAGTTGGATGGGAGGGTGAACTGTGGGGATGGTGAACTGTAACAAGGATGCAGAGAGATCCTTCAGCATGATTGGGTGAATGGGTAAATCAATGGCAGATGCAGTATAATTTGTATAATTGTGAGGTTATTCACTTTAGAACTGAAAACAAGAGGGCAGATTACTACCTGAATGGCTGTAAACTGGGACAGGGGAGTGTGCAGCAAGACCTGGGTGTCCTCGCTTACCAGTTGCTGAAGGTAAGCATGCGGGTGCAGGAAGTGCATTTATTTTGAGAGGACTTGAATATAAAAGCAGGGATATACTACTGAGACTTTATAAGGCTCTGATCAGCACACATTTGGAGTATTGTCTGCAGTTTTGAGTCCCATATCTCAGCAAGGATGTTCTGGCCCTGGAGCCGGTTCAGAGGAGGTTCACAAGAATGGTCCCAGGAATGGAAAGCTTAACATATGAGGAATGTTTGAGAACTCTGGTACAATACTCACTGGAGTTTAGAAGGATGAAAGAGGATCTAATTGAAATGTTCAGAATATTGAACGACCTGGACAAATTGGATATTGGGAAGATGCTTCCATTGGTAGGAGAGTCTAGGACTCCAGGCCACAGCCTTAGAGTAAAGGGAAGACTTTTTAGACGGAGATAAGAAACTCCTTCAGCCGGAGAGTGGTGAATCTACGGCATTCGCTGCCACAGGAGGCTGTGGTGGCCCGGTCATTGAGTACAATTAAGACTGAGAGGTTCTTGATTATTAAGGGGATCAAGGTTTACAGGGAGGATGGGGTTGAGGAACTTATCAGCCATGACTGAATAGCTGAGTAGACTCAATGGGCCGAATGGTATATTTCTGGTCCTATGTCTTATTCTTAAGTGTATTCAAGGGCTGGCTAGATATGGGATTTGGGGAAAATGGGATCGAAGTTTGTGGAGAGAAAGCAGGATTAGGTTATTGAGTTGGATGATCAACTATGATCGTGATGAATGGTGGAGAAAGCTTAAAGGGCTGAATGGCCACCTCCAGCTTGTACTTCATGTTTTTGTAAAGCATGTTTTTAAAAAGCAGAAACAAAAACAGAAATAGCTGGGAAAGCTCAGCAAGTTTGGCAGTAGGTCTGAAGAGAAATCAGAGTTAATGTTTTAGAGTTTGGTCACCCTTCTTCAGATAGGTCTGGAAAGCCCATGTTAAACATTTAAGTGCCCAACTCGACCTAATTTCATTCACAGTAATGAAAAATGTTTTAAGATTATTTTAATTATACTCTTTCTAGCATTTAAAACATTTACAAAATATATTTACAGTGTTTCATCAAATGGCATGCATAGTTTGTAGAGATAAATATCTACTGTGCATGAGTTGATGCTGTTTATGTTAATCTCCGCGTTTATGACAGCACACAGCATTTTGATTTCCAGAATGAACAGTTTAAGATCCATGTCCAAAGGGAAGCAATCTGGATGTATCTCACTAGATTTGAATGTGGCAGCCAGCTTCCTGTTATTTACTGAGAAATCAGTTGCAAATTCAGGTGAGGACAATATTGTACACCATCACAAAGAAAAGGGAGTGATTTGAAGCTGCAGTTCAGTAAACCTTTAAGACCTGCTATGTGTGAGATTCCCCAGGAATTCTCACACTTGTTCCCTCAGAGTTTGCAGCTGAGTTGCAGAAATCCCTATTTAATGGTCCATGTTCCAGCTTTGTCAGGTTACCCACAACTGTTTCAGTCACGCAGACAATGTCAGAATTCCCTGGAGAAACCTAGGTCTCACGTGCTCTTCATAGCTCCATGAGGTACATGTTTGTTTTTCTGCCTCAATTTCCTATTGAAATATTTTAATTTTAAAAACATATAAAAAATAAAGTGCTTAACGGTTCAATGGGGTGCTTGATGTTTTCAAGTGGTCAAAAAATGACATTTGCTTTCTCTAGAGCTGTTTCAGTAACGCAGCCAAAACATCATCCTGTAGATTTCAGCTGCTATTGTAAGTTTGTGCAACTATTACTCGTAACATATAGTACCAGATCTTCAAGAAGTCTTGACAGTAATAATCATCGATACGTTTTCTTCAATCCATGTTTTCTTCATTTAAGAAAATTAACTATCTTCAATATTTATCCATCTCAATACCATCTTTTCATATCCATAGTTCTATGTATATGTGAAAATTATAAAACAAAAGCACATTAATTTTTTTCTAACTACATTTAGGCCTTTGCCTTTTTACTCTGTACACCATTTTAGCTATTTTGACCAATTTGTTTGTTATCCTCTGATTTAAAATGTTGCTTAAAATCAAGGTAATTCCTTTTTATAAAAAAAAATCATTTTGTGTTGTGTCTGATAGAGCAACAATATTAACAGACTGTGACTTAAGCTGGGATCCAGCAGCTATCCAGGAATACAACAATGTATTTCCCTCTTTTGATTGGGAACAGTTCCAATCACTGCAGCAAAACCTACTACTGCACACTGCTGTCTTGGTGAAGTTTCACTAAACAGTCCGGGTCGCTGGTAAAACACTAAGTGAAAGCCCTACGTGGGCCATTTATCCCTGGCGTAGGTTCTCATGAATAATGTGATATTGCTCATGGAAAAGGAATGGATTGACAGGATGTTCTTGTCACTGATCTGCAGTAGTCATCAAGTCCTTTGAGCACACCACCATTGTCAGCTATGGAGACCTTCCAGTGTTCTTCAAATGCGCACTTATACTGCTCCCCCTAAATTATGCAGCGGGATCACAAATACAGATATGTCGTCAAATGAGGCAAAGCTGCCATCTTCCAGCTTCCAGTCATTTTCTTGTTGTGTGCCTTTTGCTTTATTCACAAGACACTGGGCCAACAATGTGTACCTACAGAAATAAAGATGGATTATATACACTTCAGGATCTTGGGGCACAATGGCTAGTGCTCCTGTTACTGAGCCCAGAAGCTCTGTGTCTGAGTCCCATGTTAAGACAGGTTGGCCATGGAAGGTGCGTACATAAATGTGCCAAACACAGGTTGAATGCCAATCTGTGAATCTTTCTGGTATGGCAGGCAACAAGAATGACCTGCATACAGTGGGACTCCTGAAGCTACGATCTCTCGTGGCATGTAAGTGAACAGAAGCTTTATTGGCTCGTATGGCTTAAACTTGTGTGCGTGTGGCTTTTGCAAACTGATGCACGGGGAGTTGTGGGGTGGGGAAGGCAGTCGATTCATTTTACATCTGAACTTCACCATTGTTTAGAAGTTACAAGAGTGCAGTGTCCGATCATCATATTTTTATATCATCAGTGCAGTGGGAACAAGTGATAACACAAACAATAAGTATCCTTTACCTGCGTGGATTATGTTTCTGGTCTTCCAAAAATTTCTGGCTGGTCTCTGCTACTTCCTTATTGGAGATAATATCCCATAATCCATCCGTGGCCATTATAAGAACATCACTTTGGTCAAATTTGTATTGTCCCAGGTTGAAGACTGTAACCTTTGCAAGAAAAAGGAAGTTGTGATGAAAGAGCAAATAAAAAAACCATCTGGCTCTTAGAGCCTGCTCTGTCTTTTAAATATGATAATGGCTGATCCTCAATATCAATGCCGTATTCCTGCCTTCTCTCCAAACCCCTTGATGTCTTTATTACCTAAACAAAAATGAAATCTATTTCTTGAATAGTAGTCAGTGACCTGGCCTTCACAACCTTCTGTGGCTATAAATTTGGCAGGTTGACCACAGTCAGTGAAGAAAAGTTTCCTCATTTGTCATAAATGGCCTACCCCATCTCCTGGGCCTCTGACCCTTAGTTCTAGACTCCCCAACCAGGGGATACATCCTCTAGGCATTTCGTCTATACAGCCCTGTTAGAATTTTATGTTTCAATCAGATCAACTTTCAACCTTCTACCTTCTAAATTCTACTAAATACAGGCCCACTTGAACCTGTCTTTCCTCAAAGGATGATCCTGTCATCTCCAATATCAGTCCTGTGAACCTACACTGTACAATGATCTCAATGTGCATCTGATATTTCTGTTATAGTTATGAACCTATCAAAAATAGTTTGTGTGGAATAACATTTGCTCTTCAGACTTCATGAACAATGGAGAGTGGATTGGATGCAACACTGCTCATGGTGCTGTCTTTCAAACCCCACCCACCTGGGAAAGGTACAGAAAGTTCTGGAGAAACACAGCAGGTCTGGCAACATCAGAGGACAGGGAAACAGAGTTAATGTTTCAAGGCTGATGAAGGAGCTGGAAAGTTAAGGGTAGTACAGTGGCTCACAGCACCAGGGATCAAGGTTTGATCCCACCCTTGGGTGACTGTGTGGAGTTTGCATATTCTGTCCATGACTGCGTGGGTTTCTGCTGGGTGCGACAGTTTACTCCCACAGTCCAAAGATGTATAGGCTAGGTGAAATGGTCATACTAAATTGCCCATAGTGTTCAGGGCTGTGTAGGTTAGATGTGTTAGCCATGGGAAATGCAGAGTTACAGGGAAAGTGGAAGGGGATAGTTGTTCAGAAGGTCAGTGTGGACTCTTTGGGCTGTATGGCCTGTAGCTATACTGTATGGATTCTCTTCTTATGATTCTTCTACGTTAACTGGATTTCCTGTTCCCAAGATGCTGTGAGACATGTTAAATATTTCCAGTCTCCAGATTCTGTAGTATTTGTTTTTGGCCCAGTCTGTCTATTTGGTTGGATGTAATTGCTGGAAAAGCTCAGCATGTCTGGGACCATCTGTGGAGAGAAGTCAAAATTAATGTTTTAATCCTCAGAATATGTCAAGTCCCCTCAGACTGGAAAGATAGAAGTTTAGGAGCAGGAATAGGCCTTTCAACCCCTCAAGCCTGCTCTATTCAACATCAAGCTCAATACCCCAATCTTCCCCTCTTCCCATATCCCTTTACCTATACTCCAATAAATAAAGACTTAACCTGTTTAGCCATTCTTGATTCTTCATCCCAGTCTGATATTGACCATCCTCCAATACCATGACAACTTATCTCTTCAATATCACTCAAGTGAGTGGTGAGTACCCCTCCGCCTCAGTGGCATTTTAACTGTGACAAGGACCCTAGTTTTCTTTTCCCAATGCTTAGAAATGGAATGAATACTCATTTAATTATTTGAAAGATTCACTTCATTATTGAAAGATGAGTACAGCAAAGGACAGGGGAGATAAAAACACAGCAAATGAAGAATTTTCTGTTTACATGCACGGTCTGTGACCAATACAGGGATGGAGGTAAGAGCTGAAAAAGGCTTTGCTGTTTCTCTGAGAGACCTACCTCTGGAATACAGGACAAAAATGGTTTTACACAGAGGTCAGTGTCATAAGCCTTCAATCCATGGTCTCCAAAGCCTCGCGTGACTGCAATCATCCCCATCACGCGTGTCTGAAACGGGAAAACAAAATCTTTCTCACGGAGACTGATGAGGGTTGTGAGAAATGTAATTACTTTCATGCCCATCTAAAATCCCAGGTGTCTGCATTCCAAAGACATTGATAGGAATGAAGGAGAACACTGCAGACAAGCCAAGACATACTCTGTTCAAATAAAGTTTATACACATGCAGAGTTTTTAAGAAAATTATTTCTTGGGATATGGGCATCACTGGCATTTGTTGACTGTCTCTAATTACCTCAGAACTTAATGACTTGCCAGGTCATTTTCGGAGGGTAATGAAGAGTCAACCATGTTGCTGTGGGTCTGTAGACCAGACCAGGTACGGATGACAGATTTCCTTCACTAAAGGACATATGTGAACCAATAGGTAATTGGTTGTTTCGCAGTTACCAATTCTGGTACAGACTTACTAGCTGAACTTATCCTGCAGTGGTAGCTGATGGAGTTTTTGAACTCTCATTCATCTGTGGGTCCTCAGCAGTCACCAATAAATAGCAATTGGGACGAGGAATTACACTCCTACCACACCAGCTGACGGCAACTATTCTTCTCTAACCTCTCCCCACTGAGATCAGTCAGTCAAGAATGTATAAAATAGGAGTAGTCCCATTCAGCCCACCTAGCCTACTGCAATATTCAATAGAAATATGGGTGATCTTGGGTTTCTGCTCTACTTAGTCTCATACCCTTAATGCTTGAAAGCCGATTTATAGCCAATGGTCTTGAGGCTGCTGCTGGTAAACATACATACGGCAAGCATTTTCACCCTTGAGGTTGAGACTTTCCGTATTGCAGCCAACATGTTGGGTACAGGCAAGTTGAATGGTGATGATCTCATCACACCAAGAAACAAGTTTGGCAAGAGCTGACTGGCAGGTTTCTCAGCAAACTGCAGGTCTTGATATCCAAAACCGGCCTCTTCAGAAGCCTAGAGTCCGAGAGATTGTCATTGAAGACCTTGTCTTCAGAGAATCCAAAGGTGATACAAATCCTTTTGGGCCTTGAAAGGGTAGGGTATGCAGGGACAGGGTTGTCAAGGACAGGGGCAGTTATTGGGGCTGGGTGATGGAAATGAACTATTCTGCATTTATCATTTTGGTTGCTAAATGGAAAATGTCAACCTCAAGAGTGAAAATCTCTAAAGGTGTTCCTGCTGATCCAACAACAGACTCAGGACTATCAAGGGCTTGACCCCTCATTGGGAAACCAGCCTTCCCTGCTGGGAAGGCAGGTATGGAGATTGGAACCAGAGCCAGATGGATCTAATCAAGCATGGATGCTTGATTAAGGGTTATTAACCTAGATAATCAGGGAGCCCTGGCTGACAGGAGATTCAGACAGTCTCCTCAGTCCGTGCAAGAGCCCATGTAAATAAAGGGTGAGTGGTGACAGGGGGTATCTGTGTAGCTTATTCAGTAGATACCTGGTCAGTGGCAAGTTCATGCTCTCAAGTGGCTGTTAATTGGCCATAATCTCTGGTGAGTCCAGAAGATTATCCATGGAACTTCCCACCTAGCACTTAACTGTTACAGTGACAAGAAGTGGAGAAACACCTGTCCAGAGACAACTCACCCGGTTATTTGTTTACTTTGTTTTATTCATCTACAATAATGTGGGCATCAACGGCTAGGTCAGTATTTTTTTGCTCCTTGGGCAGTTAAGAGTCAACCACACTGCTGTGGGTCTGGAGTCAGACCAGGTGAGGTTGACAGGTTTCCATCCGTAAAGAAAATTAGATGAGTTGTTACAGCAATCAGGGATGGTTACTTTAGGCAAACAATTTTTATGCCCTTCTCACCACATCTAGGAGAGGAAATTTGCACCCTCTGTCTTTCACTCCAGAAAAGGAATTGGCTTGAAGTAGCTAATGTTGCAAGACAGCACATTAAATAATCGAAGTTTGGTGAAGGTGTCAAAGGATGTGGAGCAATGGAGTAGATTATTCATAATCTAGTAGTATAGCAAAGCTGTTTGAGAGATTGACAGACTGATTCCTAAGCTTCAGCTCAATGCTCTCTAATGAGAGTTTCGGCTGCTGCAGATGCTGCATCTGCTCTAGTTTTGATCATGAGTAAACTGACCATATCGTGCAATTGTTAACAGCCGACTCAAGTCATAATATAACGTTCACAATCGATTTTCATTGCTAGGCATGAGGGCGGCTGTAACATCACACTGGGTTCTATAGTACTAACTGGACTGTACTGGCTTCCTTTAAAATTACACAGCATGCAGAGTTATTTCCCGAAGGTGTACCTGTCTTCCATCCCCATGCACGACAGGGTACTTGAGGTCATCTTCTTCTGCAGTTTTGTATCCCCTAGAAACACAGAACAAGACTGAGGCCAATAATCCTCGGCCAGTGTGAGTTTATAAGCCTAGGCTGTCAATGCTGATGAGACAAAAGTGTTGATGATATGCTGTGTGTAATAATGCAGAGATGTATATCAGCTGTAGCTCAGTTAGTATCAGTTCTCCTCCAATATTGTGGGTTTAAGTTGCATTCAAGGCACCAGGGCTAGTGACTCCACTGCTGAAGGATGGGTTGCCTTTCCAGTGAGATGCCCAATCTCACCTTATCAGGTGGTTGTAAAGCATCCTAAAGTTCTACCTTGAAGCAGAGCAGATGGATCCTTGCCAATATTTAGTCCTCAACACAACATCACTAAACAGAGACTGAAAGAACTGCAGATGCTGTAAATCCAAAACAAAAATGGAAATTGCTGGAAAAGCTCAGCACGTCTGGCAGTATCTGGGGAGAGAAATCAGAGTTCACGTTTCAGGTCCTGTGACCCTTCAGAACTGATCTGAGGATTTCTCTCTACAGATGCTGCCAGACCTGCTGAGCCTTTGCAGCAATTTCTGTTTATGTTTTTTTAATCACTAAACAGAGCCTGTGGTAATTTTCACATAGGTGTTTGTGGGAGCTCACTGTGCGCAAACTGGTTGCTGCAATTCCTACAGTGCAACATCAACTGCACTTCAAAAGTACCTCTCTGCGTGTAAAAAAGGCACTATATAAACGCAAGTCTTTTTTTTAAATATGCTGAAAAAGTCTGAGTAAATTGTTGCAAATTGGATAACTGTAAAATAATAGGAAGAGTAGGGATCAACTGCAGCGACACTGCTGTGATCAGGATGGTTAGCCATTGACATTCATAATATTTCTAGAATGACCCATGGGAAAATATTGAAACAGATGTTCAATTATTTTTACAGTTACCAAGTGGTATGTTCCTGGGAAAGGACTAAAAATCAGAGTCTTTTGCAAGTTTGAGGGCAAAAAAACCCCGTTATTCTTGGGGATGTAGACATACTTTAGGCAGACCAATGACCAGAACGGGGTAATGTGGTAAATGCAAGGAGGGAGGTCGATTAAGCATCTTTCAAATGGTGTGGCTATTGACCATAGTGAACACCTACCACGGTGAATATAATCTGAGGCAAAGTATTGAACAGTGACTGATCAGAGGTTGGCACATATTCACTGTGAGGGTTGAAAAGGCAGAGTGCATGACAGACACTTTCACTTCATTCAAACTAATCAAAATCAGCTTCAGCAGATGAGCCAGCAAGGCAGGTCTACACTTGGCACTGAATCATACAGCACGGAAACGCACCTTTCGGTCTAACCAGTCCACGCCGATCACAATCCCAAACTAAACTAGTCGCACCTGCCTGTTCCTGGCCCATAACCCTCCATCCTTTCCTATTTATGTACTTACCTAAGTGTTTTTTTTAAACATTGTAACTGTGCCCACACTCACCACTTCCTCAGGACGTTCATTCCACAAATGAACGTCTGTGTAAAAAATCTGCTCCTCTTGTCTTTTTTAAATGTGTTGCCTCTCACTGTGAAAATATCGTCCCTAATCTTGAAATCCCCAATACTAACAAAAAGACAGCTACCATTAACCCAAGGTATACCTCTCATGATTTTATATAATTCTATAAGGTCACCACTCAACCTCCCGTGCTCCAGTGAAAGAAGTTCCAGCCTATTCAGCCTTTCTTTAGAACTCAAACTTTCCATACCTGGCAACATCCTGGTAAATCTCTACTGAACCCTCTCCCATTTAACAAAATCCTAGTCATAGAATGCTTTTGAGTATGTGGACATCAAATAGAGGGGAGGAGCAAGTTGAAGAAATAAAGCTAATGGAAGAACACATGTAAATATAATTTTAAAAACATAGAAGATATGTGTAGATGACTTTCCTAGAAAGTGGATGGTTTAACAAGTACTCACCAGCCGGACATGAAGTAGTCTCGGTACAATATTTTTGTTCCAATGTCACTCCTTTTCACTCTGCGAGGAACCTCATATCTTGAAAACTCATCACCCAGCAACTCAGGCTTCAGGAAGGCCTGTGAAGAGATGTTGCGTTGTTTAATGAAAATACGTTTTACTTCAGTAAATATGACACCCTGATCCTGAATTTCCTTCAGTCTTCAAATTCCCTAATTTTCATAATTTTTTAGTCAGAACCTATGCCATAATTTCTTATGACACAAAGCCTAAAATGAGTAGCGAGTGCCTGCCATGGATATTAGATGTCAATTAAGTACATAGTTCAACAATTAATTTGGGGAGAATTACCCTCTGATGTTTAGCTGCTTAGGGTTACATCATTCACTGACTGTGCTTCCTCCTTGTTCCCCCCATGTCTCAAATTTAAAATACACTCCCCTCAAATACTAAGATAATATCCTACAACATTACTGGTTTCTTATTTAGAAAAAAATGCAAAAATGTATGCTTGAATAATTGCTTTAAATATCAGCTAAAAGAGCTTGTGCTTCTCATGTTCAGGAGGACTAAGACAAGAATGTTCTATTTTACCAGATGTTGAATCCTCTGTCTCTCAGTCACGGCCGTGAATTCATTGGACAGAGGCCGGATTTCATTCTTGTGTACAATAATTGCTCTTTAAAGAAAGAAAAGACAATCAACAGTTAGTACCCTGTGTCCCACAGAAAACAGACATGATAGTCAAAAGATTTAGCATACACAGTGCAAGACTGGTACAGTGTTGTGACAAAATATAAGCAAGTTTGTTGAAAGCTTATATCCTGGTGTGTACACTGCAAACCTTGGACACTGCTTCATCGCTCCATGTAAATAGTCTAAAAGGCACTCTATAAATCATGAGTGCCCAACCTTATCAGTATCAAGACACACTTCAGTGAGACAAATAATTTCATTTTGTCAGCTGAATTGGTTGCTTGTAAAGGTCACATTTATTTGCATTTAATATGATTATGGTCTTATTAGAGAGGTTTGCAACATGGTGCATGCAACAAACTAAAAGGAGGATAGTATGCATTAATGTTTCAATTACATTGGGAAAAATACGGTGTCTTCACTGGGAATGCATTTTCAAAATCTGCCCACACCAGCCATTTGCAAATACTCGTAGCCCTAAGTTTGTTCCTCACACTGCATTTGGTTCAGGGGTTTGACCGCTGGTTCATTTCTAATTTGATGATTAACTTTCATTACTTTTACAAGCTGTAATTTGGGTTAGATAGAGTACAGTTTAAGATGAAACAATGTTGGTTTTATACTGATTTTCATTGCCTCCGCACAAAGCTTCACAGCACACCTATTTGTCATAACACACTGACTGAAAACCGTTGCTATAAATTAAAGTTTTGTTGACTTGTGCCACTTAGTTCTCAACTCTCCACAATGACAAACCAAGATCAGTATTGTGGATCTTACAGGGAGAAAAGCAAGATGTCTCCAACTGCTGCATATTTTTAACACTTAGGAGTTGCACCGATGGAGCTCAAGACTTGCCTGCTTCTCTCTTTGTGCCTGGTGGTTGCCCAGTGGAATGAGGTTTTACTATGGGAATTGGACAAACTGGGGCGATTTAATGTTCTCACAGCAATAAAACAAAGGATCGGGGGTAACAAGAAGCAGCAAATCCCACGTTCACATCTGTGCCAGTTCATGCCATATGACCTTTTGAGGTGCTGCAAATCAAACCCGTTGTCCCTGAGAAAGTTAGGATAAAATGATGGGATTCCTGCCTGCCCCTTATGTAAATCCAAGGCTGATGCCTGGGAAATGGAGAAGAAAATCGGCAAGGAAGACGGGAGGGGTGGGGAGGAGAGAAAAGTGCAAAAATTGGACTGAACGCCGTCCAACGGGGAAGTGAGATGTCCAGTTCTCACCGAGTGCTATCGGAACAACATGAACATCTTGGGATTGCTCACTGAGCACAATCTTGTCTGGGGACAGTTACGCGACACAACAGAAACCTAAAAGAGGAAGCATGGAAATTTTGTGGAAATAATGACAATTGAGCCAGTCGCAGTCAGCTCAAAGCAAAAGTTGAAAAAGACAAACAATGGTATGGACTAACCTACTGTCTCCAGCATTGGCCACGTACAAATTTCCCTGCAAACGGAGAATGGCCAGAGCTGTACAGCCTCCTACTTGACTATGGGATCGCTGGTAGTTCTCAATCAGCTCATCCTGTGGTGGGGGGGTTGGGGGATGAAAGAAAACGAGACACAATTTGATTAATTATCACCAGTGGCTCAAATTGTAGCACCCTTGCCTCTAAAGTCAGAGGGTGATAGGAGAATAAAAGTCTTGGCTGACCCTTCAGCACAGGACTAAGGAAGTACTGCTGTCTTTCAGATGAACTCCCACCTGTATCCTGCTGGGTTTTCCTGAAGACCAGCAACAAGTTATCCCCAATATCCTGGCCAACGTTTATCCCAAAACTGAAATCACTATCACATGCCTGTTGTTGTGTGTGTCCACATTGGCCCATTTTTCACACTGTGACAGTGATTATTCTTCAAAGATATTCTGTTGGCTGTGATTCACATTGAAACATAGTGAGATTATGAAAGAGTCGATACAAATGCAAGTCTTTCTTTCAAAACACACAGCTCCTTCATTACCTCAGTGGTGCCAATCCATAATCCAAGGTTGGCATCACCCCTCAATTTATTTTCATTTTTCTTCTACCCTTGGCTCTGTGTGCCTGGTCAGGTGGACGCATCAGGGTTCCATAACACATTTCAAAGCAAGGCATGTGTAATGTATACCGCAACTGCTGCCGCCCACTCCCGCTCCTCCAACGGAACCCCGCCCACGGCCGATGCCGACGGAACCCCGCCCATGGCCGACGGAACCCCGCCCACGGCCGACGACCTCATCGCTCCGCCCACAACCTCCACAGCCAGCAACCCCAGAGAAGACAGCCACACCGAGCCCTGCCGCATCTTCACCATCCCCCCAGACCTCCCACTGACTGAGGACGAACGGTCAGTCCTTAGTAAGGGGCTCACCTTTGTCCCCCTACAACCACACATCAACGAATACCAGTCACGATTGGACATAGAGCAGTTTTTCCGCCGTCTTCGCCTCCATGCCTACTTCTTCAACCGGGAACCTAACCCTCCCTCCACTGACCCCTTCACCCGCTTCCAACACAAGTCCTCCTCCTGGACACCACCCCCAGGCCTCCTACCCTCCCTCGACCTCTTCATTTCCAAATGCCGTCGAGACATTAACCGCTTGAACCTCTCCACCCCTCTCACCCACTCCAACCTCTCCCCCGCAGAACGGGCAGCCCTCTGCTCCCTCCGCTCCAACCCCAACCTCACCATCAAACCCGCAGACAAGGGTGGCGCAGTGGTAGTATGGCGCACTGACCTCTACATCGCCGAGGCCAGACGCCAACTCTCCGACACCACCTCCTACCGCCCCCTCGATCATGACCCCACACCCGAGCACCAAACCATCATCTCCAACACCATTCACGACCTCATCACCTCAGGGGTCCTCCCACCCACAGCCTCCAACCTCATTGTTCCCCAACCCCGCACGGCCCGTTTCTATCTCCTTCCCAAAATCCACAAACCTGCCTGCCCTGGTCGACCCATCGTCTCAGCCTGCTCCTGCCCCACCGAACTCATCTCCACCTATCTGGACTCCATTTTCTCCCCTTTGGTCCAGGAACTCCCCACCTACGTCCGTGACACCACCCACGCCCTCCACCTCCTCCAGAACCTCCAATTCCCTGGCCCCCAACACCTCATATTCACCATGGACGTCCAGTCCCTATACACCTGCATTCCACATGCAGATGGCCTCAAGGCCCTCCACTTCATCCTGTCCCGCAGGCCCGACCAGTCCCCCTCCACCGACACTCTCATCCGCCTAGCTGAACTCGTCCTCACCCTCAACAACTTCTCTTTTGACTCCTCCCACTTCCTACAGACTAAGGGGGTGGCCATGGGCACCCGCATGGGCCCCAGCTATGCCTGCCTCTTTGTAGGTTACGTGGAACAGTCCCTCTTCCGCACCTACACAGGCCCCAAACCCCACCTCTTCCTCCGGTACATTGATGACTGTATCGGCGCCGCCTCTTGCTCCGCAGAGGAGCTCGAACAGTTCATCCACTTCACCAACACCTTCCACCCCAACCTTCAGTTCACCTGGGCCATCTCCAGCACATCACTCACCTTTCTGGACCTCAGTCTCCATCTCAGGCAACCAGCTTGTAACTGATGTCCCTCCCTTGTTCGCTCCACACTGCCCTCCAACCCCATCACACCCGGCACCTTCCCCTGCAACCGCAGGAAATGCTACACTTGCCCCCACACCTCCTCCCTCACCCCTATCCCAGGCCCCAAGATGACATTCCACATTAAGCAGAGGTTCACCTGCACATCTGCCAATGTGGTATACTGCATCCACTGTACCCGGGGTGGCTTCCTCTACATTGGGGAAACCAAGCAGAGGCTTGGAGACCGCTTTGCAGAACACGTCCGCTCAGTTCACAACAAACAACTGCACCTCCCAGTCGCAAACCATTTCCACTCCCCCTCCCATTCTCTAGATGACATGTCCATCATGGGCCTCCTGCAGTGCCACAATGATGCCACCCGAAGGTTGCAGGAACAGCAACTCATATTCCGCCTGGGAATCCTGCAGCCATATGGTATCAATGTGGACTTCACCAGTTTCAAAATCTCCCCTTCCCCAACTGCATCCCTAAACCAGCCCAGTTCGTCCCCTCCCCCCACTGCACCACACAACCAGCCCAGCTCTTCTCCCCCACCCACTGCATCCCAAAACCAGTCCAACCGGTCTCTGCCTCCCTAACCGGTTCTTCCTCTCACCCATCCCTTCCTCCCACCCCAAGCCGCACCCCCATCTACCTACTAACCTCATCCCACCTCCTTGACATGTCCGTCTTCCTTGGACTGACCTATCCCCTCCCTACCTATCCTCTCCTCTCCACCTATCTTCTTTTCTCTCCATCTTCGGTCCGCCTCCCCCTCTCTCCCTATTTATTCCAGTTCCCTCTTCCCATCCCCCTCTCTGACGAAGGGTCTAGGCCCGAAATGTCAGCTTTTGTGCTCCTGAGATGCTGCTTGGCCTGCTGTGTTCATCCAGCCTCACATTTTATCTTGGAATTCTCCAGCATCTGCAGTTCCCATCATCACATGTATAATGTATGGTCTTTCTCTCCTTACCCAAGAAAGGATATACTGACCATTGAGGGAGTTCAAACAGAGATTCACCTTGGATTACTGGGATGACAAGACTGTTCTATGAAGCTATTGGGCCCATATCGTTGAGAGCTTAGAAGAATGAGGGTGATCTCATTGCAGCATAAAAAATCTTTTAGAATTTTATAGAGACATTTTTCAAGACATCACTATTTATTTAGCCACGTTCTATATCGTTCATATCCTTCACCACAGTAAACACTGATGCAAAACACCAGTTCTGAAGAAGGGGCACCGGACCCAAAATGTTAACTTCAATTTCTCTTCACAGATGTTGTGACCTGCTGAGCTTTTCCAGCAACTTGTTTGTGTTTCATGCAAAATATGTATTTAGTATCTCACCCATCTCCTGTGGTTCCACACATTGGCGGCCTTGCTGATCTTTAAGGGGACCTATTCTCTCCCGAGTTACCTATTTGTCTGTAATATATTTGTAGAATACCTTCGGATTCTCCTTAACCCTATTTATCAAAGATATTTCATGTCCCCTTCTTCCTGATTTCCCTCTTAAGTTTATTCCTACCGTCTTTATATGCTTCTAGGGATTCATTCGATCCTTGTGGTCTATACCTGACAAATGCTTCCTTCTTTTTCTTGACCAAAACCTCAGTTTATTTAGTCATCCAGCATTCCCTACACTTACCAGCCTTGCCCCTCACCCTAACCGGAACATACTGTCTCTGGGCTCTCATTATCTCATTTTTGAAGGCTTCCAATTTTCCATCAGTTCGTTTACCTGCAAACATCTGCCCCCAGCCAACTTTTGAAAGTCCATCAAAATCGGCCTTCCTCCAATTTGGAACTTTAACTTTGAGGTCCATTTAACCTTTTCCATAACTATTTTAAAACTATAGAATTATGGCCACTGGCCCCAAAGTGCACCCTGACTGACACCTCAGCCACCTGTTTGACCTTATTTCCCAAGAATAGGTCAGGTTTTACACCTTCGCTAGTGGATACATTCACATACTGAATCAGGAAATTTTCTTTTGCACACTTAACAAATTCCTCTCCATCCAAGCCCTTAACGCTATGGCAGTCCCGGTCTATGTTTGGAAAACATGATTTGAGCTATAGGGAGAGGCTGAATAGGCTGGGGCTATTTTCCCTGGAGTGTCAGAGGCTGAGGGGCAGCCTTACAGATGTTTATAAAATCATGAGAGGCACGGGTAGGGTAAATAGGCAAAATCTTTTCCCCAGGGTAGGGGAGTCCAAAGCTAGAGAGCATACGTTTAAGGTAAGAGGGGAAAGATAGGAAAGAGACTTAAGTGGCAACTTTTTCATGCAAAGTGTGGTGCATGAATGGAATGAACTGCCAGAGGAAGTGGTAGAGGCTGACATATTTACAACATTTAAAGGCATCTGGATGGGTATATGAACAGGAAGGGTCTAGAGGGAATACGGGCCAAATGTTGGCAAACGGGACTAGATTTATGTAGGACACCTGGTCAGCGTGGACGTGTAGTTGCACTGAAGGGTCTGTTTCCGTGCTGTACACCTCTGACTCTATAACTCCATAAGGCATAGGAGCAAAAGTAGGCCATTCAGCCCACTGAGTATGCTCTGCCATTCAATGAGATCATGGCTGGTCTGATTGCACTCAAGTCCACATTTCTGCCTTTTCCCCATAATTCTTGATTCGTTTAGTGATTAAAAATTGTGCGCAAGTGCTGTGTGTGTTTAGGGGGTTTTAGAGCCTGAGACAAAATCTCAGGACAAGATATTGGCCATTTATGACAGATGAGGAAAAATTTCTTTATTCAAAGGGTAGAGAATCTTCGGAATGGTCTGCTCAGAGGACGTCCAGTCACTTAAGATAGAGGTCAATAGATTTCTGTATATTCAATAGATCAATGGATGTGGAAATAGAATGAAAAAAATGGCATTGAGATAGAATACCGGCCATGATCCCATTGAATGGCAGCACAGGCACAAGGGGCTGAATGGCCTACTCCTGCTCTTATGTTCCTAAGTTCTTCCAGTTTTCTTGTTGAATGCTGATCTTGAAACCAATACCAAGTCAGATCCACTGCTGATTTCTGTCATTGTCTGTTTTTGAGACCCTACAATGCATGACTCACTTGCCAAGTATGTCCACAAAGCAACAGAGATTCATATTAAAAAAATTAATTAGGTTGTGAATTGCTTTTGGAGGGAGAGTTGGAGTAGTAGTAAAGGGAGGGGGAGAGAGAGATGGGGTGGTGAAGATGGAGGCAGAGATGGGGACAGCAAAGGAGGGTGATGTAGGGGAGATGTTGGGGGGTACTAGGAGGACATCCCCATGCTATTTCAAAACGTTAAATGGAGTTTTGTATGTCCAAGGTGGGGGGGGGGGGGGGGGGGGGGGGTGGGGGCGGGGACGCAGACTCAGTGTCTTGGTTTAACATCTGATCACAAAGATGGCACTTCTGACAGTGCAACAACCCCTTCTGTGCTGCACTGAGGGAAAGATAGAATATCTGCTCAAATCTCCGGGACACAAGTTTTCTGAATCAGAGTGATTGTATTTAGGCTGGTATTCAATGTGTGAAATGGGAAGTTTCAACAAAAAGAAAACACTAATATCAACAATTACTTGTTTCTAAATGTTGGAGCCTTTAATGGAAGAAAATTCCCAAAACACATTATGAAATTGTGGCAATACCATGGCGTTAAGAGGTGCATTTTGTCATGGTCTTTTTAACGAAGAGAATTTGAGACAGGGACTAAGCAGCCTGTTCCAGGCCAATAAAGTAAATAGCTTGTGAGACCCTGGGGTGGTTTCTTTAAAAAAGTTAGAACAGATGCAGCATGAACGGGTGGGGTCAGACTGCCACAGAATTAGGGTTTTAGTTTAGCTTTCAGTTGCTGGGATTTTGAAACTGGTTGTGAGACCTGTTACACATGTCTCTTAGACACAGCAATAAGCTTAAGTTGTCTCTCTGCCAGAGCTTTCTCTTGGTTTTCTTTTCTCCTGGACTGGAGAAATATTGCATGGGAAACAATAAATTTTACTGAATTTGCCTTTGCCATGGGGTTGTTTATTGGATGTTACTATATTGGAACAGTTGCTGTTTAGCAGCTAAATAATCTATTATTCTATTAATTTTTCAAGAGAGATAAAGTTATACCAATTTTTCTTTCTTTTGTTTGTATTTTAATGTGGGTAAGAATAAAGAGAGAGTGTTTTGCTTAAAGCCAAGTAGTGTGACTAATTAAATTACATCTGGAACGCAGCACCTTACCCTTGCTTTGATATAAGACAAAGGTTAGAGTCTAGGCTGTCTCCTTGATATGTTTGAAAGGGGTTTGACCTGGTCCCCAACATAAAACAATTTGGTGTCAAGCTACATTAAGGAGGGATAAAGGCAAATGAAGAAAAACCCAGTCAAAGACGTAGGTTTTCAGGAAGAGGAGGGAATTAGGAAGGGAATTCGGACCTCAGGACCTCAACAACAAAGGTGGAGCGAATAAAAAGGGCACTTAACAGGGCTGAAATGACAGAGTGCAGGTAGGTTGGAGGGTGGCAAGGCTGGAGAAGATTACAGAGCCAATGCTTAATTGGGAATATAAGTCAGCGGACACGTGGGTCAAGGGTGAATGGAAATGAGATGATCAATGTCATATACTCACGCAGTTTTTGAAGGCTATCTCCAACGCACCTTTCACCAGGTTCTCAATGCAGATGTTCTTCTCGATTCCATAGCTTATTTCAGTTTGCGTCCTCTTGTGTCCCTCAAGGTGGATTGGGGGTGGGATGTTGCAGGGGCTGCTGATAATATCCAGGATTTCCTCCAGCTGTCCTTTGATGCAGTGATGTAAATGCTCAGATGCCAGCACTGCTGCCATGGGGCCTCCATGACCATCAAACAATCCCCAGTAGGTGGCCACGATCCCTTGATCTTGCTTTGGAAGAAGAAGGGTTTCGTAAACCAAGTGCTTTGACCCAATCACAAGCAAACCTGATGTCAGCTATCTTCAACCAACAACAATCAGGAAGATTGTTTTAATTGTCTCGGGTGAAGTATAAATTTGATTTCAAACACAACGTATGGACAAAGGCAGCCAAAAGCTCATTGGCATGATATAACTGAGATGCTAGTGTCAACTACAGCCAAACATGACGAAAGCACTGTTTTCTGAAGAAAGAGAACATTTCTCAAACCAACATCTTTTCATCAACTGCAACTTAGATTTTAAATAAATTTTCACCAAATTATTTCATAGGATCCCTACAGTGTGGAAGCTGGACATTCGGCCCAGAATCAACAATGACCCTCCCATCCAGACCCAAACCCCTTACCTTATCTCTGTAACCCTAATCTACCCAGCCTGCACATCCCCAGACACGTTGGGCAATTTAGCACGGCCAATCCATTTAAACCTGCACATCTTAGACTGTGGGAGGAAACCAGAGCACCTGGAGAATCTGCAAACTCCATACAGATAGTCACCCAGAGGCTGGAATGGAACCTGGGTCCTTGGTGCTATGAGGCAGCAGTGCTAACCACTGAGCCACTGTGCTGCTCCAAAGGCTAAAGGGGAATTATATAATGCAAGTGGAGAGGTGGGAGGGATGCTACAGGAACTGAGGAGTCTGCTCAATATTGCCTCCACTGTCTCAGCTTACCCAGTTGGCATTTAGAGGCTATCAGGCGGGTAGGAGGTCAATGACCTCCTACCCGCCTGATAGTAGTAGTATGGGGGGTCGGGGGAGGGGGTGGATGCTCAGCAGCTAAATGGGACACAGGGTACAGAGGTGAATGTGGAGAACAGAAAGTCAGTCAGGGCTACAGTTTAAAGGCCTCTTGCTCTCAGACTCAGATTTTTTGTTTAAAATTGTAAGCTCAAAAAAAAAAGAGGATTTAAAAAGGGCGTAAATAAACAGAGGCTACCACCCTCCACAGCAGATTCCGACAGTGCTTTCAGCTGTAATCCCACTGGCAGCCCAAACGAGGAACTAACCTTCGGATCAGACTGGCGAAAGATATAGAATCCAGCCAATTACTGCTTCAAAGGATGGGTCTGGCCAAGGGGTGAGGCATATTGCTGAACCAGTCGTCAGTGCCCTGAACCTTGCTTGATCCTTCGTCACCATCATACACACCCTACAGTGTGGAAACAGGCCATTCAGCCCAACAAGTCCACACTGACTGTCTGAAGAGCATCCCACCCAGACTCACACCCCGCAACGTACCTCTGTATTTCCCATGGCTAATCCGCTTACCCTACACATTTCTGAACACTACAGGCAATTTTAGTATGGCCAATCCACTCTTTGGACTGTGGGAGGAAACCAAAGCACCTGGAGGACACCCACACAGAACAGGGAGAACATGCAAACTCCACACACAGATAGTTGCCCGAGGGTGGAACTGAACCCGGTCCCTGTGGCTGTGAGGTGGTAATGCTAACCATTGAGGCACCGCGCTGTCCCTTTCTTTAGTCTCAGCAACTTCAAGTTTTATTTGCTCATTTTTTTTAAAGCTTAACAACAACAGTTCCCGTTGACATCATAACAACTTGGAACTGGGCTGAAACTTCCCCACGTTGCCATGGAATTAATCACATCTCTTCCAATAAACAACATTATTGAAAAATGTAAGATTCTTAGGGGGCTCTTAGGGTAGTTACAGAAAGGTTTTTTCCCCTTTGTGGAAGAGTCTAGGGCCAGAGGCCATAATCTCAGAATAACAGGTCACATACATAAACCAGAGGCAAGGAGGAGTTTCTTCTCTGAGGGCTCTGAATCTGTGCAATACTATACTGCAGAGGTCTTTTGAGATTGGGTGATTAAACACATACAAGGCTGCGATAGGCAGGTTTTAATCACCAAGCGAATCAATGGTTATAGGGAAAAGGAAGGAAAGTGGAGTGGAAGATAATCAGCCATGATCTCATTGAATCGCAGAGCAGACTCAATGGTCTGAATGGCCTACTTCTCCTTATCTATTGCCTTAATGATGTATAACTCGGTTCCTAACATCTCCTTGAACTTATGCCTGTGCCAACATAACCCAAGTCTGTCTGACTTGTCTGTCATTCCCACCCACTTCACAAAACTGTTCAACTAAATCCACATTGTTACGCGAGGTACATACAGTATCTTCATTTGGGCACAAAAGGACCCATTCCTCTTCGATGTCAAATGCTTTTCTGAGGTGGATTGATCGGCAAGTCGCCTGATCTTCGTTGAAAACACTTTTACCGGCATTTATAACCCTGCAAAGAGAATCATAACATTGGAGAAGGGACGAACAGCTCAACATACAGTTTCCCAACTCCTATCCCTGCCTCTTTCTGATTGGTCAGTGATTGGGACACATTTCCATAGCCACCAGCTTTTAAGTAAATAAAAATTCATAGACATGGGCATCATAGGCAAGGGTTATGAGCTAATTATTGCCCATCACTTCTTGTCCTTGTGAAGGAGATTGTCAGTCATCTTTCTGAACTGCTGTAGTTCATGTGGATTAGGGGATTTTGGAACATTTTGCACAATTGCAATATCAAGCCACGCGTTTAAGAGGTTTTAGTTTTTGCGTCCTTTATTCATCGGTGTGGCATAGATCTCACTGGCTGGGCCATCATTTATTGCCCATCTGAGTTGCCCTTGACAAGTTGGTGGTGAGCTTCCTTCTTGAACCTTCCCACTCCCTGGGTAACATGTCCATCCTGGGCCTCGTCCAGTGTCACAATGACGCCACCCAGAAACTGGAGGAGTGGGACCCCATATTCTGCCTTGGGAGCCTACAACCCAATGGTCTCAATGTGGGCTTTACCAATTTTAAAATCTCCCCAGCCCCAGCCTCATCCCATGACCAACCCTCCCTCTCATGCCTGCCTCCTTGATCTGACACAACCTGACCATCTTCTCTCCCACATATCCGTTCCTCCCACCTGACAGACCAATCCCCACCAATGACCACCTGCACTCACCTATCACCATCCCTCCTCTGTCTTTTTATTTCAGATCTATCTTCCCTCTCCCTCATTTCTGACTCAGGTTTTTTTTATCCTGGATAGTGTCAAACTTCTTGAGAGTTGTTGAAGCTGCACCCATCCAGGAAAGAGTGGAGTATTCCATCACTCTCCTGACTTGTGTCTCATGGATGGTGGACAGGCTTTAGGGAGTCAAGAGGTGGGCTACCCGCTGAAGTATTCCTACCTCTGACCTGCTCTTGTAGACACAGCGTTTAAAATGCAAGATCAGTTTCTGCTCAATGAAATCCCCTATGGATCAGCTGGCAGATTTCCTAACTCCCAAGAACATCAGTGACCAAGTGGGATTTTGACAACAATCCAGTAATTTCATGGCCACCATTAACTACTGTATTTTCTGAACTTATTTCAGCTGACCTCGTTTTGCACTGTAAAATTCTATGATTCTATAACCAATTTTAAATTCACCAGGTAGTATTTGAACTCATCTTTAGTTCCAGCCTCTGGATTACAACCCAGTAATATAACCTTCAAGCTAGTATTTGTTTCTCTTCTAATATCATTTTAAATAATTGGTACAACTTGCATAAATAAAAACCAAAAGAACTGCAGATGATGTAAATCAGGAACAAAAATAGAGGTTGCTGGAAATGCTCAGCAGATCTGGCAGCAACAGTGAAGAAAAAGATCAGAGTTGATGTTTCGGGTTCAGGGACCCTTCCTCAGAGCTACTTGCATGTATATGTTTTGAGCATTTGTTTTCAGTTCCTACTCATCTGAGCTACAGATTTCCAGAATTTAACAGTGCCCCACAATATTTTGAGTTAGCTTTTTGCTTGCTTGAGATCCCAGAATTAGCATGCACATTCTTCCTTTATTACTCAAGATTAAGGGGGGAAAAAGGGAAGATGTTTGGAAAAAAAAGGTCCAATTTATTTTTTCAAAAACAAAACCGTATTGTGTTTATATTGGGCATTGGTACACTGACCACACTGGAATTGAGTCTTCACATAAACTATTTGGTGCTAGATATAATCTAAGCTCCTCGTCATTAGGCACATCTCTGTATCTTTTTATAGGTAATCTGTTTATGGAAGAAGTGTTTGTTTTAGTGGAAACAAAGAAAGGGCAAGACTGTGTACACATCTGATTAAAGTTTTACGAAACTACACCGCAGTGCTGAGACACAATGCTGAGGCTAGGGTGTTACATTCGTTGTTAAAAAAAATTACCTGTTTAAATATTTAAAGTTATAATTTTTGTTGGATGTGAACACGTGTAATCTACTTCAGTTATTTCAAGTAACGTAGTTTTCTCCGTTTTAAGACTTGCCATAACATTTGTTCCAAGCCAAACATAGAGGTAACATTGAAAGCACAGAATGCAGCAACATGTTCCCTCACTAGTGTAGTCAAGGGAGTTAAACTTGGGAACCAAGATGAAAATAAAACACACTGCTGGAGTATAACTCAATGGTATATATCGGGGTTGCAGTGACACAAAGTGCATGTGGGTTTTTGTGATAATCTGAAGATGTCATCTGAATGTGGGTCCACCAACAGCAGATGATCAAGGCCATGCAATTATATGGAAAATTTAAGCAGCAATTCTACTACAGAGACTTGAGAACTCTGCACCCCTCCATTGCACATTTCTCATTCAATGAACGACTCTCAGCTACCTCATTCTGCCAAACTCCTAACCCAACAATCTCACTCCCTCCTGCATTTCCACCAACTGTTCTTCATCAATTCCAGCAAACTGAGTCTCTTCCCTTTGTCTACTGCAGGAAGAAATTCACCCAGAACTGGACCACCAGAAAAGAACATACTCTAACAATATTTTTGGTGTCACAAACAACTTACATTTATATGATGCCTTTAATATAGTAAATCATAGCAAGCAGCATTCCCTCCAGCTCTTCTTTGCTGGGCAACATTGGCTATTGCAACGTGATTAAGACTGATACATGAATGTGCATCATAAAGAAAACGGTGTGAATGCACAGCTTGTTTATTCCTTAAAAATGTAAAAATGTGCAGCACATTTCTCACCGCAACAGTACAGCCAAGAGGGAATCTTGTCCCCAAGGTGCTTCACTCTCATGCAGTCACACAAAAAAATTACCTGGGGCCAAAGAGGATATTCGGATCAGTGACTAAGTGGTAGGGTTTGAGAAGACTCTTCAAGCCGGAATCTGCGAGCTGTAAAGAAGGAATTCCAGAGCTTGGAAACAAAAACAGAAATTGTTGGAAATGCTCAGCAAGTCCGGCAGCATCTGTGGAGATAAATCAGAGTTAATGGTACGGGTTGAGTGACCCAAACTTCGAACAGAGTAAGGGTCACTTGACTTGAAATGTTAACTGATTTATCTCCACAGATACTGCCAAACCTGCTCAGCTTTTCCAGCGATTTCTGCTTTTGTTTCTGGTTTATAGCATCCGCAGTTCTTTTGGTTTTTATCCAGAGCTTGGAGCCTGGGGGACCTAAAGGAAGTGGAGGGACATAAGGGTCAGACTTGGTAGCAGACAGGTAGACAAGGGTTACAGGCCTGGAGGAGGCTGCAGAGGTTGGGTTAAGGCCATAAAGAACCTAAGGAGACCGATGTTAACATCAGTGGATTGGGAGTTAATGTAAATCAGTGAGCACAACAGTGACAGATGCAGGGAAAATGATTATTACTAACAGCACCTTGACTTCAAACATTATATAATTAAAACTTGTTTTGGCTCAGTGATAGCTTAATTCAATTTGCACCCTTATGACCTGAGAGCAAGTTCCACTCCTCGACTTCATAATAGATGGCACATTACGTGGGCCAAGAGCTCCAAGTAGTACTGAGACAACGTTGTGTTGTCCAAGTCAACATCTTTCAGCTTAACTGGTGAACTCATGCTAACTCAGTCAGGCAGAACAGTTTTGCGAAGATCCCGTTCTTGCGTGTCCTGGACAACCAATACCGCACCCTTAATCAACACCACTAAAATAGATAAATCATTATGGTACTAAACAACAAAAACAAACTGCAGATGTTGAAATCCTGAAACAAAAACAGAACTTGCTGGGGGAACTCAACAATTTTGGCAGCATCTATGTAGGGAAAGCAGAGTTAACATTTTGAGCTCAGTGACCCTTCTTCAGAACAGGGGGTCACTGGGGAGGTGGTGACCTAGTGGTATTAATCCACAAACTCAGCTGATGTTCTGGGGACATGGGTTTGAATCTGGCCATGGCAGAGGGTGGGATTTGAATGTAACAAAAATCTGGAGTCTAATAACAACCACAAATCCAATGTCAATTTTCCGATTAAAAAAATCTGCCTCACTAATAAGACGACACGATGCAGAGTTGGATGAACACAGCAGGCCTGGCAGCACCAGAGAAGCTGGAAAGCTGATGTTTCGGATCTGGACCCTTCTTCAGAAATGTTTTTCAGGGAAGGAAATCTGTCATCCTCTTCTGGTCTGGCCTACATGTGACTCCAGACCCACAGTAATGTAGTTGACTCTTAATTGGCCGAGCAAGCCACTCAGTTCGAAGGTAGCTGGGAATGCGCAATAAATACTGGCCAGCCAGTAATGCCCATGTCCTACCAGTGAATTTTTAAAAAAGAACTCTAAATGTTGACTCACTTTAAGAATATTGCATTCTTCTGTGGTCTCCCTCCTTAGGAGCAATGTTGTTAAACTTGAAAGAGTTCAGAAAAGATTTAAAAGGATATTGCCGGGGTTGGAGGGTTTGACCTGTAGGGACAGGCTGAATAGGCTGGGGCTAAATTCCCTGGAGCATCGGAGGCTGAGGGGTGACCTTATGGAAGTCGATAAAGTCATAGAAGGGCACGGATAGGGTGAATAGGAAGATGCAACATGTCCTGACACACTCATCAAGCTACCTTACATCAGGGGCACATCGGAATTAACCACAAGGCTCCTACAACCACTGGGCATCAGAGTAGCAAACAAATCTATATCAACCGTATGCCAACCGCTCACCCGGACCAAAGACCCACCATCCACTATGGACAGGAGCAAGATCATATACAAGATTCCCTGCAGAGACTGTGACAAACACTACATTGGAAACCGGGAAGGAAATTAACCACAAGGGTACGCGAACATCACTTGGCAACAAAAAGACATGACTAATACTCAGTCATCTCCCGCCACATGAGTAAGGAAAACCACCAATTCGATTGGGACAGCACCAGGATCCTGAGACAGGCAAAGTAGAGACAAGCACAGGAACTCCTAGAAGCCTGGTACTCTACTAAGAAAGCCTTAAACAAACACATAGAGCTTGACCCCAAAACGCTCCATTGCGAAGGAAAACTGGAAGTGAGGTAATTCAGCTGAACGGACACCAGAGTTAAAATAATAGACCGGAAACACAGCACTTCATTGGAGGCTGTACTGATGATGTTACCCAGCAGGGTAATGAAACATCTGCGGAACAATGAACCAGCTCAGCAAGCCAGCCAACCACAATGAGGATTCTAAGTTCCCAATTTGATTTAAAACTCAAAGATATTAAATAGTTATCAGAGATAATGAGAACTGCAGATGCTGGAGAATCCAAGATAACAAAGTGTGGAGCTAGATGAACACAGCAGGCCAAGCAGCATCTTAGGAGCACAAAAGCTGACGTTTCAGGCCTAGACCCTTCATCAGAAAAGCTTTTCTGATGAAGGGTCTAGGCCTGAAACGTCAGCTTTTGTGCTCCTAAGATGCTGCTTGGCCTGCTGTGTTCATCCAGCTCCACACTTTGTTATATTAAATAGTTAACTGCTTTTGAGGTGGGGTTCTCTCTGTTTTACAGGAGATTAAATACCATAAGGGATTTAAAAAGGCTTTAATGAATGGAAGGGTTTCTTTTAAAACTATAGATATTTAGATTTTTATTTTGTTTCACCTTATCATGATTGCCAAAATCTGCTTCTGGTGCATGATAGGTGAATTGGTACGGATGAGTAGCAGCTGATGGGTAAGTAGCATGAGGTGACATTCTGGAACTGACGCTACAAGGAGCCATGAGGGGGTTCTTGTGGGCATAGGTGGGTAGAAAGCGGTGACTGAACATTGTGAGGGACACATGTTGCAATGGATTGATATGGCTACAGCATAACAGCATGAGGTTTGAGGGCCGGAAGTTATAATATTTAAGAAAATAACTGAATCAGTACACTCTGCAGAAGGATGCCATTTGGAATTTTAAATTTATACTCTTAAAAATGCATTTATTTGGTTTCAAACAACACATCCAGGCACTTGTCAGCCCCAGTGGTCACTTCCAATCTGAGCCAGGGGACAGTAGACCTGATTCCTCCCCTCACAGGCAGCATAGTGGCTCAGTGGTTTGCACTGCTGCCTCATAGCACCAGGGACTCAGGTTCGATTCTAGTCTTCGGGTGACTGACCGTGTGGCGTTTGCACATTCTCCATGCATCTGTATGGGTTTCCTCTGGGTGCTCCAGTTTCCTCCAACACTCCCAAGATGTGCAGGTTAGGTGGATTAGCCATGGTTAATGCAGGGTTAGGGGGATTGAGTGGGATGCTGTTTGAACAGTCCATGCAGACTTGATGGGCCAAATGGCTTTTTGTGCACTGCGGGATTCTATGATTTACAGATACTCTCAGCCCAGAAACAGAGAGCCTTCCAGTTGTCTGGGTTTCTCTCGAGGCCAGTACACTGAGCCAGGAAATTACCTGTCATGCAACACACACCAATTACTGCAGGAAGTGACAGGTTGGTTCCATACAGCTGCAGCAATGCTCAGCAAAGGTTACTTTGCACACCAACAGGCCTTGGGGACTAAAGGCTGACATATAATATCATTCTTTTGAAAACCAGAACTGCTGAGGTAACCAAAGTGTCCAGTCACAAGTGTGTTGAATGCTGACTCAAAATATTTTGCAGTTGCCCGTCAACTACAAAATGAGAAGGAGATAAGCTGGGCATAATTCTGCTGTTGTCTTTGGAGAGTCATTTTACATCATGTAACACCAATTATTCAAGTAAACCTCTGATGTTATTATCGAAAGTCACGGCATTGATTGTCACAGGAAATGTGAACACCTGACCACACATTTCAACATGATAATGAGAATCTTAAGCATAAAAACTTAAGCAATGAAATGAAGTGATTCATTGGCAAGAGTCTGTATTTTGGTTTCATTTCTTAAAGAAAAATTGTGCTTTCACAATTTCTTTCTGTTGCTAAAGATTGCAAATTGAATTCAGCCCAGTGAACAGTGAAGCACGTTTTACATCAGCTCGACTTCCATACAATCTAGGAGAGCATGCTACAGGACATCTCTGAACATCCAATTTGGATTTTATCAGCTGTCAAAGCCAAGACAATGGTACCCATTTGACTCAAGAGTTATTTGAGGCTCAACAAATGTCTATGAAAAGGGCTTAAGCCATTTACACTGTCTTTCACCAGCTTTCTGATCTTACAGCAAAACTTCACAGCGTAAAGTGAGTTCTCAGAATGCCACAATTGCTCTGCAACAAATTCTCTATTGCATCACAAATTCAATGGAAGGTTCATACTGGTGTACCAGAAGTCCTATTTCTATTCATGCTCAAACATCCACAAAACTTGTATCACTGACTAAGCTCCACAAGGCTTCTAGATATTTCAGCTGACTATAAGCTAAATGCGTCTTTCAGCGCATTTCTTGTTTTCCTTCTTCATTGAGACATATCCATCCATTGATTCATGCTGGTTAGCAACTGCGGGACATTTACATCTAGGAGCTTCTGCAGAAGGCATCACATCTACGGTCAGACATCTTTACTGAAGCACACATGGATGATTATGGTGCTGTAATAGTTAAACTCCAGGCTTGTCATTATTTGAACACCACTTCCTAATTCCACTTCTCCTTTAACTATAGATCCACACAAGCACAAACCATTTTGTAACAAATTGGTGCCGAGAGTGAAAACAGAAGTAGGGCCTGTTTCTGTCTTGTAGAAACTACGTGCTCACAAGTGCACATTGTAATGATCTGGAATGCACTGTCTGCAAAAGTGGAAGAATTGGACATACACAGTTGAACTTATTTTAAAAAAACACTAGGAAATGGGCATGAGTTTTGAACAAATGTTTGTATCCATTCCTGGAAGAAAATGCTAAATGCATCTCAAGAATAGCAGCAAAGCAGCAAAACAGGGGAAGAGGATCGTATAACCATTACTAGGAATTTCAACATTTTGCTGGGAAAGCTCAGTAAGTCTGGTGGCATCTGTGGAGAGAAAGCAGAGTTAACGTTTCAGGTCCAGTGACCCTTCTGAAAAAGTGGCAGAATGAGCAAAAAGTCAGTAGCAAAAAGAGTGGGACTGAAGGCTTCAAATTCCCCCAACTTAACAGTCTGAATTCTAAGGCTTAGAGAGGAAGTGTCTGCAAAGATAATGAATGCATTGATTATAATCTTCCAAAATTCCATCAATTCTGTAAAGATCTGAGCAGATTGGAGAACAGGAAATGTATTATGCCTATTCAGGAAATGAAGGGAGTAAGTTTCAGGCCAGTTAGCCTCGTATCTATCATTGGGAAACGCCAGAATCCGCGAGTAGGGAAGTGCCAGCAGATCATGCAGAAAATCATAAAACTATGTCAATTCTGCTTGACAGATTTATTTGTGTTCTTTGAGGATGTAACAGGCAGGTTTGATAAGGGCAACATTTGTATTTGTAGCATATTCAGAATTCCAGAAAGAATTCAATAAGGTGCCACATGAAAGGTTACTGAAAAAGATGATAGCTCATGGTGTTGGAGGTAATATATTAACCTGTACAGAGGATTGGCTAATGAAAGGAAAAAAAAGTCAGGATTAATGGTCAGTTTCAACTTGCAAACTGTAACTAAGGGTATGCCATAGATGAACGCTGGGGCTTTAACCACTTGTAATCTATCTTAATAACTTAGATGAAGGAATTGAGAGATATGCTGATAATACAAATCTAGGTGGGAAAGTCAGCTACATGTGTGCAAAGGTACATAGTTAGGTCACGCGTGAGCAAAAATTTGACTGGTGTAGTACAGTATGGCAGAGTCATACAGCACAGAAACAGGCCCTATGGACCAACTCGTCCATGCCAACTAAACTAAACTAGCCCCATATCCCTCTAAACCATTCCTATTCATGTATCTGTTCAAGTTCTTTTAAATGCTGTAATTGCACCCACCTCTACTGCTTCTTCTCACAACGCATCCCATATATGCACCACCCCGTTAGTGGAAAAAGTTGCCCCTCAAGTCCCTTTTAAATTTTTCTCCTCTAACCTTAAAAGTCTCAATTCTAAGGCTTAGAGAGGAAGTGTCTGCAAAGATAATGGATGCATTGATTATAATCTTCCAAAATTCCATCAATTCTGTAAAGATCTGAGCAGATTGGAGAACAGGAAATGTATTATGCCTATTCAGGAAATGAAGGGAGTAAGCTTCAGGCCAGTTAGCCTCATATCTATCATTGGGAAACGCCATAATCCACGAGTAGGGAAGTGCCAGCAGATCATGTAGAAAATCATAAAACTATGTCAATTCTGCACCCTTTAGCTTTAGACTCTCCTATCTTGGGGAAAGACATTAGCTATTCACCTTATCTGTGCTCCTCATGATTTTACAAACCTCTATAAAGGTCACCCCTCAACCTCTCATACTCCAGTGTAATAAGCCCCAGCCTGTCTAGCCTCTCCTTATAACTCAAACCCACCAATCCCGGTAACATCCTTGCAATCTTTTCTGCACCTTTTCCAATTTAATAATATCCTTCCTATAGCAGGGTGGCCAGAACCACACACAGGACTCCAGAAGAGGCCTCACCAACCACCTGTACAACCTCAGGATGACGCCCCAACTTCTGTACTCAATAGTCTGAGCAATGAAGCCAAGTGTGCTAAACACCTTCTTAACCCCCACCCAATCTAGCTGTGATGCAACTTTCAAACAACTATGTACTTGAACCCCCTAGGTCTCTCTGTTCAACAACACTAACCAGGGCCTTACCATTAATTGTACAAGTCCTGCCCTTGTTCATTTTATCAAAATGTGAGGCCTCACATTTATCCAAATTAAACTCCATCTCCCACTGCTCAGTCAGTCCATTGGCCCAAATAATTAAGACCAGTCTGTAATCTTAGATAGCCTTCCTCACTGTTGGCTTTACCACCAATTTTGGTCTTATCCATAAACATACAAACCATTCCTCCTAATTTCTCATCCAAATCATTTATCTAAATGACAAACAGTTCACCCAGCACCCATCCCTGTGGAACATCAATGTTCCTGGGGCTCCCGTCCAAAAAGCAACCCTCCATCACCAGCCTCTGTCTCCTACCATCAAGCCAATTTTATATCCAATTGACAAACTCTCTCTGAATCCCACCTGATCTACCTTGAATAAGCAGTCTACCATGTTGAACCTCGTCAAAGGCTTTAGTAAAGTCCAGGTAGACAACATCTACCATTCTGTCCTCATCAATCCTTTTGGTTATGTCTTCAAAAATCTTAATCAAGTTTGAGAGACAATTTCCCATATACGAAGCTATGCTGACCATGTCTCATCAATTCTTGCCTCCCCACATGTATGCAAGTCTTCTCTCTCACAATCCTCTCCGACAATTTACTCACCCACTGATGTCTGGCTCACAGGTCTTTTTGCCCTTAATATACTTGTGGAATCTGTTTGGATTCTCTTTTATCTTATCTGCCAAAGTTTTCCCATGCCTCCAGATTTCCCTCTTAAATGTACCCCTACATTCCCTATACTCAAGAGGTTTATTTGATTCCAGCTGCCTGTACCTGACATTTGCCTTCTCCTTTTTCTTGACCAGATCCTCAATATCTCTCATCATCCCAGGTATCCCATTTGTGCCAGGCCTTGCCCTTCTCACTAACAGGGACATGCAGTCCCTGAACTCTTACTATCTTGCGTCTGAAAGCCTCGCACTTGCCACATGCCCCTCCACCTGCCAACAGAGTCCCCTGTCTAACACAATCAAAACTGGCCTTGACCCAAATTAGAAATTTAAATTGTGGAGCAGACCTAACCTTTGTCATGACTATTTTAAAATTATGGTCACTGGCCCCAAAGTTCTCCCCCACTAAGACCTCAGTCATTTGCTGGGCCTTAGTTCCCAAGAGGAGGTTGAGTTTTGCCCCTCCTCGAGAAGGGCCATCTACATATAGATTGAGAAAGTTTTCCTGAACACACTTAAATTCCTCCCAATCCAATTCACACTACGGCAGATCCAGTCTATGTTTGGAAAGTTAAAATCCCTTACCATTACAACCCTAATTTCTTACAACTATCTACGATCTCCCTAAGTATTTGCTGCTCAATTTCCTGCTGACTATTGGAGGGCCTATACTACAGGCCCATAAATCTGATCATCCGCTTCTCATTTCTCAGTTCTACCCATATGACTTCACTGGATGATCCCTCAGGATTATCTTCTTTAAGTACACTGTGATGTTTTCCCTAATCAAAAATGCGTCTCCCCCTCTTCTCTTGCCTCCCCTTCTATCCATCCTGTAGAATCTGTACCCTGGAACAATGAGCTGCCAGTCCTGATATCCTATCCCATGTTACCATCCTTACATAGTTCATTAGAATTACCTGTCAGACCCCTTGTGTTAAATGCAGTGTAATTCATCCGTCTTCCTTCATTCATTGTTGTGCTCTTGCCTGCCTCGACTATTTAACTTGCTCTCCTTTAACTTATGTACCAGCCTCAACATTCTCTCGTCTCATTACTGCTTAGGGTTCCAACTCATTGCCAGATTAGTTTAAGCCCTCCTGAGTAGCTCTAGCAAATATCCCCACCAGGATATTGCTCCCCCTCCAGCTCACGTGCAACTCAAGCCTCTTGGACAGGTCACCTCTGCTTCAGAAGATCCAATTAATTAAAAAATCTGAATCCCTGCCTCCGCACCAGCTCCTCAGCCAGGCATTCATCTGCCCTGTCCTCTTATTCCTACTCTCACTAGCACATGGCACCGGAAGTAACCTTGAGGTGCTTCTTTTTAACCTCCTGACTCCCCATATTCTCTCTGCAGGACCTCATCTCTTTTTTTTCTACCTAGTGCGGGGAAATAAGAGAATAGGAAAAGCAAAACATTATTTAAAGAGAGAGACTACAGAATGCAGTGGCACCCTGGGATCTAGATATTCTCACAGATTAATCACAGAGTTAGAATGCCATGCACAGCAAATTAATTGGGAAGGCAAATGGAATGCTGATCTTTATTTAAAAGAAGTTGCAACACTCAAATAGGGAACTTCTGCTGTGGCTGTAAAGTGTGTCGGTGAAGCCACACCTAGAGTACTCCATGCAGTTTTGTTCTCCTTAGTCAAGGTTATACTTACATTTGAGTCAGTTCTCACATGATTCACTCAGCTGATACTTCGGATTAAAGTGTTGTTTTAAGTAAAGATTAAGTAGGTTGGGGCTATGCTCATTTAAGTTAGAAAACAAGACGTGATCCAATTGTAACATATTAGATTCTGGAGCTTGATGGGATAGATAGACACATAGAAAATAGGTGCAGGAGTAGGCCACTTGGCCCTTCAGGTCTGCACAACCATTCAAAATGATCATAGCTAATCATACCATTTCAGTATCCCACTCCCACTTACTCTCCATATCCCTTGGTCTCTTTAGCCACAAGGACCAAATCCAGCTCTGTTAAATATAGCTAATGCACCGGACCCAACAGCTTTCTGTGGTAGAGAATTCTACAGGTTCACAATTCTCTGAGTGAAGAAATTCTTCCTCATCTCAGTCCTGAATGGCTTGCCCCTTTTACTCTTAGGCTGTGGCCTCTAGTTCTGGGCTTCCCCAATATTGGGAACATTTTTCCCACATCTAGCCTGCCCAGGCCCATCAGGATTTTATAAGTTTCAATGAGAAACCACCCACATTTTGTTCTTCTAAATTCCAGTGAGTACAAACCCAGTCGATCCAGTCTTTCTATACATCAATCCTGCCATTCCTGGAATCAGTCTGGTGAACCTTTGATGATCTCCCTCAAAAGGTGAATGTCCTTCTTCAGACTAGAAGACCAAAACTGCACACAATACTCAAGGTGTGACCTCACCAAGGCCCTGTACAACTGCGGCAAGACATCCGTACTCCTATACTCAAATTGAGGGGATGCTCTGCCTCCTGGGGGCATCAAGAACTTGGGGCACAGTTTCAGAATAATGCAACACAGTGAAGAAGAATAATTTATTCCCTTAGGATCATGAATATTTTTCAGTCTCTATTTCAGGAATCTGCTGATGCTGAATTATTGAATATATTTAAGGCTGAGACAGTAAGATTCTTGACACAGAGTCAGAAAGATGCATGGCACAGAAACAATCCCTTTGGTCCAACTTGTCTGCACCAACCAGCTTTCCCAACTTAATCTAGTCCCATTTGCCACCACTTGGCCCATATCCCCCTAAACCCTTCCTATTCATGTACCCATGCCTTTTAAATGTCATTGTACGAGCCTCCACCACCTTTTCTGACAGCTCCTTCCATACACGCACCACCCTCTGTGTGAAAAGGCTGCCCCTTAGGTCCCGTTTAAACTTTTCCCCTTAAACCAATGCCCTCTAGTTCTGCACTTCTCTTCCCAAGGATAAATGCCTTGCTATCCACGCCCCTCATGATTTTATATACTTCTACAAAAGTGACCCCTCAGCCTTCGACGCTCCAGGGAAAATAGCCTCAGTCTCTTCAATCTTTCTCAACACCTCAAACCCTCCAACCTCAGCAACATCCTTGCAAATCTTTCTTGGACCCTTTCAAGTTTAGCAGGGAGACCAGAACTGAACACAATTTTCTAAAAGTGGCCTCACCCTCCTGTATAGCTGCAACATAACATCTCAACTCCCAAACTCAATGCAAGTGCGACATACACCTTCATCACCACAGTGTCTACCTCAGAGTCCACTTTCAAGGAACTATGCACCTGTACTCCTAAGACTCTGTTCAGCAACACTCCCCAGGGCCCTATTAACTATATAAGTCCTGTTTGGGTTTGCCTTATCAAAATGCAACACCACACATTTATCTAAGTTAAACTGCATCTGCCACTCAAAAGGGCTAGAAGGGCAGTGGAGTGGAAGCCAAGATTAGATCTGACACAACACTGATGAAAGACTAGCAGGTTCCAGGAGCCGAAAGGTCTCTATTCTGCTCTGGCTTGTGATTGGAAAAGAGGGACTGGGGTGTCGCTGGATCGGAGGGGGAGCTGAAGTCGAAAGGCCTCAGAATGTTCTTTTTGGGGCAAAACGATGCAGCGGTCCCCAGCTGCACTGTTTGTCATTGATTGAGTCTGGATGGATTTGGTCTAACGGCACAGCGCGCTTAAGGCGGGCACTTGGTGACATTCTATTGCAATGAAAGAAACTTTTGGAGACTAAGTTACTGCCCTGGTTGTGCTGTACAGAAAGACTTTGTTTTGAAACGCGAGTCGCTTCCTACTGTAACTCACTCTGCGTAGCCTGTGTTGCAAGGCAATTTCTTGTTCTTGGGAGGAAGCAGGACCGGCCTGAGACTCTGGTCCGCGTACTGGCTCATCTCTGCTGGACTCTGGTGGAGAAAGTGTGGCCGACAGTATATCCGAGCAGTCAGCTCCGGGCACGCTGTGACACAGGGCTGGCGGCTGCGCCTCACGGGCGAGCTCCGTCTCTTAAACTTCTTAAACATCTCTGTACCTCGGCTTCCAAGCAGCGGGACGAGAAATCTGAATGTTTTGTCTCTTACTCCCCAACCCCCAGTCTCTTCCGTTCCCTTTCCGCCAGTCCGTCCGAATAAACTAACACGGCTCGAATAAACCTCCTCCCCCAGCAACGACTCCACGCTCGGGGAAGGATACATTAACAACAAACAAGAGCAGTTCCTGCCCGCTGTTAATAGGACTGGCTGTTCTCCTGGAGCATTGAGCAATTCTGAATCAGTGCGAACACCCAATTGCAGAGCTCACTCCAACATGCATCCGCTACAGGGACGAACCCGAGCAGCTAGAGAGGCCAATCTGTTTGTGTGCCTATCTGAAAGGATATGTGCAGCACTCAGGGTGGGAATCAAAGAGTAGAAATGAAAACATGAATTACATAAATTGAGCTGGGAGGAGGATGCAGAGATGTTTTCACTGTGATTTGAACAATGTGAGCAACTCAGCAGGTCTGGCGGTGTTCTGAAGAAACGTTAACTCTGTTTTTGCCTGTCCAGATGATGCTAGACCTGCCAAGTTATAGAATCCCTACAGTGTGGAAGCAGGCCATTCAGCCCATACCAACCCTCTGAATAGCATCTGACCCAGACCCATCTTCCCCCTACCCTATCCCTGCATTTCCCATGGCCAATTCATCTAACATGCACAATTTTAAAATAGAATTATACAATCCCTACGGTATGGAAGCAGGTCATTTAGCCCAACAACTCCACACCGCCCCTTCTTTAGACTGTGGGAGGAAATCGACACAGACACGGGGAGAATGAACAAATTCTACACAGACATTTGTCAGGCCCTTCAGCATAAATGGGCCCATACTAGCCCCATTTCCCTGCACTTGGCCCATATCCTTCTAAACCTTTTCTACTCATGTATTCATCCAAATGCCTTTTAAATGTTGTTAATGTACCTGCCACAACCACTTCCGCTGGCAGCTCATTCCACATGCGTGCCACCCTCTGTGTAAAAAAGTTGCCCCTCAGGTTCCCATGTACTCTTTCCCCTCTTAAACTAATGCCTAACAGTCCTTGATTCCCCAAACTTGGGAAAAAGACTGAGTGTATTCACTATCCCATGATCTTGTACACTTCTACAAGATACCACCCTTCGTGCTAACCACTGAGCCTCTGCACCATCCAGCATGAGTTGCTCCAGCACTTTCCGCTCTTGTTTCAAATTTCTAAATGTGCTTTTGGTTTTTTGGTTTTATTAATAAGTAGGAATAAATGCATCTTCCTCTGACTGTAGATTGTCAAACAGGAAGCTAGAAGAACACAGCAGGCCAGGAAAGGAGAAACCAATGTTTCAGGTAATACCCTTCTTCAGGACTTGTCTACTTTCTTCTGACTAGTGGGTACCACAGTGATCCGTGCTTGGACCCCACGTATTTAACATGCAGTATTTATTAATGATTTAATAGGGAACTAAATGTAATATCTCCAAGTTTACAGATGACACAAAGCTGTGTGGGCAGGTGAGCTGTGAGGAGGATGTGGAGATGTTTCAGTGTGATTTGGACAAGTTCAGTGAGTGGGCAAATGCTTGAGATGTAATCAATAAATATAAGACTATCTATTTTAGAAGCAAAAACAGGAAGGCAGATTATCAGCTGAATGGTGATAGGCTGGGGAAGAGGGTTGCAACAGCAATACCTGGGTATCCTTCTACACTAGTTGCTGGAAATAAACATGCAGATGCAACAGGTGATAAAGGAGATTTCCAAGATAATAAAATGTGAGGCTGGATGAACACAGCAGGCCAAGCAGCATCTCAGGAGCACAATTGTGCTCCTGAGATGCTGCTTGGCCTGCTGTGTTCATCCAGCCTCACATTTTATTATCTTGGAATTCTCCAGCATCTGCAGTTCCCATTATCTCTGATAAAGGAGATTAATGGTTTCTCTCTCCACAGATGCTGGCAGACCTGGTGAGTTTCTCCAGCACTTTCTGTTTCAGTAATATCGCTAGTGGTATTATCAGTGGACTGTTAATTCAGAGACCCAGATAATGTACTGGGGACAAGAGTTCAAATCCCACCAAAGCCGATGGTGGAATTTGAATTCAATAAATGTCTGGAATTAAGAATCTAGTGATGACCATGAATCCATTGTCGATTGTTGCAAAAATCCATCTGATTCACCAAATGGAAACTGCCAACCTTACCTGGTCTGGCCTACATGTGACTCCACAGCAATGTGGTTGACTCTTAACTGCCCTCTGGGCAATTAGGGATGGGCAATAAATGCTGGCCGAGCCAGTGATGCCCTCATCCTGTGAATGGATTTTAAAAAAAATCTAGGATCTTTGTTTTATTTTAAGGCATATGGTATGTTGGCCTGCATAGTGAGAGGGTTCAAGTACAGCAGCACATTCGTACAGGACCGTGACACATTTGTACAAGGTATTACTGGGACCAAACCTGGAGTATTGTGTCCAGTGTTGGCCCCCTTATCTGAGGAAGCATGGTCTGGCAATGGAGAGAATACAACAAAGATTTACCAAACTGATGCCTGGGGCGGCTAGAGCGAAGAATGAAGATAGATTGAATCAGTTAGGACAATATTCATTGGAGTTTTAAAAAATGAGGGGGATCTCATAGAAACCTATACTGTACAATTCTAACAGGGCTAGACAGGGTGAACATAGAAAGGATGTTTCCAGGGACTGGAGAGTCCAGAACCAGGGGCCACAGTCTAATGATAAAGGGTAGACTGTTTAGGACTGAGATGAGGAGAAATTTCTTCGATGAGAAAGTGGTGAGCCTGTGGAATTATCTGCCACAAAGAGTAGTTGAGGCCAACAACATTGAATGTTTTCAAGAAAGAGATAGAAATATTTCTTGGGGCTAAAGCAAGAACAGGGTGCTGAGTAAGATGATCAGACATGATCTTACTGAATGTCGTCTGTGGAGATGGTGCCACTAGGTTGAAAGAACAAGATCCTCGTGACACCATCCACAGACAATATGCTGAAGCTACTGGACCTATGCCTCACCACCTACTTCACCTTTAATGTCCAGATATATGAACAGAACAATGGGAGACCCATGGGATCACTTATCTCTGGACTCATAGCTGAAACGGTGATGCAAAGGCTTGAAGTACGGCCCTTCCACTAATCCAAACAAAACTACGGATATGCTATATGGACAACATCTTCGTCATTATTAAACGGACCAAATTATAGGAGACACATGAACTAATAAACAACACTTTCACTGGGATCAGATTCACCAGAGAGGAGGAGAAGAACAAACAGCTCCCATTCCTGGATGTCATGGTGGAATGCAGGACAAATGGAGAATTCCTATCAAAGGTGAACAGGAAAGCCACACACACTGACTTAGCACTGAATTTCAAAAGCAACCACCCTAACAACACAAACTAAGTCATGTGAGAACATTTAAACGGACAACAACAGACTGCAGAAACACTGACACGCCAAGAAGAAGAGCATCTTTTCCAGGTATTCAAAGACAAAGATACCCGAAAAACTGGGTCAGAAGATGCCAATTACATGAATGACAGCGGGAAGATACTACATGCCTCGACACACTCATCACGCTACTTTACATCAAAAACACATCTGAACTGACCACAAGACTCCTACAACCACTGGGCATCAGAGAAGCGCACAAACCCACACATCAACCCTACAACAACTGCTCACCCGAACCAAATACCCACTACCCAGTAGGGACAGGACCAATGTCATGTACAAGATTCCCTGCAGAGACTGAGAGAAACACTACATCGGACAAACAGGAAGGAAATTAACCACAAGCGTACACAAACATCAACTGGCAACAAAAAGACATGATCAATACTCACACAGCTCCATCCACATGGATAAGGAAAACCACCAATTCGATTGGGACAACACCAGGATCCTGGGACAGGCCAGCAGAGACAAGCACAGGAATTCCTAGAAGACCACTAAGAAAACCATCAATAAACACATAGAGCTAGACCTGGAATACACGCCGTTATGAAGGAAAACTGGAAGTGAGGTAATCCAGCTCAACACACACCAGAGTTTAAAATAAGAGGTGGGAAAACACAACAGTGCTTCATTGGAGGCTGCACTGATAATGTTACTCAGCAGGGTAAGGAACATCTTCAGCACAACCAACCAACCAACTGCAACATCCGCGAGCCAAACTGCAAATCTACTCTAAAACCTGACAGCCATCGTAACATGAACATTACTGCATACAGAACTCCCAAGTGTATCCAAACTAGAGGTTTACACAGTTTCAGCTTGATCCTATCTCTTATGTTCTATGCCTTGATTAATAAAGGCCTATGTCCCAACTAGCTTCCTGACCACATTATCTACCCATCCAGTTATAAACATGCACTCCAAGATTCCTCCATACATCTACACTTCAGCACCATATTTTTTGATTCCTGTTAACATCAGATGTGGCCCTCATTGACTGTGCCAGCATATATTGACCTTGAACTGAGTGGTTTGCTGGGCTAATTCAGAAGGCAGTTCAGAGTCAATTATGTTACTATAGATTTGGAGTCACATGTGCAGAACAGGTAGGATGGTAGATATCCTTCCTTAAAAGGCACTTGTGAACGAGTGGTTGTACAATCACCACTAGACCAGATTTATTAATTGAATTCAAATTTCACCATCTGCCTTGGTGGGATTTGAACCCATGGTCCCAGAACATAAGCTCATGTGTCTGGTTTATAAGCTTGGTGACTTTACTATTTACACCACTGCATCCTGGAAGAAAATAAATATTCAAAACCAATCCAGTCCCAGTTAATTGCTCCTGAGTGGTTGCTGATTTGAATTAACTTGTTACAGTTTTAAAGATGGCCGGAGAGATGACAATTAAAATTCACACTGCAACATGTGTCAAAAATAGCTGAACTATCAAGCAAAACATAAGGCAAAAGTACAAAAATGTCCCAGTGTTGCTTGTGATATCTATTTAACTAGGTAGCTTTCAAATCTGACCCATTATTATGGATGATGACACTCTTTCTCTGAGAAGGTCAAAGTCTTTGTACCGGGGTCTGCCTTTCATAAGGAAGCAGGTTGTAGTGAAGGATTTTCATCTGAAAGTGTAATACTGAAGTGAAACCTGCCCAGTAAGACGCTTTCATTAACTACAACATCTTGTATTTATACAGTGCTTTAACTTTGTGACACACCTCAAAATGCTTTAAAAATGATAATCTAACACATAAATAAATATTAGGTCACACGCCTAAAAGCTTGATCAAAGAGTTAGCTCTAAAGATTGTTATCAAAGAAGAAAATGAGCTAGGTACATAATTAGGTGTAAGGAGCCCATTCCAAAGCTTAAGGCCTAGGCAACTGAAGACGTGGCCATCAACGGTTTATTTTGTTCTTTCATGGAATGTGAATTCAATAAAGTCTAGAATAAAGATCTGGTCTAATGGCAACAATATTAAGACATTTGGTTGATGTAAAATCCCCATCCAGTTTCACTATAGTCCTTTAGAGAAGGATACCGCCATCCTTACCCTGTCTGGCCTACATGTGACTCCAGACCCAAACCAACGTGGTTGACTACTAGCTTTGCTCTGGGCAATAAATGCTGGCCTGGTCAGTGATACCCACATCTTGTGAATGATTAAAAAATAGACCGGTATTTAATAGCTATTCGTCAATGGCACTGGAGCATAAGACCATAAGAAATAGGAACAGGAGTTGACTGGTCAGCCCCTCAAGTCTACTCTGCCATTCAGTAGGCTCACCGTTCATCCAACATTCCTCTCGTCCACTTTTCCCTACAATTCTTGATACCCTGACTGATAAGAATCAATCTATCACAGCCTTAAATACAGACAGGTCTCTGACCACAACTTTTGGTGGCACGGAATTCCAAAGACTCACAGCCCACTGAGAGAAGACATTCCTCATCTCCCTCTTAAATTGGTGCCCCTTAATTCTGAGACTATACCCTCCAGTCCCATAAGTGGAGACATCGTCTCAGCATTTACCCTGTCAAGCGTGTTAAGAATGTTATATGTTTCAATGGGATCACCTCTCGTCTTTTAAAGTTCCAGCGAAAGGAATCTCAACCCGCCTAAGTCTTTGCTCACAAAGCAATTCCTCCATGCCAAGGATCATTCTAGTGAACCTTCCCTGAACTGCCTCCGATGAAATAATATCTTTCCTTAAACAAAGGGACGAAAATTGCTCACCAGTACTCCAGATGTGATCTCACCAGCACTTTGTACAGTTGTGGTAAGTTCTTTGGGTCTGGAGTCACATGTAGGCCAGACAGGGTAAGGATGGCAGTATCCTTCTCTAAAAGACTTTAGTTAAACTGGATGGGGGTTTTACATCAGTTCCCAACTCTTACACTCCAACCCCATTGAAACAGAGCATTAGCTTGAATCTCTGAGGGTCTATTAATAAGCCAATACCCTCATTACCCCCACCATCTCCCCTGTGAAATGGTGTACCAATTAAAGTCGGAGATACACAAGAGATCAAAATTAGAGGAGTATAGATACTTTGCAGGATTGTGGGACTAAAGGAGATTACACAGAAGGGAAGGGTTGAGGCTGTAGAAAGATCTGAAAACAGCATGACAATTATAAAGTCAAGCTGTGACTTCACTGGAAGCCAATGCATTTCAGTGAGCACAGGGACGATAGATGAATGGGACTTTTTATTTACTCATTCATGATATGTGGGTGTCAGTGGCAAGGGCAGGAATTAATGCCCATTCCCAATTGCAAAGAGGGCAGTTAAGAGTCTTTCACATTGCTTTGGGCTCGGAAGCACATGTAGGCTAGACCAGCTGAGGATGGCAGCTTTCCTCCCCTAAAAGGCTTCAGTGAACCAGATGGAACTTGCTTTGGGTTAAGTCGTAGCCACAGACTTTGAGATAAATTCAAGATTACGAGTGTAGGATGTGAGAGACCAGCCAGGAATGAATTAGAATAATCAAATTTAAACATAACAAAGACATGAATGATGGTTTCAGCAGCAGATGAATTGAGACAGGGGTGAGATTGAGGAACATTGCAGATGCGGAAATGTGCAAACTTAAGTATTGTCTTCAGCAAAAGGTTGATTAAGGAATCTATCTGCAGAGATTCCAACCGAGTGTTTAGGGAATCAAAGGCATAAACACTGAGTGAGGATGTTCTTATGTGATATTCTGAAAAGAAGTATTCAGATTACATTAAAACAAGTTTAAATTTCCCTTTGGCAACTGGTGCCTCAAACAAAAGTGGTTTACCCTTAGTTTTGAGACATTTCAGCTCGATGACCCTCCAACATTTGCTCTCGGATATCTAAAGTGATGGCCAGAAGCAATTGCTACCAAATATTGTGAAAACCCAGTGTCTCCAATCTTGGCCGAGCAACATCTTCCATGTGGTGCCATGGGAATTTTTAATAACTGCTTGGGATAGGAAGATGCCTCACTCAAAGGATGGCACTTCTAACAATGCAACTGAGTGTCTGTCAGCACTGCACAAAATGCCAGCTTAGTTTGTGTGTTCCAATCTCTGGATCACTTTAGATATCCAAGAGCAAATGCTGGGGTGTCATTGAGCTGAAATGTCTCAAAACTAAGGGTAAACCACTTTTGTTTGAGGCATCATTTGCCAAAGGGAAATATAAACTTGTTTTAATGTAATCTGAATACTTCTTTTCAGAATATCACCTAAGAACATTCTCTGGACCAGTCCCTGATTATTCAATGCACTAAATTAGAGGTGAACCTGCTGCTCACTGAGCCATGATTGACAGGTTAATGTGCATCCAAGTGTGGAAGGCAGAAGATTTATTATTCGGGATGGTTCAGGACATACCCAAATGAGAATTTTGACACTTAATCCCATTGAATTTTGGATTGCATTTGAATTCAGCCTCACATGTCTCAAGTTATTTTTTAAAATTAATTTTTGGGATGTGGTCATCACTGGGTGGTCTGCATTTATTGCCCATCCCTAGTTGCCCTTGAGAAGGTGGTGGTGAGCTGCCTTTTTCAACTGCTGCGGTCCACGTGCTGTTATTTGACCCATAATGCCATTTGGGAGGGAATTCCAGGATTTTGACCCAGCAACAGTGAAGGAACGGTGATATATTTCCAAGTCAGGATGGTGAATGGCTTGGAGGGGAGCTTGAAGGTGGTGGTGTTCCCATGTATCTGCTGCCCTTGTCCTTCCAGGTGGAAGTTGTTGTGGGTTTGGGAGGTGTTGTCTGAGGATCTTTGGTGAATTTCTGCAGTAATGGACAGAGTGGATGCTTGTGGAAGTGGTGCAAATCAAGTGAGCTGCTTTGACCTGGATGGTGTCAAGCTTCTTGAGTGTTGTTGGTGCTGCATTCGTCCAGGTAAGTGGGGAGTATTCCATCATTTCCTAACTTGTGCCTTGTAGATGGTGGACAGGCTGTGGGGAGTCAGGAGGTGAGGAACATGCCATACTATTCCTAGCCTCTGACCAGCTCCTGTGACCACTGTATTTATGTGATGAGTTCAGTTAAGTTTCTGGTCAATGATAATCCACAGGATGGTGATAGTGGGGATTAAACCCTAAATCATTAAATATTATGTTTTTAAATATATAAGTAATAGTAGCTTGACTCCAATACTACTTCGAAGGCTCCTTCCACGAGGAATTCAAAAGTCATGTCACTTTGAGAAGTGAAACTTTTATCAACATGGATACAATGCAATTTCAACTGAACTTCTTGTGGTTAAGTGATCACATCAGGTTTTGGCGTTACAGTAGTTTCAAGCGGAATCAGCATGGGTCAATGTGGGCTATAGCACAGAAGGACTCCATTGTTTACGTGCTAAATCTTTGAAAGAGCTATGAGGTCAGCTCCATACCCCTGTTCTTTCTCCAGTGCCCTGTAATTTTCTCCCCATTCAGGTATTTATTCAATTCTCTTTTGAAAGTTAATGTTGAATCTGTTATCAGCGCTCAAAATCTTTGAAACTAAATCTTGGAACTGAGCTCTGCTGAAGGGTCAAACTGAATCATTGGCTTCTCTTTTTCTCTGTTCGAATAATCAAGTAGTGAGAAACAATATAAATGCTGAACACGTTCATGATGTTCTGTTACTTTAACAGCACAGGAACCCAATTAAAATGAACAGTTAAAATTAGTTCTGTTTTTAGTGAAAATCCACTCACAGTGAAAAATGCTAACGGGGACCGCTTTGCAGAACACCTCCGCTCAGTTCGCAACAAACAACTGCACCTCCCAGTCGCAAACCATTTCCACTCCCCCTCCCATTCTCTTGATGACATGTCCATCATGGGCCTCCTGCACTGCCACAATGATGCCACCCGAAGGTTGCAGGAACAGCAACTCATATTCCGCCTGGGAACCCTGCAGCCATATGGTATCAATGTGGACTTCACCAGTTTCAAAATCTCCCCTTCCCCCACTGCATCCCTAAACCAGCCCAGTTCATCCCCTCCCCCCACTGCACCACACAACCAGCCCAGCTCTTCCCCCCCACCCACTGCATCCCAAAACCAGTCCAACCTGTCTCTGCCTCCCTAACCGGTTCTTCCTCTCACCCATCCCTTCCTCCCACCCCAAGCCGCACCCCCAGCTACCTACTAACCTCATCCCACCTGCTTGACCTGTCCGTCTTCCCTGGACTGACCTATCCCCTCCCTACCTCCCCACCCACACCTTCTCCACCTATCTTCTTTACTCTCCATCTTCGGTCCGCCTCCCCCTCTCTCCCTATTTATTCCAGTTCCCTCCCCCCATCCCCCTCTCTGATGAAGGGTCTAGGCCCGAAACGTCAGCTTTTGTGCTCCTGAGATGCTGCTTGGCCTGCTGTGTTCATCCAGCCTCACATTTTATTATCTAACAATTAAGAAAATTGTTTTAGTCAGATTTATTTTTTCTTTAATTGTTAATGGGATGAGGGTGCCTCTGGCTAGGCAGCATTTATTGCCCATAGGCCAATTCAGAGTCAATGAAATTGCTGTGGGTCTGGAGTCACATGTAGGCCAGACCAGTTTAGGATGGCAGTTTCCTTCCCCAAAGGATATTGGTGAACCAGATGGGTTTTCCTGACAATTGACAGTGGATTAATGGTCATCATTAGATTCTTAATTCCAGGTAATTTTAAATTCAAATTCCACTATCTGCCACAGTGAGATTCAAACCCAGGTCCCCGAAATGTTATCTGAGGTCTTCTGGATTAACAGTCCAGTGATAATACCACTAGGCCATCATCTCTCTGTCAATGGAACATATACTGCTGCTGAGTTGGTTTCTATATGTAAGCATTGTCTGCTTTGTCAGCTGTGACTCATTTGCCTTTGAAGGGTGAGGTTTTGGGTACAAGGCACCCACACAGTAAAAGGTAGCGATATTAAGATGGCTCCAGCACAAGACTTAAACAAATGATTTGCAGATGGGGAATAAAACTTAGCACCATCTCATTTGCTGTACCTCAGAATTAGGTCCGTGACAGGGGAGTAAATCAGAATCCAATAAGCTTTTTCTTCTATCTGTGGCTATACCTGTCCATCAGATGTCTTCCGTCAGTTTTGCAGGTGATCCTCAATCCCGTGGTCCAATGCAAATTGCTTTGTGGTGAAATGTATGCATGTATTCATTTCAATTCTGTGATGCGGTGAGTATTGAGTTCCTGTAGCACGTGATGTCTTTCAAACTGTTTGCTTTAGTTAATGTCTTCTTTAGTCAGATTGGTGTTAGGCGTAAAGAACAATGTGGTTGTAAAAATGCCTAGAAAGCCATCAGTTGCACCAAACTGGAATAAAATGTCAAGTCTGCAATGTCCTCCCTTCTAATATGTGGGAGTCTGCCAAAATTGGGAGAACTGTCTCATGGGCCAGTCAAGCAACAACCTGACATAAGATAACAAAGTGTGGAGCTGGATGATCGCAGCAGGCCAAGCAGCATCTCAGGAGCACAAAAGCTGACGTTTCGGGCCTAGATAATTTCTGATGAAGGGTCTAGACCCGAAACATCAGCTTTTGTGCTCCTAAGATGCTGCTTGGCCTGCTGTGTTCATCCAGCTGCACTTTGTTATCTTGGATTCTCCAGCATCTGCAGTTCCCATTATCTCTGATAACTACCTGACAAACCTTGACTCACAGAATTATACTTCTCAGCCAGTATTCCAGACATCACCATCAGCTGGGCAGACCCACCAGAGCTGATGGCACGGTGATGTACAATCGAGACTGAGTCACCCTAGGTATCCTCAACATTGGCCCTAGTTCGTGTGTTGTATAAGAAAGTTAGTACCTGAAAGGGTTAACAAACATCACAACATAAGTTCCAACCATCAAGCAATATAGGATCTCTCCTGGAAGGAATTTACCAAATTCTAACCAGTTGAGGTTGCAGTGGAATGTTGTTCAAAAAAGTAGTAAATCACATGAAGTGGCCGAAACTGAACATTGCCCATGAAGAACCATTTGACAGGTAAAGCACATTAAACTCATTGTTAGAAAAGGATTCCATGGATTGTGACAGTAATGTATTCATTGTAACAAGATCAGCCAGCTCATAGAAAATGAATTCTCTGACTGGGATTGTTAATTTGGTCCACACTGGGACCCCAGGCTGATGTATAAAAAGGGTGAATGTCAGAGATACTGACACTCTGATAGTTGACACTGTATGTCGCAGTACTATAGCCAAGGACTGTTCACGTGTAAATAAAGGGTGACAAACGGGGTGGCTGTGGGTACCCGCATGGGCCCAAGCTATGCCTGCCTCTTTGTAGGTTACATGGAACAGTCCCTCTTCTGTACCTACACTGGCCCTAAATCCCACCTCTTCCTCCGTTACATTGTTGACTGTATCGGCGACGCCTCATGCTCTCACAAGGAGCTTGAACAGTTCATCCACTTCACCAACACCTTCCAGCCCAACCTTAAGTTCACCTGGACCATCTCTAACACCTCCCTCACCTTCCTGGGCCTCTCTGTCTCCATCTCAGGCAACCACCTAGAAACCGATATCCATTTCAAGCCCACCAACTCCCACAGCGACCTAGAATACACCTCCTCCCACCCACCTTCCTGCAAAAATGCCATCCCCTATTCCCAATTCCTTCGCCTCCGCCACATCTGTACCCAGGATGAGGCATTCCACTCCTGTACATCTCAGATGGCTTTGTTTTCCAAGGACCGCAACTTCACCCCCTCAGTGGTCGAGAACGCCGTCAACCGTGTCTCCCACATTTCCCGCAACTCATCCCTCACACCCCATCCCTGAAATAGCCACCAAAAGAGAATCCCCCTTGTCCTCATGTACTAGCCCATTAACCTGCAGATCAAATGCATCATCCCTCGACACTTCCGCCATCTGCAATCCGAACCCACCACCAAAGACATTTTTCCCTCCCCACCCTTGTCTGCTTTCCGGAGGGACCACTCTCTCCGTGACTCCCTTGTCTGCTCCACATTCCCCTCCAGCCCCACCACACCCACCACTTTTCCCTGAAACTGCAGGAAATGCTACACCTGCCCCACACCTCCTCCCTCGCCCCCATCCAAGGCCCCAAGAAGACTTTCCACATCAAGCAGATATTGACTTGCACATCTGCTAATGTGGTATGCTGCATCCGCTGTACCCATTGTGGCTTCCTCTACATTGGGGAAACCAAGAAGATGCTTGGGGACCGCTTTGCAGAACACCTACACTGGGTTTGCAATAAACAACTGCACCTCCCAGTCGCAAACCATTTCAACTCCCCCTCCCATTCCTCAGACGACGTGTCCATCCTGGGCCTCCTGCAGTGCCACAATGATGCTATCTGAAGGTTGCAGGAACAGCAACTCATATTTTGCTTGGGAACCCTGTAGCCCAGTGGTATCAATGTGGATTTCACAAACTTCAAAATCTTCCCTCCCCCCACCGCATCCCAAAACAAGCCCAGCTCATCCCTGCCTCCTTAACCTGTTCTTCCTCTAACCTATCCCCTCCTCCCACCTCAAGCCGCAGCCCCATTTTCTACCTACTAACCTCACCCTTGACCTGTCCATCCTCCCTGGACTGACCGATCTCCTCCCTACCTCCCCACCCACAGTCACCTTTACTGGCTCTATCCCCATCTCTTTGACTTGTCTGTCTCCTCTCCACCTATCTTCTCCTCTATCCATCTTCGATCCACCTCTCCCTCTCCCTATTTATTTCAGAACCCCCTTCCCCTATCCCATTTCTGAAGAAGGGTCTAGGCCTGAAACGTCAGCTTTCTTGTTCCTAAGATGCTGTTTGGCCTGCTGTGTTCATCCAGCTCTACACCTTGTTATGAAGGGTGATTTGGTGATTGGATACCAACTTCTGTGAAGTTGTTTCAGTAAGGAAGGCAATTCTGGATGCATATAAGTTAATTCCTGAAGCACACAGGCAAACATCATGAAATGTAAGGCAACAGCCTCTGCAAACCTATGTTGAATTTGCAACAGTAAATCAAAGTAATTTTGACAGGTGGATGTAGGGATGAGGAATAAATGTTACATTTGAAGCTGTCAGAGAGATCATTCTTTTAGAAGAATACAAGAACTCTCTACCTTCAAAAATTTGATCAATTTTGAAAACTAGAGGATTGCAACTTTGAGACAGGAGTGGAAATCACAGATGATTATAAAGTTATCCATAAAACAAAACCTTCTCTCTGTCGCCCCCTTAAATCTGCGGGTGCAGAGATGACTGGGAATGCCCCAAAATTCATCTTTGAATTAGGAAACAAAGTGCGGAGGACTTAAGTGAGAGTCATAAGCCTTAACGTTTCCATTGTCACAAAGTATGACACTGCTGTTCAGAATGCAGGAAACCGTGCAGGAAGCCCATGGGACTTATCAGGAGTTTGTAAGAATGAATCTAAAAGGGAAACTCACAAGCCGAATACCACTGATCAAATTGTAGCTTTAACTACAACTATAAAGCCAAAGGTAAGCGTTACTGTGAGAGTAGGAGAGGTGAATAGAGTGGATCAGAGACAGAAAGGGTTTTTGTCAAAAGGAAAGGTAACTTTTTTTCAAATGATACATAACCATGTTAAGGAATTGAACAGCTGTGCAAATTCCTAAGCTGATGAAGGACCTAGACTTTTCTCCAGAGACTGTATTGAAGGCCAATTTTTTAATAAACAGGATAATTGGAGAGTATATACCCATTCCTTTGTACAAAGCTCGCTCGGGATGTGATTTGACATCTGGAACAGTTGGTACTTATTATTCAGAAATTACTTGTGGATAAAGTTGACTTACTTGTAGGTAATGATTTGGCTGCTTGGAAAGTAATTGTTTTGCATAGAATTGTATGAGAAGTCTGAGTGAAGTTAAAGAGAGGGAAACTTTATAGGAACAGGTCCCATATGTCTTTCTGTCATGGGTGATGACCAGAGCAATGATTTAAACAAAGCCCATCACCAGAGGGCAAAGTAATGCTGCAACAGATGTTAGAGTATCCAAAATGTACTTTAAGGAAGGGGATAATTCAAAGAAAATGCTTAATGTGTTTTCTGTAATTGAAGCGCAGAAAACAGATTTGGGAGTTAAATAAGCCAACCCAACCACTCCACACTGAAGCTTAGGCTGACGGAAGTCTTGGGTATCATTTGGCTTAAAAGTGGATTTCTGATGAGGAAATGAAGACATCCTCACAGACTCGTGGACAAAGAATCAGATAGTCGTACCATCCAGAAATCATACAGAGATATTGTGGTAGCATATTGAATGTAGATGGCAGGACATATAGGAATGTGGAAAATTCAGGCATTGGCAAACAAGCATTTTACGTGGCCAAGATTTCATAAAGATGGAGTGCAGTTGTGTACAACAGGAAATACATGTCAGGTTGTGGGAAAATCTTATGTAGTCAAACTGGCACCTTTCATACTCATACCATTTTTGAAGAAGCATTGAGTAGTGTTTTAGTAGATTAACATGAATGAAAGTAGGATGCAAATAATTTGACAGAAGAAAACTTGAGTTAGTAGCGATGACTCAAGCAAAGGATCTTTTGCTTCAATTTATCAAACCAAAACAAAAAGATCAAAAAAATTTGAAAGGAGCTGGGCCATTCAGCCCATTGACCCTGGTCTATCTTTTGATAAGATCATGCTGATCTGATTATGGCCTCAACTCCACTCTTCTGCTTGTCCCCATAATTCTTAATTTGCATGTCAATTAAGTATCTGCCAACTCAGCTTTAAAGAAATTCAAAGATACAGCTTCTACTGTTATCTGTGGAAGGAAAATTCTAAAGACTTTCTGAGAGAAGAAATTCCTCTTCATCTACATCCTAAATGGGAAATCCTTTATTTTTAAACTGTGGCCCCTGATTCGAGATTCCACCACAAGAGGAAACATCCTCTCAGTTTCTAATCCATTTACATTTTGGTACAATCATATTTGCAGAAATTTTGTATGCTCCTCACACTTTTTTTTCTACCTATTTTTGTATTATCAACAAATTTGTTTACAATCCAGTTGGTCCATTAGTAAATCATTAGTAGAAATCATAAGTAATTAAGGTGCTAGCACAGATCCCATTCTAGTAAATTTTTCAGACACAAGTTCCCTTCATGAAGCAATGCTGACTCTGCTTTATCATTTTATTCTTAATGGTCTGTTACATCCTTTATAAAAGACTCTAATATTTTCCCGCTAGCAGACATTAGGGTAACTGGCCCATAGCTACCTGCATTTTGTCTCCTTGTCCTTTTAAAATAAAGGTGTTGGTTTGGCAATTTTCCAAACCCCTGGAACCTTTGCAGACCTTAAGGATTGCATCCACTACCTCTATACCCACCTCCTTTAATATCCTAGGATGCATCCCATCAGGTCCAAGGGGCATATTGGTCTTTAATCCCATGAATTTTCCCTGCACATCTTCACTTGTTCTGGATACTTTATTTATTTCGTCCTTTCCTTTTGCCCCTTGAATATTTAGTAATTTTGGAAGGCTATTAGTTTCTGCTACATTGAAGTCTGATGCATAGTATCTATTACCACCACCCCTCCCCCCACCATTTCCTTATTGCCCATTATTAGAACTCCTTTGTTGAAGGGATGCTTGTTCAATCTGACTTCTCTCTTCCCTTTTATATAGTTATAGAAACTCTTGCTATCTATCTTGACGTTACTTGTAAGTAACATCAAGGTTTGTTTTCTCCCTCTTCTAATTTTGGTTGTTTTATGTTGCTTTTTAAAGTTTTCCCAAATCTCTGGCTCACTGTTAACTTTTATTACATTTTATGTCATTTTCTTTCAATGTGATGTTATCTGAAACTTCCCCTGTTCTGGTTTAACCATATTTAGCTCACTCCTTTCCTAGAATCCTTCTTCCTCACCGGACTATGTCTGTACTGCGAACCATGAATTATTCTTTTAAATGTTTGCCATTGTTCCCCAATCATCTGTGCTGCTAAGCTTTTTTCCCAGTTCATTCTAGCCAACTCTACTGTCATTTGTTTGCAATTATTCTTATTTAAGCATAGCATAGTTGCTTTTGACCCAAGTTTCTTGCCCTCAAACTGAATGCTAAATTATACCATGTTATAGTTACTGTTTCCTAGATGACCTTTTACTTTGACATTGGTTAGTAACCATGCCTCATTACAGATTATCAGATCAACCCCTGGTTGGATCCACCACATATTGTTCTACAAAATTGTTCTGGATACACTCCATGAATTCTTCCTCATGGCTTCTTGTGACAATCTCAGTTTCCCAATCTTCATGAAGATTAAAGTCGCCAATGATTAATGTACTGTATTTGCTACATCCCCTCATTACCTCTCGATTTATTCTCTGTCCCACCATGATAGTTGCTGGTAGGAGTCCTTTTGTCTACTCCTGCAAGTGTTTTCTTGCCCTTTTCATTTCTTACCTCCACCCACTTAGATTCTGCATCTTCTGATGCAAAATCATTTCTCGCTATCGCACTTATTCTATCCCATACCAACAATGTTACACCAGTGTCTGTCTTGACTGTCCATTCAAAAAGTCACATTACTCTGAGAATATTGAGTTCCCAGCATTGATCTCCTTGTAATTTTGTCTCTATGATAATTATAAGATCATACTTGTCAACATGTATTTGTGCAGTTACTTTATTTATTTTGTTCCAAATACTACATGCATTCATGAACCATTAATTTTTTTCCTTTTTCTTCTTTTGAACCTATTTAATGTTATGTTTGTATATTCTGTCTCTCCCTGCCACGAGTATCATTATCCAAATAGTTGCCCTGTAATGCTGCTGTACTATCTTGCTTTGTAAGCCTCCATTTCCACTCTCCCAAATTCTCTCCCACAAAAATGTTAAAGTTTTGTCTACAACCTAGTTATTCAATTCACCTGGACATTGGTCCTAACTTGGTTCAAGTTTAGCCCATCCCAGCAGAACATGTCCATTCTATTCCAGTACTGGCGCCAGTGTCCCACAAACTGAAACCCATTCCACCCATACAAAACTTTAAGACATGCATCTATCTCCTCTCCTTTGTTCACTCTATGCCAGTTTGCCTGTGGTTCAGATAGCAAACCAAATATTATTAGCTTGGAGTTTCTGAGTTTTAATTTTGCTCCTAAATGTTCAAAGTATTTCAGCAAAACCAGCTTTTTAGTTCTATCAATGTAATTATTCCTAATGTGGATAACAACTGATGGATCCAACCCCACCCTCTCCAAGCTTTGCTCCAACCCTGGCACTGGGCAGGCAACACAGCCTTCAGGACTCAATCTCACAGCTGCAGAGAACATTATCTAACCTCCTAGTTATGTTCTTCCCTACTACAACAATATTCCTATTTCCTTCCCCAAATTAAATGGCTCCCTGTATCAAGGTGCCATGGTCAGTTTATTCTTCCTTCCTATAATCCCCACTCAGGTCCAACAGCTGGCAAGCAACCCCTATCTGTCAGATAATTACAGGGGCTGAGGCTCCTCAATTCTAACTTCCGGATCCTCATACCTGCCTCACTTGCAGTCACACTGTCCTGTCCCTGATCAGAGATAAGTTTTAAATTACGTAGTCTGAGGGGTGTGATTGCTCCCTGATGTGGCAAAATAGTGATAGCTCAAGGCTCCAACTCCTTAACTCAATCCAAAGTTCTTTGAGGTGAGAACACTTACTACAGATGTGTTTGCACTGGATCATATTGGTGTCCAGCAGTGTCCACATGTTACAGCAGCAACACATCACCTATCCTGCCATCACTGTCACATTTGATTTCATTTATAAATTCATTACTCGAAATTAAGTATGTAAGTATTAAGCACATGTAACTAAGTATGTAACTAAGAGAATCGATAGCCGCTATCATTGATTTTGAGAACATTAGTATTTAAGATTCTCAATTTATAAAATAATTACACAAGAAATTATACTGAGAAATACAGTAATTCTACAAATTACACTATATTTTAGTTAAACGTGTTCTGATTCAATTCAGTTATCTGTTATGAGTTAACCCAGGGATTTTTGATTAGCGGTCTAGAGGCTCCTAGTGATACGTGTGAACGTTTCATGGGGTCTATCCGATAGGATTCAGAGCTCTCGAGCTAAATGTGTCTAACCTGCGCATTTTAGAAATGCCATCTCATGAAATGAAAATGAATCATCTAAGTAAAGTGATTGGCACACACATCTCGAATCACAGAATGCCCGCAGTGCAGAAAGAGACCATTTGCCCATCGAGACTGGACCAACCAGGACCCCTCTCCTGCTGAAGAGCATCAAATCCAGACCCAGACACCGGCCTATCTCTGTAATCTGTAACCCATCTAGCCAGTACATTGCCAGGATAGTATGGACAATTTAACATGGCCAATCCACAAAACTGGCACATCTTTGGACTGTGGAGGAAACTAGAGCACCTGGAGGAAACCCACGCAGACAAAGGAGAATGTGCAAACTCCACACAGACAGTGAACCCGAGGCTGGAATCAAACGTGTCTCCTTGGTCCTGTGAGGCAGTGGTGCTAACCATCGAGCCATGGTGCCGTCATTAAGTCATGCCATCCTTGGCACAGATGATAACCTTAACCCATACTTGCTAGGGCTCAGCAATCTGCATCCAATGTCCTGTTGACTGAGCAGTTTCTGATATTGCTGTGTGTCACCACTTATCAACTTTTACCAAATTTGGTTAACTGTTGTTTCAGTTAACCAATCGCTCCGTTCGTAGTCTTTGAACATCATTTTTGACCTTTTGGATTAGCAGTTTCTGCTTTTTGATTCAGAATTCCCCTTAACTAACATAATTGTTACAATCAATTGTGACCCCACTTTTTATTCATTTCCGCCAAAGATGACTCCCATTCATTGCAAAATTAGTGCGTATTGCCAGCAACAAGTTTTCCAGTTAGTGATGCAGGTTTAAATATATTAAACTGAATTGTTAAATTTTATCTGGAAAGAATACTTTTCTTATCGTTAGTTCATGGAACTTACATGACACAGAGGGAGTTGATTGCTTACTTAGAAGCAGAAATTTTGAGAACCCTGGAATTAGCTGATCTCGGCTGGAACTGTAAGGACTGCTACAAATGCTTTTTAACATTGTTAAATGAGTCGGATAAACCATTTTTGCACATTCCTCTTACTGCTGCCTAGGCTCCCCAAATGGAAGCAGTTAAACATGGGCACTATTGTATCCGTTACAGGGTAGGAGTGAATTGGGCTCATCTGTAATGAACACAGTGTGGAATAACAATATTCAACCGTCTGAATTTCTCCAGTTGTGTTCTGGAAGTTAACTGGAATCTGAATACAGCTAATTCAGCAAAGAATCAAGTCCTTTATAAGAAACAGAGTCTAAGGTTCTGTGTTCCTGCATGGACCAGATATAAATTACTCAACCACAAACCAATATGCAAGAAATAACCCACCAATACTGACTTACTTTGATTGAAGACAGCAGGGGAACTAAAAATCTTGTGAAAAAATTTATTGTACAAGGCATGAGTTTTTGCAATCTTTTGAATGCAAATTAGTCATCGAAGAGAGAACATGGCCTCTCAATTCAAGTCCAGAGATAACTTTTCCTTGAAAGCTGACTAGGGTAACTGAGCGACAGAACATCTCAAACAGGCCATAGTAACATCAAAAAACAATCCATTCACTGATGCTTTGAGTTCCTTTTTTTTAAAGCATTTCAAAAGAATTACTTATAACAGCAACTGAAATACATTGTACAAGAGGCCACAGGCAGAAAGCAATAGTAGTGTGGAAACAACATATTATCTACATGCAGATGGAAGTGAATTTCCTTTTTAAGTTAAGAAATTAGAGACAATTAAGAAGCAAATGAAGTCAATGTAAACATCAGCAGGTTACTATACACAAGAGCTGCCTATAATTTGCAGTGATTAAAAGAATGTTAAAAAGATCCTGTTTGACGGGACAAGCAAGTTGCTGAGTAGTGTCTCCTGAAAAAGCAACCTACCAATTGCAATATGTTGACTGAAAGATTTTTTGGATCTTTCTAGACAGTGAGTTTCATCAGTTGTGTCTGTACATGTGTAAGTATGTGTATGTATGCGTATAAAATAAGCAAGGCATTGAAAATATCCCAGATCATAAAAAAGCTGTTTGAACGAGAATAGCATAGAGTTACAATAATAAAAACAAGAAGTGCTTTCAAAATAATAAACACCACAATGCACTTCACAGGAGCTTTAGAAAACAAATTTCAGAGTCACATACAGAAATATTAGGTCAGATGAGTAAAACCTGGTCAAAGGGGTATGTCTAATGTGTACCTTAAAGGAGGAAAGAGAGATAGAGTCCAAGATGGTGTAGGGAGAATACTTCAGAGCTTGGGAGCTAAGTGACTGGAAGTACAGCCACTAATGATGTATAAATTAGATTCTGGGTTCCTCAATGTGCCAGAATTAGAGGAGCACAGATAACTCGGAGGTTTGTGACACATCACAGAGATAATGAAGGCCAAAGACATGCAGGCATTTTAAAACAAGGATGAGAATTTTAATAAGTATCAGAGATAATGGAAACTGCAGATGCTGGAGAATCCGAGATAACAAAGTGTGGAGCTGGATGAACACAACAGGCCAAGCAGCATCTTAGGTGCACAAAAGCTGACGCTTCGGGCCTAGACCCTTCATCAGAAATGATCTAGGCCCGAAACATCAGCTTTTGTGCTCCTAAGATGCTGCTTGGCCTGCTGTGTTCATCCAGATCCACACTTTGTTATCTGAGAATTTTAAGAACTGTAAAATTGAAAGGACCATACTTGACATGGTTAGTGAGTAAAGGAATAAACAGGGGAAATGGGATTTGTTTTGTGGGTGAGACAAGCAACAGTTTTAGATGAATTCATGATATGAAAAGGAAAATGTGGAAGACCAGTGGTACTCGGAATTGTCAAGATTAGAAGGAATACAGGCATGAAAGAAAATTTTCCACAGCATATGAGCCTACACAGTGTTAAACTCAGGCAATTTTTTGAAGTTGGAAATAGGCATCTTAATGATAGCTCAATGATGAGGTTTGAAGCTCATCTCGGGCTCAAATTTGACACGAAGATTGTACAGACTGCCTCAATTTTACACTATTGGCCAGGAGACGGATGGAGTTGATAGCTTGAAAAGGGAATTTGGAGCAGAAACGGAAAACAATGGAGGCTTCAGTCTTTCAAATATCCAACTGGAGGAAATTTCCACTCATTTAGTACTTGATGTCAGATAAGCAATTTGATAAATTGAAGGAGTCAAGAGAGGTGGTGAGGTAGACTTGGACATGGTCAATATACATATGAAAACAAATTAATTTTGAAGATAATAATGATGATAAACTAGATTTGAGGGAAATTGTGAGAAAAATGTTCAAGACATGTCCCTTCAAAGAAGAATAACTGAAAATGATTCTCATGGGATCATATTGACGAATCGGTCAATTTACATTTAGATTCCCTATAATGTTTATGTCAACAATGATCCCTTTTTGGTGAAAAGCATATGCACATTCAACTGGCCCTTTCTTTCATTTATATTGGGCAATGCAATATGGCATTCTATGATGCAGTGACATACTGTGGAAGGATAGTTAATCAGATTAACGCTGTCCGTATAACTATCAAACAAGATCTATCCGAAGAGTACGAAAACACTGCAAACATCTTGGGATAGAATGTCCACGACATTTCTCAATCCCTTGACATTATGGTGCATACCATTTCTGCTGAACCTCCACTAACGTCATAGCAGGAGATTGAGTAAAACATCATAGACCCTCATTTCACATGCTTATTTTTGAAATAAAAAGTCCCAGGCTTTTTACCATTGTTAAGTTTTTTTTTCTTGTTGGATTTGCTGCCACTGAAGTGATAGCTGAATTTTATTCGATGTTCTTGTATTACATGACAGGAGTTCTTTAAGAAGAGTATGGTGTCGAATCGTAGAAATAGGAAGTGATTTCTTAATTTTTATAAACGTATTTATTTATTAAATCTTAATAGTAAGAGAATTAGAACAATAAAGAGTGTGTCAATATTAAATCATTACTGTAAGCTCAATGTACCTACGGAATGACTGAATGACTATCAGTTGGAGTGTCAATTCAGATAGGTAGGATTGGAAAAGTGATTTCGATGGTACCAAAGTATGGGCAGCACATGTGTGGGAACACCACAGCCTGCAAGTTCCCCTTCATGTCATACATCATCCTAACTTGGAAGTATATTAGCATTACTTCACACCTGCTGAGTCAAAATCCTGGAACTTTCTTCCTAACAGCACTGTGGGTCTCCCTGTAACCGAAGGACTGCAGTATTCCCCAAGACAGCTCACCGCCACCTTTTCCAGGGCAATTAAGGATAGGAACAAATGTTGGCCTAGCCAGTGACAGCCACATTCCATGAATAAAAATGTGGTAAACAAAGAATCAAGAATTCAATGGCTTCTGAGTGATCTGGACTGAACGCAATTTTTTTCCATATCATTTAGAAAACTTACATTTTGCTGATAGTTTTTTCACATCCAAATGTTGCCTACATTATGGCAATTGAGTCACTGAATTACTTAGTTGTTCTCCAAATATTTGAATAGAAATCATGTTTATATATTTATATACACACACACACAAACACGTGTATACATAATAGAACAGGTTCAAGTTGAAAATCTTTGGATAAGCAAGGGTTTTCTGTCATCCAATCTGATAATCAATTCTGAGGAAGGGTCACTGGACCCGAAACGTTAACTCTGTTTTTTCCTTCACAGATGCTGCCAGTTCTGCTGAGCTTTTCCAGCAAATTTGTTTTTTATTCCATGTTTACATTTTATTAATTCGTTGGATGTCACTGACATGTTCACCATTTAGTCCAATTCACGATCCTTTCATTGCACATGCAAACACTTGGCTTTGCTAATTATATTGGTATATTTTATTTATTCATGTTAGGCCAGAATTCACTGCCCATCCCTAATTTCTTCAAGGGTAGGTAATAGTCAACCACTTTGCTGAGAATCTGGAGTGGGGCATGGACCACACCAGGTAAGGACTGCAGTTTCTGTCCCTAAAGGATGTTAGGGGATCAGATGAATTTTTCTTGACAATCAACAACAGTTTCATGGCCACCATTAGTCTCTGAACTCCAAAACAGTACTGAATTCAAATTCCACCTTTCCTGGGATTCAAACCTGCATCCCTATTATCTGGGCCTCTGGATTAATAGTCTACTGATAACACCATTAGACCATCATGTCCCATTCTCATGATCTCACTTTCTCTGGTGGTACCTCAGGTGAAAGACAGGGCACATAACTTGGCTGTCAGATAAAGTGCCAAGAACAGCTTGAAGACCTTCACAGCACACTCACACACTATGAGAAATTATGCGAAGGTAATAGGTGTTGTACCACTTGGCAGAATAGCCACTAAAATTTATTATTGCCTTTTAAGTTCTCACTCTCCAGGAAAGGAGGCAGCTTCATGGTCCCAGAGTTAGCAATAAGACTAACATCTGGGCAGGCTGCAAATTAAAAGGTTTATCTCTCAGGTAAATGGCAGTAAACAAAACAGAAAAATTTCCATATGATTAGGTCTGGGGACTTACTTAAATTTATTTGGTGCAGAGTGAACAATGAAAGGGGATGATATTTCTGTGGCTCAAGCTAAAAAAGTTCAAATATTAATCTAATGAAAGAGATATGGCCCTATAGGTTGTAATGAGCTGCTTTAGTTAGCTGCTGGAGTCCACGTGATTATGGAACTCACACAGTATTGTTAAGTAGGGTTCTCCAGTGGTTTAACTCAGTAATAATGAAGGAATGATAATGTATTCCTTAGTTTAGGTAGTCTGTAACTCAAAGGTGGAATTGTAGATGGTAGTATTCCCATATCTCTTGTCCTATTAGATGATAGATGGTTTTGGAGATGTTGTTGAAGGAGCCTTTGCAAGCAGCTGCAGTGTATCATGTTGGTGGCAGACACTAAATTGTAGTTGGCAGTGTAAAAATTGGAAGTTTCATGTTGAGTGCCAATAATGTGATCTGATTTGTTTTGGAATGTGACAAGCTTCTTGTATGTTGTTGACACTGTACTCATCTGGACAAGGGTAAGTACTGGATCACACACTTGTGACTCGTGCTTTGCAGAGTCAGGAGGTGAATGACTCACCATAGAATTCCCAGTCTGTGACCTGCTCTTATAGCTCAGTAATTATACAGCTGGTACAATTAAAGTTTAATTATGACCCCTCAGAATGTTAATGATGAGGTTTCAGTGCCGGTAATGATACTGAGTATCAAGGGAAAATGTTGAAGATGGTCATGGCCTAGTATTTGCATGAATGATACATGCCACTAATTAAACCAAGCCTGAAAATAGTCCTGATCATGCTGCCTGCCAGGGCACACTACTTCATTATCAGACCACTTTGAAATGGAAATGGCACAAATAATCAACAGCAAACATTCCCACTTCTCACTCTATCTTGGAGGGAAGATCATGCATAGAACAGAGGCCACTATGCTAAGGTTCTCTTGCATCAATGTTCTGTGCTGAGATAATTGGCCTCCAGCAACTACAGGCATCTTCCTTTATGCTAAATGTGCTTCGCACCAGCAAAAAGATTTCTCCCTGATTCTCACAGGCTTCAATTTTCCCCTCAGTCTCCTTGATGTTTCAGTCAAATGATAACTTGATGCAAGGGTAAGTAATTTTCACATCAGCTCTAGAATTCACCTCTTGTATCCATGTTTGGACTAAAGCTGTGATGAAGTCTAGAGGCAGTGAACGTGGAGAAATCCAGATGGAGCACTGGTAACAAGGCATTGGTGAGTAACTGTGGTTTGATAATGCTGCCAATTACACCATCCTTCACTGTGGACAAATGACAGTAACTTACGGCTGTCAGTTCTCTGGTTTTATTCCAAATATAATTGCTTTTTTGGAAAATCTTCACTACTCTGCGTATCCAATGTGATGCAAATCAATGTGGCACATTGCAAAAGATCTCAAGAATTCAAGTGGCAGAGTCCCAAAACAACTACTATATTCTTTCAAATCAATACAAGACCATTGGGAAAAAGGGTTGACGATCTTAATTGGGTGTAGAGTTGGATGAACACAGCAGGCCAAGCAGCATCATAGGAGCTGGAAAACTGACGTTTCAGGCCTAGACTCTTCTTCAGAAATTTCTCCCTGAATGCAGAAATGGCAATTTCTGAAGAAGGATCTAGGCCTGAAACGTCAGCTTTCCTGCTCCTATGATGCTGCTTGGCCTGCTGTGTTCATCCAGCTCGACACCTTGTTATCTCAGATTCTCCAGCATCTGCAGTTCCTACTATCTCTGACAATCTTAATCACTGTATTCAAACAAAAGCAAAATACTGCAGATGCTGGTGATATAAAATAACAACAGAAAATACTTGAGAAACGCAACAGATCTGGCAGCATCTGTGGAGAGACAACCAGAAATATGTTTCATGTCTAAATGACTTGGTTCTGTAGAAAGTTCACAGGACTTGAAGTGTTAACTCCACAGATGCTGCCAGACCTGCTGAGTTTCTCCAATGTTTTTGGTTTTTATTTTAATCAATGTAGTGCATCAACGGATACTCAAGCAACATGAATCAATAAACAGTGCTGTTCACACACTGCCAAGCAGGTGTTCTGCCCAAAACAACTGATGAACATGACAGATTTAAAAGCTGATTTGATTTACACAAGTTAAAATTAATTTATTATTGCTTAGAAATGGTCAAAACTCCACATTAAAAAGAAATGTTGGTGAAAGGTGCAGAGCGCAACCTCTCTTGACGTACACTTTTTCATTGACTCTTATCTAAATTCACCTTTGGATCTACTTGAATCAATTAGTGCTATGGTTCTAGTTCCACAGACTCCACAGCTGCAAATTCAGATATATTCTCCATCTACAGCTATACCGAAGCAAAGTGCATTTTATGAATTAACTTACAGTACCACAATGTGAGCTTCCAGTAGAAACTTACACTCCTCCAACAACAAAACAAATACAAGTTCAGAACCAGGAGGCTGTGAACACTGATTGAAATTCCTGCACCCTTTGTGTACTGAACCCTAATATATATTAGGTATATATGTACGATATGCCAAACTAGCCTACTTTGGGCACCTGTTCCTTTGAAATTAAAATAGGAAGTTATTGTCCACTGTAACCAATACTTCACATATCCAGCAAAAGATGTCAGGAAAAGGGAGCTGGGAATAAGTCCAGAGACTGATTTTCCATCCAATTTTTGTTTTCTAGCAATGATGTCTGTTTTCCACGGTAACAGATTATGGTAATGCATTCCACCTTCCTCACAATCTGTTGGAAGAGTATAAGCTTACTTTATTGTGGTGAACATGCACCAACGTATCTGAGATGTTGGGAGGAAGTTCAAATGGAGATTATGGATTTAACCTCCACATATCTGAGCCCCTGGTATTGTGGACTTGGATTCCCAGTGGTCTATTAGTGATTTGTACACCTGTCTTTTAAAGTTGGTTTATTAATTTTCAAGAACCGTTTTCAATTTTGATTACTATTGCTAATAGATAATGGATTTTTTTATTACTTCTGAATGTGAACAGCGTGTAGTGTTTGTAAGAAAATAGTTGCATTCTCCCCCATTTATTGTCATTCAAATTAAAAAATGATGTTTTGTTGCTTTTGGTCAAACCTTGAAAAGCACCACATTAGATCTCCGTCTGAGATGGGAACCTGGTAGGATGTCTGCTTTGTTGGATGTCTGGTTTGGAATAATGTAGTGCATTCAGTAGCAGATTCAGTGGAGATTATCTGGTTCCCCACCGATCCTAATCCCAAAGTGTAAATGGGATATGTTAAATTGATTTGTGTTCTTGCCAAGTAAAGCAGGCAGTGAATTCAAAGTTGCCATGAAACTGCGCCAATTACTTTGCATTTCATGACAGACCTCGTACAAATCAAAAACTCTCCCAAAAGTTCTGTAACAAGCGTCAGCAATAATTAAAAAGTCTAAAAGGTGCTTATCATATTTTGGGAGAAAAAGGGCAAAAATAAAGGAGGTTCAACTGATGTAAATTTATATTCTAATGTAAATTTTAAGTTCAGTGTTAAAGAATAGAAAGTCAGTCCAAAGTCCCCTAGACCCGACAGTCTTTGTTTTAAACATCCTCTCCATTTTCTGCATCGCCACCTCCTTTGATAATCCGCTTCATCCCACGCTTTCCAGCCGGTCCCTTTGGCTTTGCAAAAGCTTGTTTAAAAGCGTGTTGTTTCGGGTGGACTTCCTCATAAAGGAAGTCTGGTGTTAGCTCTTCACCATTGTCTATTTCGATCTGAAAAAATACAATTTCAAAACAGCTATCTTATTCACAGATTTCTAAACCAGTTGAATTTTAAACATAGCAAAAAGTGTTCACAATAACATACACATCAAATCTGAAAATACTTTATGTTGACTATTCAGAGTGGTTTCCAAATAGTAGCCTGATCTTGATGTTGGATTCCATCACCCTTCCTGATACTTCACCATCATAAGAACTACTGACTTCCAGTTTTGTAACATAACTTTCTCGTCCATGGTCTAAGCCCATCTACCTGTGAACTCTGAAGTCTTTGTTATCTTTTGACTCTGATGTACCAGTGGTCTCCTGGCAGGCACATAATTTACTCTGCATAGACTTCAGCTCATCCAAAACTCTGCTTAGTGTATTCATCTCTGCAGCTGAACATTCTTGGCCTGTTGATCTTCAGTGACACCAGTTCCTCAGCACCTTAAAATTTTTATCTCTGTGTTTAAGTCATTCTACATCTTTGAGAGCTTTCTCGCTTCCATTAATTATACGGGCAGCCTGTCTCAATGACAATTAAGGAGGTAAGAATCCAGGTCAATGACTGCCTCCCCAAAGGTGGGTTCAGCACCCGGAAACAGTCCCAACTCCTTGCTTATTCTGGTAATCCAATAACTTGGCGAATGGTGTCTGCAGTTACACACGTCTGTGACTACCTTTTTGACGACTTTCAGCTGTAGCTGTTGTTCTGCCACATCCAATAGAGGTCCCTTACAACTGGAGTACAGCATACGATCTTTAATACCGCATTTGTACCCTGGCATGGAGTAGATAAACACTGTGGGAAGAGAAATAACAACAATTAGAAATAACAAACAAGTTGCAGATCTGCGAGAACTTGGAATTTTGTTCCGTCTTCTACTGTAATTTACTCACTGAACATGAGCAGTTCTATACAATCCTTTATATTCATTTGTGAGAGCTGTCAGGACAAAGCATAGTTGAAGCTATTTGTAACAGTGGGTGCGCAGGAGTAAAATGGATGAGGAAGATGAACAATTAAAGAAAGTTACATGTTCCAATTAAAGGATACAGCATCAAGAGGTACATTTACAGCCGTTTGACACGGAGTAATAGGTGGTAATTTGGTTGCATGTTTCAGCTAACTACACATTACTGAGCAGTGGATCTGGTAATTTATGGTCATCATTTGAACATTCTGATTATAGTAATTCATTGCAAGTCACTTTTTATTCAAATACATATAGTCCATACACATTGCTACCTATAATATTAAAGTTATGCCATTGTGTTAAAGACAGGCCTGGAATATTAACGCACTTGAATATATACAGGGTGAATTTGAATATAAGGGAAATCAGGAAAACAGCAATTAATATTTTTGTTTAAAAAAAACAGCAAGATTCCCTTCTGGTTAAATAGGTGACTTTAGTTTTTGGTGTTGTCCTGAGTCATCTAGACCAGGAAAGTCTGTGCTGAGATTGCAGATTACACATGGGTAAGACCTAGGATGGCCTCAGCATCTAGTAAGAGGAAAGGGGAAACTGGATTGGCTAACCACTGGAAGACCTGCTCAATAGCAATTACAAATAGTACAAGGCACAGACAGGCTGGTAGTGATGCCTCCCCATCCACCATGTTGAGTTGTTTGCCAACACAGATTACCTCAGTTTTTAGATGGCGAGCAGGCAGGCATTTTGGTTGAGCTGCTAAGATGAGAGGTTGGAAGTGAAGCAATAAAACATTTTTCAACTTACCAATTGATTCTAAGTAGTCCCCCTCATGTGAGTGCTTATAGAGAAAAAAATGATAGCGAGCAGCATTACTTGGAATTCTCTTTGGCAAGTCAAGGATGTCAGTGACATCTGTATGCACCAAGTTGATGGTTTCCTTCTCGGTATCTAGTTTCTGAAGGATGGAGAAGAAATAAATATTTTTGAAAAGTAAGCAGTTGCTTTAGCTAAACATATTATTTATAGCAGAATAGTTGCTTGCTCTTTTCTCAATATATTTTAAGCATTTGGAATGTAGTATCAGAAAAAGACAGGGCTAAGAAGAAGCCATTTAGTCCACTGGTGCCTCTTTGTAAGAACTATTCAGTTTGTCCTGCTCCACTTCTCTTTTTCTCCCCTTTTATATCAATCTGAGCAGTGAATACAGATAGTGAATTGAAAGAAGAGCAAGTCAATCAATATCAACCACAAAACTTTGATGAAGAGTCATCTAGACTCAAACTTTAAACTGCTCTCTCTCCACGGATGCTGCCCAACTCACTGTGATCTCTAGCATTTGTTGTTCTCATGTTATTACTCTTTTCCTTAATACTGGTTAGCTGTCTATCAGCTAGCAAGATGCAGCCTTCCAATGCTGAAATTAATTCAATTTATATTGAATGAAAAGGGAGTTACATACCAGTTGTATGTAATTTATCTTCTTCTCCTTGAGTAAGAGGAGAGCCGTAATGGCACTTTCCTGGATTGGAAATGCAATACCTTGCATTGTCTGGTGCTTACTTTGAACACTGATCTCAGTCTTTACCTGGAATGACAAAATATGAAATTAGTACATGACTATACTGGAAAAGAAGGGCATCTTCTTCGAGCACTGTATAACAAATAGTGTAACTGACCAAAGCATAACTATTTTACTAATAACATTGCTTTCACCAGGAACTTCTGATCACATTCTTTAAAGGAGGAAAATATGCTAAAGGAAATTACATGACTGAATTTTTACTGTAGAAACTGTATTTTAAATACAACTCTTGAACACTTTTTCCAGATTAAAGTGGTGCTAAAGTCTGTTCATAAAAAGAGGCTGCAGCAGGAAAAATCAACAGATTGTATTTGAGGGTTCTCAGTTCTGGAGAAGAGTCATATTGGACTCAGAAAGTTAATTCTTTCTTCAGAAATGCTGCCAGACTTGTTTAGTTTATTTTAGCACTTTATGTTTTTATTTAATATTAGAGGGACATTTAATGTAATTTATCTTCTTCTTTAATTAACAAAAGAGCCATAATGACATTTTTCTGGATCAGAAATGCAGTGCCTTACGTTGTTTGGTGCTAACTTTGGACACCTGCAATGACAAAAACCTCAAGGTTCACATATACAAGTCTTTGAAGGTCGCTGATCAAGTTGATAAGACTGGTAAAGAACCGTACAGGATTCTAAGTAAAGGCACAAGGTTTAAAAACAAAGAAATTATCAAAACCTTTATAAACTATTGGTTTGTCTCGGCTGGAGTATCGTGTCCAATTTTGGATACCTAAAGCTTTGGAATGGTGGCAATGCCTTTGAAGGGTTGCAGAAAGAGACTCACTAGATTAAACAAGGGATGAGGACTTCAATTATGTGGAGAAATTAAAAAAAGTGGGATTGTTCTCCTTAAAACTGGGTTTCTTCTCTTTAGAACAAAGAATGTTAAGAGAAAATTTGATAGATCTATTCATAATTGAGAAGCTTTGATATGGTAAATAAGAACAAACAGTTTTCACTGGCAATAGAATTGGTAAACAGATTTACATTCATCGCTAAGAAACCATAGACAAGATGGAAAAATATATTTTATGTGACAAATCACGATCTGGAATGCAGTGCCTGAAAAGGTGATGGCAAGAGACTCAATAGTAGCATTCAGAAAAAAGTTGGATATGTACTTGAAAGAGAAAATTTCAGGCAATAGCAAAAGAGCAGTGGAGTAAAGCAAACTGAATAGTTTTTACACAGATCTGGCATTGGCAGGATTCAGATGAATAGCCTTCTGTACCTTAAGATTCTATGAACTGTCTGTCTAAGGGCTCAACAAATCATTGTATTTCTGACAGCAACAGCCTAGTAATTTAGTAAGTTATTTATGCAGATTCCAGTTATGTTTGTGTTTGCTCGCAAATGCTCCAGCACTCTTGAGGATAAAGCAGCCAAAACACAAAATTACAAAGGATAATTTTTAGCATTTTGAGTTATGGAATTGCAGGTTGCTGAAATCCCAATTCAGACGATGATGTGGCTAGTAAACATAGTCTTTCATAGAAAAAAAATCCTATTTGTTAGGGAGGATAAAACGGAAGAAGAGGTGTAAAGAAAGTTATCAAATATTTCTACAAAGGGAAACAAACACCCAACAAAATGTAAGTATAGTCGGGTTATTATATGGATGCCTTCGATCAAGCCTACTGCATTCTTCTGCTGCAAGTACAGTAGATAATTATGAGAAATCAGAACAATGAACAACAACAAAAAATCACAAAAAATTATAAGTATTTATGTTCTATATTTTATGTGAAATACTAAATAGAAGCCAGAGGCAGCGACTGGGCAGGTTACATTTTAAGTAAGCAGGTAAGAAATTCCAAACACTAGTGATGAACTGAGCCCAGACCAACAGGGAGATAATTGGATAATCCCACTTCTCCACAGTACAGAGATTTTCCCATCATTTTAACTTTTCTTTTATTGAAGAGGATGGATTTGTGGAGATTTGTGCCTGTCCAAACCGGTCCGTAAATGACAGAGATAAATAAGCTCACCGTATCCAGTGAGACATTAGTAGAATATTTTTCTGCATTGTGGATGATTATATTTCTCTGCACAATTTTGACTGGATTTAAAACTCTACCTACTGCTAATGACAGTAATGACAGACAGGAGGAAATGTCTTAAGTTCAGAGCTATTCATGATGAATAAAATAAATAAAGTGATTAGAGAATATTTAAACTTAAAAATTAATCTTCAAAATATTTCTTCTGAATTTGAGGTGTAGTTACTTAGATATTTTCTTGCCAATCAACTGCAATTGATTTCTCAATGAACCGTATCTAATCATGATCCTTAATTGTTTAATATGAATGCCATTGTTCACAGGGTTCTTGTGGTGCATTGGGAGTGTCCCAACCTCCTCTGTGAATGGCTGAGATTTAAATTAAAGTATAGGATCAAAGTTACAAATGGTAGGAGGAAAGAGAAGCAAAATCAAGTTAATGCAGATGGGCAAAATCAGCCATGATTGATTTGTGAGACAGCTGTGGCTCAGTGGCTAGCTCTTGATTGCCTCTGAGTCACACACGTTCCCGACTCAAGTACAGCTCTAGGCTTGAGCACAGAAATCACAGCCTACACTCCAACATTGTGCTGAGGAAAGGTTGTCTTTCAGATTAGGCGCCATCTGCTTGTTTGGGCTATTGTAAAGGATTCCTTGGTGCTATTCTGACCCAGGTATCTTGGCCAATAATTTTCCCTCAAACAATATGCAAAAAGATTTATTTCACCCTTATCATTGTTTGTGAGAGTTGCTCATTGCAAATTGGGTTGCTGTGTTTCTCACACATCAAAGTAATCGCTTGGCTGTAAAACTTTTCAAGATAAAAAGTAATGTATAAAAATGCAAACTTCCTTTCTTTTGCTAGCAACAGATCACAATAGAAAATGAGAACTAGAATTTGGGAATTGGGAATATACAAGCTTGAGGTGAAGCATTTTGTGTCCAAGATGCTGCTTTTTGTGAATTTCCAGGAATTACCTTTGTTGCTTGAAGGTGCTGATGGGGAAACACTAATCTGACCCATTGAGAGTTTCAGATCCCAGAAAAGATGCTCTCTTTATCTCATTTTCTGAGCATGATAGTCTTCAAATGTACATTTAATGAAAGAATTGGTTGCAGTTCAAAGCAGCTTTCACAACCTCAAGATGTTCCAAAACATTTTAGAGTTATTGAGGTAGTTCTGAGGCTTAAAAGCTGTTATAGTGTATAAAATACTGATTAAATGTTGGTAATTAAGAAATTGTAACAATTGATGGAAATTATTTGAGGAATTTAATTGGTTGGATCTGTACAATGCTGGACACACTCCTTGCCCTCTCTAAATAGTATTCCATCCATTAAAGTCAAAATTCACACCCTTGTATGGATTTTGGAAGCAGTTATTTGACTCTATTTGCTAGTGCTGCAAACAGATATTTTACAATAAAATTTATTAGACTGGAAGAATTTGTTTGAGACCCTCTTGGTCTTGCAATGTTTAATATATCTTTGATCTCCATTTTTTTCTCCTTTTGTTCTTAACTGTTTCAGTTGGGACTCCAGTGTCGTGTGTGAAGTGTGGAGATCATTGGGCCTGTGGTGGTGGTGAAGAAGTAGTGTGTTTGTGTAGAGCCTTGACAAGATTTGACCCTCTGTGGTCAGATAGGTTGACATTAACTGGATGAACAGCAAATAACATACATGAGTGAAAACCGAGCTGTGGAGTCATAGAGTTCTACAGTATGGAAACAGACCCTTCAGTCCAACTTGTCCATGCTAGCTAGCTATCCTAAACTGATCCAGTCGCATTACCAGCATTTGGCTCATTTTGTCCTATTCATGTACCCATCCGGATGCCTTTTAAAATGTTGTAATTGTACCAGCTTCCACTGGCTCCTCCAGCAGCTTGATCCAAACATACACCACCCTTTGACTGAAAAGGTTGCCCCTCAGGTGCGTTTTATAAATCTTTCCCCTCTTACCTTAAACCTATGCCTGCTAATTTTTGACCCCCTTCCCTGGAGAAAACACCTAGGCTATTTACCCTATAATTTAATACACCTCTATAAGGTTACCCCTCATCGTCGGATGCTCCAGGAATAAAGCACCAGCCTCTCCCTACAGCTCAAGCCCTCAACATGAGTAAATACTTTAAGGGCAGGATGAAAATTCTACAGTTTATGGAAATTCTATCAATCATTCATGGCCAATCAATCCTTCAACTATCATTGCTGGATCAAAGTCCTGGAACTTCCTACCTAATACTACCGTGTCTGTACCATCACGAATAAAACTGTTGTGGTACAAGGTGATAGCTCTACTCCACTTTCTCAAGGGTAATTAGACATGAGCAACCACTATTGGCCTTGCCAACGGCATTTACATCCTGTAAAAGGCAACCTAAGGAAAAGCAGAACAGGGCAGATGCTGAAAACCTGAAATGAAAAACAGAAAATATTGGAAATGCTCAGCAGATCTGGCAGCATCTATGGAAAAAGAAATGAGAGTTTCAGGTTGTTAGATTTTCATCAGAACTCTGAAATATTAACCATTTCTTTCTCTCCACTGATGCTTGATCTGCTAAGTATTTCCAGCATTTTCTGTTTTTATGAGAAAAGGAAGCTACACTTGTTTGTAGAAAGACAACTGAAAACTAAAACTAAAAACGTTCTTCCTCTTCCAGTTTCTATTCTTCACAGCTAAGAGTACAGTGTGAACTGTTTACCAAACTTATTTGATTTCTTTTGATATATTTGTGGAAAGCTTAATAACAACTAAATTACTTAAAGTAGGTTTCTCAAAAAAGAATCCAAGGTGGCATTTCTTTTTAATGTAAGTTCGACTTGTAGACAACTCTGCATCTGTTGTGCAGAGAAAGAACAAAACTGATCTTAAAGGAAATAAGGGCAAATTTAAAAACAGTAAAAAATGGAGTTCCTGTTAAAAATATATAACTCAGTGGTGCCTTCCTGGTTGACTGCAACATTAGACTTGCTGTGCATCAATAGTTCTGAACATTTATGCCTCTACGGGTTCCCTCTCTGGTGCTACAAAAATTCCACGTAACACAGGTATTGTTTCTGTACAAACATTACATGCACAATTAAAACATTTAACTTGTGGTTATTTTTGTTTTGTTTACTTTGCATGACAAGAGGAGTGATCACTTAATGACCAGAGTATTAATGAGGGAATACCTTTGCTAACTCTCAACTTTTCCAATGTATTTCTATACTTCCAATATATTGCAGACCAATAATTGGGTTCCAGTGATGGAACACCTTGAATTTAAATTTATTCACAGTCTCACCCTTCCCTTTCTTAGTAAGCTCCTCCAGTCCCACAGCCCACTGAGATATCTGAACACATCTAAATTCTGACCTCTAGATAATCTTTGATTCTAATTCCTCCACTACTAGTGGCCACGCCTTTGGCTGTTTAGACCCTAAGCTCTGGAATTCCTTTAACGAATATCTCAAATTCTTATTCCTCTTCTTGTTATCTTTTTGAGCAAGCTTTTTGGCTATTGCCCCAATGTTGCCTTATATGGCTTGGTGTTAAATTTTACTTAATAATAACTTAACAAGCGTATTATCATGTTAAAGGTATTAAAGTGCAAGTTTTTGCTGAAGGAGATCTTTAAGAAAAATCATCTTTCTTAACACACATTGTTGAATACAATGGTATAGAATTAAGAGATGTTCCACTTTACTGATACATAGTTTAATAGATTTCAGTCCAATGTTGTAATTAGGGGTAAGCAAAGAATTCTGGTGAGGAGGGCAGCAGGATGAGACAAAGGACAAAATGAGAATTTCCACTAATTCCTTCTTATGGATTCCCTGAAATATTCTTGCGGGTCCCTACAGAGATGCAGATTTCTAGTTGACAAAATCTGACTGACACAGATTCAAGTGCTACTGAATTTACTTTGCCATTCTGAATTTGGCACTAATTATTCTAATCATAAGGGTAAGAAATACATTTTACTTTAAATTGCACATGCCATCTTGAACTGAGCTATTATATTCAACATCAAGCACCAAAATCTATCTGATCATATTGCTTTACTGCAGACTGTGTGGAATCGGTCATGTCATTACCATGTGATGTTACAGTTGAGTCCAAGCGTCACCTGTGATTTAATGAGTGTATCCTCCTCCATCTGAGTCAGTGGTCACTGGTTCAAATTCCACAAGCCAGTTGAGTACAAAACTCTTGGGCAACACTTCAGTGCAGTATTGAAGGAATGCTGCACTGTAGAAAGTTTCACCTTTTAGATGAGATGTTAAACCAAGTCCAGGTCCACCATAAGTGGCCATGACAGGCCCTATGGAACCACTTTGAAGAAGAGCATGGCAGTCATTCCTCAGTGTTCTGTTCAATATTTGTTCCTCAACTAAAGTCATTAAAACTGATACCTGGCCCTGATCACAACACTGCTTATGGGAGCTTGCTGTGCACCATTTGGCTGTCATATTCTCTACACTAAAACAGTGACTACACTTCAAAAATACTTTACTGGCTATATAGCTCTTTAGGATGTCCTTGACAATGTGAAGCGTTCTATATAAAATAAATTCTTATTTTTTGATCAGAGCATAGTATTTGCAGTGGCCTTGTAGTCTATTGCCTTAGTCTGGTATGGGTTTGTAAACTTCTGTGGATTACTGGTGAGGAAGAACAAATGAAGAGGCAGAAATTATGCAGAGGTACGCAGGCCATTTGACTGAGATGCAGGCAGAAAGTTATAAAGCGCTATTTAAGATTAAAGATATTTAATTTATAAGATGATATTCTCAACAATTACTGCCTGAAAGGCATTCACACAAGACATTCTTTCTTTCAAAAGGGAGATGCATAATGACCAGGAAATGATGGTTAAAGGGATAAATCAAACACAAACATCTTGCGGATTAGAGAGGGCTTTTGCGCTGCTGGAACTGTTGGTCGTGCTGTGAAGGGCAGGAAAATGTTATTTAAATGAGGGTAAGAAGACAGGGCTCTAACAAGGTGAAAAAAGACCTTGGTTATACCAGGAAGATTTTAAACAGGTGGATACCCTGAAATATTCTGCTTTCAAAAATCTGTTGAAATGCCATCTAGTTGGTGCTCAGTTCAGCTACTACACAGATTTTAGAGGTAGAGAAAAGTTAGACTATTCTGAGCGGGATAGGAAAGAATGCCCACCTATAAGTGGGTACACCGAATAGTTTAAGTTTTTCCATTTTACTGTATATGAAAAGTTAGCACTTACTGTTTTTGTAATTACATTTCTCTAAAAGATCAACTAAGTATGCATCATAATGGAATATATTCACATTATCCACTTAAATATACTATATTAAATTTCACAGTCAGCAAAGATGATGTCAAGAATGTATGACAGGAGATTTGGTCTGATAGCTTCAGATTACTTTTGAAGTAAAACACTAAAAAGAGTACATCTTTATTTTGGTCCCAAGCTAGTACATAGCATTTACTAGCTACGAGGCAACTCAGTTCTCTTTAATCACCAGCAGTGTTGTAGGTATTGAACAGATAAAGTAACAGAAACAAGTGTGAAGAACTTAAGCCCTACCATTGAGCTGGAAGAATCCTGAAGGCATGTGGAAAGGTAGAAAAATGCAGAAAAAAGTAAAAACATGATAGCAAAGTTTACAATAACAAGGCACTGGAAATGCAATGACTCTCATTGTTTGATCTACAGTAATTATTAGCAATCATTCATAGATTAAGCAACAATGGGTGCCTTATCGAGAGATTTGCCTATTGGTAATGACGTGGATCTGAATTGAGAAACTTCTCACAAGACATAAAGTCAAGGTGAACAAGATAATACATGACCACTTATGAAGATGGTACACATTTTGTTCGTCACAGATGCAATTTCTTCTCTTAGTACTATGATTCATCTGTTGACCTTTCCACAGGAGAATGACCAAACGTATATGACTGGATTTTACAATCTCAAATCAGATGTACTGCACCCAATCCCTAATTGTGTTTTGTCATAAAATAACGCGGTGATGATATTGTGTCTGCAGTATGATGACATCACGTCAGTCTCCCAAATTACAGAAGGCAAGTGGGTTCAGAAAGTTGGCAGTCCACTTGGTATTGTGAAGTCACTAATTAACATGCTATTAAGTTTGTTAACAACACAATTGTTTTCAATTTTTGTTGCCCACTTCATCTTATTGGGTGTTGGAATGTGAAAAAAAATTCGGAGTGTTTTACAGCAGTGATAAGAAGTTGTCAAAAGAGTGGAAAGAAAGACTTGCCACTGGGTCCATGATCAAATGTACTGGCAAATTCCACTGAGGGAACTGCCAACATCTGCTTTTTAAAAAAAGTAACACTTTTGTCTTTTTTGTACGTTCTATAAAAATAAGCTTGTTTCTGAGAGTTGGGGTCCTTATAATTTCAGTTCTGACAAAGTTCCAATTTGCAGCACTATCCCTTTGACGCATGCTGCCTTGACCTACAGTCCCCTTTGGGCTCAGAGCCACTTCTGCTTCTCTAATTGGCAGCCTTCCCACCAAAGTGTTGCCATTGGCATCCATGGCTGAGATAATGGGGCAGGGAGAGACTGGAGTCCTCCTTTTTTTTTCTGCCTCTATCACCATGCTGAAAAAAATAAAATCCAGTCCATACTGTCTACTGTCAAGAGAAACATACTTGACCAAATGTCAACTTTGTCTATGTTCTTTAAAGTGACTTTGCTTCAATGGGATCAGCTAAACTAGCATTTTCTATAAACGTCTCAATCAATTGAATTTGTTTATTTGAATCACTATAAGGGAATGCTGAGTAATGAAAATTAATTTCTGAAAATTCTGTTCCGACAGTCCCTAGTTGTTTTCACAGAAATCTTTTCATGCACAGTGATAAGGATACCTGAAAGTTGAGCATGGAAAGTAAGAATTGGCTCGTGTTATTTAAATGCTGAATAATCAGGATGCCTGGCAATAAAATGATGTTGCCTGCAGACATCTGAACCTTGCTGTCAGGTTGAAATGTGAGTTAGAAATCTGTATGATATAGGAAACTGTTACTCCTGTAATGTCTTTTATAGTGACCAATTACTGGTAGATAGTAGGCTTGCTGTCCACTGAAGAATGCTGGATAGGCTCTTGAAATTGGAAGAGTAAAGACAGGCTTTCCAACTTGAATAGATCAGTTATAAGAAAACAAAGGAAAAGAGAGGGCACTTAAAAATACAGGTGCACCACCTACAGCCTTTTCAATATTTTGTTAGGAATTGGAATGGCAGCTCGACAGCAGGACTATTGCTGCACCCAAGCATGCTGGGATGGGCTTCCATACTTAACTGCTTTGCTATCACCCACTTCCCCTAAATAACATACAATGGCGACATGCTGTGCGTAAACCCATAGCCCTTCCCTCTCCCCCACACTCGTCCTACATTTCTAGATTGCTGTGAAATTGGTCAGGGCTGGACAGAGAAGGAGTGGGGAAATAAGCATGCTGACTGAAGGGCTACTTTCAGCTTCTGCTCACCTCCTTTTCCAATCTTGCACAAACTCCTAATCTAGACAATGATGTGCAATTCTTTATACAGGCTAAGTAATGGGTCAGCAATGCTTCGCCATTAGATCTACACTTCTAGAATTTTAATTACATTCAACGTAACATTATTCAGTAAAAGAGAAGACAATGTTTGTTATGAAGAAGGGTCACCGGAGCTGAAATGTTAACTTTGATTTCTCTCCACAAATGCTGCCAAACCTGCTGGGATTTTTCAGCAATTTGTTTTTATTATTGAAGACAATGTTTGTAAAAAGAACAAAGAACAAAGAAAATTACAGCACAGGAACAGGCCCTTTGGCCTTCCAAGCCTGCACCGATCGAGATCCTCTGTCTAAACCTGTCATCTATTTTCTAAGGGTCTGTATCTCTTGTATTATGATAACTTCCTGTTCCTATATGTCTTCAGCAGAATTTACAAATTGGAAGTAAGAAAATAATTCTGAAACTCATGATAGTGACATCTGGTGGTAGAATGAGCACTGAAAGCATTTATATTTTATGTAACTTGTGCCTAACCCAAACAATTTGGATTCTTTCCGTGACAAATTGTGGTGTTAGCTTTTACCCAGATATTTGGATATTCAGCTCTAAAACTGTATCCCTCTCATTTTTTAGGGAACAAGAGCTCAATCTCAACCAATTTTATGTCTGGCCAAAAGAACGGCAGAAAAATTAGTTTACTTTTAATGTTGTTTATTCTCTGTATACAATTGTAGGCATGGCCAGGTCGAAAATGATTACAAGCTATATCCAAAGATACACGTTAAAATACATACAAACTTACACAGGTAACATTCCACATACATGTAACGAGGTTGAAGAGCGACAACATATTGCATGGATCAACACAACAGCTTGTACCATTCTGATGAATATTCCACAGAGAATTATTGCACACGTTAAAACATTCCTTTCAGGCATGATAAAATACGTATGAACTGATTGATAACCAGAAGGCCAATTTTCAAAATTCCATCTTCTTTGAAAACGTGCATGAAACAGTGTGACAATTTAAGTGGAATGGAATCAGTCAATGAATCTGAAAATCTAAAAAGGTGACAAGGAAGCATAAAATAGGTACAAGTCACAGACGTTTGCAGCTGTTTCAAAAGAAAATTACAAAATTGTTTTGCAATGTGACACTTCAAATTGCCACATGGTGCAAAGGAGGCCAATAAAAGCACTGTTGATAACAGAAATGAACATTTTGTTATTTGTGCAGTTATTTCTCGTTTACTTCCAGAAAAGCACAAAGCTGGGCTTTCAGAAATTATTTTTGAAGATGGAGCACTTGTTTGCCCATTACATTTTTTGGGGGAAAAGTTGCATTGTTTTTGTACTGAAAATTCAATCCAATCAAAAACATGTGCGAAGGTCACATTACAATAATTTTGTACGTTATACGTAGTCTTGTGACCATGCAATAGGACCGAAAATTGGCCTCATGATACATATTCGTTCAGCAACTACCTAGTCAATTTACAATGATTACTTATTCTTAATTGCACACAGACAATCACAGCAAAGGTGTGATAATTAAATCCAATTCAAACCAATCCAGGGGTGGGGCATAAAGTGAAAATGAAAAGGAATAAGTTAACACGATAGAACACTGTGATTTAAATATGTGAAGTTGTTAAATAAATACCGTCCAATTGTGCATCTGTGTTACAAATTACTGAGACAAACCGACTAGGTTCCATTCAGAGTCAGTGTTAGGTTCCCTAATCATAACTAGGGCTGCAATAAGGATACCCAGAAATTGCATTAGGATGAGGGCAGGCATAAGAGCCTGTCAGTTTCCTTTATTGATCACTACCCAATGGTCTACAAGTGTGGATGTTGGGTAAAGATAGGTCAGATGAGCCATATGTATTAAACGGCGTTTGAGTTTAATGGCATCAAATTAGAGCCATCTTTCGACAGCATCTTATTTACATAATATTTATTCTATTTATATTGGCTGCATTTTGTGCTGAACGTTCACGGGAAAGACTGGTTGTCTGCTCCCAGGTCTTAGCCATTGTACTTTTATGATGGGGATCCAAGGATATTCAAACCTTTCTAAAGAATTGCATTGATTGAGTTTTGTTACCAATTAAATTTTAAATACATGAAAATACAATTGCGTTAAAAACAATCTTTGCAACATATAAAGTAGCAGCCGAAACGCAACGACTGACAAACATGCAGGATTTACCAATACTGCAGTCAGGACAACCGTACAAAGCAAAATAAATTATAACACGAAAACCAAATCGATATATACAAACACACACCACAAACAAGACTTATTGCATTTTTGTCAAATAAATATGCACTCAATTGTTCGTTCTGGAACACTCAGATCCCTCTGCATCTCACAGCTCCGCAATGTACTATCATTTCAATAACATGATCAATTTTTTATTCTTCCTGCCAGATGGACATTTGCACGATTTCCCACATTATACTCAATTTGTATGATCTTTGCATACTCATTTAAGCTATCTACATCACTTTGTAGTCACCTCATGTCCTTTTCACAACTGACTTTGCAACTATCTCTGAATCGTCAGCAAATTTAACAACAATATTTTCCACCCTTTCTGTGCCATTTACATAAATTGTAAAAGTTTTGGTAACAGCAGTAATCCTTGTGGCATGCCTTTTGTTACACCTGACCAATCAAGAGACCCATTTGGGTCAGTTCCATTTCATGTTAGTTATCCAATCTTCTACACCATGAGCTTTAATTTTCCACGATAACCTTGATATGGCGTTTTATCGAGTGCCTTCTGGAAAGCTAAGTACAGTCCATTCACTGTCTCCCCTTTATCCAGAGTATGTTACTTCTTCAAAGAACTCCAATAAATTGGTTAAACATGATTTCCCTTTCACAAATCGTGTTGACTCTACCTGATTACCTTGTATTTTTTTTAAGTGCCCTACTATAAAAACTTCAATAACAGCTTCTAACATCTTCCCTATGACAGATGCTAAGTGTCATTCAGCTTATGGCTTTCAGTCTCCCCCTTACATTCATTATTTTCTAATCTGATGGAACCTTGCTCAAATGTAGGGAGCTTTCTAAAATTAGATCAACTATCTCAACAGCCATATCTTTTAAGGTCCTAGAATGAAGTCCATCAGAACCTAGGGATTTGTCAGCATTCAGTTCCAACAACTTTCTCAGTACCACTTTCCTGGTGATTATATATTTTGATTTTCTCTCTTGATTCCATTTCCTGGAATGTTACTTGTATCCTTTGTAATAAAGAGTGATGCAAAATACCAGCTCAATTCATCTGCCATATTTTCACTTTCCATTATTTATTTGGTAGACTCTCATTCTAGGAGCAACATCTACTTTTATTCAAAAATATCTAAAGCAGCTCCTATCTGTTCTTATTTTTCTAGCGAGCTTTCTCTCAAACTCTGATTTCCTCTGACTTTAGTCTTTTAGTCGTTATTTTCTGCTTTTATATTCTGTCCAGCTGTCTGATCTTTCACCAATCTTAGCACATTTTTATACCTTTTCTATTAGTTTGAAACTATTTTCGAATATTACAGGTAACCTATTATAGTGGGCAGTGGTCCCCCTAATTTTCTTACTGGCTTCATGGGCTTCTGAGGTCTTACACAGTAGGTTTCATGTCTGACTTCCAGTATCGTAGGTCAATGCTATGATTGGCAGTCGCTGTATGTGGAGCATTAGACAGCAGCACTCACAGATACATAGTTTAGAGGGAACAATGATGATGAGTCTTCCTCTTAGAATTTTCTTTCTCTCTGGAATGTATCTATTTTATGTATTAATATACACTTATTTGTCTGCACTGCACCTCCACCGAACTATCCCTTAATTTAATTTGACAGTTCTCACTACCTAGCTCTGCTTTTATGCCTTCATAATTTGGATCAACTCTTGTATAGCTTGCTGCTTGACTGGCTCCAGTATTCTCAGAAATTATCCCAAAAACATTCTATGAACTCCTCATCCAGGCTCTTTTGCTAATCTGATTTTCTAGCTTATGTTTAGATTGAAACTCCTCATAACTTCAGACAAGCTCCTATTATTGCTTATATTCCATCCTATTGTGTATTTACTTTTTAACAGCCTTTATATCACTCCTACAAGTATCTTTGTGCCTGTATCATTTCTCATCTCTATCCAAATCTCTTCTGCCCCCTAGTTTCTTGAATTTACTACATCCCACCCTATCCTGCAAATAGCATGATTAATTAATATAGCCACTCTACACCTTGTTTTATTTATTCATGGGATGCGGGCTGTTCCTTAATATCAGTACTTTCCTTTTTGTTTCTAGTGTTTGAATGAATTCCTGTGTCACAGTGCCACAGTTGTTCATTCACTCTACAGCCTTCACTCTCATCCAAAACAAAGAACATCAAATCTGTTGGATAACTGTAAAGGCTAAGGTTCCTGAATCCTTGCTCTCTAGGTTTCTTTACCTGGCTCAGCTACAGTCACACTTCACTTTCCCTGCCACTGATCAAATCAGAAGACCCCACCTTGAGGGGTGTGACAGCCTCCTGGCACAAAACATCCTGGTAACTCTCCCCCATCCTGAAGTGTCACAGCAAATGCAGTTACACTCCTAAGAGCTCCCAAACACAGCAGCGATACATCACCAGTCCTGCTGTCTTTAAGGTGCTTTAAATAACTGCTAATTTATTTCTTAATATTAAAAACATATATTACTCATCTTACCACTAGTACCTATTCTATTTTAGGAGTAGAAAATACCTTAACTATATATCAGACACACTAAACAGCCAGTTTGTTCCCTGTAGGAGAGTGAGAAACTTCAGGATGAAAAAGTTTTTTTTTATTCATTCATGGGATGAGGGCGTCACTGGCTTGGCAGCATTTATTGCCCATCCCTAATTGCCCAGAGAGTGGTTACGAGTCAACCACGTTGCTGTGGGTCTGGAGTCACACGTAGGCCAGGCCAGGTAAGGATGGCAGTTTCCTTCCCGAAAGGACATTAGAAAAAGCAAAGAAGCATCTTGTTTCCTTTTTCCCATAACTCCCGTGCTCACCCAACTCCCAGTATGTTTTTCTCAGTCGCACTGAGATGTCTGTATTTTTATATGTTCTGACGTAGCTTGGCCCAAGGTCCGGAAAAAGCTTGTTTAAACTAGTTTCCTTAATTAACTAACTTCAGTGATTCTCCAGAGCTTTAGACCATAAAAGCATAAGATATCAGAGCAGAAATAGGCCATTCAACCCATCAAGTCTGCTCCTCCATTCAATGAGATTGTGGCTGATCTGATGATGCTCAACTTCACCTTTCTGTCTCTTTCCTGTAACCCTTGATTATCTTACTGATTAAAAATCTACCTCAGCCTTGGAATTTAAAATTTGGCTTCAAATAGATTTTGACAAGTTGATAGAGTGGGCAAATCAGTGTGAAATGAAGTACAATGCAGAAAACTGTGAGGTGGTGCACTTTGGAAGGAAGAATACGGGCAGATAATATAACACAAAGGGTACAATTCTAAAACATGTGCAGTAGTATGCTACACCAGGAAGATCTGTTCAACTTCAAAGAATGCGCCTACCAAATTTAGACGAGACTGGGGCCTCAAAATAACAAGCGACTCTTTGCTATTGGAAGAGTGGGCCAGAACTTAAAATTGTCCCCTGTGGACAAACAGATTCCTGTAATATAGTCAATGATTGTGAATCTCAATACAGAGTACCATTCTTGGTGGATAGAGGTGTTGGGTTGAACAGATTCCAATGAGTTGTATATCTTCAATAAAACACAGGATAGAGGAGTGTTCTGAGACACTGGTGAGGATGACACGGTGTTGCAGAACACTATTCATACTTAAATCTACATGCATGCATTTCCTTATGTGACTAATCTGTGATCTCCATAGCATTATTAGGGTAAGTGCAGATTGGAGGTTACACAAGAGTATTGAACAAGTAATTCGAGTGCTCCCAATTATATAGAATTCTCACATTTCATTGACTCTTGGTGGAATGTTTATATTCCTGAACATTATAAAAATTGTGAAAATGTCTGTTTTAAAATTGTCGGCACCAATGTTCTTATTAATTCTCCTTTGCTGTGCACAGCTTGTTTCTCACACTGTGCAGCCTTCTTAAGATTGCTGCACAGTGAAGCCGCATGTGTATCTTAAAACGATTATTTGTATGAGGCTGTTTGGCCTGTGAACGACATATTTCCAAATGCTGCATGGTGTGCACCCTTGCAGCTTAAAGGCAAAGTTGATCGTGTCAATATCCATTGCAAAATCTAAAAACTCAACAGTTGTAATCGTGTGCTGCACCTGCTTAGATCATGTGAGCTCCAAGCTTTCACCTGAATTCATTAGGGAAGGATGATAATGACAGGGGTTTTTCTGGATATACAGCAAGCTCAATCCACAACTGGCACAAACGGCTTTGACATGCATGAAATTTTCAGTTCAAATACACTGCATGTTTCCTCACACAACCCAGCAGCAAGCTTACACAATGATTGCTGTATCAATGCGAGTGACTGCTGTAGCAATAACATTTACAAATCCACTTTTTTGTCTTATCATAATTGTTTTTGTGACGATTTAAATGTGTAATCTGCAATTGGAAATTAGGTATTATCATGTTGCACACTGCTTCAGCCTGTACTGAAATACAGATATGGCAAAGCATCTTCAAAGGCAATTTACTATGGTAACGCTGCCCCTTTAATTCTTCTGTTTCTCATGTCATCACATATGAAAGAAAGGTTGCATTGTACAGTACTCTGGTATAACCAATTCCATTCTTTATATAAAGTTCAAAGCTTAGTCAAGTCCACTTCAATAAGGCACAAATAAAGCAAATGAGGGAAAATGCTTCGGTACTTACCTGGATCACCTTATCCTGCAAAAGACAGCAAAGTCACCCACAGCTACAGAAATAGTTTTGTCACAATCAGGTTAACGTGTTTTTTAAAAGATAACCTTTTGTCTAGGAAGAGAGGTCTCCATTGTTCAAACCTCTTTGTAATAAATGTGAATCCAATTATCAATAAAAATTTCTTATATTGGCACCTGTAAATAGATGTTGTATGGATCCGAGCAACTGGTTGGTAATCAAATATCCAGAATCACAAGTAGTCATTTGGCCCATTGTGCATGACTGGGTGTACTATCTACTGTCTGGCTCCTGATCTTTTCCTCTGTCCCTACACACCATTTCTATCCAAATAATCATCTAATGAATCGGTCTCCGCCACATTTCCAGTTAGTGTATTTCATATCCTTACACACTTTTTTTTTCTTACATTAGCTTTGCTTTGTTTGCATCTCACTTTAAATGTCTCCCCTCTTGATCTTTTTTCTTTTACCAGTGGGAACAGCTTCTCTCTACTCTATCCAGCCTGCCCATGCTCCTGAAAAGCCCTTATCAAATCCCTGCTCAACCTTTCTCTCTCCAAGAAAATTCCCAATTCTTAAATCTATCCTCATGACTAAAGTTGCTCATCCTGGAACCATTCTTGTAAAACGCTTATGTTCTCTTCAATGCATTGACATCTTTCCTATAATGCGGCACCAACAACTGTACACAATGCTCCATGCTTGAATTTTGCTCAACCTAACAAAGCAAATAGTGCATGTGGGGTTTCCTTCTGCCTTGCTCTCAGCTTCAATTACCTAGTAATGATATGACTATTCCTGAACTCTAACCACAATACTTAGCTGAGTCTTCTGACTCCAGGGACTCTTCTGAATGTCTCCATCCCACTGACTAAATTGACTGTTCAGTAATCCTTGAACTGTTCTGAGTGACTGATTGAAAACCCCACAACAAGCCCTGCACTTGTTCCTAGGTGGTACTTAATGTTACAAGCATTTTAGAAAAATAAATTGTGGCAACCTTTTCAACTGTCTGTACCCTGAATGATACAGTAAGATGATATCCATCACAGATCAAGCAGAAACATGTGTTTTTACCTAGACTTGAATTATATGCAAGATCCTGTAACTAGTTCTTGATCCATGCAGAAATAAACAAAGAGCCATGTTCTTTCATACTACAAAAAACTGTTGAATAAAGCAACGGCAGGAAAATGCATGGCAATATGTACCTCATTAATCTTAATCTGCTTCAGCTCCTCCTCAGCTGCTGTAAGTGGCGCTGGTCCCAAACGAGACAGTACATGCTTCTGGTAGCCACTAAAACAGACATCTTCCTGTTGGAAGAAATGTATTGTGATTATCCATGTCAGAATATTAACAAACATAAAATCAAATTGTTACTATAACTTGACATTACCAGCAAGGTAAGTTCAGGCTAATTGCATTAATTTATTTTTGGAGCAAGACGTATGGTCATTAAGATAATGTGCATGGGCTAACATACAAATTAGCAGCAGAAAGCTCTCATTCATCCCCTTACGCCTGCTCCATTATTCAATAGTATCATGGATGATCTGTTTGTTTCAAATTCCACATTCCCATCTACCTCTATAACTTTTGATTCCCTTGCCCTACGAGAACCTACTTGCTCTGCCTTGAAAATATTCAATGACCCTACCTCCACCACCTACTCAGGCAGAAAGTTCCAAAGTTACACAACACTCCGGGAAAAAGATTTCCTAGTCTGTTGTAAAAGGGCAGCCCATAACAATTCAACTGTGCCAGCTGTGATCTGCATTTTGACTGGACAGATGTGTTAAGGTTGGACAAGGGTAACATAGAAGATGGATTTGTAGATTACATTGGGGCTGTTTCTTAGAGCAGCTTATTGACCAATATACCTGGGTGCAGACTATTTTAGGTTGGGTAATATTTAATAAGGCGTTATTAATAAGAGATCTTGTAGTCAAGGCTCACTGGCAATGGGTAGCTGGGGTGTAAGTGATCACAACGTGGCCGAAATTTAACATCTGTTTGAGGGAGAGCAACTCGCTTCTCAAGCCAATGCAATAAAACAAAGAACTGCAGATGCTAAACAACAACAACAGAAATTGCTGGAGAAACTCAGCTGGTCTAGCAGCATCTGTGGAGCTAAAGCAGAATTAACAAAAGATCACTAGACTTAAAATATTAACTCTGCTTTGCTCAGATGCTGTCAGACCTGCTGAGTTTCTCTGGCAATTTCTGTTTTTGTCACAAACCAGTGTGCTCAACATAAATAAACACAATTACAAAGATATGAAGAAAGAGCTGTCTGAAGTAAGCTGGGCAAACAGATTAAAGGCAGTGGATGAGCAGTGGCAGATATTTAAGCAGATATTTTACAGCGTTCAGCAAAATATATTCCAGTCAAAAGGAAGGACTCAATGCGAAGGATGAACTACTCATGGTTACAAAAAGCTTGTAATGTAGAGTTTTCAATCAAAAACTAAGATGCAGAAAATAGCAGAAACTAGATGTAGGCCTGAGGATTAGGATTTTTTTTAGGAACCTATAGTGGGTGACACAAATGCTAATAAAGAATGAGAAAATTGATTATGAATGTCCTTGGAGATAGCAAGAACTGCAGACGCTGGAGTAAGAGACATCACAAGTGTGGAGCTGAAGGAACACAGCAAGCCAGGCAGCATCAGATGAGCAGTAAAGTTGACGTTTTGGGTCAGGACCCTTCTTCTGAAATGGGTCTGAAGAAGGGTCTTGACCCGAAACGTCAACTTTCCTACCCCTCTGATGCTGCATGGCCTGCTGTGTTCCTCCAGCTCCATACTGTGTTGTCTATGAATGTCTTTTATTCTGCTTCTCCATTCAATAAAATTATGGCAGAAGTGTCAAAATACTTTTTTCCCTTTAGTTGCACAGTTGAAAAGGTTATAATACTACTAGCAGAGAAAAGACTATACATTAAAGGGGAAGAGTTTTACAAGGACTGAAGAATTGAGGAATGTAATGGGTAAAACAATAGGAATGAGGCCAAAATAACAGGATGGAGATTAAATTGCTGGGGTCAGATAGTTTCTATTTGAGTGTATAAAAGAAGTGCATAAAAAAAGTTGATGTTTTGGGTCAGGACCCTTCTTCAAAAATGGGTCTGAAGAAGGGTCCCGACCCAAAACATCAACGTTCCTATTCATCTGATGCTGCCTGGCCTGCTGTGTTAGTCCAACTACACACTGTGTTATCACTGACTCCAGAATTGACAGATCATACTGTCTTATCCATGGGGAGAAGAGAAGCTAACATTTCAAATCGAGATGGCTCTTCATCAGAGCTGACATGAAGTGTAGAAGAGGTAGCATCTATGCAATAGTTTTGGTGGAGTTGGGGTGGGGGGGAGTTGGAGAATGCTGGGGGAGAAAGGATGTTAATAGTTCAGATTAAGTGATCAGAATGTGAGAATGACAGAACAACAGTGTGACTAACTGCCAGACTGGAAGGAACAGACAGTCCCACTAGGGTGAGGTGGGGAGAAAGGACATGGCGACAGAGAATGTAACAAGTAAAGCTAAAAGAAAGGGAAGGAATGGATAATAAAATGTGAGGCTGGATGAACACAGCAGGCCAAGCAGCATCTCAGGAGCACAAAAGCTGACGTTTCGGGCCTAGACCCTTCATCAGAGAGGGGGATGGGGGGAGGGAACTGGAATAAATAGGGAGAGAGGGGGAGGCGGACCGAAGATGGAGAGTAAAGAAGATAGGTGGAGAAGGTGTGGGTGGGGAGGTAGGGAGGGGATAGGTCAGTCCAGGGAAGACGGACAGGTCAAGGAGGTGGGATGAGGTTAGTAGGTAGCTGGGGGTGCGGCTTGGGGTGGGAGGAAGGGATGGGTGAGAGGAAGAACCGGTTAGGTAGGCAGAGACAGGTTGGACTGGTTTTGGGATGCAGTGGGTGGGGGGGAAGAGCTGGGCTGGTTGTGTGGTGCAGTGGGGGGAGGGGATGAACTGGGCTGGTTTAGGGATGCAGTGGGGGAAGGGGAGATTTTGAAACTGGTGAAGTCCACATTGATGCCATATGGCTGCAGGGTTCCCAGGCGGAATATGAGTTGCTGTTCCTGCAACCTTCGGGTGGCATCATTGTGGCAGTGCAGGAGGCCCATGATGGACATGTCATCAAGAGAATGGGAGGGGGAGTGGAAATGGTTTGCGACTGGGAGGTGCAGTTGTTTGTTGCGAACTGAGCGGAGGTGTTCTGCAAAGCGGTCCCCAAGCCTCCGCTTGGTTTCCCCAATGTAGAGGAAGCCACACCGGGTACAGCGGATGCAGTATACCACATTGGCAGATGTGCAGGTGAACCTCTGCTTAATGTGGAATGTCATCTTGGGGCCTGGGATGGGGGTGAGGGAGGAGGTGTGGGGACAAGTGTAGCATTTCCTGCGGTTGCAGGGGAAGGTGCCGGGTGTGGTGGGGTTGGAGGGCAGTGTGGAGCGAACAAGGGAGTCACGGAGAGAGTGGTCTCTCCGGAAAGCAGACAGGGGTGGGGATGGAAAAATGTCTTGGGTGGTGGGGTCGGATTGTAAATGGCGGAAGTGTCGGAGGATAATGCGTTGTATCCGGAGGTTGGTAGGGTGGTGTGTGAGAACGAGGGGGATCCTCTTGGGGCGGTTGTGGCGGGGGCGGGGTGTGAGGGATGTGTCGCGGGAAATGCGGGAGACGCGGTCAAGGGCGTTCTCAATCACCGTGGGGGGGAAGTTGCGGTCCTTGAAGAACTTGGACATCTGGGATGTGCGGGAGTGGAATGTCTTATCCTGGGAGCAGATGCGGCGGAGGCGGAGGAATTGGGAATAGGGGATGGAATTTTTGCAGGAGGGTGGGTGGGAGGAGGTGTATTCTAGGTAGCTGTGGGAGTCGGTGGGCTTGAAATGGACATCAGTTACAAGCTGGTTGCCTGAGATGGAGACTGAGAGGTCCAGGAAGGTGAGGGATGTGCTGGAGATGGCCCAGGTGAACTGAAGGTTGGGGTGGAAGGTGTTGGTGAAGTGGATGAACTGTTCGAGCTCCTCTGGGGAGCAAGAGGCGGCGCCGATACAGTCATCAATGTACCGGAGGAAGAGGTGGGGTTTGGGGCCTGTGTAGGTGCGGAAGATGGACTGTTCATAATGCATTCATAATGGTAAAGCTCAACAAAACAGAATTTGTTTGCTAACCAATCAGCACATTTCTTCATGCAGTAAAAATGGTCATTCCTTCTGAAAGGAAGGAATGGAAGTAGGTTCACAATTTGAAGATGTTGAACTTAATATTGTGTCCATAAGGTTATAAAGTTTGAGATAAGACAAATTGGTTAAAGAGCAACAAACAGCAAAAGGCAATTTAAGGAGGCAGCATGAGGCAGTTAATTGGGCATGAGAATGGTAGGTGAGAGTGTGAACTAAATAGAGATGTAGGAAATGAGTAAATTAGTAAAAGCATTTAGGAATTCAGATCAATATGTACATAGCTCATTAATACTAAAAGTGATCAGAAAAATAAATGAAATGCCGTGTTTGATCAGAAAACATTTGATAAATTCATAGTCTATTTAAAATGTGAACGTTGGATTCTTTTGGATTTGTCAATGCATTGTGCCTTTTGCAACTTAGCAAAAGCTCCAGAACAACTATTTCCTTCTGCAGTCCCCGTGACAATGCCTTGGCCAATCAGAATTAACTTGCCTGTTTGGAATTTAAACAAAGGTTAGGGGTTAACTGTTCCCTGATGCATTCATAATGGTAAAGCTCAACAAAACAGAATTTGTTTGCTAACCAATCAGCACATTTCTTCATGCAGTAAAAATGGTCATTCCTTCTGAAATTTGGTATTCTTACAAATCTGTCCTCTGAAAGATGAAAAGCTTCAACATGTCCCTTTTTACTTAGCAATACTCTTTTGGAATATTGATTTTAGTCTTAAAGTGCTAAGCTGTCCTGGAAAATATAGAATTCACAGTCTAAATCCTGGATAAAGGGTTGAGTAAATGCAGATCTTATTTCATAGACTTGAGAAATTTAAAAAGAATGAAACATTAACTCTCCTTCTCTCTTCACACAAGTGTGGTCTGACCTTTTGAAATATTTCCAGTATTTTCTGTTTTGTTTAAGAGTAAAAGTTTAAAATAACTGATGGAAATTGACAGATTGTTAGCGAACGACACTTGTTTCTATAAATAAGATACAGAATAAGGGAATATAACTTTAGAATAAGATAATTAAAAGCAAATCCCAGGAAAGAAAACAGAGTCATAGAGATATACAGCATGGCAACAGACCTTGTGGTCCAACTCATCCAAGGTGACCAGATATCCTAAACTAATCTAGTTCCATTTGCCAGCATTTGGCCCGTATCTCTCTAAACCCTTCCAATTCAAATACCCATCCTGATGGCTTATAAATGTTGTAATCATACCAGCCTCTACCAGTTCCTCTGGCAGCTCATTCCATACATACACCACCCTCTGCATGAAAAATTTGCCCCTTAGGTCTCTTTTATATCTTTTTCATCTCATCTTAAATATATGCTCTCTGGTTTTGGGCTCCACCAAATTATCCACGCCCCTCATGCTTTTATAACCTTCTATAAGATCACCCTTCAGCCTCCAACACTCCAGGGAAAATAACCCCAGCCTATTCAGCCTCTCTCTATTGTTCAAACCCTCCAATGCTGGCAACATCCTCGTAAATCTTTTCTGAACCCTTTCTGGTTTCACAACATATATCCTGTAGGAGGGAGACCAGAATTGCATGCAATGTCCTGTACAGCTGCAACATGACCTCCCAACTCCTATACTCGATGCACTGACCAATAAAGGCAAGCATACCAAATGCCTTCTTAACTATCCTACCTACTTGCCACTCCACATTTAAAGAACTATGAACCATTTTTGTTTATTTAAATAGACTTATGGAGATCAGTTAGACTTGTATTTTTTAAAAAATTGACATGTAAAGTGCAAAATTATTAGATCATATCTTGCTGTTCTGATGCAAAATTCACCACTAAAGATTAAGTATCATGGTACCTTCATTGTTCCAAACAACTCATCTTTAATGTGTCCTCCACCAAACTCCTTTTTCACAGTGGCTCGTGTTGCTGCATATAGCATCTTCTGTCTGACCTGTGTAAAACAAAAAGGGTTAGAGTATATATACAACATGAAAAAGGAATCAGGGAATGCAGATTTTCTTAGTGGAAGTTAATTATTTTAAGTGAAAAGTTGAAACTCTCCTCCTTACAAAAACAAATTAGCAAGCTGAACAATTGACAATCATGAAGACTTTTATGCATTGCTGCCATCATAGGATCCCTACAGTGTGGAGGCTGATCATTTAGCCCATCAAGTCCACACTGAGCCTGCAAAGGGTATCCAACACAAACACGACCACCTACATTATCCCTGTAATCCTGCATTCCCCACGGCTATTCCACTCAGCCAACACATGCCCGGATGCTATGGGGCAATGTACCACGGCCATTCCATCTATCCTGCATATCTTTGGAGCACCTGGAGGAAAGCCATGCAGGCAGGCGGGAATACGCAAACTCTGTACAGACAGTTGCCAAGGGTGGAATCAAACCTGGGTCCCTGGTGCTGGGAGGCCTTATTTCTTATGGTATGACCTTCATTAGGAATTCTTATCATTAGATAAGAATTCCGAATATATCAAACTAAAACTTACTATCTTTATTGGTTTTGTTTATTTTTTGCCAAACAAGTCTTTTGGAGAGAAGTTACAAATTGGACAGGTCTTACTGGACTTAACATACATCAAATTAAATTACACAGTTCAAACATAAATAGTCATAATCTCTGTATAAATAAACTGATGATCAAGGAACCTCAACAGAAAACTGAGTTCTGTAGCTTCCACTTGGCTAACTACATGTCATTAGCGATCTAACTTTGAGTACATCCACAGACAAACATATTTTTTACTGTAGAAAGAGAGGACATTACATGGAAGAATGTTAATAATACCTCTATTTTATCTCAACAATTAAATAATACAAGGCACACTCTGTCTACATCACTGACCAAATGAGTACAAATCTTGTTCTGCCCAGTGGGATCATGGCTGATCTGCGACCTGAATTTTGACACAGATGAACTTTGACTTATATTCATTTCTTAACAAAAATCTATCAACTTTAGACTTAAAGTCAATAATTGATTATCAAGTGCTGTTTGCAGAAGATAGTTTCAAACCCCTAACATCTGTGTGTACAGATACTTCTTAATTTCACTCCTTAAATGCATAACTCTAATTATTAGATGACTAAAAACAAAAGTCAGGAAAAAATCTTCAGTTATTACAAATTTTAAATAGCCAAAGGGAGATTGATTGTGAAGAACGAATTTGTATGCAACGCACTGCACTAAAAGTTTCACAAAAAACGTACAAACGCAAAGGATGACATCTTGCTGTTTTTGGTGTGATACTGATTTATTAAAAACAAAATATCAAGGTACACCCATGTCCTAATCCTAGGTTCCCCAAATAGCAGAAATAGTTTATCTCCATCGACCTTGTGTTTTCCACTTCCCAATATTTTTGCATCGTGCCTTTATATGAATTTTAGAATGACCTAAAATCCATATTTTAAAAAGTTGTGTTAGTACAAAACCAAACACAGATGTTTCTGAATCTAAAACAGTCCACTCTTGGACCATTTGTAGTTTATGATATCATTCACTTGGATGCATGTTATAAACCATGCTTCTAGGATCCACTATCCATTTCCTTTTCAATTGTCTCCCTGGACTTGTCCTTCTCAAGGCTGTTGTATCTGTGATACTATGAAATAGACATTGATTCTTTGGCAATGTGATTGTATTAAGTGTATTGAGTAAAGGACCTTGGGGCCTTTACAATGATCCCAATGCTATCTCAGGCAATCACACAAGCCAGCTTGCAATGTAAGTCACTGAACAGCAATCAGATCAACAGATCTTTTCCACTCAGCCCTTTTCTGGATTGTATAAGTCAGCGTCATATCCGAAGTACAGTTAACTATTGTGCTACTGGACTGCATAGTAGAAACAATTTTATATCACAATTTAGTGTAGGTAAGGAAACCTTTACTTTCCAGTTAGAATCAACTACTTATGTCACATGATGCCACAACAGCACTGCTAAACAAAATATAAAACGCAACCACATATACTAATATTAGTTAATCAAAGAGATAAAATTTTGATGTCTTAAAGGAGATAGAGATACAGGAACAGAAAGGTTTAGTGAGGAAATTCCAGGGCTTAGAGCCAAGGTAGCTGAAAGTACAATCACGAATAACAAAAATAAATTAACAAAATACAAAATTCCCCATAGTGAGTTAAAATTTTTGCTATAATTTAAAGGCACAAAGTTGATTTCAAAAAACAATGCTCTTTTCAAGGGTAAATAACACCATATATTATTACGGCATGCAATTTTTATCTGCACATATTGTATTTATGGGCATACAAAGCTACAAGGCAATGGACCAACTATTGGAAAGTGGGATATCCAAGTTACATGGCTTTTTTTGACATAATGGGCTAAAAGGCCTTTTTCAATGTTGTAGAATTAGAATTAGCTTTACTGTCGCACATTACTGATATGAGTACAATGAAAAGTTTACATTGACACTTACAGCGCCGTCTTGGGTACAAAAGTAGAAAATCATAGGAATAAATAAGAAAAGTAAAGAAACATAAAGTTCAGAATAAGAGTCCTTTCAATCCAATCTGCACCACGTAGCCTCCAGACCACAGTGAGTCTTGTCTCCAGGCGGTGTTGGACTTCACCTTGAGGCTCTCAAGGCCAGGAGTCTGCTCTGACTTAACTTGAGGCTGGGAATCTGTGCTGAGGCCAGAAGTCCATGATGACTTCACTTGAGACTCAAGAACAGGAGGTAAGAAGACAGAAGAGTAAAAAACAACTTGAAAAGAGGAATAATAGAAAAGAAATGGATGGAGCAGATGAGCTCTGGCTGCGGAATTCTACTCGGGCAATTTGTGACTGTTGCACTGCATTTTAATCATGTAGCATGGGTTTGCAGTGCTAAAAGAAACATGACACACCAAACGGAAATGCTAATACCCTTTCCAACAATATTCTGTACGAGTGCCAGACCTACATCAGAGGGACAATTTAACTGCAATTGTCTTTTACTCCAAACTTTGGTTGTTGCGACCTGTTGACAAGCCTTGTCTGCAGGTGGCAGCAGTTAGTCATTAAAAGGCGGACAATACTTGTTCCTTTCCAGGATTACTGCCAGTGCTTTGTGTTTCAGCTCTGGCCATATTGGCCCAGTGCAAGAATGCAGAATTATAGCCATGATTTTCTTATATGGTGATTTCTGATTTCAGCCATGGAGTGAGTAAATGTTAATATCAGGAGGCCCAGGGATTTAGAATATTAACCCTGGTAACTGGTAACGGTGAAAAATATATTTCAAAAATATTTCAGCATTGCTTTTTTCAAGCCCTCGTTCATAAAGTGAATGCCTTAAACAGTTTTAAAGAAAAGTGCTATTTGACCTTGGTTAAACCAAAAAGAAAAATTGTTATCAGATAATCAATGAACTCAATCTATAATATAACAACTGTGTACACCTCTCATGTCACAAGGTTTCTTGCAAGACAATTTTCCACGATGACTATATTTCTTCAAAGTCCTTATTTGAAACAATTAACATTGTTGGGGCGAGGTCTCATTAAGAGGAAACAGATTGAGAATCACTGTGCATTAGAGCTGAAAGTTATGCTTTCATTGATGCTTTTAAAAGCTTAGAATCAGCAGAATTCACTTTCCAATCCAACAGGCTTTAAAACAAAACTCAGCAGATTTTATTGTCAGAGATAACAAAGTGTAGAGCTGGATGAACACGGCAGGCCAAGCAGCAACTTAGGAGCACAAACTTGTTGACCATCTGAAGAGCATTCCACCCAGATCCACTCCCACCCCCCAACTTATCCTTCTGCCCTGCATTTCCCATGGCTAATCTGCCTACACTATGGGAAATTTAGCATGACCAATCCATCTAACCTGCACATCTTTGGACTGTGGGAGGAAAATGGAGAACCCGGAGGAAACCCACACAGACACTGGGAGGATGTGCAAACTTCACTCAGACAGTCACCTGAGGGTGGAATCGAATCTGGGTTCCTGGCACTCTGAGGCTGCGTGCTAACCACTGAGCCAGTATATCTACCTCTTTCCACCATGTCGTAACAGAAGCATTTGACAACTTTGGGTCTGTACTCAATTGGGTCAGAATGTTAAGGGGGGATGTCGCTGAAGCTTATGCAAAACTGAGAGGCCTGGATAGAGTGGAATTGGAGAAGATGTTTCCACTAGTATGAGAAGTTAGGGCACAAGGACAAAGCCTCAGAGTGAAGGCCTTCAGGAACTGAGATGAGGAGGAATTTCATCAGCCAGAGCATGGTGAATCTGTGGAGCTCGTGGCCGCAGAAGGCTATGAAGGCCAATTCATTGAGTATCTTTAAGACAGAGACAGATAGGTCCTTGATTAGTAAGGAGATCAAGGGTTATGGTGAGAAAGCAGAAGAATGGGGTTGAGAAGCATATCAGCTATGATCGAATAGCAAAGCAGACTCCTTAGGCCAAATGGTCTAACTGTGCTCCCATATCTATGGTCTTATAATCTGTAACTGCTCATGTGATGATAACAAAAACTCCATGTCCCAGCAACCAAAAAAGAATCGTTGTTTATTGCTATGCTGCTCTTGGACTGCTGTTACTGTGAATGTATTCTTAATATGCCCAAACTTCTCCCTGTTTTTCAATGCATCCTCTCTTTTGTCTCCTGCAGATACTAGTGCCATTTGCTCAGTCTCTATGGCTAAGACAGCAATCCTGCAAGACATCAGCTCTTCCACCTCTGAGGAAGGAGCCATAGAACCCTCAGTGGATGCACTAGCAAGGCTAACTCCTGCACTCTCTGCCAGCTCAGATACTAACACCCTGCTGGGTATTTTTGCCTATGGCAGTTGGGATCATATACTTGCAGCTGGCTGAGGAAGAAACACCTCAGGTTTCTGGCACTCGGAGGACTGCTGGAGACCAGGCACCTGCTCAGTTCCCTGGTGCTGGCAATTCAGAACTTCACTGAAATGCACAAGCAGGCACAGGAGCTGCAGGGAGGTTTGTTGGAAGCAATGGGCAATCTGACTCAGGTTGGAGAACTCCTACCCGCTGTTTACAACCTGCTCCCTTGTTGCAAACAATTGGCTGCTTTCATGGACAGACTGGCAACTTAAGATTCCACCGTGTACTTTAATTTACTGGAGACTTGTGGCCAGTTGGATATACATGTTCATAATATTTCTGGTGCAAATTTTTAAAGAGAAAAAAGATCACATTTGTAACTTAGAAGTTTAATTCACCATGAAAATGTCTATTATTTAAACATGTCCAAGAGTACAGGAACAAAGGATTGATCAAACATTATGTAAAGTGTGCGAATCTCAGTTTCACTGCTACAGAGGGATTATTGAGAGCAGGCCAAGTGATTCCCACTGAGCAAAGGAAAATATGAATCAGTCTGCTCCTTGCACAGTATCAACTCCTCGTGTAGTATCAGGAGAGTCATGGGAGCAGCCTGCCTTCTGTCCTCTCCATCTCACAAAATTCAAACTGGGATAAAAGGAGGAGAACATAAGGATTACATTCTGTGGCTCAGGGTAATGTCCAAAACAAAGCATTTTTCTTAACCGCATTTATTGATATCGAGGATTTGAATGAAAACAAACCCCTTGTTGGGAAATATGTTTCCTCTACTACTTCATTTTCTACTGTCTTTAGACACTTGTCTTTTGTTAAATTGCAATATGTTAAATATAGATCATCTGAGAGCTTACATTTATTTTCTCAGCAGAAAAGAGGCATTGGTTAGTCTCGAGCAACTTCCTGCTCCATCCATCAAGCATAACTGGAAGTTAACAGATAAGGGCCTACAATGTTGCTGATATTTATTTGATATGCAGTGTTTCTCCTGTGGACTTCACACTGTAGTTCAAACAACTTCTTTTGAGGAACAGGCGCGGCCATTACTTTCAGAGAACAACTGATTATACGGTTCAAGAAAAGCAATTAAAAATAAATGCACAGTCATTCCTGAAATTTAAGGCAAATTGCCCGGAACATGTGAAGCAGAAAACAAAAACTGAAATCTGTAGTCAGCAAGTATAAGGAAGCATGGCTTGATATTTTTACATTTAACTTTTTAAAAAAAAGTTATGACCCTGTATATCTGTACATATATACCATTGAGAGTTTAAATTGAAGATTTGCTTTGTGAGGTATTATTGCAAATGTTCTCCATGCCAAAAGACAGCAAGCCAGTCAACCTTCTGACAGTGACACAAGCAATTTACATTATAATCTGGGAAGTTGTGCTATAAAGCAAGTCATGTTGCCCTTCTGGCTGAGTGCGATTGACAGAGTCGCTTCTCTGGTCTGTACATTCTAAGCCATCTCAAAGTGGTAATGAACAAACAGTCGACTTGCGGCGTTGATTTGGGTTTGGAAATTGTGTGTTTTGCTTAATACGGACAGATTGTAGTGAAGACAGCACTGTACACATTCCAGCAGGCCAATCACCAGCATGGTCCAGTCCCACTCCTGTGTTCCTTCTTGGGTTCTCTGCATAAACAGGGCAAAAAGGCTGACTTAACTGTTATAACACAGTGTGAAGCTGGATGAACACAACAGGCCAAGCAGCATCAGAGGTGCAGGAAAGCTTGACGTTTTGGGTCAGGACCCTTGCTCAGAAATTCTGAGCAAGGGTCCCAAGCCGAAACATCAAGCTTTCCTGCTCATCTGATGCTGCTTGGCCTGTTGTGTTCATCCAGCTTCACACCGTGTTATCTCAGATTCTCCAGCATCGGCAGTTCCTACTATCACTTAACTGTCACCCCACTTTCAACATTTACTCGCTTCACCAGGGATTGGTAGCAGTAGTGTGCACTATTTACAGGGCTATTTGGGCACCATCTTACGAATCCTTGACCTCCGTAACAGGGCAGCAGTTAGGGAATACCACTGTCCCCTCCAAGCCACACATCATCCTGACTTGAAACTTTCTCGCTGTTCCTTCATTGTTGCTAGATCATAAATCCTGGGACTCTTTTCCTTATAGGACTGTGAGTGTTCCTACACCACACAGGCTGCAGCAGTTCAAGAAGGCGGTTCAACATCACCTCTTACGGTCACTTAGGAAAGGGCAATAAATTCTGTATTAACCAGCCGTCTCAAATCCCATGAATGAGTTATAGAAAGGACACCCAACCTGAATTAAAATCTAACATGCTGTTTCTTTTGGGATGGTTGGTGGGTGAGTGTGTACTTTACACATAGCATATAAATTTACTTGTTTCAGATGTCGAGGTGGCATCTTTTAGTTGGTGATAAAAAATGAACTTTAATAATTGAGGTGTGCAGTATCTTTTACTATGTAACTGCACTCACTTCCAATAAGGGCCAAGTGTATTCATGGATCAAAAATACTCCCTGAGCCACAGCTTAGCTGCACAAGACATGATTTAGATTTCTTGTGTCGTTGAGGTAGTCAAAAATTATTGAGAAAATGCAGGCCTATACCCTGCTTGGCATATATTTTCAACTTTCATGATCAATTTCAGAAAGCAGAAATAAAAACAAACTATTCAAAGCACAAGATAACAAAATGTGAGGCTGGATGAACACAGCAGGCCAAGCAGCATCTCAGGAGCACAAAAGCTGACGTTTTGGGCCTAGACCCTTCATCAGAGAGGGGGATGCGGAGACAGTTCTGAAATAAACAGGGAGAGAGGGGGAGGCAGACCAAAGATGGATAGAGGAGAAGATAGGTGGAGAGGAGAGTATAGGATTACAAGAGAGTTGCAGTGGGAGAGAGATTCCCTGAGGTCGGTCCGGAGGGAGGAGGGTAACTTCTTCAGGCTAGGCATCCCTGGTGCACAGGTTTCTTGTAAATTTTCAAACTGGCTCATATTCTAAAATAGCAAATGGTCTGCTTCAAAAACTTTGAAGTAGAATCCCTCTGTTGGTTAGTTGACACCAGAAAGGTGCTTCATTGGTTGCTGTGTAATTCCTTTCAATGTAGTTTTTAATACTAAAAACAAACAGATACAAATAAAGGGTCAATGATCATAGGTGGACTGCTGATGTGTCTTCATTGCTTTTTATAATGAACTTGTTAGTATTCTTAACATTATTTGTGTTAAATAAAAATCGTGCACAACTTACTGGGGAATGATCAGGTGACCAGGAAATGAAGAGCCATTCATAGCCCTGTGCGTTCTGGCTATCGAGGCGATAAAGGATATAGCATGGCTGCATGTCCTCCAGCAGGGGAAGGATGAAATTGTCGTAGTCTCTCTCCCATGCCTGTGATGGCTCCTTGTACATCCCCAACACTAACTGCTCTAGAAGAGAATTAAACACATAGTTAATTTCACATTTCAAAATGTAATTTTTTTTAGTTTGCACCAGTATTAATAGCAGGGTGGGGAGAACTATGACCCAACAATTCCTAGTTTACATTTTCTTTTAATATAAATTGCAGGCACAGGTGAGTAGCATAGAAGTGCTCAGGATGCTGTTACTGTGACATGATACAGATATCTTTAACAACTTAAATATAGATGTTTTCTTTAACAGTGAGAGCTACCAAAGTGTTAAATGATAAAATAAGAAAGGCATCTGTAATATCGCAGTCACAAATCAAGTAGTGAGCAGGAAGGAGCACTTCTTGACAGGGTAGGTGTAAATCTAGAGCCATTTGCCTCACTGTCACTGGTGATAGAAGTCTGGCAGATGATGCACAGCTGGGTTATCAAGCAACCTCTGATGTAAAATAAAGTGCATAAACAAGGGACACAACCTTTAAGCAGAGCTATCAAATAGTGGACCTGCGAATACTTTACACTGACTTCATTAGCCCTAAATGGAAACTGTTTGAAGGCCTAGATTTTCTTGTCCTGATTACAAAAATCAGCAACAAAAGATATGTTCTTGCATGCAAGGAACTGTAATCCTATGTTCAGGTAAGAAGGTAGTGGGTCCTAAAACAAAATACTCACTTTAAGAATGGTGGACTACACTATAATTAACTCGTCTTTCAGACCAAACACGTTTAAAATTTAGTCTTACAAAGTTTCAGTCATGACAATTAATTAATTGGTCAGCTTTAGTTTCAAAGGGAGTGAAGTATAAAAACTGAGATGTCTCACTAAAAAGTATAAAAGTGTAAAAGGCACTAGTCAGTCTACGTCTGGAATACGTAGAATACGTGGAATACTGGCTATGATCCCCTGGCATTGCAGACAGTCTAAAGGAAGTTCACTAGATTGATCCTGGGTAAAGAGGGATTTTCTTATGAGAAAGTTGAGTAGGTTGGATCTGTAATCTTTGGAAGTTAGAAGAATGAGGGGAGACCTTATTGAAACAAACATGATTCTTTTGTTGGGGGTGGGAGGATGCTTGACAGTGTAGATGCTGAGAGCTTGTTTCACCTAAGACCAGAGGGCATAGTCTCAGAATAAGGGGTCATCCATGTAAGATAGAGATAAGGAGAAATTTCTTTCAGAGGACAGTCAATCTGTGAAATTCTTTACATCAGAGAATGATTGGACCATTAAGGGTAAAGGGAAAAGGTTGGAAAGAGGAACTGAGGATTATCTGCCATGATCTCATTGAATATTGGAGTAGACTTCTGAATGGTCTACCTCTGCTCTTATGTCTTTTTGGTTTTGATTAATGAAATTATAAAAGGGACACCACGGAGGATTTCTTCCTAAAGAAAACTTCACATCCGCACTCCAGATAATCATGGGTTATTTAAATTCAAACATCAGGCTAGTTTTCAGGAAGAGTTAATGTCTTTTTATACAGGCCACATCAAGTCATGGCTGTGTCAACTAAATCTTAAATTTATGAATCATCTGTGATGTAGTAAGACATTAAATCCACTTCACAAGAGCATAATCAGATAAAAATTAACAAAGCCATGTAATGAGCTATCAGAAGAGTGGGAGGTGGGAATGGGGGTGAGGATGAAGACATCAAAAACTCGGTCAAAGGGCAGTCAGAAAGGAGGAAGGGAAGACAGAAGGTTTAAGGAAGAAATTCTAGACTGCAGAGGTGAAGTAGCTGCATGTATGTCTGTCAATACTGAGCAATCAGGGATGTATGAAAAAGTCTGAATTAGAGGAGTGCAGACATCTTAAGAGGGTTCTGGGAGGTTACACAGATATTGAGGCTTGAGGTCTTGGAGTTTAAAGGATGACAGTTTTAAATTGATATGTTGCCAGTTTCAGTCAACAAGTCCGTTTCACAATGAGCTCGGATAGTAATTGTATTTTTTTTAGTATTAATCTAATTCTATTTTAGAGCAAGGGCAACCTTATGTCTAGATGAGGCTTTGAAGATGCTGAAAAACATAGTGGTACCTAGATTACATTGTCCCATCTAACCAGTTGTTATGTTGCAACTGTCTATAATGTGATGTCCATAATGTCAAGTGACAAGTAATTTGCATTCAATTAAATTGATGATAGCATGTATCAGTGACCATACAAACAAGATTCTATTCAGGAATTCTAAACACTGTATAATAGATTACACATAAATACTTCTGCATCAACTAGTTTCATTTGTTGGAATATTTATGCAGAGAACTGTATTGGTTGTACTCAAACTTGGTGCATTGTTTGAACACCAATTTAAAATAGGATTGAATAACAACAAAAAAAAATGGCGTTTGGTCTTGGTCTTCTTTGCCTCAAAACAGGTAAGGTAAAGTTCTGGTTCTATTTCAGTAACTAAAATTTCTTACTTTAAATCAAGCTGTTCTAAGAATGGAATGGACAATAGCAGAGCGGCAGTGCATGCATTTGCCTGTAATGACCAGAAAAATGAATTCTGAAAGCAGAAGTCAGGACAGGGAGAAGAAAGTTCCAGGAGTTACAAATAATTTTGTCAATTGGGCAGATATCTGCAGGTCAGTGAGTCACCAATAGGCAGACCCTTGTTGCTACAGGGAAGTGACCAAATGTCAAAATTTACCATGCCGTTAATTAATTTGTCTTGATCTTTTGATCTGAAATATTCATTGCATGGGCAAATTGGAAAATATTAGTCTTTATCAAACTTGGTAATGCCACAGCAGAGATTTTCAGAAAGTCTCAAGAGGAAGAGAGTCAGCCCAGTGGTGAAAGTTGGTTGATTGGGTCCAGTGCAGATGGTGGCAAGGCAGTGGAGGAGGAATGGCGGCACAGGCATTCTTGATGATGAACTGGCTCAGGACGGATGCACTCTCTTCAAGGTATATTTTTTTCTTATTCTTCAAACTATTCAAAATGGTGTTAGATCATGGCTTCAGTGGGAAAGTATTTTACTGTTTTACTCACTGTAAAATACATGTGACAAATAATCATTCATTCATACTGATTTTTATCTTCATTCATGGGACGTGGGCATCATTGGCTTACTCAGCATTTTTTTGGCCTATCCTTCACTGTCTTTGAACTGAGTGGCTTACTTGGCCATTTCATTGGGCGTTAAAAATCAACCATATTGTTGTGGATCTGGAGACCCATATTGTCCATAGCAAGCAAGGAAAATATATTTGTTACCCTAAAGGACATTAGTGAAACAAATGGGTTTTTATGCCAATTGACAATGGTCAAATGGACATCATTGGTCTAGCTTTTGATGCCATATTTTAAAATAAATTCAAATTTTACTATCTGTCATAGTGGGATTTGAACCAATGTCACCAAAACATTAGCCTAGGTCCCTGGAATACTAATCCATGAGATTCCACTACACCACCATCTCCCTGCTAAATTATTGTTTCACTAATATTTGCAAATATATGCAGTTTACAATACTTTTCATACATTGGCAAAGATCTTTATTGTTTGGCATGTCAGTTCTACGAAAGAGAAGCAAATTGGATGGCTAAAACTTAATCGATTAGAAAAGAGATTTATCCATATTGTACAGTTAAGCCCCAGCTCCACATCAGAAATTACAGGAGATTTGAAACAGATTATCAGAGATATACTGTAATCATTCCATTTGTGCAATGCTGCATGAAAACACTATCTTGACAGCCTCTAAATTAAAGCTACGGCATGAATCTTTCATCCTCATATTTACCTAAAGTGTGAAGGAAAAAAACAGCATCACCTTCAGCTTACATTTCATCCTCAAGGGATTTTGTTTTAAAAACAGTGTTGGCAATGTCAACAAACAAATTCATTCACATGACACCACTCCACGTTACTATCTTCCATGTGGTAGAGGTGATGTATTTTAGATGCTATTGAAGGAGGCTTGATGAGTTGCTGCAATGCATTTTGCTGCCCCGATTGATGGTCTTAGAGGGAGTGTATGTGTAAGATGGTGGACAGGTTGCTAATCATGCAGGATATTATGCCCAGGATAAGCCTCTTGAGTGTTTTTGGACCTTATCCAGATATATTAAGTTACGCCTTATAATTGGTGCACAGGCTCTGAATACCAGCAGGTGAACTACTTGCATTAAAATTTCCAGTTGCTGACATATTCTTGTGGCCACACATTTACAGATATTTTCTCATTAACCTAATCAATAACATTACCACACACCTCTGAAGCAGCTAGGATTTGAACCCAGGCCTGCTGGTTTAGAGATAGAAAAACTAACATTGCACCACAAGAACCTTATCACAATATAGTTGACCCAGTTAAAATTTCTGGTCAGTGGTAACATTCAGGATATTGATGGTGGGGAATTTAGCAATGGTAATGCTGTTGAACGATGAGGAGAGATGGTTAGATTTACTTTTGTTGGAGATGTTCTTTAATACCATGTAAGTGCCAGACAACATTAATCGTCATGAACATTTGCAAAAAAAATTCCAATTTTTGAACAAATTTCTTTTTCATTTATGATCCACCTATTTTTCTGGCTAAGAGCTGTCCCAAGCTAAGGGGAGACGGTGGAACAGTCGTAATGTCACTGGGCAATAAATCTAGAAACCCTGTTGTAGCAAAATGGGTTCAAATCCAACCATGGCACGTGGTGAAATTTGAGTTCAATATAAATAAGAACTGGCCTAACTATGACTATGAAATTACTGTCAATGGTGATAAAATCCCATCCAGTTTACAAATACCCTTTAGGGAAGATCAGTCTTCCTTATTGGGTCTGGCCTTCATGTGATCCTAGTCTCTTAAATTGCCCTCTGCCCAACTAGGAACTGATAATAAATGCTGGTCTAGTCTGTGATGGAGGCATCACTTGAACTAATGAAAAATGCTGTTAGTACAACTGTATACCTAGTTGTTAGATGGTTTGCTGGAGCCTATCAGGCTAATCTGTTTCCACATTTTGTTCCTCTTTCTGTTTTGGAATAAGTCGAAGCCTTCAGTCAATAACATACCTCACCAGGACAGGATAGACATAAGAACACAAGAACTAGGAGCAACAATAGGCAGTTCAGCCCCTTGAGCCTGTTCTGCTGTTTGATCGTGGTTGATCTCATCTTGGCTTCAACTCTACTTTCCTCCCTGCTTTCCATAACCCTTAAACCCATTATTAATTAAAAATGGTCTATCTTCTCCATTTACTCAATGTCCCTGCATCCAGTGCACTCTAGGGTAATGAATTCCACAGATTCACGACCCTTTGAGACAAGTAATTTCTTTTCATTTCTGTTTTAATTCTGCTACCCCTTATCATAAAACTATGACCTCTCATTTTAGATTGCCCTACATGAGGGAACGTCCTTTCTATGTCTACTTTGTCAATCCTCTTTAGCATCTTATATACCTAATTACGCATCTTCTCACTCTAAATTCCAAAGACTATAGGCTTAACCCGCTCAATCTCTCCACTCAAGATGTATCTCTGGACTTAGCCCTTATCTCTGGAATCAATCTACTGAACCTTGTCTGAACCACCTCCAATATAACTACACCCCTCCTCAAGCAAGGGGTCTAAAATTTTCCACAATACTCCATGTGCTGTCTCACTAATGCCTTGCACATTTGAAGCAATACCTTCCCACCTTTATACTTTGTATGTAGAACTCCATTTATTAAAGTGGCACTTGGAAGTGTTAATGTGCCATAGTGTTGCTCCAAAGCTAACATACAACTTGACATGTCCCCTGACATGATTCAGAAGGAATTTGGTTGCAAACCCACGTCAAACTGATTTCCTGAGGGTAGTATGACTCCTTATATTTAGCCTTCTTAATCACCTTGTTTCATTTAACTATACATGTTACATTGTAGGGGACAATTTTCCTGATTTTATTTCAGTTGCACAATTCTAATAATATTTATTTTACCCACACACTGAAAATTGTAAAGAATTCAATGACTAAAATGTTGAACATTTCACATTATATTCCTATTTCCCCTATGTAGAAGCTCATGAATTTTTGTCACTGTTGCCTCAGTTTTATTTCCTCAGGACATTGCTAATATTACTGTGTTCAGTCAAGGCTGATATTACAGCACCGTGTTTTGTCAAGGATGAAGGATGATTATGCTACATGGTGGCACATTTTTCCAGTTTCCAAAGACTACATACTTTTCCTCAAAGTCAAGTATTGTAGAAACACAGGTTTGTTTTCTTTTGAAGATTCATTGTACTAACAGGAGAATATTTACAACACAATCTAATTCAGAACATTACAGGCAAGGAATTGGACTGTAACAAAATAAACTATCACTGACTACATTTAATACATATTTAACTTTTTTCAACATAAAAGATAGAAGCTTTGACTGGTACGATGCAACTTTGACTATGGTTAAACTGAAAAACTGCTGTTGCAGAAATTATCAAAGAAGAGCTTAACACGTTTGTATGAAATTCCTCTGTTTGCTACTCTACTACAAGAAAACCTACTCAAACTAATGCCAGCTAATGCTGTATTATATAATTTTGGTGTAAGAAATGGCTCTACAATTTCAATTGTCTTTGAATAGTTATTGGATTTTGTTTTATTATTCTGAACTATCACTTTTATGGTGGTGGCACTTATAGAAGCATAGAATGATTGTAGAAGAGGAGGCGGCCATATGACCCAGTAAATCCATGGCTTTTGTGCTGTCCATGCAGTGGTATATTGCAAGAGAATGGCGATATTATCTTTATATATTTTAAGGCAATTTATATCACTCACTAGGACATCCAAGAGGAGTATGCGCTCTTTCTCTTATAAACCTAATGCATGTATTTTGCCCTCAGTTAAACAGATTGTAACTCTACATACCAAAGTTTAGAAGGAAGAGAAGTGATCACATTGAGACACATAGAGGCTTCACAGGGAAAATGCTGAGAAAATGTTTTCCTGTATGGGAGAGTCTAGGACCAGAGGGCATTGCATCAGAATATAGATTTAGATTGAGATGAGAAGGAATTTCTTCTGTCAGGGTTTTGAGAGCCTTTGAAACTCCTTGCCACAGGGTGGAATGCTTGTGAATATTTAAGGCTGAGATAGATTCTTGATTAGTTCGAGAGTCAAGGCTTACGGGGAAAGGTGGGAAAGAGTATTATGAGGAATAGCGGGTCAGCCATGATTCGACTGAATGGCAGAGTAGGCTGAATATATATATATATATCCTCCTGTTCCTATTTCTTATGGTCTTATGGACAACACCATCGATATCCTGGGTGTGTTCTGTTTCCCTGTGGTTGAACAGTGGTCTACAGTTGAGAAGGATGTGCTCCCGGGAATCCTCAACAATGGGTCTGGAGTCCATGAAGTTCTATGGTATCAGATCAAACACAGGCCAGGACACCTCCTGCTGATTACCACCTACTGCCACCTCTTGGCTGATGAATTGGTACTCTTCAATGTTGAAAACGACTTCAAGAATGCATTGAGGATGGTAAGGGCACAGAATATATTCTGGGTGGAGGATTTCAAGATCCACAACTAAGCGTGGCTAGGTAGCACCACTACTGACAAAATCGATTGTATCCTAAAGGGCATAGCTGCTAGACTGGGTCTGTTGCAGATGATGAGGAAACAAGAAGAGGTAAAAACATTATTGATCTTATCCTCATCAATCTGCCCGGCACATATGCATCAGTATCAGTAAGAGTGACCAATACACAATCCTTATGAAATCAAAGTCCCACCTTCACACTGAGAATACCCTCAACTGTATTGTGTGACATTATCACCATGCTAAATGGGATAGACTTCAAATGGATCTAGCAATTCAAGACTGAGAATCTAACGAGGCACAAGCAGCAGCAGAATTGTATCCATTGCAAATGACAACCTCATAGCCTGGGATATCCCCTACTTTACCATTATCATCAAGCTACGGGATCAATCCTGGTTCAACAACGATTGCAGGAGACCGTGTAAGGAGCTGCACCCAGCATACCTAAAAATGAGATGTCAACTTGGTGAAGCTACAGGACTAAATAGGGGAGGCGATGGCTATTAAATAAAAACCAAAAGAACTGGGGATGCTGTAAATCAGGAACAAAAACAAAGTTGCTGGAAAAGCTCAGCATGTCTGGCAGAATCTGTGAAGGAGAAAAAAGAATTAACGTTTCTGGTCTGGTGACCCTTCCTCCGTTCTGAGGAGCTTTGTTTTTGAGGCGATGCCCATTAGTATTTTTGCTATACTATTAATCCAGAGACCTAGGTATACCCCAGGTTCAAATCCTGCCACAGCAGATGGTGGAATTTGAATTCAATAAAAAAGTCTGGAATTAAGAGTCTAATGGTGACCATTGCCTATTGTCAGAAAAACCCATCTGGTTCACTAATGTTCTTTTGAGAGGGAAACTCATCCTTACTTGCTCTGGCCTACATGTGAATCCTGACCCAGAGCTGACTCTTAAACTGCCCTCTGGGTAATTTAGAATGGGCAATAAATGCTGGCCATGTAATAATAAAATAATTTCAAAACCAATGGATTTGATTTAAGGTCTGCAATCCTGCCATTTTCAGCCATGAATGATGGTGGCCAATTAAACAACCTCCTGAAAAGGATGTTACACAACATCATCAATGATGTCATCAATGTTAAGATTGATCAAAAACTGATATAGAACAGCCATATAAAGCCAAATAACCAAAATCTAGGAATCCCGCAAAAAGCCTGACACCATCCAGGACACACATAATCACTCCCTTCACCAATGACGCTCAGTAGCTGCAATGTGTATAATCTGCAAGGTACACTGCAGAAATTCACCACAGCTCCTTAGGGAGCACATTCTGAACACACTGCCAATACCATCTACAAGGATAAGTGAGCAGACTCACTGGAGCACCCTGCAAGACACTCAACATGCTGTCTTGGAAGTATATGCTGGTGTAGATCAGTGAAAATCCTGGGCATCTGTTCCTAATGGATTTGTACATTGACCTACTCAAAATAAACTGCAGTGGTTCAAAAAGGCAACTCACCACCATCTTCTCAAGCACAGCAAAGGAAGGGCATTAATGTTGGTGCAACAGAGTTGCTCACATCCACTTATAACGATTTTAAAAATCTATCTCTGGAACCATTCTCCTAAATCTCTTCTGCACCGTCTCAAAGAACATCACACATCCGTCCTAAAGTGTAGTGACCAAAGCAAGATGCAATAGTCCAGTTAGGAATTAACAGGATCTTTGAACAGATTTGGTTCAACTTCTCTGATTCATACTCATGCTTATGAAGCCCTAGATTTCAACTTCTACACCCATCCTGCTTTGGAATCAGGAATGTTTTTATTCACTTCCTTCAGAAATTTGGATGGAAACCTATGCTTTTAGATGTTCCTGGCACACTGCAGACCTCTGACGTCTGTGCACAGCAGCAACTTTCAGGACCAGAACTCAATGCATTTACATGCTGATTGGCATGCACAGACCCCGTGAGCAGCTTTGCAGCCAAGCAGCTTAGAAGGAACATTGACAGAAACCTTTTGGCCCTGGGGATTTGTCACTCTTTAGTGTTGTTATTTTTTTCATTTCTCTTCTTTTTGGATATGTTAATGTTAGTGAATTATTGTCCTTGACTCAGTATTTCCTGGAAGTCGGCTGACACTTCTCTCAGTTGTGAATAATTAAGCAAAATAATTATTCAACATATAGGTGATGTACTTACTGCCACTGAAACCTGATACTGTGAACACTATCTCCACATTGTTCCTCACCATCTATTGCTTTCCTAATATAATTATGAAAGTTGTGTCACTTTTGTTACCTTTAGGTTGCATGGGATGCTCCCTTTTTGTAGCTTTTACTATCTGATTGCCGACTTTATTGTTCTTTATATGTTTCCCATTCATTGGGATCTGTGCCATTGGCATTTATGTATACTTTTGCTTTAAGTTGTAAATTGTCTGTTACCTCTTCTGTCAGTCACCAGTTTTAATTGCCAAGTAAAACTGATGCCCTGGTATATACCAGTTTTGTATCACATTATATAAATTCTTTTTTGAACACCTCTCACTGATCCTCCGTCATTTTATCTGTTAAAGATTTGCTGAGTCAACAAAAACTAGGCTTACAACTTTCCACTGTGAGCTCTATTTTAAAACAGCTCTCAGAGAGGACAGAAATGTAATGCACAACAAAGTTTAATGTGTTGTGCAATCTCACAAATAAACTCGATATGAACAGTAACTCAGGCTACACTCCCAACATTCTAACAAGATTCGCACAACTAACACAGCAGCAATGATGTCTTGCTCCACTTACACAGGGTCTATTTCTGGTCTTCTCATCTGAGGAAGGATATCCTTGTTATCGAGGAGGCAGCGAAGGTTTACCAGACTGATTCCTTGGATGGTGAGACTGACATATGAGGAAAGGTTGAATTGGTTAGAAATATATTCACTGGAATTCAGAAGAATGGCAGTGTATCTCATAGAAACCTATAAATTTCTAAGAGGACCAGACAGGGTAAATGCAAGAAGGTGCATGGTGGCTGAGTTCAGAACGAGGGGTCAGAGTCCAAGTTACAGAGTAAACTATTTAGGACTGAGATGAGGAGACATGTCGTCATTCAGACAGTTGTGAGCCTATGAGTTCACAACCACAGAAAACAGTCACAGCCAAAACATTGCATAATTTTAATAAGAATTAGGATATAGCACTTGTAGCTAAAGGAATCAAAGGATATGGGGAGAAAACAGTACCAGCTATTGAGTTGGATGAGTGGCTGTGATCATGATGATTGTTGAGCAGGCTTGAAGGGCCAAATGGCCTATTTCTGCTCCTATTTTCTCCAGCTGTAATCAAAAAGATGGTTTACCTAGAATTGTGATCTAAACTTCAGGACTGTCTTAATACTTTCAGGAAGTATGCATGCATGTCCATGTGTTTTCTGCATCAGTGTCTTCAGTAAATGATTGTAAATTAATAAAGAAAAATATTAAAGAGAAACAATTGAAGCAAAACAAAATCATAACAAAGATTTATGATTTTATTCTGCTGGTTGAAAGCCAACAGTCTTGTCGATAAACAACTTCTGACTTGGATGGTTGGAAGTGGGATCTATGAAGTCATGCTTTGAGGTCCTGTTTTGGCAGTGAAGTTAGAACCCAGTGTCCTCAAAATTACTTCAAGGAAATTTTATTTACTGAAGCGAGTGGTGGTAGAAGGAAAATATTCTGCCTGGAAGTCAGTGGTGAGTGGAGTTCCACAGGGCTCTGTCCTTGGGCCTCTACTGTTTGTAATTTTTATTAATGACTTGGACGAGGGAATTGAAGGATGGGACAGCAAGTTTGCAGACGACACAAAGGTCGGAGGTGTCGTTGACAGTGTAGAGGGCTGTTGTAGGCTGCAGCGGGACATTGACAGGATGCAGAGATGGGCTGAGAGGTGGCAGATGGAGTTCAACCTGGATAAATGCGAGGTGATGCATTTTGGAAGGTCGAATTTGAAAGCTGAGTACAGGATTAAGGATAGGATTCTTGGCAGCGTGGAGGAACAGAGGGATCTTGGTGTGCAGATACATAGATCCCTTAAAATGGCCACCCAAGTGGACAGGGTTGTTAAGAAAGCATATGGTGTTTTGGCTTTCATTAACAGGGGGATTGAGTTTAAGAGTCGTGAGATCTTGTTGCAGCTCTATAAAACTTTGGTTAGACCGCACTTGGAATACTGCGTCCAGTTCTGGGCGCCCTATTATAGGAAAGATGTGGATGCTTTGGAGAGGGTTCAGAGGAGGTTTACCAGGATGCTGCCTGGACTGGAGGGCTTATCTTATGAAGAGAGGTTGACTGAGCTCGGTCTCTTTTCATTGGAGAAAAGGAGGAGGAGAGGGGACCTAATTGAGGTATACAAGATAATGAGAGGCATAGATAGAGTTGATAGCCAGAGACTATTTCCCAGGGCAGAAATGGCTAGCACGAGGGGTCATAGTTTTAAGCTGGTTGGTGGAAAGTATAGAGGGGATGTCAGAGGCAGGTTCTTTACGCAGAGAGTTGTGAGAGCATGGAATGCGTTGCCAGCAGCAGTTGTGGAAGCAAGGTCATTGGGGTCATTTAAGAGACTGCTGGACATGTATATGGTCACAGAAATTTGAGGGTGCATACATGAGGATCAATGGTCGGCACAACAGTGTGGGCTGAAGGGCCTGTTCTGCGCTGTACTGTTCTATGTTCTATGAAATCAATTTGTTAAGTAGTTTTCTGGGTTATTTGAAAACAACAAACAAGAGTTTTGAATCAAACCTAACTAGTGCATCTTTTGAAGGTAAAATTGATTAAATACAGCAATGGGAAGATAATGGGACAGTTATGTTAGTTTCGTATTACTCAAACAGTTGAGGCAGATTTCATGATACCAACACTTTTCTTCTGTGTTGTAAACTTCCATGGTTCAGTCACTGAGTTTTAAAGAGCTTTTTGGAAGTTACTATCAGTGATTTGAAGCTAAGTTAAAGCATACACGTTATTTCAAAAGATCATTTAGATTGATTTCAACATAATGATGCAATCACTGCTATAACCTGACATGTGGCTGAAAATGATTTCCTCAATACAGGGATTAGTACAGAACCACAGTGACGGACAATCTCTGACATATGGGCTGGAACATTACTCATATTAGTGCTTGAGTTATCAGATGCTGCAGCAAATCTCTTCTTCACTGCTTCTTCACTGTTGATCAAGGACAGTATTACAGTTGCAGAAAGGATGTTTGGGGACTCGTCAACTGAGGTAGTATGGGCTGAGGTTAGAAAAAGGAAAGGAGAGGTCACCCTGTTGGGAGTTTCCTATAGGCCTCTGAATAGTTCCAGAGATGTAGAGGAAAGGATAGCAAAGATGATTCTCGATAGGAGTGAGAGAGACAGGGTAGTTGTCTTGGGGACCTTCAACTTTCCAAATATTGACTGGGAACACTATAGTTCGAGTACTATAGATGGGTCAGTTTTTGTCCAGTGTGTGCAGGAGGGCTTCCTGACACAGTATGTAGATAGGCCAACAAGGGGCGAAGTCACATTAGATTTGGTACTGGGTAATGAACCTGGCCAGGTGTTAGATTTGGAAGCAGGTGAGCACTTTGGTGATTGCGATCACAATTCTGTTATGTTTACTTCAGTGATGGAAAGGGATAAGTGTACACCACTGGGCAAGAGTTATAGCTGGGGGAAAGGCAATTACGTTGAGATTAGGCAAGATTTAGGGAGCATAGGATGGGGAAGGAAACTGCAGGGGATTTGCACATTAGAAATGTGGAGCTTATTGAAGGAAAAGCTCCTGTGTGTCCGAGATAAGTATGTACCTGTCAGGCAGGGAGGAAGCTGTAGAGCGCGGGAGCTGTGGTTTACGAAGGAAGTGGAATCTCTGGTCAAGAGGAAGAAGAAGGCTTATATTAGGATGAGATGTGAAGGCTCAGTTAGGGCCCTTGAGGGCTATGACGTAGCCAGGAAAGACCTAAAGAGAGAGCTCAGAAGAGCCAGGGGGAGACATGAGAAGTTGTTGGTGGATAGGATCAGGGTAAACCCTACGGCTTTCTATAGGTATTTAACAAATAAAAGGATGATGAAAGTAAGATTAGGGCCAATCAAGGATAGTAGTGGGAAGTTGTGTTTGGAGTCAGATGAGATAGGGGAAGCACTAAATGAATTTTTTCAACAGTATTCACTCTAGAAAACGCCAATGTTGTCGAGGAGAATACTGAGATACAGGCTACTAGACTAGGTGGGATTGAGGTTCACAAGGAAGAGGTATTAGAAATCCTACAGAGGGTGAAGATAGACAAGTCCCCTGGGCTGGATGGGATTTATCCTAGGATCCTCTGGGAAGCCAGGGAGGAGATTGCCGAGCCTTTGGCATTGATCTTTAACTTGTCATTGTCTACAGGAATAGTGCCAGATGACTGGAGGACAGCAAATGTGGTTCCCCTGTACAAGAAGGGGAGTAGAAACAATCCTGGTAATTATAGACCAGTGAGCCTTACCTCAGTTGTTGGTAGTGTTGGAAAAGGTGAGAAGTGATGGGATTTATAATCATCTAGAAAAGAATAAATTGATTAGGGATAGTCAACACGGTTTTGTGAAGGGAAGGTTGTGCCTCACAAATCTTATTGAGTTCTTTGAGAAGATGATCAAACAGGTACATGAGAGTAAACCGGTTGATGTGGTGTATATGGATTTCAGCAAGGCGTTCGATAAGGTTCCCCACAGTAGACTATTGTACAAAATGCAGAGGGATGGGATTGTGGGAGATATAGCAGTTTGGATCGGAAACTGGCTTGCTGAAAGAAGACAGAGGGTGGTAGTTGATGGGAAATGTTCATCCTGGAGACAAGTTACTAGTGGTGTACCGCAAGGGTCGGTGTTGGGTTCACTGCTGTTTGTCATTTTTATAAATGACCTGGATGAGGGCGTAGAAGGATGGGTTAGTAAATTTACAGACGACACTAAGGTCGGTGGAGTTGTGGATAATGACGAAGGATGCTGTAGGTTGCAGAGGGACATAGATAAGCTACAGAGCTGGGCTGAGAAGTGGCAAATGGAGTTTAATGCAGACAAGTGTGAGGTGATGCACTTTGGTAGGAGTAACTGGAAGGCAAAGTACTGGGCTAATGGTATGATTTTTAGTAGTGTAGATGAGCAGAGAGATCTCGGTGTCAATGTACACAGATCCTTGAAAGTTGCCACCCAGGTTGACAGGCCTGTTAAGAAGGCACACAGTGTTTCAGCTTTTATTAATAGAGGGATCGAGTTCCGGAACCAAGAGGTTATGGTGAAGCTGTACAAAACTCTGGTGCGGCCGCACTTGGAGTATTGTGTATAGTTCTGGTCACCACATTATAAGAAGGATGTGGAAGCTTTGGAAAGGGTGCAGAGGAGATTTACCAGGATGTTGCCTGGTATGGAGGGAAGATCTTACGAGGAAAGGCTGAGGGACTTGAGGCTGTTTTCACTAGAGAGAAGAAGGTTGAGAGGTGACTTAATTGAAACATATAAAATAATCAGAGGGTTAGATAGGGTGGATAGGGAGAGCCTTTTTCCTAGGATGGTGACGGCGAGCACGAGGGGGCATAGCTTTAAATTGAGGGGTGAAAGATATAGGGCAGATGTCAGAGATAGTTTCTTTACTCAGACAGTAGTAAGGGAATGGAACGCTTTGCCTGCAACGGTAGTAGATTCGCCAACTTTAGGTACATTTAAGTCATCATTGGATAAGCATATGGATGTACATGGAATAGTGTAGGTTAGATGGGCTTGAGCTCGGTATGACAGGTCGGCACAACATTGAGGGCCAAAGGGCCAGTACTGTGCTGTAATGTTCTATGTTAAACAAGACACTGCTGCGTACACCCAAGCATTAAGACAACAAATAAATAATTCCATAGGTTAAGCAACACAGGGCTGACTGATACAAACTCAATTGTCAACTCAAACAATTTTCACTTTAAGTTGTAGTCCCAGAAATCAACTTCTTTCTACAGGTGACAGGATTTTGTATTCGAGTCCTGGCCCGGATGTCAGGAACAAATAGATGTTCCAACTCCACAGTGGAAACGAAGTAGTCATGTGACAGTGATTTTCCGTGAACTGGCCACAGTGACCAGAAAGCAAGCTAGCTTTTCAATTAAGGATAGCAAGATAGCAGTGGTCTCTCAAAGCTCGGGGACCAAGAGGAGAGCCTTGTGTATGCAATGTGGTTGATTCTTAACTGCCCTCTGGGCAATTTGGGATGGGCAGTAAAGGCTAACTAGCCAGTGATGCCCTCATCCTGTGAATAATAAGAAAAGGAATGCTGGAGTTTCAGCCTGCTATTGCAAGTAAGGTGGACATCATTAGGTCAGCCCTCATGAAATTTTGAGAAATCCAAATAAAAAAATGACCACTGCTGCTGGACTTTGCCTGTGATCACGTAGTTGGGTAAAGCATGCCTGAAGCACTGCCATTTATTGTTTCCCTCTCAGCAGCTTGCTTTTTCCCAAGTCCATTTGGGACCTAGGGTAAGTGGGAAATTCCAGTCTGCTGCTTATAATTGGCCTTAGAGTTACTTTAATTGGCTGGTCAGACAGGTAGCCCTTCCATGTCTCTGTGGAAGAGTTTGTGTGGCAGGATGCAGGTATCACAAATTCAGTGACATGAAATTATGCATATGGCTGCCTTCACTCTCCTTCCTCCTCTCACCCACTTGTATCAGGTTGGAACCATAGCCATAGAACTGGATCAAGGTGTGAGTATGCCTCATATCGCAGCATAAATTTCAGGGGGCGCGCCTGCCTCTACTCGATCAACTCAACCAGCATTAATTTTTCTGGTGCCTTTACTTTGATTAGTATCAGGTGAGAATCTGTCCATCTACAAGAGGTGGCGCCATTTCATGGAGCGCTGACTCAGCACCACACCTGGAGCAGTGGCCATTGCTGGTTATGGAAGGAGAACCATAAATGCTCACCCAGGATCTCACTGGAGGCAGGTTGGCAGGCCCTAATGAGGGGGATAGAGGTCATTTTGGACAGAGCAAGAGGAGTGTAGTGTGGAGATGGAGAATCAAAACTTTGGAGTGGGAGGCATTTGACTGTTCAGGAGCCTGGGAAAGGAGCACCTCACCCTTTCTGTGACCAGCAGCCTGCAGGGACACTTATTGGTTACAGGCCTCTTCTACTGCTAAACTGTAGTGGTACTGGGGATGAGGCTCTTACCTGGGCACTTTTTAAATAAAAAACATCATTCAAGGGAAGTGAAAGCGTGTTTTACTGGCCAAGTCTGTATTAATTGCCCATTCCTAATTGCCCAGATGGCAACTAAATATCAAACACATTGCTGTTGGTGGATTCACACATAGATCAGACCAGGTAATGTCCTTCTGTAGAGGACATCAGTGAACTGTTTTAGATTTTTATTACAATTGCTAGTGATAAAATGCATACAAATAGGATAGTTTTCCCTTAATACCAGATTTTTACTGAATTCAAATTTCACCATCTGCCATAGTGGGATTTGTACAGTCATAGAGTAAATTAAACCCATGTCCTCAGAACATTAGTCTAGTGTCATTATCACTATGCTGCTGCCTTCTGCATTTAAGGGTTTTAACTGGCCAATGGACAGGTGGCCATGGTGCACAACCCCTGCTGTTCATTAAATTTTGACATTTGTCTACGGCATACAATTGTTACAAATGAAAGTTCATTTGCAATATTCTAACATGCACGTGTTCTTGCTGAGAAATTCCATGTGCTGTGGATATTTTGATGCATTTTTTAAATGGGTAGAAATGTGGCTTTTATAGAGTCAGAGAGCTTACAACATGGAAAGAGACCCTTTGATCCAACTTGTCTATGCCAACCAGATACCCTAAATTAAACTAGTCCCATTTGCCAGTATTTGGCCCATATCCGTCTAAACCCTTTCTGTTCATGCAGCCTCCACCACTTCCTCTGGCAGCTCATTCCATACACACACCATCCTCTGCATGAAAAAGTTGTCCTTTAGGTCCATCTTAAATCTTTCCCCTCTCACCTTAAATGTATGCCCTCTAAATTGGGATTCCCTTGCCCTGAGAAAGAGACTTTGGCTATTCACCCTATGCTAAACTGAGTTACTCTTGAAAGTTACCCGCTACATAGATAGGTAAAGGATCCTTGGTGGAATGCTGATATCTAGGGTGGAAGAGTTTCTGGATCTTGTACAAATCTTGATTTTCAGAAATAGTTTTGATCCCTCAACAACTGTCCAATAAACAGCCACTAAAGCTATGAATTAGTCTTTTTTTGAAGAGATCATTATATAAATGATGCAACTGATGAATTTTGTTAAAAGGAGAAAGGAAGGTGGGGGGCCTGGCTGGGGGTAGTCTCAAGTATTTTGCTCGTAAAGTGCACCTGTCTTTAAGGAAAGGACACAGTGTTGAGAAATAATAGAAATTAAACCAAGTGATTCAAGGAGACTGTGCAAAACTCCAAATCTCTCATATCTCTGTCTCTTCAAGCAGCATCTGCCCCACTGATCTGAAGATCATGTATTGGACTTATCAGTTATCTTAAAATTTATCAATCTCCAAATTTGAGGGACTGCCTGAGACAAACATTACTTAGCAGAGCTTTAAGGAAGCTGGCAAAAGAACCACACAGCAGATTAAGTGATTTTCTTAATGCAGCAAGTTTTATGATCTGGAATTCTGTGCCTGAACTGTGGTGAAAACAGATCCAATGAAAACATGCAAAAAAAAACTAGATAAGTACTTGAAATTAAAATTGCATAGTTAAAGGGAAAGAATAGGGGAGTGGGAATAATTTCAAAAAGTTGGCAAAGATATGACGGCCGAATGACCACTTACTTTGGTTAAGATTCTGTCAGTGTCTAGCCAATTTGAGGCATCTTATAAAGTTTGTGAAAACCCATGGATTTTTATTATGTCTGCTCTGTTATGAATCCCCTCTGATGATATGATGGCATCTGTGTATATCCAGAGGGAGATGCCCGCATCCTACGAGTGAATTAAAACAAAAGTCACAACTCATATCTTGGTCTGACATTATAGAAAACCCAGCAACAAAATGTATGTTATTTGAACTCATGATTGGTAAATATCAGGTCAAAGGTGAGACCTGATGAAAGGAGAATAATTTGTAATTCATTAAATCTTTACATCACAATTTTAAGTTTTCATATTGTTGGGTTATCTTCAACTGGATATACATCAAGCTATCTCTCCATGTGCATTCAACGAGAGAATCATTCAAACATCTCCATTTGGGCTGGGAATGGTGATGTTGCTAAATGCATCCATTGGTTTACATGTCAAAGCATGACAAATTGCATAACCGCAGTACTGGATTGAAATCAAAGCAGATTCACAATGATACTTGCCTAGAAAAGTCAAGGATATTTCAATTATTAGATATGCAACTATGATCTGGATTAGTAACAAATTTATATCTTTTCCTTCAGGAATGAAAAGCCTCACAACTACCTAGTCAAATCTCACATGTGGTTCAAGAGATGAATATATAGCAAAATTAGATACTTGAAACAGCAATATGATAGTAGGGAAGATGTTATGGTCCATTATAAAAGATTTATTAGCATTGTACTTGGAAAACAGTGACAGGACTGGCCAGAATTATCATGGATTTACTAAAGGGAAATCACACTTGACAAATCTATTGGTACCTTTTGAGGCTGTAACTAGTGGAGTTGATAACAGGAAACAAGTGAATGTGGTTTATTTGGGAATTCAGAAGGCTTTGATAAAGTCACACCTGAGATTAGCATGTAAAATTGAAGTGCATGGCATTTGGGATAGCGTACCGATATTGATAGAGACTGGTTGGCAGACACAAGACAAAGGTTAGGAATAAACATTTTCTATGTGGCAGTCAGAGACTAGTACAAGGGTCAATGCTTGAACCCGAGGTATTCACAAAACATATTAATGATTTAGATGAGGGAACTAAATGTAATGTCACCAAGTTTGCAGACAACAAAAAGTTTTATGGAAGGGTGAACGTTTGAGGAGAAGGCTGACATGCTTTACCTTCACTGTGTCCTTTCCTTGAAGGCAGGCATGCTGATTTAGACAAGGTGAATGAGTGAGCAGATGAATTATAATGTGGATAAGGTTATCCATTTGGTAGCACAAACAGGAAGGCAGATTATTATACGGACAGGTTGGAAAAGGGGGAGGTGCAACAAGACTGGAGTGTCCTTGTATGCCCATCATTGAAAGTAAGCAGCAGATGCAGCAGGCTGTGAAGAAAGCAAATGATATGCTGGCCCTCATTGCAAGAGGATTCAAGGACAGAAGAATGAGGAAGGAATCTCATAGAAATCTATAAAATTCTAATAGGGCTGTACACTGTAAATGCAGGAAAGATGTTGCTGATGACTTGGGAATCCAGGACGAGGGGTCACAGTCTCAGGATACTGGGTAGGCAATTTAAGATTGAGATAAGGAAAAATTTCTTCATCCAGAGAATGGTGAGCCTGTGGAACTTCCTGCCACTGAAAGTGGTTGAGGCCAAAACATTGAATGCTTTCAAGAAGGAGTTGGATATAGATCTTAGGGGCAAAGGGATCAAAGGTGTGGGGAGAAAGCAGGAACAGGCCATTGAATTGGATAATTAGCCATGGTCATATTGAATGGCAGAGGAGGTTTGAAGGGCTGAATGATTTACTCCTGCTATTACTTCCTCTGTTTCTAAGCAACCTGTTACTGTGAGGCAGATTAAAAATTACAATAACACATCACTACATTTGACAAACAGAAAATAATTTTAAATAGGGACTATTTAAAAATGTACATAAACTGGCTGAATAAACAGCAGAGTAAAAGTCCTTCCCCATTCAGATTTACAACACTGTCATTTTGCAAGAAGCCATTTAATCAGCAACAGATTATTGGGTACACCACAAGCTGCATGTTCACCTCCATGCCACTCTCCATCGTGACTTGGAAATATATTGCCATTTCTTCATTGTTGCTGGATCAAAATCCTGGAGTACCCTAAGGGTACTGTGAGTCTTCCTACAGCAAATGGACTGTAGATGTAGTTAAATGTAGTTCAAGAAGGCAACTCAGAACCATCTTCTCAAGGGCAACTAAAGATAGGCAAAAAATGTTGGCTTAGCCAGCAATGCTCATATCCTACGAACGAATTAAGTAAAAAGTAATTTATTGCTAGCGGTCCCAATATAATTTAAATGATTTAAAATGAGCTGTTCTGACTGTGGAACCATTCAATAATGAAACAAAAAAAAATGTAATTTCTATTTGCAAATGTTTTGTGAAATAAAATTGACTTTTTTTTGTTATGGATTTGAAAGTGTGTCAAATAAATTTGTTTTAAAGTTCAAATGTATGACTGCCCAGGTCTCTAAAGAGTGATTATAAAACCTTGACTTTTAAGGACAGTGATAGTTCTTGCTCAAGATAAAAAAAACCTTGTGAATACACCATGACATGAATTCAAATACATGGAGCAGTCCCAAGAGAACATTTCGTAAAATGTTAAGTTCTTATCCCAAAGGCTTTCAAGAAAATAGCAGTATCAATGTTCAGTCAAAGCCCAGGCAATCTCGTAACTATTTGATTCTAGCCTCTTACCTAGCAGTAGCTACAGGTTAGCAGAGGTGTAGATGAGAACAGATGAATGATCATATGGGGTAAGAAGATCCAAAGTGATTTTAATGCATACTGCCAAGCCCCACATCCTCTCTTTTGCTGGATCAGCAAGTTGGTTAAGAATTAGTTTACACAAGGTCAAGATTACTACGGTTACATTTTTGTACTAGCATCTGAAAATGTTTATGTAGTTGCTATCATATCCTTGAGTGCACAGAAGCTAACTGCATTCCACAATTCTTGAGTTTTTTAAACTTTATTAGCCAAGTTATTTTTAGTCTCTGATTGCTTTGATGTAAAGCTATTAAGATTCAGGGACTAATTCTGTTCTGCCTACGCACCACTTACATTTCAACAAAATGACGACCAGAGAAATAATTTAGATTAACTCATGCACAGCATAAGGTTTTCATGTTCCAAATGCACATGCATGATCTAACAAACTCTGCATTTCAAGTCCAAGAGTCCTTGAAACTCTGGCCTTCTCAGCACATAATAAAGATTTCAATGCACTGATATCATCTCACCACATCAATGCGCTAGACATATATCTTAAATTAATTCTATCGAACAACTCCATGTCATTATTTGTATAACTCTGGAATCCCCTGAGCTTTAATATGAAACTGTAATAATGTTGTTCTATTGTACTATAAGAGCAGGTCAGTGGCTGAAAATTCTACGGCCAGTAATTCACTTTACTTTTTATTCCTCTAAGCCTGGCTTTATCCCACAATTCACAAGTCAGGAACATTTTCATTACTCTCTACTGCCTGAAAGGCAGCAGTCTCCAACAAGCTAAAGTCTATCAGTGATAATGGGAACTGCAGATGCTGGAGAATCCAAGATAACAAAGTGAGAAGCTGGATGAACACAGCAGGCCAAGCAGCATCTCAGGAGCACAAAAGCTGATGTTTCGGGCCTAGACCCTTTGTTATCTTAAGCTAAAGTCTAAATATCCTCCGATGACATTCAATGCCAATACCATTGCTGAATCCTCCACTATCAACATTTTTGGTGTTACCATTGACCAGAAACTGAACTGGATGGTTAATCTAAATGCTGTGGCTACAAGGCAACAAATACATGGGAACACCACCACCTCCAGGTTTCTCTCCTAGCCATTCACCAAGCTGACTTCTGGTCAGATACTACCATTCCTTCAGTGTTGTTAGGTCAAAATCCTGAAACTCTTTCCTTTATAGTATTTTGGGTGTACTTACTCCAAATGGACTGCAGCATCTCAAAAAAGCAATATGCCACTAATTTCTCAAGGTCAATATGGGATAGGCATTAAATGCTGGTTTAGCCAAAGGCCACATCCCACGAATGAATAAACAATGCAAGTTGCTTGACACTATTTAAGACAAAGCAACCTGTTTGACTGGCAACCACTACTTTGAATATTCATTCCCATCACCACTGGTGCATAGCACATATCATCTATAAGATACATTACAGCAAGTGCCAAATTCTGTTCAAGTGCATTTCTAAACTCATGACCTCTATCATTTACACAGGAACATTACCACCTGCAAATTTCACTCCAATTCAAACATCATCCTGATTCGGAAGAATATTGCTGTTCCTTCAATTGTTCAATTCCATTTTCAAAACAGCCAATAAATAGGCTCCTATCACCTTTTCAGGCACAGATCTCCAGATGACAACAAGTTTCTGGAAAAGAAAATTCATCAAGTTACTTCTGGTTCTTTCTACCAATTACCTTAAATCTATATCAACCAACCTTTTTCCAATGGGATAAATTTCATCTTATTTACTCTATCAGTACTGTTATAATTCCAACACATGGTGACACTGGACAACACAAATCCATGGCTTGATATACCACAAAGTTTGATATTATAAATTTGGTTATTGTGTTGGTCAGTCACTGGACACTATCACACAAAGCCACCAATGTACCTTTAACATAAGAATGCAAGTTATTACACAGCTGAAAAAAGCAATAGACAATTTAGAAATCTCTTAACATAAACAGCAAACAGGAAGATTCAATCCTTCTCCATTCAACATCCGTTACAGACATGCCAGTGAAGTATCACTTTTATCTTTATAGTAAAGTTTTTTACTCAACTGGCTTCAAGCACATTCTCCAGGTGCAACTCTCACCGTGTCTCCTGCAGGCCTATAAATGCAGACGAACTTACAATTTCCAGGTCTCCTTGGGCTGCTGAAACAGATTAAGACTTCATTTCAGCTTTGAAAGGCTGGAGACTTCTTTCTAGCTCTGATGGCGAGGAGGTTTCTTTCTGTAACTGCCTGGGGACTTCTATTAACTAAGCTTTCTCAGCCTGGTGATTTATACAAACTAAAAACTGCCCTTTTGCTGATGACGTGTCTTCTTCTGAATTCAACCTTCTAGTGGTCACTAACCACCTATTCTCTTGGTCATAAAAGTTCAACTTTGTAAATGCTTCATCAAGTAACTAGGCAGATAGCTTGCTAGTCTGAGCTCTGTCAAAATTATGACTTTCGGACCTCAAAGAAAACATTTCACCTTTGCAGAACTACAAATAAAAACCCACTTATCTCTGCTATGAATCCAAATTCCTAAATTATATTAGAGATAATGGGAACTGCAGATGCTGGAGAATTCCAAGATAATAAAATGTGAGGCTGGATGAACACAGCAGGCCAAGCAGCATCTCAGGAGCACAAAAGCTGACGTTTCGGGCCTAGACCCTTCATCAGAGAGGGGGATGGGGAGAGGGAACTGGAATAAATAGGGAGAGAGGGGGAGGCGGACCGAAGATGGAGAGTAAAGAAGATAGGTGGAGAGAGTATAGGTGGGGAGGTAGGGAGGGGATAGGTCAGTCCAGGGAAGGCGGACAGGTCAAGGAGGTGGGATGAGGTTAGTAGGTAGCTGGAGGTGCGGCTTGGGGTGGGAGGAAGGGATGGGTGAGAGGAAGAACCGGTTAGGGAGGCAGAGACAGGTTGGACTGGTTTTGGGATGCAGTGGGGGGAGGGGACGAATTGGGCTGGTTTAGGGATGCAGTAGGGGAAGGGGAGATTTTGAAACTGGTGAAGTCCACATTGATACCATTGGGCTGCAGGGTTCCCAGGCGGAATATGAGTTGCTGTTCCTGCAAACTTCGGGTGGCATCATTGTGGCAGTGCAGGAGGCCCATGATGGACATGTCATCTAGAGAATGGGAGGGGGAGTGGAAATGGTTTGCGACTGGGAGGTGCAGTTGTTTGTTGCGAACTGAGCGGAGGTGTTCTGCAAAGCGGTCCCCAAGCCTCCGCTTGGTTTCCCCAATGTAGAGGAAGCCGCACCGGGTACAGTGGATGCAGTATACCACATTGGCAGATGTGCAGGTGAACCTCTGCTTAATGTGGAATGTCATCTTGGGGCCTGGGATAGGGGTGAGGGAGGAGGTGTGGGGACAAGTGTAGCATTTCCTGCGGTTGCAGGGGAAGGTGCCGGGTGTGGTGGGGTTGGAGGGCAGAGTGGAGCAAACAAGGGAGTCACGGAGAGAGTGGTCTCTCCGGAAAGCAGACCTCTCATCCACTCCAACCTCTCCCCCGCAGAACGGGCAGCCCTCCGCTCCCTCCGCTCCAACCCCAACCTCACCATCAAACCCGCAGACAAGGGTGGCGCAGTGGTAGTATGGCGCACTGACCTCTACGTCGCCAAGGCCAGACGCCAACTCTCCGACACCACCTCCTACCGCCTCCTCGATCATGACCCCACACCCGAGCACCAAACCATCATCTCCAACACCATTCACGACCTCATCACCTCAGGGGACCTCCCACCCACAGCCTCCAACCTCATTGTTCCCCAACCCCGCACGGCCCATTTCTATCTCCTTCCCAAAATCCACAAACCTGCCTGCCCTGGTCGACCCATCGTCTCAGCCTGCTCCTGCCCCACCGAACTCATCTCCACCTATCTGGACTCCATTTTCTCCCCTTTGGTCCAGGAACTCCCCACCTACGTCCGTGACACCACCCACGCCCTCCACCTCCTCCAGGACTTCCAATTCCCTGGCCCCCAACACCTCATATTCACCATGGACGTCCAGTCCCTATACACCTGCATTCCGCATGGAGATGGCCTCAAGGCCCTCCGCTTCTTCCTGTCCCGCAGGCCCGACCAGTCCCCCTCCACCGACACTCTCATCCGCCTAGCTGAACTCGTCCTCACACTCAACAACTTCTCTTTTGACTCCTCCCACTTCCTACAGACTAAGGGGGTGGCCATGGGCACCCGCATGGGCCCCAGCTATGCCTGCCTCTTTGTAGGTTACATGGAAAAGTCCCTCTTCCGCACCTACTCAGGCCCCAAACCCCACCTCTTCCTCCGGTACATTGATGACTGTATCGGCGCCGCCTCTTGCTCCCCAGAGGAGCTCGAACAGTTCATCCACTTCACCAACACCTTCCACCCCAACCTTCAGTTCACCTGGGCCATCTCCAGCACATCCCTCACCTTCCTGGACCTCTCAGTCTCCATCTCAGGCAACCAGCTTGTAACTGATGTCCATTTCAAGCCCACCGACTCCCACAGCTACCTAGAATACACCTCCTCCGACCCACCCTCCTGCAAAAATTCCATCCCCTATTCCCAATTCCTCCGCCTCCGCCGCATCTGCTCCCACGATAAGACATTCCACTCCCGCACATCCCAGATGTCCAAGTTCTTTAAGGACCGCAACTTTCCCCCCACAGTGATCGAGAACGCCCTTGACCGCGTCTCCCGTATTTCCCGCAACACATCCCTCACACCCCGCCCCCGCCACAACCGTCCTAAGAGGATCCCCCTCGTTCTCACACACCACCCTACCAACCTCCGGATACAACGCATCATCCTCCGACACTTCCGCCATTTACAATCCGACCCCACCACCCAAGACATTTTTCCATCCCCTCCCCTGTCTGCTTTCCGGAGAGACCACTCTCTCCGTGACTCCCTTGTTCGCTCCACACTGCCCTCCAACCCCACCACACCCGGCACCTTCCCCTGCAACCGCAGGAAATGCTACACTTGTCCCCACACCTCCTCCCTCACCCCTATCCCAGGCCCCAAGATGACATTCCACATTAAGCAGAGGTTCACCTGCACATCTGTCAATGTGGTATACTGCATCCACTGTACCCGGTGCGGCTTCCTCTACATTGGGGAAACCAAGCGGAGGCTTGGGGACCGCTTTGCAGAACACCTCCGCTCAGTTCGCAACAAACAACTGCACCTCCCAGTCGCAAACCATTTCCACTCCCCCTCCCATTCTCTAGATGACATGTCCATCATGAGCCTCCTGCACTGCCACAATGATGCCACCCGAAGGTTGCAGGAACAGCAACTCATATTCCGCTTGGGAACCCTGCAGCCATATGGTATCAATGTGGACTTCACCAGTTTCAAAATCTCCCCTTCCCCTACTGCATCCCTAAACCAGCCCAGTTCGTCCCCTCCCCCCACTGCACCACACAACCAGCCCAGCTCTTCCCCCCCACCCACTGCATCCCAAAACCAGTCCAACCTGTCTCTGCCTCCCTAACCGGTTCTTCCTCTCACCCATCCCTTCCTCCCACCCCAAGCCGCACCTCCAGCTACCTACTAACCTCATCCCACCTCCTTGACCTGTCCGTCTTCCCTGGACTGACCTATCCCCTCCCTACCTCCCCACCTATACTCTCTCCACCTATCTTCTTTACTCTCCATCTTTGGTCCGCCTCCCCCTCTCTCCCTATTTATTCCAGTTCCCTCTCCCCATCCCCCTCTCTGATGAAGGGTCTAGGCCCAAAACGTCAGCTTTTGTGCTCCTGAGATGCTGCTTGGCCTGCTGTGTTCATCCAGCCTCACATTTTATTATCCTAAATTATATTATAAGCTTCCAACACAATGTGCATGATTTTGAATACAGCATTCAAACCTCAAAGAAACTGAGATAACAAAGTGTGGAGCTGGATGAGCACAGCAGGCCAAGCAGCATCTGTGGAGCACAAAAGTTGACGTTTCAGGCCTAGACCCTTCATCCTATGGCGGAAGTACTAGAGGATGATGCATTGTATCTGGAAGTTGGTGGGGTGAAGGAAATGTCAGCTTTTGTGCTCCTAAGACGCTGCTTGGCCTGCTGTGCTCATCCAGCTCCACACTTTGTTATCTCAGATTCTCCAGCATCTGCAGTTCCCATTATCTCTCTTAAAGAAACTGACATTTCTCAAACTATTCATGGCTCAAATTTAACTTTTGGTGCTATGGACCTTGGAATGCTAAAAGGCTTAGGATTGTTATTCATCGCTAGACTCAAATTAACATTTCAGTCAATTACCTCTCATTTTCAGCTCCAACTTCAACATATTTCACACTTACGACCTTTACTAGTAATGCATAATAGAGAGAAAACTGAGTTATAAGTGCTCGCTCTCTTTGAACAAGACGAGTGTCTATAAACAAGACTGGCTATGAGGTCATGGGCTTAAACTGATGCAAACGGTCCAATTTAAACAAGCCTGTGTAATGCATGCTTAAAACTGGGTATCAAGTCATGGGCTTAAACTGATATAAATTGTCCAATTTCAATCCACAGTTGTTAATGTCTGTGAGCTAATGTAATATGAGGCATGGAAGTAGATTGAATATGAGATATCTAAATCTGAGAGATCAGAATTGACTGTAGTAAATTTGACCTTCAGAATTAATGTATCAAAAAGAAACGTAACCAGTACCTTCTCTAAACTAATATTTTCACCTTAGGTTTATCCAACAGTAGTTTATAATATACTTATAATAATGGGTACAGTCAACATCTAAAGTTTTGATTGGATGATTAAATTGAATCTGAATTAGAAAGGATTTAAACATGAGGATAGGCCAGCTTTAAAACATGTAAGATACAATAACAGAAGTTGCTGGAAAAGCTCAGCAGGTCTGGCAAAACTGAGGAAGGGTCACTAGGGCCGAAATGTTAGCTCTGATTTCTCTTCACAAATGCTGCCAGACCTGCTCAGCTTTTCCAGCAACTTGTGTTTGTTTTTGATTTACAGCATCCGCTGTTCTTTTGGATTTTATTCAGTATAAGTATGTAAGGATCATTTCATATATGCAGCAAAATTTATTGTTGTCCTAATATGACAAATAGGAGATTTTATTGGATTTTTAAAATCATAGGTTATTTCTTAACTTCAACAAAGGTAACTGGTCACTTTTAATTCATTTTACTCCAACTGCACAACTAAGTGGTTATACAATCAACAACAGAGACACTGAGGCTGCTGTTCTTGTATAATCGATTTTTAAGAGGGCAAACTTGCTAACATAATCACAAAAGTTTGTGATTTCAAATAAACCTGTTGGACTATAATCTGGTGTCATGTGACTTCTGACTTTGGTCTGCGTGATTGAGGGCTCCGACTGAACTTTAATTTGAACATGAGGTATATCTTTTTAAAGTCAAAAGATTTGGAAACAAGGTCTGAAAGTTTAATGGATTCAGAGTAGATACAAAATGGAGTTGAACTGGGAAGGATTAAATTGGGAACAAAAGTTCAACATATCATCAATGGCATGTGTTGAATCTGAACTGGCATTAAAAAAAATCTCTGTAGCTACTTTAACTTCAATACCAATTCAGATGCATGACAAATTCCACATTGCACACTATAAATCCCTCCCTATTTGTGCACTAACATCATCCTGTGTAATGCCCTGGCAGCTGCTGTCTTGGTGCAAAAATAATCATACGCCCCAATGTGAATCTTGTCCATACTCCATTACCAAAACGATAGTATGTGCAGCTTCCCTAGTACAACCATGCAGTCTAATGAGAGAAGGTACACTAATGATTGACATGAATGTGTTATGCAGAGTTTTGATAACGTTGCAGGGTCCCAGGATAAGTGTGCAACAAAACACTTAACTCCTTAAGAATTTATAGGAGCCATTCTGAAACATGAGCAATAGTTAACATAATAATTGTGCCTTAAATAATTCTGCTCATTAACTTAAAAACTGCACAGGCTATGAAGGAAGGTTTTCTTGATTGGAGAAATGTTTAAAAACTACAGACAAGATTTTTAGATGATGGCCTTTGTTTAGGAGTGCTAAGAAATGTAACAACCTTTCATTAGAACAATGGCTCTATACCATGTCATTACTCTGCTTAATAATGCTTTTCGTCAGCAGTCTCAAGAGTTACTAATTGTACAGTAAGTGTAGGAATCAAATTGATAGTATAGACTGTGCTCCTGAGATGATGCTTGGTCTGCTGTGTTCATCCAGCTTCACACTTTATTATCTTGGATTCTCCAGCATCTGCAGTTCCCATTATCACTGATAGTATAGGCAATCTGGTTTGTAATATAATTTCAATGGTTCAGGCAAAAGTAAATCATTGTTTCATCTTTTTGTTGCAATTAATTCGGATGATCCCTGGAATGGTAGGTTTAACGTACGATGAACAGCTAAGTATCCTGGGATTGTATTCATTAGAGTTTAGAAGGTTGAGGGGAGATCTAATAGAAACTTACAAGATAATGTGTGGCTTAGAAAGGGTGGACGCTGGGAAGTTGTTTCCGTTAGGCGGGGAGACTAGGGCCCGTGGGCACAGCCTTAGAATTAGAGGGGGTAAACTTAAAACGGAAACGAGGAGACATTTCTTCAGCCAGAGAGTGGTGGGCTTGTGGAATTCATTGCCACGGAGTGCAGTGGAGGCCGGGATGTTAGATGCCTTCAAGGCAGAGATCGATAAATTCTTGATCTCACAAGGAATCAAGGGCTACGGGGAGAGTGTAGAAAAGTGGAGTTGAAATGCCCATCAGCCATGATTTAAATGGCGGAGTGGACTTGATGGGCCGAATGGCTATGTCTTATGGTCTTAATTTAGTGAACCTGCTGACTATGTAAAGCAATAATGGTTACTTAGTTTAAGCTTACGAAAGATTTCTCTGATTCAGCTTTCAGGGTGGTACGTATTTATAATCAATCCTTCCTCAACAAATGCACTTGACTTTCTATGTCCTTTTGAAAGGAATGTTGATCAATAGCTCATTGACAATAAAGTTCGATTTTTTTTACAAACACCCCTTTGCACATTTTAAAGGTTGGACACAATGGGTGAAAATTTTGTTAACATTGTTTTCGCAGACTGTGAGGTGCATATCCTTGCTACGCAAGTTAAATTAAAAATATCACCATGCTCATATATACAACAGTAAACAATTTAAATAAAATACAGTTCAGTTAAGAAACAAAGTGAATGCATGGAAAATGACAGACGGTATCTTTTCTAAAGAAAACTCATTGACGTCTTTGATAACAAAGTGTGGAGCTGGATGAACACAGCAGGCCAAGCAGCATCTCAGGAGCACAAAAGCTGACGTTTTGGGCCTAGACCCTTCATCAGAGAGGGGGATGAGGAGAGGGTTTTGGAATAAATAGGTAGAGAAGGGGAGGGGGACCGAAGATGGAGAGAAAAGAAGATAGGTGGAGAGGAGAGTATAGGTGGGGAGGTAGGGAGGGGATAGGTCAGTTCAGGGAAGACGGGCAGGTCAAGGAGGCGGGATGAGGTTAGTCGGTAGGAAATGGAGGTGCGGCTTGAGGTGGGAGGTGGGGATAGGTGAGAGGAAAAACAGGTTAGGGAGGTGGGGGCGAGCTGGGCTGGTTTTGGGATGCAGTGGGGGAAGGGGAGACTTTGGAGCTTGTGAAGTCCCCACCTCTTCCTCTGTTACATTGATGACTGTATCGGCGCCACCTCTTGCTCCCCAGAGGAGCTCAAACAGTTCATCCACTTCACCAACACCTTCCACCCCAACCTCAAGTTCACCTGGGCTATCTCCAGCACATCCCTCACCTTACTGGGCCTCTCAGTCTCCATCTCAGGCAACCAGCTAGAAACTGATGTTCATTTCAAGCCCAACGACTCCCACAGCTACCTAGAATACACCTCCTCCCACCCTGCATTTCTCCTCCTGCAGAAATTCCATCCCCTATTCCCAATTCCTCCGCCTCCGCGCATCTGTTCCCAGGATGAGGCATTCCGCTCCCGCACATCCCAGATGTCCACGTTCTTCAAGGACCGCAACTTTCCCCCCACAGTGGTCGAGAACGCCCTTGACCGCATCTCCCGCATTTCCCACAACACAGCCTGCACACCCCGCCCCTGCCACAACCGCCCAAAGAGGATCCCCCTCGTTCTCACACACCACCCCACCAACCTCCGGATACAACGCATCATCCTCCGACACTTGCGCCATCTATAATCCGACCCCACCACCCAAGACATTTTTCCATCCCCACCCTTGTCTGCCTTCCGGAGAGACCACTCTCTCCGTGACTCTCTTGTCCGCTCCACACTCCCCTCCAACCCACCACACCCGGCACCTTCCCCTGCAACCGCAGGAAGTGCTACACTTGCCCCCACACCTCCTCCCTCACCCCTATCCCAGGCCCCAAGATGACTTTCCATATTAAGCAGATGTTCACCTGCACATCTGTCAATGTGGTATAGTGTATCCACTGTACCCAGTGTGGCTTCCTCTACATTGGAGAAACCAAGCGGAGGCTTGGGGACTGCTTTGCACAACACCTCTGCTCGGTTCTCAATAAACAACTGCATCTCCCAGTCGCGAACCATTTTAACTCCCCCTCCCATCCTTCAGATGACATGTCCATCATGGGCCTCCTGTAGTGGCACAATGATGCCACCCAAAGGTTGCAGGAACAGCAACTCATACCGCTTGGGAACGCTGCAGCCCAATGGTATGACTGTGGACTTCACAAGCTTCAAAATCTCCCCTTCCCCCACTGCATCCCAAAACCAGCCCAACTCGTCCCCTCTACCCACTGCATCCCAAAACCAGCCCAGCTTGTCTCCGCCTCCCTAACCTGTTCTTCCTCTCACCTATCCCCTCCTCCCACCTCAAGCCGCACCTCCATTTTCTACCTACTAACCTCATCCCGTCTCCTTGACCTGTCCCCTCCCTACCTCCCCACCTATACTCTCCTCTCCACCTATCTTCTTTTCTCTCCATCTTCGGTCCCCCTCCCCTTCTCTCCCTATTTATTCCAGAACCTTCTCCCCATCCCCATCTCTGATGAAGGGTCTAGGCCCGAAACGTCAGCTTTTGTGCTCCTGAGATGCTGCTTGGCCTGCTGTGTTTATCTAGCTCCACACTTTGTTATCTTGGATTCTCCAACATCTGCAGTTCCCATTATCATTGACGTCTTTGCCTGTACTACGATTATCTGCGATGTAAAGTATCAACATCATTCTCTACACTGAGAACTTACTCTTTCCTGCACGTGACAGGGAAAAAAACGTTACAGGTAATGTTCTCAGAGATAATGGGAACTGCAGACGCTGGAGAATCCGAGGTAACAAAGTGTGGAGCTGGATGAACACAGCAGGCCAAGCAGCATCTTCGGGGCACAAAAGCTGCAGTTTCGGGCCTAGAACCTTCATCAGAAAAGGGGGAGGGGGAGAGCGTTCTGAAATAAATGGGGGGAGAGAGGGGGAGGCGGATGGAAGATGGATAGAGGAGAAGATAGGTGGAGAGGAGACAGACAAGTTAAAGAGGTGGGGATGGAGCCAGTTGAGGTGAGTGTAGGTGGGGAGGTAGGGAGGGGATTGGTCAGTCTGGGGAGGATGGACAGGTCAAGGGGGCGGGATGAGGTTAGTGGATAGGGAATGAAGGTGCGGCTTGAGGTGGGAGGATGGGATAGGTGAGAGGAAGAACAGGTTAGAGAAGCAGGGACGAGCTGGGCTGGTTTTGGGATGCAGTAGGGGGAGGGGAGATTTTGAAGCCTCGTTCTTCAAGGACTGCAACTTCTCCCCTACAGTGGTCGAGAATGCCCTCAACCGTGTCTCCCACATTTCCCACAACTCATCCCTCACACTCCGTCCCCGCAATAACCGCCAAAAGAGAATCCACCACGTCCTCACATACCACCCCACCAACCTCCGGATTCAACACATCATCCTCCGACACCTCTGCCATTTGCAATCCAACCCCATCACCAAAGACATTTCTCCATCCTCACCCTTATCTGCATTCCAGAGGGACCGCTCTCTCTGGGACTCCCTTGTTCGCTCCATACTCCCCTCCAACCCCACCACAGCTGTCACTTTTCCCTGCAACTGCAGGAAGTGCTACACTTGCCCCTTACCTCCTCCCTCACCCCCATCCCAGGTCCCAAGAAGACTTTCCACATCAAGCAGATGTTCACCTGCACATCTGCTAATGTGGTATACTGCATCCGCTGTACCCATTGTGGCCTCCTCTACATCGGGGAAACCAAGCGGAGGTTTGGGGACTGCTTTGCAGAACACCTACGCTCGGTTCACAATAAACAACTGCAACTCCCAGTCGCCAGCCATTTCAACTACTCCTCCCATGCCTTCGGTGACATGTCCATCCTGAGCCTCCTGCAGTGCCATAACGATGCCACCCGAAAGTTGCAGGAACAGCAACTCATATTCCGCTTGGGAACACTGCAAGCTTCAAAATCTCCCCTCCCCCCACTGCATCCCAAAATCAGCCCAGGTCATCCCCTCCTCCCTAACCTGTTCTTTCTCTCACCTATCCCCTCTCCTGTCCGTACTCCCAGACTGACCTATCCCTTCCTTTGCTCCACACCTACACTAACCTCTACTGGCTCCATCCCCACCCCTTTAACTTGCCTGTTTCCTCTCCACCTATCTTCTCCTCTATCCATTGTTGATCCGCCTCCCCCTCTCTCCCTATTTATTTCAGAACACTCTGCCCCTCCCCCTTTTCTGATGAAGGGTCTAGGCCTGAAACATCAGCTTTTGTGCTCCTAAGATGCTGCTTGGCCTGCTGTGTTCATCCAGCTCCACACTTTGTTATCGCAGGTTATGTTCCAACTTTTCAGTAAAGGTTTTAACAGCTTGCATTGCAATTTGCTATTCTACATATAGTTGATAGACTTCGAAGCAACATCATTTAGTTCTGTCTGTTTTAGTTTTGCAGGACTGTATTTGTTATTAGATTGATGCTTGATGCTCAGTCAATTTGATTCATCGTAATCATTCTCAGTCCTGGAGTCCACAGCTTGTTGTTTAGTCCTACTCTGGAACGTGATATCATAATACAGGTGTAGTCATTAATCTGGTGACGAGGGAGGCTGCATTGTTACCGATACCACCTCCAATCTAGAGTGCCTCCCCATCTGAAAACATGCTGTGAACAATTCCATGGCACTTTTTCTAAGGTGCCTTGGCCAACATTCATCTGTCAACTATCATAACCATAACCTAATTACGCTGTTCATTTACCTCATTTGAACCTGGATGTGCATCCAAAACAGTAATTCATCGACTGTAACACACTTTGGGACTTATTGAGGACATAAAACATTCTAGTCAGATGCATGTATTTCATACATAATTACGATTATTAGAAAGCTTGCTGACAATAACTTATATCAAGCTTTAAAATACATATTGAGCTACATCTACCTTAAGTTCCAGTATACTTCCTAAAGAGAACTTTCAAGGCACCCGACAGATTTCTAGGAAGTGATGCGGAAGTTGCTTCACATAGACAGGGATTTTGTAACCAAATTCAATGAGATTGCATAATATAAAGAATACTTGACTGGATTGCTGAAAAGCCACCAGTTTGTGCAATGTAAATTCATTGTGTGAAGCACTCAGAGGAACTAAACATAATTTCTTTTCTGGATACACAATTGGCTTGGTGGTAGGAAGCAGGCTGTAACAGTGGAAGGATGCTTGTCGGCCTAGAGGCCTGTGACTAGTGACGTGCCTCAGATGTCGGTGCCGGGCCCATTTCTGTTTGTTATCTACATCAATGATTTGGATGAGAATGCGCAAGGCACAATTAGTAAGTTTGCGCATGACACTAAAATAGGCAGTACCATGGACAGTGAGGAAGATTATCAGAAATTGCAGCAGGATCTTGATCAGCTGGGAAAGTGTGCTGAGAAACGGCAAATGAAGTTTAATATAGATAAGTGTGATGTTTTGCATTTTGGAAAATCAAATCAAGGTAGGAGTTTCATGGTGAATGGTGGGGCCTTACAGGGTGTAGTGAAACAGAACGACCTTGGAGCTCAGGTGCATGGTTCTCTGAAAGTGGAGTCACAGGTAGACAGGGCAGTGAAGAAGTCTTTTGGCACATTGGCCTTTATTAGTTAGGCATTGGGTATAGAAGATAACAAAGCATGAAGCTGGATGAGCACAGCAGGCCAAGCAGCATCTCAGGAGCACAAAAGCTGACGTTTCGGGCCTAGACCCTTCATCAGAGAGTCCAAAACATCAGCTTTTGTGCTCCTGAGATGCTGCTTGGCCTGCTGTGTTCTTCCAGCTTCACACTTTGTTATCTTGGATTCTCCAGCATCTGCAGTTCCCATTATCTCTCTCTCATTGACTACAGAAGTTGGGAAGCCACGTTGCAGTTGTACAGGACATTGGTGAAGCTACACAACCCCCTTCTGTCCTGCATCATTCTACAATTCTATCAGATTAGTCCGCTGGACTACGGCAACAAATTTTAAAGGGCTCTCGTGGTACAGTGGTAATGTCTCTAACTCTGGGGCAGCAGGCCCCAGTTCAATTTTCACTTGCTGTAGAGATGTGACAAAGCATCTCTGAACAAGTTGATTAGAAAATACCAATAATTCTATCAGGTTGCTCGTGCATCAATCACAATTGTTTTTTTAAAAGCCACTGACTTTGCAAGAAAAACTAACCGATCTCACGTTCATCTCCTTGTTTTGAGACTGGGCATGTTCGCAGCACTACACCATAACCAAACGTCAAAGTGAATTCTGTTTCACAGTCGTACATTTAGATAGGCCATGTTTCAAAATTATAGCAAGTATATTTCACTTGATAACAACAGTTTGTTTGGGAAAGCTGTTGTCAGTTTGTTGGAGGTATGAGCATTAAACTCAATCTCCAAAAAAGGCATCTCTAAGATTCATAGATTATCACAGGTGTCATGAATGTGTACACAATTCAAATAACTGAACCACCAGGCCTTTGTCAGTAGGTGCTATGATTGCTCAACTGTGTTCAGAGAAAAGCACATGGGATCCTTCATTTTACTAAGTAAAGGCATAAGATACAAAAGCAAGAGAGTTATGTTAAACACTCATAACCATAGAATTTTGCGCTCAACCGAGTAATTGTGCTGAATTCTGAGCATCAGACTTTAGGCAAGATGTTAAGGTCTTAAAGTGTATGTAGACAGGATATCAAGGCCGAGAGAACGCATTCAATGGAGAACCTGCCAAAGTCAGTATTGTTCTCTTTTGAGCAGAGACTAAAGACTATTAGTGAAATTTTAATTTCTGATCAGACAAGAAAGACAGAATTAAAACTTTGAACACCATAACTGTTCTGTAGAAGGGTCACCGGACCTGAAACATTAACTCTGATTTTTCTTCACAGATGCAGCCAAACCTGGTGAGCTTTCCCAACTACTTCTGTTTTTGTTCTTGATTTACAGCATTAACAGTTCTTTTGGTTTTTGATGTTACCTCTGACATTGATTGCATTTTTTTTTAATTACACCCATTCCTGGAACAGATTGTTCAAAGTAAGCAGGCTGTTCTCATCAGAACTTGTTTAAATCAGATACCGCTGGAATCATGCCCTACTTACAAGTAATGCAGAAACTGTTGAATTAGCAAGTCACCAATAAACTGACTTTGAAATTTTGAAATCAGCTGAGCTGTGATCCTTAATGTGCAGCCAGCCGTCACATACATCTTCCAAACTAAAGTGAACAGATATAAAGGAAACCAACCTTTTGCTGCATTTCATTTTACCCAACTTTGACATGGTGTCAGCTGCTTATACACAGTAATATTTTCCAATGCTTTTTGTTTGGCAAATGACCAAGACACATAGCCTCAACAAACTAATGTCATTGGAGTGGGACCAAGAGCTTTGCAAATTCTGGCATCAGAAGCCAGTACAAGCAAGGTAAAACCTTTCAAAAACATGGTTATATAGAGTTATATGTAATTTATACAGTTGAATTTAGAATCTAGTATTACGAAGAAATTGTAGAATAGATCAGGATTTTAACAAATCACAAATAAAACAGTCAATTTACAAAATACATCACAATGGGCAAGAGCAGAAAAACAGGAACAAAAGCAGAAAAATAACAATTTGTAATCCTATCGGAGTAATTGTAGTCTACTTCCAGCTTCCTGCTTTGCTGCTGGCATTACTGAAATTCTGTACTGCTCAGATCATAGGGGCATCTTGTAGAATAAGCATCACTTGGACGGAATAAAATCAGGTGTGCATCTTCATCCCCTTTTCTGTACTGTTCCTCCTATTTATTATAAGTTAAAACACGGACATTGATGATAGCTTTCATGTTTATGGATGTAGGAATGGATCAACTGATAATATCAACCAGTTTGGACAAAATAATCTCCTGGAATAGCTCATTTCTGAGGTGGCAGCCCTCATACTCAGTGAAATGTAATAATTATTTATTATGAATATTATAAATTAGAAAGGGAAGAAAAATGCTGGTGGTCAGTATAATAAAATTTTAATACTGGGTACTTAAGTAGAATTAACACCAATCAAATATTCGGGTCTTAATGCTGCTGCTTCTCATATATTCTTGAACAGGAGAATAATCCATTTCACAGACATAGCCATAATGTTGCTATTCAGGTGAGATGTGTGAGGAATTTATTCTCTTAAACATATTGAAGAGGAGGAGTAGCCCATATGGTGCCTCAAACCTGCTTTGCTATTCAAAACGATAATGGTTGATCTGGTCTTAGCCTCAGCTCCTTTCCTGCATGAGAATTTTGTGTTCTGTGAGAGAGCCGTTCATATCCCTCGTTATGGAATTCTGCAGCCTCTCTCAACTGAAATAATATTTTGTTTTCTACTCCTCTCACCAAAGAAGATAATCTCTTTGAGTGCAGCAGTGTTCCCTGCCTGCTTGCAAGGGTGGTCAATGAGTGCACTTTAAAGAGTCATTACACGTCTTACTGTCAGAGGATTAGCTAAAATTTTTCAAATAGTCTCCAATGGGTCCTCTTGTAGCGCCGTAGTAGTGTCCTTACCCCTGACCAAGAGACTCAGGTCCAAGTCCCACTTGCTCCAGAGTTACGTAATAATACCTCTGCACTAGGTTGATTAGAAAAATAGTTCAATTAGCCCCCAGGCCACAAACACTTGGGATCGGGTTGTTTCAAATGATATGTGTTCACAGCTTCCCAGAACCTGCTTCAACAGCATTTATAACAGAGGTAGAGGACACATGTATCTAAAACAAGCCAACTAGTACATGTAGGGTGCAAATGCATTTCTTCAAATATTTCCCTTTTCATAGGAAAATGTTGTATGCACTTTCATTTGCAGTTACCAGTATGAAAGATCCTCCATAAACATTGTCACAAAAGAAAATAAATCAACAGTTTTCTAACTCGGGTTAGTTCCACTTTTGTCAGTCTCTTATCATGCATTGCACACGTGATCTTTAAATCACACGAGTCTCCTAATGATATGAATGTGTTGTTGTTGTTGTTAGCAGTTCATCTGGTCTCTGCTTGTTCCTGGTATCAAGTTCCTTCTCCCAGGGAGTGCTATTCCGGTAATGATTGTAGTTTCTATAGTAACTGTTGTTACTGATCAATTTCTGTTACTGCTGAAGGGTGGACCTTTGGAACTGACGGTTCTGCTGTATTGTGTAGGTGGTAAGATCACATCTTCTCGATCAGCTGCCTGCAGTGGAGGCAAAGCTTCAGTAATTGTGCACGGACATCCACTGTTATAAAATATCTGGTTGTTCACACTCACTACATACAATTAAGTTAACAATTCTGAATGTAGATCTCACATTGCCACATGCATTAACTCTTGTGGAGAGCATTCAGAGTTTGCAATTTGACTGACTCTCCAATGTTCAACACTGGCAAAGGCTTGGCAGCTTTATCAAAGTGAAATGTGGCTTCCTGTTGTTTTAGTTTCATTTTGTCACTAATATCTGATAGAACTTCCGGCTTCAGTAGTTTTATTTTAATAATTGGAAGAGTAGTTTGAGTGTGGCGTGAAATTAGTCTTTGGACTGGACTACTTTCCATGCTTTTTGAAGGTGTATTTCTTTATTCAAAGATGGTTTTATACAGGTCTGGCTGGATTTTCCCAATTTCTTTATCATCCTTTTGGCAATTTGTATTGCCTCAGCCTCTCTATTGGTGTCTGGGAACTATGGAGATTGTGCTTATGTTAAATTTCTGAATCCTTTTCAAGCAGCTGATTTCTTCGCCAGTGGATGTGGACCAGTCTCATTCATCACAAGGTCTGCAATGTAGGAATGACTTTCAGATATTCTTCAATTTCACTGGTAGTGAACTCCCAGTAGTGAGAATAGTGACAAGATAATTAATTCCTGTGAGAGTGAAGAGGTCAGTTCCAAGCTTCATCCACAGTTTGCCTGAGAATGTCATGTGTCACAAACAGCTCTTTAATCTGCTTAGCTTGGTATTCGTTTCAAGCACTACATTGGCTGACATGGTCCTTAATTAAGTTGTCAATGATTGCACTGGAGCACCTCCCTTGCCTTCTTCAGACTAGACTCAATTCTTTGATAGCTTCCAAGGATGTGCTTCAGTGTTTCTTTTTTCATCCTTTTAAAGCCATTACCCTTATTTTCTTTGTACAAGATGCCATTTTTGCCTGTTACTTCACCTCTGTATGCACAAGATACTCTTACAGCAGGTGTGTCTTTGATGTGTTCAAGCCATTTTTTCAATCACTACTTTCTGCTGCATTTGGAAAGTTGCATCCTTTACTGTGGTCCATTTGATTCAATATTTCTGCAGAGTTGATGACATCCACAGCAATGAGCTGTTGCTTCTCATTCAATCCAGGAGATTTCAAACTCTCTCTTAGCATCTTCCACTTTCTTCAAAGGGAGTGCTGCTCTTGATAGCATGTCTGCAAAGACACCTGTTTCTCTTGCTCGTACTTATAGAATCCCTAACACTGTAGAAGCAAGCCATTCAGTTCAACAAGTCCACACCGGATCTCTGACGAGTATCACCCCCACACCCTATCTTTGCAACCTTGCATTTACCATGGCTAATCCAACTAATCTGCACATTTTTGGACTGTGGGAGGAAACCAGAGCACCCGGAGGAAACTCACACATATAGAGAGAATGTGCAAACTCCACACACAGTTGTCCGAGGCCGGAACCAACCCTGGTCCCTGGCACTGAGGCAGTAGTGTTAACCACTGAGCCACTGTGCTGTATTTCATATGTAAATGAAGTAACGTTCTTTGCAAATTGAGAAAAATGCTTTGAACTGGCTTGTAATCAGGCTACATTGTCACCTTGTCTCTCCTAAACAGATACTGATTAAAATGCTCACAGACAATGATAACTGTAAGGCACCCTTTCTCTACCAGAGTGCAACATCTTTCAGTTTGCATTAATACCCTGGATGCAAATGCAACTTGATATTCTTGTTGCAAGTCTTCCAAGTCCTGTCTCACTGGCATCACCGTGCAAGTGGACTTGACATTATAGCTTATAGCACCTCAGCACTACTGCCGTCATCACTATCTATTCCATTATAATGGAAGTTGCTTCTTGTTCTTGCCCTCATACCACTGCATGTATACTACCGAGCAATGAGTTAGAGTAAAAGGTTCTAATGACAAATTAGCCAATAGCCATGGCAAATGGTTCATGAATCCAACTAATTGTTGCACTGCTTTCACATCTGTTGGATTCAGCACCTCTGCTATAGCCTTGACAGGATCTATGTGAGATAGCAAGAGCTGCAGATGTTGGAGTCAGAGATAGACACCACAACCATAGATATATTTCCCTCCCACCTTGATCTGCCTTTCTTAGGGACCACAGTCTCCACGACTCCCTCGTCCACTCCACACTCCCCACTAACCCCACCACCCGGCACCTTTCCCTGCTACTGCAGGAAGTGCTACACCTGCCCGTACACCTCCCCCCTCTCCTCCATTTAAGGCACAAAACAAACCTTTCACATTAGGCAGGCGTTCACTTGCACATCCGTCAACTTGGTCTACTGCATCCTCTGCTTCCGACGTGGCCTCCTCTACATTGGTGAGACCAAGCGGAGGCTTGAAGATTGTTTAGTAGAGGATCTGTGCTCTGTTCGTGACAAACTACTACACCTTCTGGTCGCGAACCATTTTAACTCCTCCTCCCACTTCCACTCTCTGGGTGACATGTCTATCTTGGGCCTCCTCTAGTATCACAATGACACCACCTGCAAATTGGTAGAGCAGTACCTCATATTCCACCTCAGGAACCTAAGCACAATGGCCTAAACATGGATTTCACCAGTTTTCAAATTTCCGCTCAGCTGGCCTCATCCCATGTCCAACATACCTGCCTCCTTGACATGACACAACCTGTCCATCTTCTCTCCCACCTATCCGCCCCAATCACCTAACTGAACAATCTCCTCCACTTCCTACTTGCACTCGCCTATCACCATCCCACCTACCTTCCCCACCCCTCCTCTCTCTATTTATTTCTGAGCTCCTTTCTCCCTCCCTATTTCTGAAGAAGCGTCCCAATCTGAAACGTCAACTTTCCTGCTCCTCTGATAATGTCTGGCCTGCTGTGTTCTTCTACCTCCACACTGTGTTATCTCAGGATACATGTGAAGTCCTTCTATTTCAGTACATAACCTACCTTCAGGCATCTTCAACTGAATCTTTTTCTTGTTCAGTTTCAGGTAAGCTCTTGCATTAAGTTCTGATTATGATTTGTAATGGCTTCTTCCAATATGTCTTCACATCCATATACTAGCAGATCATTTACAATAGCTTCCACTTTGGAAGGGTCATTGCCCCAGACTATGTACAGTGATACTCTTCTGGTGTGTCGGAAATACCAACAGCATGTTTAACTTTCTGAATGGCATCCAGAATGCAGTTAGAAAACTGATGCTTTTATCCAATTTCACTTGGCAATAACAATTCCTTGCATCAGGGATAAGAAAAGCCTTTGCCTTTGCAAGTTGTAGCAATACTTTTTCAAATGACTGGCATTTCTCCAGTAGCCATCTTTCTTGGATCGTTTTCTTGCTGTATAGAATGTGCTTGCATGTAAAGTGATTAAGTTTCTTGCAGTAAGAGCCCTCCTTCCCCGACGTTGAGCATGCTTAATTTTCTCTTCTATGATGTGTTCAACAATATTTGTATTCTGTCATTTGGCATTGCTAATTTTACTGGCCTTTCTGCAAACATTTTTCCTCTTTCCCAGTCTGTCATTCTCATTCAATCTGTGATGTCTCTTGGCATTGGGCACAAGTGATCTTGTGTCCCATTAATCCGATCTAGCTAATGATTAACAACCTCAGTCTTCCAGCACATGCTGTCAGTCTTCCAGAGAGTAGGCTTCCTCTCTCTCAACAGAAGTGCTCACATTGCAGGATCTTTGATGCCTAAGACAATCCTATCTCTGGTGAGGTCATCTTTCAGTTGTCCAAATACATAGGATTCAGCTAGCTGTATCAGGGCAGTCACATTCTGGCCAATAACTTTCCTCTCACCTTGAACTCTGATGTTGAACAATATCCTTCATAAGTGATATGGGGGTTCAAAACATGTATTTGGAATGTACAAAATCTCTCTTACCTGGCTTTTCTGCTCCTCAAATGAGTCGTGGCTGTTTAACAACTGGTAGCACTCTTTTGACAGCCCAGACAGCAACGTTTTAACTCTTATGTGCTTAGGTTTCTTAATTAATTTGGTTGCTATTTTACACTTTTGCTGCTGTGTGTGGGGAGGAAGAATCCAATTCTACCTCATATCTCCTTTCATTTCTTCAGCAGTATGGAGTAGATGATGCACAGCCATTTTGACTTATCCAGTAATTGAAAGTCATCTTTTCTTTTAAACTTCTTTGCTGTTTGATTCCGTAGCTCCCTTAAAGCTATGAAAAACCACATATATTCAACTGTCTATTTTGGAGGAGATCTGTAGCTCGGGTTGTGGGTGTTGAAGTTGGTTGGCTCGCTGAGCTGGTTTGTTGTTCCGATGACGTTTCGTTATCACACTGGGTAACATCATCAGTGCAGCCACCAATGAAGCATCGGTGTGTCTTCACACCTGGTTTTGCAACTCTGGAGTCCGTTGAGCTGGATTGCCTCACTTCCAGTTTTTCTTCGTAGTGGAGTGTATATGGGGTCAAGTTCTATGTGTTTATTGAGGGCTTTCTTTGTGGAGTACCAGGCTTCTAGGAATTCCCGTGCCTGTCGTTGCTTAGCTTGTCCCACGATTTTGGTGTTGTCCCAGTCGAATTGGTGATTCTCCTTATCCATGTGGATTGAGATGAGTGAGTTTTCGTCGTGTCTCTTTGTAGCCAGTTCATGTTCGTGTACCCTTGTTGTTAGTTTCCTTCCTGTTTGTCCAATGTAGTGTTTCTCTCAGTCTCTGCAGGGGATCTTTTGGATGACATTGGTCCTGTCCATGGTAACGAGTGGGTCTTTAGTTCAGGTGAACAGTTGTCGTAGGGTTGATGTGGGCTTGTGTATCACTCGGATGCCCAGCGGTCACAGGAGTCTTGTGGTTAGTTCCGATGTGTTCCTGATGTAGGGTAGTGTGATGAGTGTGTCAGAGTGTGTAGTATCTTCCTGATATTTCTGTAGGCATCTTCTGACCCAGTTTTTGGGATATCCATCATTCTTGAAAACCTGCAAGAGGTATTCTTCTTCCTCTTGGCGTAGTTCTGAGTTGTTGCAGTGTGTTGTTGCCCATTCAAATAGTGTTCGCACTCAGCTTCATTTGTTTGTGTTGGAGGAGGTGTTGAACAAACAGCTCCCATTCCTGGACGTCATGGTAGATCGCAAGACAAATGGGGAACTCCAAAAGAAAGTACACAGGAAAGCCACACACATGGACCAGGTACTGAACTTCAACAGTAACTATCCCAACACAGACAAATGAAGCTGCGTGCGAACACTATTTAAATGGACAACAACACACTGCAGCAACACAAGAGGAAGAAAAATATCTCTTGCAGGTTTTCAAGTATAATGGATATCCAAAAAGCTGGGTTAAAAGTTGCCTGCACGAACAACATCAGGAAGATACTACACGCCCCGACACACTCTTCACACTGCCCTACATCGGGAACGCATCGGAACTAACCACAAGACTCCTATGACCACTGGGCATCACGGTGGCACACAAGCCCACGTCAACCCTACGATAACTGCTCACCTGAACTAAAGACCCACTCGTTACCATGGACAGGACCAATGTCATCCATAAGATCCCCTGCAGAGACTGAGAGAAACACTACATTGGACAAACAGGAAGGAAACTAACAACGAGGGTACACGAACATGAACTGGCTACAAAGAGAAATGACGAAAACTCACTCATCTCAATCCACATGGATAAGGAGAACCATCAATTTAACTGGGACAACAATAAAATCCTGGGACAAGCTAAGCAGAGACAGGCACGGGAATTCCTAGAAGCCTGGAACTCCACGAAGAAAGCCCTCAATAAACACATAGAACTCAACCCCATATACACCCCACTATGAAGGAAAAGCGGAAGTGAGGCAATCCAGTATTCAACCGTTGCACTCTAACATTATTTTGTGCATGGCATGTGTTTAATGGCTTCCCAGACAAAGGCATTTACAGCTGAGATACAGACCACATAGTAAGCATACTCAGCTAGTATACTAATGGTCCAACTGCCTTTCTCTCAAGCTTGGTCAGCTGCTAGACCCAGCGTACTGGCGGCAGACTGGAGGAACTGGCACTTTGAGATAATCCCAACCTGCCAGACATTAGCAGCACCAGTAGAATGCCACATGTCGTAGATCCCCTTATGAGATCCACTGGTAATTGCTGATTTTTTTATTTGAAAGTCTAAATAGTTGAAGAATGATTAGCTCAATCTCAAGGCCTCTCATTGCCTGAGAAGGCAGATCTCTGCTTCTTCAGTACTAGAAGGTGTTGCATGGCCCTTTAGATTCAAGAGCTACCTACTGTCCTTAATTGGACATCAAGCCAGTTCTCTGACCATTAATTAACTGGCCAGTTTAGGAAATTATTCAGAACAGCTTTCCAATATTCACTTGTTCCAGCCTGCTTTCCTACCTATCTTTGTAGAGCCAGCAATGTAATTCATTTAGATAGTAAATAGTTGAGACCCTAACACTGTTTTCTGTTCATTAGCCAACACTCTGTCCAGGCTAACACAATACCTCCAAAAGCATGGGCTCTTCTCCTGTCCAGTAGCCTTTTTTTTGAGGCATCTTTTCACATGCCTCACCTTTTGGATATCCAATTGCAATTGTCTATTAGTTCCCTTTATATCTACCTTAATGGTTACATCTTCAAATAACTTGAATAAATTTGTCAGATAAAATTTCCCTTTCATTAAATGACATTGGCTCTACTCAACTGCATGGTGATTTTCTAAATGCCCTGCTACTATTTCCTTAATAGTAGATTCCAGCATTTTCACATTAGGCCAACTGACCTATAGACTTCCAGATTTCTCTCCCTTCCTTTCTTGAGTAGAATATCACATTTGTGATACAACAGAGGGCAATCAATTCAGTCCTTGGGATCGAATTGAATGAAATATCAAAAACTGCATTCATATAGTGCTTTCTTTACAGAATCGCAGAGTTGTTACAATGCAGGAGGTGGTAATGTGGCCCATCAAGTCTGCATGAGCTCTCTGAATGAACAATTCGTATAATGCAATTCTCTCATCTTCCTTCTGAAGAAGAGTCACTGGACTTGAAGTGCTACCTCTGTTTTCCCTTCAAGATGCTGCCAGACCTGATGAGTACCTTCAGCAATTTCTGTTTTATGTTTTTTCCTCCCATAATCCTGTGCTTTCTTCATTTTCAGATAACACTCTAATTTCCTTTTGTATTTTTGTCTCCGGAGCTACTACACATTCCAGCAGTGTAGTGAGGTCTGAACCACTTATAGTACAAACATTTTCTTTTGAACAACTCTGTTGCTTCTTTTGTCAATTGTTTTAAATCTGCATCCTCTCAGTCTCGGACTCCTCTTGACTTTGAACACCTATGAGATCTCCTATTAGCCTCCACTTTTCCAAAGATGATAGCTCCTATTTCCTTAACCAAGCTTCATAACTGAAACTCCTTATTCCTGAAACCACATTTGTGATTTTTCTTTCTGCACCTTTAGGGCAGTGCCCAATTAAAATATTTCCAGGTGCTTCACAGAAATACTAACCAACCAAATTTGACAAACAATTCACATGCAGAGATGTTAAGGCAAGGATCAAAAGGTGTTTTAAAAAAGCATCTTAAAGAAAGGGAAAGAGGTACGGAGATTTAGGGACAAAATTCCAGGTCTCAAGGCCACACTGCTGAAGGTACTGTTGCCTATCAGGGAGCAATCAAAATCAAGGATATGCACTAGGCAAGGATTGGAGTGCACAGATAATCCAGATGCTATGGGTCTAAAGTTTCAGCACTAAGGATGAGGACACAGATACATTTGAAAACAGGAATGAGAACTTTAAAATCAAGGCCATGAGCCAAGTGGGCAACTATGGTAGTGAACAGGACTTGATACAAGTTAGGGTGTGGGCAGCAAAGTTCTGTATGACAAAAATTTGGCCGAGAGAGCACTGGAATAGTTAAGTGGCAACAAACATGGATAAGCTGTAATAGTAGGTAAGATAGTGATAACATGGTGAAAGTAGGTAGGCTTCATAACGCAGAAGACACAAAAGCTTGCAAATGGTCTTCTCATTGTTTGATAGTTATCAGGAAGGGGAGGAAGTCAATGGTTAGAAAGAGATTATAGGGAGGACCATTCACTCCATCCTATATTAAATTGGAGAAAATTTATCTTCATATGCTATTAATTGTCAGACAAATAGCATGACAAATCAGAGGCAATGGTGGTGTCAAGAGAAGTAGTGATTATGTCATGAATATACATGTGGAATTCAACATATTTTTGAATCATTTTGTCTAAAGCCTCATGTAAATGAAAAAAAATGGGTTATGAATAGAAACTCCTGAAGAATGTCAAAAGAGAAGCCGTTGCAAATGATTCTTTACTTACAACTAGATTTAAATGGAAGCAAGTGGGAATAATTCCACCGAGCTGAGCAAAGGCGAGCAACATTGAAGGAAGCTTGTTCTATCAATTGCATCAAATTCTGTAGAAAGGTCAGGAAACAGGCTGAGGGATAGATCACCATCATCCCGGGATGTCATTTGTATTTGATCAGTTCAGTAGTATGGTGGGAAGAAACTTTATTGGAGAGGTTCAAACATGACTACTTTTTAAAAATCCATGATCATCCATCTTTCCCACAAGACTGCAACTGAAAAACTGAATTTCACAATTAAAAGCCTGAGACTATTATTTAGAATTACTCAGCTATTTACTTTCCAGGTTTTTAAAAACTCAAAGAACTTTATGGGTGGAATATTCTGCTTTACAGCCAAAGTTAAACAATGGGTGGAGAAGTAAGCATCACTTCCAGAGACGCAGTTTGGCTTTTCTCACGCAATTTTCAGCTTATTACATATGCAAGCATGAAGAACATGGTAAATTTTGTGGCTGCTGGGCAGTAAGTTAACAACTTCTTCCCTTAAGGGGTCATTAATTCTGGTGCTGTATTGAAAAGGGTAGCCAGGCAGCATTCATTCTCTGGAAGCCAGGAGAATCACTCAGACTTCTGCAGTGAGGAGCTAAATATTCTGGTCCTTCTATCTTCTGTTCAATATGACTTCCAACCACGGCATGACTTCTTTATAATGCCCAGTACAATCACGTGTCCCTCCCTTGGTCAGCCTCCATGTCCTGCGCAACTTAGATCACAGCGGCTTGAAGGCATGGCATTGGTTAATGTAATCCAAAGAAGACAAAGTAGCAGCAACTCATTCCAAAGTCCAGCAAGGACAGTATTGCATCTGCTGTGTGCCTCTTAAATGCAGACATGAATCTGGAGGCATGTACTGATTTCTTGTGGAGAAATTATTTGGGAAGGGGAATTTAATCCTGGCTAACTGGCCTTTCCCGATGTTGGGGATCTGATTTTTGCCTTCTCAGATTCCAGGGTCTGTACACAGTTCAAGTTTGTATATTTGACAGTGCAAGCAAGCAATTTTGAATCCCTGCCCGAACTGTTGTGATTGCTACCAGAACTGACACTTACGTGGCATGGAAGAAAGATGCCATTAAAACCTGGAACAGGTTATATAGAGGTCTAATTTTCCATCCTGCAAGACAAATATTTTATATTTCTCATTTGATCATTACACTCAGTGCAACTAACAAAATACAGACTCACTTTACATTAATATATTGTGGTTTATGTTAACAAATGCATTTTTTTGATTATGGGCTTGTAGATGAGCATAGTTTAATGTGGTGCTGTTAGATGTGGGTAAATGCATATCTTAGTGATGCAACATACATATAAATAAAAGCAAATTATTGTAGATGTTGGAAATCTGAAATAAAAACAGAAGGTAGTGGAAAATTCAGCAGATCGAGCAGCTTCTGCGAAGAAAGAAACAGTTAATGAGTTCATAACCAAGTAGCAATTTAGCAATGTGATTTATTTCACTGGATAGTTCCTGAATATTGAGTGCAAACTTTCATTCTTAGGGACACAACATACTTATGTTTTATATGCTTAAGGTATCTGAGAGTCACTAGTTTGGCCAACATTTATTTTCCATTCTTAACTGCCCTGGAGAAAATGAGGTGTCTGATGAGACATCTTCTTGAACTGCTGCAGGCCTTAGGGCGCAGGGATACTCACAGTGTGCTGTTAGGGAATTTCAGTATTCTGACCAAGTGCCAATGATGAAACAGTGATATAGGTTCAAGTCAGGCTGACATGATTTGAAAGAGAATCTCTGGGAGCTGGTATTCCCAACTTACTCAGGTCTGAAGACCTTATAATGTCAGTTGACTATGGCAAGATTTCAGGGTCCTAAAGATTGGACAAGACAGTCCCAGAGTTTAATCAAATAGGATCATCCATCACAGGGCTTTGTATTCTAGGGTTACATGAAGCAGGTTGGCACATATACCAATCCTCCAGTAACACAACTACCCTTCTAGATTACAATTGTGAATAACACTGGCTGTCAATCATTAACAGTGCCTGGGTGTATTGTTGACTTGCGTGGCTGAGCTACTGGATGACTTGAGTTTGCTTTACAGTACAGGGTTGACTTGGCTTTGAATTGTCATCAGAGTCTATCATCTTGAAGTTATCGGAGAAAGAAATTTACAGTAAATGACGGTAATTTCAGCACTACGGAGAATTAAATGAGAAGGAGAATTGATTGGTACTCACAAGAAAAAAAGACAAAGTTGAAAGGAATGAGCCATGCTTCCATCATCCTGCAGGTGACGTTTGAGCTGTAACAACTTATTACAACTATCATAACTGAACTAGTATCAAAATTATCCACCCCAAAGATCAACACAGGAGGATTGAACAAAATACACAAATGATTAAAAAAAGCTGTAAATAAAATGTTTAACCAGGTTTTTAATCAAATAAGGAATAATTAGGGAGGACTGAGGCGTGTATGTTTGATTGCCACTACACGATGAGATCAAATTAGACTGCTACAGCCATTGAAATGGGATAAACCAATACTAACCTGAGATAAAAATAATATAAGATAACATGATGTAGAGCTGCATGAACACAGCAGGCCAAGCAGCATCAGAGGAGCAGGAAAGCTGATATTTTGGGACCCTTCTTCAGAAATGGGGGAGGGGGAAGGGGATTCTGAAATAAATAGGGAGAGAGGAGGAGGCAGGCAGAAAATGGATAAAGGAGAAGATAGGTGGAGAGGAGACAGACAGATCTAAGAGGCAGGGTTGGAGCCAGTAAAGGTGAATGTAGATGGGGAGTTGAGGAGGGGATAGGTCGGTCCAGGGAGGATGGACAGGTCAGGGAGGTGGGATGAGGTTAGTGGGTAGGAGATGGGAGGTGGGGCTTGAGGTGGGAGGAATGGTTAGGGAGGCGGGAACGAGCTGGGCTGGTTTTGGGATGTGGCTGGGGAGGGGAGATTTTGAAACTTGTAAAGTCCACATTGATACCTTTGGGCTGCAGGGTTCCCAAGCGAAATACGAGATGCCGATCCTGCAGCTTTCGGGTATCATCATTGTGGCAATGCAGAAGGCCCAGGATGGACACGTTGTCCAAGGAGTGGGAGAGGAAGTTGAAATGGTTCGTGACTGGGAGGTGAAGTTGTTTGATGTGAACTGAGTGTAGGTGTTCTGCAAAGCCAGTCCCCAAGCCTCCGCTTGGATTCCCCGATGTAGAGGAGGCCACAATGGGAACAGCGGATATGATATACCACATTAACAGATACGTAGGTGAACATCTGCTTGATGTGGAAGATCTTCATAGGGCCTGGGATGGGGTTGAGGGGGGAGGTGTAGGGGCAGGTGTAGCACTTGCTCCAGTTGCAGGGAGAAGTGCCGGGGGTGGTGGGGCTGGAGGGAAGTGTGGAGTGGACAAGGGAGTCACGGAGAGAGTGGTCCCTCTGGAAAGCAAATAAGGGTGGGGAGGGAAAAATGTCTTTGGTAGTGGGGTCAGATTGCAGATGGCGGAAGTGTTGGAGGATCATGCACTGGATTTGGAGGTTGGTGGGGTGGTACGTGAGGATGAGCGGGATTCTGTTTTGGTCATTATTGCGGGTAAGGGGGGTGAAGGATGAGTTGCGGCAAATGCAAGAGACATGGTCTAGAGCATTTTCGACCACATTGGAGGGGAAGTTGCAGTCCTTGAAAAATGAGGACATCTGGGATGTCTGGGAGTGGAATGCCTCATCCTGGGAGCAGATGCGGCGGAGGCAAAGGAATTGGGAATAGGGGAATGGCCTTTTTGCAGGAAGGTGGGTGAGAGGAGGTGTATTTTAGGTAGCTGTGGGAGTTGGTAGGCTTGAAATGGATATCGGTTTCCAGGTGGATGCCAGAGATGGAGACAGAGGTCCAGGAAGGAGAGAGAGGTATCAGAAATGATCCGGGTGAACTTAAGGTTGCGGTGGAAGGAGGTAGTGAGGTAGATGATCTCTTCGAACTCCTCGTGGGAGCACGAGTTGGCGCTGATACAGACATCGTTAGTGAAGTGGATGAAGACAGACAGGTCAAAGAGGCGGGAGTGGAGCTAGTAAAGGTGAGTGTAGGTGGGGAGTTAAGGGTTGGGAATGAGTCAGTCCAGGGAGGATGGACAGGACAAGGGGGCAGGATGAGGTTGGTAGGTAGGAGATGGGGGTGGGGCTTGAAGTGGGAGGAAGGACAGGTTAGGGAGGCGGGGACAAGCTGGGCTGTTTTTGGGATGCGGTCGGGCAAGGGGAGATTTTAAAGCTTGTCAAGTCCACATTGATACGATTGGGCTGTAGGGTTCCTGCAACCTTCGGGTGGCATTGTTGTGGCACTGCAGGAGGCCCAGGATGGGCATGTTGTCTAAGGAGTGGGAGGGGGAGTTGAAATGGTTCACGACTGAGAGGTGCAGTTGTTTGTTGCGAACTGAGCACAGGTGCTCCACAAAGCAGTCCCCTAGAAGCCTTTCCTGTTCAACTTTTACTCGTTAACTGTACCTACACATTTCTGTTGGTCTGAATAAACCTTATTTGAATAGCTTACAACATATTAAACCGTTCTTTAAAAAAGGTGACCAATGCTGAATATATCTCTCCAGATAGGGTCTCACCAATATGCTGCATAACTGAAGCATTACATCCCTACAGTTGTATTCAATTCTTATTGCAATAAATATTAATATTCTGCTAGTTTCCTAATTAATGGCTGTATCTGCATATTAGCTTTCTGCTTTTCAAGCACGAGGACACCCAGTTCCCTGTGGCCTCGAAGGTCTGCTTTAGATAATATGCTTCTTTTTATTCTCCCTGCCAAAACAGACAATTTCACATTCTCTCACATTGTACTCCAATTTTCCACATCCTTGCTCAGTCGCTTGAAATATCAATATTTTTGAAGCCTCTTTATGATCTTGTAATAACTTACTTTACTATCTATCTTTGTGTCATCAGCAAATTTAGCAACCTTATCTTGCATCCCTTCATCCAAATTATTTATATAAACTGTAAACAACTGAATTTTCAGCACTGGTTCCTGTAGCATGCCACACATTAAATCTTGCAAATTCATCTCAGTCTTCAATAGCTGAGACCCGATGTTTTAAGACAGGTAACAAGACTTCAGATGGTAAGGACATGCCATTTCTTAGCTGATGGGTAATTGGAGAATTAATAGCAGCTTCTGTAAGTTTGGCAAAATGAAATTCTAAATGCAAATATTACAATTGAATGCACAAGATGCTCTCCTCCTGGAAACATCTCTGGAAAGAAGCAAATTCTATATAAAGTCAGACAACAGTATCCAAATGTACATCATCTATGTACATGGTAATCTGTAACTGCAATTTTATCCACGGCTTTCGTGTGCATTGTGTAATATTTTCTTTTATATCAGTAGCATGTTTTCATTCTTTGCAGAAACTCATGATGTTGCTCTGAGTCCAATTCAACCAAACCCATCAGCTGCATGCACTATTTTAAGCATAGCCTGCAGCTGTCATCACTTTTAGAGAAAATGATAAGTCCCATCATGTCGCTCAAGTCAACTGACATCACAACATGTTTAGTAACCCAACCCACCCTCCTGACTTTGAGTTGCTTCATAAAACTATTTCACCATGCAAAAACAAATTCTCATCAGAGTACAAAATGATCTTAATCTATATTTTCCAGCATACTGCTGACATTAACAGGAAAATATCTTGTGAAATTTAGCTGTGCAACAACTGTCCAGGTTATTGATTATGGAGTAAGGCATATTGGACTGTGATTTCCTCCTACCTCGTCTCTCCTATTTTGGACTTCTCTTTGGTATTTTATAGTCCTGGAAGTGATAACAGACTGATGAACTGGTAGACAGATATGTCAATGCCACTCTACTAATCAGGAGATGGGAATCACAATGAGTTATACCTTAATATTCCCCCACGTTTAAAAGAGGTTGGGGGTGGTGGTTAATGGCAAGTCGCTTGACCCGATGATGCACATGAGTGTTTGGGGAATTGCAAATCCAAATCCTAACTCTCCGTGGACACTACATCAGTAAACGTGTCACGCCATTTGGTACATCTTTTTAAAGGAAAGACAGCATGATATTTCCCCTGCAAAATGTTAACAAACAAAATTTGACCTTCATATACATGATATTTCATGATCGATCATCCTAACAAGGGATGCCAAAATGCCAGATATTAATTTACCTTATCAGTTAAAGAATGCATTCACATCTACGAACCGAATTTTCAGTCACTATAACTCCTATTGTTATCAAATGTCACAAAACCCATCAAAAACCCGAGAATGGAATGCCATATGGAAGCATCACAATGTTTAAAGATTAAGACCTTTTAAGAAGTCTGATGTAACATTGAAAAATAAATAATACTTTTTGTATTCATCGTGCTGTGGGTGTCAGATCAAGTTTAGTATGCTTTGGAAAAATTTTGGACGTACTATTCATTTTGCACCATATCCAACAATATGTCTTTACTGTCAGACTAGCATTCCCTCTTGCAGCTACATACGATTCTCCCTCCCATGTCAGTTGTCTGAAATAAGACTGAAAATATGTTCCTATTCGTAGCCTAATTATGGCATTTTTATCAAGGGTGTTGCAACTTACAGTGGGCATGAGTGATGGTGCTCAAACATATTTAATGCAAAACACAGGATCAGAGAGATAGTTGACTTTTTAACTCCAAATGTTTGTATGAACACAGGTCCTCCCTTTCAAACGGTTATATTTTACGATTTTCATTATCTCACCTAATCAGGGATGAAACATCACAGGCTAATTTCACACAAAGGTATCCAATAGGTTGAATGCATTTTGAGAGGGAAAACTTACGGAAACTGTGCCACCAGCCAGCCAGTCAGAAAGGCCCAGAAAAACTATCCATAACCTGAGAGTTTTTATGAGTGGAATACACACCTCTAATAAGTAATTAACAAGCGGCACCCTTTTCAAAAAAAAACTTCAACGTTGCTCTTAAATAAAACTCAGTCAGAAGGATACTAATGTTGTAATAATTATGGCAAGAAGGTCGATACAGCAGCATTTTAAAACTTCAACATAAGTCCAAGTTTTTGCTGTTCTTCACATACAATATCCCAATCTGTGTTCCTTTCCAAGAAGAGCACAAACATTCTTATTTTTAATTAGAGGTGAATATAGTATAGTAAATGCATAAAAAGGCGAAACTCACCATCTTTGATTATAACCTTCATAATGCGAATAGATCCATTGCGGGCCTTTGCAAAGAAGTCCTTCAGTTCCCTGGTAGCTAGGAGAACCAGAAACATGTTGATTAAACAAAATCCCACAAACTACTCCTTCCAGCAAAACGTGACAACCAATTTAAGCTTTTCAGAGACTATTTTGCCACGTCAAGCTGTGTTGTGGAAACTGAAGTACACAGTAGAGCACTGATGTTCTGTAAGACTCCAGTATTAGATACAGAGTGTGTGCATGTGATCAGGAGAACCTGATACACCGTGGGTGAACATAATCCCCAAATTTAGCTGGGAATGGCAAGGCCAATGGAAGAGCTCAAGAGATCACACATAACATATATAATTTACATAGCCGTACAGCATGCAGCTCACTCAGTCTATGGTCTTTTATTCAACTAAATTAATATAAACACAGCAAACCTATTTCTTCAGCTGTACCAACTCTAACAACCCATGCCAAATGTAACAATTTGCATTTAAATAGCACCTTCTGTGGAGAAAAATATTTCCATGATGTTTCACAGAGGGATAATGAGATGAAAATTGACACCGAGACAAACGGATACAATGGGAAATGCAAAAAGCTTAATCAAGGAGGTGTCTTTACAGGTAAGTTTGTAAATAAAGGAAAAGGAAGCAATGAGTCAGTTTTAGGGAGGGATTTTCAAAACCTAAACCCAGATTACATGAGGAATGGCCCTTAATGATCAAAAGAAGTTTTGGAATACACAATAGGTCAGAGTTAAAGGCATGCAAAACTCTTAAAAGGGGTATGGGACTGAAAACAATAATAAAAGTTGAGAGATTGGGACACAAGTGATCTGAACATGGGGATGAATGTTTCAAATTAAGGGACTGTGAATCAATACAGGTCTGCAAGCATATCAAGGCTGAATAGGACATGGTGTAGGTTATGATATGGTCAGCAAAGTCTTGGATGAGTTGAAGTTATTGGATGTCGGAAGATTTGAAACTGACAGAGTGCATTGGATAATTTAAACTACGTTTTGAAACAGGAATGTGAACATGCAGAAGCAAAATACTATACATGCTGGAAAGCTGAAATAAAAATAAAAGATACTTGAAAACTACATTAGATAAATCTGTTTCTTTCCACAGATAAGTGGAACATAAGTCCAAGTCATCAGAGCACCTTCTGTCAGTTTTTAATAAAGGTATCAATCTGAAACACAACCTTGTTTCTCTACACAAATGTTGTTTGACCTGCTGAGTTTTTCCAGCATTTTCTGTTCTTATTTTGTCATCTCTAACACTAATTGACACTTTATTTGTCCTCTTTCCAAGATGTCTTGGAAGTTTTGACTGAATTTCCACTTACTGATATATGGATAGAAATATGTATTGATTACTTTTCTAGCCATGAACATAAGAAATTGGAGCAGAAGACTAAAACTCCTGTCATTCAATATAATTATGCTCAACTTTGGGTTTCAACTCCTCTTCCCACCTGGCCCCTATTTCCCTTGATTCTGTGAGAGAACAAAATCCATCCATTTACATATCGAGTCTCTCTGATCATGAACATTTACATGTTCCATGCTTAAAATGAAAACAAAAAACAGAAGCAACACATAGATGGTCAGAGATAATGGGAAATGCAGATGCTGGAGAATCCAAGATAACAAAGTGTGGGGCTGGATGAACACAGCAGGCCAAGCAGCATCTTAGGAACGCAAAAGATGATGTTTCGGGCCTAGACCCTTCATCAGAAAAGGGGGATGGGGAGAGGATTCAGAAATAAATAGGGAGAGAGGGGGAGGCAGACTGAAGATAGTTAGAGGAGAAGACAGGTGCAGAGGAGAGTATGGGTGGGGAGGTAGGGAGGGGATAGGTCAGTCTGGGGAGGACGGACAGGTCAAGGGGGCAGGATAAGTTTAGTAGTTAGGAAATGGAGGTGTGGCCTGAGGTGGGAGGATGAGATAGGTGAGAGGAAGAACAGGTTAGGCAGGCGGGGACGAGCAGGGCTGGTTTTGGGATGCAGTGAGGGGAGGGAAGATTTTGAAGCTGGTGAAATCCACATTGATACCATTGGGCTGCAGGGTTCCCAAGCGGAATATGAGTTGCTGTTCCTGCAACCTACGGGTGGCATCATTATGGCACTGCAGGAGGCCCAGAATGGGCATGTCATCTAAGGAACAGGAGGGGTGTTGAAATGGTTCGCGACTGTGAGGTGCAGTTGTTTATTGCGAACTGAGCGTGGGTGTTCTACAAAGCGGTCCCCAAACCTCCGCTTGGCACTCTCTCCGCGACTCTCTTGTTCGCTCCACACTCCCCTCCAACCCCACCACACCCGGCACTTTCCCCTGCAACCGCAGGAAGTGATACACCTGCCCCCACACTACCTCCCTCACCCCCCATCCCAGGGCCCAAGATGACCTTCCACATCAAGCAGATGTTCACAAGCACATCCGCCAATGTGGTATACTTCATCCGCTGCAATCCAGAAGCATCATTCAAACTCTGCCCATCATCCCCATGCACCCCTGGAATTGTTTGACACCAAGGGAAAAAAGAGGCATCATGCCATTATGATGCCTCCCAAGAAGTTCAGAAGGCTGCCTGGGAGACTAGGGAATGCAACAAAATGTGTATCTTTGAATGACAAATTGTCTGTTTAATGAGGTCCCTCATGGATACCACAAACTGTCCTAGAGATGATGGGAATAAGGAAGGCTGATGTGCATCAGCTTTTGTGTTCTTAAGATGCTGCTTGGCCTGCTGTGTTCATCCAGCCCCACACTTTGTTATCTTGGATTCTCCAGCATCTGCATTTCCCATTATGTCTGACCATCTATGTGTTGCTTCTGTTTTTTGTTTTCATTTTAAGCATGGAACTTGTAAATGTTCATGATCAGAGAGACTCGGTATGTAAATGGATGGATTTCGTTCTCTCACAGAATCAAGGGAAATAGGGGCCAGGTGGGAAGAGGAGTTGAAACCCAAAGTTGAGCATAATTATATTGAATGACAGGATTTTTAGTCTTCTGCTCCAATTTCTTATGTTCATGGCCAGAAAAGTAATCAATCTGTCACCCACAAACCAGTCCTAGAGATGATGGGAATAAGGAAGGAAACAGTGAAAATTAAAGGAACCAGGGAATAATGCTTAATAAAAAAAGTTCATTGGATAGTGGGTGCACACCAACAGAAATTGTTGCCTGTAGTAACAATTGAGCTGGTCATTGAGGGACTGAAATCTCTTCCTGTTCAGGGATCTGGCTAGATGATACAATGGAATTCCGAGAGCTACGTTTTTGTGTTCAGTAGTTCCTTGTATCTAAATGAACCCAGCAGGCCCTTGACCCCCTTGCCTTTGGCACTCTGATTGTCTATTCTGCCTTACAGTTTTCTTCCTCTATTCCTCAAGATACTTCTAGTGCCCCAACAAACAAACCCTTAATTTCCTCTCTGATGAAGGGTCTAGGCCCGAAACGTCAGCTTTTGTGCTCTTGAGATGCTGCTTGGCCTGCTGTGTTCATCCAGCCTCACACTTTGTTATCTTGGATTCTCCAGCATCTACAGTTCCCATTATCTCTGACCTTAATTTCCATTTCCTTCTATTCCAAACAACAAGCATGACTGCATATGACTGAGCCTTCTCATGACCTGATAAACCCAATCAGCCTTCATTCTTACTCAAAGTGTTTTCACATGATTTTGAAGGATCCTCCATGCTTTCCCAGTCCCTCAAGCAGCACCTCCACATCATTCACCCAAACCTCTAGTTGCCAGCTGACCACATCCTTTACAGTTTCATCTCTCCTTGCCTCCACCAGCTTCAGCGCAGTGTCATGCATGTTTCTTCCCTTCAGAACTAGTCACCTTTCAGAATCTCCATGATAGCCTGATCCATTTCGCAGTTACCCCTTCACTTTTCTACAAATGATTTCTATGCAATGCAGAAAAAAGCAAAATCTGTCATTTTGTGTTATCCCTTTTCACTGACCAAGGTTCTGAACAGTCCCATCAGGTGAACAGAGATTTATTTGCACCACTTTCAATTTTATGTACAATATTCGTAGTTGTCTGCTTAACATGAGAGGTCAGATCAAATGCACTGGATAAATGTTTTACAGAACAACTCTACTTAACCAACACTGAGCTTTGACTCACTTTTTAATCTTATTTCTTTTCTTTGTTCCCAACTCATACCTTTCTGCCCTTGGTCAGCTGCAGTGTTCAATGAAAATCAATATAAGGTCATGGAACACTACCTCGTGTTGCGAATTAGTCCCTCAGTCTTCTGGACTCAACACCGCATTCAGCAATTTCTTTACTTTGCTTTTGAACTACAGCTATTGAGATCCTTGCATTTACATGTCCAAAAGACACATCTATTGTTTTTTAACTTGTTCTATTACCTTTTTCTTTGTTCTTGAATCATGAAACCTTTTGTCATTTAATCTCATCTTTCCATCACTCCATCTAAGACCTCCCCCTTTGTTCTTCGACCCCCTTTCACATGTTCAAAGCCCGTCACATTTTGGTTAGCAAGAAAGTTTTATGCTCTATTTTGGAAGATGACAATATAAGTCCTTGAAGTATCATAGAGAGATAGTAAGAACTGCTGATGCTAGAAATAACAGAGATAACACAGTGTAGAGCTGGAGGAACACAGCAGGCCAGGCAGCATCAGAGGAGCAGGAAAATTGTTGTTTCGGGTCAGAAGAAGGGCCCCTACCCAAAATGTCAGCTTTTCTGCTCCTCTGATGCTGCCTGGCCTGCTGTGTTCCTCCAGCTCCAGACTGTGTTATCTCTGAATCCAGCAGCAGCAGTTCTTATTAACCCCAAATGTAATGTGCATGCACTGCTGCATTCACAGGAGACAGTTGCCACCAATTTTCAGAGCACAGCTCCTTCATCAGTTAAAGTGACACTTCACTTAATGAAGGAGCAGCACTCCCAAAGCTTGATTTCAAATAAACCTGCTGGACTATGACCCAATGTTGTGTGACATCTGACCTTATCCAGCCAGCTGAAAACCGGCCCCTCTACATCACAGGGAATATCGGTTTACGTTTAAGATGGAAAGGAAATGCGAGAGACGGTTCTTTTTCCACTGAGGACGCTAAGTGCCTGGAATGCACTGTCAGGATAGCAACATGTAAGCGGCATCTTGACAAATACATCAATAGGCAGAGAATACAGGGATATGGACTGTGCAGAGGTGAGAGGTTTTTGGTTTAGAAAAACATCATATGTCAGCAAAGACTTGGTGGGCAGAAGGACTGCTCCTGTGATGTGCTGTTCTTTGCTTTTCTTTGTTCAAACTTGGGTTATTATTGCTAGAGTATCGGAGGCTGACGGGCCATCTGATTGCAGTGCACAAAATTATCAAAGGCATGGGGGATAGGGTAGATAGTCAGACTCTTTTCCATTGGGTGGAAATGTCAAATATAAGGGACATAGGATTAAGGTCATGGGAAAAGTTTAAAAGAGATGTGCGAGGAAAGTTTCTGCTTTACTCAGAGTGCCGAGAGAGGTGGAAGCAAATACATTAGCCAAGTTTATGAGGCATTTGACATGAACAGGCAGGGATTAGAAGGATACAGACCATATGCAAGCAGATGAGATTAAATTAGAATGGCACCATTGTTGGCACAGACATGGGCCAAACGGCCTGTACTTGTGCTGTACTATACTGATTTATATGTTCTCTGACCTGTTGGGATAGGAAAACTTTTACCTTTTATACAAAACATCATATATACAAAATATTTTGTTTTTTTGTTGTGCAAGTGTGTATAGTTTTTTGGAAAAAGGGGATAAAATTGTAAATCCAGATTACAGTTTAGACGTTAACCGGTGTCAGTCACTTGATTTCAAGAACGAGTTTTGTTTCATAATGAATAGGTTACGGTTTATTAAAGAAGGCTGGTCAAAGTGCATTTTATTCTGGATAATGATATAAAAGGTGATCAAAGCCATTTTGGTGAATAAATACTAATGATGTGACTGCTGGATTAGTGGGTCTTCACTACCAGCATATTGCTCGTCACCATCATAACAAATCTAAATAAGGGAAATATACAACTCCAAGGTCACAGAATGTAGTTTACACTATGCAAGGCAAAAAATGAGGCCAGGATTAAAGTGCTTGAATTTTGGAATCATTGCATGGAGAAAAGCAACATTAAAATAACTCCAAGCCTACACAAATTGAATGACCATTGGGTCAAACTTAAAGACAGCCTTAAATGTGACACCAAGCAATATACAATGTACAGATGTACAGAAGTGCTTTCTGCCCGTGGATAATAAAGAGCTGGATTCACTATGCTTTCTCTAATTTTCCTGCCGTGTCATGAGACTGGCAAATCATAAAAGGGCATGAGAACTTCCTTGATATAGCCACCAACGGCATGTTCAAGATCAAGTTCCAACGAAAGCAGATTTTTAGGGTCCAAATGTAAGCAAATAATCCTCAGCTGTAAGATGGAGCTACTAAGGCTTTGATGCTGTTCACTACGATGTACCTCTGTGAAAAAGAATTTTTATTGATCACAGAAATTGAACCCCTTTCTCCAAACTTCATGCTTCATCTTCACAGTAATAGTAAATAACAAGTAGATATTATATCAGCAATAAATATTGGGCTATATTAACGATAAAGTTATTCCTTGGGTAAACATCCGGTCATAGCTTGATTTATTTTAGGATATTATAAACTGGTTATGCTACAGCATTCATTCATTAACTGGGTGTGCTTATATTGTTTGTATTTGAACCATGGGACAAATCTAGACTAATGTGAATTAAACAATAAAAGGGCACACATTACTGACCCAAAATTCTGGAACTGTAAGGACTTTGGACAATAGAATAGAAATTAGTTCACCGTTATCCAAGCTTGCCAGGGAATAGAAGGCACTTGTCAACCTCCTTCTCTGTGAGCATTTTTTGGATGCCTCCGAAGGCTCTTAATTAATCTGATTTAGTCAACAGTGGGACTAAGATCTGCAGAACAACACATTCATACAATAGGCATCTGATTAGCTCATTTATTTCTAATACTGTCACAACCTCTGCATCCACAAACTCTTCAAGGCATTAATGTATCATTTCTTAATATGGAATATAGCAGATTATGATTATTCGTAACCCAGGAGAGTGACATTTGGAGCACTTGTGAACTGCAGACGCCTTATTATCTCCATAAGGCCATATGTTGTAGGAGCAGAACTAGGCCATTTGGCCCATCGAGTCCATTGTGTAATTTGATTTCTTAATTCCATTCTCCTGTCTTCTCCCTGTAACCCTTGATCCCTTACCAATTAAGAACCCATCTAACTCTGTCTCAAATACAATCAATGACTTGGCCTCCACAGCCCTCTGCAGCAATGAGTTCCACAGAATAACCACTCTCTGGCTGACGAAAATCCTCTTCATCTCAGTTTCAAAAGGTCATCCCTTCATTCTGAGACTGTGCCCTCAGATCCTAGTCTCTTCTACCAGTGGAAACATCTATCCCACATCCACTCTATCTAGGCCTCGCAGTATTCTGTAAGTTTCAGTCAGATTTCCACCTCTTCCTTCTAAACTCCACTGAGTGCAGACCTAGAATCCTCAACCACTTCTCATATGGCAAGCCCTTCATCCTGGGATCATTCTTATAAACTTCTTCTGAAGACCTCCAATGCCAGCACATTCTGCCTTAGATTTGGGGCCCAAAGCTGCTCACAATATTACTTTAGTCCTCTTGAAATGAATGCCAACATTGTATTTGTCTTCCCTACTGTCGACAGAACCTGAATGTTAACCTGAACAGAATCCTGAACAAGAACTGTCAAGTCTCTTTGTGCTTCTGATTTCCGAAACCTTTCCCTCCTCAGAAAAATAGTCTACGCCTCTTTTCTTCCTCCCAAAATGCATAACCTCACACTTCACCACAGTGAATTTGGTCTGCCCACTTTCCTAGCCCATTCAAGTGCTCTTACAGTCTCCCTGCTTCCTCAACATTTCCTGTCCCTCCACCTATCGTTCTGTCATCTGCAACAATGTCTTCAGTTTCTTCAGCCACATCATTTTTAATGGAATTTCCAACATCAAAATTCTTAGTTTGAAAATTTCACCAGTCTGGAATTCAGAGAAGCTGCTGCATTGGCAGCTTTAAATGCATAATACAACTCTCCTCCCACAATTGTGGAGTGGCAGCTATTGCAAATGAACTTCCACAAAGCAAATATCCAGTATCAATCCCTACTTGTAATATTGTTTTCGTTCAAATGTTTCATTACCATGCTAGGTGACATCACGAGTGCAGCCTCCGATGAAGCGATGTTATTCTACTCCGCTTGGGATTTGTACTTCTAGTCTGTTATGGTGAATAGTGTCATTTCCGGTTTTGATCTGCATGGGTTTGTATATGGGGTCCAATTCTATATGCTTGTTGATTGCATCACAGGTGGAGAACCATGCCTCTAGGAATTCCTATGTGTCTATGTTTGGCTTGGTCTACTATGGTTACCTTGTCCCAGTTAAGCTGATAGCCTTCATTGTCAGGAACAATATAACCATTGTAGCCCAAGTCAAACATAGACATGCACAGGAATTTCTGGAGGCATTGTTCTCCACCCATAATGCAATCAACAAACATACAGAATTGGACTCAAATACAATCCCTTACAGATCAAAACTGGAAATGACACTACTCACTGTAACCGACCAGACAGTATAAATTCCAAGCGGAGTAGAATAACAGCGCTTCATCGGACACTCCATTCATGATGTCACCTAGCATGGTAATGAAACATCTGAAACAGAACAAGCCAGCTCGGCCAACAAGTCAATAACCTCACCCACAACCCGAGCTACAGGTCTTTTGCCAAAACTTTTGTGGACCATATGCTTACCTTACAAAGCTTTGAAAATTATACCATACATTCCAAGAGCTTATTTATAGCACAAACAGGCAAAGTTTTTTTTCTGTCAACTGTTACATGTAGAGTGGGCTTGTTTTCACTGCAGGTTGCAAGAGGCTTGACAATAATCGCTTCACTTCATGCAGTGTTATTTACCCCATCATGTCACAGTTTTGAATTGGAGACCAACCTTCTGTGATATAAACTTCAAAACTTTAATAACTGCTCATAGATTGAAAAAAAATCAACAAAAGATAAACTTACATATGGAAAGCAGCAGCAATAACTGTTTAGAGTAAACTATTAAATGACAAGGACAAACCTATATGGGAATTGAGAGTAATCAGCCCTATCTGGCGAAAAGAGGGAAATGAGATTATATAAACAAAATAATGTTTTTTGACGCCTGCTTGATATACTGGATGCTTTATTGCCAAGAAGGACAAGAATTGCCCTGCAAAAGAATTTAAAGAATTAATCACAGGAAAGGTATGTCTTCAAGCTGAAAGTTAAGGCCCAATGTGCAAGGAACAAATAAGCTACTTCTGATAAGAAGGCAAACTGCAGTCTTGCAGTTATTTGGATGAAAGGGCATTTTAAAAAAAATCATCATACATAACCTGGAGGATGAAAATCTGTATAAGGAATCGAACACTAGAACTCCACCTTTAGCAGAACTTCAAAGTACAACACTGTACAAGGATCAAGCCCCTGGACACTTCCAGAGACAGATACTTCTGGTTGAAATCCTGACCAGGTTCCACAATTAATTGGGTAAGAGCTAAGGTGAGTTGTGAGACTTAACTTGCTTACTTTTAGGGGTCTTATTTTGGTTGTTACATGCAATAAAGTTCAAATCATTGTTTCAGTACTTGATTGTGAAGTTTCTTAATAAGTAGCCAAATTAAAGGTAACTTGTGGTGATTTACCCATGATATTTTCTTTTTGGATCATCTGTATACCTTACCCAAAGTTATATACCCAGCAAATGGTGTACATATATTTAAGAGAGTTGACAAAAGTATCAGGGCAGTTGAGAGTGTTGTTATATAAATACAAGTTTGTAATTGATGGGCTAAGACATGGCCAAAACAAATTAAATTCTGGCTTTCAATACGGAATTGGATAAATAATTAAAAAGATAAAGCTGGGAAAGGTAGGGGACTCATAGGATACATTTTATAATGGGTGTAAGCAAGCACAATGGACCGAATCAACTCTTCAGTGCGGAATTATTTCACTATTCGACATGACACTGCAACTTGAACTGAAACAAAGGTCCACAACTGGATAATTTTTGTTATTTCTTTTAAGGTTAATTTTCTTTCCCTTTGTGAATCCTCTTTGAAAGTTGTTGCGAACCCTGATGAAAACTGAGTGAGTGCAAGAGCAGCTGTAATAACTTTGACAGGGCTCTGCAGCAACCATTGCTGCCTCACAGCTTATCATCCCATCATTTCAGATTGTTTCAGGTCTAAAATACCCACTTTCAAAAGCCCTGTGTTATAGGATCTCATGGATTCTTTATCACAGGGAGCATTTCAATTTCTCTTCTATAAGCATCAAAGTTTTGTGAGAAATATGTGGCCTGCTATGACCAAAAGAAGAATATATTCAAGTGTACACACGGACAATATGATTATATTGAACAATAAGTCATACAGTCATATAGCATGGAAACGAACCCTTTGGTTCAACTCGTCCATGCCAATCAAGTTTCCCAAAACAAAACTAGTCCCACTTGCCTGTGCTTGGCTCATATACGTCTAAACCTTTCCTATTCATGCACCTATGCAAATGTCTTTTAAATGTTGTAACTATAGCTGCATCTGCCACTTCCTATGGCAGTTCATTATACCTACAAACCACCCTCTGTGTGAAACGTTGCCCCTCAGGTTCCTTTTAGATCTTTCTCCCCTCTCCTTAAAAATATGCGCCCTAGTTTTGAACTCCCTCACCTCTAGGGAAAAGACTTTTGCTATTCACCTTAGCTATTCCCCTAAAGGTTTTATAAACCTCTGTATGGTCACCACTCAACTTTCTATGGTCCAGTGATAAAGGTTCCAGCCAATCCAGTCTCTCCTTATAACTCAAGCCCTCCAGCCCTGGCAACATCCACGTAAGTCTTTTCTCCAATTTAATAATATCCTTTCTATAGTAGGGCAACCAGAACTGTATATAGTACTCAAAAAATGGCCTCAATGTCCTGTACGACCTCAACATGACGTCCCAACTCCTATATTCAATGGTCTGAGGAATGAAGGTCAGTGGTTAACGGTCAGGGTTAGGGCTTCTTAACCATTCTGTCAGATAGGGTCTATTTGCAAAACCACAACATTCTACTTTAGGGCGTGAAGAGCCCAAAAGGCTTTCTGATCACCTCATAGTGTGTCATGATACATTAAAGATGACATAGTCTTCCCTTAAATGAATGAATCTACAAAGGACTGGATCATGTTTGAAGAAAACAGATATATTACCACCTGAAAAACAGATATTCTAAAGCAGCTGCATTAATACTGCAGGGTACCAAACTGCTCAATAATAATCTCTCTAAGCCACACAGCCAAGTAGTAACATCAATTGCCAACACAAGTTGCTCCTTTTAAATTGCTGCATATGTTACCATCATACACTCATAAAGATATAGAGCGCAGAAGCAGACTCTTTGGTCCAACTTGTCTGCGCTGACCAAATATCCTATATAAATCTAGCCCCATTTGCCAGCATTTGGCCCATAACCCTCTAAACTCTTGCTATTCATAGAGCCATCCAAATGCCTTTTAAATGTTGTAATTGTACCAGCCTCCACCACTTCCTCTGGTAGCTATTTCCAGACACATATCATCCACTGTGTGACAAGGTTGCCCCAAAAGTCCTTTTATATCTTCTCCCTTTTACCTTAAACATATGCCCTCTAGTTTTGGACTCCACCATCCCAGAGAAAAGGCCTTGCTTATTTACCATATCCATGCCCCTCATGATTTTATAAACCTCTATAAGGTCACCCCTCAGCCTCCGATGCTCCAGGAAAAATAGCCCCAGCCTATTCAACCTCTCCCTATAGCTCAAACCCTCCAACTCTGGCAATATCCTTGCAAATCTTTTCCAAACCCTTTCTATATTCACAACGTCCTTCCTATAGCAGGGAGACCAGAATTACATGCAATACATCAAAAGTGCCTAAACCAATGTCCTGTATAGCCGCAACATGATCTCCTAACTCCTGTACTCAATGCACTGACCAATAAAGGCAAGCATACCAAATGCCTTCCTCATGATGCTATCCACCAGAGACTCCACTTTCAAGGAACTATGAACCTGTACTCCAAGGTCGCTTTGTTGAACAGTACTCCTCAGGGCCTCACCATTAAGTGTATAAATCCTGCCCTGATTTGCCTTTCCAAAAATGCAACACCTCAAATTTATCTAAATTAAACTCCATCTGCCATTCCTTGGCCCACTGGCCCATCTGATCAAGATCCTGTTGTACTCTGAGGTAGCCTTTTTCGCTGTCCACTACACCTTCAATTTTGGTGTCATCTGCAATTTTACTAATCATATCTCCTATGTTGTGTAGGTGACTAAGCTGAACTGCTGTTTACAAACTCAAGATAATACCATAGGTCAAATTGTAGAATTAGAATTACAATTAGATTTTATTGTCACATATACTCAAGTATAGGAATACATGAGTACAATGAAAAGTGTACAAGTCTGAGCAATGTGGGCTACGGTAAAACTTGTAGAAGAATCAGGTGAGAAGTTTGGTAAGGCCTATCTTAACATAGAGACCTTTCTTCTGCACCATTTAGGCATTTGCTGAGTGGCAAGGCAAGTTTCTCACTAGGCATCGGTGAGTTTCCAATTAAGGGGGATTATCTCTTGTTAAATATCTTACTAACATCTCAAGTCATCTCATTAATATTCAGCTTCCTATCTTATCAAACATGCCAAACAAGCTGGATATTGAGAATTCTCCATGTGGAAGTCAGAGTGAATACCTGGCAACTTCAACTCACCGCTCGCTCTGAAGGACTTCCATGTTAGGCATCGCATACCAACATCTCACAGCATACTCCATGTCCACTGGCCACATACACCCTATGTCCACAGACATTGGTTTCTGACATATGTAAGCTACAAAAACCCTCACGACACATCTCCAGTCCACTTACGTGACAGCTCTGCACTGCAGTGATGTAATAGCTGTGAGGCTGCAGTAAGGGCACTTTGCACAAAGGGTTATCCACTCAGCTCATGGATTGGTCAGGTTTCACCTCCAAGCTCTTTGGGTACTGTCATGGTGTGCACTCAATCTGAGCCCACTGTGATGCTCACAGCATCCCTTACTGCCTTGCAATTTGCTCCATCAGCTAGAGATACCAGGCTCACATTATTTGTCTTGCCTTGCCATATACAGGCAGGAAACTTATCATAGTTGTTGGAAAACCTCATGCAAGTCAAAGACGATAGCTATGATCAGTGGGTCCTTGCACAGTTAGTCCAGGGTAGCATCCGATACCTGTCCAGGGATCGGAGATGGTGTTCAGTTGGTCAGTCAGGATGCTCTCTGAATGAAGGATTAGGAGCCAAATGTTGGGAAGCTCACCACCTGTTTTGCATCTTTGTGCCCTATTGTAGTCTGTTCTACTCTCAGAAAGTGTCAGAGGCATCCATTACAGAATATGAAAATGGTGGCACAAGTGTTACTTTTGGCACAGGTGTAGAAATATTCCACATGAGTGAGTAGGCAGTTCAGAGGGCATCCAGGTGTTTGAGTGGGTGAAGGCAATTGGGAAATATGTTGCAGGCAATATTAAGAGTGATACAGCACAATCCTTGGTGGGAGGTGGGTACAGTAGCAGTTAATATGAGGTAACAGAGACACTTATGCTGATGGAATGAATAAAGTTCACTGTACTTCTTCCTACAGTGTTGGCATTTCTCCAGACATCTGATACTGCAATCTTTATCACGGTTGAATGATCTGATGCTATGGCCTCCATAGCTGGTCTTAGGGAATACGATGCCCTACGCTAGCAACACCAGGTCAACCAGCATTCTTCCTGCACAGCAGGGTACCAATTTACTCACTTGCCATGTCTGGATCAAATGACAGGAATTGTACCAGGCAGCTCTAGACTGACAGATACATAACATGTTTTTAAAGTTGGCATAGGTGCAAGGTGTACCAGTTCACTGGCAGATTATTCTGGGTCTACTGTTCCGGGAACAGTGCATAGTAAGACAGGACTAGAACTGGACGAGAAGGAAAGCAGTGGAGTGCGCAGGAAGTTAATGAGGTAAATTTTGTAAGATATGACAAGAAATCTCACTAGGTCTTGCAGTGAGAATCTCTCCAAAAAATAACTTTATATAACTTGCGCTTACCCAAAAATCAGCCCCATGTCTCTAACATCTTACAAAATTTTCAAACTTTGTACAGTCAAACTACAGTTTTACTTGTAACATCAATCCATATTCTGTGGAATTGCGCATTAATCTAGTGTAGAGTTCATGTAAAGGAAGGTTCCATTTTTGAGGGAGGGGTTGGCGGTACAATTGGAGCAGGGTACTTAATCATAATTAATTTCACATTTAAACACAAGAAATCCTGTCCCTGTGCAGTCCTATTAAATGTTTGCCATTAATGTGAATATGTAATTATTGTGTGAAGGTTTAATTACACTGTAACAAGTTTACGGGCGGTCCCACTATAAATAAGGATTTAAAATTGAAGAAGTTGACATAAAATGTAACTGTTTAGGACCCAAGTTTGAACCGTTAACATATAAAAATTTCTAACTTTGCTGTCTTATCTCAGCCTCACCTCTAGCTTTTCTTTTAGAGTAAGTTTCCTGTTTTATCTGTTTTTGAACTAGTTTCAGCTATTGGAAACTATTTTTTAACTATTACAACTACTAATTTTTGATTTATATTTAAGAAATCATTTCAAGAAAATCACGAAATTTTCTATGACAACATTCAAAATTCGATCTACTGTACACACATTAAAGGAACAGAAGTAACGATTTATGCAATCACAAAATAATATAAATTCAGCATGTTTAAAATATAGCTGCATAGTTTTCTTCATTCACTTCCTCTGCCCTCCCACATTGAGCCTCTGACTAATGAGAGCCAGAATATGTCTTGAACATGTGGCAATGCTCCTCTTGTAACTGGACACTGGGAGGGGTCACTTTCTTTTGCTTCTTTTGAATACTTTGACCTTTCCCTCCCTCTAACTATACAGTCAAGATGAAAAAAATACACTTAATATTTGTGTGCATTTATCAACAAAATGAACGGCTCAGTTCTGGAGGAAACGCTCATGGACCCTACAGCACCTGCTCTATAACTGCGAATACTGTGTACTTGATAACACAATGAGAACTTGCAATCTGCAACTTAAACGCTATCTCTTCAAGTTTCAAAAGTGAGCTGTGTCTATTTAAATTGTATTTTACCAGAACAGTGGAAAAATAAATGCCTCAATAGAACAGTATATTGATTGTGCCAAGCAACTGAGCCAACAGCACAAAATTTTTTTTGAACATATGAGTATACTCCTTTACAGCTGCACTCAATTGGAAAAATGAGAACCGTAACAAATATGCAGTCCCGTAAAAAACATAAAGATATACACAGAATTGGGTTATTGTTCTGTAATGTACTCATTATGTTACATTGTACCTTCAGGGAAAAACATTGTGGTAGCTGTAGAGTGTTGTAATCTTATCAATAACATTTCATCACAGCAGCATAGGATACGCTTTCTGATTAATGCATTCATTGCACATTACAGGACAAACTACAGCAACTATGGTACTTCCACATATTACAATAATGGCTACATGGTATGCCATTAGATTTGAAGCGTTTTGAGTGTTCCAAGGATATAACAAGTGTTTTGCAAAATGTTAATTCCTCGGGTAAAGAGAAAACTGTGGCTTATGAAATTCTTACAGCTGCAGAAGGAGGAAAGGTGCGTTAACTCCTTATAGTTAGAATTCTTAAAACTTATCTGTTCATTTGAAGGATGGGCTTTACTGCAAAGCAAACATTTATTGCCTTAGTGTTGCTGGGAAGGCAGTGAGCTGAGACTGAAGGTCTCCAGGATGTAGGTGAAAGATTTAGCAGAGGGTGGAAAATACTTCAGAAAGGGAGGGGCAGCGGACAGAAATTCTGGACCTCATAGAAACCAATGGGTTTAAAAAAAAACAAATAAAAACAAAATACTGTGGATGCTACCATTCTGAAGCAGACATACAAAATTCTTGAGAAATTCAGCAGGTCTGACAGCATCTATGGAGAGAGAAACAGAGTTAATGTTTCCAGTCTGGTACGACTACTTTATTTCAGACTTGAACGTGGGCCTTTGGTACCGGTACTTAGGAACAATACCAGCATGCTACACTTCTATGTACAACCTTCCCATGTAAATAGATTGAACTAGTACCCTTCGAGTCAACAATATAGTCAGACATTTCAAACTTTTGGAATGGAGAGAAGGGTTTCAGCAATAAAGGCAATAATAACACATATATTTATTGGCCTGTTGAATAGACTACTCGGCTGTGTTCCTTTTTAGTATATTCTTCGTATATCAATTGGCAATACACAGGCCTATGTGCAGTTTGCTGCCTTTCTACATTCAGTGCATTTTCAAGCTACATCTTCCTGAGATTATCCTGACTATTGCCAAACATAAAACGGGGCAGCATGGTGTTTCAGTGGTTAGCACTGCTGACTCACAGCACCAAGGGTTCGATACCAGCCTTGGGTGATCATCTGCGTGGAGTTGCAGGTTCTCCCCATGTTAGCATGGGTTTCCGCTACGTGCTCTGGTTTCCTCCTGCAGTCCAAAGATGTGCAGGTTGGATGGTCATGGTAAATGCAGGATTATGGTGATGAGGTAAGGGGCTCGGTCTGGGTGGGATGCTCTTCGGATGGTTGGTGCAGACTCAATGGGATTCTGCACTGTAGGGATTCTATGATGCGGAGTACCAGTCACCAGCAGAAACCAACTTAAAATGATAAAACAAAGTTAATTTAATCCATCTTAAAACACCCTGAAATCTTCCCACTATATTGTTTGTTAAATGATGCCATAGTTATTGGGCAAAATCATATGCGTCTGAGTGATGTGGGTTATGCTGAGATCTGTGGCAGAAGAGGATGGAAGGTGAGGACCACCTTGATATCAGGAGCTTTTTGCTGCATCTTTTATGCTTTTACCAACTGCATGTTTCTCATTCGGCAGTGGAAAGTTGCCAATTAGGAGGAATTATAGCTTATTAATAGTATATTGAGGCTACAACTCATTTGATTCGTATTCAACTTCCTTATCTTACCAAATGTGCCAAACAAGTTCACTGTTAAAAATTCAAAGTGCAAGTTATTGTGGGTACCCAGCAACTGCCTCCACATTACTCAGCACCAAACAGCATCTTAGCGCATGATAGGTGGCCACAGGCTGTATGCACCCCTCATCAACAGACAGTAGCACCCGACACTTGCCAATTCCGCATGACTGTCATAGTTCCTTTCCAATCCACCTGTAGGTTGCTTAGGAAGTACAGACTAGCATGGCAGGGCGCACTGGGAACTAGCATTTAATGTTTGCTACAAGGACACTTTACATCCAGACTGGCACCAGTTCACAGACTAAAAACCATATATCAGGGCTGTTCGATCGCTGTCTTGGTGTTTGCTCACTTTGTACCTACCAGCATGCTCAAATGTATCCATACCTTGCCTCGCCATGTTATTCTATGCCATTTCAGCTAGAGCACATTTATTTCACCAGATGACCATGTTGGCGACTGGGTGCAGACTACTCCTCCATCTAGACAAAATGGCGGGGGCAGGGAGGGTACAGGAGATAGTAACTCAAGTGGTGAAGCTATCAGAAGGTCCCAGTACTGTCAGTCACAGGCACCTTCAAGGGACTTAAGTCAAAGCAGTTTTCCCAATTAGGATTGTAGGGTGAACATCAGTAGTCAAAAGAATCACATATACTCAATTACGGAACTGCAAATACAGCAGTCAGGGGTCTGGTCAGTCCTGCCTAAAGGCTACTCATTGAAGTTGGTCGGAGACAGTATATTGAGGAGAGTTTGGTAAGAAGTGGTGAGAAATCACACCAGACATCACAGTGAGAATCCTTCCAAAAACTCAACGCAATTCACATTTAGCCAAAAAAAAGTTAAGATTCAACCATGGAATGTTTATCACTCTCTAAGTGAAGAATTTCATTACATCTGTCCCTAAATGATCTTTTACTAGTTTGAACCTGAGTCACCTTTTCTGTTTAAATTGAAAGTAGTACTTCACATTAACAGTTTTTATACTCTTTTTCCTTAAACTAAAAACCAAAAGAACTGCGGATGCTATAAATTAGGAACAAAAACAAAGTTGCTGGAAAAGCTCAGCAGGTCTGGCAGCATCTGTGGAGGAGAAAACAGATTAACGTTTTGGGTCCGGTGACCCTTCCTCAGAACTTCCTCAGAGTTTTGGAGAAGGGTCACTGGACCTGAAACATTAACTCTGTTTTCTACTTCACAGATGCTGCCAGACCTGCTGAGCTTTTCCAGCAACTTTGTTTTTGATTTATTTTCCCTTAAACTGTTGGTTTCTGTTGTAATCTTTAATATGTCCGGGTCTATTCACCAAAAAGCAAAAGACATTCAATCAATAAAAATGGAACTGAGAAGAACCATGAAGCTGGTCCCTAGCTTCAAGCATCTAACTTATGAAGAAACTTAGCCCATGTAGAAAACAGTAGCATGTCCTCATTTCAATTGAAATTATGTGGCAAAACTCAGGAACAACCAACAACGCAACTGTAGTTTGCTTTTTATTGACAAGAAAACTATATATATCAGGAAGCTTCATAAGCTAAGCAAATGGATGTGATGACTGCAAAATGGTGTACTTGGCTCAGTTTTCATTTGCTCTCCTTTAAGATAGCCGTGATGCATGCTGTAAAAGTAAACAGCAAGTCTATAGTGCAAATTTAATTGTCATGTACAAATTAATTTTACAGATTGCACGGCTCTAACAATGCTGTCAGGAGTAAGAGTAGGCAAGCATTATAAAATACACAAAATCCAGTACTGCTTGATTGAACAATTAAATGATTAATTCCAGTCAAGTAAATTTTACAGCTCCTTTGAGAAATCCTGACAGTTAATTAAAATTATTCACATATAATTTCATTATATGTTTGCCTTACCGCCAAACTGCACCTGGCTGGTAAAATTTGAAACAGGGCAACAATTTTGGGGGTGGCCGGAGAATATAACACCTAAGTTTTTATATAGAGCTCTGGGAGATCAGTGAGGTGCTATTATTTACTCACTAGATTTTTAACATAAAGCAAGCAGAGGGCTGGCTGTTCTTTATACAAGTTAATAATTAAGCAGAGACCACAGTGGGGAGAGATGATTCGTGGGGAGAGATGATTCTCCTTCCTGGATCACATTCTGAGAATGAAATTATTTCCATGGCATCTTTACGTTCAATGCACTTTTTCACTGTGAGAGCCTTGAAGACATAGTTAAATGAAAAAATACATACAATACCCTCTCCATACACTCATAAGACGCTTACTAAATCAAAATACTAAAACTTCTGATGAAACAAAATTCTTTAGGTTCCCCCCAGAAGCGCCAGAGAGTCACCTTTTCTCAGTGGGTACAAAGGCTATAAAACCTTGCTGGAAACATGTCTGACATTTTGGTTCAGAGATAGTGGAACTGCAGCTGCTGGAGAAACTGAGATAACAAGGTGTAGAGCTGGATGAACACAGTAGGCCAAGCAGCATCAGAGGAGCAGGAAAGCTGATGTTTCGGGCCTAGACCATTCTTCAGGCCCGAAACGTCAGCTTTTGTGCTCCTGGGATGCTGCTTGGCCTGCTGTGTTCATCCAGCCTCACATTTTATTATCTTGGATTCTCCAGCATCTGCAGTGCCCATTATCACTCTCTTCAATATTGTCAGTTGTGTTGACAGTTACTAAAAAAAATAACAGAGTAGCATAGAACACTAACAGGCCCTTGGATGTTGTATCGAACATAACACCGAATTAAACTAATTCCTTCTGCCTGCCCTTGGTCCACATCCCTCTATTCTTTGCATATTCATGTTTATCTAAAAGTCTCTTAAATGCCCCTATCTTATCTGCCTCCACCACCACCCCTGGCAGTGTATTCCAGACTCCTACCACTCTTTGTGTAAAATACTTGCCCTTCACATCTCCTTTAAAATTTCCCCCTCTTACCTTAAATGCATGCCCACTAGTTTTAGACATTTCCACTCTGGGAATAACATTCTGACAGTCAACCCTATCTATGCATCTCATAATTTTATCTACTTCTATCAAATCTCCCCTCAGGCTCCACCTATCCAGAGAAAACAATCCAATTTTTTTCCTAGCCTCTGCTTATAGCTCCTACCTTCTAATTCAGACAGCATCCTTGTAAGCCTCTTCTGCACACTGTCCAAAGCCTCCATATCCTTCCTGTAATGTGGTGACCAGAACTGAACGCAATACTGTAACTGTGGCCTAACCAAAATCGTATAAAGCTACAACGTGACATCCTGACTTTTGTACTCAGGACCCTGATCAATAAAAGCAAGCATGCTGCACACCTTCGTTTCCACCATATCTACGTGCATGGGCACTTTCAGGCAGCTATGGACTTGAACCCCAAGATCCCTCTATACATCAATGCTGTTCAGTGTCCTGCCATTAACTGCAAACTTTTCTTTAACATTTGATCTCTCAAAGAGCAGCACCTCACACATACCCAAATTAAACTCCATCTGCCACTTCTCCAACCATATCTGCAATTGATCTACATCCTGCTGCATCCTTTGACAACCTTCTGCAATATCCACAACTCCAACGATCTTTGCATAGTCTGCAAACTTACAAACCCATCTACCTACATTTTCATCTAAGTCATTTATACATGTCACAAACAGCAGAGGTCCCAGTACGGATCCCTGCAGAACGCCACTAACCACAGACCACCAGCCTGGAAAAGCATCCTTACACCACTACCCTCTGCCTTCTATGGGCAAGCCAATTTTGAATCCACATGGCCAAGTCACCATGGATCCCATGCATCTTAATCTTCTGGATGAGCCTACATGAGGGACCTTGTCAAAAGCCTTACTAAAATCCATGTAGACAACATCCACTGCTCTACTGTCATAGGTCACCTTAGTCACCTCCTTAAAAAATTAAATCAAGTCAGTAAGGCATGACCAACCCTGCACAAAGCCATGCTGACTGTTCCTAACTAGAGATAGGTCATGTTTTTCCAAATGAATGTAAATCCTATCCCTATGAATTCTCTCCAATAGCTTCCCAACCACCAATCTGAGCCTCACCGGTCTAAAGGTTTCCTGGATTATCCCAATTCCCTTTTTGAACAGAGGAGCAACATTAGCTACTTGCCAGTTGTCCAGGACCCTCCAGTGGCTAATAAGGATATCAAAATCTTGGTCAAGGCCCCCGCAATCTCCTCTTTTGCCTCTCTCAATAATCTGGAGTAGATACTCTTGGGCCCAGGGGACTTATCCACCTTAATGCTCTTCAAGAGACCTAACACCACTTATTTTTTGATCTCAAAATGCTTTAGCAATTTAGCATGTTCCACACAAATCTCACTATCCTCCACATCCTTCTCCTGGGGAAGAATACTGAAACAAAGTACTCACTTAGGATCGCCCCCACATCCTCTGTCTCTAAGCACAAGTTCCCTCCTGTATCCTCGAGTGGTCCTACCTTCTCCCTAGTTATGTCTTTTTTTAGTGTATGTATAGAGTGCCTTGGGATTCTCTATAACCCTACTTGGCAAGGCCATTTCATGACCCCTTCTTTCCTGCTTTCTTTACATTCCTCACAAGCCCTGTCCATTTTTAGCTTCCTAAACCTTACGTATGTTTTGTTTTTCCTTTTGACTTAAGTCACAACCTCCCTTGTTATCCAAGTGTCTCTTACCTTGACATCCTTGTTCTTCCTCCTTACTGGAACTACTAACACAATTTAGGCAAAACTAATGCAGCTTACAAATGTGAAGAACACTTGATTTTTTGACTTGGATCTTGATAGGCATCTGGTCTCCATAATGAGTTCAACAACTTAGAACTTCTGCCTCCATTTTGTTTTATGAGCTTTTAATTTTGCTGGTTTACTTTTTCTTATCTTCAATTTAATCCCTTGCTTTGCATTTAACTGTTGCCCTACAGTCATTCATACCTCACTTTGACACATCTTTTATTTCTTTGTCCTCTACCACAAAATCTTTAGGTGTTTAATTTCACCTGTCCTCCATCTATTCACAGTTATTTCCTTTTATTCTTTGTTGCCTCCTACTCACTTTCACTTGTTCAAATCTACTTACCATTGGGAGAAAAATATGCGGAGATAGAGTCTGCAAGGATAACTAGGGTTAAGTGAGTACCAAAATTTGGCAGATGGAGCATACAGATAATGTGAACTTGTCCACTTTGTGAAGAATGGCAAGTTGTACATACTATTTAAATAGAGAGGCATTGCAAAATTTGGTATTTTGGTATTTTAAAATACTGGGATCTAAGCATCTTTTGCATGAATTACACACTTAGTATGCAGGAACAGCAAGTGATTTAGGAAGGCAGATGGAATATTCTTGCTTATTATAAGGTAAATGGAATATAAAGGAAGGGAAGTTTAACTGCAGCTTTACAGGGTGAGACCACATCTGGAGTGCTGCGTACAGTTTTGATCTAAAAAAAATTAACTGATTCACAACATGTTCAGCTGTTTATTTGACACATTCTTGGGATGAAAGTGTTATCACACAAAGAAACATTAAACCTATACTCATTGCAGGTCAGAAGAATGAGAGATATTAAAATATACAAGATCTTGAAGGGTCTGCAGAGCATGGATTCCAGTAGGATATTTTCCTCTGTGAGGAGACCATAGCTAGGTAACGAAGTTTGGGAACAAATAGAGTCCTTCTTAAGACAAAGATGAGGAGAACTTTATGTTCTCTGAGGGTTGTCTGAATGTGGAATTTTCTTCACCAGTAGATAACAGAGGCTATCAAGTCTAAAGTGGATCATTTTTTTGATGGAGATGGGAGTTAAGGATTATTGGGGAGCCGGGGGGGGTGCGGTTAGGAGGGCAGACAGGAAATAGAGCTCAGACCATGACAATATCAACCATGATCTATTGAATGATGGTGCAGGCCAGAAGGGCCAAATAACCCCTTCCTACCCCTGTGTTCCTATGAAACATTAATTCCATTCCTCTACATGGAAGCTGCTGAGTATTTAAATGCTGTCAGTTTTTATTTTAAGCAAACCAACATCCTTTTTAACATTTTAAATTCAGCAAAAGTGGGCAATTTCCAAAGCAATTCTGCCATAAGTTCTAGCTCAGGTATTATCTTCCCTCCCGTTCATTTCTAATCGCATTAACCTTCAAGTGAAAGTCAGCTTTATTTCGCTGAATTAAATGAGATGATGCTGTGTTTTAATCTGAATTGCATCATACGTATTACTGTTGATTGTTTTGATGAATCATTATTTACTTTCCAGCACTATTGCACAATCCAACTCATGGGATAATCTACTGAAAAACAAAACTTGAACCCTTCAGAACAGTTTATCATATAGTTAGACTTAAAGATCAGTGATAAAAGCAGTTCTGTCAAATTTCTGTTGGAAGAGTCAAAAAGATCATACGGCATTAATCCCCTAACCCCACCATCATAAAAATGTACATACTATCTCATCATAACTCATGCACTTCAAGGCAAATTGACAGCATCACTAAATCGAACTGCACCCTTGTATTATTCATGGATGATGCACACCTTATTCATTATTAAGTGCAGCATGTAGCACAATCTTTTGCTGAAAGTTCCTCTCAACAGGAAATAGCAAAGAAAATGTGATCGTTGCTCATCACTCTGCTGGTGACTGACACTGCTAGAAGCAAAGTGAGTTCTCTTGGTTAATTAATATTTTAACTGGAGGCCCAACTGCGTTGTGGGCAGGTAACACAATGCTCAGTCATGAATATTTATTCAAAGTCTACCTGATGAGTACAGTCAAACAGCACCCACCTGACACCCTACCTCTTTTACAATCAATCACACCCTTCACGATGGAATCAGAGTTCAAACAATTGGGTAACATGAGCTTGGGACATACATAAGAAGGGATCGATTTCAATCCTTACACAATATGACAGCAGGCCACATGACTATATTCACACCATTACTGACAAAACAACAACATCTTAGCAATGTAATACAAACCTATTGGAGTTAATATGATGATATCATTGCCTTCCATTGTCAGTTGAGAGGGATCATCATTTGTTATTGAAGACGTCTTAAGATTTTGGTGGACAACTCAACAGGAAGATGTCAAATAATGGACAAAAACAAAGTTGCTGGAAAAGGTGAGAAGGTCTGGCAGCATCTGTGAAGGAGAAAACAGAGTTAACGTTTCGGGTCCGGTGACCCTTCCTCCAAACTGAGGCTCTGAGGAAGGGTCACCAGACCCAAAACGTTAACTCTGTTTTCTCCTTCACAGATGCTGCCAGACCTGTGAGCTTTTCCAGCAACTGTGTTTTTGTTCTTGATTTACAGCATCCACAGCTCTTTTGGTTTTTATGTAGATGTCAAAAGATACTTTAGAGAACTGCAGTTAGTGGGGAGAAAATGCAATGCGTACTAAAAATACTGGATACAACTGAGTACTTAAAAATTAAAAACAGTAAAACATTAGCATTTGCTTATCTTAGTCTATCTGCTTCTGTCCTTATTCATGATAGAAACATGGAAAATAGGAGGGGTAAAGGCCATTGAGCCCTTTGAGCCTGCTCCACCATTCAATACAATCATGGCTGATTAAACAACTCATTACCCTGTTCCTGCTGTCAACCCATATCCTGTGATCCCTTTAGCCCTGAGTATCATATCTAACTCCTTGAAAACAATGAATCAGTCTGGTGAATCAGTGACATGGCTGCTTCAGGCCATAGGCAGGAGATCACTTTTGTGCATACATTTCTCCCCACACCTGCCACCCCGGAAAGTTTTTCCTATATTATTTCTTTCCTTGAAACCTCCCATGCAACAATCTGCATTCAGAGGGTAACCAAGAATTTGCCTAAGCAGGTGTTGAAAGTAAAAAACAGTTCAACAGGAATCTGCTTGGGCATTTGAAGGAAATAAACTTGCAAGGTCATGTGGTTGGTGAACTGGACCAACTAGATTTCTTCATGGAACGCCTGCATGGAGTAACTGGTTTACTTTTTACCACAAATGATTCTATGACAGGTAATATGATTTCTGATCACAGTTAATGATAGTCTAGCGATTTTGGTGGGTGGCTGTGAATAGCTACAAAGACAACTTCCACAATCCCCTTCCCTCCTAGTTCCGAATCTCTATCTTGCTATTTGATACCTCATCACTGCATTGGTAAAGAAAACTGGTGGAACTCACAATATATAGGAAAACTACCAAACCAAATCATTCTAAAGGAGACACAACTAAAACTGCAGTCAAAGGCACAAAGACTCCAAACTGTCTTTAACTCAAAATGTAATGTTTTGAACTTCCACTTATTGGCAATGCACCATCAGAATGTAGTCTACTATAATTTTTAAAGTAAATTCTACATGAACAAATTCATGACTGTTGCCACAAGTTATTCGACAGATTGAAGCTTAATTTATATTGAGACATGTTTATATTGCAGCATGTACATGTGGTCCATGTGTAGATCTGGAGTAAACAACAGCTTCCAATGATCATGGGATATAGAAAGTTTATAAAATGTGAAACTTTGATACTAAATAGCACAAATTACAATAGGGTCTATTTGATTTTAAGAAACTGTTTGCAACTTCACAAAAACAAGCTTAACACACCGAGGGAATACTGTGTATTAACAGAACATCATGCGTTCCTTGAACCTTGTTGCCATTACACAGAAGACTTAAGAACAGCACATTCAATCTAATAGATATATAACAATGTTTCATTCTACAAAAGCTTCCTCTAACTCTTCTTTGACCTTCGGAATTATCATCTAGATTTTCCTCCATCAGAATTATTTTACTTCCCTTAAATGTACTTACAGCAGGGCCCATTTGATTTTAAGAAACTGTTTGCAACTTCATAAAAATGACCTTAACTCACTTTGGGAATATTGTGTATTAACAAGGCATCAATTGCTCCTTAAACTTTGTTGCCATTACACAGAATACATGAAAAAAACAGAGCAATCAATCCAATAGATATATGAAAGTGTTACATTCTACCAAAGCTTCTTCCAACTCCTCTTTACCTTATCAACATTATCATGTACGATTTTCCTTCGTCACGATTATCTAAGTTCGCTTAAATGCCTGTTATTTGCCTCAAACCCACTCTGATGGATAACAGAAAACACACACATAAATCTGAAGATTTTCTTGTGTTCCAAATCCTGATGTTTATAAACCCACCCCTTAACCTGAACTCTGTCATTCCAACAAGGGGAAAGATGGAAAGCCATATTTTTATGCCTTGCAGATATCTGATGTTCATTTTCAGTACTTTCATTGTTTATTTATTAAAGGAGAATACTTGTGGCATAACTGCTGTAGAATAAAGGCCATTGATGCTGCTTTTGGTGTCATGTTGTGTTAACATTTCCCCAATAAACTACGACCTGAAGGGATTTAATTTTCCATCAAAATGGAGACACGGAGCAAACTGCAAACAGACAAAAGAGTGATCTGACATTAAAAGAATATTACATAAAATAGGCTGCATATTTTGTCCCATTTTTGCATTTTAAGCCTCTTGCAAAGACAGAAGATGGCAAAATGAGACTTAAAGCCCACGTCCCTAAACCCTGCACCCACATTAAAGCCGCACAGATTATGATGGACACATAGAAGGGCCAATCAGCATGCGCCCCGCTGCCCGACAGTCCTTGTACACCAATTATCACGGGCCAGGGCTGGACTTCCGGCTCCAGCTTAAGGGTCTGAGGCGCCGGGTTTCCCAGCAACAGAAACAGAGAAACGAACCGGTCACTATTCAAACCAAATAGAGTCCGAGCATCCCGCTAACCGTTGTAAGAAATAGAGCATCGCCGAAATTAATGGTTAATTGGATGCTCTTACCGGGTATCCCTGTCTGATGCGACATTGTTAACGCGCTGCTTTGGACGATGATTTTTCAGAGAAAGAGACGTTGAGAGTAACGGGCCGCCCACAGGAGGCCGGCCGGTTGCGTAGGGGGCGTGGCTAGATTCGGGGCGGGGACACGCACATGGGCGGACCCAATTTCGGGCGGTTTTACAGAGGAGGGCGGGGCACGTCAGGGGCGAAATCAGAGATAATGGGAACTGCAGATTCCAAGATAATAAAATGTGAGGCTGGATGAACACAGCAGGCCAAGCAGCATCTCAGGAGCACAAAAGCTGACGTTTCGGGCCTAGACCCTTCATCAGAGAGGGGGATGGGGAGAGGGAACTGACCGAAGATGGAGAGTAAAGAAGATAGGTGGAGAGGGTGTAGGTGGGGAGGTAGGGAGGGGATAGGTCAGTCCAGGGAAGACGGACAGGTCAAGGAGGTGGGATGAGGTTGGTAGGTAGCTGGGGGTGCGGCTTGGGGTGGGAGGAAGGGATGGGTGAGAGGAAGAACCGGTTAGGGAGGCAGAGACAGGTTGGACTGGTTTTGGGATGCAGTGGGTGGGGGGGAAGAGCTGGGCTGGTTGTGTGGTGCAGTGGGGGGAGGGGATGAACTGGGCTGGTTTAGGGATGCAGTGGGGGAAGGGGAGATTTTGAAACTGGTGAAGTCCACATTGCAGCCATATGGCTGCAGGGTTCCCAGGCGGAATATGAGTTGCTGTTCCTGCAACCTTCGGGTGGCATCATTGTGGCAGTGCAGGAGGCCCATGATGGACATGTCATCAAGAGAATGGGAGGGGGAGTGGAAATGGTTCGCGACTGGGAGGTGCAGTTGTTTGTTGCGAACTGAGCGGAGGTGTTCTGCAAAGCGGTCCCCAAGCCTCCGCTTGGTTTCCCCAATGTAGAGAAATCAGCCTCAATGGGCGGGGATACCTTAGGGGGCGGAGTCACGTTTGAAGCCGAACAACTCTGCTGCAGCGCCCTCGCACGTTCACGTACAACCTCGCCTCACATTATACGCAAGCAGCGCGACATCTACCGGTCATATTACGGACACAACCCTCAGCCCGGCAGCTCGAGATTAACTCCAAACCTCACCTCCACAGAGTGCAACCCCTAACACTCACAGTGAGATCAACACTAACACCAACAGAGACATCACCCTCAACACCCACAGAGAGTTCAACTCCAACACGCACAGAGAGATCAACTCCAACACCCACAGAGATTAAGCTCAATATCCACTAGAAATCAACCTCCACACCCAGAGAGATCAAGTCCAATGTCCACAGGGAGATCAAATCCTTGTCTCTACAAGGAGATCAACTCCAATGCCTGCAGTGAGATCAAGTCAAGCCTCCGCCGAGAAATCAACCCCAATCCCCAAAGGGAGATTAACTTCAAGCCCAACAATGAAACAGGTGCAGAAAAATTTACCAGGTCTGGCAGCATCTGCAGAAAGAAAGACCATGACCATAAGACATAGGAGTGGAAGTAAGGCCATTCGGCCCCTCAAGTCCTCTCCGCCATTTAAATCATGGCTGATGGGCATTTCAACACCACTTCCCTGCACTCTCCCCGTAGCCCTTGATTCCTTTTGAGATCAAGAATTTGTCGATCTCTGCCTTGAAGGCATCCAACGTCCCGGCCTCCACTGCACTCTGCGGCAATGAATTCCACAAGCCCACCACTCTCTGGCTGAAGAAATGTCGTCTCATTTCAGTTTTAAATTTACCCCCTCTAATTTTAAGGCTGTGCCCACAGGTCCTAGTCTCCCCGCCTAACGGAAACAATTTTCTAGCGTTCACCCCTTCTAAACCATACATTATCTTGTAAGTTTCTATTAGATGTCCCCTCAACCTTCTAAACTCTAATGAGTACAATCCCAGGATCCTTAGCCGTTCATCATACATTAAACCTACCATTCCAGGGATCATCCGTGTGAATCTCCGCTGGACACGCTCTAGGGCCAGTATGTCCTTCCTGAGGTGTGGGGCCCAAAATTGGACACAATATTCTAAATGGGGCCTAACTAGAGCTTTATAAAGCCTCACAAGCACATCGCTGCTTTTATATTCCAACCCTCTTGAGATAAACGACAACATTACATTCGCTTTCTTAATTACGGACTCTACCCGCAAGTTAACCTTTAGAGAATCCTGGACCAACATTCCCAGGTCCCTTTGCACTTCTGATTTGCGAATTTTCTCACCGTTTAGAAAATAGTCCATGCCTGTATTCTTTTTTCCAAAGTGCAAAACCTCACATTTACTCACATTGAATTTCATCAGCCATTTCCTGGACAACTCTCCTAAACTGTCCAAACCTTTCTGCAGCTTCCCACCTCCTCAGTACTACCTGCCTGTCCACCTATCTTTGTATCATCGGCAAATTTCGCCAGAATGCCCCCAGTCCCTTCATCCAGATCATTAATATATAAGGTGAACAGCTGTAGCCCCAACGCTGAACCCTGCGGGACACCGCTCGTCACCGGTTGCCATTCCGAAAAAGAGTCTTTTATCCCAACTCTCTGCCTTCTGTCAGACAGCCAATCCTCAATCCAAGCCAGTAGCTCACCTCGAACACCATGGGCCCTCACCTTGCTCAACAGCCTCCCGTGAGGCACTGTATCAAAGGCCTTTTGGAAGTCTAGATAGATAACATCTACTGGGTTTCCCTGGTCTAACATACTTGTTACCTCTTCAAAGAATTCTAACAGGCTTGTCAGGTATGACCTCCCCTTACTAAATCCATGGTGACTTGTTTTAATCTGACCCTGCACTTCCAGGAATCTAGAAATCTCATCCTTGACAATGGATTCTAGAATTTTACCAACTACTGAGGTTAGGCTAATCAGCCTATAATTTTCCATCTTTTGCCTTGATCCTTTCTTAAACAAGGGAGTTACAACAGCAATTTTCCAATCATCTGGGACTTTCCCTGACTCCAGTGACTTTTGAAAGATCACGACAAAAGTCTCCGCTATTCCCTCAGTATATTTGTAGGTGGGACACACTGCTGAATACTGTGTGTTTGTGCGAGCATGAGTAAATGTTGACAGTGTGAAGTGGCATGCCAAGAGAGTGAGGGAAGAGGGTTTCTGAGAAAGGACCTGAATCTGATTTCTCTCCACAGCTGTGGCCAGACCTACTGAGCTTTTCCAGCAATTTCTGTTTTTGTGTCAAAAGAATGAGCTGTTTTGCCCTGGATAATGAGGTAAAGATGTTTAGAGAAGGCCCTCCAAACCTAGGGTGCATTCAATCATTAGTGATAGATCCTTGGTAACAGTAATAGTGCAGGGGTATGAAACTATTTTAATATATATTGTGTTCAGTAAGAGAGCTAAGGGTAGAATCGAGCGAAGGCAGTCCCACTCAGCTGAATGACCATCTTGTTTACCATGTACATCATCTAGGGTATTTGGTTATGTTCCATTGGGTATATAGGTGACTGCTGGGCCAAGCTGTGCCCAAAAAATTTGCTACAAAAAGAGCAATTTGGCTGAATGGAGAACAACTTACTGTCTTTGCATGTGAGTTAGCTCGCTGAGCTGGAAGGTTAGTTTTCGGACGTTTCATCACCTTTTTTTTATTTGAAAAAAATATACTTTATTCATAGAATGTACAAAAAATAAAACATTTACACACCTACCCAGTCATGCAAGCCGCTCCGGGTTACCCGGGGGTACGTACACCAACTAAAGGAAAAAAAAACAGAGAAAAAAAAACAAAGCAAAGAAACCGCCCCGGCAGTCGTCATCCCGCACAGTCCCAGTTGGCCCCCTGACCAGTTGGGGAAGGCGCCAGCTGGGCCCAGTTACCAGATAGGGTTCTTTTCCCTTTTCTGGACGAGGGGGCTCAAACGGTGGTCTTTCCCCACCGCGCCTTGGCGGCGGCTGCCCCAAGCTTTAGCGCGTCCCTCAGCACGTAGTCCTGGACCTTGGAGTGCGCCAGTCTGCAACACTTGGTTGGGGTCAGTTCTTTCAGCTGGCAGACCAGCAAGTTGCGGGCAGACCAAAGAGCGTCTTTCACCGCATGGATGGTCCTCCAGGCGCAGTTGATGTTGGTCTCGGTGTGCGTCCCCGGAAACAGCCCGTAGAGCACGGAGTCCCGCGTCACGGAGCTGTTCAGGATGAACCTCGACAAATACCACTGCATCCCCCTCCAGACCTCCTGCGCATAGGCACACTCCAGAAGGAGGTGATCGACAGTCTCGTCCTCCCCGCAGCCACCTCGAGGGCAGCGTGCGGTGGTGCAGAGATTCCGGGCATGCATGAAGGATCTCACTGGCAGAGCCCCTCTCACCGCCAGCCAAGCAATGTCCTTGTGCTTGTTTGAAAGTTCTGGCGATGAGGCATTCTGCCAAACGACTTTGGCAGTCTGCGTGGGGAACCACACGACGGGATCCACCCTCTCCTTTTCCTGAAGGGGCTCGAGGATACTATGTGCTGACCACTGCCTGACGGCCTTGTGGTCAAAGGTGTTTCCTTTCAAAAATTTCTCCACGAAGGACAGGTGGTACGGAACGGTCCAACTACTCGGAGCGTTCCGCGGCAACGAGGCCAGGCCCATCCTTCGCAACACTGGCGACAGGTAGAACCTCAGTAAGTAGTGACACTTGGTGTTTGCATACTGAGGATCTACGCACAGCTTGATGCAGCCGCACACAAAGGTAGCTGTCAGGGCGAGGGTGGCGTTCGGTACGTCCTTTCCCCCATTTCCCAGGTCTTTGTACATGGTGTTTCTGCGGACCCGGTCCATCCTCGACCCCCAAATGAAGTGGTAGATGGCCCGGGTGACCGCAGCGGCGCAGGTCCGGGGAATAGGCCAGGCCTGCGCCACATACAACAGTACCGAAAGCCCCTCGCACCTGACAACCAGGTTCTTCCCCGCAATGGAGAGGGACCGGAGCGTCCACCTGCCCAGCTTCTGCTTCAATTTGGCGATACGCTCCTCCCAAGTCTTAGTGCATGCCCCAGCTCCACCAAACCAAACACCCAACACCTTCAGGTAGTCTGTCCTGACGGTGAAGGGGATGAAGGAGCGGTCGTCCCAGTTCCCGAAGAACATGACCTCGCTCTTACCCCTATTGACTTTGGCACCCGAGGCCAGTTCAAACTGGCCGCAGATGTCCAATAGTCTACTCACCGACCGACGATCGGTGCAGAAGACGGCGACATCGTCCATGTACAGGGAGGTCTTGACCTGTAGGCCTCCCCTGCGTGGGATAGTCACGCCCTTCAGGCTCACGTCCTTCCTGATGGAGGCGGCAAAGGGCTCCACACAGCACACGAACAAGGCAGGAGAGAGTGGGCAGCCCTGCCTGACTCCAGATCTAACAGGAAAACTGTCTGATTCCCACCCGTTGATCGAGACTGCGCTAACGATGTTGGCGTAGAGCAGTCGGATCCAATTGCGGATGCCCTCCCCGAACCCCAATTTGGAGAGGACGTCCCTCATGTAAGCATGAGAGACCCTGTCGAAGGCCTTCTCCTGGTCCAGGCTGACGAGGCAGGTGTCCACCCGCCTGTCCTGTACGTAGGCGATCGTATCCCTGATGAGCGCGAGGCTCTCAGCGATCTTCCTGCCCGGCACAGCACAGGTTTGGTCAGGGTGAATCACTGACTCCAGGACAGACCTGACCCGGTTGGCAATGACCTTGGCCAGGATTTTGTAGTCCACGTTCAAAAGTGAAATGGGACGCCAATTCTTAATTTCTTCCCTCTCCCCCTTCCTGTTGTAAATGAGGGTGATGATGCCCTTCCTCATGGACTTGCACATTTCCCCTGCCCGAAGCGCACTATCGTACACCTCCAGCAGGTCCTGGCCGACCAGGCCCCACAGAGCGGAATACAGCTCGACCGGTAAGCCGTCGCTTCTGGGAGTCCTTTTCCTCTGCAAGGACTTGAGGGCTCTGGCCAGCTCATCCAGGGATATCGGTCGGTCCAGCCACTCCCTTGTGCCGTCGTCTAAGACCTCCGACAGGAGCAACTCGGAGGCCGTGCTGTCTGTGGGCTTCGTGTCGTACAGTCCGGCATAGAAGGATCTGCTGATCCTCAAAATGTCGGGCCGCGACGACGTCACCGAGCCGTCGTCCTCCTTCAGCCGGCTAAGCACAGAGCTCTCTTTGTGCACCTTCTGAAGGAAGAAACGGGAGCACGTCTCGTCCTGCTCCACGGAGCGGACCCTGGACCGGAAGATTATCCTGGAGGCCTCTGCGGTGAAGAGCGAGGCTTGCTGGCCCCTCACCTCGCGGAGGTCCTCCGTGACGTCGACGCCCATCAACTGCAGAAGGAGCAGGTTCTGCACCCTTTTCTGGAGTCGCGACAGCTTTCCCCGCCTCTCTCTTGCCTTCTGAACACCCTTGAGGACAAAGAACCTCTTGATGTTCTCCTTCACTGTCTCCCACCAGTTGCCCGGAGACTCAAAGAGGGGTTTCACGGTTCTCCAACCGGCGTACTCCCTCTTAAGCTCCTCGACGTTCTCCGGGGTCAACAGAGTCGTGTTGAGCTTCCACGTCCCCTTGCCGGCCGGCTGGTCGTCCTGTAAGTGACAGTCGGCCAGCAGGAGGCAGTGGTCAGAGAACAACACCGGCTTGACGCCGGTGGACCTCACCGAGAACGTCCGTGACACAAACAGGAAGTCTATCCTTGAGTGGATAGACCCGTCTGGCCGCGACCAGGTGTACCTCTGCTGCGCTCCGTCTGCAGGGGTGCTGAAGACGTCGAGCAGCTTGGCGTCCTTCACCGTGCCCATCAGGAATCTGGACGTGACGTCCAGTTGACTCCCCCCCCACCCGCTGTCCCCACGCCGGATCTTCCATCTGCATCGATGATGCAGTTGAAGTCTCCGCCTAGGATGACCGGCCTGGACGTAGCCAGCAGGGGTGGAAGCCGCTGCAGGACGGCCAACCGCTCACTCCGTACCGCTGGGGCGTACACGTTGATCAGCCTCAGGGGAGCGTTCCTGTAGGTGACATCAGCCACTAGGAGACGCCCCCCCACCACCTCCTGAACTTGAGAGTTGGTGAAGTCGTGCCCCTGCAGCAGAATAGCCAGGCCCGAGGAGCGACAGTCGTTACCCCCCCGACCAGATTGAAGGCCCACAGGTCCAGGCGCCGGACCATTTCCCGTACCTGCCGAGGTGCGGTATCCCGCACTCCTGCGGAAACAGGAGGTCCGCCTTGATGGTGGTCAGGTAGGCCAACGTGGACACACATCTCGCGGTTGACTTGACGCTGCGCACATTAATGCTCGCAACTCGTACCCCCATTGTGGGCAGTGACCGCAGTACCCTCCCCAAGTCCAAGGTCCAGCCCCTCCATCTGTCCCTTCATGCCCATTGCCCGGGCTAACTGATGGACGCTCTCCGGGCTCAGGAAACCGTCCGTGCTGCCTTCCGGGTGGCATCCCCCCGTCAGGGGTGCGGAGGCAGGAGGGTCCGGCTCCGGGTCAGGCTGGGGACGCGCTGTTTCCTCCTTCCCGCCTGGAAGTTCCGGGGGGCCCTCCGGTGCTCCAGCGGCACTTGACTGGGTGTCGGAGGGAGCCTCAGGACGCCTCCCGTCACCTGGAAGCGGGGTGCTGCTTTCCTTCCCCCTCGAGACCTTTAACTTCTGCTTCGGGTGGGCCCTCTCCGAATCCTCCTCGTCAGAGGAGCTCTTATAGCCCCCCTGTAGCTGCCTCTTCCCGCCTGATGGTTGCGGTTCCTGGGCCCGTCGACGCACCTTCCTCCTCGCTTTCCGGACTGTTGTCCACTCCCCTGGGTCGCCTGTCGCCGCCTCCATTGGCTCCGGGTTGTCGGTGGGGGATCGGAGCCTGCAGGGGTGCTTTGCTGGCCTCGGGCCCATCCTGCAGGGCTGGGCCCTCCTGCACGGCCTGGTCCTCCTGTACATTAGTGGGGTCCTTTCTGGGCCCTGGTGCCTTCCTCTCCTTCGGGGGGGCTGGCCCCGCATTTCCCCCGCCGGCGACCTGGGCGTAGGTGGTACCCCACTGCGGGGATGCCCTATGGAAGTGGCCTGCTTCCCCGCAAAGGTTGCAGCTTCTTTCTCGTGGGCAATCCTTTGCAAGGTGTCCCTCCTCCCTGCAGTTCCTGCAGATGGTGGCTTTGCAGTCGGCCGCCATGTGACCTGACCTACCACAGGCATGGCAGACTTTAGGTTGCCCTGCATAGGTCAGGTAGCCCCTGCTCCCACCGATAGCGAAGCTGGACGGTGGGTGTGCGACATTCCCGTCTGTGCCCATCCTCAGCGTCACCTTGACCTGCCTCTTACTCGTCCAGATGCCAAAGGGGTCCACGATGTCAGTTAGGTCCCCTTCCACCTTCACGTACCTTCCGAGGAAGGTCAGGACATCAACTGCTGGCACATGCGGGTTGTACATGTGTACAGTCACCATACGGCTCCTCTGCGCTGGCATCACAAACAGTGGGACAGCGGTCAATACAGAGAGGGGGCCCTCACCTCCTTTTTCCTTGAAAACCTCCAGGAAGCGCTCGCAAAGCTTGGAACTCCTGAAGGTCACGTTGTTAAAAACATCCTCCGGGGAAATCCTGCAGGCAGTAAATGTCCGCAGCAGCAAACCCACAACAGTCCAACAGGACCCTCTTCACGAAGAAGATGCGGTCCACAGGTGCACCTTCATCCACCTTCTTTACAGAAACACGGATGGTGTTCCGGACCCCCTGACCTGGGGCACGAGCACTTGCCGCAGCCATCGTTGCAGGTTGGCTGCTCCCCTGAACCAGCGTTAGGCCGAAGCCAGCATTAAGATCCACTGGTCGCAAGGGTGCACAGCCAACCCGACGTCCTCCTTTCACCTCCAAGACAGCACCCTCCTCCTCCCGGCCCACAAGAGAGTGGGTCTTTATTGTGTTCCAGATGTAAGCTGGTTCACTGAGCTTGCCGGTTTGTTCCCAGACGTTTCATCACCATTCTAGGTAACATCATCAGTGAGCCTCCGACGAAGCGCTGGTGTTATGTCCCGCTTTCTATTTATCTGTTTAGGTTTCCTTGGGTTGGTGATGTCATTTCCTGCATTGGTGATGTAATTTCCTGTTCTTTTTCTCAGAGGATGGTAGATTGACTCCAAATCAATGTGTTTGTTGATGGAGTTCCGGTTGGAATGCCATGCTTCTAGGAATTCTCGTGCGTGTCTCTGTTTGGCTTGTCCTAGGATGGATGTGTTGTCTCAATCAAAGTGGTGTCCTTCCTCATCTATATGTAAGGATACGAGTGATAGTGGGTCATGTCGTTTTGTGGCTAGTTGATGTTCATGTATCCTGGTGGCTAGCTTCCTGCCAGTTTGTCCAATGTAGTGTTTGTCACAGTTCTTGCAAGGTATATTGTAGATAACGTTCGTTTTATTTGTTGTCTGTATAGGGTCTTTTAAGTTCATTAGCTGCTGTTTTAGTGTATTGGTGGGTTTGTGGGCCACCCTGATGCCAAGAGGTCCGAGTAGTCTGGCAGTCATTTCGGAAATGTCTTTGATGTAGGGGAGAGCGGTTATGGTTTCTGAGCCCGTTTTGTCTGTTTGTTTGGGTTTATTGCTGAGGAATCGGCGGACTGTGTTCATAGGGTACCCATTCTTTTTGAATACGCTGTATAGGTGATTTTCCTCTGCTCTGCGTAGTTCCTCTGTGCTGCAGTGTGTGGTGGCTCGTTGGAATAATGTTCTAATGCAGCTTTGTTTGTGGGTGTTGGGATGGTTGCTCCTGTAGTTCAGTATTTGGTCCGTATGTGTTGTTTTCCTGTAGACGCTGGTTTGAAGTTCCCCATTGGCTGTTCGCTCTACTGTGACATCTAGGAATGGCAGTTTGTTGTTGTTTTCCTCCTCTTTTGCAAATGTTATGCCAGTAAAGGGTATTATTGATGGTCTTGAATGTTTCCTCTAATTTGTTTTGTTTAGTGATGACAAAGGTGTCATCCACGTAGCGGACCCAAAGTTTGGGTTGGGTGATTGGCAGAGCTGTATGTTCGAGTCTCTGTATTACTGCCTCTGCTAAGAACCCTGATATCGGAGATCTCATGGGTGTTACCGTTGGTTTGTCTGTAGGTTTTGTTATTGAAAGTGAAGTGGGTGGTAAGGCATAGGTCCACTAGCTTGATGATGTTGTCCTTGCTGATGAGGTTGGTGGTGTCTGGTGTATGTGTCTTTGGTTCTTCTAATAGTGTAGTCAGTGTTTCTTTGGCCAGGTTGATGTTGATGGATGTGAACCGGGCTGTTACGTCAAAGGAGACCATTATTTCATCCTCTTCTATCTTGGTGTCTTTGATGGTGTTCAGGAATTCTTGGGTGGAAGCGGGTTAGATAAATAGAAAACGGGCATAACACCAGCGCTTCGTCGGAGGCTCACTGATGATGTTACCTAGAATGGTGACGAAACGTCTGAAAACTAACCTTCCAGCTCAGCAAGCAAACTCACATCCAGAAACTCAACCTGAGCTACAAATCTTCTCAAAACTTGCTTACTGTCTTTGCATTACCTCGGCTTCTGATATGCACTTGCTTTCAAAGTTGGCTGCACTGATTTTTGTTTGGCCGTGCCAGATGCAGCAATTCTGAATTGGCGTGCTAACGTTCAATGTTAATATCAAAACTACAGAGTATACTTGCAGCACTTTCTCTGATCACCAGGACAGTGCATTCCAGGCATATGATCTCCACAGAGATTTGGATTTAACAATCAAATGTCAGGCAGTCTGGCTGGATGAGCAGACAAACCCAGTCGTGACTGTATGAGGTGAGCACATAAGTGATACAAGTATACTTTGTAATAGAACTATCAAACTATTATGAAGAATTTCTCAAGACAGCCAAATTTTTCCAATACCTTCCAAAGTGTCAAAGACCTTGGACTGGCAAACATATGTAGTTGAGATGTTGTCGAAAGCGATTCAGGAGAATTCTGATAAAAATTTTCCCAATAATGGAGAGAAATGAGATTCCTTTATGTTAGTCGCAGGATTGCAAAGTACATTTCTGCTTGTACAGGTGACCAATGAGGCATTTTTATATTGTTGTGGGAGGGGATACTATCATCTCCTTAAGCTTTACCATTGCAGGTGTTTGATCCTATTTATTGCTTTCAATAGTGTGACAGAATCATCAAGAGAAAGCAGTTGATTCAGTTTGTGGCAGCTTACTGATTGCTTCTTCATTGATGGAAAATGGTCAGATAGCAATACGCTTAAAGTATCCTGCCCTGCTTCCTAGAATATGGGCTTTTTTGGCAAGCAGAATTTAAGATTAGTGACAAACTAGTAGTCCATAGATAAATTTCAGTGCATCGTAGAATCTCTTCCAGTGTTAATTGTTTGCACATGACTGAAGTTCATCTGCTTTCAGATTCAGACAACCATACTGCACTTACACCATTCTATACGCTACAGAGATTTTAATAATCATTGTGTTGGATGGCGCTGAATTATTATTGAGGTAATGGAGGTAGATGCAATGTTTCTCTGGATTGCTTCATTATTTTTATTAAAATCCTCTTGATGCTTGTGAGATGGTGGCCCAAGAGCCTACAGAGCAGTGGAATACATTCAGAGGTAGTAGAAACTGTCGATGCTGCAGAATCTGAGATAACATGGTGTAGAGCTGGATGAACACAGCAGGCCAAGCAGCATCAGAGGAGCAGGAAGGCTGAGGCTTTGGGCCTAGGCCCAAAACGTCAGCCTTCCTGCTCCTCTGATGCTGCTTGGCCTGCTGTGTTCATCCAGCTCCACACCTTGTTATCTTAGTGGAATACATTAGATCCCTGAAAGTTGTCCAGTTGTCCTTAACGCAGTAAGTGTCCATTCTCAGTTTACCGAGGCAACCGAGTCAGAAAATGACCTTCATGACTGCCTGTCGGGGGCTTGACATTTTTAGATACCTCTGATTTTCAGGCCCTGGAGAATAGATCTTCAGTAAGAGGGTAATCCTTCCAGCAGTCAGGGCCGTACACATTCATTACATATCCCATTGTCTGGTGATAGTCCCTTAGATCACAAAGCACAGAACTAAAGTGTATCCAAGACATCTTGATGCAAGTAGGAAGGTGGAAAACCGTTTGGTGTTAAGGACTCATGCACAGCCACAGCTTCAACAGAGGGAGACCATTGCTGCTGCAATAGCCATCTGCATATTTTTCAATGACTCTTTCCCATGCCTGATGATCTTGTATCTTCACTTGCATTGAAATCACTAAGAATGATTACCATGCCGAACTTTGGCACAACAGCAGTCAAGGAATAGAAGTCCTCATAGAATTTATCCTTGACTCCATGAGGGCATGTGGACTGATACGAGTTGCATGTCTATTGCCATGCTAGGGAGTTAAGCACCATCAGGCAATCTTTACTAGCCTTGGGAAGGTAAGTCAACTTACTGATAACATGGTTAACAAGAGCACACCGGCTTCTCGCAGTTTTTCCTTTCCATAACCACTCCCAAAAAAAACATGTAACCTGCATGGGATTTCCTTGAGTTGATGTCCCTGTGAAAAATGAGTCTTGCTGAGAGCTGTGATCTATGTTTTGTACCTAGCCGGCTCTCTCAGGCCTGCCGACTGTCCTGTTGTCCCTGAGGATACACCTTTTCTGTGTATTCCATACCTCGGCCATTCTGAGTGTGGGCGCAGCCACACTCTTTTCCTCTTTGCAGTTCCATTTCCCGGATGATGAAAGATTCATTGGACGGTTATTTGAGGCGGACCCTTTGTGTCAACAAAGCGCCAAGCATCCAAATGTGCTCCATGACAGACCTCCCCATCATTGACCCGGTAGACTTCACACCTGTTCAGGTCACTACTCAAACCATTTACATGAACTTGTACCCACCCAAACCCCCTATTCCAGCCTCTGACATATGAGATATCTATGCCAACTGTGCTCATACAGTGCTCATTGCTGGAAACTAAATTGATCCTGATTAGGGATGAATACCACACCCACATGATCTCCTTCCCATCCATGCTTTACCATATCAACACCAACATCCCTTTACAAATACATTGTTCTCTTTTACAAATGTCAACCTGTCACCCAGCCTGTCTCCAATCCTCACTAATGCGTTCCTTCACATAGTCTTTTCCCAGAGTAGTGGCGTGGCCCCTTTCCCCCAAATCCTCCCCTTACCATTTCCTTTTATTGGATGGACCTGAAGGACTGACTGGAGCCAATCCTTTCAGAGACTCTCTGGGCAGCTGAAATGATAGTCATCTAGACCCTTGACTGATGCCTGTACATCTCGCCAACTGTGCTAATGCTGACTGACCAATTACCCGCACTGTGGAGGCATGGACCCCTTGACCAAGAGCACTTCAGCCATGGCCAAGCCCCTACACTCTTCCTATTTTGTATGGTCTGATAGTGGGCTAGCACATATGGTTTGTTTGCTATGTAAGCTTCTGGCACATGGTGCATCTGTGAGACTGAGAAGCAGTGTACTGTACAGGAAGATACCTGCTCTTTTGACTGAGGACTGCTGACCAGCAAGGCAAGCTCTCTGTCTCTATAATTGTGATGAGGTAATGATTCTGTGAGGCTCAAGGCAAGTGCATGCTAAGACAGAAATTTTAAAAAATATTCCAAAATACACTTTATTCATTAAAATATCTCTTTTATATATATAGTCACGAATGTAGTTCAGTTCATACAGCAGCATATCAAGGAAACAAACGATCATTGGAGTTTGACTCTATTCAAGCAAACCAAAGGCAACTCTTACTTGAACAAGACTATTATTACATTCATTCGAGGCACTTGAAGGGTCCAAAAACTGAACAGGCACCAATTTAACATCGGCAAAAAGACCTCAAACGGTGGTCTTTCCTCACTGCTCCTTGACACAGCTGCCCCAACTTTTAGTGTGTCCCTCAGAATGCAGTCCTGGGCCTTGGAACATGCCAGTCTGCAATGTTTGGTCAGGACCAACCCCTTATTCTGGAAGACCAACAAGTTTGCGCAGACCTAAGTGAGTCCTTCACTGAGTTGAAGGTCTTCCAGGAACAGTTGATGTTTGTCTGGTGCATCCTAGGGAATAGAATGTAGAGCACAGAGTCCTGCATCATGGAGCTGCTCGGGACAAACCTTGGCAAAAACCACTGCGCGTTTCTCTAAGCCTCTTCTGTAGAGGTGCATTCCAGAAGGAAATGTGTGACAGTCTCTAAACTCCGCCCCCCACAACCTCACCCAACACTCAGCCACTTTGGGGGCAGAGTGCAGTGATGCAGACAGACTGGGCTTATAAGGAGGATCTCACAAGTAGTGCCCTACACATCATGTGAATTTTGTGCTCCTGAGATGCTGCTTGGCCTGCTGTGTTCATCCAGCCTCACATTTTATTAGCTTTTAATTGCTACTTACTGGTGTGACCTTTAGTGCAGCTTTAAATTGAACAAATGAGCTACAAATGGATCAGAAAGGTGCCATGAGCATCCCAAAAGGCTGACAGATGTCAAAGGCCAGCATCTATTGATGAGGGGTGAGCGCAGCAGTGCCTTGATATCGGAAAATCTCCTCTCGCTGCTTGGAACTTGAAAATGCAACTAGTTGCTCCCAACATTAAGAAAGGCCTTGCTCAATTTATTCTCCCAAATTTCACACCACAGCTCACATTGTTCAGGCCCCTTTCAGATTTACAGCCAACCACACTGCTCTAGTTCCGAAAGTAACATATTTTTTTAAAAAGCCAGACTGGCTAAGGAGGGCAAATTTCCTTCCCTGAAGAACATGAGTAAACAAAGTGAGTTTTTTTTACAACAACCCTGTAGTTTAAAAAATCACCACTGCGAACACTGGCATTTTTATAATTCCAGATTTTCATTAATGAATTGAAATTTCACCAGCTACCTTGTAAGATTTGAACTCATGCCTCCAGGCCTCAGGCTGATTATTCTATTTACATAACCACCACACTACTATTGCCAGTGTTTAAAGTGGTTAGAGATGACAGAATCAGACAGGGTCCAGAGATGAGCAAACAAGGTGTAGAGCTGGATGAACACAGCAGGCCAAGCAGGATCATAGGAACAGGAAGACTGACGTTTCGGGCTGAGACCCTTCTTCAGAAAATGAAACGTCAGCCTTCCTGCTCCTCTGATGCCGCTCGGCCTGCTGTGTTCATCCAGCTCTGCACCTTGTTATCTCAGATTCTCCTGCAACTGCAGGTCCTACTATCCCAGAGATGAGGAACTTCAGTTATGTGGAGACATTGGAGAAGTTGGGACTGTTTTTCTCAGAATGCTGAGAAAAAAAAGTGGGTGCAAAATCCTGAGGGGGGATGGACTGAGTATTAGGGAAAATTGTTCTCATCGTTTAAAGAATCAAAAACAACAGTGTATAAATTGAAGTTGAGTGGTGAAAGAAGGATTGGAGACATGGAGAAAAACTTATTCATGTGGTGAGTGGTTCAAGCCTGGAGTACACTGCCTGACAGTGTGGCGCAGGCAGCTGTAATTGCAGCTTTCAAAAGGAAATTAGAGCATTATCTGAAAAGGGAGATTTTCAGGATTATGCAGAAAGGCAGGGGAGTAGCACTAAGTAATTTTTTTCTTTCAGTGAGCCAGCATGGCACAAACACCTTCCGTGAGTTATTCTTATTACAGATTTGACATGATGATTCAATGTATTAATATAGCTTTCCCTGCTTTTTTCACTTCTAAAAATAATAAATTTATGTACATTATTTCGTAAACTAAGTATCATGAGTTAGCTATTCATCTATGCCAAAAAGAAAAACATCAAATTGTAATATTTTAAACATTTAATAGTACCTAAAGAATGCATCGCTTGTTATTGTCAATACTGCTGATACTGTCACTGGTAATGTCATGTTTAGGTGGTGGCAGAATTACCAGCTGAAGACAAGGTTTAACTGTACAGTGATTGACTCATCAAAACCTTTCAAAGAGTCCATTAAGAGATAGAAAAGAAGCCTCCATTCTATTCTTGATGTCCCCAACCCAGTACTCACCAGCCATTCTGTTAGTAGCTATTGCTTACTGACAGGGACCATTGTCAAACACAGCTGGGAGCATGGTGGTCAAGGGAAATCGGCCCTTTGTTGGCTCTGCACCATGTTATATTGAGTGCTTTGTTGAGTCGTAATCAGTCACAGGGGAGACATGGAAACGCTTGAGGTGATGAAGAGAAAGAGTCATGCAATTCATTCAGAATGGAGGAGGATGTTACTGAAAAGAATAGTGGGAAATGGGCTTTTCAATCTTAAAAGCAGGTGACAAGGGCATAAATTTATATGCATATAAAAATAATGAACACAGCTCCATTTAGCTTTGAGGTTCCTAAATTGTTTTGTTTGTGGACCACTTAAACAGTGCAAAAGAAAATGCAGACCACCACTTATGTCAGCTGTTTTCACTTGCCAATGCCAAAATACTAATCTGAATTAATGGAAACTTGAGAAATCTGTGAAGATTTCCCTGCTTTTTTCACGTCTAAAAATAATAAATTTATGTACATTATTTCATAAACTAAGTATCATGAGTTAGCTATTCATCTATGGCAAAAAGAAAAACATCAAATTGTAATATTTTAAACATTTAATACTGCAAGAGACAGCATGGCCTATGAGCCATGGAAGGTGTATTTGTAACGTGGCCAACAGATCAATTGTCAGCCAGAAAATCCTTCCAGTATGCTTGATGACAGGCAGTCAGAGTGGGAGAGTTCCCTGATCAGTTATCCTGTAGGTGGTAATGGCAAACCACTGTGGCACTTTCCCAATAAGTGTGGAACCAACCAGTGGAATTCCATGGCCCAACTCTTGGGAACAAGGATGGGAGAAAAGACAGATATAGCTGGCAAGAGAACATGTTTATTTTATGCTTTCTAATAAGTATTATAAAATCATTACAATGAACTACTGAGAAATTAGTTCTTAATATGTCTGTTTCAATCATTCAATATAAATGTGACTTAAACCTTGCTTAAAAGACCTTAAAAGACCATATGGTTGATGACAGCTTGTATTGTGCACATGGATGCCAGTATAGTTGTCTTATAACACTTGAATAGTGGGGGTGAGGAATGTGGTCTGTGCTGTCATATGAGCTTGGTTGTGGTGCCCATATCAGTGACTTTCCTTTTGGACCAGCTCAGGGACCAACTGGAGAAGCATCATGGACCAAATTGTGTGAATTACTGATCTAGCTAGCCCAAGGAGGATAGAGATGCCCCATTCAAACAAGGTAGAGACATTCTCCACCCACCCAAAGCTTAGGTATTAAAGGAGATAGAAATCTGAATCTAGAGCTCCAGTTTCCCTGAGATCATGATGGTAAGACAAAGTAACATAGTTTTAAACTATTGAAATGTAAATTTTGGGATGTCAAATTCCTCAATTTTACACAAAGAACCAGAATGTTTGGAATATACGTTCTTGCAGACTTGCTATCTTTTATGAAGCAGCTGGATGCTGTAATCGGGTGTGCAAAGTTGTTTTTTTTAGACGGATGAGCAAAGAGTGAATGACCTCTTTACCTTTATTTATCTAATGGAGATCTTACTGATTTACTGATACATCTGTATCCTGTGTGCTGACATAATGTGAAATGAAGATTAACATTCTCCTCTCATGTTGCTGCCTTAGGAGAACAGACTGAGCACATTGGATTGTCATTTTGATTTCAGGTCCTTATATATCACTTCTCATCCTTTTTATATATACATACGTCCTCCTTCACATCATTGCCTTCCCCTCTTCCCTTCATTTTTTTTCCCCTATATATCCCTCAGTACCTTAACCTTGCAAATATCTATCAGTCCTAGTTTTGAAATTTTTAATTGAACTGGCTAAACTTTTTTGGGGGCATGTGAGTTCTGATGTGATATTGGGACTCAAAACGCTGGCACTGTTGTTCTCTCCACAAATGCTTCCACAGCTGCTGAATTTCTCCAGCGCTTTCTGCATTTATTCCAGGTTTCCTCTGCTCTTGGTGGAAGAGGAGTTGGAAAATTTAACTGAATAGAGAACAAAGTTACAACAGACTCTCTGGAAAGTTGATTAAAAGACAATTATATAGGTCCCTGTAGTGAGTGACCACATCAGAAATCAGGAATACTCAGGCTTCATTCATGGAGTGAGTGAGTTTTCTGAGTGTCTGTCAAATGGCAGCAGGGGAGTGATAACTGGCTTCACAGTCCCTGACCTAGCAATAGGAAAAGACTCAGTCAGGAACAGCTGTGATTCCATCATGGCCTATTAGCATGCTAATATCCACCATCTAGCTTCACACCTGAAAGGTGGGCATTTCTGAGACAGGGTGGAAGTTGTAAGATTCTGTGTAAGGAAAAGTCAATACTGTCATGAAGGAGGAGAGAAAATCTGAGTGGGGCTGTGTGTGGGGAGAATCGATTGAAAAGAACTAAATCGGGGCACGAATCTAAAAATGCCATGTGTGATATTTAGTGTGATGATTTATCCTCTGTGTTAATGTTCTTGTGGTCATGAAATCCAATCCTTACCAACTCACTATTTTCTGCATTAAGAAAAAGTGAACTAAATTTTTGCGTATCACTGTCCAAAGTCAATATTGCTCCTTGCAAAGAGAACACACAGTTCTTGGCATGGTTGGTGATTCCCAAACAATAGCATATCAAGACAAATCAGATCACATCACTGATCTCATTAAATCACAATTCAGCCCTGCCCAGACAGTGTGATTTTTAATCTGATTTTGATTGTATTTCATGTCACTAGATAAGCGCCTAGTCTGAAAAAACAAAGGCGTTAAATTACTCTTGCGGCAGTTAAGAGGTTTAACAGCCCAAATCAATGGTAAATATGACAAAGAAAGTAGTTCATCAATTAAAAAAAATACAGGGTGGTCTGATAACAGAGCAAACTTTCAAGCAGTGAGACATTATATACAGGTACTCCTCTCTATGAATGTACTGAAGCAGTGATAAACCTTATGGTTAAAATAACAACTCGGTTTTGGGGAGGTCCAATGAACTTTGGAATAACGAAGGAACTTGTAATAGGACAGATTCGACAGCAGAGGGCAATCATACGATATTGGGAACAGTCTGAATGTTAAATGCTGTCTAATATATTTTGTTTCATGAAGAGCAGGCACCACAGAAAGTGACAGCCGTAACCAGTAGTTTAATAGAATGCCAATGTTAAATTAGTTAATGCAACCACCACCCGCCACACACGCAAAATCTAAATAGAAATAGGGTTTACTGCGTTATAAATGATTAGCTTGTGTTGCGGCCGGATTTGGGGTTAAGCAAACTGTGTTCCTACATTGCAAAATGCAGATTATCTTCTCTCATCAAGTCGCTGGTTGAAGCAGGATGGAGTTGGAAATTGGATGAATTCATTCTGGGGGTAGAGTTTTTGTTTGAGATGTTATCTCTTGTCCCGGGGTCAGTTCACAACTGTTGAGCTTTGTTTTTACATTGACTGGCTTAAATTCGCTCTTTTAACATATCAGTTCTTCCGTTAACGAGCAAATCATTCAACAGAAGGAATTTGACTCTCCAGACAATCCCCGCGGGCATTTTTCCTTTATTTTTAAAAGTGTGAGATCTTAGAACAAGGTGACGAAAGGCCCCCTTCCCTCCCCCACTCACACCCACCAGGTACCGCACTGATAATAAAGTATTAAATGTCCCGGGCTGTAGACAGTTCAGGGATCCCCAGAGTTGTGGGTGTGTCTTTCGGGCAAGTCAGGGCTGAAAATGTGTCACTGGAGAATTTCAAGTTGTAACATTTCCACCACCGCACGCGTCTCTTACCTGAGACCACGCGACCAAACCTGCACCTCGACACAATTCAAGGGAAATGTCCCAGCAAATAGCAACCTGTCTGGAATATACCCCGAGGCTGTCTACCGTGGCAAGGGAACAAATGAAGAATCCTAATCCAATTTATCCTGTTTTTAGGGGAGGGGGAAGACCTGAAATGAGATCATTTCCACTACAGGTAATTACCGGGGACGGATTCTCTTCTGATCATATGTGCTGGTGAAACAACAGAAATGAGAATTACACTTTCATAAATAACACCACCACAGGTGGGACGTTGTAATTACAACGTGACATGTTTACACTGGCAGTTTCCGTGCAAAATGTAGCCATGGCAGTTAAGACAGAAATATGAAGATAAGGCCAACGTATGTGGCCTTTAAATGAAGACTGAATAATATCTGTGCATCCTATTTCATTAATGTTCTTCCCTCTATTTCACATTGGTATGTTTTTTATGTGTATATGTTTTCAGGGATCGACTAATATATTTTACACACACAGACATTTACACTAACATGGATATGTGCATATTGTGACACAGCCATAGCCCCCTACATCAGGACTAGAAGCTCTGGGCCTGAGTTCCATGCTAGAACATGGAAGATGTCAATCATATTCTGGTTAAACACGTTGATTGTTAGCCTGTTAAACCTTCCAAGATGCCTGATGATGAAAGTGGGAGAGCCTCATGGTCAACTGTCCTGCAAAAGGCAATAACAAATCACTGCAGTCCATTACTCAGCTATGGACCAATCCAGTGGAAATTCATGGCCTATTAATGAGGATGAGGGGAAAGGCAAAGACTTAGATAGGTACATATTTCTTGTATCACAATGACTTCTCCTGTCACTTCCCTGTTAAGTCAACTTCCCTACCTCCCTCTTCTTATTTCAGAATTATCTCTTTGGCCAAATCTTTAGCTATAGCTCCCTTTGAATCTCTTTAAGGAACCCTGTGTAAAATTTTGCTCAATGACCCATGAATTGCAATGGGATATTTAAATTCTTAAAGTCTTGCAGAGAGGCAATGGCCTAGTAATACTATAAACTGAAAACAACAAATGCTGGCAATTACAGCAGGTCAGGCAGCATCCATACAGTGAGAGCAAGCTAACATTTTAAGACTAGGTGACTCTTTACCAGAGCTCAAGCGTTATTATTACTGGACTATTAATACAGAGACCCAGGTAATGTTCTGGGGACCCAGGTTCAAACAGTAGATGGTGGAATTTGAATTCAATAAAACTGTAGAATTAAGAGTCATATGATGACCATGAAACCAATATCGATTGTTGGAAAAACCCATTTGGTTCATTAATGTTCTTTGGGAAAGGAAATTGCCATCTTCACCTGACATAATAGGAACTGCAGACCACCTGGAAACTGATATCCATTTCAAGCCCACTGACTCCCACAGCTACCTAAAATACACCTCCTCCTACCCACCTTCCTGCAAATATGCCATCCCCTATTCCCAATTCCTTCACCTCCACTGCATCTGCTCCCAGGCTGAGGCATTCCACTCCCATACATCTCAGATGTCCTCGTTTTTCAAGGACTGCAACTTCCCCCTGCAGTGTTCGAGAACGCCCTTGACCGTGTCTCCTGCATTTCCTGCAACTCATCCCTCAAAACCCATCCCTGCACTAACAACCAAAAGAGAATCCCGCTCGTCCTCACATACATAGAACATAAAACAATACAGCGCAGAACAGGTCCTTCGACCTTCGATGTTGCGCCGACCTGTGAACTAAGCTAAGCCCATCCCCCTACACTATCCCATCATCATCCATATGCTTATCCAAGGACTGTTTAAATGCCCCTAATGTGGCTGAGTTAACTACATTGGCAGACAGGGCATTCCACGCCCTTACTGCTCTCTGAGTAAAGAATGCCCACCCCACCAACCTCCGGATCCAACGCATCATCCTCCGACACTTCTGTCATCTGCAATCCGACCCCACCACCAAAGACATTTTTCCCTTCCCACCCTTGTCTGCTTTCCGGAGGGACCACTCTCTCCGTGATCCCTTGTCCACTTCGCACTCCTCTCCAGCCCAGCCACACCCGGCACTTTTCCCTGCAACTGCAGGAAGTGCTACACCTGCCCCCACAACTCCTCCTTCACCCCCATCCCAGGCCCCAAGAAGACTTTCCACATCAAGCAGAAGTTCACTTGCATATCTGCTAATGTGGTATACTGCATCTGCTGTACCTGTTGTGGCCTCCTCTACATTGGGGAAACCAAGCAGAGGCTTGGGGACCGCTTTGCAGAACACCTACACTCGGTTTGCAATAAACAGCTGCACCTCCCAGTTATGAACCATTTCAACACCTCCTCCCATTCCACAGACAACATATCCATCCTGGGCCTCCTGCAGTGCCACAATGATGCCACCTGAAGGTTGCAGGAACAGCAACTCATATTCCGCTTGGGAACCCTGTAGCCCAATGGTATCAATGTGGATTTCACAAGCTTCAAAATCTCCCCTCCCCTTTGAGCATGCCAAGCCAGTCTAGTCGTCCCACCTCCCTAACCTGCTCTTCCTCTCACCTATCCACTCCTCCCACCTCAAGCCCCACCCCCATTTCCTACCTACTAACCTCATCCCGCCCCCTTGACCAGTCCATCCTCCCTGGACTGACCTATCTCTTCTCTACCTCCCCACCTACACTCACGTTTACTGGCTCCATCCCCACCTCCTTAACTTGTCTGTCTCCTCTCCACCTGTCTTCTCCTCTATCCATCTTCAATCCATGTCCCCCTCTGTCCCTATTTATTTCAGAACCCTATTTCCCTGCCTCATTTCTGATGAAGGGTCTAGGCCCAAAACGTCAGCCTTCCTGCTCCTAAGATGCTGCTTGGCCTGCTGTGTTCATCCAGCACCACACCTTGTTGTCTGCCATCTTTAACTGGCCTGGTCTACATGTGACTCTAGACCCACAGCAATATGGTTGGCTCTTAACTGCCCTCTGGGCAACTGGGGTTGGGCAATAAATGCTAGCCTAGCCAATGATACCCTCATTCTGTGAGTGAATAAAAAAGTGCTATATAAATTGTTGCTGCCAATCTATTTTCTTCACATTGTTGCCATGTCTTGTCTATCTGTCTTTGTTAAACTCATTCATATGAATTTCCTGTGACTGCACACTCTACATTCTCAGCCCAAGGTGTGACGCTGTTTTGATAGTTATTTTTGAGATATCCACCATTACCGTATGCAGTGGTAACTCCCTTACCTGACCAACTTATACCTTCACATCTCCATCCACCATCAGCATCAGCAGAACATACCAGTAACTAAGGCTTAGGCTTGTCCTAAGGCTTGTCCTAAGGCTCAGGACAAGGATAGATGGGTTACAGTTAGGGGGAGAAAAGGGGACAGACAGACAGTGCAGAGATCCCCTGTGGGCATTCCCCTCAGCAATAAGTATACCGTTTTGGATACTGCTGGGGGGAATGACCTACCAGAGGAAAGCCATAGTAGTCAGTTCTCTGGCACTGAGCCTGAAACTGTGGCAAAGAAGGGAAGGGGGCAGAATAGAAAAGTACTCGTGGTAGGGGACTCGATAGTTAGGGGAATCGACAGGAGATTTTGTGGTCAGGATCGGGATTCCCGGAAGGTATGTTGCCTCCCTGGTGCCAGGGTCCGGGACGTCTCCAATTGGGTGTATAAGGTTCTAAAAGGGGAGGGCGAACAGCCAGAAATCGTGTTACATATTGGCACAAATGATATAACCAGAAATAGGATTGAGGATAAAAAAGTGATTTCAGGGAGTTAGGATGGAAGCTGCAGAGCAGGACGAACAGAGTAGTGTTCTCTGGTTTACTACCAGTGCCACGAGATAGCGAGGCGAGGAACAGGGAGCGGGCGCAGCTGAACACGTGGCTACGCAGCTGGTGTAGGAGGGAGGGCTTCAGATATGTAGATAATTGGGATGCCTTCTGGGGAAGGTGGGACCTGTACAAGAAGGACGGGTTGCATCTGAACTGGAAGGGGACCAATGTCCTGGGTGGAAGGTTTGCTCGAGTAGTTCGAGAGGGTTTAAACTAGTATGGCAGGGGGGTGGGAACCTGAGCTGTATACCAGAGGTGAGAGTTGATGCAGGTGAGGCAGTAGCAAGAGGTAGACCAGCTAGTGGGAAGGAACCAAGGGATCGGTTAAAGTGTGTTTGCTTTAATGCAAGGAGTATCAGGAATAAAAGTGATGAACTTAGAGCATGGATCAGTACCTGGTGCTATGATGTTGTGGCCATAACAGAGACATGGGTTTCTCATGGGCAGGAATGGTTGCTGGATCTTCCAGGGTTTAGAACATTTAAAAAGAATAGGGAGGGGGGAAAAAGAGGAGGGGGTGTAGCACTACTAATCAGAGAGGGTATCACAGCTACAGAAGCTTCCATTGTCGAGGAAGATCTGCCTACCGAGTCAGTATGGGTGGAAATTAGGAACAGCAAGGGAGTAGTCACCTCGTTAGGGGTTTACTACAGGCCCCCCAATAGCAGCAGGGAGATTGAAGAAAGCATAGGTCGACAGATTTTGGAGAAGTGTGCACGCAGTAGGGTTGTTGTAATGGGTGACTTTAACTTTCCTAATATTGATTGGAACCTCCTTAGAGCAGAAGATTTGAATGGAGCTGTTTTTGTAAGGTGTGTTCAGGAGGGTTTCCTAACTCAGTACGTTGACAGGCCGACGAGGGGAGAGGCCATTCTAGACTTGGTGCTTGGAAACGAGCCGGGGCAGGTATCAGATCTTGTGGTGGGAGAGCATTTTGGTGATAGTGACCATAACTGCCTCACATTCTACATAGCTATGGAGAAGGAGAGGATTAGGCAGAATGGGAGGATATTTAATTGGGGAAGAGGAAACTATGACGCGATTAGACATGAGTTAGGGAGCATGGGCTGGGAGCAATTGTTCCATGGTAAGGGAACTATAGACATATGGAGACTGTTTAAGGAACAGTTGTTGCGAGTGATGAGTAAATATGTCCCTCTGAGACAGGCAAGAAGGGGTAAGATAAAGGAACCTTGGATGACGAGAGCGGTGGAGCTTCATGTGAAAAGGAAGAAGGTAGCTTACATAAGGTGGAGGAAGCTAGGGTCAAGTTCAGCTAGAGAGGATTACACGCAGGCAAGGAAGGAGCTCAAAAATGGTCTGAGGAGAGCCAGGAGGGGGCACGAGAAAGGCTTGGCAGAAGGAATCCAGGAAAACACAAAGGCATTTTACACTTACGTGAGGAATAAGAGAATGATCAAAGAAAGAGTAGGGCCGATCAGGGATAGCATAGGGAACTTGTGTGTGGAGTCTGAGGAGGTAGGGGAAGCCCTAAATGAGTTTTTTGCTTCTGTCTTTACGAAAGAAACAAACTTTGTAGTGAATGAAACCTTTGAAGAGCAGGTGTGCATGCTGGAATGGATAGAGATAGAGGAAGCTGATGTGCTGAAAATTTTGTGAAACATTAAGATTGACAAGTTGCCAGGCCCAGACCAGATTTGTCCTCGGCTGCTTTGGGAAGCGAGAAATGCAATTGCTTTGCCACTTGCGAAGATCTTTGCATCCTCGCTCTCCACTGGAGTCGTACCTGAGGACTGGAGAGAGGCAAATGTAATTCCTCTCTTCAAGAAAGGAAATAGGGAAATCCCCGGCAATTATAGACCAGTAAGTCTCACGTCTGTCGTCTGCAAGGTGTTAGAAAGGATTCTGAGGGATAGGATTTATGACCATCTGGAAGAGCATGGCTTGATCAAATACACTCAACACGGCTTTGTGAGGGGTAGGTCATGCCTCACAAACCTTATCGAGTTTTTTGAGGATGTGACTAGAAAAGTTGATGAGGGTCGAGCTGTGGATGTGGTGTATATGGACTTCAGTAAGGCATTTGATAAGGTTCCCCATGGTAGGCTCATTCAGAAGGTCAGGAGGAATGGGATTCAGGGGAACTTAGCTGCTTGGATACAGAATTGGCTGGCCAACAGAAGACAGCGAGTGGTAGTAGAAGGAAAATATTCTGCCTGGAAGTCAGTGGTGAGTGGGTTCCACAGGGCTCTGTCCTTGGGCCTCTACTGTTTGTAATTTTTATTAATGACTTGGATGAGGGGATTGAAGGATGGGTCAGCAAGTTTGCAGATGACACAAAGGTCGGAGGTGTCGTTGACAGTATAGAGGGCTGTTGTAGGCTGCAGCGGGACATTGACAGGATGCAGAGATGGACTGAGATGTGGCAGATGGAGTTCAACCTGGATAAATGCGAGGTGATGCATTTTGGAAAGTCGAATTTGAAAGCTGAGTACAGGATTAAGGATAGGATTCTTGGCAGTGTGGAGGAACAGAAGGATCTTGGTGTGCAGATACATAGATCCCTTAAAATGGCTACCCAAGTGGACAGGGTTGTTAAGAAAGCATATGGTGTTTTGGCTTTCATTAACAGGGGGATTGAGTTTAAGAGTCGTGAGATCTTGTTGCAGCTCTATAAAACTTTGGTTAGACCACACTTGGAATACTGCGTCCAGTTCTGGTCACCCTATTATAGGAAAGATGTGGATGCGTTGGAGAGGGTTCAGAGGAGGTTTACCAGGATGCTGCCTGGACTGGAGGGCTTATCTTATGAAGTGAGGTTGACTGAGCTCGGTCTCTTTTCATTGGAGAAAAGGAGGAGGAGAGGGGACCTAATTGAGGTATACAAGATAATGAGAGGCATAGATAGAGTTGATAGCCAGAGACTATTTCCCAGGTCAGAAATGGCTAGCACGAGGGGTCATAAGCTGGTTGTTGGAAAGTATAGAGGGGATGTCAGAGGCGAGTTCTTTACACAGAGAGTTGTGAGAGCATGGAATGCATTGCCAGCAGCAATTGTGGAAGCAAGGTCATTGGGGTCATTTAAGAGACTGCTGGACATGCATATGGTCACAGAAATTTGAGGGTGCATACATGAGGATCAATGGTCAGCACAACATTGTGGGCTGAAGGGCCTGTTCTGTGCTGTACTGTTCTATGTTCTATGTTCTATGTTCTAACTCTTATACAACTGAACTCCAAACCCTAACTCTAGACCTGAGTGTTGAAGCCACCAACTATATTTCCATCTTGACGTGGTAGAACTCAGCTTCATTCGTTAAACATATACTAAAAATACAAGCAATGAAAAGATAAGCATCAGGAACCTAAACTAGTTGTGGGTAATAGCGGGAAATATGGCTTTAAGACTTGTTTTGTATTATTAATTCACAGGATGTCAGCATTGCCACTGAGCCAACATTCATTTCCCCTAATTAATTATCATTAAGATGGTGACAGTGAGCCACCTTCTTGAGCCATTGCAGTTCATTGGGAGTAAGTAAATCTACAATATTGTTAGATGGGGCATTCCTAAATTTTGATAGTGAAGGAGCAACAATATAAAAATCATGTTTGTGTGTGGCTTGAACTAGAACATGCAGTTGCTGGCGTTTCCAGGTATCTGCTACTCTTATCTTTCTTGGTGGTAGAGTATTGAGTAAGGAGTACTGATGAGTTGCCATGGTGCATCTTGTATTCACTTCTCTCGCTGTGCAGCAACATTGGCAGTAATGAATACTTACGGTAGTGGATGGGGTGCCATAAAGGTTATTGGGTTAAGAATGTCAAGATTTGGGGTCATTGACTTGCTTTGGGTTGGGTGCAGGTGAGGGAGTTAAATGGTCTTATCCCATTGTGGTTCAGGCAAATATTTATAAATTTAAACATACAATCCTTCCAAATACATTCTGTAACACAATGACCACCCTTGATTATTTTTCCTGCCTTCTCCTGTCCTATTGGCTCTGGTTTCTCCTTTCTCACTGGCACTGCCTCCTGTTTTCGCAGAAGCAGTCTCTCTCTTTATTGTCTTATGTGGACTGCACACACAGTTCTCTCACTCGGCAAACCAATGGTATTGGGTGGGGAATGGAGGCAAGTACTGAGGGTATCATCATGGATTGTAACACCAGTGATTTCCTGATGAAATTGCTTCACTGAACAGATCAGCTGTTGCATCATGTGGTCACCAAAATATAGCCTGAGAGAATATAAATGTGATTTGTGTCCAGTGCAAATGCCTGGCTTTTCCTTTGTTCTATAACACCAAGTGAAAACTGTGTGTTCCTCGAAAATAATGCCATTAGGCTCATCTCACTAAGATACAAACCGAACTTTAACTTCCTGCAGTCAGGACACAATAGCCTTCAAACTTGTAATGGGTTAAAGCCAACCAATGTTAGTTACCACTTCGCTCTGAAACTTCCCTATTGATTAAGATCGACCTTGGTGATTAAATTGGATATAATGTATTCAAATTATCATTGTACATTGCAGTGGCATTCTGTACTAACTTGAATGGATTGTTTTGATTGATGTGGTATTGTGTTGGAATGTTTGAATGATAGAGAAATAAAGACTTGTATTTATATAATGCCTTCCATGACCTTAAGATACCCAAAATACTTTTCAGCCTATGAGGTACATTCGAAGTGTGGAGTGAATGTTGTAATGCAGAAAATGTGGCAGTCAATTTGTGCACAGAAAGGTCCCATGAACAGTCATATTAAACTGATTTGCTAATCTGATTTTTTTTGTGTGTGTGATGTTGATTGAGGAATAAATGCTGACTGCTCTTCTAAAATATCTGAGAGGGAAGTCAGGACATAGGTTTAACATCTCATTCAAAAGGCTGCACCACTGATCGTACAGAATGCCCTCAGTCTTGACAGGAGGTGACAGGACCATAGCAAGTGATCATATTTGAATTCAGTAATAATCTGGAATAAAAAGCTGGGTTAATGGTCACCGGATTTTGATTGTTGTGAAAACCCATATAGTTCATTAATGTCCTCTGGGCAAAGATTTCTGCTAGTCCTTAACAGATCTGGCTCACATGTGACAGCAAATCCACAGCAATGTGATTCTTAACAGCCTCTGGGTAATTGGAGATGGACAGCAAATGCTGGTCTAGTTTGAGGCATCTGCATCCCATGACCAAATAAAGGAAAAGCCTGTGTTGATTCCTTTAGCAAACACATCTTGAACCATGTGACTGAAGAGTGAAAACTGAAAGAACTGCGAGTGCTGGAAATCAGAGACAAAAACAGACATTGCTGGAAAAGCTCAGCAGGTCTGGCAGCATCTATGATATCAATTCTGCGGAAGGGTCACTGGACCTGAGAGTTAACTCTGATTTCTCTCAGCAGATACTTCCTGACTCACTGAGCTTTACTAGAAATTTCTGTTCTTGTTTGTGACTGAACAACGAGTGTGCTGCATCCGAGACAGGGCTGATATGAATTATTAAAAAGCAAATTACTGCAAATGCTGGAAATCTGAAACAAACAGAGAGAATGCTGGAGAAACTCACCAGGTTTGGCAGCTCTTTCCACAGACCCTTCCAGATCAGCTGAGTTTCTACAATAATTTCTAATATAAATTACAGTCCTCACCACTGCAACTCAAACTATATATTTCTCTAGCTCTATTCCTCTAATTACAACAACTATTGCGAAATAGTTTAAGAAGTTTTGCTTCCCAGTATGTATGTGTGTGTGACACCATTCCTGGGGTTTCCAAGCTGGGAAGTTGGGACTTCACCCAGATTCTGCATACAAGCCAAAGCTGGAAAAAAAAGCGTGACCTGGAACGTTAACTCTGATTTCTCTCCATAGTGGCTGCCAGACCTGCTGAACTTTACCAGCAATTTCTGTTTCCGTGTAAAAGCCCTCAGACTAATAAAGCAGATTGCTTGTCGGCTACCCCCCCCCCCCCCCGACACACCGGGCCTGTGCACAATTTCTTACGCAGATTTGTCCCGTTGATGAAGACCAGACTTTCAAATGTTAAAAACGCAAGAACTAAAAAAAAGTTGCAGCAGATGCTTGGGAACTTGAATATCGAACGTTCCAATTTTATTTTTTTAAAAGGAAAGTTCACAGCACTGTTTACTAAGCCAAAATATTTGATGCAACACATATAGAAGGAGATTTTTTGACGGGCCCCCTCTGACACTTGGCGGAGTCCCAATTTTTCCACATTGTAAATCTCTGTAAAACAATCTGGTTTAAGATTACAGAACGAGGCGATTGGCCCGACGCTTGCTTCCGAGGGAGGGACCCGAGTCTTGATTGGTTGATTTTTAACTAGGGGAGCCGGGGATTGGGGAGGAGCTTGCGGAGGAAAGCTATATATGAAATAGTCATATGTGTATGCCAGTGTGTCTGAATTCTGCAACAAGACAGAAAAAAAATTGAGGGACTTTTTTTTAAAAAAAGAGGTCAAGATCTAAAGCGAGTGAAAAAGCAGCTGCGATTTCTAATGTAGAGACGGAGATTGTTGACAGGACAGTGCTGGAGGGGCAGCTGCAGTACAGTGCTTGGTGATGCAGGACGCAAAACTGGATGATTTCATTTGTCATCTTCGCAAAGAAATGGTGAGTTAAACAGAGGGTTCATTGGAAAAGCTTCAGCGGCGATTTGTGTCGAGTGTGTTGTAAGAAAAACTCCCCGAATGCTAGCAGTTATTTCAAACTTTGAAAAAAATAGATTGTGGCAGGGATTGGATCACTGCACCTAAAAATCCAGTAGCTTTTGGAACCCTAAATAATTCTTGAGGACAGTTTTTGAATTCTCTGTACTGTGCGTTATTAGAAATTTTTACACTTTACAGGCTTTGGTGCTCAGAAACGAGTCAATGTTCTTAACTTGAGACGATATTGTTTTTCTTTTAAAAACCTTTTTGTTAGGTCTTATGATCTAAGATTATGGGGGTGTCCGGCTGTGGTTATGATTTAGTAACTCCAGTCTTTCACGATAAAAGGAGCCGAGGGTTTAATATAATTAGCAGCTGGAATTGGGTTTAGTCGGGCTAATAGGAGCAGATGCTGTGGACAACGTTTAACTCAAGCGATACACCATTCAGATCGTGAGAACTGACCGTACCCCCCCCCCCCCACCCCACCACCAAAACATCCATGGGGGGGGGGGTGCGGTGGAGGGGGAGCAGTTTGGAAAGAGAATGCAGAATCCTTTGTGAAACAGTGTACAATAGGCCAGGTGAGCTGTAGCATGTCCAGGTGCTCTGCATGAAGCACAGTTAACGTGTTAGTACCTGCCCGCAGCGCCTGTACTACTGGAATGGAATGTTTGAGAGAATCTGACCTTTTTACTCATCTCTAACTCATCAGAAACAGCGAGGGTGCTGCCTTCTCCACAGGGATCCCAGCTCTCCCGGTTAAAGGGGCCTCTTTGAGTTCTCCTCAGAGCTTTGCCGTCAGCGCCAGACGTGCCCGGGAACTGTCCAACGACAGCCATCAGCGCCGCAACACTCGAGGGCTGGTTGGAGAAAGACCAGGTTCCAGGCTCAAACGTAAAGTTATGGCGGGAGGGAAGGAGGAAGAGGTTTTCATTTCCACCCGTTGCATCTTTCACTTTCCCTTTCCCATTCCCCAGCTTGGGGTATTGGGCCAGGGGACGATGTGTCGCGTGCAGCGAGCTAGTTGCAAGGTCGGAGTGATGGGCCAAGTGGCCTCGTGTCCTGAAGTCATTAGACTAAGTATTGACCAGGGATGGAGCCTGGGATCTTGCAACTCTTGATGGTCCATTCCGACACCAAGGTGCATGTATCGGTTAGGTCACCAGAGGGGGCTGAGGGGACAACTTTCAGCCTTCAGCAATTAAATTCCCACGTGTCAATTTTCCTCGTGGAACCAAACTGCAAAAGACATGCAGAGTTTACACTAAATCAAGTGTTACTCTGCAGGAAGTTAACTCCTCCTTTCGTTGAAGTCGGGAACGGTTTAGATATAGGCATTCGGGGCACCTACCGACCCGGAAAAGCTTTAATTACTTCACAGGCAGTATTGTATTTTAAATCAGCGTGTGTGATGGAAGCCTCCAGGATTTGCTGAAGACCTCAATTTAATTTCCAAGCATGTATTGCAAGAATCTGAAGAAATGAAAACCATCTTGGCAGTGTCATTGGAACAATATACATTCTAGATCTCACGATGCCTGCCCTTGATAGAGCTGTAGCTATGGGAGGGGGAGCATAAATAATGCTGGCTTCACACGGTAGAAGTCAAGCAATTTTCAGGACATGATAGGGTTGGGGCTAAATAGATATTCATGTATCCACTATTCAATGATGGAATTACTGTGGGTTTAGTAGATTGGAAGGCATTTTGATTGTATGGGAGAAAAGCAGGTCAATCGACAGACCCTGATATATAGTGGAATGTGGGTGGGCCATTCAGCCCCTCAAGCCTATTCAATGAAATGATGGCCTATCTGAAGCTTGGCTTCACAACTTTCCTTGTTTCCTTTTTTATAGAATTTTGCTTACAATTGTATCAACCTCAAATTTGAAATGATTATTTATCATCGACTCCTTTATGTGGGGAAGTTCCAAACTTCTATCACCTTTTGTGCATAGATAATAAAGCGCATGATTATATGGGATATACAGCAAGATGAAGTGGACTCGATGGGCCGAATGGCCTTACTTCCACTCCTATATCTTATGGTCTTATGGAAATAGGCTGCTTGACCTTCCCATTGTCTCTGCTCCACTAGGGTCTACTTGCAACTTCCCTCAATCTTATCATGCTCTATTCCCTTCTTCCACATACTTGTCAAGTTCCTCAAAATAGATTCATACAATTTGGTAGTGAGTTCCATATTCTTGAAATCTTTAGTTAAAGATAATTCTGAACTCACACTTGGAATCCTTTGTTACTACTGTACCTCATGCTTGGAGCGTGAAGCCACATGATAATGTAGACGTGTACACAGATTTGGTCCCACATGAGAGAGTTGTGTATATATAATTATGTGCAGAGGCATATACACTTCACCTTCCACATAAGGAACACCCAATCACTTGCAGTGATACAAATGCAAGTATTTCCATTTGTAGGCACATAATGCACTCTCTCAAATTGAAATGAGTAAAATAACTTTTCAGCAAATCAGAGTCCTAAAGCATATTGCAAAATAATTACCTATAATCAAATTGAATTGCTTATTGTTTTCTTGGATTTTTGTCTTTGACCAGATAAATATGAAGGAGGCAGGGGCTTGTCTTCGAGATCAAATGCAATGCATGATGCAGGCATTGCAGGACTTGAAGCAGATTCACAACATCAGCACCCTGAGCCTGAGGGAGGAGGAGGCAGCACCCTTGGCTCCTGTCAAGGGAAGGAACTCACATAGTTTTACCTCCGATGTCTCTGAATCCGACACATATGACTCAGCTTGTTGCCTTGTATCTCCGAGAAGTGAAGAAGAAGGCACCCCATCAGTATTTGCATCACCCAGCAGTGACAGAAGCTTAGAGTTTGACTCTGGCTATTCTGAAGCTTCTGGGCCCACATTGACAAAAGCAGCACGAGTAGGAAGCTCACCGTGTTTGAGGGAGAATAGACTTCCCACTGCTGGGATCTTGAGAAATAAAATCGGCTTGGGACCGAACAAAAAAATAAGACCTAAATCTACTTCTGATGTTTATTCAGAACAGTGCTCCTGGAAGATTTTTGATTATACAGATCCAAATGACTGGACAGTCAATTTGCTCTCCCAAAGCAGGAATAGACAGCCCCTTGTACTGGGGGATAATTGTTTTGCAGATCTGGTGGAAAACTGGATGGACCTTCCAGAGGAGACTGATGAGATGATGGAATCAAAGGCAAAGGATCACTCCGGCAGATGGTTGGGGAAGCCTCATGAGTTCCTCCTGAACATCTCTGGAAATGTGAGGCGTAAGCTGGCCAACATCTCGCGATCTGACAGGTCAAAGAGTACAGATCCAAAGCACCAAAGCAACAATGACAACAGCCATGCACACTTGCAATCAAAGAGACTCTCTTGTCCGACAAATCTGGGTAATTACATGCCAAAGCTCTCTTATCTGCATCGTTCTCACACTAACCTACCCCAGACGAATGAAGCGTCAACATCAGACTTTGATAAATTTATTGCTTTGATGAAAAGCAGAAGTAGGAAACCAATTATTTGCAAGGACACAATTAGTTATGTATAGAATAAACAAAATGAACACTGACTCTTGTGCTTCCAACATGAGGTGTATAATTAATCTGACTTTTGTATCACTTTTTGATATAAGCCAAAATGTTTATAGCCATGTAGTTTGTGTACATACATTTTATATTTTATACAGTGCCTGAAAATAAACAAATGATTCTTCAATGGTTTTGTTCAACAAATTTGTTTATTTGGCTGTCAAATTCCAGTGCAGATAATCACTATAATTATATAAATGTGTGTACTCCTTTCCATGGCACACTAAAGAGATTTGTCTTCATTAGCATTTCTTGGTGTGTGCCCTCTGTCCAGCTTTACACTTCAGTTTGATTCAAAGCAGAATCACAGTTAAACTCCACCAGAATCAGCCCTCACTTTACAAACAGTTAGCATCTGTTACTGAACAAAGTTGTCTCAATTAACCCAAAGTCCTCACAGCGTTAGTGATGACTAACTTCTGTATGGTTCCTTCAGAAGAGGGAGAAGAAATTAACTTGCTTTCTTTCCCTTCCAGTGGGTTTCCATAAATAAGCAAGCTGCAGAATATACAATCCTAATCAATATAAAAATTATTCTTTGCAAACTGGGGTCTGTACAACAAGATGTAAGGTGAGATGAGTTCAAAAAGGGTGGAAGCCAGCTATATACTTAATCTCAAGGAAGCATATTAGTCATTGTATTGCTCTGTTTTAGTTCTGCATTGCAAGAGTTAGGTACATTCGGTGACCTACCTAAAAGCAGATCCTATTCAAAAGCCTATCACATTTCAAACGTTATTTCTTTAAAATTATACAGCCCTCACTAAGTGTTCCTCCCCTTTGGAAAATGTGATGAATTGAATATGTAGTACAAGGTGACCATAAATGAAAGAGGCTATTCTCAGCATTGTGATTATTGTGGCTGCATTGTGTGCTCCCATCAGTAAAATAATCAGCAGCAGATGCTCAGGCTCCTACTACAAACCCACAGGAAAAGTTACCAGGGCAAAATCAAAATGTTTTTCATCCATAGCTGGGCTCTTGTCACCCAAGGAGACTTGGCAGAGATTGAGAAACTCAAATTAATCCTCGATCAACTCAAGGACTAGATTAACTGTAGCTTGAGAGCAATTTCAACCAGTCCTCGCAGTCAAAGCAAAACAGTGTGGGACACACAGGATTAAAGTATTACAGGAGAGAGCAAGCAAAATGTAATTTTTAACTGAAGTTGTTTGCTTCTATAAGTTGTGAAAATTAAACAAATTAATATTTTGCCAATTTTTTTTATTAATACTTATTACAACATTGGGCGGTTTAACAATTTCAGTTACATTATGTATGATGACGCTGTCCCACTCGTGCAACGTTCAGAATGAGGCAGTCTTATCTCTGACAGGCTTGTGATTCTGAAATCAATCAGGTAAGTGACAGAATTCTTTTTTTCCTGAAAGCAACCACAAGATCCAAGCCTCTCCAGAGTGTGCACGGTTTCTTTGGAGACATTTTCCTCTGCCTAATCACTTTTTCTTTCTGTCATTACTTGTCATTATTTCTGTTGTCAAAATTCATATGGTTGCTATTTCCAAGTTCAAACCATCCTATCAAACTGCTGGTTTGGCATTTTTTAGTCAATATGTTTATTGGCCTTTCATATTAAATGTATTTTAATTTGCAGGGATACTTGTGCTCATTTGGTGAATGGTATCTGAGGATTTGCTCATGTTTATGATTGGGCACCACTCTGAAGTGCTTTTAAACATGACTCAGATCCAGATAAAATTTGTCTGCTGCCAGTCATTCACTGTCGATGAATATCATTTGTTACTACGTGGAACTTGCATTTCTCACACCAATATGGTGGCTGTCGGCGATGGGTGGCAATGTAAAATGCTCTGAGTGAACCTGACAATGTAGAGCCACATTAGTGAATTAGGAGCCAGCCTTGTGTGATTGAGACAAAGACAGAATGGAACTGTGGATATCCCGATGTGTGTCCAGTACAGTCTTTACTGTGAACTGGAAGAAAGATTCAGGGGACATATTCGCCATGAGACCAAATTAGATTCAAAACTAGATTCTGGAATGAATAACAATGCAGCCTAGATGTTCTGCTTGAGATCATCACTATTCAATGATGAGTAAAGTGTCCACATGTGCCGGTGGAAATTTGAACCAATATCTGTGGTGCTTCAGTTGATCATTAACTACATAGAGTATTTTAGGAGAGCAAAGAAAACAACAGTATTACAAATATCTAAGTTGGACCAATAGTGATGGAAACAAGTGGTAGTAGCTGACCGAGAGGTACATGGAAGGAAGCCTCAGTACTCTTTTGTTTTACTGGATCTGGTAGAAAATAGTAGGAAAATCAATTTCACCCTCCTCCTCAGTTTTACAGTCAATCTGTAAATTCAGGGCCTTCACATGCTTCTCGATGTTTTGCTGACTGAGCATTGTCACAATTTCTGATAATCTGAAGAGAAAGCAGGAAAATATTAAGGAGGAATTTTAAAATAAGTACGACCCAACTACATTTGATACCAGAAACTATTTGCTATCTAATTGTAGTATGTAACCTTATTACAATTCAATTGATTCCAAACAGTGGAGTTTATTTCACTCTTTGAAAGGCAATTTTTTTTGCACCCATTACTATACAGATCATTTGTAGAGTAAATATCCATGTTCACAGAATCGGAAGGCCATTTGGCCCATTCTACCTGCATGGGATGTTCAAACAAGCAAAATTACCTAGTGCCAAGGTCTTGCTTTTTTCTCCACATATTATGTTTATCCAAATATCGCCCCATACCATTCTGAATGCCTCATTTAAACCACTGTACCAGGCAATGCCTACAAGTGGAAACATTTTCCATGTATCACCCTTGCTTCTTTTGAAAAATACTTTAAGTAGAACATAGAACAGTAGAGTACAATGCAGGATCCTCGGCCCATGATGTTGTGCTGAACTTTTACCCTAATCCTAAGGTCTATCTAACCTTCACTCCTGCATTATACTATCATCCATGTGCTCTCCTTCTTCCTATTACAAGCAGGAATGGTTTCTCTGTTTTCCATTCTATCTAGCCCACTCATGGTTATGAAAACCTTTAACTGTTCTCCTCTTAGCTTTCTTCTCTCCAAGGATAAAATCCCAACTTCTTCAATCTATCCTCACAACTGAAATTTCCAATCCCTGGCAACATTGTGATAAATCACTCCTTCACTCACATCCAATGCATTTGTACCTTTCCTGTAATGTGACATCCACAAATGTACATTATAATCCAATTGAGGTCTAACAATGATAAAAGTCTTAAATAAGTCCAATATCACCTTCTTGCTCTTTTACTCTACATTCCTACTAATAAAGCTGAGTATATCATATCCTTTGATTACTGCTTTCTCCACCTGTCCTGCCATCTTCCACGATCTGAGCACATTTACACACTGGTCCTTCTGCTTCTGCACTCCTTTTAGAATTGGACCTCTATTTTATATTGTCTTTCAGTGTTCTCCTACTAAAATGCATCACCTTACACTTCTCTGTGTTGAAACTCGTCTGCCATCTATTTGCCTACTACGCCTATCATGTCAGAGTTCCTCACAGTTTACAAATCTTCCAAGTTTTGTACCAATGTGTCTGGACTCTCAACTTTAGAAAGGCACTTTCCTCATCATAGTTTCATAATCTTTCTGAGATTCGCTTCCAAACTTATTTCAGTTAGAACTACCAGCACAGAGAAAAAGATTTCATTCCTTCAGTTACACAGGTGAAAGGGTTAAAGGTTTATACAACCACATCTGAAGCAAAGACATTCAGTTTAATGCAATAAGGTACACAGTAGCATACTTCATTTTTAAGAGCTGCAAGCTAGCTCTCAGTTGAATAATATGCATTTTTGCCAGTTCTACAATGTTCTGTTTACTTATTTAAAACAAAACTTGCATTCATATAGCACTATTCATAACTACTAAACTTCCCAAAGCCTTTTATAGCTAACACTTGGAAGGATATTCCTGCCTTGTGAGGAATCTGGTGATGCTATCTGGGATAAATTGACTTCGATATTACATGAGACTGGCCTAACTTAGCTTGCATTCCCAAAGTGGAGGAAGTTAAGGGTGTTCCAGTTGAGGTGTTTAAATACTAAAGGAAACTGACAGCAAATACAAAGAATGCATCTACCCTCTAATGGGGAAACCAGGATAAGGACACATCCATTTTATTCATTGATGTGATGCAAGGCCAGTATTTGTTGTGATTCCCTAACTGTCTTTGAGAGCAATTTAGAGTCAACCACTTTACTGTGGGCCTGGAGTCACATTGATAGCTGATTTTGTTCCTTAAAGGACATGAGTCAACCAGATGGATTTTTACAAAAATTGACAATAGATCAATTTATGAGACAAGCTTTCGATTACAGAATATTGTAGTCTATTGTATTTTAATTCCCATTCCTGTGATAGAATTTGAACACTCACCCCCAGACCATTAGCAGGCCCTTTGGATTACTACTCTGGTAACATTGCCACCATCTACTATCTCCCAACTAAAACTTTCTTAAAATCTAGGTGAGGTTGCCCAAGGTTTGATGCAAAATAATGTGGAAGCAATTTCTATTAATACTGAATTAGTTGAGGGGCCTGAAAGAACGATACATACTTCAGGAAGAGATATGGAATGTAGCAAAAAAATGGAAATTGCTGTCTGAATGGCAGAGCAGCTCCAATGAGTAATTGGTCTATTCTGACTCATAATTCTTCAAGTTAATGATCATTTCCAGGTTTTAGATGATTTGGGCATTCTGGAACAAAAAGTCACAAAACTTCTTAAAACTTCTGCAACTGACCTTGTTCTGTTATTATGGAGTAAGATCTGGGCAAGTCCAAAATTAGGTGACATCAGTAAAATACAGTCACTAAGAAACGAGACAGGGAGAAAGAGGAACTACAGGAAGTAGTTCTGATGAATAATGTTGATGCTTTCAAGAGTAGACTGGATGAGTACATGATAGAGAGGGGAGTAAGGGGTTGTGCTGATAGAGTTTAATGAACAGAAGGAAGCTTGAGTTGTGTATGAACACTTGTCAATGTCCTGGAAATCACTTCCTATCTGCAATGTGGGTGTGCCTACACAAGATGTACTGAAGTGGTTCAAGGTAGCAGGTCAGCACCATCTTCTTGGGTGGAGATGGGCAACAAATGTTGGTCTGGCCAAGTAATGCACACATGCTGTGAATAAATAAAAACAAAATTCTCACTCCCTTTCCCCACCATTGACGGTTCTTCCTTCAACCATCAAATTCATTAGCTCCAGAATTCTTTCCCTGAGGCACTACAATTCCTGTTTTAAAAAAACGAATCTCCTCACAATCTGCCTCTTCAATTTTGGGGGCATTAATTACCTGAATCCAATAATTAGAGCAAATTCAAGCATTAGATATCGTAAGCTTCATTTGCTGCTTATGATGAACATTTAGATGCACATTTAAAACTGAGTTATCTCAGCATAGCTGTGACAGGACAATTAACAACAGAACGTGGGCTAACTGCAAAGTATGATCGAAGTTTGACAAGTAGTAGAGTGGAAAAGTCCATGGTCAATCTTATCTGCTTGCAAATTTCTTAGTTGCAAACATTTACATCATGACATCATATTGTGTTAATAGAACGTAAGAACGTAAGAACTAGGAGCAGGAGTAGGCCATCTGGCCCCTCGAGCCTGCCCCACCATTTAATAAGATCATGGCTGATCTTTTTGAGACTCAGCTCCACTTACCTGCCCGCTCACCATAACCCTTAATTCCTTTACTGTTCTAAAATTTATCTAACATTGCCTTAAAATCATTCAGCGACGTAGCTTCAACCGCTTCACTGGGCAGGGAATTCCATGGAATCACAAACCGTTGGGTGAAGAAATTCCTCCTGACCTCAGTCCTACATCTGCTTCCCTTTATTTTGAGGCAATGCGCTCTTGACCTAGTTTTACCTGCTAGCGGAAACAACGTCCCTTTATAATTTTATATGTTTCTATAAGATCTCCCCTCATTCTTTTGAATTCCAATGAATAATATCCCAGTCTACGCAGTCTCTCTTCATAATGCAACCGTCTCAACTCTGGAATCAAGTGAGTGAATCTCCACTGCACCCCCTCCAGTGCTAGTATATCTCTTCTCAAGTAAGGAGACCAAAACTGCACACAGTACTCCAGGTGTGGCCGCACCAGGACCCTATACAGCTGTAGCATAGCCTCCCTATTTTTAAACTCCATCCCTCTAGCAATGGCAGACAAAATTCCATTTGCCTTTTTAATTACCTGCTGCACCTGCAATTCCACTTTCAGTGATTCATGCACAAGGACACCTAAGTCTCTCTGAACAGCAGCGTGCTGCAATATTTTACCATTTAAAACATAGTTCAAATTGCTGTTATTCCTACCACAATGGATGACCTCACACTTATCAACATTGTACTCCATCTGCCAGACCTTTGCCCACTCACTTAGACTATCGATATCTCTCTGCAGACTTTCAGTATCTTCTGCACACTTTGCTCTACCACTCACCTTAATGTCATCTGCAAATTTTGACACACCACACTTAGTCCCCAACTCCAAATCATCTCTGTAAATTGTAAACAATTGTGGTCCCAACTCTGATCCCTGAGGCACATCACTAGCCATTAACCACCAACCAGAAAAACACCCATTTACCCCTACTCTTTGCTTTCTACTGGTCAACCAATCCTCTATCCATGCCAATACATTACCTGTAATACCGAGCAACTTTATCTTATGTAACAGCCTTTGGTGTGGCATCTTGTCAAATGCCTTCTGGAAATCCAGATACACCACATCCACAGGTTCCCCATTGTCCACGATGCAAGTAATGTCCTCAAAGAATTCCACCAAATTAGTCAAACATGACCTACCCTTCATGAGCCCATGCTGGGTGTTCCCAATGGGACAATTTATATCCAGATGACTTCTTCCTTAATGATACATTCAAGTATTTTCCCCACGACTGAAGTTAAGCTACTGGCCTATAGTTACCTGCTTTTAGTCTACTTCCTTTTTTAAACAGTGGCGTCACATTGGCTGTTTTACAATGTGTGGGAACCACCCCAGAGTCCAGTGAATTTTGGTAAAATTTTGGTGGTCTACTTTCATATTAATTGTGAAAGTCATAAGTCCAAATTTGTTATGCAAACTTGACAATGCACACCACCAATGGCTACAATGTAGCACATTATTTTGTGTTCTGATGTGCTCTATGGTTTTCTATGTTAGACTGTGTCACATACACCACAGAAAGATGAGTTCTTATTGAATCAGATATCTTGAAGCTTATTTAGAACACATTATTTATAAAGTTACATTATTAGAGAGATACACATGTAGTTTGGGTTCGGTGCTTACTGTTGTTACTATATTACACACATTTAACTGTCTGACAGTGTGTTCAATGTCACAGCAGAGTGATTGTATCTTTAGACTAGAATGTGACATGTTGTGATGTCAGGGAATGATTTTAAAGGCACTTTCCCTAAGTGATCTAGAGAGTACATCATAACACGCCTCACTCTTTAGTTTGTGATGCAGACACAATTCACTGCTTTGCAGTGCCTGAAAACCATTCACAAATAGTATCCAAAAATAAGAATAGTCTGTGAGGTGTTAAAATGAAAGCTGCACGGTATAGCAACTCAGAGATAGTAAGAACTACCGATGCTGGAGTCAGAGATAACACAATGCGAAGATTTCTGATTAGGGTCCCGAACCGAAATGTCAACTTTCCTGCTCCTCTGATGCTGCCTGGCCTGCTGTGTTCCTCCAGCTCTACACTGTGTGATCTCTGCATGGTACAGCAAGCCTTGGTTCAAATAACATCCACTCTTTAACATCACTCCAGCTGAAGACTATATTTGGCTTTGACTTTCTAGAGGTAAATATGCTGCTTTGTAATTGTTTAAAATGGTGAATCAGTGACCTGTTTTACATGAGTTCTTGTTTTTATTTCTAATGAAATTAACACTTGTGTGTGTGTGTGTGTGTGTGTGTGTGCATGTGTGTGTGTGTGTAAATAAAAATAACACAGACATGTGCATCAATTTCTACTCAGCATCAATCGGGATATCAAACCATTTATTTCAAGCAGATAAATATCTCCTTGGAAAGAAAATGGATATATACTTAGCCTAAACTTCACTTCACCTGACAAAAGGGCTATGCTCCAAAAGTTTATGATTTAAAATAAATCTGTTGGACCATAACCTGGTGTAGTCTGACTTCTGACCTTGTCCAGCCCAGTCCAACACCAGCACCTTGACATCGGAACCTAAACTTGTTTGAGATTTGTGCAACAGCATCAATACTGTAATTTCTAACCTAAAAGATACTAGCTATAGTCTGCTCTGTGCCCTGATCTCTGGCAGTACAGCCCTCTAAGCTCACTCCTCTTTGAGTTTATATTTTAGCAGTGAATAGAAACCTACATCAGAAAACTGAATCAGCAACTAGGGAAGCATGCAGCAGCTCAATGGAGCTGTGTAAGTTACATTCCAGACTCCATAATATGAACCTATGGAGGAAACAGATTGGGTGCCTCCCTGTAATTGGGTCCTGGAGTCAGAAAGTGAAAATGAACATGTTATGCTTGACCAAGACTGGGAAATGTCTTACTCAGCAGACATACACACGAAACAGCAGAGTCTTGCTATGGTCTGGTGTGTGTGATACAATCAAGAGATCCTCTGCTTTTCTTTTTAAAATGATAGGAAATGTCTTGGAGCAGTATCAGAGAGGAAATAGCCACAGGCGGATGTTTACTCCATCCGTCAAACAGCAGCTAAAATTTAACATCCTTCAGCTGCCAGATTAGAGGATTGCCTCCAGCCTTGGGGACCACACATATATGAAAAGGAGTGTAAAACATTTCCAACAATTTACAACAGCCAAATAAAACGTTGGGGCAGTGAAGTCTTGCAGGGCTAAGACTCCTGAGTGAGGTTGTGTTACAGCGGTTCCAGCAGGTTTGCTAGATCATCCATTTCCTGGTTTAAGGAAATCTGGGATGGAGGGAAACTGCAAAGATTAGCGTCTGGCCTGCATTCGCAGGCAATGGGGAAGAGGAGGGAGTGAGGAAAGGAATTAGACAGAAATTTTCTCTGGCCTTCAGTCTTTCTCCCTTATCCCATTCTGTTTCCTGTTGTTGCCTGATGGCTAAAATATATAAATGTTAATGAGGTTCATGAAAATACAGTTCCACATGGACACAGGGCTTCAACTTGGTACAAAGTTAATTTGTATTTTTGTATTTCTGTTTTAGTGGAGCCATGAAATATTCTGTTGTAAAAATACATTGCTTAGTGTTTGTGCAATATTAATTTAGGGATTCCTTCATCTGTTTAATTCAGTTCAGAAAACAGATATTAAAATAAATACTATACTGTAGTATAACAGAATACATCTACATATTTAGATATTTGTAACTTCTCATCTCACCATGCAAATGCTCCTGTAACTACACACTTATTTAGAAATAATAATAGAAATTGCCGGAAAAGCTCAGCAGGTCTGACAGCAATTGTAGAGAGAAATCAGATTTTAGGTTTTGGGTCAAGTAACACTTTAGGGTAGTGGAAAAGAATTTGAAAACATTTTTATTCCTATGTGCCTGCTACCTTTGTCTTCCTATATGATAGAAGTCTTGGGTTTGGATGATGTTGTCAAAGGAGCCTGCTGGGTACTGCACTGCATCCTGTAGATGGTACACATTATAGTCATGGTGCCTAGAAGGCAGTGAACGTTTAAGATAGAGGATGGATTACTAATCCTGGATGACAAGGAGCTTCTTGAGCATTGTTGGAGTTTCATCCAGCCAGGTAAATTCTATCACACTCCTGACTTGTGTTCTATAGAGTCTTTGGGGTGTGAGCGGTGCCCATCCAAGGCTCCTTTGTGATCGACCACAATGTCATTGGATAATGGGTCAGACTTGATGGGCTGAATGGACTACTTCTGCTCCTATATATTCTGGTCTTATGGCTTCCTCATCCTTCTCAAGCTGCCTGTAGCCTTTGATGTATTTAAGCACACTGTCCTCCCTCAATGCCATCTTCGACTCAGGTGGAACTTCACCTGCCCGGTTCCACTCTTAACTATTTTGTTGCAACAATAGATCACTTGTAGCATTACTTCTGGTGTTTCCCAAGGATTACCTGTGGCCCCATTCTAATTATCATCTACATATGGCTCTTTGAGACATTATCCAAAAGCACGGTCTAGGTTTCCACACCCTATGCTGAAGCAACCAAGCTTTACCTCTCCACTGCCTCACACCACCACTTCCAGGCAGTTTGTCCAACATCAAATATTGGATGAGCAGAAATTTCCTCCAACTAAACATTTTAGATAATAGAATTATAACTCATGGAATAAAAGGGACAGCAGCAATGTGGACACAAAACTGGTTGAAGGATAGAAAACAGAAAGTCATTGTTAATAGTTTTTTTGGGGGGGGCCTGGAGGAAATTTTTCAGTGCTCCACCAGTCAGTATTGGGACTTTTGCTTTTTCTGATATATCTCGATCTTGCTGTCCAGGGGAAAATTTCAAAGTTTGAGGATGATACAAAACATGCAGACTTTGAGAAAGTTAGTGGAACTTGAATTGGCCATTGACATGTTGGAAGAATGGGTGGATAAGTCGCAGGTGAAGTTCAATACAGTTTAGTGTGAGGTGATATGTTTTGGTTCAGAGAACATAGACTGCATAAAATAAAGGCTATTATTCTAAATTGTATGCAGAAACAAAATGACTTGGGTGCGTACATGTATGTCATTTAAAGTGGTTAGACAACTGCACATAGTGTTAATAAAATATTCAGTATTCATTAATAGGGGCATAGAGTACAAAACCAGAGAGATTACACCGAACATATATAGCATACTATTTAGACCTCAGCAAGAGTATTGCTTATTGTTCTGGGGGCAATATTTTAAGAAGGATTTGTATGCAATGGAGCACAGAAGAAGTTTATGAGAATGTGTCCAGGAATAAGCAACTTCAGTTGCTAGGATGGATTGGAGAAAAGTTGGGACAAATTTCCTTTGAGCAGGTTGATGGGAGATTTGACAGAAATTTTCATCATCACAAGGGGCCAGAACAGAGTAGGTCAGGAGAAACTGTACTTGCTTGTAAGAGGATTGAGAGCCAAAAGACAATCTAGTTCAATATATGGTGGGGAATACAGGGTCAGATGCGAGGTTAAGACCAGTGACCAACTTGGTCCACCTGGAGATTTTGGTTAATAAGACCATTAAAAGATAGGAATGCGAGGAGACTATTTGGACCCTCATGCTTGCTCCATCATCATTCAATAATATCATGGCTGATTTGACATTCCTCACATCCACTTTTCTGCTGTTTCCCCACAATCCTGATACCCCAACTGATCAAGAATCCATCTATCTCAGCCTTAAATATGGACTAGGGCCCTACTCCCACAGCTCTCTTTGGCAAGGAATTTCAAAGACACACAATCCTCTGAGGGAAGAAATTCCTCCTTCTCTTGGTCTTAAATTGGTGCCCCTTTATTTTGACAGTATGCTGTCTGGTCTTATACTCTCCCATTCTCTGCATTAACGCTGTCAAACCCCTTTAGAATCTCATATGTTTCAATGATCATCTCCCAGTGAGTAGAGTCTGAACCGGTTAAATCTTTGCTCACCACACAACCCCTCCATACTAGGGATCATCTTAGTGAACCTTCTCTGAATTGCTTCCAATGAAATGAAATGTAAAGAAAAACACTGCATCCTTAACCAGATCACCATAATCCCAACACCCTACCCCTAATTTGTTTTTTAAATTTAAACATGAGGATTGATTCTCATTAGGATATGCGCTGGCAAGTTGTAGAAAGAATACCCTCCACCACTGCACTGTATATACACTGGTGATGCCCCAATAAATTCAGTTTATATCCTAAAACACATCACTTTCAAGGGAAGGTGCTCACAACCTAAATCACACCATCTAAACTAGACAAATGAACCACTTTGTTTCTGGATAAATTATGATCTAGTAATGACCTGTGACTGGTTTGTTCCTAGTTGTTGGATAGGGCAATTCACAGCCTCCTGAGAAACACTGCAGTGTGCGTGAATTGCACTTTATAACAGTGAGGAGACAGCTCACCTCCTTGTAATAATTTACACTCGGAAAATGAAATTGAATTGAAAATGGAGCCATGGAAAGGTTTATGGCAGAGATGGAGACCATTTAGACCATTGTGTCTATGCTGTCTGAGAAAGAGAGAGTCCCATCCTACTCTCCAGCTCTTGGTGTTTAGTATGTTGGTTTTAACCCCTGGCACCAGTGCTACAAATTCTGAATATTTTGAAAGAACTGGCCAATGGGCTCATACTGCCAAGGTTCATTATGTGCTTGAAGCTTTCCACTTTATAAACATGGCTTGTCATCATATTAGAGTTATAATCTTCACAGTGTTTAGCCTGTGTTGTTTGAAAAAGCTGTGGGCTTGGGCTTTCTCACACCACCAATGGTCCACCATGCACAGGATGAGGGTGTCACTGGCCAAGTAGCATTTATTGCCCATTCCTAATTGCCAGAGGGCAGTTAAGAGTCAAACACATTGGTGTGGGTCTGGAGTCACATGTCAGCCAGACCAGGTAAGGATGGCTGAAGGGTCTAGGCCTGAAACATCAGCTTTTGTGCTCCTAAGATGCTGCTTGTCCAGCTGTGTTCATCCAGCTCCATGCTTTGTTATCAAGGATGGCAGTTTCCTCCCACAAAGGACATTAGTGAACCAGATGGGTTTTTCCAGCAACTGACAATGGATTCACGGTCATCATTAGATTCATAATCCCAGATATTTATTGAATTCTAATTTCACCATCTGCCATGGCAGGATTTGAACCCAGGTCCACAGCATGTTATCTGGGTCTCTGGATGAACAGTCCATCACTAATACCACTAGGCCATCATCTCCCCCTCAAATTGACAACTCTCTTCAGAGATAGTGCCTTTTTTTAACTGGGTTTGTTGGGATTTCCAAGGAATGTAGAGAGATCCTGGAGTGGTCATACTCGGAATTTCTTCAAATAGGTTTCCCACCCAGAAGCCGGACTGATTGGCTCCCTGTTGGGCGAGGAATGCTCTGGTAGGTATGTTCCCTGCTTCTTGGGCTGTTCTTTGAGAGTCATGGTGGACGAATGGTGGTAGCGTTGAGAGTCCGAAACAGGCAGAAGGGGATCACAGAGGGGATTGGAGATGTTAACGCTGGAAAAAAGACAAATCTGGGCCATACAACCTTATTAAAGTGTTCAAATGAAGAGCCAGCACCTGGTGGAGGGTAGTGCCACCCATCATGTTTGTGTTAAAACCAGAATTTGATGGCTCCAAAGTGGTTGAATTTGGTTTTGAGGTTTTTAAAGATCTAACATCCTGCCCAAAACTAAGTTTTTCATTTCTTGGGCGTTTAGCTTAGACCTATACTGTTAGTCTTGCTGCACAATATAAACAAACACTAATAAGGTAGCATTAATGACTGCTTTTAAACGGATGGCAACAATTTAGTTACAGCTTTTTTACATCTCTCCTGAACTCCTTTTCCATCTAACTCAACAGGAGAACAAAGCAGGAGAGAGGTGAAATGGCTATCAGTCTACTCCCATCTGTTAAATATTATTGTGACACATTAAAATGGCCTCAATGGCCCAAAGTGTTACAGACCTCTGTGATAGTCGGTTCTCCTGTACCTCCTGGCTCATGTGGGTAGCGTATAGAGTCCGGGCACCATAACAGACAAAGATAACCTCCAGATCATGTACTTTCTGCAAAAGAGCAAAACAAATCAAGTTAATGACGTCTTCCTTCAGATGGGAGGAAAGAAACATAAGTTGAGTTTTCACATCAGTTACACAAAATTTCTGGATTCAGTGGTGAAGGTGAAGGTGAGAATCACAGAAATACATCATTCTAATTCAATTCTTTGGTTATACTTCTGCAAAATATTTTTTACTGTGCATTATTATACTTTTTGTGTACAAAAGGCTTCAATAGGTAAAAAGGGTAACACTTTTCAAAGCAGCACACCTGGCTTAAGAAAAGATACACATTATAACACCACTTTTAATAATCTACTTTAGTAGTTGTAGTAATTCGCTAAAGTAGTAAAGTGATGAGAAGTCTTTGATCTGTGAATCAGTCATTCTCAGTGACCACAGCATCACCCCCGAAAAAAGACAAATCACATTAAGACCTTTACGACTTTTGTAAAATTATTTTTGACTGCAGGGTTTCTTTTCTTTGATAAAGCAGAGTTACTAATAACATATCATCTTCATTCAAAGCCTCGTTCATGCATTAATAGGCAGACACTGTCAATTACAAAGGGTAACACACACCCCATTTGATTCACAGATGCTTAGCTGCAGGTTTACACTTGAAATGTCAACTGCAAAGATTGGCTTCTGTTCTGACAGTAATCTGCAGACATTCACGCACTTTTCCAGAACCCTCGTCTCACTACAACTGCAGGACCGATCCTGTCATACTCCTTCCCCCAAGGTTTAATAACAACTATTTCCTTACCAAGAATTTTTTTTAATATATTAGATTTTACATATGAAATTAGATTGTACTGCTATTAGATTTTACATATGAAATTAGATTGTACTGCAAAGTTATAAAGTTAACCTGAAAATCTCAACTGGTATAATACTGAAGAGCTGTGTAACTCAATCTGAAGCTCAATCCATGTCAGGCAAAAGGAATAGTTTTCCTCAGGCCATGACAGAGACCCATGGCCAAATTGGAGCTGGGTTTATGATGTACAATTGGACTGGTCCTCACCATCTGACCACTGAGCACCCTGGAGTAAGTGAGTGTTGCTTCACATAGGTAGTATCTTGTCAAAATCTCTCCACTGTTCTCAGAAGTATGAAGTAGTCAGTACCAAGTGACCTTGGTATATATGAATACTTGAAGTTGATAGTGGAAAATTGAACATTGTTGTCATTTTCTGAGGTGCCCTGATTTTTGCCCTGTTTTATTGAATACGGACATTTACTTTGGAATATCAGAAACATGGTGTAAAAAGTCACTGGAAGGTTTTCTTCGGGGCTGGACATGTGTATTTTTGTGTGCATGTGTATCTCTTCATGCATGCATGTATGTGTAGCCCTATGCATGTATTCATGTTTGCGTGCATGTGTGTATTTATGTGTGTGCACATGTGTATCTATGTGCATGTTTACGTGCATTGTATATGCACTTGTGTATTTGTGGATGCATATCAGTGTGTGAATGCATGTTTGTGTGTGTGTGTATGAGTGTGTGTGTCTCTGAGTGTGTGTGTGTGTGAGTGAGTGTGTGTGTGTCTGTGTGTATGAGTTTGTGTGTGTGAGTGAGTGTGTGTGTGTCTGTGTGTATGAGTTTGTGTGTGTGTGTCTGTGTGTGTGAGGGTACATCTTGGGTTTGGTTGCTACCACTATTTATTTGAACAGAGGCAAATGGCTGCTGTTAATGATTTGCATTGAAGACAAAATTGTGTATTTGCATAGCAACTGACATGCAGTATAACATTTCAATGCACATAAATGAATGCATAACTGCCATTCTCCTGACAATAGCCCTGCTTTGTCACTGTGGTGGGTTCTTTTTCGAGTTTGACTTGGAACAGAAGCTTACAGTGCTCCCCTAACACACCCCAATCTCAGGGTTGTCAATTATAATATGAATTTGGTTTTGAACTGGAAGTAATCTAAGGCTCAAAATTCTCATCCTACTTTAAAAATTCCTCCAGGATTCCATTCCTTCCTATTGCTGGAATTGTTTCAGTCTGTAAACCTTTCAAAAACTCTGCGTTCCTCTCATTCTTGCCTCTTGTTCAATCTTGATTTTAGTTGCACCACCATTAATGGCTGTGCCTCTGGTCGACGAGATGCTGATCTCTGGAACTTCCTCCCTCAATCTCTCCATCTATCTGTTCCTTTAAGTATCTGCTTAAAGCTTAAGACTTTGACTGAGGCATCACCCATTGACTTAATATCATAGTGGCTCAGTGGTTAACAATGCTGCCTCACAATGCTAGGGATCCAGGTTTGACTCTGTCCTCAGGTGACTGCTTGTGTGGAGTTTGCATGTCCTGTGTGGGTTTCCTCCAGGTGCCCTGTTTCCTCCTACTGTCCATAGATGTACAGGTTCGATGGACTGGACGTGCTAAGTTGCCTTATGGCGTCCAGGGATGTACAGACTATGTGGGTTAGCCATAGTAGATGCAGGGTTACAGGGATAGGGTGGGTGGCCTGTTCTAGGTTGGATGCTCTTCAGAGGGTTGGTGCAGACTCGATGGGCCGAATGCCCCCTCCCCCCCCGCCCCCCCACCGTAGGGATTCTGCGATCGCTTTGCTTTGCTTCTTACTACTCTGGTTTGACACTCCAGCTGTGAGGTATCTTGGGTTTTATTAGTACCCTACAAGTGCTACATAAATGAAAGCTTATATTTCTACGAGACTGACAGATCTGGTCAGGTACATCATTCTACTTGTTGAGAGGAGGGCTGAGGAGAAGTAATGAAAGCTCCTCTGTGAGTCTAGTATTCTGGTGACCTTTTCTGTGTTAGTTTCACTTGTTGTTATAAATTTTATTTTAAGGAGTTTAGATTGGGGCAGGTAACATACTCATATCTGATTGAATTTGCTTTTCCCAAAGTGAAACTGGAAAAACTGCTTTTGCTGGATTGCGAAAATCTTACACAACCTTTACGAAATTTAAGTATTTTCTTGCCTCATGTTATGTTGAGGTTTTAGAGGATGCTGGAGAGGCCACATTTAGAATACTGTATACAGTTCTGGTTGCCCTGCTTCTAGAAGATAATTATTAAATTGGAGAGGATTCAGAAAAGTTTACCATGGTGTTACCAGGACTGGGGGCTCTGAGTCATAAGAAGAGGCTGGATAGGCTGAGACTTCTTTCACCGGAATGTCAGAGGTAAAGGGTGACCTTGTAGAAGTTTATACAGATAAAGTGAATAGCAAAGAGAATAACAAGGTGTAGAGCTGGATGAACACAGCAGGCCAAGCAACATCAGAGGAGCAGGAAAGTTGACGTTTCGGGTCTGGACCCTTCAGACCCCCTCTCAAAGTGAATAGCGAAAGTCTTTTCCCTAGGGTGGGGAAGTTTAAAACTTACAGTGAGAGGAGAAAGATCTAAAAGGGATCTGAAGGGGCAACGTTTTCACACAGAGGGTATACAGAATGAGCTGCCAGAGGAAGTAGGTGTAGGTACAGTTACAACATTTAAATGACGTTTGGACAGGTGCGTGAATAGGAAGTTTTGGAGGGATATGGGTCTAACACAGGTAAGTGGGGCTAGTTTAGTTTGGGAAACTTGGTTGGCATGGATGAGTTGGACCAAAGGGTCAGTTTCCTTGCTGTCTGACTCTATACATTCAGCCTTATGCTAACAAGGGGCTTGAAGTCTCTGTAACTTTAACCAATAAGGTAGAGGAAAACTGATAGGTTCCATTGTTGCAATATTCCTGGCTGGTTTCCCACTTTGTGCCCTTTACAAACTTGAGAGGTAATCTTAAACTCTGCTGGCCATGCTCTTCTTATAGCCTCCTCCCTCCTAACCTCTGTAATCTCCTCCAGCCCTTAACTACCCTAAGATATCTACTCTCATCTAACATCGGTCTCTAACCCTAATGCATCCCTACTTTTAGTGACATGGTGGCCATATCATCTGCCACCTAACTCCAAATCTCTGAAATTCCCTCCCTAAACATTTTTGCCTTTATAACATCCTTCTTCCTTTACAACGCTCTTAAAAACCCACCTTTTGTGCAACACCATCTGCTGCTAAATCTCTTGATATTACATGTAATTAGTTTTATTATTTTAAGTTCCTGTGAAGTGCCTTGGGATGTTTTATCACCTTAAAGGCACCAAACACAGATAAGTTGTTGTTGATAGTAACAAATATTATTTAAGGATTTTCCTTTTCTCTTTGGTAGCATCCATAGTCATGTCATTAAACAAAGCATGGCTGTCGCAATCACTCAACGGTACAAACTTAATACCAGTGCAAAAAAGTAATCATGGTTTGGAGGCGGAAGAAATGAAAAAACTTTTTTTAAGAATAGCACTACTCATTACTCAGGATGAGGTTATATCAGTACAGAGACAAGAACTAATACACTGAATGATTTGGTCCTGGGGTTCACTATTATTGGGTCAGTGACTAACAACCAGTGAGTAATAACCTGAGAGTTAATTGAGAGAAATTTCACTCTGTTTCGAGTAATATGGAAAGTAAAGGAGTTGGGTTATGTTTGTACAATGCTCATTTTTATTATGTGCTCATTTGGTTAATGTTCAGCCTTATCTTTCACCCTTTAAATATTACACCGTGTAAGAAACAAATCATTATCACCCGTTCTTGCAAAATAAATACACATGGTTTGTTGCTCAGAATTAGAGGTTAGATATCCCATTGTTTTTTTTGCTATGGAACCAATCCCACAGCCAGCACAGCTGGAGGTGGGCCAAGATAGCAGAGTAATGTAGACACAGAGTAATTTGATGGCTCAGCTCTGAGGAGTCTGCTGTTGACAGCACCGACTTGTCTACCTGCATTCACCTCGATTGGCAAGGATCACTCCCTTCTGTGACACTTTATCCTTGAACCTAGGGTGACCTTCTGCCCATCAGAAAGGAGCTGAATACCATGGTACACATCCACCCCAAGTTTGCCAGTAAGACCTCTTGTTGATTTACTTGTTTTTCCAACTTCTTACCATTAACTCTTGTTTGTGCCCTGCCAAGGTGGTTACAGCATACAGTATCAGATCAGCACAGTTGCTTTAGCCCTCTGAGGACTGAAGTGTTTGCAGCAAAACCTGACCTGAAATCTTTGACCAAAATAAAAACCGAAAGCACTGCAGAAGCTGTAAAGCATAAAACAAAAAAACAGAAAATGCTGGAAAAGCTCAGCAGATCTGGCAACATCTATGGAGCGAAATCAGAGTTCAAGTTTTGGGTCTAGTGACCCTTCCTCAGAACTGAACTCTGATTTCTGTCCACAAACGCTGTCAGACCTGCTGAGCTCTTCCAGCAATTTCTGCTTTTGAAATCTTTGACAAAGTGTGCTCATTGACGATGATGACTGCGATAATCTTTGCCAGCAAAATAAAGACCAAATGTCACAACCAAACAATTCATTCTTAAGGAAACACCTCAATTGATCAACTCACTTCAAACCTTTCAAACATATATGCTGGTACATTTGAACTGGGAATTAGGAAATCATAGAGTTGCATTGGGTTTACAGCTGCTGTTCTTTGCTATTCAGATCATTCAATATATGCTGGTGCTCATTTTCCATTTAAGCAGATTCTGTTCTGTTCTTCTCCCCTTTGTGTTTAGCTCACTCCCCTGCAAAATGCATCTCTGCTTGACGCTGTCTGTGATCGCAAGTTCTAAATTCTCACCCCTTTTCCCCTATTGTGGGGGGAACAGCATAATTCAATACTTACTTGAGATATAGGGGTTCTCAGACAATCACTGGGCGAACACGTTGTTTCTGTATAGTGTCTGGAGGAGAGATGTGCGCAATGATAGAACAGCTTTAAATGACTATTATTATGTGAATAACCTAATATTTGGCAGTGCCTCGTTTGGTGGCAATTAAGGAATCCCATAAATAAGGTTTGCAGATGCCTGACAAGACATAATGGGTATGTTTATTAAAAGGAAAATAAAATCTTGACTGTGCTTTGTGTATAACTAGTTGGTCTTGGTTAGAATAAGAATTGCATTTACGCACTTGCTTCCCACTTTTATTGCAAGTATAACTGAATGTTCCATGGCTATAGTGTTGCGACAACTCAGTGCTGGGAGAATGCAACCTTTTAAACTATAAACCTCAGGCAGAATGACCCACTCTGATTCACTGGCAGCCCCAGCAGTGACAGAACTCAGTAGCATCATATATCCAGACCCAGGATGAAGATTCCAAAGGAGTCTAGGGCCTAGGAATTTTTTTGAAGCACTGGGTGGGGAGGATTCTGTCACCTTAGGGAGTGGCGGGCGGATTAGTTTTAAATTGCGCGAGGGATGGAGGAAACTCCCTTCTGTGTGGGTAATCCCAATATGTGAAGGACACCCCCAAAGATAATACCCTTTTGTCCTCCTGTCAAGCATAATAGGTGAGGTAACACAGGGGTCAATTGAGCTTTTAATAATTCAGAAATTCATCAACTCTGACAGTGTGGGTATTGTTGGAACCTGAATGCAACCTTCCTTTATAAATGACTTCCCTGCTCTGATCATCCAATCATTCTACTTGGTGCTCATTCTATCATTGAGGGACTTCTTCGAAGAAGTCCAAAGGCTGGTCATCGTTGCTTTGCAATCTAGCTTCAGCCACAATATTGTTGACAAGGCATGACCTGAACATAACCCAGATGAGAAGACTTTTTCTTTACAATAGAAGCCAACCTGTATCCATTCGTTTGTCAATGTTTGATTCTTAATAGTGGATGTGTAATAAGCCAGTCAACACGTTTCTTGGGGAGATGCTGTGAAATCCTGATCGTCTGTTGCTGTACAAAAATGTTTCTCTTCATAAATCTGGTGCACCATTTATGGCTGGCCTGAAACTGGCAATGACTCGTTCTCGTTTGTTTCAGGGTGAAGTTCCAGGTTGATCCTTGTGAAGCTGTGAAGCTGATCTGGAGATTTTCATCAATGTATTCTGCAACTTCATTTTCCAATTGCAATCACACATATACCAGGCATTCCTCTGTTTGCATATTTGTTCTTAATCACCTGCCCAAGTTCTGCAGGAAGCTTCTGATACTCCAACACTCTTCCATGACACCTTGAATGAGGTGCTGGATGCCCAATTATTTGCATACTATGCAATTTCAATGACTTTAAGTTTGAATTTGGCCGTGTATTTACTGAAACCCTGTTGATATATTCAGGGGACAAGATAGATAAGAATGCAGCACACATCAGTGAGGAGGAGGCTCTGAAATTGCATGTTGATGTGCTCAGACATGATGTGGAGGTGCCTGTATTGGGCTGGGGTGGACAAGGTCAGAAGTCAGACAACACCAGGTTATAGTCCAACAGATTAATTTGAAATCACAAGCTTTTGGACCGTAGCCCCTTCATCACCCGACTTCAAATAAGTACAAAGAGTTTGGACATTTTGTGCAAACCTCCGGGATTAACCGATCAGAAAGTATATGAAAAATGAATAATATTTTCCCCAAAAAATTGGAGTGGACTTTTGCATGAGATTGATCGGATTTGATTTAATTTATTGTTGCACGCATTTATTACAAGTACAGCGAAAGCTGTTAGTTGGTAGCACCACTCTCCAGTGCCATCTTAAAACACAGAAAATGAAACCAAAACACAGAATATGGAGCCAGAAAAATAAAACAATAACGTCCGTCTCATAGTCTTGTCTCAATAAAGTTAGGTGGCCTTCACAACATTGCTCATTTGATCATGATGCTGACAGCTGCATTATAGTTCCAGCTTCACTAAAATATTTAACTTCTCATCCAAGTACCCAGGCCGGTGCTTGTTCTACCCCTGTCACACACCTGGTCAGTTCAGAGTTATTTTTCTAACATCTTAATACCTGACAAATCACTGCTCACTTTCTTTTATGTGTTAACATCCAGCTCTGTACTATGGTCATTTATTGCAGTTTATCTTCATGTTTGGGCCGCATAGAATTTTACAAAGATGGCTTGCATTAAATCATAGAGATGTTTCCACAAGTTATTGTATCTCACTCTCTCACATGGGAGAGGTGACTGCTGGTGAATTTAAATTGAGGATCACCATGTCTCAGCTGTGGAGTGAGGTTGAGAAGGCAGCACTTTCTGGCTGGAATTGAACCTATACTGTTTTGGTGTTACTATGCATTACAAACCAACAGTGCAGCCGAGTGTGCTAACCTATCCCTACCTCCCCTCAAAAAACAAGCAATACATGTTTGAGAGACAAAAAGCACATCAGCGATGAAATCTTCTTCATGACAAAGAGTTCGAACAACAGGTAAAATGCATAACTTCCATAAACTGCTCACCTGTGGACCCCATGTTGTTCTGAAATAAAAAAGTATCAATTGAAATTGAGCTCTTTTCTTTTCTATACATGTGAAGATGTAGAAGCAAATTGATATAATCCCTTTGTCTAGGGCAAATGTTGCTGGGAATGGAGGGCTTGAGTTATAAGGAGAGACTGGATAGGCTGGGACTTTTTTCACTGGAGCATAGGGAGTTGAGAGGTGACTTTCTAGAGGTTTGTAAAATCATGAGGGGTAGAGGTAGGGTGAGTAGCAAAGGTCCTTTTGCTAGGGTAGGGGAATCCTAAACTAGGGGATGGGGGGAAGGATTTAAAAGGAACCCGAGGGGGCAACTTTTTCACAGAGTGTTGTGCACTTATGGAATGACCTGTCAGAGGAAGTGGTAGATGCAGGTACATTTACAACGTTTAAAAGACATTTGGACAGGTACATGGATAGGCAAATAGATGCAGGTAAACAGGACTAGCTTAGTTTGGGATGTCTGGTCAGCATGGATGAGTTGGACCAAAGCATTTGTTTCAGTGCTGAATGAGTCTACGTCTCTATGACTCACAAACCCAAAGAAGTAGAGAGGAAAGTTGTTGTTACCTTAAAGTAATCTAGGAATTCTGCCAGTGTCATCTCTTCACCATTTGGTTTAATGCCTTGTACATTTATGCGATCCCAAAATGTCCATTCTTTACCACGATACTGCAACATTGAAAAGGCAGAGTTAGTCACATTATAACCATGGCAGGTTGTTTAACACTGGAGTTTGCGATAGTCTCAAGGTTTTCACCAAGAGTCAACACAGAATGTCTGCAAGGAAAAGACAGGTTGTTGTAGGGGTGTCTTGCCCCAGTTATACTTGGACTTTGCTGCGACCGCACCTAGAGTACTGAATGTAGTTTTGGTCTCCCCACCTAAGAGAGGCTATACGTGCCATTGCAGTGTAGTTGAGGTTCACTAGGCTAACACTGGGGATGTGAGGACTCTTCTAAGAGGAGTGATTGGTATGACTGGGTCTGTATTCATCAGAGTTTCGAAGGATAAAAGGGAAAAGGATGAGAGAGAATCTGATTGAAATGTACACAATTTTAACAGTTCTGAACAGTCTAGATGTAGGGAGGATGTTTTCTGAGGTTGGGAAGTCTACAATCAGGGGACACCATCTCAGGACAGGAATGATCATTTAGGATTGGGATAAGAAAAATATTCTTCACTCAAAGGGTAGTGAAGCTGTGGAATTCTCTATCAAAGAAGGCTGTGGAGACCAAGACACTGAACCAAAGGGTATGGGGAGAAAATAGGAGTCACGGAATTTGCAGAATCGTGATGGTGCAGAATGAGACCATTCAGCTCATTGTGCCTGGGCCAGCTCATTAAAGGAGAACCTGGTGCCAATCTCCTCCTTTTTCCATATACCCTTGCACATTAGTTTTATCTAAAAGTATCCAATGTCCTTTTGAATACTTCCACCACAATTCTAGGTAGTTCATTCCAGAGCTAAACAACCCGTTGGGTGAAAAAATATTTCCTCACATCACTGTTGCATCTTTTGTACGTCACTTTCAATCTATGCCCACTAACCCAGAAGAAAGTATCACTGGCTGTTATGAGATCCCATCTGGTTCATTAATGTTCTTTAAGAAAGGAAATCAGGGCAGATTTTTATTAATTCAATTCGTATTCCAACAGCGGTTGTGGTGGGACTTGAGCCAGAGAATCTAACACTGTGATATTACCACTACACCACTGTCCCCTCTCCCAGTCAAGAAACTACCATGGGATCTTCTACATATACCTTAAGAGGATAGATAGAGGCTCAAAATTTATACTTGGATTCAATATATGGCACCTCCAGCAGTAAAGCACTCCTTGTGTACAGGACTGCAGCATGGAGGAAGGTCGATTTGTATTTTCAGAAGTGGGAGCTGGACCCATGACCATTTGAATGATGAAAGGCATAATACAGGTGCCTATGACTCTAGACAGTGTTATGCAGTGGGTTGACAAGCTGATGGGAGGCCAGAAAAGCAATATGGCTTTAACAAAGAGGATCAGCCATCATCCTATTGTTGCCTCTTGAACCACTGCAAACTGTGGGTGGGGGAGGGTAGATATTCCCATGGTGCTGTTTGGAACAAGGTTCCAGGATTTAGAAGTAACAGCACTACAACTCCATTTAAGGATGCTAAGTGGTTTAGAGAGGTGCTGGACTTCCCATGTACCTATAGCCCTGGTCCTTCTAGACAGAACAGGCCCTGAATTTGGAAGGTGCTGGAAAAGGTGAACTAAGATTTTTCTTAAAAATGTGCTTTCACAGGGGAGGGCGACCATTAGACTTTAGGTTTGAATATTAGGATGCAATTTGAGAACGACTGCTCATCAGAAATTGCATTATAGTTACTTTGATGATAATAACTACCTAAGTTCACATACAGTAAGCAAAACAAAAAAAATAACTAACATAGATGTACAATTGCATGACCAGATTGTAAACATTTTTTTGTTTTAGGATGTCTGTGGAATTTTAGAAGATGGGGTCCAAATGTAGAAAAGTTCAGAACCACTGAGTTAAAGCACTCCAAGTTTGTACTTGTGGCTTTGTGTGTGTTGTGAAGGGGACAGGGATGATTCGTACATTCTTCCTTGTTTATATGTGTCTGTTTGCACATGTACATTGGAGACTGATACTCTGTACGCAATTTAGCCTGAGGGCAAGACTGAACGTCACTTGTTTACTGATGAAAATAAAAGCTAAAATTTCTTCAATTTAACTTAGAGTTCAGACTGTATGCTTAATATTTACATTCCATGGCAGAGCAACTACAGCTCAAACAGAGACCATTCGGGCAGTCAAATCTGTACTGACTCCCTGTAAATTCCACCGCATTCAATTGTCACAAACACAACTCACCAGAAAACAAAAGGTTTGATATTAAAGCATGTTGCTTTATACAAAGCCACCAAATCATTATCTGAGCCAATGGCTGTGAAAACCTTGAACTGAAACAATTAGTGACATCACTTACAGAAAGTCGTCAGTGTGAATCTCTATTGTTCCTTGTATCAATAGCAGAACCTTTTAACGTAGAAGAAACCACTTCGCATAAGAAAGCTAATGCTGAGCTAACGCTGAGATAGTCAGAACTGCTGATGCTGGAGTCAGAGATTACACAGTGTGGAGCTGGAGGAACACAGCAGGTCAGGCAGCATCACAGGAGCGGAAAGTTGACGTTTCGGGTCAGGACCCATTTCTGAAGAAGGGTCCCAACCCAAACCACCAACCTTCCTGCTCCTTTGGTGCTGGCTGACCTGCTGCATTTCTCCAGCTGCACACTATGTTATCGCTGAGCTGACTCCACCGTTATGGCACTGTAGCAGTCCTCTATATTTGGGACTCCATGGCTGAACTAAATTCACCATAGATCTAGCAGACCACAGAGCTGCTCTCTCATCAGAGAGAATGGGTATACTAATACGAAGAGTTTAGAGGGATATGGGCCAAATGCTGGCAAATGGGACTAGATTAATTTAGGATATCTGTTCAGCATGGACGAGTTGGACAAAAGGGTCTGTTTCCATGCTGTATATCTCTATGGCACTAAATGACTAGTGGTAGTTTAAACCAAGGGTCACCACATCTCTGGCGAGGGGAGAGGTTGAGAAGGAGAGTCCTTCATGGTAACTTCAGCCATTGTGGGAATTGAACCCACACTGTTGACATCACAGTTGGGACAACATTTCACTAAGTCAATGAAACCCATTTCCCTTGAATTAATTTTTAAAACTATTAGTGTTTTAATATTCACACAGCTTAATTTAAAGGTGTTAACCAAAAAATAATTTTTAAGAAAGTAATAACAGAATAAGTTCCAAGGGGTGAAAATGAGTGCAATCTGGTCTTAAGGTTCAATCGCTTTGGCTCACACAACCCCTTCAGTCTCCTGTTCCACTTCTCCTCATTCTGAGCTTTGTCCAAAAAATAACTCCATGCCACATGCAAAACCAAATGACTGGCCAACTTAAATTATGAAATACACATATATCCATATGCACCTCCCTATATAAAATAAAGTGTAAACATGCTCTCCTTAATTTACTTAAGTGAGCACTAATGACTAGAATCTGTAGGCTTGGAAAATCTAGCAAGCACTGGGGTCAGTAGTTTACCACTGCAGTCTTCAACCTGGAAACAGTTTTTAAGTGACAAATAACTGGTGTGATTGATGCATTTGCCTGGGATATAAGTACAGCAGCTATTAATCCATTTGCCTCCTATAAAACTGATATAGTACAAATGGTTCTTTCGAATTTCCCTTTATTCAAAACCGTACATACATAGCTTTGGGTGTCTCAAGTTCTCCCTCTTCACACACACGTACTTCACTATCTGTACAGGTATCTGTTCCTTCCCCTTAACTCTTTGCACAGGATGAAAGAAAGAACATTATTGAGCTACATAAATCTCCTCACTCATATTAATGTGTTAGGCTCCCCCATGTCCCATTATTTCATCAGTCTCTCTATTTTCTTGGCACATCTGGCTAAGTTCACGCATCTTTTCCAAAAGTAATGGAGTGTGTGTGTGTGTGTGTGTGTGTGTGTGTGTGTGTGTGTGTGTGTGTGTGTGTGTGTGTGTGTAAGAGTGTGTGTGTGTGTGTGTGTGTGTTTGTGTGAGAGAGAGAGTGTGTGAGATTGTATGTGTGTGTGAGAGATTGTGTATGTGAGTTAATGAGTGAGATTGTGTGTGTGTGTGAGAGAGACTGTGTGATAGATTGTGTGTGTGAATGAGATTGTATGTGTGCATGTGTGTGTGTGTGTGTATGTGCGTGTGTGTGTGTCTATGTGTGTGTGTGAGAGAGGTAGAGTGTGTGTGTGACATTGTGTACGTGTGTGTGTCTGTGTAAGATTGTGTGTGTGTCTGTGTGAGATTGTGTGGGAGAGATTGTGTGTGAGAGATTGTGTGTTTGAGTGTGTGTGGGTGTGAGAGAGAGATGGTGTGTGTGTGTGAGATGGTGTGTGCGTCTATGTTGTGTGCATGTGTGTGTATCTCTGTGTGTGTGTGTGTGTGAGAATGTGTGTGGGGGGGGGAGGGGGGAAGAGTCGCATGCACAGCTGTTCCCTCTCTCCCCAGCCTGTTTCCTGTCTCCATCAATCCACATGTGAAGTGGGGGAGGAAAAGGAGAGAGCCGAGAGCGGAAATGTTGCCACAGGCTGATGTGAGCCAACAGCTCAGGCCAGACCGATCATTCCACAGACCAGTTTAACAGCACAGATACTGCAAGATGAACAGCAACCAAATAATAGCAAGCAGGTTGCTAATGAGGAACATATTTCAGGAGCAGTCTTTCGCATTCTCTCCATTCGCAATTTGCAAATTAAGGGCAAACATGGGGCAATTGCCGCAGGTTCAGCTTTTTACTGAAGATTGCGCTTTTGTGAGTCAAAATATGATCTGTTGGTGCTGAACACAGTCTGCAGACAATCAAATTAATTTGGCCTGTTATTTAGTGGGTCTGCTAGATGAAAAATTGAACCTCCTCAGAAATGAAAGAGTAAGCTAAAATAGATATTGGACTATCTGGAATAATACAGTACTTGAAGCATGAAAATCTCAAACAAAATATTTAACTCTTTAAGGGGAAGATTCACTTTCTTTGAATAGAAATGCAGAGCTTGATTACAAAGTACTTCATCTGTTGACTCTGAGAAACTGGATATGATGCATCTCATAATAGATACATCCTGAAAGGGGTTGGGATATGTTCAGAATATGATGTGTACCCATGTCGCTTGGATTAAATGTTCAATTATTTTTCTGATGCATTTGGGTATTTTACAACTGTTTTAATTAGGAGGTGAGCCCAGCTCATCTGGACTCCCATCCCATTAGGATTGAGAATGTGCAATGCCAGAGGTTAGAATCTATTTCTTATAGAGGGGTCCCTCCTCCTTCTCCCCTCCTCTCCAGCTGCAGTTTTAACTGTCCTCACATTTAACCCGTATTAATGAGGTTTAATCTGTGATTACCACAAATGTTCCAAAGCATTAGCCATTGCCTGATCTTTCAAAAAGACTGGAGATTATAGGATCAATGCCGTTCAGAGCCTTGCCCTAACTTGTGCAAGCCTACACCCAGCACACTTCAGTTCAAGCCATGCACTAGCTAGAGTGGATGCATCCTTTTGGATAAGGGTGGGTTCATCTGAGCAAGGTGGCATTAAACTTGACTTGCAACAGGAAATTCATCATAATACGATGCGGCGATTTGAATTATATTTCAGGAAGCATCAGGGTGTGGGGCTTCCTGGGAAAGTTAGGATCTCCCTTCAAAACTGTGGTTCTGATAATGGGAGAGGGGATCCCTCAAAACTTTGACTGTGCAAAAAAAAATTAGATTATTATCGCTGATGTAACAGAGGAACTGACTCACTCCAGAAAATAATCATCTGCAAAATTCAATTCTTATACTCATTGTGTGAGTTAACAAAAGCCTGCTTTGTGCCCGGATCTTTTTTAACAATTTGTTTACAGGAAGTATCTGGTTAGGCTGGTCTCATTTCCCAGATAGTTAGGAATCAGCCATCACATTGCTGTGGATCTGAAGTCCAGGGAAAGACAGCAGATTTCCTTCCTAAGAGGGCATTAGTGAACCAGAAGGGTTATTAACAACAAGGTAAGGTGTCCTGTGTAGACAAGGTCAGATATCACACCACACCATGTTACAGTCCAACAGGTTTCCTGCAGGTTTAGTGGTGTGATAGGTTATGACATCATAGAATTTCTTACAGTGGGAAACAAACAGTTCAGTCCACTGAGTTCACACTGCCCATCCCTGATCCTGCATTTCCCATGGCTTATCCAGCCAGCCTTTTTTAAAAATTCATTCACAGGATGAGGGTTTCACTGGCCAGGCAGCATTTATTGCTTATCTGAGGGCAGTTAAGAATCAACCACATTGCTGTGGGTCTGGAGTCACATGGAGGCCAGACCAGGTAAGGATGGCAGTTTCCTTCCCTAAAGGACATTAGTGAGCCAGTTGGGTTTTACCAACAATAGATAATAGGTTCATGGTCATCACGAGACTCTTAATTCCAGAAATTTATTGAATGCAATTTCTACCATCTGCTGTGGTGGGATTTGAACCCAGATCCCCCATAACGTTACCTGGTTCTCTGGATTAACAGTCCAGTGATAATACCACTAGGCCAACACCTCCCACGTGGACCTGCACATCCTCAGATACTATGGGGCAACTTATCATGGCCAATCCACTTAAGCTATACAACTGTGGGAGGAAAGCAGAGCACCCAGAGGAAACCCATCTAGACACAGGGAGAATGTACAAACTCCACACAGATATTCACCCAAGGTTGGAATTGAACCCGTGTCCTCGGTGCTATGAGGCAGTAGTGCTAACCACTGAGCCACCGTGCCACCTCGATGAGGGAAGACGTTGAAAGCAATGGTGAGAGTGGTAGGGTATGAGCCTTGGTGGGAGGTTAGTGCAGTATTGAAGATACATTGAGTAGTAAAGAAGGCAGTGGTACTTATCCTGGTGAAGGTCAGTAACCCTCTCACAGCACTGCTGGCCATTCCCCCAGACACCATTGACATGGGTGTCTGACACCTTGAGCTCAGATGCCAGGGGCTGGTGGAGTGGGCCCCCTCTACTGGTCCTTCAGGAAAAGGACAGCGCCAACCCGCCAAACCTCTCTGCATCACGTCCTTCACCAGGACCTCCACCAGAACCTCCAAATCCCTATCAGAGAATCAATGGCACCATTTTCCCCCTCTCTAATAACTTCTGAATGAATGTCCCTCCCTGAACAGGGCGGCTTCATGCCCTGACTGGGTGTGTAGTGGCCTTTAAAACTTGGTGTGGGTGCCAGGGAGGCCGGTGTTTCACTGACATGTAGTGAGTTCTTATAGAATCACAGAGCACGGGAATAGATCCTTCAGTCCAACTCATCAATGCCGGCCAATTTCCAAAACTAGACTAACCCCACCCGTCTGCACTTGGCCCATATCCCTCTAAATCTCTCATGTACCTATCCGAACGTGTTTAAAATATTTTAACTGTACCTGCATCTACAACTTCCTCTGGCAATTCATTCCATATATTCACCACCCTCTGTGTGAAAAGGTCGCCCTTCAGGTCCTTTTTAAATCTTTTTCCTCTCTAATTAAAAATATGCCCTCTAGTTTTGAACTCCCCTACCTTGGGGAAAAGATCTTTGCTATTCACCTTATCTGTGTGTCTCATGATTTTATAAACCTCTGTAAGGTCACTCCTCAACTTCTTACGCTCCAGTGAAGAAAGTCTCAGCCTATCCAGCCTCTTATTATAACTCAAACCCTCCAGTACCAGCAACATCCTGGTAAATCTTTTCTGAGCCCTCTCCAATTCAACAATATCCTTCCTAGAGCAGGGCAACCAGAATTGCACACAGTACCCCGAAAGTCGCTTCAGCAATGTCCTGTACAGTCTCAACACAATGTCCCAACTCCTGCGTTCAGTGGTCTGAGCAATGAAGGAAAGTGTGCTGAATGCCTTCTTAAACACACTGTCTACCTGTGGCGCAAATTTCACAGAATTTTGCTCTTGAACCCCTAGGACTTTTTGTCCTATATCACTACCCAGGGCCCAACCATTAACTGTATAAGTCCTGCCCCTGAAAGTTTTACTAAAACGCAATACTTTGCATTTATCCAAATTCAACCCAATCTATTACATCTCAGCCCATTAACTGAATTGATCAAGGTCCCTTTGTAACCTCAGATAACATTCTTTGCTGTTGACCAAACCACCAGTTTTGGTATCATCTGCAAACTTTCAAACCACGCCTCCTAAATTCTCTTCCAAATCATTTACATAAATGATAAACAAAAGTTGGGCTAGCAGTGATTCCTGCGGACCATCACTGGTCCCAGTCCACCAGACCAAAAAAATAACCTTCCACAACCACCTTCTGTCTCCTCCAATTACCAAAAGCCCATTTTCTATCCAATTGACAACCTCACCCAGAATCCCACGTGATCTAAATTTACTAAGTAATCTACCATGTGGAACCTTGTCAAAAGATGTACTAAAGTCCATGTAGACAATGCTTTCTGCTCTGCCCTCATCAGTCTTTTTGGTTACTTCCTTAAAAAACTCAATCAAGTTTGTGAGGTTATGATTTCTCCCAAGCAAAACCATGCTGACTATCCCTAATCAGTCCTTGCCTCTCCAAATGGATGTAAGTTGTGTCTCTCAGAAGGCCCTCCGACAACTGATGTCAGACTCACCAGTCTGTAACTCTCAAGCTTCTCCTTCCAGCCTTTCCTTAAATAGAGGCACAAAATTAGCCACCATCCAGTCCTCTAGCGCCTCACCCGTGGTTATATATGATACAAATATCATGGCTAGGGGCTCTGCAATTTCTTTCCTCATTCCCCACAATGTCCTTGGACACACTCGATCAGGTCCTGGAGATTTATCTACGCTTAGGTTTTTTAAGACCTTTAGCCCGTCCTCTTCAATAATATGGACTGCTTCCAAGATATTGATGTTTATTTCCCTGAGATTCGTGGTCTCCACAGTAAAAATATCTGGGAATGGTGAGTGGCAACATGTATCTGGTGAGAAGGATGCCATAGGGGGCTGGGTAGGTAGTTAATGAGGAGTGTCTGGTAAAATATGGCCAGAAATTTCTCAAGGTTTCGTGGAGAGAAACCATTTGTGAAACGCAATGAAACTGACGCTCCGTCAAAAAAAAAATCAGATTCAGCCCAAAATGTTTAGTGATTTCGAATGCTGCAGGTTTGGTGATGATGGACTCCAGGAGGACTGCAAAAGCTGAGAACTATATTCTGTAACCTGTTTCAATGGCCACAGGGGACGAGAGAAATTATACCAGTGAGCAAGTTTAGTTTCTTATCCTGATGATTGTGTGCTTACTCATTGGACCTCACCGCAGTAAACTGACATCTCCTGCCAATTACTAGCCTATAGTTTATACAATTTCCTGCCTATGAGTAAAACAAATAAATACATGGCTTTTTTGAAAAGAAAGTCAGGGTTTAATCTCCACACCATCATTTCACAGTACAGTGGTGCCAAATTAGGTTCTAATTAATGTGAGGAGCAAAGTCTGGTCCTGCTGTGGTGCCCCTTGGATATCCTGAGGTGACCCTATGGGATACAGAGACCCAACAAACTCCTCTCACACAACCCAGCAGCAAGCCAGTTAATGAAGGCAAATTAAAAAGGAAACAGAAAGAGAAAAAAAGCAGTGGCTTATTCGAGGGTCGCCAAGAACTTGGACAAGTTGTGTCTAGTGGTTTCTGCAATGAAAGAGTCTCTGTCAGCTTTTGCACACAGATAAAGACCTCGACACATAACCGAGATGATCATGCAAAAAAGGGAGGAAGGACGGTCTAATGTATTGGGCACAAGTACAGGGCTTTGCACAACACTTTTATTATATATTTCCCTCCATGTCATCCTGTTCTACAGTCAGATGCTCTGTGGGCTCTTTAGAACAGCAACCCCCATGACCTTCCTGGTGACATTATAATAAGCTCTCTCTTCTCGCCGCCATGCATGAAGCGATAATCAACAAGCAATTACTTCTCCAAGAAAACACTCAATTCAAATCATCAAATGGCCATAGTAAGCCAGCGTTCTGCCAAAGAAGTGAGTAAGACATTTTAGTATCAATGGGTGTTTTGTCTGAGAATGTGGCAGCTACTGTGAATCCTGAACAGGATACTGCTTGACCCACCAGTAAAGCAAAGTGTGTGCTCTGGGGTTTTGTGCTTTAACTGTAGACGTTTCTGCAGATCATCCCAGCTGCTGAAAACTCGTTTTTATTTTTGATGGCTGGATGGATTAACACCATGCAACTCACCTCCCCAACAAGTCTTTCCTGTAAAGAATGCATCAAGGATTATTTGTCCCCTCCTGCTCAGTTCTGATCAGTTCAATACATGCTCAGTTATTGGAAACATTGTATTTACAGGGAGCAAAGGCCACTCCCGAAAGCATTATATTAGAACATAAATATCAATGGAAATAAATCAGATTCAAAGTCTCCTTATTATGAAATGAATTATGCACTGTTTCCAAATTCCATGCTGCTGCACATGAAATTAAAATGAACAGTGATTAGAAAGTGCGATTTTAGGATAACACAGTGTCCTTAAGGTAAGGTGTCAGCTTTAGCTCAGTAGTAACATGTTTGCTTCTAAGTCAGGCCAGTGATGTGATCACATAAACAAACCTGACACTACAGTTGTTCAATGTGCCTTCAGTCAGATGTGGTGTAAATTTCAGCTCTGGCTGTGCAGCACCCAGGGACATTGTGAACATAAATTTGTCTTTTGTTATTAAAAAAAAATTGAATTAGAATGAAAACATCATGAGACAGACATAATCATTGTGATAAGAAGCCCTAGAATTTTCAACAACTGGATGGTCTATTTGAGGCATTTAGAGGCACATTTTTTTTCATGTGTTAGAGCTCGGGGAATGGATTGCGAATACACTTACTATAAAGTTTTCAGGAAACCATTAGCAGTTTTCCACCCATTAAAATGGACGGTTAGAAAATCATGCGAAATTTGAGCCCAAATTTGCAGGGAGAGACTCTGTCTCACACTTATGCCTGGTTTATGAGGAAGAAAATACATTTCTTACTTCCCTCAGGAAAGGTTCTGACCGTTTTTAATAATCTAGCAGGGTTAACTGGGTGAAACTCAAGATAACTTTGCATCATGTTTGACATAATTTTTGATCTGTTGCCAGCAATACAATGATTTTTCTGTGGAGCCACATTCCACAAACTATTCCACATTTTTTAACCTGTGTTTAGCTTTGGAATATGGCAATTACATTCCTTGTTAAGTATTCAACTGTTTAGTTTACTTAACGGCGCTGACTGAAACAGCAATATGGGACCAAAACTCCATGTTCCAGTCCTGTTCGGGTACAATAAATGGTGGAGAAATTAGGTTGAGATCCAGATGTACAGGGGTTACTGCCAACTTTCCTGGAGACAGTATTTGACATGAGATGTATCCATCAAAGTAAGAGTGCCCATTCATGATGTAAAAATGATGGGCTGTTACTCTGACACAGAGAAGTTAACTGGGGTCAGTAGTTGACCATAATGGGATTAATGACTGCGGGCGAATGTCCTTAAAGGTTTGAGCTGTTTATATTGTGAGCTTATTTACACATAATTATAGCTTGGCTCAGTCTAAGTGCCCATATCAGTGAGCTGTGGGTTCAAGCCCCACTCTAGGATGCGAGTGATGTGAACTGGTAATTCATTTATCCCAGCCTATAAATTACTAATAGTCCAATTCTGGTTTAACTGGATGAATATCCAACACTATTATGAAGGGACTGATCATTTTTACAAGATGGGGAAAATGGCATCTCCAGCCTCATGTTCTGTAATTTGTACATTATTTAACTCATGTCTTAACATGTCAAAGTGTTTTAAAAAACACTTCACACAATGAACCACTTTGATGCTCAGTTGCTGTTGTTCAATTGGCAAATCTGAGTGTGTTAACTTAACCTTGTACCAAGTTGTCCAATTGCTCACTTCTGTATCATTCCTGAATAGCGTAAATAGTAGGGATCCCAAAATAAACCCTGTGACCGAAATCCCACAGCCCCACCTCCAAAGCCCTTCCCCCTCCGCCTCCTCCATCCCCCCACTGAGATCCTATAATCTCTTCCTCACAGCTGGAATTTATTTTACTGTTTATCTTCAACTTCTGTTTTCCACAGCTCAGCCAATTCTAATTACATTTAGCTAATGTGCAGTTAATTAATGCTGGTTAATCTTTTCTTTATTAGATACCAATGTGGGAGTCAATCAACTGTCTTCTGAAAGTCTAGGTATATTGGCCCGGATTTTCCAATGGCCAGGCAGTCATTATTCCAGGGTAGATAGGAGTTGCACTTGAGGCCCCTCATGTAATCCTCAGCACAGCACAGTCCAAATGAATTGCCCAGGAAATGGAAAATTCCCATGGGCAATTCCCCAATGCTTGGAATTCTCTGAAACTATCCATTAATCTGAGATTTCAAAGGGTTCCACTGCAGTAAAGACAACAGTGACTCAGGGAAAGTTAAAAATCCAGTTTAATTCCTGAGTAATTATTCAGCTGAAATCTCAAATTACCACACATGTCCCAAATTACACCTGCCACGGATCTCCAAAAGACCCAAAACCCAGAAATGACAACATCTCTCTACTTTCTGGGAAATACTCCCCCTCCCCCTCCACCCTGCCACCCCTGCCCACTCCTTGACACTCAGACATCGCTACTGCTGCCCCAGGACCCATGCATTACCACCACCCCCCCCACCATCATCACGAGATCTGACACGCCCCCAGCACACTTCCCCCAAAAATACTGGACCTGTATCCCATCCCCATTGCCCTGACACCTGACAACTCCTCACCAACTATAGCCCAACTGACAATCCCATCTTCCCCTCTGCTGCCAGACCCTCTCCTCCTGTCCCAACCCCCAATGGAGTCCACCATCACCCACAATCCACTGCCCCCCAAAGGAACTGACAATCACCTCCTCTGGGGTCCCAACACCAACTCATCCCCCTCTGGACAACCAGACGTCACGTGTCGTTTATAAAATCATGAGGGGCATAGATAAGGTGAATGACAAGGGTCTTTTACCTTGGGTGGGGAGTTCAAAACTTGGGGGCCCATTTTTAAGATGACAGGAGAAAGATTTAAAGAGGACATGAGGGACAACTTTCTTTTAAACAGCAAGTGGTTTGTGTGAGGAATGAACTGGCGGACGAAATGACGAATGCAGGTCCAGTTACAACATTGAAAAGACATTTAGATGAGTTCATGAATGGGAAAGATTTGGAGGTATATTGGCCAAGTGCAGACAGGTAGGATTAATTTAGTTTGGAAACATGGTTGGCATGGACTGGTTAGACTGAAGGGTCAGTCTCCATGTTGTATGACCCTATGATGCCATGTGCTGCCCATCCTGAACTCCCTAAACACTCCATTGCTTACTCGGTCACCTTGCCATCCTGTACCCTAGCACCCTACTTACCAGGTCCCCCTGTTGCCTTGCATTCTATCCCCCGACACTCTACTCCTGGCACTCTACAAACCTGGCACCATACTGTCAACCCTCTTGGCACGTGATATACCAGGCACTCTGACCTCGCTGCATCCTAAACTCACACATATATTCTGTGCTTACCCTTTTACAGCAGCTATCAAAGTGATTAAATCTAACTCTGGTCCTAAAAATCTCTGAATATGGCAGCTGATTGTTATGAGAAAGGGGACATGGTTTGCCTTCTCCTGACTGTTCTGCACTACTGAGGACCTTTCAGAATGGAAGTACGGCTCCACACTTCCTAGGGGGCTCTGACCAAAATCTATTGTCAGAAATGTGGAGCTCTTTCGCTACATAAAGAAAGAGCATGACATTGTCACTCTTCAGAACACCCAGCCCTTTGTATCCAGTGAACTACTCTCTCTGTTCTATCCAAGTTACTTTCTTCCTAAAAGAGTTCTAGTGTATTTGTGAGATCACATCTCTTATTTCTAAACCCATGTTATCTATTCCAATTTATTCTGTAAATGGGAACTACATGCACAGTGTAGGAGATGATTTAATCTAGCAATAGTTGCACTTAGTAATGAACAAGAGGCAAATGCATCACACTTAGAAAATGATACATCAACTCCAGTTTTGTTAATTGTGTTTTTTTAAATAAATAATAATTTCATATTTAATTTCTCTTCCTGCTCTGTCTAAGAGCTGTCCTGCAGCCAACTCCAAAGACCCAATGCCATGGTAGGCCAAATGCGTAGCCTTGAAAGTCAAGGGTACAATTAAGAACCAGGAGATCCATGGTTAATGGTTGGCATGACGATCTTAACAATTTACTAATGATTCTTTAAACAGTGAAGAGGACTAGGAAAGAACTCTGTGAAGGAGAAGCCATCAGGAACTTGGCCAAAATCCGTGGGCTTTCCAGAGTTAGAGAGGCTGACAATAATGTCCACTTTACAGTTTGTCGCGTTCATTCAAATTGTATTTGATTAGGTTAGCGTGCATGTATTGATAACCGTTGGTTGACTTTGAAGTGGACTCCGAGAAAAGTAAATAAAGCTGTGGAGGGATTTGGAATCCTGAGCTAAAAGCATGAAGCAGGCATTTTAAAACACCAACAGATGAAATTCCTACACACAAAGAAGCTGCTGTCATCTCTGCATAGATCCAAGATATAAAACAAACAATATCCTTGCTTTAAGTAGCACCTGCCGTTAGCAACTTGAAAGATATATTTGGATTTCTAGACGAGTTCTTTCATAGCCATGTCCAAAGCTGCTGAAGGGGTGAACTTCTAAGGGCGCTGGCACCTCTCAGTTACTGTCCCTGTTTTAAATATATGCCTGGGCACTTGACCATTAACATGTTGTCAGATCCCATAGTTGCCAAATCTAATGTCATCCTCACCTGATATTCAAACGTGCAATGTTTCTGGCCAGCCTTGAAGAATGGACAACTCGAACAAATTACTCCGCAGTGTCATTTGTAAGCCACTATCCTACTGTCCTGACTGAAATCAGTGGCACAGCCCTGCTGGTCTACAAACAAAAGGCCCTGTGGTCCATTTAGCCAAAGGTACATTGGAAGAAAAGGCTAACTTTGATATTTTACATTCTCTGCACATTTGGGAAATGGTTTGGAAGAATCCACGAGTGCTTCAGTGTGATTATTCTGTATCACAACTTTTGGTAGGACTTGTACCTTTGTACACCAATGACCTACACCCTTTTTGTAGAGATCATTATTTTCATGTATTTTCTGTTTCCTCCTCCCAGCATACGATTCACTAACCTGTGTCTACCACAGCACATTATAGATTGCTTTTGTAATGTTTTTATTTGTTTTTAAAAATCAATTTTTCTTACTCTCCTCCTCTTCTGAAGATGACTTCTGGCGTGGCTTGGTGGAATTGGTGAACAGCTTGTTTGAATTGCCATTCTTCAAGTTCAATGATCCAACCCTCCCTTGAGTTACCTCCACTCCAATAATTGTTGAGCATCCCTGATTTTAATTGTTCCACCAAGGATGGCCTCGCCTAGTTCCTAGCCACTGGAACTCCCTTGTTACACTTCACAACCTCTCTACCTCGCTTTCCTCCTTTAAGACCCAGTTTAAAACCTACCTCTCTTTCTAAGCTTTTATTCATCTAGCCCAATATCTGTCCTTATGAGGTTCAGTGTCATACTTAACTTTTTACGATGGTCCTTTGAATGGCCTTGGGACATTTTATTACATGAAAGGAGCTATATAAATACAAGTTATTGTCGTTTGGCAGATTATTGAAATGTGAAAGAAATCAGAGTTAGCCCAATCCAGTGTCCACAGTCAGGTCATGACTAACCTTACAATATTTGAACTCAGAATCAATAGAATCCCTACAGGGTGGTAAGAGGCCATTTGGCCCATCAGGTCTCACTGTCCCTCCAAAGAGCATCCCACCCAGACCCAAGCCCCACCCTATCCCCAAACCCCACCCTATCCCCAGAACCTCACATTTATCCATGGCTAATCCACTTAACCTACATCTTTGAACAGTATGCTGGTGCTGTTACTCCTTCAATGACAGAAGAATGTCCCATAGAAACTGCTCAGCACAGCAAAGCAAACAAAATAGGTGCACATTTTAGCTGAATACTAAGATGTCAGTCTTAGTATAATCTTGCCCCTGAGTTAGAAGATCACTGGCCGAAATTCAGAAGCTCGTCCTGTGACTGCGACTTGAGTGAAAAGTAAAGTCACCATATTTTACCAGATTTTAGGGCTGCTCTCCCATTTGAGAGAGACAAATGGTAGTGGTTTAACCAGAGGGTCACCACACCTCAGGCAAGGGGTGAGATTGAGAAGAGTGTCCTACATGGTAAGCTCAGTTGCTGAAGGAATCGAACACATGCTGTTGGTGTCACTCTGTATTGCTGTCCAGCCAACAAGCTAACCAATGGCCGTGAATTAAGTATATGGTCTACAATTGACATGGTAGTGCAGCATTGAGGGTGTGCTGCGCTATGGAGAAACCACCTTTTGGATGATGTTATACTGTCTGCCTTCTCAGGTGGATGTAAATAAAATCCCAAGCCATTCATTTAAGAAGATATGGATAATCTTCCTGTACTGTGGCCAATAGTTAGCCCCCCATCCAACATCATTAAACATAATTACTTGGTCATTATCTCATTAATGTTTGTGGAGCTTGCAGAATGCAAATTGGTCATCACATTTTCTTAATGTCATTGAGCTTCAAGAGTACCTTATTGGCTATAAATTGCTTTGGGAGATCCTGAAGTCACGAAATGTGTTTTATTGTTCATTAAGAATGTTTACTTAATTAAATATCCTTTGAATGGCCCAGGAGCAACTTTGATCAAAAATCTTACCAGTTGCATATATCTTTGAACTCGATTCCTCAAGACAAAACCAATAAAGAGCTTGTTATCAATCAGTAAAGGTGCAAGCATATACTTGCTCATTGTGCAATGTTAATGATTTGAAAAGCCTGTCTCTGCTTACTGTTTTTGTCCAGGATGAGCATTATGATGTGGACGGCTTTGCTGAGGGAGGAACAAAGGCTTTATTTTGATTCTGAACAAGACCCAACACAGGACAACTTCCTCCAAGGAATTAAAGACAAAGGGGTTTTATACTTCAGAAATAAAACTAAAATACGCTGTGACAATCTGATGGTTGTCTCGATCATGAGCAATGGCCTGAAGGACTCAAAATAGTTCCTTTCCAAATCTTGACTGCAACACTATGACAGTGACCAGAATTTAGGCTTACTAGCTCGGAAACTATATGCCAGGGCCCCCTGCCTGTTCAAGAGGCTCCAGAGAACAGAGGACCTCCTTCAGTAAGTGCTTTAGCATCAGAACTGCAGGCTTCCATGGAGTGAATCCGGCAGCTTTAACAGAAGTTTACTGAGCACCATTCAGAGGGTCCATTATGAACAACAATAAATAATTGGGCGATCAGACAAAGTGGACAATTAACTGAAGTGTTAAGAGGGACAGAAGCAGAAAAGTGGCCCTTTACTTCTTGTAATAAACCTGATGAACTCCCATTTGAAGCGACCGCACACTGTGCATTCAATTTCTGTTCAGAAGGTGCTTTGTCTCCAGCAATAAAGGTCTGGGCACCCATTTAGGGGACAAATTACTTCAGAGATTGAATGCACAATTTTATTTCAAATATCACTCAATTTCATCAGCTCAGTAATGGACCTCTATTTAAAAAGCCCTCAGTTCTACAAGTAGCGACTTACATGCTTGTCAGGCTTAGATCACATGATTTCCATTCAACAACAACTTGCCTTTAGATAACACCTCTGGCACAGAAGGTATCTCATTGCACTTTACAGATGGCACAATGGGGAATGAAGGAAAATGTTAAAGGAACAGATTCTATCTGGTTGAGTGAAGCTCCAGCAACACTCAAAACATTTGACACCTTCTTGGACAGAGTAACCCTGTTTGAATGACATTCCATCCACCACTAATGCACATGGGCAGCAAAGTATATCATCTACAAGATACAGTGCACTGCCCACCAATTAGACAACACCTTCCAGACACACAATGTTTGCCATCTTGAAGGACAAGGGCTGCAGATGCCTGGGAATACCACCTATTGGGTTTCCTTCTCCAAGTCACACACTATTCTGACTTGAAATGATGTCAATGTTTCTCCATCATTGAATAAAATACAATCCCTACAGTGGGGCCCATCGAATCCACATCAACCCACCAAACAGCATCACACTCTACCCCATTCCAGTACCCCTGCAAACAAGGGGCAACTTAGCATGGCCAATGCACCTAACCTGCACATCTTTGGACTGTGGGAGGAAACTGCAGCACCTGGAAGAAACCTACACAGACATAGGGAGAATGTGCAAACTCCACATAGAGAATCACCCGAGACTGGAATTGAATCCTGGCACTGTGGGATAGTAACCACTAAGCCACTGCGCTGCCTCACAGTGGGTTCAAATTCTGGGTTTCCCTTTCTAATAGCACTGTGGTTTATCCACACCACCTGGACTGCAGCTGTTCAATGAAGTGGTTCCCCATCACCTTCTCAAAGGCAGTTTGGATAGGCAATAAACATAATAATGCCCACATCTCATGAATTAATGAATATATTAGGAGAGGTATTTAAAAGTGGGAAGGAAGGTTTTGGTAGGAAATTTTACTGAATAATGCTGGCACGACTGAAGCCTTTCAATTGTGGAGGGAAAGAAGGACAAAACATTTGAGGGAGCAAAGAGAAGGCAGCAGAGATCGAATAGGATTAGAGATGTGGAAGATTTGTAGACTGGAACAAGCATTTTAAGATCAGTGGTTTTGGGAATGGGAGCCCGTGCACCTCATTAGGTCAGACGTGAGAGGTGAGTCGGACTTGGCATAGGATGCTAGATTTGAGATCAGTTGAAGTTTGTGGAAGGCTATGAAATAAAATTAGATTTGAGTTTCAATTTGAATGGGTGGAAACAGGGAAGAAATGCTAAAAATGGAAGACCCACTTTGTTAGCCTTAGGACGATCAATACCCGGCTTGGTTGATAATCTCAGCAAAACCCAATAGTTTTGCTTAGCTTTTAATTATCATAAGATATTGACATGAAAGAATATCCGAAAGGCTTTTCAGATGTCAGGGTGAAATTAAAAACTGCATGATTTTGGTGATTAGAGATAATCAACAAAGAAAGAATGGATTCAGTCTTTCCTGACTACCAACATCTACCTTCACATCAAACTCAATAAACTGTGATATATCTGATACATTAAGGAAAGATATACTTGCATTCGTATAATCCCTTTGGGGCTTCCACAGAGCTTTATGAAAAACTGTCTTATTTACTTTATTTATTTAGCAAATGTAAATTGCCAAAGTCAAGTGGTAGCCTTCTCATTTGTTAGTCCAATTTGATTAGTCTGTCTCTGAGCCTGTAGAGGGGACAATCACAGTCATGTTATACTGAATGGCATGGGTTGAAATTCTGCTGAAGTAGTGCCACTGCTGTAGCATATGAAACAAGACAGCCAATTTGAGCAGAGCAAGGTCCCACAAACATCAACGCAGATATTGAACATATATTAGATTCCCCACAGTGGAGAAACAGGCTCTTCGGCCCAACAAGTCCACACCGCCCCTTGAAGCATCCCACCCAGCCTCATCCCCCCTATAATCAACACAACCCTGAACACTACGGGCAATTTAGCATGGCCAATCCACCTAGCCTTCACAACTTTGGACTGTGGGAGGAAACCAGAGCACCTGGAGGAATCCCACATAGACATGGGGAGAATGTGCAAACTCCGCACAGACAGTCGCCCGAGGCTGTGATCGAACCCAGGTCCCTGGCGCTGTGAGGCTGCAGTGCTAACCACTGAGCCACCGTGCCACCTTTTGATGTCAGCTGAACATTAATATTCGTCAGGACAATGGGAAGGAGTTCTCCTTCCTTTTGAAATGTCATCTCTTACATTAGGGGGAGTATTGGCCTAGTGGTATTATTGCTGGACTGTTAATCCAGAAACCCAGATAATGTTCTGGGGGCCCAGGTTTGAATCCCACCACGACAGATGAAGGAATTTGAATTCAATAAATATCTGGAATTAAGAGTCTCATGATGACCATGAATCCATTGTTGCTTGTTGGAAAAACTCATCTGGTTCACTAATGTCCTTTAGGGAAGGAAGCTGCCATCCTTACCTGGTCTGGCCTACATGTGACTCCTGACCCACATTAATGTGGTTGACTTGTAACTGCCCCCTGGGCAATTTGGGATGGGTGATAACTGCCAGCTTAGCCAGTGATGCCCTCATGTCATGAATGAATAAAACAAAATCCCCTTTTAGATGGTCAAGGGGGCCTCTGTTCAAACTTCCATCTAAAAAGGAATCCATCTTATTCCTCAGACATTACAATGTTGAGGAGCATGTTTCAGGGTGGTAATGAGTAGTTTTGAGAAAATATATATTCACAAACCTCTTTAGTTTCGCTGTTATGGTTTATACCACCTGAACTTCTCAATGCATTACCTCATTAACAACACACTCATGGGTACTTATTACGTTTCAATTATATTTCTCCACTTTCATTCCAACCCATCTTAGAATACAACTGGCAAGCTCTGAGATGTCAAAAACATCAGCCAAACTGCTTTCATAATAACTGCAATAGGTAGAGCCAGACATTATAATTAGCGTTGTGCTCCCCAAGACAACAAATTTCTCCCAGCTAATTACCAACTCCCATTTCCTATCAATACATATATTTCTCACTCGAGACGTCTACTGCAGCACAAGAGAAAACAGCTACTGATACAGAACTATTACCACAGTTTATTTCTTTATCCGTGGCTATGTACAGAGGAGCAAAATGTTGTGTTGAGGAATCACAATATAAAAGTTGCCTGATTGTTCTGCTTCAGATGCTGCTTCAGTTCCTGTTTGTTTCTGTTATTGTCTGATTTTAATCTCGTAAATCTTACAAATCCTGTGGGTGGAACACAGGAACAGGAGTAGACCCTCAAACCTGTTCTGTCATTCACGGGCAGCAAGGTGCGCAACCTATTCCATCTCCTTGCCATTGCTTCATATCTCTTAATGCCTCTGGTTAATTAAAATGTACCAGTTCCAGTTTCAAAATTTTAACCACTGATTGCTGTTTGTCACAGAGCTCCAAACTTCGACAACCCTCATGTGTTGCAGTGCAAGCTGCAATTTTTTTTATTTAGAACATAGAACAGTACAGCAAAGTACAGGCCCTTCAGCCCACAATGTTGTGCCAAACTATTATCCTACTGTCATACCATCTCCCATGCACCTATCCAAGAGTCGCTTAAATGTCCCGAATATATCTGACCCCACTACCACTGCCAGCAGCACATTCCGCACTGCCACCACTCTCTGTGTGACAAACCTACCTCTGACATCTCCCCTATACTTTCCTTCAATCACCTTAAAATTATGCCTCCTTGTAACAGTCATTTCTGCCCTGGGAAAAAGTCTCCAGGTATCCACTCTATCTATGCCTCTCATCATCTTGTACACCTCTATCAAGTCACCTCTCATCCTTCTTCGCTCCAATGAAAAAAGCCCTAGCTTCTTCAACCTTTCCTCATAAGATGTGACCTTCAGTCCAGGCAGCATCCTGGTAAATCTCCTCTGCACCCTCTCTAAACTTTCCACATCCTTCCTATAATGAGGCGACCAGAGCTGAATACAATATCCCATGTGTGGTCTAACCAGGGTTTTATACAGCTGCAGCATAACCTTGCAGCTCTTAAACTCCATTCCCCTGCCAATGAAAGCCAACAGACCTTACACCTTCTTCACAACCCAAACAACTTGGGTGGCAACTTTGAGGGATCTATGGACGCGAACCCCAAGATCCCTCTGTTTGTCCACACTGCCAAGAATCCTACCATTAACCCTATATTCTCCATTCAAATTTGACCTTCCAAAATGAATCACTTCACACTTTTATTGATTGAATTCCATCTGCCGCTTCTTTGCCCAGCTCTGCATCCTGTCAATGTCCAGTTGCAACCTACAACAGCTCTCCATGCTATCCACAACTCCAACAACCTTCTTGTCATTGACAAACTTACTAACAGACCCTTACACTTCCTCATCTAAGTAATTTATAATGATCACAAAGAGCAGAGGTCCCAGAACACTGCTGGTCTCCAAGCTCCAGGCTGAATACTTTCCATCTACTACCACCCTCTGTCTTCTGTTGGACAGCCAATTCTGTATCCAGACAGCCAAATTTCCCTGGATCCCATGCCTCCTTACTTTCTGAATGAGCCTACCATGGGGAACATTATTGAATGATTTGCTAACATCCATATCCACCATATTCACCGCTTTACCTTCATCAATGTGTTTTGTCACATCCTCAAAGAATTCAATAAGGCTTGTGCAGCAAGATCTGCTCCTCACAAAGCCATGCTGACTATTTCTAATAATTTGCCCACCACAGAAGTAAGCCTGACTGGTCTGTAATTCCCAGCATTATCCCTTTCCCTTTCTTGAACGAGGGACTGACATTTTACACCCTCCAATCATCTGGTACTGCTCCAGTGAACAGTAAGGACGCAAGAATCATCGCCAAAGGGGCAGTAATCTCTTCCCTCACTTCCTGTAGAACATTGGGTATACCCCTCCTGCCCAGGGGACTTATCTATCCTCATGTGTTTCAAATTTCTAGCACATCCTCCTTCCTAACATCAACCTGTTCGAGCATGTCTGCTTGTTTCATACTCTCCTTACAAACACCAAGGACCCGCTCACTGGTGAACACTGAAACAAGGTATTCATTAAGGAGCTCCCCTACCTCCTATGACTCCACGCACAGGTTCCCTCCACAATGCCTGATTGGCCCCACCGGCACTCTGGCCATTCTTTTGTTCCTCACAAATATATAGAATGCCTTGGGGTTTTCCTTAATCCTGCCTGCCAAGGCTTTTTCATAGCCCCTTCTAGCTCTCCTAAATCCATTCTTCAGTTCCTTCCTGGCTACCTTGTAGACATCTAGAGCCCTGTCTGATCCTTGCTTCCTTAACCTTAAGTCAGCTTCCTTCTTCCTCTTGACTCGATGTTCCACATGTCTTGTCATCCAAGGTTCCTTCACCTTACCATCCCTTCCTTGCCTCAGTAGGACAGACCATTGTGGTCCTAGTCCCAGACCTCTCGATCAGCAGAAAGCTTATTTCAACCAGCGTTATCTGTGAAACACTGCAAGCATTTATGAACAAATGCCTCGAACATTAGGGATGGGCTCACTGAAAGCTTTACGGTGATAGCACTGGGTAGGTAGATATGGTTGCGTTCGATTGGTTGGACGTAGGCTGCTGCTTCTGGAGCAGAACAGACAAATGGCTATTAATGGGAGATAGAGAGTAATAAATTCAAGAAGGAATTCAGGAGAAACCTCGTAAGCGAGAGAGCAGTGAGAATGTAGAACTCACCACTGCAACAGGTAGTTGAGGTGATGGATGCGTTTAGAGCTAAGATAGGTTCACAACCCTTGGAATTGTAGGAGAGGTGGAGAGAGGATTAAATAAAGAAAGGTAGAGAGTGACTCATGTGGAGTATAAACCTGCTGAGTCAGGAGGCCCGTACAGTCTATGGCTGGAATCTACTGCTTCCCTCCTGTTTTGAGGTTTGCAATGCAATGGAGTTGGGGGTTTGGGGCCCACTCAAGGAACCCATCTTACAATCATTGGTATCAGCACAGTGGCACGGAGTGCAATAAGCAAACAGTGGGAGGGGGAGGGGGGGCAGTATTTGTGGGTTTTCAAGGACCATCCCTTGTTCAAAGGCTCTTAATGTCTGATTGAGTCACTTGGCATGAGAAGGCAGGGTGAGGACGGCTGGCATTGACAGTGTAGAAGTAAAAAAAGCCTCATGAAATTATTTGAAGAGAAGAAGGAAGGTTCTTCCTGGTGTCAGAGATAATGGGAACTGCAGATGCTGGAGAATCCGAGATAACGAAGTGTGGAGCTGGATGAACACAGCAGGCCAAGCAGCATCTGAGGAGCACAAAAGCTGACGTTTCGGGCCTAGACCCTTCATCAGGAAAGGGGGATGGGGAGAGTGTTCTGAAATAAATAGGGAGAGATGGTGAGGCGGATCAAAGATGGATAGAGGAGAAGATGGGTGGACAGGAGAGTATAGGTGGGTAGGTAGGGAGGGGATACGTCATTCGAGGGAGGACAGACAGGTCAAGGGGGCAGGATGAGGTTAGTAAGTAGGAATTGGAGGTGCAGCTTGAGATGGGAGGAGGGGATAGGTGAGAGGAAGAATTTCCCGCAACTCATCCCTCACACCCCGTCCCCGCAATAACCACCAAAAGAGAATCCCCCTCATCCTCACATGCCACCCCACTGACCTCCAGATACAATGCATCATCCGCCGACATTTTCGCCATCTGCAATCTGACCCCACCACCAAAGACATTTTTCCATCCCCACCGTTGTCTGACTTCCAGAGAGACCACTCTCTCTGGGCATCCCTTGTTCGCTCCACACTCCCATCCAGCCCCACCACATCTGGCACTTTCCCCTGCAACCGCAGGAAGTGCTACACCTGCCCCCACACCTCCTCCCTCACCCCTATCCCAGGCCCCAAGATGACTTTCCACATCAAGCAGATGTTCACCAGCACATCAGCCAATGTGGTATACTGCATCCGCTGTACCCGTTGTGGCTTCCTCTACATCGGGGAAACCAAGCGGAGGCTTGGGGACCACTTTGCAGAACACCTACATTTGGTTCTCAATAAATAACTGCACCTCCCAGTTGCGAACCATTTCAACTCCCCCTCGCATTCCTTAGACGAAATGTCCATCATGGGCCTCCTGCAGTGCCACAACAATGCCACCCGAAGGTTGCAGGAACAGCAACTCATATTCCACTTGGGAACCCTGCAGCCCAATGGTATCAATGTGGATTTCACCAGCTTCAAAATCTCCCCTTTCCCCATTGCTTCCCAAAACCAGCCCCGCTTGTCCCTGTCTCCCTAACCTGTTCTTCCTCTCACCTATCCCCTCCTCCCACCTCAAGCCACGCCTCCATTTCCTACCTATTAACCCCATCCTGCCCCCTTGACCTGTCTGTCCTCCTGGACTGACCTATCCCCTCCCTACCTCCCCACCTATACTCTCATCTCCACCTATCTTCTCCTCTATCCATCTTCGATCTGCCTCCCCCTCTCTCCCCTATTTATTCCAATTCCCTCTCCCCATCCCCCTCTCTGATGAAGGGTCTAGGCCCGAAACGTCAGCTTTTGTGCTCCTCAGATGCTGCTTGGCCTGCTGTGTTCATCCAGCTTCACACTTTGTTATCTAAGGTTCTTCCTGGTACCTTGCGCAATATTTATCTCACACTTAACATTGTGAAAACTGTATATGGCTTTATATGCTTATCTCATCTTTATTTTGTGGGACAAGGTTGTATGCGGGTTGTCTGCCCTTTTTTCCTACATTACAACACTTCAAATGTATCTGAATACAAATGCAAGTTATTTCATGCCCTATAACGTAAAGGGATTCCTTTGAATAACACATCTGCTGCCTTTGATGGACGTGCACTGGCATCTTGGTTAGCTGTTGTTTGGTATTGGAAACTACTTTTGCATTTTGCATGTAACCTTTGTAAAAACAACAGCCATCTCTTCATTGTTTAGAAATTAGAGCATCATGCCCCAACACAACTTAACAGGAGTCGGAAGCGATTACCAGTGATTCATCACAAGGGACGAGAGACACATTTGGGATGGAAGTCAACTTGGGGCCACTTCTGCTAACCACTCACTGAACAGTGATAATTGACTTGTTAGTAGATCATCAATAAGACCGTAGAATGTAAGAGTAGTTGTAGGCCATTCAGCCCATCAAGTCTGCTTCGCCATTCAATGATATTGCGACTGATCAGATAATATTTAATATGAAAATCTTTTAAGATCTGAACTTTTTTTCTTTCCTCTTGGCTCTTTTACTTTTGTTCTGTTTTTTAAAAAAAAATTATTTCTTTTTTTAAAAATTATGGCTTTCTAACCAACTTGGCAGTGGTGAATGGTGACATTGTAACTTTTCACTGTACTCCTGCATTATTATTCTTGACTAGACATGACAACAAAATTGAATTCTAAATCCTCAACTCCACTCTCTAGGCTTTCCACGACACCTGATTCCCTTATTGGTTAAAAATCTATCTCGGCCTTGAATAAAGTTAACAACCCAACATCTACAATGCTCCGTAGTAAAGAATTCCACAGGTTCACTACCCTTTGAGAGATGGACTTCCTCATCTCAGTCTTAATCTTCCCTCTCTTGTGGGTGGCACAGTGACTCAATGGTTAGCACTACTGCCTCACAGCATCGGGGACTGGGCTTCGATTCCACTCTCGGGCGACCGTCTGTGTGGATTTTGCACATTCTTCCAGTGTCTCTGCGGGTTTCCTCTCACAGTCCAAAGATGTGCAGACTAGGCAGATTGGCTATGCTAAATTACCCATAATGTCCAGATATGTAGGCTAGGTGGATTAACCATGGGGCATGCACGGTTATTGGGTGGATTGCTCTTTAGAAGGGCATTGTGAACTCGATGGGCTGAATGATCTCCTTCAACACTGTAGGGATTCTATGATTCTCAGCTGAAACAGTGACTAACAAAGTGGGGAAGGGTGAAGGAAAGCAGACTGCTCAATGTGGACTGGAAATACATTGAACTACATACCAACCATGACCTCTCTTCCTGTTACTTCCACTTTACCCTCTGGAAGAGATCCCTAACTTTTCAGCTCTGATTAAAGGACTGAAATACTGGCAGTTTACTTTCTGGATGTCCCTTTTTAAGAGTCAGTTTTGCTCTTGCAATTTCAAACACCTCTTCAATGGTATTAATCTAAAAAATGTGTTTGCTGCCAGACCTGCTGACTTTCTCCAGCAATTTCTGGTTTTGTTTTGCATCTTCAGCGTCCAAAGTTCTTTGCTTTATTTTATCATCTATGAGTCATACATTTTAATATCCACATTTCAGAGCCCGCTATTTTCTTCTGAGATCTTTACATCTTGTCTAGGTTTCTGAGGCACACAGGAATGTGGACAAAATGTAGCATCTTATGGGTTTACCCTTGTGCACAGCAAACAGCAAAGTGACATTGATCAGGATAACAAAGTGTGGAGCTGGATGAACACAGCAGGCCAAGCAGCATCTCAGGAGCACAAAAGCTGATGTTTCGGGCCTAGACCCTTCATCCTCTCTGATGATGGGTCTAGGCCCGAAACGTCAGCTTTTGTGCTCCTGAGATGCTGCTGGGCCTGCTGTGTTCATCCAGCCTCACACTTTGTTATCTTAGATTCTCCAGCATCTGCAGTTCCCATTATCTCTGACATTGATCAGGTTTTGTTTTGTGCGAGGATATATTGGCCAGGATACCAACAAAAACGTCCTTTTTTTCTGCAAAATATCTGAACTTGAGACTCCATTTGGCTGAATGCTAAAGTTTAACTTCTTGCACAAAAAAACAGCCTTCATAAGAACATCAGAAATAGGAGCACAGGTACTCCATTTGGCCTGAACATCACGACTGATCTTTTTGCAGACTCAAGTCCACTTACCTGCCTGCTCACTCTAATCATTAATTACTTTAATGTTTGAAAATCTATCTATCATTACTTTAAAAACATTCAACAACGTAGCCTCAACTGCTCCACTGGGAATTCCAAAGATTCGCAACCCTTTGGTTGAAGATGTTTCTCCTCAACTCAGTCTTAAATCTCAGAGATGGTAAGAGCTGTGGCCGCTGGAGTCAGAGATAAAACAGTATGGAGCTGGAGCAACACAGAAGGGCAGGCAGCATCAGTGGAGCAGGAAAGTCGGCGTTTCAGGTCGGGACCCTCCTTCAGAACTTCTCCCCCATATTCACGTGTTTAGTAACCCCTCCCACCTCAGTTTTGTACTTAAGTCCTAGAATGAGACTTTAACTCAGAGACTACAACATGAGAGTCCTACCAAACTGAGCCACTAGTAACAAAAAACTCAACTAATACAGTAGTTGCCTGGAAAACCACTCAGGGCTCTCACTCCTGATCTGTCCCTTCTCCAGCCCATCACAATCTTAGCTGAAAATTTTTGACTGAATCAGGAAGACAATTGAGATTGGCTCTGATATCTCCTCACAATCTGACAGCTCTCCGAGCATTGGCAAACCTTCCATTCCAGCAACATTCCCGAACGCCAGACAATCCTTTGGCAGCCATTATGTGAGGGAGGGAGAGAAACAATAGAGAAAATTAAACGACTCGTGGCAATTGACGAATTCTTATTCAAGCTCTGGTGGAATGGGGGAAGAACAGAGATCACAAGGAGTGACACATTTATAAAAACAAAACAGAAAGCAAAAGCACTGTTTACTTTGCATGTCGTTGAAGAGTTTTTCGCAAAGTAAGGTAGAAAGGGGCCTGTGGTTTTCACAAGAGTTAGGGGATATGGCAGCAAAGCTGAAGGATGATAGCAGAAATTATAATAACTTGTTTCATGTTATTAAATGTTCAAAGAAGCAATTAACTCATTTCTGTTTGTTTTGTTAAATGGCTGCAGCTGTGGGGAAAATGTTCAAAGAAGGCAGCATTTTAGACTTTCTGACCTTGCACTGTAACCCTTAAAGCACCAGTCACTATATTTGTTATGGTAACGTTGCAGGGTTTCCTGTCATATCAGCAGGGTCAGGGTAAGAAGCATGTCTTTCTGTGGAGGACAAGGACGGCACAGAGGTTTAAAACTTTAGCTCTTTCAGGTCTGGTAATGAAGGCAGCCTATGGAAGGAGACATCCATCTGAATCTATGAGGGCCACTTCATTTCCTTGATGATAAATCTGCACTTTATTACCTACGATATTAGGAAGGGCCAGCACATACTGATATTAAGTTCAAGACCTTGCACCACTGTCACAACTTTAAAGAAAAATCATGGTTCGAATACGATACAGCTCCCCAGATGTTGCACCACTTTCAAGAAAATCTGTCCTCTGCCTGTGAAGACTTGTGTGGTTTGCCAGCCATCACAGGTCTACTCTCACAGTTCACTGCTGCACAATGAATCCTCACTACTGCTCAGGTATACCAAGATCTGGAGGTGCTGGTGTTGGACTCGGGTGGACAAAGTCAGAAGTCGCACAACACCAGGTTATAGTCCGACAGGAACAAAAACAAAGTTGCTGGAAAAGCTCGGCAGATCTGGCAGCATCTGCGGAGTCAATGTTTCGGGTCGGGTGACCCTTCTTCAGAGCTGGACCCAAAACATTAACTCTGTTTTCTCCTCCACAGATGCTGCCAGACCTGTTGAGCTTTTCCAGCGGCTTTGTTTTTGTTCTTGATTTACAGCATCTGCAGTTCATTTGGTTTTCATAATCCAACAGGTTTATTTGAAGTCACAAGTTTTCAAAGCACTGTTCCTTTGTCAGGTTCTGTGAAAGCTTGCGATTTCAAATAAACCTATTGGACTATAACCTGGTGTTGTATGTCTTCAGACCAGGTATGCCAAGGTTCATGTGGCTGCACCTTCCAAAGCCAACAGCCGTACCATCTAAAAGGTCAAAGGCAGCAGATGCTGTGAGTACCACTCCTTATATGTTTTACAAGCCATTCACCATTATAATTTGGAACTTTATTCTCTCAGGGTCACTGGGGCCAAACTCCTGTATTTCCCTTTGTAACAGCATCAGCGGTGTCCCTGCACCACATGTACTGCAGTGGTTCAAAAAAGCAGATCATCGCCATCTTCTGTGGGACAATTAGCAGCAGGCAATACATGATGGCTTTTCTAGTGACTCTCATACCCATGAAGGAGTAAAATATGCATTGTGGAAAGCTACAAGGTTCAGATCAGTAATTCTACAATCTTGCTGATGAGTATCCGATAAAATAACTACGAAAGCTATTGGATTGCTGAGAAAGCCCAAACTGATTCACCTAAATCCATCAGGAGAGAGAACGGTATCTGCCATCACCTTGTCTAAAAATCCTATTTGCACACTAAATGCACATTCGCACACTAAACTTTCAATAGAGGCAACTGAAATAAACACAACTAGAAGAAAACTTTGTGAAGAAATACTTACCATTGCTGTAAAAAGGGAGACTACGTTTTTCAGTCATGAAGGGATCATACGGTCATGATTTGTTGAGGACAAACATAGGACAAAGCTGGATGTATATAAACAGTATCCAAATATGTTTCCTTGTGTGTTAGTTGACGGTGTTTCATTAATGTATTGGGGCATGTTGTGAAATTGCTTGTGTCCAATTACATTGCAGCAGCTCCGTTCCATCAATACATCGTAAATGTGCTGTCTTACAATTAGAAACCATGCATGCCCACTGAATGCCCTCAGTTTGGGGGCTAGGGCGCACAGGGCTGAGTAAAATGGGGAACTACATCGTTGGCCTTAATGGGTGGACAGTTCAGACCAGTTCTCAGCAGGAAAATAGAGAGAGTTGATAGTGCTGATACCTCTGGGACATTTGATGAAACCTTTTTTGTAACGCTTCTAACCTCTCCAACAATGCTGGAAACATAGTAACACACAACACTGGAACTTGTGTAGACCACTCAGCCCTTTGAGCCTACCCATTCAATCTGATGCAGGATGATCATCCAACTCCGTCCTCTATTCCCACTTTCTCTCCACCTCTTGATCACTTTAGCCCTAAGAAGTGTATCTACCTCCAACTTGAAATCTTTCAATGTTTTGGCCTGAACCACTTTCTGTGGCAGGAAAGTCAGGATGCCTGTAATTTTATTTAATTGTAGTCCTGCAATATTTTAAAGTTTATTGGAATGTTCGAAACGTTCAGTGGTTAATGTACAGGAGAAAATGGTGGTGTATTGATATTGCCGCTGTAGGAATAGCCCAAAAGTCCTGTCTAGTGCATATATAAATCAATGAAATATGGAATTCTCTGTCATGGTGACAATGAAACTGTCATCAATTGTTGTAAAAGCCAATCTGGTTCATGAATGTCCTTTTGGGAAGGAAATCTTCCATCCTTACCAGTCTGGCCTACGTGTGAGTTTAGCTCCTGAACCACGTAGCTGATTCTTAATTGTCCCCAGAAATGGCCCAGCAAGTTAGTTCAAGGGGAATTAGGCATGGGCCACAAATGCCAACAAAATTTCCAGTGACACCCATATCCATGAACAAATACATTTTAAAATGTCCCTCCCTGGCTCCCCTGAGAAGGTAAAACTCTGGTTAGACCACACGTGGAATACTGTGTTCAGTTCTGGTCACCTCATGATAGGCAGGATGTGGAAGCAGTAGAGATGGTGCAGAGGAGATTTACCAGGATGCTGCCTGGACTGGAGGGCAGGTCTTATGAGGACATGTTGAGGGAGCTAGGGCTTTTTTCATTGGAGCGAAGAAGGATGAGAGGTGACTTGATAGAGGTGTTTAAGATGATGAGGCATAGATAGAGTGGATAGACAGAGGCTTTTTTCCCAGGTCGGAAATGACTATTACAAGGGGACATAATTTTAAGGTGATTGGAGGAAGATATAGGGGAGGTGTCAAAGGTGGAGAATGATGGGCGTGCGGAATGTGCTGCTGGCAGTGGTAGTGGGGTCAGATGCATTGGGGACATTTAAGCGGCACTTGGATAAGCACATGGATGCTGAAATAATGTAGGGCTTGCAGGGTAGTTTGACCTTAGTAGGAATAATAGGTTGGCACAACATTGTGGCCAAAGGGCCTGTACTGTGCTGTAATGGCCTTCTTCTTGAACTGTAGCAGCGTTTGCATGACTGGCAGTAGTCAAGTGATCAGCCGCATTGATAAAGGTCTGGGTAAGGACAGCAGCTTTCCTTACCTAGAGGACAAGAGTTGAATCAGCTGGGGACTTAAAACAATCCAGCAACGTCATGATCAGATTTGCTGATAGCAACACTCCATTTCCAGGTTTTAAAAAACTCCGATTCTCCAAATTGGGATTTACATTATTTGCCCGGATCTCTGAATTATTACTTCTGCACTCAAGTAAAAACTCTTAATTTCCTCAGGGTTTTCATCATCTCAAGTTTTCCCAATGGATCTGCCTCATGTGTAGACAAAGCTAAAAGTTTCAACACGCTCCCATCTGTGTCTTAATCAGCATAGCAAGTCTCCTTGGTTCAAGCCTCTGATCTGAAAGGAAAAGCCACACATCATTAGGCCCTTTGGCTGGGCCATTTGTTTATTTTGATGAGATCAGCACAGAAGGGATCGCCAAATGTTTCTTTGTCTGAGCCTAATTATATACTGACCTTCACACCTCGGAGGAGAACAGAGTCTCCTCTCATTAACACCTCTGTTCAGTGCAGTCTAGCACACCTTCCTCACTGGAAAGCCAGTCCACGCTTGTGCTGAAGTTTCAGCCCATCTGTCATCCTAAATGTCGTGCTAATTTCAGTTTGTAATGCATGGTACTGACCTGAATTGCCACTATTGTCTTTGCCAGTGTTTGACAATCCAAGTGAAACCACGAGGAACGAAATGTAAAGTAGAAACACCACTTTTTTGATCAATAATTTTAATCCTGCTTGAGGGAAACCCTTTGCCATGTGCACTGGAATCACAAACATATTCTAGATAAATGTATATGATTAGCATTTTGCATGTAGCAACCACGTTAATTTGTACTCGTTGTCTTAAATTCTTACCCATTGTCTTAAGAAACCGAATTGATTTTCAATTTAATGTCATCACACTGAACAGGAATTGATTTATATGTAGTTCCATGCAAGAGAGCCGACAGGTAAGTGAAAATTTAACATCTAAATATGCCCACGTTGGCCGATTTGGGTTCATCAGGTACACTTGAATATTGCCTGATTTGAGTGTACAAAAGTGCTACAGGAATGGAAGTGTTTCTTTTTACTGATGAATTACCTTTCTCGATGTGGTAATTGCAGAGGACATCACTGAAGGATGGTACACATCTAGAACCTTGAAAATAAGCCATGCCAGCTCACTTGAGATGGTGGCCATTCTCTTATGAGTCAGCTTTCCTGATCCTAAGACAGAAGTCGCATGACACCAGGTTATAGTCCAACAGGTTTATTTGAAATCACAAGTTTTCAAAGCACTGCTCCTTTGTCAGGTGACGACACTTCACCTGATGAAGGAGTAGTGCTCCAAAAGCTTGTGATTTCAAATAAACCTGTTGGACTATAATCTGGTATTGTGTGACTTCTGACTTTGTCCACCCTAGATCCACACCTGCACCTCCACATCATGGCTACCTGATCCTAAGAGATTAAAGGTCCCTGGGGCCAATGGAAGTCAAATTTTCTGGCAAATGTACTAGGCCTTAGTGAGACCACACCTGGAGTACTTGCGCAGATTTAGTCTCCTCATCTAGGGAAGGAAGTTCCAGCTAGTGGGAGTACAATGAAATTTTACCAGACTGTATCCTGGGATGGTGGGCCTGATGTATGAAGAGAGATTGGGTCAGTCAGGACCATGTTTACTGGATTTCAGAAGAATGATGGGAAATCTCAGACAAACCTATAAAATTCTAACAGGTAAATGCAGGTTCTTGATGACCAGGAGCCCAGAAGCGTGGGTCACAGTAAAAAAAGATAAGGGGTATACCTTTCAGGACTGAGATAAGGAAAAATTTCCTTGCCCTGAGAGTGGTGAGCTCGTGGAGTTTTCTGCCACAGGAAGTGGTTGAGGCTGAAACATTGGAATGCTTTCAAGAAGGACTGAGGGATAAAGGGATCATGAGCGTGGGGTGAAATTGGGCACAGGATACTGAGTTGGATCATCAGCAATGTCATGTTAAATGCCGGAGCAGGCTCTTGGAGCCAAATGGCCTATTCCTTCACCTATTTTCTGTGTTTTCATGTAAACTCGGCTTTGTCATGGTTATAGCAGTGGAATTACATATTATCAGTACGTGCAGTTTTTACATATGAGGCTAAGATTACAAATTCGGACACAGAAAGCTTGGCAGTCAAAACAGTTCTAATTTGATCTAATCTTGTTAAATACGACAATGTCCAAAATGGGCAGCACCAGATCCATGAGGATTTAAAAACAGTGTTTGAGCTGAACTGTATATCAACATGATGAACGAGACAAATGTATCACTTTTGCTGATAGTTCAGTGCTATACACGACTCCTCAGCTACTGAAGCAGTACATGCTGGAATGTTGCAAATAAATTTGTGTGACACAAGGGTCAGGTGATAACCATCTCCAGCAAGAAAGAATCTAACCATCTCTTATTGGTATTTGATGAATATTCACTGAATTCTCCACTATCAGCATCTCGGGCGTTATTATTAACTAGACCAGCCATATCACATCACAAACAGGTCTGAGGCTGGGAATCCTGCGGCAAATAACTCACCTCCTGATTCCCAAAGCCTGTCCACCATCTATAACACAGAAATCAGGAGTGTGATGTGGCAGTTTCCTCTTGCCTGGATGGATACAGCTTTCAAAAACATTCAAGAAACATGATGCTATCCTAGATAAAGCAGTTCACTTAGGGACATAGCATCATAGCTTTGTGCAGCAGAGACAGACCCTTCGGTCCAACTTGTCCATCCTAAATATTCTAGTCCCATTTGCCAGTATTTGGACCATATCCCTTGAAACCTTTCCTATTCATATACCCATCCAGGTGCCTCTTAAATGTTTTAATTGTACCAGCCTCCACCACTTCTTCTGGCAGCTCATTTCATACACACACCACCCTCTGCATGAAAAGTTGTCCCTTAGTCCCTTTCAAATCTTTCCCCTCTCACCTTAAACCTATGCCCTCTAGTTTTGGACTCCCTCACCCCAAGGAAATGACCTAGTTTATTTACCTTATCCATGCCTCTCATGATTTTATAAAGCTCTACAAAGTCACCCCTGAGTCTCTGATGCTCCAGGGAAAATAGCTGCAGTCTATTCAGCCTCCCCTGAATCCTGAAACCCTCCAACTGTGGCAACATCTGTGTAAATCCTTTCTGAGCCCTTTTGAGTTTTGCAACATCCTTCCTATAGCAGGGAAACAGGAATTGCACACAATATTCTATTAATGGCCTAACCAGTGTCCTGTACAGTTGCAACATGACCTCCCAACTCCTATAATCAATGATAATGGGAACTGCAGATGCTGGAGAATTCCAAGATAATAAAATGTGAGGCTGGATGAACACAGCAGGCCAAGCAGCATCTCAGGAGCACAAAAGCTGACATTTCGGGCCTAGACCCAGGCCCGAAACGTCAGCTTTTGTGCTCCTGAGATGCTGCTTGGCCTGCTGTGTTCATCCAGCCTCACATTTTATTATCCTATAATCAATGCACTGACCAATAAAGGCAAGCATACCAAACACCTTCTTCACCATCCTATCTACCTGTGACTCCACTTTCAAGGAACTATGAACGTGCATGCCAAAGTCTCTTAGTTCAGCAACACTCCCCAGGACCTTACCTTTAAGTGTGTAATTCCTGCCCTGATTTGCCTTTCCAAAATGCAGCACCTCATGTTTATCTAAATTAAACTCCATCTGGCATTTCTTGGCCCATTGGCTTATCTGATCAAAATCCCATTATACTCTGAGGTAATCTTCCCTGCTGTCTGCTATACCTCCAATTTTGGTGTCATCTATGAAAACCCACCCACAAAGTTAAACATTTACTCTCTCCATGACTGATGTATAGTGCTAGTATTGTGCACAATCTACTCTACAAGATACACTGCAGCAACTCACCAACGGTCTTTCTACAGCACCTTCCAAACCTTCAACCTCCACCACCTTTGAAAGACTGGGGAAATAGATACATGGCAACATCACCAGGTGTAAATTCCCTTCCAGGCTGCATATTATGCTGAATTGGAATTGTATGGCCACTCCTTCACATTCGATGGGTCAAATTCCCACAACTCCCTTTCACACTGCATTGTTGGAGTATCTTCACCTGACGAACTGCGGCATTTCAAGATAGTGGCTCATTACCACCTCCTGAAGGGCAGTTAGGGATGGGGAACACTGTCTGGCCTCACTAACAATGCCTACTTTCCAGGAAGAAAAAGAAAAATGTTCTGGTAAACTTAAGCTTCATTGCATATCAGATCTGTCCCTAGGATACAATTAAGCGTGATAATCAAATTCTATTTCAATGAAAATATCTCAAATCAAGCTGAGGATGGATTATATAGGGGCAGACTTACTTAGCTTGGGATTCAAATTAAATGTTTGGTCGATCTTGACAAACATGCTAAACCTTGCATTAAATAATAACTGCAAAAGCTATTATTCTTCAATTGACAAGACACAAAAAGAATTGGTAAAGACTAGCCCTGGGTATTTTGCGCAGAAGTCTTGGACTTAATTTCTCTTATGTTCCTCTTCCTGCCTTCCTTTCTAAGTGTTGTGCTAATTATGAAAATCTGTCAAATTATAACAGAAATCATGTGTGTCACTGAAGAGAAGGTGTTGGCTGATTGACCAGTTCAAATATTCATCCTTCATTTGAAAAAAAACAAATTTGACAAGATAGGATTTTAAGTGGCTGTGAGTAATTTTGCCTTGTGCTGCAAACAATAACCATTAGTCATTGGGAGTGGTCATACTGACATGACTGGCACTTTCTGTTTATTCCTGCATCAATAGGTGTTTTAGCAAATTAGACTGCCTCTCTCTACCCATGTTAATATCGGGTTTATGAAAATGTTACCACTTTCACAGCTTGAAGATTGACCATGAGATTAGCTTCTTTCACTTGTTCTGGCAGCTGCACCAGCATTTATTGCCCACCCTAACTGCCCAAAGGACAGCTCAGAGTCAACCACATAGAGGCAAAATACTGTGGGTGCTAGAAATCTGAAACGAACACAGAGAATACCAGAAAAGGCAATATCTGTGGAGAAGGAAACAGAGTCAACGTTTCAAGTCCTGTGCCATCAGTTCTGAAAAAGAGTCAACCCTAATGGGCTGTGGGTTTAGAATCACTTGTAGGTCAGACCAGATAAGGGTTTTCTTCCGGGCAGGGCAGTTATGAACCAGATGGATTTTTGCGACCAACAACAATGGATGCCATTACGCTAGCTTCTTTTTAATCCAGTTGATTTTATTGAGTTTAAATTTCACCATCTGCCATGATGGGATTCAAATCCCATGTGCTTGTCGATTGGTATTAGCTGCCTGCCCAGCAATGTCTCAATCTTAACATTCCCATTCTTAGTTTTTAACTTCTCCCTGTGCTTACCCTTCCCTAACTCTGTAATTAATTCCTGCCCTACAATCCCCCAGGATATCTGTGCTCATTCAGCTCTGATCTATTGCTTATCCTCAATGTTCCACCATTGGCAGCTGTGCCCTTCAGCTGTTTAGGCCTAACGCTTAGGAATTTCCTTCCTAAACTTCTTCACTTCTTCAACTCCTTGAAACCCTAGTTGATTGTGCGTTTGGTAATTTGTCCTAACCTTATTCAAAATTGCACTGTTTCATGGAGACAAATGAAAGCTTTCCACTGTATTTTATTGCATTCTTGCTGTAAAATACATGTGACAATAAAATCTAAATCAAAATCCTTTTGAGGCTCTGAGTCACACTACTGAGTGGTGCACTGGGATGTTCTAACATGTTAAGGGTAGAAGGCAAACACAACTAGCTTGAAATAAGCTTTTCGATTGCTGCCAAGAAAAAGCAATTGATTAATTGCTTGAGTCACGAGATTGTTTTGTGCGAATGTCATTGTTAATTCAAAGCAATAATGATACTAAAAATCAGCACACTGTATTGGAAGTAATCCTTTAACATGAATTGATTAGCTTTGTTGGAAAGAACAGTCAGTTTTAAAAAGTTTGGCAGTTAACTGTTAGTCATCAGTGACTGGTGCATTCATCACACAAACAAAACACACCTCGACCAAGCAGAACAACAAATCAGTATTTTCCTCTCCTATAATATAAATGTTGTTGTAATTTTAACCTAGGTGATCCTTTTGAAATTTCCTGATGACTGCAGGAGGAAAAGCTTTTCTCAGTCATGCTGTGGTTAAACAAAGGGTAAAGGTTTCATTCTACAACACAGATGTGACAAGTGGAATTCGCTAGGTACCTGTACTGTTGTCTTGCCTTTCCACCGTATACATTGCTTACTCGGAACAAGGAATAGCATTTCTCATTTGGCAGACAGCACCGAGTTAGTAGGGGCTCTAAGGAATGCAGATGAAAAGCAAAGGATTCGAAAGGACTTGGCTAAAAACAAAATTCTACAAATGCTGGAGATCTGAAATAGAAACACAGAAGTACTGGAGAAACTCAGCAGGTCCGGCAGCATCTGTGCAGGGAGAAGCAGAATGAACATTTTGAGTCTGATGACTCTGAAGAAAATGAGAAAATGGATTTCGGTATGTATGTGCACAGATTACTAGAAGGTAGTGTGCTCCTACAAAAGTAATTGAAAGGGCTACTGGAGATCTGACCTCTATCTAAAGGGGGTTGGGTTTTTAAATTATAAGCTGATGCTTTAGCTAGCTTTGGTCATACCTGTTTTAGTTCTGACCTCCGAACAACAGGAAATACTCATAGGCTGTGAAGGGGTGCTGTGCAGATTCACAAGAATGGAACCAGGGCTCAAGGGGTTATTTCAGGTGGACAGACTAATGTAACTTACATTTCCTGGAGCTTTTAGTGGTTGCGAGCTGAGCTAACTAAATGGTTTAGAATACAGGATTTGACGCTTGGGATAGTGAAAAACTGTGGTGGGGAAATCCCAACAATTAATCTTAAAATTAGACCCAGGTCATTTAGGAGAGAAGGCAGAAAGCACAGTTCACGCCAAAGGGTGGTGGAAACATGGGATTTGTTCTCTTGAAAGTCTGTGGAAACATCAAGGCTGAGAGTGTTCGATTTTTGCTGGGGAAGGGAATAAGGAGATATAGAATCCAAGCTGGTGAATGAAGTTAAGTTGCAGATGAGCTACAATCTAATTGAAAGGGTCATGGAAGCATTTTGGCAATTTAGACCTCAGACTCCCTTTGCCATTCACCATTTTCTTTACTTTCTCTGTTATTGGGAAAGTAATTTGCTTCTGCTTATCACTTCCTCTCAATGATCCCTTAGTGTTGAGCTCAAACTGTGGCTGGCAGTGATAGCACCCTATTTTAAATACAGTGTCGTTTAATAAAGTTAGGGAAAAGTTTCAAAATATTTCATGTTTGAGAATAGTTAGGGAAACATTAGGAGCTAATTCCAGAGGAAAGGGAACATTGAAGAGTTTCCTGGTCACAAAAAGTTTATCTTTAAATCGATGTACACCCTTAACTCTGACAAAGGTTAATGGGCTGATTGTTGGAAGATTCCACATTGCCTCCTCCAGTCTAAGTGAGAAATACATTCACAGCATAACTCAAGAAAATCAAACAGTGGTAATTTAGTGAGGCTTAAAAGGATTCCCTCCCTAATACAGCATCCTTGTATGATGTGTACGTGTGTCTAAGTGAGATGGATGGCAGTCATGTTACCTCCCTACATGAAAGGCTAATCAAATCACTCTTATTTTAAGTGAGATTCACTGGTGTTGCTGCATGCCTCACTGCAATAAAGCCAGTTCTAACCAATTTAATGAGCTTCCAGACTCATTCACTGGCAAAAAAAACACAATCAGCCGTATTCTTTTCAGTAGGTTTAAATTAGTGTCACTGCAGTAAATAGATCAACCACTCTTAGAGTGATAGAGTTGTACAGCACAGAAACAAACCCTTCGGTCCAACTGGTCCATGCTGACCAGGCATCCTAATTATTCTAGTCCCATTTGCCAGTATTTGGCCCATATCACTCTAAACCCCTCCTAATCATCCAGATTCCTTTTAAATGTTGTAATTATACCAGCCTTCACCACTCCCTCTGACAGTTCTTTCCATATATGCACCATTATCTGTGTGAAGAAGTTGCCCCTCAGGTCCCTTTTAAATCCTTCTCCTCTCACCTTAAACCTATGCCCTCTAGTTTTGGACTCCCCTACCCTATGGAAAAGACCTTGGCCATTCACCCTATCCATGCCCCTCATGATTTTATAGAACATACAATATTACAGCACAGTACAGGCCCTTCGGCCCTCGATGTTGTGCCGACCTGTCATACCGATCTCAAGCCCATCTAACCTACACTATTCCATGTACGTCCATATGCTTATCCAATGACGACTTAAATGTACCTAAAGTTGGCGAATCTACTACCGTTGCAGGCAAAGCGTTCCATACCCTTACTACTGTCTGAGTAAAGAAACTATCTCTGACATCTGTCCTATATCTTTCACCCCTCAATTTAAAGCTTTTTTTTTCTTTTTTTTTTCTCCTCGACAACATTGTTGTTTTATAAACCCCTATAAGGTCTCTATAAGGTAACCTCAGTCTCCGATGCTCCGAGGAAAATAGTCACAGCCCATTCAGCATATCTCTATAAAGAGCCCAAACCCTCCACCCCTGGCAAAATCCTTGTACATCTTTGTCTGCACCCTTTTGTTTGCCATTCAGCTCATTGCTAGTACCAGCCCTGTGCCTTTAGTTACAATGGACATGGAATCTGTGTGTCTCACTTTCTTATATTTATCTACATAGCTAATGGTCTGCCTGTGGTAATTACAGAAAAGACACACAGGAGACCATGGCTCAGGAGACCATTTAGCCCATTGTGTTAATGCTGAATCTTTGGAGGAGTTACCCAATTATTCCCACTCCTCTGATCTTTCCTTGTGATCCTGCAAACATCTCCCTTTCATAAAAGTGCCCAAATTAGGAGGATGATTAAGCCATTCAGTCCTTCCAGTCTGCTCAACCATTTGATATGATCATAACTGACCCATTTACGGCCTCAATTATGCCTTCCCACCCACCCATTTTGAAAAAATAGTAAAGCTGGCGAATGAGACGTACTGAATAGAAACTGGAAGAACGGCAGATACTGTAAATCAGAAACAAAAGCAGAAGTTGCTGGAAGAGCTTAGCAGGTCTGGCAGCGACTGTGGAGTGAAATCAGAGTTAACATTTTGAGTCCAGTGACCCTACTTCAGACTGAACCCAAAACGTTAACTCTGATTTCTCTCCACAGGTGCTTCCCAGACTTGCTGAGCTTTTCCAGCAATTTTGGTTTTTAACTGTGAATGAGACATACTGGTTCAGCTTGTCTTGAACATTTTAAAATGGAACTCCAATACATACAGTGTGTTCATTTATTGTGATTTTATTAAGTTTTCCTTCTTCTGCTGATAGTAAGTCTAAAATTAATCTACCTTGGCCCTAAAGATATTTAACGGCCCTGTCTCCACCGCTCTCTGGAGAAGGCGGTTCCAAGGACCCACAATAAATATACTTTCACTTCCTTTTTGCAAAGTTATATATCTGCTCCTGCTGCCTTTGCAGACTGCTTATCCAGATCAAAACATCACACTGTACAAAACAAAATCCTCCTCACTCGCCCTTAGGGTTGTCATACTAATTATCTTAAACCTGTGTCCTTTCTGGTTCTTTTGCTTCATGAAGCAGCCTCTGCCTATTTATTCTATCAGATCCTTCACAATTTTGAAAAGCTTTATTAAATCTCCCTTGAGCCGTCCCTAAGGATAACAATCTAAATTTCTGCAGTCTGTCCATAATAAGTGTCTCATCATTGGTACCATTTTCGTAAACCTCCTTTGTAGCAAGGCCCTGACATAATTCTCATGTGGTGCCCAGAACTGGACATAGGTTTAACCAGGGATTTATCAAGTTTTAACAAACTTCCTTGCTTGTTTGTACTCAGTGCCTCTATTTAAAAAGCCAATGGTTCCCATAATTTGCCAAATTAAAACTGGCATGTGGAGTTTCACCATAACCTGACCCAATATGTCCATGATATTGCATACGTGTGGTGTCATTAATCTCAACGTCCATTGGGAGAAGCCACCAATCATAAGTGCAATTGCCCATCCTTTATCATTTTGGATAAATGGGGATTGAGTCAGTTGGGAACACTCACAGTACCCCTCGTTCATTTGGCACTGGTGGCAACTCACCTTTCACACCCCTTAGCAAGAAACTGGTGCCAGTGGGAAGAGGGAATTCCAAAACTCAGGTGGTGAGTAGTATGATTGTCTGCATAACACCCTTTATGTCCTCAGGGCACCCAAATGGGCTTCACAGCCAATGACGTGTTTTGTTAAAGCATTACCGCTATTTTAGGAATTGGGGGCAGCCAATTGGCAGTAAGGCTGCACAAACAGTAATGAGGTGCTGCCCAGGTAATCTGTTTTAATCACATTGATTGCAGTGATGAATATTGACCAGGGGATCAGGGAGAGCTGGGAGACAATAAGGACTGCAGACGCTGGAAGCCAGAGTCTATGGGTACGAGGCTGGAAAAGCACAACTGGCCAGATGGCATCGGAGGAGCGGAAAAGCCAATGCTTCTGACCTTCTTTGAAAAGTCCTTTGGGATCTTTTACATCCAGCTGAGGATATAACTTAATGTCTCAACTGGAGTGGGAACACCATTGACATTGCAGCCTTCCCTTCATTCTGCACTGGCTGAGAAGACAGAAGGCAAGAGCAAAAAAACGACACATATTTGGAATTTTGACAGCATCAAAACCCGAGATCAAGCCCCAGAATATTTTGTCTTTGGGAACAGTGAAAACACTGGTAATAAATACCTCTTTGCTGACAGGTCACTCCAGGGTTATTCAGATGGGAAGGGAAGAGAAGCTTGAGTTGGCCATAATGCTAGAATGTGGAGCAGACTTAAAAACAAACACACACCAGGACACTGTTCCATTAGCTCCCGTATCAAATTTTAGAAGGGCTCTTTACAACACCATTAATCCAGCGACAATCCCCGTAGCAGTCTCCTGTGAGTCCTGCTTGTTAATTTGTTTGAAGTATTTGCTGGTCTCAAGAAAGAGCCACGTCAGAAAGTTTAAAACTCTGAAAAGAATCGTAAAGGGAAGTCTCTCAGAAACTGTAACCATTCCTTACACATTACTTCAAAAAAAACTGTGTTACCTCCGGTGGATGGTTACATTTTCCAACAGTTTCTTAAAGCATTCTCACATGGAAATGCTTGATAATAATAAGGGATCCAGGCTAGGGGCTACAATACTTAACAAGATATGCACTCCCATTAAGAGACTCAGCCCCACTTTTCATCTTGAAATAAATGTAAGGGATATGGAGGCAATGACAAAAATATTAATTGAATAGGGGAGGAACACTTTTTGTGAGTGTCTCAGTTTTGAAGTACCATTTGACAAATGTGTAAATAAAAACAATCCTCAGTTGTTTAAAAGGTTGATGCAATACTGCTATGCTATTGGCTTAGTGTTTCCGGTTTCCAAAATCTCCAACCCCTGCAATTTCAACTCACTGCTTCCTCCTGCCATGTCCCAAGTCATCGTGGTGCTATCACTGATGGGCAGAAGCTGCCTTCTCTAATTTATTTCGGCATGGGTTGGGGGAGGGGAGGCAAGGCTCCTTCCCACAGGTTAAGGTGACAATCTGGAGGCACTGAAGCTCAAACCTGAGGAACCACACCATGAGCACCATAGATTGCCATGCACTTGAGGGGAAATGGTGGCAGGTAATGTTATTGACTAATAACCCAAGCTAATGCTTTGGGAGTATGGGTTCAAATCCCAACATGTCAGTTACTGGAGTTTAAACTTGATTAAATAAAAAAATCTGTAATTGGACGATTGTCACAATAATGGCGACCATGTTGCTAAAAACCCATGTTTAAATGTCCTTCTGTGAAGGAAATCAGCTGATCTTACCTGGTAAGGCCTACATGTGAATCCAGAACCACAGCTCAGTCTGAACTATCCACTGTAACAGCCAAGCAAGTCACCAACAAGGGCATTGAATGTGGGTGATAAATGCTGTCTATCCAGTGATAGCCATATCCCATGAAATAATGGATTTAACTATTGACTTTTACTCACAGGATCATAAAATAGGATAGAACAGTAGAATACCATACAGCCCATCAAGAGGGACGGTTGTCTTCAGCAAGAGTTCAAGATGGGCTCTGAGTGAGAACCAGCTCTCTGTATTAGATTGTAATATGTCTATATATTGTGTTAGTAAAGAGTTAGCATTAGCTTACCATGCCTACATTTAGATCACTGACAGAACAGACCAGATGAGGACAACCAAACAATTCAACACTATAGGGGACAGGGACAACAGAGCCTTACAGTACAGGCAGATAGGTCTATGATACGGATATCCACTCTGAGGCCAACACCATGGCAAACCATCCTCCACTTTTCCTGCTGCTAATGAAATGCCAGGGACTTATCTATCCCACAATGTGTAACAAAGTCCCAACTCCCAATCAAACTGCACTGTGGCAGCAGTGTTATCTATTGCACTGCAGTGGTCCAGGAAGGTAGCTTCTCACCACCCTCTTGAGGGGAAGTGATGGATGGGATGTGTAATAAACGAAAACCTTGGCAGCAATGCCCACATCTCAAGAGTGAACAAAGTAAAAACACTCGATAAATGGAATGTCCCTTCATACTTCACAGCAGATTAAGTCCTTTTGGCATGTAACCACTGTTGTACTACATGAAACGTGGTAGCCCATTTATGCACAGCAAGCAGCAATGTGAGAAAGATAAACAATCTGTTTTAGTGATGCTGGTTGAGGGATAAAAAATTGCCACGACATGCAGGATAACATTTCTGCTGTTCCCTGCCGGGGCTATGGGACCCACTCGCATGAATAAAGAGAGTGCCATTTTCTTCTGTGGCCAGTGAAAAAATGCTTCAGCTGATTTGTTATTGTTTCAAACAAATACAACACTTAATCAGACTTCTTGAAGCATTATCTGTGTTTAGTCTCCAGCAAAGTGATTGTGCTGATAGCTAGAGGGGCAGGGGAGAGAGGGCATGATCTACTGATAACTGTGGGGGATGATGTGAGAGCCAATATCTGCTCCGCACTTTGTCCTGTGCATGTTCTGTAATGAGTAACACATTGGTAGCCTGAGTCCATGGTTTACATTAAGTACATCTACATGCAGATGGTCAAACCCTGGTTCTCAAAGACCTTCAAATTAGTTATGTGGCATTGGCATGAATACAGATTGGTGCCTAATGGTGGGATTGTACTGTTGTGGGTGTCGCATTATACAAACGTTGTGAATGCATTGGAGACAGTGCAGAAGAATGGGTCCAGGAATGAGAAACTTCAGTGACGTGAATATAGATTGAAGAAGTTGGGATTGCTCTCCTTGGAGGAAAGAGCGTAAGAACATCAGAAATAGTAGCAGCAGCGGGCCATCTGACCCTTCGAGCCCGCTCCGCCATTCAATAAGATCATGGCTGATCTTTTCGTGGACTCAACTCCACTGACCCGCCTGCTCACCATATCCCTTAACTCCTTTACTGTTCAAAAATATATTTATCTTTGTCTTAAAAACCTTTAACAAGGTAGCCTCAACTGCTTCCTTTGGATGAAGACAATCCTCCTCAACTCAGTCCTAAATCTGCTCCCCCTTATTTTGAGGCTATGCCCCCTTGTTCGAGTTTCACCCTCCAGTGGAAACAACCTGCCTGTTTCTATCTTATCTATTCCCTTCATAAATTTAGGCCTTTCTATAAGACCCCCCTTTATTCTTCTAAATTCCAATGAATACAGTCCCAGTCTACTCAATATCTCCTCATAAGGCAACCCTCTTAACTCTGGAATCTATCTAGTGAACCTCCTCTGCACCCCCTCCAGTGGAAGAAGGAAGCTGAGAGATGTCATAGAGGTTTTCAAAATCATGCGCAGGGAGGATAGACAGATAGGGAGAACCTGCTCCCACTCATGAAAGGAATAAGAACGAGAGGTTGTAGATTGAAAGTGATGGGCAAAAGATGCAAAGGTGATATCAGAAAAGCTCTTTCACACAGTGAATCATTTGGGTATGGAATGCACTGCCTGGAAGTTGGCGGATGCAGGTTCATATGGGGCATTCAGGAAGGGTATTGTATGATTATTTAGATTTTAAAAATGCACATGGGTATGGGGGGAAAGCAGGAGGTTGGCATGAGGTAATGAACTTGTTTGTAAAGACAGTGTGGACGTGATGGGCTGAATGACCACCTTCTACACTGCAGCAAATCTCTGACCACCATGATGGACAGAAAGACATGCAGCAGAGACTGACAACCCGGTGAGAGGGTTCCTGTGTCGAATAGAAGCAGGAGCTCGAGGCCAGGAATGGCTCCACAACAGATCAACCAAGGTGAGGGGACAGTTACCTTAAAATCATGTATCTTTTTTAAGATTCCAGCTTCACAAGTCATATTTCAACAAATGTAAGGGACCCACAGTGTCTGTGTGTGTTAAATTATTGAGGACCAGGTCCCATATGGTTCTTTTCAAGCAGCTGTTCATTCACATGCATCATAAATTTACATTGCATGACACTGATAGTAGGTTTTGAGCCAAATGGTCATTCCTTGGTGATGCTAGAGTTTCTGACAATCTCAACACTGCAGCCATTCATGAATTTAACTTAATGGACTGTGTAATGAATGAAATTGCATCCGTCTTTGTAAATATTGTGCAACCAGTGAAGATTGCACAAATCTTAAGTGTAGAAAAATACAGCAGAGAAGGGATTCCATTCAGCTCACCATGCCTGTGTTAACATTTTGAAAGAATTATCAAATTAGACCCAGCTCTTCCTCTTTCCCAAAAGTCCTGAAAAGTGTTTTTTAATTAAACATTATTGTGTTTCTTCTTGCGATGTGAGCATTGCTGGCTCATATTAGGTTAACTTACAAAAGAGGAAAATGTATTTTTGTTAATTCATTAATGGCATGTGGGTGTCACTAGCCAGGCCTGCATGTATTGCCCATCCTTATTTGCCCAGGTCAAAGTCATTGCTGTGGGTCTGGAGTCACAAATAGTCCAGAACAGATGGCAGTTTCCTTCCCTAAAGGACATAAGTGAGCCACATGGGTTTTTTCCAATGACTGACAATGGTTTCGTGGTCATTACCAGACTCTTACTTCCAAATTATTATTGAATTCAAATTCCACTATCTAATGTGGCGGTATTGAAACCCAGGTCCCCAGAATGTTACCTGGGTTTCTGGATTAAAAGTCTAGCGATAATATCATTAGGCCATTGCCCACCCATATGCTTCTAATTGAGTATCATGCTTCATGCGGTCCAAGGATGGAGTATGATATCTTTTCACTTTCAGGTCACATGCTCTGATACAGTGATGCGAAAGTGACCATGTCTCCTTTAGGTATACTGACATACTACACATCAGAAACAACATGTCACTCATAACCAGACTGGGGCAAAGTGGCAGGCTCCTGAAGGGTGTGACTGAGCAATTTGGGCTTATTTGAAAATCCACTAGCTTCCATGATCATTTCATTTGTTCTGAGCACACATGTGATTTGACCTTATAGAATTCAATGTCACAGCTTGTGATAGTGAGATTTCAACTCATGACCATAACCATGAGACTACAGCACCCAAACTAAGTCAAAGTCTATGTGCACACATGTTCCTCAACTTCCCAGTTATGGATAAAAACCGATCAAAGTTTCTGTGGCACTCTCAACTATTACTTGGGCCAGTCTTCAAGTAACTTTTCATTAGAAACTTGAAAGCACTGACAGAGCCATATAGTACAGAGCTGGCCCTTTCGTCCATTAAGTCTGCACTGGTCAAAAACAACAGCCGAACCATTCTCATTCTACCTTCCTGCACTTGGTCAATGGGGCAAATGCACGTCTTAAATGTTACGAGGGCTTCTGTCTCTACGATCCTTACAAGCAGTGAATTCCAGATTCCCACCACTCTCTAACTGAGAACGTGCATCTTCACAACCCCTCTAAACTTCCTGCCCTTTACTTTGAATCTATGCCCCTGGTCATTGATCCCTCCAGTAAGGGGAAACATTTCTTCCTATCTAGCCTATCTATGCTGCAAATAATTTTATACATCTCAAGTCCGTTCCCTCTCAATCCCATCTGCTCTACCACACTACAGCTCCTTCAACAGTAGCTTCCAAACCCACAAACTCTACCACCTCAAACAACAAGGGTAGCAGAAACGTGGAAGCTCCACCCCCTGCAAGCCACACACCAACCTGACAATATCACCATTCCTACAGGAACGCTGCAGGGGAAAAATCCTGGAATGCCCCTTCTAACAGCTTTGTGAGCAGACTTGCCCCAATACAATACAGATGGAATGCAACAAAACTGGCAGCTTGCCAGAGCCTTTGCAAGGGCAATCCTGGGATGAACAACTAATGCTGGCCCTGTCAGTGACATCCCAGATCCCACGAAAAGAAGATGGAAATATATCACTGTGTTAGCGAGAATTGAAATAGTTTGATTGATGGTAAAGATCAGACAGAGACAGAGTACCATACCAGATATCATCCCATTCCAGCCATGAGCAGCTGATGGTCTATTGGTATTATCACTAGACTATTAATCCCAGAGAGCCAGGTAATATTTTAGGAGCCTGGGTTGAAATCCTGCTGCTGGAGTTAGAATTTAAAACAAAATGGGAATTATGAGACTAATGATGAAAGTGGAGCTATTTTGCTGGTTCACAAATGACTTTTAGGGAAGGAAACTGCTGTCCTTCCCTGGCCTGGACTACATGTGACTCCAGTCCCTCAGCAATGTGGTTGACTCTTAACTGCTCTCTTGGATGGGCAACAAATGCTGGCTTAGCCTGCGACCCACGAATCAATTTAAAAAAAGTCTCCAGACTAAATCCAACTATTACAAGATTCTATCATCAGCTCACCAGATGTGAAACCACACAATTCTCAGAACAGCTTAAAAGATGGATGGTAGACAATCAAATCTGTTTTCAATATCTGGTCCAATTCCACTCTTCCTCCACTTCAGCCTTGGGGTCATGCATCACATTTTTGTGGATAAGGCAGAGTTGTCAAATAGAGTTTACTGAAAACCGTCTGAAATTCAGGTCAGGTGCCAAAAGATTTGATGAACTGCAGGAATCCAAGCACCGATAGCAAGAGGAAAAAATATTTTCTTCCATGCATTGATGGCTTTGAAGCTTTTATGGTGCAGCCACACTATGTTCCATCTGAAAATGTGGCTGCCACACACACGAAACTGATCATGTCAAATGCAGCAAGCATACAATCTGCAAGTCAAATCCCCAGAGTAGAGTCCTTATGACCGAATAAACAGATCTCCTGTAAACAATTCTCCTGGGTCTGCATTTCTTATGTTGAAAGGATGCACTTTTAAGATTCTCAAAGCAAAAGTGTAAACGTGTACCTGGCAATGATTCCAGTTCTAGACAGACTGCTGATTCTCAGCTCCCACATTAAAATGGATAAAAATTGTCAAATATGCTATTCGAGGAACTGGCAAAACTCCTGGAATATCTCACGTAATTAAAATGGAATTTGACTTATCCAGCCATGATAAATTTGTATGCCCGATTCAAAACCAAGTGAATTAAGTAACCGGATTGCCACAATAGGTACAACCTGAAAATCCCAGCTAATAGGGGTCTGATTTTACTGTAAAATATTGGCTCTAATTATGATTGTATCTGTAGCCATACAAAACTCCTGGATAGTCCAAACTTGCAGTACTGTGAGCAGATCTGGGCACAGCACCCTAGGGAGGATATATTGGCCTTGGAGGGAGTTCCTGCACTTCAGGGGTTATGTTCTAAGGAGAGATTATACAAATTAGGCCTGTTTTGTCTAGAATTTAGAAGGTTAAGTGGTAATCTGACCAAAATCTTCAAGATATTAACAGGTAAAGACAGGGTAAATAAATGATTTCCACTGGTTGGGAATTCTAGATCTAGGGGGCATAGTCTGAGAATTAGGACCAGACCATTCAGGAGAGATGTTAGGAAGAACTTAGAATCATAGAGTTGTTCAGCATGGAAACAGACCCTTCGGTCCAACTTGTCTATGCTTCCCAGATATCCTAAATTAATCTAGTCCCATTTTCCAGCAATTGGCCAATATCCATCTAAGACCTTCCTATTCATGTACCCATCCAGATGCCTTTCAAATGTTGTAACCAACACCAGTTCCTCTGGCAGCTTGTTCGGAGATTTGGAAATCTTTTCCAAAAATGACAGTGGACGCAGGATCAGTTCTCAATTTGAAATGTGAGTAAGATGAATTTTTGTTAAGCAAAAACATTAAGGGATATGGGCCAAAGGCAAGTGTGTGGAATTAGGCCGCAGATCAGCCATGATCTCATTGAATGGCAGAACATTGAGGGGCTGAATGGCCTATTCCACCCTCTGTGTTCCTAACCCTTGATGCCAAGTCATCTCAGGATTCCGTGGTTGTGTAACAGAGGTGGTGATTCTTATCTGGCAGCAAAGTAAAGACTTAAAAACCCTGGTGCCAACTGTGCATACTGCAAGAGATCACTAAGGGGCAACGTTTTCATGTGTGTATGGGACGGAGGAGGTGGTACGACATTTAAAAGGGTATGTGAATAGGAAGGGTTCAGAGAGATATGGAACAAATGCTGGCAATTGGGACTAGTTTTATTTAGGATATCTGCTCAGCATGGATGAGTTGGACTGAAGGGTCTGTTTCCATGCAGTACAGTTCTATGACTCTATGACAAACAGCTTGTCAGGTTTTCTGATGCCCTTGGGTGAGCGAAGAATAATGTCCTGCAGCAACTCACAGCTGTGCTTCCGAATAACGCCGTCAGGATCTCTCATGCCTTCCCGCCTTGAGTTGGTCTTAGAGTAATATTTTGTTTGCATATGCTTCCATCATCCCTGAATCATCAGGCCAGACTGAAGCCTGGAGTAGGTCTTGAAACCACCATGACTCAGAGATAAGAGTGCTGAGTCAAGTTGACATAAAAGAGATCTTTGAATCCCAAAGTCTAGACTGGATTCAAATCTAGAGGGGAAAGGACCATGTTGCAATCCATCAGCCAAGAAAGAATCATGTAACGATGCAAATCAACACCGCATTCCGCACGACTCAATCTGCTCGCCCAAATAGTGCGGCAGTGAAAGTGTTAATAAGAGAAATAAGAAAGAGGAGACACAGTAGGAAGCTACTGAATCCAATTTTTTTTAATAACAAAAGTGATGAAGGCCTGTTTTAAGACAGTGAGTCTGTGATGTATCTGAAGTGAAGCAGAGATCAGAGACACTCACGGCAATCTGGTTTCAATATGTGGCAGCCTTGCAACAGGAAATGCTGCTTCTTTCACATTGTAACTTACAATGAAAACCTTCTGAAGTCCATCTCTGAAGGAGTTTATTACTGAAACCAATTACACATGCTCTCCTCTCCCTCTATTCATCCTCCTACTGGGCAAAGGAAGTCTGAGACAAAATTAGTTCCATATTTACTAGCCCTAACAAAGCTGGAGTATTCAGGCTCCAGATATTGCTTAAAGGAGCACTGGCAACTCATTAAGGGATCTCAATGGATGCTTTATCATGTTCTGCTATTTGACCTTTTAATTTGTTGCTACACCAAACATCAGATTTAGAATTTTCAGTTTCTTGCTCAAAGGGGTTCTGTATCCATGTGAAGTTTCTCAAATCCACAGGAGTAGAACCAAACATGTAAAGCTGATTGTGACCGGCTCAAACTTCAGAGAAAATTAAAATGACTGAAATTTATGAAACTTCACACAAGTTTGCACCATTGTAAACGATACTGTGAAATTTTTTTTCAGGATGGCTTTACAGATTTATTGTCCCCTCTTGCACCCTCAAAGTTTTTAGCCTTAAAAAGTAGACACTGAGCAGAAGTCACAATTTCCACTTAACATACTAAAAGTTGAGTAATGGTTTTCCCCATTTATGTATAATCATCACACTTTTATGTAATAGTAAAGATCAGGTTTACCACAAGAGAACTTCCTCATCCTGACAAATATCTTCAAAGGAACTGAAAGCAGTACATTGGTGTGTTTACTGGGTTGAAAACTAGGATTGAAACAGATTGGAACAGAAGTAGGCCATTCAGCGCTTCAAGCCAGTTCTGCAATTCAATGAGATCATGGCTGACCTGTGGTCTAGATCCATCTACTTGCCTTTGGCCCATATTCTTTAATATCTTTGTTCAATGAAAAATGATCTATTCTCAGATTAAACTGACATAACATCAATTGTCATCTATGGAAGAGAGTTGCAAACCCTCCCACTACGGTGATACCATGGTTTCATAGCAATAAAACCAACATTTTAAGGGTTCCTGCAAAGATCTCCACTGGTATTATTCAAGTAAACAAAAAGGGCTGAATTTACTTAGCACCTTTCATGGCTTCAGGACATCTGGTCAATGAATTCTGTTCAGATGTAGTCACCTTTATAACGTGGGCAGCCGATTTGCGCAAATTTCCTGGTGATAAACACATTGGTTTTTAGCGATGCCAGTGAAGGGAGAGTAAAAAGCTCCTGCTTGTCTTCAGAGCAGGCCCATGGATTTTTAAAGAAAATTTTTACTCTGACAGGTCAGGTGGGACCTCAATTTAATGTTTTGCTTGAGAATGGAAGGGAAAACATTATACTGGGAACCAGTAGTATTGCAAAAGAAACAAATGTGAGGTGAGGGAGACAGCATTTTCACACAGCAAGTAGTCTGAGTGTGGAATGCACTGTTTAGAAAATGTGGTTGTTGTTGTTGTAACAACATTGTGCAAGTGAGGTATTCAAGAAGGTATTTGGTGGTTATTTAAATGAAGCCAACGTGCTGAGTTACGGGGAGAAGGCAGGGGTTTAGCATTAAATCAAACAGCTGGTACAAACACAGTGGACCGCATGGCCTCCTTATGCATTGCAGCGATTCTCTGGTATGGGGAAGGGAGTATATTAATAATGTTTCCACCAACTAACTCATCCAATAAGTTAGCAACGTCCAAGCGTTTGTTCATGGGCCACTTGGAACGTAAGAATAGTAGCACGGGTAGGCAATTCAGCCCCTATGCAATTTGATACAATCATGGCAGCTCTCATCTCGGTTTCAACTCTACTTCTCTGCCCATTCCCCACAACCCTTTTACTCATTAACAATTAAAAATTCTCGCTAATTGGGGAAACCAGTGGGTAAGGGAGTTGGACTGAAACATAAACAATTCCTGATGTATGTGCCTGAGTCTCTCTGCTGATTTCAACTCCCAGATATAATGTTGGACTCACTTGTTCCCAACATTATCAACAACCACTGTTTGATTAAAAGTATTAATTTAATATAAGGATCCAAGAACAAAGGCCACGGGATTGACTGTGACTCATTGTACAGTTAAAATTTACTAAATATTCTGACCCTGAAGATCTCCCTCTGTTATTTTGAAGCTAACAGGATATAAAACTCGCCAAGATTCAAGAACAAAAATCACAAATCTCCTTGAAACAACTTTGTTTTGAAAGCCGAAACCGCAGTTTTGCTGTTCTTTTTTCTCCCAATAGATGGTTTCCAAATATGTTGGTGCCTTTCGTAATCTATCAATTAAAACTGTCGTGGAAGCAGGTTCAAAATTAACTTTAAAAGTTGGAAATATTCTTGAAACCAAAAACATTGTGGGACATAGTCAAAGAAAACGGCAGTGGGACTGATAAAAAAGCTCCTTCAAACAGACAACACAGGGATGATGGACTGAATAGCTTCATAATATTCACATAATTCCAGGGAAACCACTCAAACTTTTAAGTTCAAACCATAGATTCAACAATTAGACTCACTTTTTGCATTAGTCTCACAGAATTATAAATATTTGTGGTGCAGGAGACCATTTGGTCCAATGTATCTGTGGTAGTCGCAAAAGCCAGCCTTTGTGGCAAGAGGACTTGAGTGCTGGAACAAGGATGAATTAGTGCAATTGTACAGGACACTGCTGAGGCCACATCTGGAATGTTGTGTCCAGTTTTGAACTCCTTATCTGAGGAAGGATGTTCTTGCTATAGTGCAGTGAAGGTTTACTAAATTGATACCTGGGAATGACGAGGCTGATGCATGCGGAGAGATTGGAGTTGGTTAGGCTTATGTTCACTGGAGTTTAGAAGAATGAGGAGGGAGCACACAGAAATGTACAAAATAGTAACAGGACCAGACAGGTCAGATGGAGGATAGATGATCCCGTAACTGGGGGAGTCTAGAATGAGGGGTCATAGTTTAAGGATAAGGTATAGACCTTTCAGGATTAAGATGAGAAGAAATGTCTTCCTCCTGAGCACAGTCAGCCTGTGGAATTCACTGCCACAGAAAGCCAAAATGTTGTGTGTCTTTCGGTAGATATAGCTCTTGTAGCTAAAAGGAACAATAAGGTTTTGGAGTAGATTTGTAGCTCGGGTTCTGGGTGTTGAGGGTGGCTGGCTCACTGAGCAGGTTTGTTGCTCTGCAGACATTTCGTTACCATGCTGGATAACTTCCTCAGTGCAGCCTCTGATGAAGCGTCAGTGCTTTTCCCCACCTGGCTTTTAAACTCTGGGGTCCGTTGCGATGGGTTGCCTCACTTCCGGTTTTCCTTCGTAGTTGAATGTATATGGGGTCGAGTTCAATGTGTTTATTAGTAGCCTGCTTCATGAAGCGCCATGCTTCCAGGAATTCTCGTGCTTATCTCTGCCTAGCCTGTCCCAGGATCTTGGTGTTGTCCCAGTCGAAGTTGTGGTTCTCCTCATCCGTGTAGATTGAGATGAGTGAGTATTGGTCGCGTCTTTTTGTAGCCAGTTGGTGCTCAAGGATCAAGGGCACATTGGGGGACCGAGATTATGGTACTGAGCTCCACGATCAACCATGATTATATTGAATGGTGGAGCAGACTCGAATGGTCAAATAGCCGGCTCCTGCTCCTATCTTCTACATTTCTATGTTGAAACACATTATGTAACCTCACTTCCCAGCTATTTCTCACAGTCCTGCAGGTTACTTCACCTCAGTTGCACATCTAATATTTTTTGAGGGTGTTTTGTCCCTATCACACTTTCAGGCAGTGATCTCCACTAGCCTCTGGGTGACCATGTTTATTGTTAACTCCCTTCTAATCCTTCTATCAATTCTTTAAACCATACGTTATTTGACACAATGAGAGTTCAGAACAAATGAGTTCTCTCCTTAGTCTGAAGCAACGTAGATGTCAAGGAGCAGGTGTTGGGATAAAGCAAAAAAGTGAGAAATATATCATGTACTGGGATTACAATGTTTCGGAACAGAATATAGTGAAGCAAAGAGGTCTGTCTACAAAGGGGAATGGCTACTTGCTCCAGTTTATTTAGAATCCTATTTCGTACACAATTAACTACCTCACCACCCACCACCCCAGCCCCGCAGTTTCCTCTATATCAAATAAAACAACTCAGCCTATCCAATCTATCCTCCACTCCAGGCAAAATCCTTATGAATTTCCCCGTACCCTCTCTAAAGTGCCATCACATCCTTCCTATATTGCAGTAATCAGAACTGTACAGAGTGCTCTAGATTTGCTCTAACTAATGTCCCAACATCACAGGCTTGGCCTTATACTCAAGGCCTTAGCTAATGAAGGAAAGTATCCCGTATTGCTTCTTTATCAGCTAATCAAAAGATCCTAAATAAAAACTGAAAGAACTGCAGATGCTGTAAATCAGAAACAAAAACAAAAGTTGCTGGAAATGCTCAAGAAGCCCAGCAGCATCTGTGACCCTTTGAAGGCTGAGGCGGTCCCGAAACGTTAACTCCAATTTCTTTTCACAGATGCTGCCAGACCTACCAGGCTCTTCCAGCAACTTCTCTTTATGTTTTCAATCAAAAAATCCCTCTACCTTCAGGGAACTGTTCGCACACACTCCAAGATCCCCCTGCTCCTAATGTCAGCATATCACCAGTAATTGTATATTCCCTTGTATTCCCTAAAAAGCATTCCCTTGCCTATTTCTCCAGTGAATTCCAAAGGCTGACTGTGCCCTGGAAGAAGACAATTATTCTCATCTCAGTCCTGAAAGGTCTATGCCTTATCCTTAAGGCATTGCATTTTTCCCTTTTCTGCCGATCTGGCCAGTCCATTGTGCAGTGAGATAACAAGGTGTAGAGCTGGATGAACACAGCAGGCCAAGCAGCATCAGAGGAGCAGGAAGGCTGATGTTTCGGGTCTAGACCCTTCTTGAGAAAAGAAAATTCAGTGGAGTGACCAGCTTTATTCCTCACTATCAGCTACATGGGCTAATTTTTCTATCATCAGCAAACTTCTTAATCACAACCGCTATACTTATGTATAAAAGAGTGATATATATTACAAAAAACATGGGATCAAGTGCTGAATTGTGCAGAGTCCCACTGGAAATAGCCATCCGGTCAGTCCAGCTGGTCAGAAGCCCCGTTATTTCCTCCCTTGCTTTCTTAACAGCTTGTGATGCATTTCATCCGGCCTTGGCGATCTATCTACTTTTAAAGTTGTTAAATCTCTTAAATATTTTCTCTTTCACTATGTTTATCCCATCCAATATATCTCTTTGATATTTTCTTTGATAGCAGTGTCTGCTTTGAGCCCCACTTCTGTAAAATCAGATGCAAAGTATTCATTCAGAGGCATGCCCATATTTTCCTCCTCCACACAGAAACGGTCTTTTTGGTCTTTAATAGTCTCTACTCTTTCCTTAATTATTCTCTTCTGTTTTATGTATTTTTGAGACATCTTTGCGGATTTCTTGATTTAACTCGATCAAACTTTTCTCGTACTCTGTCTTTGGCTCTCAATTTCCATTTTAAATTTCACTCTCACTTTCTATATTCTTCTAGGATTTCTGAAGTATTGAGTTTCTGGTACCTGAAGTAAGATTCCTTGTGTGACAGTCTAGAATGAGACAGCATAGCCTTAGGTTAAGGAGGTGACAGGTTTAAAACGAGATGAGGGGAAATTAGAATTAACGTTTTGGATCGAGTCACTTGACCCGAAACATTAACTCTGATTTCTCTCCACAGATGCTGCTGAGCTTTTCCAGCAATTTCTGTTTGTGTTTCTCATTTATAGCTTTCGTAGTTCTTTCAGTTTTTATGAGGAGAAATTACTTCGCTCAAAGGGTCACAAATTTGTGGAATCCACTGCTCCAGAGTTTGGTGGATATTGAGACACTGAATAAGTCTAAGAAGGAATAATCAGATTTTTAATTAGTAATGCGTTGAAGGGTTATGGAGAGTGGTCTGGAAAGTGGGGTTGAGGCTGACATGAGATCAGCCATGATTGTATTAAACTGTCTATTTTAGCTTCTTGCTCTTCTGTTTTTTTTCCTTTATTCATTCACAGGATGAGGGTGTCACTGGCTGGGCAGCATTTATTGCCCATCCCTAATCGCCCAGAGGGCAGTTGAGAGTCAACCACATTGCTGTGGGTCTGGAGTTACACGTAGGCCAATCCAGGTAAGGATGGCAGTTTCCTTCCCTGAAGGGCATTAGTGAGCCAGACAATCGATTCATGGTCATCATTAGGTTCTTAATTCCAGATATTTTAGCGAATTCAAATTTCACCATCTGCTGTGGCGGGATTCAAACCCAGGTGTCTGGATTAATAGTCCAGACATAGTACCACTAGGCCATCACCTCAGGCTAACTTGTGTTCCGTGACATCTCAGGTGCTTGAGGTTTAGGGGTTTTTGTGGGAATAAATTTGTTCTGAATGTCAATGTGTCCATCTTCAATTCCCTCCACTGCTTGAGGAATAGTTTACTTTCATTGGCTGTTTCCGGTCCATATTTGCTGAGTTACATCTCAGCCATATTAAGTAATCCCCAATTAAGAATTGTCTTGCTCTTATTCATAACTATGTTAAATCCATTTGAATCATGTTCATTACTGTCAAAAGGCTCTCCCATTGATATCAATCAATCTCGACAGCAATCTCCCAATCTGTGCCAATGTCTGATTGCATTTTTATCAAGCTTGGATGGTGACTCTTTCCCAAAGATGCACTAAAATGTTTCTAAAATGCATGTGTGTCTATTTCTCTATATTTTTAGATCCCTGTATGCATCTGCAAGCATCTATATTTGTATACATTTTGGTGCAGATATACCTCTCTCTGTGCCCCTTCAGCCTTTCATTACATTTTTGAAATATTTGGCTCAGAACTTAAGATACTTTCAGATATTGTACCTGAAGATCACTTTCCATTTGGTCTGGGAGACAGAACTACAGACTCTGAAAGTTGGCATGTTGATATGCTCAGCATGTTTTGTTTCAGATTGACGGCAAAATATTTTGGCAAGTACGCATGAGTGCTTCCATCTGAATGCCATTACAGTCCTTACTACAAGAGGGACACTGATGTAACCGTTCAGTGTAGTTTGATCCTTCGCTTGAGTCCAGCTGTTAACTTTTTCTGTGTGTGTGTGCATGTGTGCACTTCATGGAAATAAACCTTTACTTCTGGGGTCTTAAAGAGGGATTTTAATCAGGCTGTGCTTGCCAACTATTAGTCCAGTTCCGGTCATAAACTTCCATTTTGTTATCTGAGTCTACTTAATACTTTCATTCTGATTCAATTATACTGTAACGCAAATGGATTTTTCTGTCATTCAGTAAGACAGATTTTTTTTCCTGGGTTGTATATCTGGGGTAATGGTGACATGGGCAATAATCAGCTTGAAATCCAATCACTACTGTTGCTTGATAACTGCAGTAAATTAGCCTTATAGCATGAAACAGATTTCCAGCCTCCTGGGATGTGAACTGCATTTTATAGACCCACTGGCTCTCCTTCTGGTGACCCTCTATCTACTAATTAATTTAACCCTACTGGTGCCCTACACAGTTAAGCAGCAATAGCCCCTAGGTTCCTTTCAGGGAAAGTACTCTCCCTTCATCTTGATTCAAACTCATTATGGTTCAAGCCCCAGGTTTAGTTGCTTTCCTCTGCAAAATGCTGGACAGTCATTACACCATGACCTAATGCAACATCTGCTTCTGCATCTGCACCAGAATATGCAAGTGGAAAGGCTCAAAAGCTGAAATTTCTTGGGCCAAAGTTGATCCACCCATCTGCTGAATTTGTGTCTTAGAAAATTATGTACACAGAAGGAACAATTCAGAGAGATATGGTGAGAAATCAGTCTTTTGACACAGTCCACTGTGCTTTCTGCCACCCTCTCTCTATCATTCCACCTTTTATTGTTACTATCCCTTTGCATCTCCTGCTCAGTTACACGGCAACCAATTTGAACAGATTCTGAATGCACAAAGTAAAAACGGAAAAGAAAACTGTGGTTGCTGTAAATCAGAAACAAAACCAGAAGTTGCTGCAAAAGCTCAGCAGGGCTGGCAGCATTAGTGGAGAGAAATCAGAGTTAACATTTCAGGTTGAGTGACTCCTTCTCGAAACTGTGTTAACTCTGACTTCTCTCTGCTGAAGCTGTCAAGTCGGGCTGAGCTTTCCAAGCAATTTTGGTTTTTGTTTCTGACTGCATTGTTTGACTGTTTAATCACATCTGCAATAACGTTGCTGACTTGTCAAATACAATTCAAGGAATGACAGCTTACAGGACGAAAATGTAACTGGTCAGAAAGGTTTGAAAATGTGGCAGGCAAGATGATACACGTTCATGGCGTTGGTTCATGAATGGAATGTCAAAGGATGGCATGCCCAGAGTAGGGAGAAAATCATAGTGAAAGACGACATGTTTGCATAAGAAATGTTTCTGTTTGAATTGGAACTGTTGTAACCATAGATGAAAAAAAAGCTCTGTCATCTAATTAAAGACGTATTTTGTATTTTGTATTAAATGTATGGTTTTACAATTTGAAAATGGGTCTTTACCATAATGCAATGCACCTGAGTAGCACCTTTTATGCAATAAATGTCCCAGGGCATTCAGTCAGAGAGTCATAAAGTCATACAAACAGGCCTTTTGACGCACCATGTCCATGCCAACCAACAAGTGCTAAACTGTACTAATCCCCTTTATCTGCACTTGGCCCATGCCCTGCCTATTCCATGCCCTGGCATCTCAAGTGCTTAACCAGATGCTTCTTAAATGTTGTGAGAGTACCTGCCTCCACCACCATCTTAGGCAACACAATCCATATTTCTACTACCCTCTGGGTAAAAGTTGTTTTCTCAAACTTCCACTAAACCATTTACTCTTTACCTTAAACTTGTGACTTCTAGTCTTACATATGTCTGTCATGACAAATAGATTCTCACGGTCTACTCTGGGTAGAATTATAGAAATGACACATCAGAGAAGGGGGCCATTTAGCCCATCTTATCCGTGCCAACTCAAAGACAGCCAGATGGCCTTTCTAATTCCATATTTCTTAACATAGCCAATAGTCCTCCATCTTAGGGCATTGAACATGCAGATCCAGGTACATATTAAAAGAGTTCAGGGCCTCCACCATCAACTCAAGCAGCAAATTCCAGACAAACCCCGCCCTCTGTGCAAAAACACTCTTCCTCATGTCCTCTCTAATCTTTCTGCCACTGAGCTTGAATCTATGACTCCTGATTTATGAACTCTTGTGGAATCTCCTGCAGTTTGGAAGCAGGCCATTCAGCCCATTGAATCCACATCAACCCTTTGAAGAGCATACCACCCAGACCCACCCCCTACCCTACAGCCAATCCACCTAACCTCCAGACCGGAGGAGGAAACACAGACACAGGGAGAACACGCAAACTCCACAGAAACAGTTGTTCGAGGCTGGAACAGAAGCTCAGACCCCAGTGCCAGGAGGCAGCAATACTGAACCACCATGCCACTGACTGCAAAGTGAAACAGGTCCTTCTGTCTACTCTCTCTACCCTTCATAATTCATAGAGGCTAATCTGTGATGGTGGATAAGGCTTAAAGGAGCCAGAGTGTATTGGATTGGGACTGTGAGCTGGTACTTGGAATAGAGTGTGTGGAATAGTGTGGAAACATGGGAGCTATAGGAATCATGAACAATGATTTGTTGAGGGGAGGCAATGGTGGAATGGTATTGTCGCTAAACTAGCAATCTGGAGATCCAGAAAATAAACTGGGGATATTTTGGGGGTAAAATACACAGGCTGCGTCAACGTTATGGGGCGATTGTACTTTTGTGATCGTATCACTGCAATCACAATTCAGAACCCCAGGGTGATGTTCTGATCGAGTTTAATTGTAATAAAAAGCTTGGCATTAAAAAGTCTAATGATGACTGTGAAAAACAAGTCACAGGGCAAGAGGTCAAACATGTGCAAGGAAACCTCGTGCTGATTACTGTGTGCCGCCCTCCCTCGGCTGATGGCTCAGGGCTCCTCTATGCTGAATCATTTGGGGGCAGCATTGAGGATGACAAGGGCACAGAATGTGCTCTGGGTGACTGATTTCAATGCCCATCTTCAAAAGTAGCTGATCAGCATCACTACTGACCGAGCTGGTTGAGTCCTAAAAGTCCTAAACAGTTGCAAGGTAGGATGCAACCATTGAAAGGGGAAAACTTACTTGACCTCATCCTCATCATTCTGTCTGTCACAGACTCAATATTTGTGAGACTGATCACCGCGCAGTTATTGTGGGGACAACGTCACATCTTCACATTGAGAATACCTCCATCATGTTGTGTGACAGTATCACCGTGCTAAATGTGATAAAACTTCGAACAGATTTAGTGAGTCAAGACTGGGCATCTATGAGGTGCTGTGGGCCATCAACAGCAGCAGAACTGCATGGTGAAACAATTTGCAACCTGGCATATCCCCCACTCAACCATTGCCTTCAAGCCAGGGGATAAGCCCTGCTTTGATGGAGAGTGCAGGAGAGCATGACAGGAGCAGTGCTAGGCCTACCCAAAAATGGAGTGTAAACCTGGTGAAGCTACAAAACAGAACTACTTACATGCAAGACAGCATAATTGACTGGATAAACAATTTCACACTTTCAGATCAGTTCTAAGCACTGTAGTCCTGCCATAGTCAGTCATGAACGGTGGTGGACAATTAAACAACTCACTGGAGGAGAAGTCTTTACAAAAATCCTCATTCTCAATAATAGCGGAACCCAGCATACCTGTGCAAAACATAAGGCTGAAGCATTTGCAAAAAGTGCTGCACAGATGATCCAATTTGGGCTCCTCCAGTGGTCTCTAGCAATGTTCTTTGTCAGGTGCATGGCTACGCGGTCATGCAGCCACTGGGAAACCAAGCGCACACTCGCTTATCCTTCACGGATTTAGGCTGATACGTGGCAAGTAAAATTCCTGCCTCACAAATGCCAGGCAATGACCATCTCCAATAGGAGAGAATCTAACCATAGCTCCTTGACATTTAATGGCATTGCCACCATTGAATCCCCCATGATCAACGTTGTGGGGATTTCCATTCAGAAACTGAACTGGACTAGCCATATAAACACAGTGGTTACAGTGGCATGTCAGAGTCTAGGAAATGTTCAGTGAGTAACTCACCTTCCGAATCCCCAAAGCCTGTCCACGATCTACAAGGTACAAATTAGGAGAGTGATGGAATACCCTTGCCTGGATGAGTGCAGCTCTAACAACACTCAAGATATTTGTCACCACCCAGGACAAAGCAGCCCATTTCATTGGCACTACATCCACAAACATCCACTCCCTCCACCGCCAATATTCAGTCGCACCATCCACAAGGTGTGCTGCAAAATTTCACTGAGGCTCCTTAAACAACTTCTTACTAACCCATGGTCTCTGTCATCTAGAAGAACAAGAGCTGCAGATACATGGGGTCTGCAATGGCCCCTCTAACCCACTCACCATCCTGACTTGGAAATATATTGCTTCTCATTGAATCTATATGCCTGAGTCAAAACTGTGGAACTCCCTCCTCAACATTATTGAAACCAAATGGAGTGCAGTAATTCAAAAAGGTAGCTCACCAGTACCTTTACTAGGACAACTAGGGATGGGTAATAAATACTGATTCATCCATCTATGCCCACATTCTATGACTGAATTTTAAAAAAAAATCATTTTTGCTGTTCTTGGAACCAAGTAACAGTTGTGAAGGAAAAGAATGAGAGATGAGCAAAACTGCAGGATGTGGATAACATTGAGCTGAATATTTATACAGAACGGGACACCACAAGGGCAGCTTTGCAGAAACTGAGCTAAAGTGTGGAATCCTGCAGGCACAGGATGCTTAGTAAGGGCAAAAGGCAGGCAGCTGTATGGTGGTGCAAGAGGACAGTCTTGAGGACAGAAAGGCGACAGGATTTGAATCTCTGGTAAGGATTAACCAGGGCATCAATTTTATACATCACTTAGACTCGGTGAAAAATGAGGTGGAGGAATGGATCAAATGGGATAAGATGTCTGGGTTGTTGAAGGAAATTGGATGGGATGCTTTCAGGTGACAAAGTGTGGAGCTGGATGAACGGAGCAGGCCAAGTAGCACCTTAGGAGCTCAAAAGCTGACGTTTCGGACTGTGTTCATCCAGCCCCACATTTGGTTATCTCAGATTCTCCAGCATCTGCAGTTCCCATTATCTCTGATGCTTTTAGGTGTTGGTTTTGGTCTTGCCAGTTGCAAACTGGAAAATGTTCTGATAAATTCCTGTCTTGACATTGGGAAAGCTTTCAAAAATACAAGGGTGAACATGCAGTCGAGGATGATGCTGGCCCTGGATAGTGAGCCGGGTGCCAACAGCACAGGGATAGTCATTGACACTACGTGGTAATTCACCGAATGCCAATGAACTATGAGAACTAGTGAACTGCCACACTCAAGATGACAAAGTAGAATATATTGATCCAATGATATTTCACATATGGGAGTGATTAGATGAGGTTTCATTCCATTAGAATTTCAGAGAATGGGAATCTCTCTTTTGTGAAGGGAGAATGTAGGACACGGCCAAGGATTTTTTTTTTATTCATTTCTGCAGTAAGGACATCACTGCCAAGGCCAACATTTATTACTTGTCCCTAAGTATTCTCAGAGTAACAATAGTTGCCTTGACCACTGCGTAGGGCTGTAAATAGTTAGCCACTTTGCCAGGACTGTGGAGCTATACGTCGGCCAGAAAAGAATGGTAGACTTTTGTCTTTAAATAGCGTGAGCGAATCAGGTGGGTTTTTATGACAGTCTTCATGGTCACCATTACTGCAACAAGCTTTTTATTCCAGATTTATTGAATTCAGCTGAAATTCTCCAGTTGTCAATGGAGAGATTTAAGCTTGTAACAACCGAAAGAACTGTGGATGCTGTAAATCAGGAACAAAAACGGAAATTGCTGGAAAAGGTCAGCAGGCCTGGAGGCATCTGTGAAGGTAAAAATCAGAGTTAACATTTCGGGTCCACTGACCCTTCTTCAAAGCTGTGCTGAACCTGCTCTGCTTTTCCAGAGGCTTCTGTTTTTGTTCCAGATTTAAACTTGTGTTTGTGGATCATTGGTCCAGGCCTTTGGGTTACTAGTCTTTTTAATTTCAGATTTTTACTCCAATATCAGAACCATTGTGCTACCAAATCCCTGTAACAAAGCTATCAAGAGTTGGAGAGGGGTGCAGGTAAATTAGGTCGTGGTCAGTGGATAATATGTGGCTTGTATTGTTTAAAGAGGATTTAGACAGATATTTAATTAATAATCCATTGAAGTGCTATGGAGGGCAGTTGGGAGGTGGATTTTAGGCTCAGATAACATCAGACATGATTGCATTAAATGGTAGAGAAGGCTCAAGGAACTAAATTGTCTACCCCTCTCCTGGCTCTTCGATTCCTTTGTTCTTATATAGCATCCAGAATAATAGAAAATTGAGGGATTCTGACCTTTGAGAGCCAGGGGAAGAATGATAGAACAAACAGAGAACAGTCTAATCTGTTGGAATTTTATAGAATGTGTGATAGTTGGGAATCTGCTTGATGCATTGGAGTTTATAACTTGGAGTCCAGGGGTGACTGCAGAACAGGAGAGAGCCTCATTAGCAGTGTGCAGTTCAACATTAGCACTGTTTACTTCTGTGCTACATGACCATCTGTCCCAGTCCGTCAGTTACATGTTATAGTCTCACAGAGGCTGTCATTTTAATCATCCTCTACCAATGATACAACTTATTTCAGGCAGCTGAGAAATACCGTGGGGAGATACAAATGTACACAGCTAGGATCACAGTTAGTTGGAAAAAAAATGCTGAGGTGGCGGGGGGGTGGGGGGTTGTTGGGGGGGGGGGTGCTACGGTGGGAGTGTGAACAAGGAGTAATATTCTCTCCAGCGAACAAAACAGAAATGAGACCAGTGTAACTGAACCACAACCTTCTGAGCATAATAACAGCTGGTGTTGCCTTGGAAACAAGAGGACCAAGCTTCAGGTGGGTCACTTGCATTACATGTGCTGCAAAAAGTGCAATTGGGCACTGATTTAATTGGAATTGACAGCGCATCTGGGGAAGGCTGAGACTGGGATCTTGAGAGTTTCTGCCTCCATCCAACTCAAGGGACCCACTCCACACTCCCTCAACCATGCACAACAGTGGCACTTTCAGATCTTGCATGTCTTACAACATAGACATTTTGAAAGAAAACAGCCTGTCAACAATACACTTCAATAATGAGTGTTACCTCATGTTGTGGCATCCTGAGCAATATGAGCATGAGGCTGGCGGTGCCCAGCTTTGCCCCCAATGCTGTGGGTCACTCCAAAGCAACAACTTCCATTTATGTTCCCCCTCCCCACCCAGTGGGGCAAAGCTTTCCAAACCACTTCATTGGAGTGCATTGAGATAGAAAATGGCACAAAACCAATGAAAAAGACAAAGGGTCAGACAATTGATCAAACAGGTAATCTTAACCTGTTTCTTACTTCTTACTTCTTATTCACCCAAATTCACCAAAACTGCCAATGTGACGCCACTGTTTAAAAAAGGAAGTAGAAAAAAAGCAGGTAACTATAGGCCAGTTGCTTAACTTCGGTCGTGGGGAAAATGCTTGAATCTATCATTAAGGAAGAAATAGCAAAACATTTGGATATAAATTGTCCCATTGGGAACACCCAGCATGGGTTCATGAAGGGTAGGTCATGTTTAACTAATTTGGTAGAATTCTTTGAGGACATTACTTGAATGGTGGACAATGGGGAACCTATGGATGTGGTGTATCTGGATTTCCAGAAGGCATTTGACAAGGTGCCACACCAAAGGCTGTTACATAAGATAAAGTTACATGGTATTACAGGTAATGTATTGGCATGGATAAAGGATTGGTTGGCCAGTAGAAAGCAAAGAGTAGGGGTAAATGGATGTTTTTCTGGTTGGTGGTCAGTGGCTAGTGATGTGCCTCAGGGATCAGTGTTGGGACCGCAATTGTTTACAATTCGTATAGATGATTTGGAGTTGGGGACTAAGTGTGCAGTGTCAAAATTTGCAGATGACACTTAGATGAGCGGTAGAGTGAAGTGTGCAGAAGACACTGAAAATCTGCAGAGGGATATAGATAGTCTAAGTGAGTGGGAAAAGGTCTGGCAGATGGAGTACAATGGTGATAAGTGTGAGGTCATCCATTTTGGTAGGAATAACAGCAAACTGGACTATGTTTTAAATGGTAAAAAATTGCAGCATGCTGCTGAGCAGAGGGACTTGTGCGTCCTTGTGCATGAATCACTAAAAGTAGGATTGCAGGTACAGCAGGTAATTAAAAAAGCAAATGGAATTTTGTCTGCCATTGCTCGAGGGATGGAGTTTAGAAACAGGGAGGCTATGCTGCAGCTGTATAGGGTCCTGGTGAGGCCACACCTGGAGTACTGTGTGCAGTTTTGGTCTCCTTACTTGACAAGAGATATACTAGAACTGGAGGGGGTGCAGAGGAGATTCACTCAATTGATTCCAGAGTTGAGAGGGTTGGATTATGAGGAGAGACTGAGTAGACTGGGATTATACTCATTGGAATTCAGAAGAATGAGGGGAGCTCTTATAGAAACATATAAGATTATGAAGGGAATAGATAAGGTGGAGGCAGGGAGGTTGTTTCTGCTAGCAGGTGAAACCAGGACAAGAGGGCATCACCTCAAAATAAAGGGAAGCAGATGTAAGACTGAGGTCAGGAGGAACTTCTTCACCCAAAGGGTTGTGAATCTGTGGAATTCCCTGCCTAGTGAAGTGGTTGAAGCTACCTCGCTGAATGTTTTTAAAGCAAGGCTAGATAAATTTTTGAACAGTAGAGGAATTAAGGGTTACGGTGAGTGGGTGGGTAAGTGGAGCTGAGTCTCAAAAGATCGGCCATGATCTTATTAAATGGTGGGGCTGCACAAAGGGCCAGATGGCCTACTCCTGCTCCTAGTTCTAATGTTCTTATCTGACTGTAATACATATCCTTTTAACTTTATTTCTTATTTTGCTAAGTTATACTATGAATCACTATAAGGTTACATTTCTTTTCTTTATTTTGTATCTAAGACTTGTATGAGGGGCAACATTGTGAGCTTTTCACAGTGTTTCTTAATGTGAGTATACACAACATTAAACTCAATTCTAATTCTAATTCCAATTTGAATAAATGACTTAAACAATGGATCAGACAAGTGGAGAGGATAAACAAGTCTTAGAGCTGGGGCCTAGGCTGCTGAAAGCACAACTGGCAGCTGTAGGTCAAAGGAAGTGAGGACCCTGCAAACATTCCGAATTGAAGGAATATATAACTCCCAGCGGGCTGGAGGAGGATACTGAGATAGCAAGGGGCAATGTATTGGAGAAGTCTGAACTCGTGTCTGTGTGGGTTTCTTCCGGGTGCTCCGGGTTCCTCCCATAGTCCAAAGATGTGCGGGTTAGGTGGAGTGGCCATGCTAAATTACCTGTAGTGTTCAAGGGATGCCTAGATTAGGGGAGGGGGGATGAAGGGGGATGCGCCTGGATGGAATGCTGTGAGGGTCAGTGTAGACTTGTTGGGCCGAAGGGCCTGTTTCCACACTGTAGGTATTCTATGATTCTATGAACTCCCTTCAGGTGATCTGGACAATAACTGTCACCTTGGGCATGCTGGAAGAGGACCCTCTTGTGGTGCAGTGGTGGAGTCCCGCCCCCTTGACTGAGAGGCCCAGGTTCAAGTCCCATCTGCTTCAGATGTGTGTAATAGCATCTTCTGAATGGGTTGACTGGGGAAAAAAAATGGTGGAAAGTCTGGAACAGGCTCCTGTGGGACGCTTGTAGTGTTCCAATCGCTGAGCCAGGTTTGCGTTCCATCTGCTCCAGATGTGCATCACAACATCTCTTGAAAAGGTTGATTAGAAAATGATGCTATTATTGATAAAGCCCAGCTGGTTCAATAATGTCCTTTAGAGAAGTACGTTTGCTGATTTTACCTGCATGTGACTCCAGACCTATAGCAATGTGGCTCAATTTTAACTGCCTTCTGAAATAAAAGCCAAAAGAACTGTGGATGCCGTAAATCAGGAACAAAAACAAAGTTGCTGGAAAGGATCAGCAGGTCTGGCAGCATCTGTGAAGGAGAAAACAGAGTTAAAGTTTTGGGTCCGGTGACCCTTCCTCAGAACTGGGCCCAAAACGTTAACTCTGTTTTCTCTTCCACAGATGCTGCCAGACCTGCTGACCGTTCGCAGCAACTTTGTTTTTGTGCCTTCTGAAATGGCCTGGCAAGGCCCCGAGTTACATTAAACCACTACAGAAAAGTCAAAAAGCAATAAAAGCAGACAGATCACTGGGAATCAGATAGTGGAGATGACCATGGCAAAGCCAGCTTTGCCAAATCTCCATATGTATATATCTGCGGGCAATTCATAAGGTAATGGCTCTGAAGGGGTTAATATTCATGTTACATTGGTACTGAACTCGTAGAGCTGAAGAAAGGATAAAAAAGAAAAGACTCGTGTGTAGGTTGTGCTTTGCGTGATTTATCAGGTGTTTCCACAGTGTTTTATAATCAGTGGCTACATCGTTGAATTGTAGCCATGTGTTATAATGTAGGAAACATGGGAGCTAGTTGTGCACACAGTGAACTCCTACTAACAGCAACATGATAATGTGATAATCTGTTGTTATGATGTTCAGTGAGGGATAAATATTGGCCAGGTGGACAGGAACAGCTATTCTGCTTAGAGATAATGGGAACTGCAGATGCTGGAGAATCCAAGATAACAAAGTGTGGAGCTGGATAAACACAGCAGGCCAAGCAGCATCTCAGGAGCATAAAAACTGACGTTCCGGGCCTAGACCCTTCATCAGAGCTCTTCTGCTTTTTCTTTAAGGCAACGTTTCTTTTATAAATTTGTTCATTGGACGTGGTGCCACTAGTTTGGGATTGCCCACTCCTAATTACCCAGAGGACCATTAAGAGGCAACCAAATTGCTGTGAGTCAGGCGTCACTTGTAGGCCGGATCAGGTAAGGATGGCAGATTTCTCTCCCTAAGGGGCATTACTGGTGCATTTTCAACAACAGCTGACAGTGGTCATACAGTCACCATTATGCTCATTGTTTGATCCAGATTTCTTTATCATCGAATTCAAGTTTCACAATCTGCCACAGTGGGTCCAAACCACATCTCCGAATCATTAATCTGGGTTTTTGGATAACTAGTCCAGTGAATTTTCACACCAACTCCCCTTCAAAATAATATCATTGAATGTTTATATCCACCTGATCAGGCAGATGAGGCCAATCGATTTATTGTCTTGAATAAAAGCAAAATACTGCTGGATATCTGAAACAAACTCAGAGGAGGCTGGTGAAACTCAGCAACTTTGGCAGCATCTGTGGAAAGAGAAACAGAATTACAACGTTGACGCCTGTATGACATTTTTTGGAGTTAACATCTTATCTGGAGGGTAGCATCTTTGACAGGCCAGCACTCCCAAAGTGCTGCAGTATCGACCACACGTTTTCTTCTAGAGATCTTGAGTTGAACTTGAACCTGGAATCCTAAGACTTCGCAGCAAGGGATGACAAACTGAGCCACAAGAGAAGGCCAATTGGCCCTGATATTTTTGTATGTAGCACTTTTAGTACATCTTTTTTGCCTCTTCCTTCCATGAACTGCACTAATTAGTTCCATTTGCCCCAGGAACAGGCTGAGCATTCTGAATGATGTTGACGAGAGTTTAGACTGAAATTTGATTTCATAGAGTTGTAGAGATTTACAGCACAGAAAGAGGCCCTTTGGTCCAACCAGTCCATGTGGACAAAATATCCTAAAAATTAATCTAGTTCCATTTAGAGTCACAGAGTCATACAGCACAGAAACAGGCCCTTTGGTCCAACCAGTCCATGCGAAACATAATCCCAAACTAAACTCATCCCACCTGCCTGCCCTGGTCCATATCCCTCCAAACCTTTCCTATTCATGTACTTATCCAAATGCCTTTTAAACATTGTAATTGTAGCCACATTCACCACTTCCTCAGGAAGTTTATTCCACATGGGATCCACCTTCTGTGTAAAAAATTGCTCTCATGTCTTTTTTAAATCTCTCTCCTCTCACCTTAAAAATGTACCCCATCCTAGGGCAAAGACAACAGCCATTAACTCGACCTAAACCCCTCATTATTTTATAAACTTAAAGAAGGTTGCCTCTCAACCAACTGTGCTGCAGTGAAAAAAGTCCTAGCCTTTGCCAGCATTTGGTCCATACCCCTCTAAGCCCTTCCTATTCATGTACCTATCCAGATGTCTGTTAAATGTTGTAATTGTACCAGTCCCCAGCACTTCCTCTGGCAGCTTGTTCCATACATGCACCAACTTCTGCGTGAAAATTTTTCCCCTTGGTCCCTTTCATCTTTCACCTCTCCCCTTAAACCTACGCCATCTAGTTTTGGACTCCCCCTCCCAAGGGAAAAAAACCTTTCCTATTTACCCTATCCATGCCACTCATGATTTTATAAACCTCAATAAAGTCACCCTTCAACATGCCAGGGAAAATAGCTCCAGCCTATTCAGCTTCTCCCGATAGCTCAAACCCTCCAACCTCGGCTACATTCCTGTAAATCATTTCTGAAATTTTTCAAGATTCTCCCAGAGATGCAGGGCACTACTTTGTGACAAAGTAAACCCATACTCCTAGAATTGGGCACAGATGAGTTTTCTTCCATCCACTGTCTCTGCTGCTGTCGGCTTCCAGTGAACTGTGTAGGACCCCAGAGTTCAAAGGGCAGGGGCCAGCTGGAGTCATCCCAGAGCTAAATCAGGTCAGTCTGCTCCTATGAGAAACCTGAGTAATATCAGATGGTGAGGGGACAATGCCAGTACTGAGCTGTCAGAACACTCTGCTCAGCTGTTGTCTGTTCATCCTTACATAATGCCGATAGACACTAATATGGGAGTGAAACTATTATATATTTGAAATGGGGTTTTAAAACCAATTAGTTTTCTGATGCTGAGGCCTCTGGATGTGAGAATAAAGCCAAGACCAAGACATTTGTGGTAGCATTAAGAGTGCCACACTTCCTTATGATGGCTGCCTTATTTCTTACATTATAGAAATGATCATACTTCAAAGGAATTGGTTGTAAAATGCTTAATTGATATGTCCTGAAGTTGTGAAAGGTTGTTACATAAATGTAAATCCTTCTCATTCCTCACCCTTAACCTGAAGCCATTTTGCAACAGCAGCATGGATCGTGGATTGAACACAATACACACGATGATACATTTAACAACTGAGCCATTGCGGCATTCGTTCTATGAAACTGAGTGGTATTCCTGTAATTCATACTACTTTTTTTGAAGCAGCGCATTTGTAACCTATAAGATACAGCCTTCCTGATAGAACAGAACACATTGGCACCATCTGGATGTCCAGCTGGCATTGATGGGTCACCACAACAGATTTACTTTTAAATGATCCCAAACAGAAGTCCTAATGTGACATTATCAGGAAAAGGCACATCTGTGCTCAGGTCACAGTGCTCTCCCACCTCTTCCTACACAACAGACGGATCACAAATTAGCTGGATCACATGACACTTGGCAGATGGGTATCAAATTTACCAAGACTGTGGTTGTAAAATATCCCTCGGTAATACACTATTGGATGACTTCAATATATACCCACCTTCACATTTGTACTAAACTGCTGGCAATCGCAGGGGGTGAGTTCCCAGAAAATCTCAAATGATGACTTTCGCAAATGACAAACAAACTGGGCTATGCATGTGCAGAATATTAGATACATACACAGTGTGCACTTTCTACACCACAGTGTAAGCCTTACTTAACTGTTTTCCGTAAAACAGTAGATTAGCAAAGACTTGACTCATTCCCAGGACAATAGGGAAAGGCAACAAATGATGACCTAGCTAGTGTTGCTCAATTCCCCTGAATGAATTAAACCAAAGGACCTCAAAAGGTCCACAAAGTATGACCTTTGAGTGATGGGGCCTTGTAGGTTAAGGCGTTACAGTAAAGGTCTCAACTGATGGGTAGAAGTGTTGCTCGTCAGACAGTTAATTAAACATAGGAGCAGAAGAACGTGTGGCAATGTCATTGGATGATGTCCTGATAACTCAGACTAACTTGGGTTAGGCAAGCTGGTGAAACCAGGCCATCATATCCTTTCTACAATTTCACTTATTTTCTTCTAATGTTGCATCAGAAAAGCAGAACTTTCTGCTAAATATTGGAATACATTGGCATGCTTTTCTATTATTATAAATTCATTAAAATTTAGAATTTAAAAACAGATCTAATCCAGAGACATGTTTCTTAGCAGCCTTGTGATCAGTGTAAGTTGACTTTTGTCATTTAATTGTTCTTCAGTCTCTGTCCTCTTTATTTCTAACATAAGAGAGGAACGCTTTTTCTTTCAGAGAATGGTGAATCAATGGAATTCTTTACTGCAGAGGTCTGTTGATGCTGGTTTGGTAAGCATATGCAAGGCTCAGGTAGATTTTTAATCAATTAGGGGAAATGGTAGGAAAGTGGAGTTAAGGACTATCAGATCAGCCATGATTGTACAGTGGACTAGACTTGATGGGTTGATTAGCTTGCTTCTGCTTATGCTCTTGACAAGGTACTCTGCATGGACAGTAGTTTTGGAGGTGATAGAGTTTCATTATTTCTTTCAACCTTCACCTATTTCAACCACTCTTGTACCTTTTCATTTATTCATTCACAGGCCGAACATGTCACGGGCTAGGCCAACACTTAGTTGCCCAGTTAAGCATCAACCACATGGACTGGGTCTGGAGTAACATGTAGGCCACCAGGTAAAGACGGCAGTTTCCTTCCCTAAAGGGCATTAGTGAACCAGATAGCTCTTCCCTTGACAATCAACATTGGGCATCAATAGATTCTTAATTCCAGACTTTTTATTGAATTCAAATTCCACCATCTGGTTCTTCAGGCACACATTACCTGTACCATCTCTGGCTTAACAGTCCAGCAATGATATCACTAGGTCTTTTCCTCCCTTATTACTATGAACCAGTTACATGTAAACCTCCCACAATTAGAAAGCTTTGTTTGAGCAACAGCAGCTCTGAATTACTCAAGGATTACTCAAATACTTAATATTTGACCTCAATAGGAATTTGTTCTCCAGTGAGTAACATATTCAAACACTTCTACTCGCCAGCAATGATGCTGTAGAATAGAAGGGCCCAGGTCTACACTTCAATCCCTTTTTCTAATATTGGTGGAATGCATTGTATTCAGTTTCATGAAGCGGCCTTTATTAAGATTCTAGAAGGGTGTAGCCCGGACATCTGTGAGAATTGTCACACTAAAGAAATCAAAGTTGAAGGTACAGTGGCCCTTACCAAATCTGATCACCAAATTGTCAGGGCTATTGCAGTCAAATGGGTCAGTTTAATCGTAATTTAAACAAGGTCTTTCTTTTTCAATCGTATTAGAATGAAATACAACAGATGCTGGAGACTTGAAATCAAAACAGAAAATGCTGGAGATCTGTGGAGACATAAATTAAGTTACGGTTTCGAGTACAATATGACTTTTAAAAAAAATTTCTTTTGATTTTTATGTCTTTCTTCAACTGCAGCTCAACATGGTATTAACACAACCTCAATAACTTTCAATGTCCAATTAGGACCAAAGCTAAAGGTGAATCCTTTCTCTAAAAGTAATATGTCTTAGAATTAATAGACTCTGCACATTCATGCTAAATAATAAGGGCAATTTTACATGTGACAAGCAAAACAAGAAACCCTGGAACAACAAAGATCAATCTTTCGCTAAAAATATTCCAGACTCCCACAGGTTCAAATCCTTCTGTCTCCTATTCTGGGATTTCTGGCTATTTATGAGTCAGGACTGGTTGTGTAAATGGCTGTCTCCAGTCACTCAAGCTGCATGGTTGCCTGGAAACAGAGTCTACTAATAGGGTGGAATTAGCAGTGTCTGATGATACCTTTCTGGCACGCACACATATATTCTGCCACACGATAACAATGTGTGTGGTAAGACGGAACAAAGGTAAATCAGAGCAGCTCATTGCAAAGGGAGTCCCTCAGCTGCTCAGTGAAAATTATGTCAGAGCGCTTAGGTTGAACAAGATTAAATGGAGGACAAAATTCGCTCCTCAGTGCTCAAAGCGCTGAACTTCGTTTTGTGGGGTTGAGCAGTCAAGACCAGTGGCAGATGGTGAGGGGTTTGTCACACCTCAGGTCTTGTTTAAACAAGGGCTGAGGTAGACCCACTTACCTTCTGTTTGTCAGCTGGCAGAGGCTCAGAGAAAGCATAGAAAGGCAGGGCCAAGTTGATGAAGCCATTTCTGTAGATCATTATTGGCCTATTACACTGCACAACCTTGTACAGCTCCAAACACACGAGACCAACAATTGCAGCTGTCGTGGTGGCAATGGCTGGAATAATCCTTCCGGCAATCAGTTTGCTCTGAAACAGAAAGTAATAAAACGGAGGTTAAAATGATTTCCCTGCCACAGTAAACGTATACACTGGCTACTGTTTACCTGCCAGCTGTGGCTCAGTGACAGGGCTCTTATCTTACAGACAGAAGGCTATATGTTCAAGTCTCCAGCCTGGATCTGACACAGGTACCACCACATCAAAGCTGCCCCTCCAGTGTAGCATTGAGGGAGCACTGGCCTGTTGCCAGTGCTACCTTTTGATTGTGAGACATGAAATCAGGGCCCTCTAGGAGAATGCAAAAGATCCCATGGGCCTCTATTTTGAAGAGGAATGGGGGACTTCTGTCTAGTGTCCTGCACAGTATTTATTCCTCAACTCAGAATCACATGGCTGCTTGTGTCAGATTGCTGTGCACAATTGGCTCTAATGTTTCCAACATTATAAAAACAAATGCACAGCTACATACAGTAGCTATGAAGAGAGGTTGAGTAGATTAGGATTATTTACATTAGAAAGATGGAGGTAGAGGGAGGACCTGATTGAGGTCTACAAAATCATTGAGTGGTATAGACAGGGTGGATAGGAAGAAGCTTTTTCCCAGAGTGGGGGCTTAATTGCTAAGGGTCACGATTTCAAGGTGAGAGGGGAAAAGTTTAAAGGAGATATGCGTGGACAGTTCTTTACGTGGAGGGAAGTAGGTGCTTGGAATGCATTGCCAGTGGAGGTGGTAGAGGCAGGCACGATGGCGTCATTTAAGATGTATCTAGACAGATACATGAATGGGCATGGAGCAGAGGGATACAGGTCCTTGGAAAATAGGCGACAGGTTTAGATAGTGGATCTGGATCGGCGCAGGCTTGGAGGGCCGCACGGCCTGTTCCTATGCTGTAATTTTCTTTGTTCTTTGTTCTAGTACATCATTGACAGTGAAGTGCTTTGGTGCCCACATACAGTGCTATATAAATGCAAGTAGCAACAAACATCACTCTTTTTATCAGCAACTCAAGTACACAAATGGTCCCTTGGGCTATTCCAGTTAGCCCTTCTCCTATCTGTGCACCCTCACCACACTTCCCTGTCTGCCCATGGTCTGGGTTATCCAATTCCTCATAGGCTGGGCCCTGGATCTCCTTTCTGTGACTACCAGAGCTGATGCACAGAGTCTGCCTCCGTGGGACATAAGGAACTGCTGTCAGCCTGAACCAAATGGAAGGAAAGAGAAATGCACAGAGAGTAAAAGTGCTGGTGAAAGCCAAACAGGCATATACCAGCTGCACAAACCGCACTCTTATAGTGACTTTCATGACCACAGGCCATTCCAAAGCACCAAACGCAAAACAATTCTTAAAAGTGCAGGAGCTAAGCACAATGGGATAATCTTCACTTTTGAATAATTGTGAGAGCTTCTTTTAAAATGACAATCTTTGTAAATTATCATTTCGTTTCCCTTGAGGATGTTCATTAAAAAAAACAAATAGGTGCAGCTTCTATAACTGTCTCTGCCTGTCTCTTGCCTAATCATTTCCACCTCCATGTATGCCTTCCTCTCTATCTACGGTCCCGTGTCTCTCCCTGAGAGAATTCTGTTCTTCTTCAAGGCCCAACGGATCTTTAACATCCACCCGAGAGGGCCGCTATGGGGGATGGGGAGGGCGCTTGGTTTAACGTCTCATTGGAAAGGCAGTGCCACTGACAGCGTTGTGCTCTCTTGGCACTGCAGGAGCATCTGTTTTGATTTGGTAGCTGAGTCTTTGGAGTGAGCGTTGAGAAATGACTTCAGGGGAGAATGGGGGTGTGGAGGGGGTGGCATGGTTGTGGGTGTTGCGTAGAGAAAAAAAACTCACACAGAATAGAAGATTAGCACTTGACCTATGTAAGTAGGAAGCTACATTACTCAGAAAGAGAAAACAGTAAAACTTGTGGATGGAACATACTTATCCAACTCACGTTGTACACTTGAAAATGAGCTCCAGTATGAATAGGACATTCATTTCCAAAAAGTATTAGTGTTTCCCTCTGGGTCATGATCCTGTGATAGATCCCATAATGAAAAGACTTTGAATACTGAAGCAATGATGTTGGCTACAATATGCCAGTTAATATAATGTAAAAATTGCAAACAAGCATTTTGAAAAGCTCTTCACGGTGACCTCTCTAGTGCACCTGATCTCCTGCAACACGATGCACACAATGAGCAGGAGATCTGGAGAAGACAGGGGTAGATCTTACCCTTCTGTGATGGTGCAGAATGTGTTCCAGTGAGGCAGCAATCAGTAAGAAATGAGAGCCTTAGAAAATGGGCAGCTGATTTGGGATAACAAAGTGTGGAGCTGGATGAACACAGCAGGCCAGGCAGCATCTCAGGAGCACAAAAGCTGACGTTTCACAAAAACCAAGACCCAAATCCAAAAGAAACTCACAGAAAAGAGAAGTTATGTGATAGAAAGAGAGAAAGGAAAAGAAAGAGATGGAGATGGAAATTGCAGAATTACAGAAGTGTTGCATTGCAGGAGCATGCCTAACCAGATTGTTAAATGCTCATCATTACCTGTGGCTAACTTCCTGCTTTTCCCCCATATCCTTAAACATTATTTTTACCCAAATAAACATTCAATGCCCTCTTAGATCTTTCAATTGAACATGTTTCCACCACTTCCAGTCAGTGCATTCCAAATGGTAACTACTCACTGTGTGAAAGAGTTTTTCATCAATTCACCCCTGCTTCTTCTGCAGATCATTTTAAATGTATGCTGCCGTATGCTTGTTCCTTTCATGAGTGGAAACAACTGCTTGTCTACTCTGACTGGTCTGCTCATGATTTTGAAAACCAGATGTCAGTGCTTAATCAGATCTCTTCTTTGTCTTCTTCTCTTCAAGGTCAACAGTCCCAACTTCTTCAATTTATCCTCGGAAATGTAAGTTCCTCACTCTCGAACCATTCTTGTCAACCCCTTCTGCACTCTCTCCACTGTGTTCATATACTTCCTATGCTAAGGTGCCCAGAACTGTCCACAAAACTCTAGCTGAGGTTTAAAAAGTGTTAAGTGTTAGATTTTCTGAAGAAAATGAAGGGTCTAGGCCTGAAACGTCAGCTTTCCTGCTCCTCTGATGCTGCTTGGCTTGCTGTGTTCATCCCGCTCTACACCTTGTTATCTCAGATTCTCCAGCATCTGCAGTTCCTACTATCTCTAGTTAAATATGAATTTTTCTTTAGAAATCCATGCTGACTTTAATCTAATGAACCCACATTTTTCCATGCAACTATTAATTCTATCCAAAATAACTGTCTCTAGAAGTTTCCCCATTGCTGTTAAACTGACTGCTCTGTAAATGTTGGGATTAACCTTGCAACCTTCCTTAAACAAGGCTGTAATGTTGTCGTTGGTTGGCTTACTGAGCTGGTCCGTTTTTCCGCAAGCGTTTCATTACCCTGCTGGGTAACAATATCTGTGGAAGAATGAGCCAGCTCGGTGAGCCAACCAACCACAACATCCACAACCCGACCTACAAATCTACTCTAAAACCTTAGAGAACTATGGGCGAAGTGTGCTCATATTGGCAAGAAAATGGGAAACCTATGCCAAATGAGAACATGCAACCCGCGAGCAACTCTACTTCCTACAAGGATGCCTCAGGAACCAAGTATTACCATGCAGTGTAAGATACAAAAGCCCCATCAACAACCCACAAGCTCGTAGGGCAGCAGAACACAACAGCTGCAGGATGGTGAAGGTAATGATCAAGAATGCACACAACCAGCTCCGCAGAAATGACAGAGAAATTACGTACCCAAAACTTTATTCCTAGACGCTACCAACCAAGACTGGACAACAGATCTAGAACGAACCATGGGCATCAATCAACAGACCACAACTGCCATGGTGATGTCGTTCAGCTGGGTAATAAAACCTTTGTGGAACAACAAACCAGCTTGGGGAGCCAACCAACCACAACATCCATAACCTGAGCTACAAATCTACTCTAAAACCTCAAGGCTGTAATGTCCGCAATTTGACAATCTCTGCAAGTCTCGGGAAGACTGAAACATTGTGGCCAGAGCCCCTGCAATTACTACTCTCGATTCCGTCAAAATGTTTTGAAGCATTTCATTTGGTTCTGGTGTTTTGCCAACTTTAAATACCAACACTTCAGTCCTATCAATTTTGAACACTTCTCAAGACCAAGTTCCCTCCTCTGTCACCATGGCCTGGGTAGCATCTCTCTCTTTGGTAAAGAGAGATGCAAATTATTAATTTAGCACCTCAGCCATGCCCCCTGTCCCCATGTATAAATCCCCATTTTAGCCCTTCATCAGCCCTACCCCTCCTTATATCACCCTTTTATTATTTAGCTGGTCATGGGAGAATTTAAGACATCTCTTTATATTGGCTGCTGGTCTTTTTTCATAATTGCTCTTTGCTTCTTTCATTTGCTTTCTCATCTTCCCTCTAAATCATTGATATTCGTCTTGGTTTTCAACTTAATTTTTGACCAGACACTTGTCATAACTCCATTTTTCCTCCTTTGTCTTAATTTCTATCTCCCTTTTGTCATCCAGAGAGTTCTGGATTTGTTTGTTCCACCCTTCCCATTTGATGAAATATACCCTAGCCATCTCCTCTTTGAAGGTAATCCATTGTACAGTTACTGTTTCTCCTTCATTCCAGTCAATTCCGTTCAGATTTGTTCTTGCTTCATTGAAGTCCACTCTTCCAACTGTTTCTTCCCTCTCTGGATTGTGGCATGTCATACTGCACTATCAATCTGAACCTAGCAAACTAATTAGAAGGTGAGAGGCAAGCGGAGGTGAAAAAGCAGAGATGGTCTAATTGTGTTTCTTAATGAGCACCCTTATGGGAGATCAAGCTGTCACTTTAAAAGATAGGGAAAAATAATTAATTTTGCAATTAATTAATTAATTTTGATACTTTCAAAGCAAGTATTTGCTAAGGAGACTGCACATTTCCACACCATATCACAGTTTAGATTTATGGCAGGGTTTGTGACATAATGAATGTTGGGAGTGATAACAATTCCCAGGATTAATAGCCCCATGTCATCCAGATTTGTAACAGTAGATAGGGCTGCTGATAACTGACACAACCCAGTTAGATTTCAGCACTAAGTTTCTGGGCACTGCCACCTGACTGAACCACTGGGCATGTGCTGAAGCTGGTGGGAATCGATCATTTCGGTTTCTCTAACTGCGATGCCAGAGAAGTGGAGTTGGTCTTTGTACATCTTTCCCCTCCCCCATCCCTTCTTGATTAACTCAACTGCTGCTCACCTTCACAGTCACACAGCAAGAAAATGAGTTGTATTTGCCTAGCACCTTCCAGGGCTTCAGGGCAAGAGAACAGTCAAGTAAAAATTTCTGAAGAATGTTCTGTAGAGTGAGAATTCACAACACTGGCAACAAATTTGCAGACAGGAAGTTTCGCCCAAACAGTGTTTCCTCCTAGTTTTACATATTTCACATATGGGATGCGGGTGTCTTGCTCATCCCTAATTGTCCTTGAGAAATTGTTAGTAATTTATCTTCCTGCACCACTGCAAACCTAAAGAGGTGAAGTGAGAGTAATAGCCCTCACATTTGACTGAGTGTGGCATCAAGGAACTAAACTGGAATCAATAGGTATTGGGGGCAAATTCTCCACTGGTTGGAGTCATATGTGACAGATAGGAAGATGATTGTGGTTGTCTTTTTTTAATAGATGCATTAACAGGATGAGAGGCGGCATTTATTGTCCACCCTTAATTGCCCAGAGGACAGTTCAGAGTCAACCACTGTTAGATGCCAGTCATCTTAGCTCCAGGACATTTCTGCAGGAGCTTTGAAAAGAAAGCTTAAAGCTGCTGGAGGTCTTTGAAGAGGTAGGGAAGCCAAAAAAATAAACCTTTTGGACAGGTCCATGGACACATTTGGGTGAGGTAAAATGTCCTGTTGGAAGGGTCATGTACCCTTTGGGATTGTTACAATGTAAACTTTAATACATGCTACAAAATGGATAAATGTATTGGAATTGTCGAGCCAACTGGAGCCGTTGAGGAGACTATTAAGGGAGAAGTCAAGCTTTCAAGGCAATTAAATATTTTGCTGCTTAAATGTTTGGAAAAAGCCTATCTTCAGTATTGAAAATTGAGTTTGCTTTCATTGTCTTTTGACATGATAACTGAGGCTATTATTATAAAATTTGAGCTGCACGAGTGATTTCACAACCTATCATTATCACAGCGGGGTGCCTGTCAATTCACAGTTTGATTCACAGCTCCAGGTGCTTTTATGTTTTATGAAGTGGGATAATGGATACGGATACTTGATTTTTAAGGGAAGAAGTAGTTGAAAGAAATTAAATGTTTTCTCAATGAGAGTGTTTATTTTTAAATAGTGATTCCATCAATACGTATGGAAAAATTTTATTTCACTCCATCTGTGGTCAGCCTGTGGTGGATGCTTAATGAGTTGTAATGGACGATAGAAAGGCAAAGGTTGGTGAATGGGGGACATGGGTTGGCTTGAGTTAGTAATAAGATGCCATGGGATAATTAGAGGCCACAGGACAATGGATGGGGACTTAGATTAGTACGGAGGGCATGAGGGTTCATGTTGGGATCAAGAGGTGGCATGGATGGGGCATGGGGAGTATGTGGAAGGTATGGGCTCTTTTTTGTGTTTTTAAAATATGTGCACCAAAGTGCCAGTGCATGCAGGCTGACCTTCACAACTGCTGCTTTTGCTCTGCGCTGTTTCTGAGGATAACAGGCTCCAATAACCTCACGCTGTATACTTTCAAAACCAAAATCAGAACACCCATGGGTCCTTCTAAGGTCGGTGGAGTTGTGGATAGTGACCAAGGATGCTGTAGGTTGCAGAGAGACATAGATAAGCTGCAGAGCTGGGCTGAGAGGTGGCAAATAGAGTTTAATGCAGACAAGTGTGAGGTGATACACTTTGGTAGGAATAACCAGAAGGCAAAGTACAGGGCTAATGGTAAGATTCTTAGTAGTGTAGATGAGCAGAGAGATCTCGGTGTCCATGTGCACAGATCCTTTAAAGTTGCCACCCAGGTTGACAGGGCTGTTAAGAAGGCATACAGTGTTTTAGCTTTTATTAATAGAGGGATCGAGTTCCGGAACCAAGAAGTTATGCTGCAGCTGTACAAAACTCTGGTGCGGCCGCACTTGGAGTATTGCATACAGTTCTGGTCACCGCATTATAAGAAGGAGGTGGAAGCTTTGGAAAGAGTGCAGAGGAGATTTCCTAGGATGTTGCCTGGTATGGAGGGAAGGTCTTACGAGGAAAGGCTGAGGGACTTGAAGCTGTTTTCATTAGAGAGAAGAAGGTTGAGAGGTGACTTAATTGAAACATATAAAGTAATCAGAGGGTTAGATAGGGTGGATAGGGAGAGCCTTTTTCCTAGGATGGTGACGGCGAGCACGAGGGGGCATAGCTTTAAATTGAGGGGTGAAAGATATAGGACAGATGTCATAGGTAGTTTCTTTACTCAGAGAGTAGTAAGGGAATGGAATGCTTTGCCTGCAACGGTAGTAAATTCACCAACTTTAGGTACATTTAAGTCGTCATTGGATAAGCATATGGACGTACATGGAATAGTGCAGGTTAGATCGGTATGACAGGTCGGCACAACATCGAGGGCCGAAGGGCCTGTGCTGTGCTGTAATGTTCTATGTTCTCCCAGGTTGGGTTTACAGAGCCTGAAATTTTCCGGACTTTGCTTCAGGAATTTCCCTGCATAGGACTTTGGCAGTTCTAGAGGCCAAAATGATAGGTATGCAGAAAACTTGGATGGGCTAAAGGAAACCTCTGAGGTTGAATGGTATAAGGCCATGGACAGATTGGAAAATTAGAATTTTAAAACTGATTGATGGCTGTTTCAATTCCAGATGTTTTAGATACTTTCTAATCAACCTCTTCACACCTGCAACAGGTGAGACTTGAACTTTATCCTTCTGGCTCAGAGGTAGGTACACTGCCACCCACCATGGGAGCCATTTAAAGATTTTTTTTTGAAATTAACCTGTTTGGACACATTATGACACATCTCTATAGCCATCACATCCTGGAGAGGGAGTTGAACCTGAACCTTCAAGAGCAGAGGTGGGGGCACCAACAATGGGCCACAAGACATTGAATTCCAGAGTTTTATTTGCTTCCTAAATGCGTAAGTGCAATCACACACAATCAAATGGAATTTCCACATCCTGTGACAACTTTCATCGATTACACCATCATTAAATCACTCACGTTTCCAATTGTTCAGTTTACACGCAGTGCCTGTTGAAGGCAATGCAACAACACTAAAGCTGAGGGTGAGGGAATGAGAGGGTGAGGGGGAGGGCGAGGGCAAAATTAAAATCCAAATCAAAATGGAGTTAGCAGAGGCGCTCTACCCCCTGTAGCGGCCACCTCTCTCTCCAAATACACAGAGAATACTAATGGACACAAAGTGCTCCCTCTCCAATGATACCTGGGCATTAATGTAAAACTCCAGGTTTTTGTTCATTATATTCACACTCCTGTCAGCTGTCTGTGGTGGGATTTGAACACACGTCACTAAGGCCATTAGGGTAGAACCACTGGGTTACAAGACTCGTGGCATTACCACAACACAGCAATGACAGCAGCTAGGAAGGTGGTTCTTTGTTGCAGTCATCAGAAACCTCCAGTTCCTCCACATGTAGGATCAATTGGAATCACAAGGTTCATTCAACTCTGGAGTCCAAAGGAACAGATATTTAATTTGATGAATTAGTTTGTCTGCAAGGAAAAGTTAATAGCCGAAAAAGTCTGGCTCTCTGCTTGAACTTTATCCTGTTACTGTAAGCACTGAGTGATTCAACACAGCTGTGGTTAAGGGGCCAGTTGGTAGTCAAGGGAAAGTAACCTTTCCCAGGATTCACAGTTGCTGTATGTCTGCACATTTCCTGTTCCCATCAGATCTCGTTAATATTGTTTGCCTGATGGGAACCAGGGGCCCCCAGAGTCTGATTTCTTTTATTGCTTTTTATTCCTTTACTTGCCAGAATTGGACAGATATTGGACAGTGTGGCTGAGAAGGAAGCCGGAGGGGGGTTTGGGGGAGTTCAACATTAATACCAGGTTCAAAAGTCTATCCCTCACCACGAACCAGTTGCCGCCTGTGAATCAGAGTTCGCAGCGACAATTTAAGAGATTTTTCAATCCCATCACCCCTTGCCTATGCAATTCCAACCTCACGTTCCTCCCCTGTGTTTTCTTTCCCAGAATGGTACGCTGCCCATGGAATTTTATACAGAGGCGGGGACCACACGAACATGGCTTCTGGCCCAATCTGAGAGGGGTTCCTCCTCTGATAGTAATCAAAGGGCTATTGGTTCACTGTTCCCAGTACTGCCATCTGCTGGGCTGACAGGGAATCCTCACGATACGAAAAGTGGCCCTAGTCCCAGAGGACCACAGGATGCTCTCTCATTAAAGAGAGGCAACTCGTGGTGACTTTAATCTGAGGGTCCTCATGCCTCAGTTTGGATGGGCTATTGGAGGGGGCAGTTAAACCATGAAAGGGGGAATGGGAAGACAATCCAACAAACCAAATTACAGGGGAAATGTAATTACCTGCCTTAATTAAGGCTAACCCTGCCTCAGGAAGACAAAATTATAATAACTGGCAGATAGTCATACAACCATTGATCTTTTGTTTTATTTATTTGCTCATGGGGACATTAGCATTGCTGGCTGGCCAGCATTTATTGCCCTTTCTTAGTTGCCTTTAAGAAGGTGGTGGTGAGCTGTCTTCTTGAACTGCTGCGGCATATCTGCTGTAGGTTAACAAATGCCATTAAGGAGGGAATTCCAGGGTTTTGACCCAGCAGCTCTGAAGAAACAGCGATACTGTGTTGAATCAACTGTTAGAACACAGCAGGAAGGCCACTTTGCGATTGTATCTGTATTGGCTGTTTGCGATAACTGGATTTGATCCTGCAACGCATTTTCAGCTGTTTCAAATACCTGTAAGTTCTCCCTTAAAAGTGTCTCCTAATTTCTATCACTCTGTCACTATACTGGCATCACAAGTTCTAATCTCACCGTGGCAGTTAGTGAAATTTAAACTTGATCAATAAAAGTCTGGGTTTGAAAGTTAGTCTCAGGAATGGTGACCACGAAAGCATCATCACTTGTTGCAAAAACCGATCTGGTTCATTTTCCTTCTTTTAGGAACAAAATCCGGGCATTCTTATCTGAGCTAGTCTACGTGTGACTTTAAAGCTACAGCAATGTGTTTGACTCTTATCTGCTCTCTGAAATGGCTGAGCATGCAATTCAGATGAAGGGATTATAGGGATGTGCAACAAGTGCTGTTCTTGCTTGTGATGCCTACATCCCGAGAAATAAAAATCCCTGTGCCCCATGTCCTGGCACTTTGAGCCCTCAGATCTCCGCTACCGGCCCATTGGCCAGCCTGCCTCTGTCCTCTCCTGATTGTATTTGTTACCATGCCTTTTGAACCAGAAAACAATGTGTTCAAACTGAACACTGGGAAGTTGTTGTATAATCCTTTTGCAAGGTGTGGTTTTTCAGACGAGATGTCAAACCAAGTTTCACCTTTCCCTCATGGAGATATGAAAGGTTTTCTGACACCAGGACGGTACCACAGCTAATACTTGCCTTCAACCAAAATCATGGGAACAGATGGTCTGGTCATGAACACGTTTGCAGGACCTTGCTCTGCACAAATTGAGTGCCATGCTTTCTATACCACCGTTGGAGTATTGCCATTTTTGTAATTAGTTGCATTTTTAAAATTCATTTTCAGGATAAGGGCATCCCTGGCTAGGCCAAGCAGTTTTTCACCATCCCTAATTGCCTAGAGGGCAGTTAAGAGTCAACCACATTGCTGTGGGTCTGGAGTCATATATAGGCCAAACTGGGTAAGGATGGCAGTTTCCTTCCCTAAAGGATGTTGGTGAACCAGATGCATTTACTTTCTGACCTGGTACAGGTTCATGTCCATCATTAGATTCTGATTGGCAGTTTTTAAAAACTGATTTCAAGTTCCGCCATTTGCCATGGCAGGATTCGAATCTGCGTCTCTGGATTACAGTCCAGCAATAATATCACTTGGCCTCATTGCCTCCCCTCCAGGTTTGAAAGAGTTAATTCCAAAAGGGCCATAAGCCCTATGATATTGTCTTGTGGGCTAGCAGGCAGAGCAGCCTAGGACTTCCAAGGAATGAAATTGAACATCTGGTCCTCCTCAAAGTCTTGGTAACAGTGTCGATGTAACATGTAACTAGTTGTTAATAAATTACAGGTTGTTACACACAAGAGACCCTTATAGTTATGCCAGGAAGCAGTTTTTCTCTTCCGCACTAGACCAAGCAGGTCCTGTAGTACCCTATACTTAAAGATGATGGTGGCAACAATCTTTATCATGAGTGACAGCTCATACAGTGCAGCGAGCTGGCGGGCACACTCCGCATAAATCATTGGGTCTGCAGTACATGGGGAGATTAAGCAGGGCATCATACAAATGAAACTCTTTGTTTCATTACCACTGGTCTATGTTTACTGCCTCTGGGGAATGTAACGACATGAAGTCACAGACAGTCTGATGTGCTTGGCTTCCTCCACAACAATCTCGCCTGTTTCTCTCACCATCCAAAGCATCCGCCTGAAAATGAGTTGATTGGAGTTGATTGGGAGCTCAGAGAAATGCTGCCAGGACAGTGTGGCTACAGGAGTCAGCACAGAAAGCAAATTGAGAGTACTGCGTACACTGTTAGTCACCTTATAGAACATAGAACATAGAAAAGTACAGCACAGTACAGGCTCTTCGGCCCACGATGTTGTGCCATAGAATAATCCTTATCCAAAAATAACCTAACCTACATTCCCCTCAATTCACTGCTGTCCATGTGCATGTCCAGCAGTTGCTTAAATGTCACTAATGACTCCGCTTCCACGACTACCACTGGCAAAGTATTCCATGCGCTCACAACTCTCTGGGCGAAGAACCTCCCTCTGACGTCTCCTCTATACCTTCCTCCTAACACCTTAAAACTATGACCCCTCGTGGCAGTCAATCCTGCCCTGGGGAAAAGTCTCTGGCTATTGACTCTATCAATGCCTCTCATTACCTTGTACACCTCGAACAGGTCACCTCTCTTCCTCCTTCTCTCCAGACAGAAAAGTCCGAGCTCAGTCAACCTCTCCTCGTAAGACAAGCCCTCCAGTCCAGGCAGCATCCTGGTAAACCTCCTTTGCACCCTCTCCAAAGCATCCACATCTTTCCTATAATAGGGCGACCAGAACTGGACACAATATTCCAAGTGTGGTCTCACCAGGGTTTTGTAGAGCTGCAGCATAACCTCACGGCTCTTCAACTCGATCCCCCTGTTAATGAAAGCCAAAACACCATATGCTTTCTTAACAACCTTATCCACTTGGGTGGCAACTTTGAGGGAGCTATGCACTTGAACACCAAGATCCCGCTGTTCCTCCACACTGCCGAGAATCCTGCCTTTAATCCTATATTCAGCATTTAAGTTCGACCTTCCAAAATGCATCACTTTGCATTTATCCAGGTTGAACTCCATCTGCCATTTCTCAGCCCAGCTCTGCATTCTGTCGATGTCTCGCTGAAGCCTGTAACAGCCCTCGATACTATCAACGGCACCTCCAATCTTTGTGTCACCAGCAAACATACTAACCCACCCCTCAACCTCCTCATCCAGGTCATTTATAAAAACTACAAATAGCAGAGGCCCAAGAACAGAGCCCTGCGGGACACCACTCAGCATTGACCTCCAGGCAGAATACTTACCATCTACAACCACTCTCTGCCTCCTGTCAGCCAACCAATTCTGAATCAAAAAAGCCAAATCACCCTGTATCCCATACCTCCTGACTTTATAAATGAGCCTGCCGTGGGGAACCTTATCAAATGGCTTGCTGAAGTCCATGTACACCTTGTTTAAGGAAGAATGTAACTGCTTCATTGGAAGTAGTTCAGAGAAGGTTTAGGAGACTATCACTTTGAATGGTTGGGTTGTCTTATGAGGAAACATTGGACAGCTAAGGCTTGTATTTTAGTTTAGAAGAGTCAGAGGTGACTGAAATGAAATGTATGAAGTTCTGGAAAGTCTCAACAGTGTTGATGCAGACAGAATGCCCTCTTCTTATGGAAGAACATAGAATGAAGGTCACTGTTTAAAAGTCAGTCATCAGTCATTTAAAATAAAGATTATACTTTTGAGATGTCCCTGTTTTACAAGGACCGCAACTTCACCCACTCAATGGTCGAGAACGCCCTCGGCCGTGTCTCCCGCATTTCCCGCAACTCATCCCTCACACCCCGTCTCCGCAATAACCGCCCTAAGAGGATCCCCCTCGTTCTCACATACCACCCCACCAACCTCCGGATACAATGCATCATCCTCCGACACTTCCACCATCTACAATCTGACCCCACCACCAAAGATATTTTTCCCTCCCCACCCTTGTCTGCCTTCCGGAGGGACCACTCTGTCCATGACTCCCTTGTCCGCTCCACACTCCCCTCCAACCTCACCACACCCGGCACCTTCCCCTGCAACTGCAGGAATTGCTACACCTGCCCCTACACCTCCTCCCTCACCCCCATCCCAGGTGCCAAGAAGACCTTCCACATCAAACAGATGTTCACCTGCACAACTGCTAATGTGGTATACTGCATCCGCTGTTCCCGTTGTGGCCTCCTCTACATCGGGGAAACCAAGCAGAGGCTTGGGGACCACCTTACGGAACATCTACACTCAGTTCGTAACAAACATCTGCACCTCTCAGTCCCAAACTATTTCAACTCCCCCTCCCACTCCTTAGATTCCATCCTGGGCCTCCTGCATTGCCACAACGATGCCACCCGAAGGTTGCAGGAACAACAACTCATATTCCGCTTGGGAATCCTGCAGCCCAATGGTATCAATGTGGATTTCACAAGCTTCAAAATCTCCCCTCCCCTAAGTGGATCCCAAAACCAGCCCAGCTTGTCCCTGCTTCCCTAACCTGTTCTTCTTCTCACCTATCCGCCCCTCCCACCTCAAGCCCTACCCCCATCTCCTACCTACTAGCCACATTCTGCCCCCTTGACCTGTCCGTCCTCCCTGGACTGCCCTATCCCCTGCCTACCTCCCCATCTACAATCATCTTTACCGGCTCCATCCCCGCCTCTTGACCAGGCTGTTTCCTCTCCACCTATCTTCTCCTTTATCCATCTCCCCCCCCCTCTCTATTTATTTCAGAATCCCCTTCCTCTCCCCCATTTCTGAAGAAGGGTCGAGGCCTGAAACGTCAGCTTTCCTGCTCCTCTGATGCCGCTTGGCCTGATGTGTTCATCCAGCTCTGCACTTTGTTATCTCATTATACCGTGTGTTCCTCCCACAGGATGGTGAGTCTTTGGAACTTACCCCAAAAAGAATCCTTGAATATTTTAAAGGCAGACGTAGACAGATTCTTGTGAAGCAAAGGGGTTGAAAGGCCATTGGGTGGGAATGTGGGTTTGAGGTTATGGTCAGATAAGCCATGACCATATGGAATGGTGGAGCTGGTTCGAGAAGATGAATGGTCCTCCTCCTGATACGTATGTTCATTTGGAACACCATGATTCTGGTACAAAAGTGAAGCACTGAAAATGTGGGAAACCTGGAAAAAGACTGATAAAATGCTGGAACTATCATAGAATCCCTGGTGCAGAGAGAGGCTGTTTAGCCCATCAAGTCAGCACTAACCCTCCAAGCAGCAACCCACCCAAACCCATCATTTCTCATGGCTAACCCACCTAGCCTGCACACTACAGGGCAATTTAGCAAAGACACCTGACATGCTGGTTTTTTACAGCCTTTGCAACATTGATCTCAGAGGCTTTAGGTCAGTACAGGACTCACCTGTTTGAAAGGGGACCTTAGCAGGATATTTACAGGGGCACATCTCCCACCTGTTTCAAAGAAAGTGAAGCTTCTGTCATGAATAGGCTTTCTTAAAGATGAGATTTTAATGTTCATTCATGGGATGAAGGCATTGTTTGCTAGGCTAGAATTTATTTTCCATTTAGCATGTTGACCACATTGCTGTGGCCCTGGAGTCATATGTAGAGAGACCAGCTAAGGATGACAGATTTCCTTCCCTAAAGGATGAATATTTGCAACAAATGACAGTGGGTATGTGGTTACCATTCCTGGGATGGTAGGGTTGGTGCATGAAGAGAGACTGGGTCCCTTAGGAATGTGCCAACTGGAGGTTAGAAGAATGCAAGCAATCTCATGGAAACCTGTAAAACTGTAACAGGGTTAAACAAGATATATGCAGGAAAGATGTTCACTATGACCAGGGAGTCCAGAACCAGAGGTCCAGACTAAGGATATAGGGTAGGCCATTTAGGATTGAGATTAGAAATTTTTGACACCGAGAGAATGGTGACCCTGTGGAATTCTCTGCCATAGAAAGTGTTTGAGGCCAAAACATTGAACGTTTTCAAGAATGAGTTGGTTACAGTTCTTAGAGCTGAAAGGGTACGGGAGGACAGGTGTTGAGTTGGATAATCAGCTGTGTTCATATTGAATTGTGAAGCATGCTTGAAGGGCTGAATGGCTTACTCCTACTCCTGTTTTCTATTAACCTAATTTTGTATTCCAGGTTTTAGAATGTCCCCAGAACATTAACTTAGGGCTGTTGGCTTCAAATCTTAGGGTGGCATGCTGGCTCACAGCACCAGGAACCTGGGTTCAATTCCTACCTTTGGTGACTGTGTGGAGTTTACACATTCTTCCTGTGTCTGATTTCCTCCCACAGTCCAAAGATGTGCAGGTTAGTTGGATTGGCCATGCTAAATCGCCCATAGTGTCCAGACAGAGTAGCCATGGGAAATGTGGGGTCACAACGCTGGGGTGGGATGTCCTTAGAGGGTTGGAATGGATTCAGTGGGCTGAATGGCTTGCTTCCAACATTGTGGGGATTCTATTCTATGAATCTAGCGACAACTCAATTTATAACATTGTTACCTACCCATAAAGTGGATGTTGCTGGTACATTTTTCTCCAGGTTACAGAAGGGGAGAGGTTTAATTGATGTATTTTTTGGGAAGTGCTGTGTTCAGGGTAGGAAGAAAATTTAAGGCAGTACCATAAAAGACCCTGACCAATTTTCAGAGGTGCACTGCAGAAAGCATCCTATCCAGATGATATCTATTCCTGTCCCTACTCACCCCCAACATCTTCACAATGGTAATTAGGTATAAGGAGCAAATGTTGACTGACCTACTGGCCTGTAACACCCATGTCCTGTGCCTGAATTAAAACAAAATATGGATTTTTACCATGTCAGCGAGTTGTTTTGAATAGTCATCAAGCAGCTTTTGGGAGGGGTTCTTTCAAAATGATCAGTTCCCTGCCTCCTTATTTTCATAAATGTTCTTTCCCTCTTTCTGTCTTGAAAATGCCAACTCTTTATGAGAACCATTGATGTTGACAGCCCTCGTCACTTGGCAACCAGGCCCATCTAGAGGGACTGTTCTTCATCTGTCTGGCAGGTTTGGGAGTGACGACGTGTCCTTTAATATCACAGACTGCCTTCCTTAGATTTGCAGATTCCCAGCAAGCATAGTGTCTGATACAGGAGGCCTGGCTTATTTTGTTTCTGTTACCAAACCCAGGACTGATCTTGGGCTTCAACTCCACTTTATGGATGCTCCCCATATCTCTGGATAGCACCATCTCAACTATTACCCGGATGCAGCACTGATTACAATTTAACACAGCACCAGAATGATTGGGTAGGCTTCATATTAATGTGACCTGTTGACTGATTTGGAAAGATTTCCCCACAATGGGACCGAAACTTGGCCTGGCTTGCTCCCTAACTATGGGACATGGTCATCGGACTTGTTGCCTTATGATGGCCTCCTCTACATGTGTGGACATTCTCCTACATCGGCTAGTTTTGAGATCAGAAACACATTAAATGGGTGGCATATTGATACTGATACAATGATACTGGCAGGTTGGCTCTTGGGGATCATGATGCAGTTATAAGCAATTGCTGGAGTGGAGGAACGTACAATGAAATAAGTGCCCAAACTGGTTTGAAACATTCCTGAGTCACGATTTTTGACTTCAGAGTTTCATGAAGACTTTTATGTACTCCTCCTCCCTCACACCCTGACTCTTTTGAGACTGAAGCTATGAAGTTTACTTTGAATCAAAATATAAACAGGGTGAAAACTGGACAGTGTTCTGACTTACACCTGAGCAATAAAATAAGGAGTAACATCATCTTCAGGTAAGCCTTTTCCCTACTGCAACACATACAGTACCAAAGTGCTGCAAAATGCTCACTGTTTTGATGACAGGCAGAAAGCATGATTTCAGCTGGAAACCACAGGGGCTATTTTACAGCAAGTGAAAACGGTCGGTGAAAGGAGAGAACAGACGCTTCTATTCTGCTGGAAGATTAAACATACACATCCACACAGCATAATCCACATTACCAGGCTTTCTATCTATAAGTACAACAGATTCCTGGTCATCCATTGTATCAGTTCTGAGCCAGCTTTATGTTCACCAAGGTTCCTGTGTAGAATGTTGGGAAGTCCATTATGATTGATAATCTGAAAACACAGTGATCCTCCAGGAATATTTCCCACATTTCTGGTACATCGAGCTGAAGAGTTCTGAACGATGTAGCTTTCGAGCTGCAAGTCAAGCTCAGGAGTGAACACTAGTGCCTATTAGAGGCGCTAGGTTACCTGTGGTTGAGTTCTGAGGAAGGGTCACTGGACCAGTAATGTTAACTTTGATTCCTCTTCACAGATGTTGCCAGAGCTGCTGAGTTTTTTTCAGCAATTTCTGTTTTGGTTTCTGGTTTCCAGCATCCATTGTTATTTGCCTACCTTTGGTGTCATATTAATGCCCTTTTACTATTGCTCTGCATTGCTGCTCTCCTTCATTACTGACAGTACACTGTCTAAGGTTTACATACATTTTCTGCCTGGTCATTAGTTTGATCTGGTCAGAAGGAACCATTGCTAAATAGGGCCAGGTTTGAAAACTGAGGGAGCTGAATGCATAACAACTGAATAGGAAATGGTAGAATAATAGCAACGAGAGTGGACTCGTACTCCAGAGAACTGGGTTAATGCTCTGGGGATATGGGTTCAAATCCTGCTATAGCGGTTGGTGGAGTTTAAATTCAATCAATAAATTGAAAGCTAGTCCTAGTAATGGTGACAATAAACCTATCATTAATTGTCAGAAAAATCTGATAAGTTTCTTATCCCCTTTAGGGAAGGAATTCTACCATCCTTACTTGGTCTGTTTTATTGTGACTCCAGATCTGCAGCACTGTGGTTCACTCTGAACAGATCTAGCAAGCCATTCAGTTCAAGAGCAGTTAGATCAGTGATGTCCACATCATATGACAGAAAGAAATCTTCACAGCAGTGTACCCACCAACCTTAATGGTGGAGCTTTTATGGATAATACCTGGGCTTACAGTAACTACTTGAAGCCTGACACAATTCTATTTCTCCTCCTAGTTATTACAACCAACCTGTTCAGACTTTTATGACATATTACTAAGGCAGGTGGGACTGGAATCTGAATCTTCTGGCCAAGAAGGATAGGATAGTACCACTGTGCTATAAGATGACCCCTCTCTGTTTCTCTTCTGACAATGACTTTAAATTGAACTTTAATTCAGTCATTGATGTCTCCATGAGAGAGCAATGACCTCTGAACAACAGTTAATTCGAGCCATATCGGTATATGTGCTGTGCTGGAATCATCACTTAATTGAAGACAGCAGTGAGTGCAGTGTCCTATGTTGTCATTACACTCTAACGGGAATTAATTTATTTACTTGTCACTCTACTTAATAACTTGAGACCACACTAATCCTGCTTCAGTCAAGAGTTGCTAGGTCAAAATTCTGGAACTCCCTCCCTAAAGGCATTGTGTCTCTAGCTATGGGAAGTGCACTGTGTTTCAAGAAGGCAGCTCACCACCACTTTCTCAAAGGCAATTAGGAATGGGCAATAATTTGATATAAATATTCAGTAATACAGGCTAATGCATATGATTTTAGAACCATTATAGAGACATGATTACAAGGAGACCAAAGCCGTGAACTAAATATTCAAGGAATGTGACTTTTCAAAAGGATAGGCAAGAAGCAAAGTAGGGGTGGTACAGGTTAGTATTATTTTATGGAATGGAATAAGTACGATGGCAACAAATGATCGTGAATTGGAAGATGTAGAATACAAATGACTCCCTACAGTGTGGAAACAGGCCCTTCAGTCCAACAAGTCCACACTGACCTTCAGAGCAGCCCACCCAGACCCATCCCCCAATAGCCCACCTAATCTACACATCCCTGACACACTACAGACAATTACAGGAAACCCACACAGGCATGGGGAGAATATGCAAACTCCACACAGACTGCTGCCTGAAGGTGGAATTGAACCTGGGCTGTGAGGCAACAGTGCTAACCACTGAGCCGCCCCAAATATGGGTGGGTGTAAATAAAAAGGGGAAGCTGCCACTGGTAGGAGTGGTCTATAAGTCCCTTAACAGCAATGATACAGTGGGACAGAGAATAAATCAGCAGATAATAGGGGTCTGTAACAAAGGGAGTACATTAATTAATCAAGGTCAATTTAAACTTCATGTAGACTGAGATAGTCAGATTGGCACAAGAAGCCATGACAAAGAATTCACAGAGTGTATTTGGGACAGTTTCCTAGAACAATATGTTGTGGATCCAACCATGGATAAGGTTATTTTGGATCTGGTGATGTGTAATGAGGCATGTTTAGTAAATAATGTCAGGAAAAAAATTCCCTATGATACAATGATCATAACGTGGTAGAATTTAGCATTCAGTTCAAGAGAGATGAACTTGATTGACAATAGACAATAGGTGCTGGAGTAGGCCATTCGGCCCTTCGAGCCAGCACCACCATTCATTATGATCATGGCTGATCATCCACAATCAGTATCCTGTTCCTGCCTTATCCCCATAACCCTTGATTCCACTATCTTTAAGAGCTCTATCTATCTCTTTCTTGAAAGTATCCAGAGAGTTGGCCTCCACTGCCTTCTGGGGCAGAGCATTCCATATATCCACCACTCTCTGGTTGAAGAAGTTTTTCCGCAACTCTGTTCTAAATGGCCTACCCCTTATTTTTAAACTGTGTCCTCTGGCTCTGGTCTCATCCATCAACGGAAACATGCTTCCTGCCTCCAGAGTGTCCAATCCCTTAATAATCTTATACGTCTCAATCAGATCCCCTCTCATCCTCCTAAACTCAAGTGTATACAAGCCCAGTCGCTCCAATCTTTCAACATATGATAGTCCCGCCATTCTGGGAATTGACCTTGTGAACCTATGCTGCACTCCCTCAATAGCAAGAATGGATACCAGGGGTGTTGAAAATAACAGAAACAGAAGTTGCTGGAAAAGCTCAGCAGGCCTGCCAGCATCTGTGAAGAAAAAAAAGCAGAGTTAATGTTTTAGGCCCGGTGACCCTTCCTCAGAACTCAAACATTTCTGAGGAAAGGTCACTGGACTCAAAACGTTAACTCTGATTTTTTTTCTTCATTGATGCTGCCAGACCTGCTGAGCTTTTCCAGCAACTTCTGTTTTTGTTCCTGATTTACAGCGTCTGCAGCCCTTTCTGTTTTTATTAAGTTAAAGATAACATCAAATTAAAAGATAACAACATACAATGTGGCAAACATTCATGGTGCACCAGATGATTGGGAACATTTTTGAAAAACAATAAAAGCCACCTGTAAAATAATAAAGATGAAGAAGATAAACTTTGAATGTAGTTTTGCAAGTAAGATCAATTAGCTTAAGGGATAGGTCAATAGCGGTGCAGTGGTAAATATTTTAGGGAATATGCCAGAAAGCTCAGAATAGATATATTCCAACAAATAAGAAAACTTCTAAGGACGGGCCTGCCATCCATGATTAACTTAAAAAGTCATAGATAAAATCACATTCAAAGAAAAGACGTGCGTTTGTGTAATGATATGTGGCAAGTCAGAAGATTGAGAAGAGTATGTACAAAAAAGCAAAGAATTAAAAATAAATTAATCAGGAAGCAAAGATTACAGTACAAGAAAAGGCTAGTTAAAAATATAAAAAAGGGAAAAATTTCTTCAGATATTGAAAAAAAGGAAACAAAAGTAGTGCTTGGATCTGTAGAAAATGTATCTGGGGAGCCAGTAATGGAGAAGGACATGGTAAAAAGGGAGAGAAACAGAAAACTGGAAATTGCAGGCCAATTAACTTAACATATGGTATAGGGGAAAATCTTTGAAGCTATTATTGAGGATGTTATAACAGAGATATGTTCAAGGTAATCTGGAGTTGGCATGGTTTTATCAAAGGAAATCATGTTTAACTAATTGATTACGTTCTTTGAAGTAGTAACTTATGCTGTGAATAAAGGGGAATGAACAGCATTTGTTAAACTCCCCCTTCATGGATTATTGTGAAAAACAGAAGCTCATGGTGTTGTGGGTAGCATATTGGCATGGATAGAAAATTGATTGGTTAACAGGAAACAGAGAGTAGGAACAAGCGAGTCTTTCAGGCTGGCAGGATGTCATGAGTCATAGGGGTCTGTGCTGGGGGCTCAATGCTTTACAATTTATATAAATTATTTGGATGAAGGTACTAAAGGTGTGGTAGCTTAATTTGCTGATGGCACAAAGATAGGTAGGAAGGTGAGTTGAGAAGAGAATATAAGGACCCTACAAAGGGATGTAGAGAGGTTAAGTAAGTGCGTAAAGGTTTGGCATTTTGATGATGTACCGCATGTTGATTTCTTAATAAGTTAAGGGCCAATGGTGTTGCAGGTAGTGAGAGCATGGATAGGGGATGCTAGCTAATAAAAGACAGAGTTGGAATAAGGTGGCAGTTTTCAGGATGGCAACCTGTAACTGTTGTAGGGCCACAATTATAGGCGATAAGTGACTTGGATGAAGAAACTTTTTTTAAAAAAAGCACCACGAGATATAGGTGTTACTGGCTAGGTCAGCATTTATTGCCCATACCCAACCATGTTGCTGGAGTCATGTGGACCAGACCAGATAAAGTTGACAAATTTCTTTCCATAAAGGGCATTTGTGAACCAGATAGTTTTTTTTCTAAATGACAATCAACAGTGGGTTTTTTAATGGATGGTTTTTTTTTAAAAAAAGTTAGATTTAAATTTCACCAAGTGTCATTTGAACCCTTAGCCACAAGACATTAACCCAGGATTCATGGATTAGCAAGGCCAGTCACATCATCACTACACCACCACCTTCTTTTGTACTACAACTGGGTTTGTAGATGAAACAAAAATAGGTGGGAAGATAAATGGTGAGGATGACTCAGAGCCTGCAGGTCAGTAAGTGGGCAAAAATTGGCAGATGAAATATTATGAGGGAATAGGTGAGGTTATGCACCTTGGAAATTCATAGCTGTCAGTTTCAAACCAAATATCTACTGCAGGGATTCCACCTTCAAACAGAGAGGAAATGAAAGGCTGTTGGTTGTCTAGTTTGGAAATGTAATCATAAGGACTGAGCTACAAAAGTACAATTGCTAAAAAAGCTCCTTTAAACAAACAATCCAATACTACTATTGCTTCAGTAAGAAGCCTTTTTCCACACTTCTCAGATTTCCATTTGCTCTGAGCCAAAAAGTTTTGCTCAGATTCCCTCTCCTAGCTATTCCCACAGAAGTAAATTAGCAAGAGTATAAGAAATCTATGGGAGGTGTCCCTCCTTCAGCAGAAGTTATTTCACAAAATCGCATGTGCATACAATTTACTATTGATTTATCAAATTGGCTGGAACCAGTTTGTCCACTGACTAAAATAGAATCTAAAATCTCAGATCTTCCCATGGACTGGCAGATTTCTGAATCTTAGTCAGAACAGTAGTGAACCTCAGGTGGCCTAGTCATGAAAGGAGCCACCTTTGAAGTTTCCTGGAAGCTACCCACCTATTCAGCCACACCATCATTTCAAAAAATGCATTTGTTTGCTCATTAAAGGAGGGGAAGTTTGGCTCTGGGATTCAGCACTGTGCAGCAAGCTGTGGTTTAAAGATTCTCCGCTCAGGTATGGCATAAGTGGAATTCAAAGGAAAGCTGCCTCAACATTGTCTTAACCACAGAAAGGGGCTAGTGTCACTATCATGACCAACAATTTCACAATCAACATCATCCATCCCTTGTGAGCTTCCAAGAAAGGACTAGAAGCTTGGCATCAATTTGTACTAAATACCTGCAGACACAAGGAAAAGGACAAGCCCAAAGCAGTTGTTGAAGACGGTGTTGGATGGTTATTTAGATAAAACATGTGCGGGGATGCGGGGAAAAGGCAGGAGATGGGGACAAGGTGACATAACTGGTGCATGCATGAAAGGCTGTAACAATTCTGCACCATAATGATTCTGTGATTCTGAGTATTGTTGACAGTCAAGGGTTTGGAGGGTTATGCAGCCGGGAAGAGCAAATCATAAATCCTACCTTCCATGCTGCTCTCAGATTTCTCACAAGAGGTTCGCACAGCTCACAGGAAAAATACTTCAACTAGTCAACTGATTTCAGAAAGATACTTTCATCAGCAGTACAACCAGCTCAAGAGTGTTTCAATTAGACAATGCCGTTACCACTAGACATGCAGCGTGTTTCCCCAATTCGCTATTGTTCCGGATGGCATACCCTAAAGTGACAATCTCCCAGATGGGGGAAGGGGGTACTGATGAACTGGCTCTCCTTCTTTCTTCATCCACCACCAATTTCTTGGATGGCTGCAACATGATTAATTCCAACAGTAGGTAGAAACTTTCAGAGTCAGAGAATAGCCACTGATGGGGAGTAATTGAAATACAGCAGTGCGCAAGAGGGAAGAATTGGGGGACTCACAGGACTGTGAGGGTGTGTACAAACACAGCATAGTGGATCACCATCAATCTGGGGATATATCACTCACCTAGTTGCTGAGCTTCTCAGTGATTGAGAAAGTAAGATTAAAACACAATGGGCAGGGCATCACTTTGATTGAAAACAGAACAAGACCACGAATAGGAAGAGGTGTCAACCATACGGCCCATTAAGTTGTCACAACATTTAAGATGATCATGGCTGATCTTGTGCTTCCATTCCACTTGCCCACCTGTCTGATGAGTGACACATTACATGGTTTGTCAGAATATAACAAACCACAGAGAATTACTGAAAGGTTTATGAGGAGGACAAAATACGAGTACTGGAGAAAGCTGGCTGGAAATCTAACGATAGATAGCAAGAATCTCTAAATCAATACCTAAAAAGACAAACATTGAATATTTGTTCTCTAGAGAGTGAGAATGGAGAGTAAATTATGAAGAAATAGTGGATGAAATGAACAAATAATTTGTTTCTGTCTTCATCATAGAGTATTATGAAAATTATCCCAGTAACAGCAGTAGATGAGCAGGTGAAAAGAAGATATGAAATTATAAGCATGAGGGAGGCAGTACTGAGTAAACTGCTAGAGCGTGGACTGACCACTCCACAGTTCCATGTGGGCTTCATGCTAACCTCTTAAAGCAGGTGGCTGCTGAGGTAATGGCTGTGTTAGCGGTAATTTTTCAAAATTGACTTATTTCAGGAAAGTAGCGAATATAACTCTTCTATTTAAAATGGAAGGAGGCACAAAACAGGCTATGCATCAGTTAGCTTTTCATCTATTATCGGGCAACTGTTAGAATTGATCATTTAAAATCATCATAGCTGGGCACTTCCAAAAACATGACATATCAGGGAAGAGTCCACACTGGTTTGAGAAAGGGAATTCGGATTAACTAGGTGATGGCGTAATGATATTATTACTAGGCTGCTCTGGGGGCTCAGGTTTGAATCCTGCCATGGCAGATGGTGGAATTTAAATTCAACAAAAATATGGAATCAAGAGTCTGACGATGACCCTTATTTGTTTGTCGGAAGAACTTACCTGTTTCACTAGAGATAATGGGAACTGCAGATGCTGGAGATTCCAAGATAATAAAATGTGAGGCTGGATGAACACAGCAGGCCAAGCAGCATCTCAGGAGCACAAAAGCTGACGTTTCGGGCCTAGACCCTTCATCAGAGAGGGGGATGGGGGGAGGGAACTGGAATAAATAGGGAGAGAGGGGGAGGCGGACCGAAGATGGAGAGTAAAGAAGATAGGTGGAGAGGGTGTAGGTGGGGAGGTAGGGAGGGGATAGGTCAGTCCAGGGAAGACGGACAGGTCAAGGAGGTGGGATGAGGTTAGTAGGTAGCTGGGGGTGCGGCTTGGGGTGGGAGGAAGGGATGGGTGAGAGGAAGAACCGGTTAGGGAGGCAGAGACAGGTTGGACTGGTTTTGGGATGCAGTGGGTGGGGGGGAAGAGCTGGGCTGGTTGTGTGGTGCAGTGGGGGGAGGGGATGAACTGGGCTGGTTGAGGGATGCAGTGGGGGAAGGGGAGATTTTGAAACTGGTGAAGTCCACATTGATACCATATGGCTGCAGGGTTCCCAGGCGGAATATGAGTTGCTGTTCCTGCAACCTTCGGGTGGCATCATTGTGGCAGTGCAGGAGGCCCATGATGGACATGTCATCAAGAGAATGGGAGGGGGAGTGGAAATGGTTTGCGACTGGGAGGTGCAGTTGTTTGTTGCGAACTGAGCGGAGGTGTTCTGCAAAGCGGTCCCCAAGCCTCCGCTTGGTTTCCCCAATGTAGAGAAAGCCGCACCGGGTACAGTGGATGCAGTATACCACATTGGCAGATGAGAACACCTCCGCTCAGTTCGCAACAAACAACTGCACCTCCCAGTCGCAAACCATTTCCACTCCCCCTCCCATTCTCTTGATGACATGTCCATCATGGGCCTCCTGCACTGCCACAATGATGCCACCCGAAGGTTGCAGGAACAGCAACTCATATTCCGCCTGGGAACCCTGCAGCCATATGGTATCAATGTGGACTTCACCAGTTTCAAAATCTCCCCTTCCCCCACTGCATCCCTCAACCAGCCCAGTTCATCCCCTCCCCCCACTGCACCACACAACCAGCCCAGCTCTTCCCCCCCACCCACTGCATCCCAAAACCAGTCCAACCTGTCTCTGCCTCCCTAACCGGTTCTTCCTCTCACCCATCCCTTCCTCCCACCCCAAGCCGCACCCCCAGCTACCTACTAACCTCATCCCACCTCCTTGACCTGTCCGTCTTCCCTGGACTGACCTATCCCCTCCCTACCTCCCCACCTACACCCTCTCCACCTATCTTCTTTACTCTCCATCTTCGGTCCGCCTCCCCCTCTCTCCCTATTTATTCCAGTTCCCTCCCCCCATCCCCCTCTCTGATGAAGGGTCTAGGCCCGAAACGTCAGCTTTTGTGCTCCTGAGATGCTGCTTGGCCTGCTGTGTTCATCCAGCCTCACATTTTATTACCTGTTTCACTAATCCTCTTTAGGGAAGGAAACAGCCATCCTCACAGATAGCAAGAACTGCAGAGTCAGAGACAACACAGTGTGGAGCTGGACGAACACAGCAGGTCAGGCAGCATCAGAGGCACAGGAAAGTTGACACTTTGAGTTGGGAACAAAAACAAAGTTGCTAGAAAAGCTCAGCAGGTCTGGCAGCATCAGTGGAGGAGAAAACGGAGTTAATGTTTCGGGTCTGGTGACCCTTCCTCAGAACCTTTTGGGTCACCGGACCTGAAACATTAACTCCGTTTTCTCCTCCACAGATGCTGCCAGACCTGCTGAGCTTTTCCAGAAACTTTGCTTTTGTTCCTGATTTACAGCATCCGCGGTTCTTTTGGCTTTTATTTCGAGTCGGGATCCTTCTTCGGAAATGGCCATTTCTGAAGAAGGGTCCCGACCTGAAAATATCAACTTTCCTGCTCCTCTGATGCTACATTACCTGCTGCGTTCCTCCAGCTTCACGCTGTATTGTTGTTGAAACTGCCATCCTCTTCTGGTCTGGTCCACATGTGATTCCAGACCCACAGCAATGTAGTTGACTCTTAACTGCCCTATGGGCAATTAGGGATGGGTAATAAATGCTATCCTAGCCAGTGACACCCTCATCTAAAAGAAATATTCTTTGAGTGAATCACATGTACTCTGGATAAAGAGGAACATATTAACATAATAGACTTAAATTCCCAAAAGGCATTTGACAAGGTGCCACATAATATGTTATTGTGCAAAGTAGGAGCCCACATGTTGTGGGTAATATATTAGCATGGATAGAAGATTGGCTTGCTGGCAGAAAACAGAAAGTAGGCATTAATCAGTCTTATTTTTGCCGATTGGCAGATGTGACAAGTGGAGCCCAATAGGAATCTGTGTCAGGGCCTTAGTGTTTTGTGATTTACATCAATGACTAAGACAACAGGAGTGAAGATATGGAAGGCGAACTTGTAGCAGGCGCAAAAATAGCTAGGAAAGCATGTTGTAAAGAAGACGTTAGAAGGTTGCAGACTGATAGGTTAGGTGATTGGGCAAGCATCTGGCAGATTTAAGGTATGATATAGGGAAAATATGAAGCTCACCTCGGTAGGAAGAATAAAAAAGTGGAGTATTACCTAAATGGAGAACAACTGCGGAATTCTGAGCTGCACAGCAATCTAGGGTTTTCAGTGCATGAATCACAAAATATATTTATGCAGCAAGTAACTTAAGAAAGCTAATGGAATGCTACACTTTATTTGGACAGGTACTGACCGTAAAAGATATGATGTTCTGCTTCACTTATTAAGGCATTGGTGAGACCACATCTTGAATATTGGCTCTCTTTATTTAAGGAAAGACATGCATGCACTGGAAGCTGTTCAGAGGGGATTTGCTTGATTGGCACTTGGAATGCGTCTTAAAAGGAAAGTTTAGATAGACTGGACTTGTTTTCACTATGGTTTAGAAAAGTAAGAAATGACTTGATTGAAGTGTGTAAGGTTCTGTTGACAAGGCAAATATGGAATGGATGCTTACTCTTATGGGCTATTCCTGAAACTGGAGGTGATGTTTTAAAATGAGGAGCTACCCTTTCAGGACCAGGATAAGGAGAACTTTATTCTTGGCAAATTATACAACTTTGGATGTGGTGGATATGGGGTCATTGAAAATCCATGTGTTGTTGGTAGTTAGATTTTTATTAGGTAATGAAATCAAAGGTTAGCAGGAGTAGATGGGAAACAAGAAACAGATCAACAATGACAGGTGGAGCAGGGTCAAGGGCCAAATGGTCTATTACTCCTCATTTGTATGCTTCCATATCCCTCAACTCCCTGACAGATCAAAAATCTATCTTTCTCAGTCTTAAATATATTCCATGATAATGCATTCAGAACTCTCAGAGATAGAACTTTCAAAGATTCGCAACTCTTCAAATGAAGACATTTTTTCTCAGGCCATTGTAAATAACTGGTCTCTTATGCTAAATCCATGACAGCTTCTCATCGCAGGACAAACCATTCACAGAATCATAGAGTCATACAGCACAGAAACAGATCCTTTGGTCCAACCCGTCCATGCCAACCATGCATCCCAAACTAAATTAGTCATTAGTGAGGACACTTTTGGAATGCCAAGTACAATTCTGGTCACTCTGCCATTGGAAGATTGTTGTTAAACTTAAAAGGTACAGCAAAAATTTACAAGGATGTTGCCCAGACTGGAGGGTTTGAGCTATAGGGAGAGGCTGAATAGGCTGGGGCTATCTTCCCTGGAGCATCAGACGCTTATAGAAGGTTACAAAATCATGAGGGGCATAGATAAGGTGAATAGTCAACGTCTTTTTCCAAGGGTAGGGGAGCACAAAATTAGAGATCATAGGTTTAAGGTGAGAGAGGGAAGATTTAAAAGGGAGCAGAACGGCAACTTTTTCACAGAGAGGGTAGCGCATGCATGGAATGGGCTGCCAGAGGAAATGGTAGAGGTGGGTAAAATTGCAATATTTAAAAGATATTTGGATAGGCACATGAATAGGAAACGTTTGGAGGGATTTCATCCCAGGGACCAATCTAGTGAACTTTTGCTGTGCTGCTGCCAGCAGTCAAGACACTCGGCTTTGGATCTTCGGGTAAATGTCCTTCCAGGCAGACTTCAGAGAACACAACAATGCAGAGCCGCCAAGCAGAGGCTGGTAGTCAGCCTTGGTAACCATGAGGATGGGATGGCCTCAACCGGATCTTGGGTTCATATCGTACCATAGGTGACCCCAACGCAGTATTAGCTCTCACATAAACACACTTTCTCGCACACACACACACCCTCACTATCTCATATGTAAATCTATGGCGCGAATTTGTACCAGAAGATACATTCTACTTTGTTCAAAAACCACACAATTTACAGACAGTCTGTCAATGAGGCATTTTATAAATTCCCACTTTAGAAATAAAACCAGTCTGACTCCAAACCAAGGCACAAACAGATGCTAAACAAGGCCTCACACCTAACATGCATTGTCTGACCGAAAATGTCACCTCTTCTTTGCACTGATAAAACCTTTAGTTCTCTCAGGGCAGTGACGTGAAATAAATTCAAGGATTTACATATATATATATATAAATCAATTAAAACCTTTGAATTGATTAAAGATTTAACAGCATCTTAGGTTTATTTATTATATGCTCATCAGTTAGTGAACCTTTGATCTTTCACGTATAAATTCTGTGTCTGATGCCACCTCTTTCACTCACACCTGAAGGAGCAGTGAGACTCTGAAAGCTTGTTTCCAAATAAATCTGTTGGACTATAACCTGTTGTCGTGTGATTTTGTGACCTTGTCCAATTAATACGAATATAATCTTCCTTAAATATGGCGACCAAAAAAATATGAACAGTTACCATGTTATAGAAGTTATTTGAGAAGGAATTGAAAAACAAAAATACCAGAACTGAGTGGTTATGCCTATCAAGAAAGACTGAAGAGAGTGAGGGTTTTTTCCTCTGGTAGATAGAAGACTGAAAAGTGACTGGGTGATCATATTAAAAAAGATTAAGGGCTTTGAAAGGATAGGTATAGTTTGAAAGAATGAGAGGTAACCACACAGAAATATATAAGATTGTAAGAGAAGTTGACAGAATGCTCACTTGGGAGACATTTCTTCTCATGAGGGAGACTGAAAGTAGGAGGTGCAGTTTAAGAATAGGAGGGTTCTCCATTTTGAATTGGAGACAAGAACATGTTGCTTTCTCTGAGACGTTTGCTAATCTGTGGAATTTTCTGCCCATGAAAGTAGTGGAGACTGGGTCACTGAATTCATTCAAAGCTGAGTTAGAAATTGGTCAGACAGGAAAGTGAGGGTGGGAGCAAAGGGGTTGGGCATACAAAAAGACCAGTCATGATCATATTGGATGGTGGAGCAGGCTCAAAAAGTCACATGGTCCAATCTGGTCATAAATCATATTTTCCTGGATGTTTTTGCTTGTAAGGGTGTCCAGAACTTGGGGCTGTAATTTTAGGATAAGTTACTAATGAATCCAATCGGGAAATTCAAGGGAAACCTCAAGATCAATTGATTGGTTAGAATGGGGGCTCTTTAGCTCAGGGAATGCACTCAAGGGGAATCAAGGGGAATTCAAAGCTAGATAAATATGGGAGGGGGAAAGGAATAGAAGGATCTGTTCATGGGGTTAGAAGAAGAATTAGACAAGGAGAAGGCTCATGAGGAGGATTAGGTAACAGCATAAAAGACAGGCAAAGAAGGCAAATGGTATATTAGCTTCACTGCGAGAAGTTTCAAGTACTGGAGCAGGGGTGCATTGTTGCAGTTATACAGGGTCTTGGTGAGGCCACAATATTCCTGGAATATTGTGTGCAGTTTTGGTCTCCTTTTCTGAGGAAGAATACTCCTGCTCTCGAGGGAGTAGAGCAAAGGTTTAGCAAGCTGATTCTGGGAAGGCTGGTCTGATGTATGAGGAGAGATTGACTAGGTTTGTATTGTTTTTGCTGGAATTCGGACAAATGAGGGGGGAATCTCCTAAAGATTGATAAAATTCTAACAGGACTGGACAGGGTAGATGCAGGGAGGATGTTCCCGCTGATGGGCGTGTCCAGAACCAGGGGTCACAGTATGAGGATTCGGGGTAGACCATTTAGGACGGAGATGAAGTGACATTGCTTTGCCCAAAGGGTGGTGAGCCTGTGGAATTCATTACCACAGGAAGTAGTTGATGCCAAAACATTGATGTATTCAAGAGGTGGCTAGATATCGCACACGGGGTTGAATGGTACCAAAAGTTATGGGGAGAAAGCAGGATTAGGCTATTGAGTTGGACAATCATCCATGATAGTGAAGAATGGCAGATCAGGACTGAAGGGCTGAATGGCCTCCTCCAGCTCCTATCTTCTATGTTTCTATGACAGTGAAGTTGAGGATTATCAGCGCAACCGTGATCTCATTGAATAGCAGAGCAGACCTGATGGGTTGAATGGCCTGCTTCTGCACGCTTGTCTTATGGTCTTCTGGTTACTGTCTAGTTGGACTAAATGGCCTGCTTGAGTTTTAAATACTTTTGGTAAGCAGTCAGCAGCCATTTTACTGCATCAAATGAAGGTTTTAAAAATCTGATGACCATCAGTTTCCGATAAAAGGAAAGCAAAGAGTTTTGCTGCTTCTAAGTCATGGACCCATATGTCTTTCAGAATCAGTGAACATGATTTTTTTTAAAAAGCAATATCCTTTTCACCACCAAATTTCTCAATCAATATCTTAAAACATCCGCAAACTCCACATTAGCTCAGACATGGCCATATCAATGGTTGTAAGTGTATGAAACAATTGTGGGAAAAGTGTGGAAGAGTGGAAGACTGGTTCAGTAAACAAGATCCTAGAGGAAGCGTGCTAATTGGGCTGGACAATAATAGAAACAAGCTGGTTTTATTAGATTAGTGGAAACAATTTCTGACGCACTGCATGAATGCCACTGGGTTCAAACATACAATACTACTGCAATTTTCACAATCTTCTCCTTTTTCCAACTCACAAGAGTATGGCAATACTTCCTTTCTCCTCTCTAGACTGGGCACCCAAAAGGATTCTATATTTAGTTTGCTGTTTCCATTAGGCTTTTTTATATTCCCTCGTGGACGTGGGCGTTGCTGGCTGGCCAACATTTATTGCCCTTCCCTTGTTGCCATTGAGAAACTGCCTTCTCCGCTCAATGGATTTTTTTTAAACTTTGAGGGAGGCAATGGCCTAGTTGTATTAACACTATTCTATTAACCCAGAGAGATTTAATGCTCTGGGCACTTGGGTTCGAATCCTACTGTGGCAGATGGTGAAAAATGAATTCAATAAGAATTAAGAGTCTAATGATGAATACATAATTAATTGTTGATTGTCAGGAAAGTCCTAACTTGTTCACTGATGCCATTTTGAGAGGAGAACTGTCACCCTTACTGGATCAAGCCTCAAAGTGACTCTAAACCAGCAGCAATGTAACTAACTCTTAATTACAAAAAGATCAGTCATGACATTATTGGATGATGGAGCAGGCTCGAAGTGTTACATGTTCCAATCAGGTCCTAAGTCATATTTTCCCAGATGTTTTCACTTGTAGTGTAGACCAGATGGTGGAGCTGTAAATTGAAGATAGGTCACTAATGAATCCAGTGGGGAAATTCAGGGGAAACCTCATGACCAACTGATTGGTTAGAATGGGGAACTCTTTAGTTCAGGGAATGCACTCAAGGGGAATTCAAAGCTAGATAAATCCAGAATGGAGAAAGGAATGGAAAGAACAAAAACAGAAGTTGCTGGAAAAGCTCAGCAGGTCTGGCAGCATCTGAGAAGAAAAATGTCAGAGTTAACGTTTTGGGTCCGGCGATCCTTCCTCAGAACAATCACCTCACCTGAAATGTTAACTCTGATTTTTTTCTTCACAGATGCTGCCAGACCTGCTGAGCTTTTCCAGCAACTTCTGATTTCCTGATTTACAGCATCCGCAGTTCTTTTGGTTTTTAATTAAGGGATAGTTTATGGAGTTAGATGAAGAGTTAGACAAGGTGAAGGCTCATGAGGAGAATTAGGCAGCAGCATAAAAGACAGGATGGTGCAGTTGAGGATTATCAGAACAGCCATGACCTTATTGAATGGCAGAGCAGTCCTGATGGGCTGAATGGCCTCCTTCTGTGCCTTTGTCTTATGATCCTTTGGTCACTGTCCATTTGGACTAAATAGCCTGTTTGAGTTATAAATACTCTGAGTAAGCAATCAGCAGCCAAAGCTCACAGAGTATTGCCACAGAATGTTCACAGCAAATGAAGGTTTTAAAAACCTGATGACCATCGAAAAAAGGTACAAGGAAAGTAAGGAGTTTCACAGTTCCTATGTCAAGGACATATATGTCCTTCAGAATCTGGTAACATCAATTATACAGTGTTTAAAGAAAACTACATCTTTTTCCTCACCTATCTTCTCAAAGAATAAATGAAACTTTCCGCTAACTGCGAATTAGCTTACACATGGCACTTGTAAGTGTATGAAACAATTGTGGTTGATTTGTGGCCTCTGGGTAGATAGGGATGGGCAATAAATGCTCCCCTGGTCAGTGATGCCCACATCCTGTCAATAGCTGTTTTAAAAATAAAGTGGATTATCTAAATTAACCCAAAATACAGTGGATTTTATTTCGATGATGAACGAGAATTTGATTATAAGCAAGGATCATTCCCCTCCTCATTTGAAAAAACGAAAATTGTTGGTACTTTATATTGTTCATCCCACTTATGTAGTACTGAGGCACCTCTTCAACTCACCCTGAGTGTAGGTACAGGTCACTTGGACACTGTCCTTTGTGGGAGCTGTATTGCTACTCCTTCACTGTCAGGGGATCAAAATCCTGGAAGCCCTTTTCCAGAACAACTGTGGGTGCATCTACCATTCAGTGTGCTGCCATCCATATTTTCTAAGTGCATGGGTCCTTTTGGTGATTATGTGGGCCTATGTGTCCAAGGCTAGCCTCCTTCTGGTCTAACGAGAAGAGTCTCATTGAGTGATCTTGATGTTGATTATTGTGTATCTGAATTATTTATCAGTGATAGGAATAGGCCGTATTATGATAAAAACCCATCCTGAGGTATGTCTCCCATAAGATCCTACTCTCTCTTCTCAGAAGGTCCTTGAAAAACCACCACAGTGAATGGAACTTTTTCTCTCAGCTCCAGTATTGACCCTTTTAGGTCCTTCAAGATCCATAAACAACAATTACGCCACATGGACTGCAGAGGCTCAAGAAAGCAACTCACTAGCACCTTCTCAAGGCTGATTCAGGATAGGTAACAATTGCTGACCTTGCCAGCCATGCCCACATAATAGTTAAAAAAGTTTTTTAAATTCATTTGTTGGATGTGGGTGTCTCTGGCTGAGCCCAGCATTTCTTACCCATCCCTAGCTGCCCTTGAGAAGGTGGCAGTGAGCTGCCTGCTTGAAGCACTGCAGTCAACATGCTATGGGTTGACTCACAACGCTATTAGGGAGGGATTTCCCAGACTTTGACCTGGTGACAGTGAAGAAACAGCGATATATTTCTAACTCAGGATGGTGAGTGACTTGGAGGGGAACATGGAGGTGCTGGTATTCGCAGGTACAGTACCAAAATACAATAACATCTATATCTCAGAAATACTTCATTGGTTGCAAAGTGTGTTGGTATTCCTTGAGGTTGTGAAATGTGTTGCATAAGTACACAATATTTTTTCATGTCTCAAAATGTGTAACTGTGGCCATGTGCTCAGCTGTGGTAGGTGTTATTGTAAATAAGACACACAAAATGTATGAACGATGGTGCAGCAGAAAATATTCTATCCTTGAAGGACATAATGTGAAATGTGGCATAGGACAAGGTTTTAATCCTAGTTTGAGGAACACGAAAGCTGTACTTTCCAACACCTCTTGGGCTTAAAGGGGTCTTGGTTAGAAACCTGGCTCTGAAGGAAACTGCACTGTGAGGCTATAAATGAAACCTCCTCAAGTGTTTTACATTGGGAGCACAGCCAGCAAGTCTGCTGGATGTCACAGGGCTTGGGATTTGTAAAGAGTGACCTAATGCAATGTTCACATTAATTTTTCCTCTAGAACAGCTATGACATAGGACTAGATAAACCGAATCGTGTTGAGTTAAAGTCAGTACTTTGCAGAAACTCACCATGGTTTAAACTATTGTATCACTGGACCACATTTTCACGTCTGCCACCGTAGGTGGTTGCAAGCTGAGCACATGGTGCAGTTTCATGTACCATCCCCCCCTTGCCCAGTCCCTACCCACTTACATCCGCAATTCCTGACACTTTACGTCAGTTTCAGAATTTCCAGTTTGCGGGCTCCAGCTGCCTCCTCTTTACCGTGGATGTGGACGCCCTTTATATGTCCATCTCCTAACAGTCATAGGGATCTCAGCTACTTCCTGGAATACAGGCCTGAACCATTCCCGTCCACCACCAGCTTCCTCTGCCTGGCCGAGCTCGTCCTTACCCTGAACGACGTCTCTTTCAACTCCTCTCACTTTCTAGCAATTTCTGTTTTTGTTTCCAATTTCCAGTTCCGCAGTTCTTTCGGTTTTCACGCAACATCCTGTTGCCTTTGTGATCATCTGACCCGGATCCTTCAAGCAGATGCCCAGAGTGAGTGCCTCAACAGGGCACTGCGAGCTGATCAAAATGCCTCAAGTAGGTTGTCCTGGGATGTCAGGAGGTCTCCCAGTGCCATTTTTAGACTCAAGTGGAATGGTCTGCATATCTTTACTGGTGCAGCTGAAGTGATTGGCATGTGTACCTCTCACATACAATGTGGAAAAGTGCCTTCTCATACCATTTCCTTTCCATGTCTCTGCCACTTTGGATCCCATATAAAGCCCTCCAATACACTATCCGTGTATTGTACAAAAGAGAGAACAAAGTGTTTAGGAGCTGAGATTGGGTACCAAGGAAAGGTGAACTTGAGGGAAATGAGGGCAGAGTACTATTAAATCAAGAATTTCAGCATCAAGTCAATGTGCAGAATTAATAGTAAACATTTTTCAACTAACATCATTCGGAAGAGTTTCAGAGTGCACATTTACAGGACTATTGTAAATCAGATTCCATCTGCCTGCCATCACTTCTCATATTATTATAAACACACTGCTTTAGAAACATTAATGATGTTAAGTGCACTGGCACAGTGCCAGTCTTCCCACTGTATTGAATGTTTGGGTGCTGTGGCTAAAGGTTAGGGCTGGACTGATGAGCAGCTCCCTCAGTCAGCTTCTGATGAAACCTGGCACTGAATTAGGAGGTTTTCAGTGATCGGGCCTCTTCAGTTTGTGCTCATTTATCTGAAACTCAGTCTGGAACATTTCACACCCATCATAAAGATATGGTTCCTGTTTGACTTTGAGGGTCAGGCACCATCCTTGGCAGTGCAAAAGTGGGCCTGTTAATTCTGTCAGGGCATAGTAAAGTGAAAGATACAATCTGAAACCTTCACCTGTTCCCAACATGTTTCAGATTAAAACAAGGCAGCCCAGTGTTTAGAAAGACACCCTGTTTCCAAGATTCTGCCGCTTCATACACTTAAATATTGACTATAAAAAATAGCCTTCAATTATTTGGAGATGCCCTGAGGGTGTGAAAAATGGTCTATACAGACAAGTTCCTTCTTCCACAGCTAATGAACTATATTAATCATACGGCTCTGTGCAGTGCAGAAGCAGGCCATTCAGCCCATACCAATCTTCCAAACAGCATCCCTGGGACCCTGTAAACCTCACATTTTCCAATCCACATGGCCTTCACATCCATGACACTATGGGCATTTTAGAATGGCCAATCCATCTAACCTGCACGTCTTTGGACTTCGGGAGAAAACCTACACAGACACAAGGAGAATTTGTAAACTCCGCGCAGTCACCTGAGGCTGGAATCAAACCCGGGACCCTGGCACCGTGTTGCAGCAGTGCTAACCACTGAGCCATCATGATACAGGCTTAAGCAGAAGCTCAGGCGGATTTCAGACGATGTGTTGTGCTCCCTGAGTTTAACTCTGGAGTTTTGTGGATGGTGAGGTGAGCAGGAACACACACTGCTGCCCAATCACTTTTCAATCGCCTCGTGATTTTCAATTCGCTCACGCTTCTGCCTCCCATGGGAGGATATGCGTTTGTGGAGAACAGGGAAGCACCAGCTCAGCTTTGGCAGTGATGCCTTCACTGATGTCAGGTAACATGCAGATTGTCACTGTCTTGGATTAAACAGGAAGAGCGGTACTGGGCTGGAAAGCCAGAGAGAGCTCAGCGAAGCATGTGTCACCACATGCATATGATCGCAGGGCAGGGAACTGAAGGAGGGAGAAACAGAAAATAAAACAAGAAGGAGTTAAGCAAGCTGTGGCTCATTCCTTTAACAAAGTGAAGGCTGAGGACTAACATGACAGAGGTCTGCGAGAAATGACGGATGCAGCAAAGATATTTTCATTTCTAAGGCTTACACAAACTAGGGACTGTAAACATAAGATGGTACGTGTTACAGCTCACTCAGGCAAATTGCGTTGCAGTTGCAGCATTCATATTTTACATGCGTCTGGGGCTTTACATAGTGACAGTAAAGGATGTAAATTTCTTTCCTCCACTTGGCTTCCACTCTTACCACCTGTCACTACTGTGTCTTGTAAGAATTTACAAGGCAATACTCCACCTGTTGGCCGTGCTACTAACCCATCTTCCTTGACCAGCACATCTTGTGTTAGGACTTGAACCTGGAGCTTCTGGCTGAGAGGCAAGAATACTCCTGATTGTGCCAAAAAATTCCCTAAACATAAAATTATCATGAATAAATCCAGTAAGGGGATAATTGGTGGAATGAGGAGCTTGCTAGCACTTAGAGAAATGAAGACGTAATACACACTCCAATGCAGGTTCGGTGCCTTCTCATCCTCTCCCCTCACCTGAGGCATGGTGATCCCTCAGGTTAAACCACCACCAGACTCCACCTATCTCTCTCTCTCTCTCTCTCTCTACAGGAAGAAAGCAGGAGAATGAGGTTGAAGAACTTATCAGTCATGATTGAATGGCGGAGCAAACTTGGTGGGCCAAATGGCCTAATTTCTGCTCCTATGTCTTATGGTCTTACGGTCTCCTCTCTCTAATAAGAGATTGGCCTTTTGGCTTGGTAGGACAATGGAGGCTTTTACATGGCGGCATTTGGAGGGAACCTGGATCACGACATGAGGGAGACAGGAATACATGAATATGTTGACGTAGTGAAAATAAATAGAATGAAAGGAGGAGGCTCATGTGGAGAATAAACACCATCAAAGGGCAGGTAGACCAAATGTCCTGTTTCTGAGCTTTAAATGCTATGTAATCAGGAACAATATTCCCTAACATTCCCCCAGGGTTAAAAATTGCTGGCATTTTCATTTGCTGCTGTGACTGGTCTGTGCTAATATCCTGTGGTTAATTGTTGGAATCAATCTTAGTCTGCAGATGTTACAGTGACAGAGAGCTTGTACGTACAGGTAGCGTGAAAGCTGAGAGACTAGTGTGGTGTGGACAGTCCTGATTGGGGTTACACACAATGATTAATGACTTCCAAGATATTACTAACTCTCTGACTGTTAACTGGGTCTCGGAGATTCCAGCTCAGCTCACATGGCAGACATGAAACAGCAATCAGCACGCGCCGTGGTTAATGCTCCCTACACCCCAGCCAGAACTTCAACCCACTTACAGGGGAAGATCATGTTCACTTGCTTGCCTGTGCATGCTGCTGCAAAGTGCTGTGTCCAGGTGCGTGTTGCTTACCTTATGGCGATCGGCGGCTGGAATGTCATAATTCTCGGCCCTCAAATTGGAGGCAGCGACAATGAAATCCATGTGGAAGTTTGCATCATTGTCCTGCAGATTTAATAATTCTCGTTACTGAAAATTAGGAATGGGCTTTTTCATTTGTTCATGCGTATGTATTAAAAATACATAACTTTTTATTCATTTTGTCAACTAATATCTGTCTCTTTACACAGGAACGTAGTAAATAGGAGCAGGAGTGGGCCATTCGGTCCTCGAGTTGCCGTGCCATCCTGTAAGGTCATCCAACTCACGCCCTTGTTCCTGCTTTCTCCTTATATTCTTTGGTCATTTTAGCCCTAAGAGCTACATATAATTCAAAAGACCCCTTAATTGAAAGGCCTTGTACTGTTACTACAAAATCTACCAAACAAAACTTTTCACTCTTCCTAGGTACGTGTGACAATAATAAATCAAATCAAATCAAAAATTATGGCTTGCAACAAAGAACCTTGAACAATACTGCTTAACCCCTCGCAGGAACAGTGGATGAAGGTAGTATCATTAACCCTTAACATATCATTTCATCTAACTGTCTCATAAAAGAACTGCCTTATAAAACACAACTCAACAGAGGAGTGGGAGTGCAAAGAAGGCATTTGGTATGCTTGTATAGGTTAATGGATTGACCATAGGAGTTGGGAGGTCACATTGCAGCAGAGCAGGACATTGGTCAGGCCACTTTTGGATTATTTGTGCAGTATTGGACTCCCTACTATAGGAAGGATGTTGTGAAACTAGAAATGTTTCAGAAAAGCTTTGCAGGAATGTTGCCAGGGTTGGAGGGTTTGAGATATAGGGAAAGGCTGAATAGACTGGGGCCATTTTCCCTAGACCGTCAGAGGCTGGGGGGGACCTTATCGAGGTTTATAAAAGCATGAGGGGCATGGGTAGGGTAAATAGGCAAGGTTTTTTCTCTGAGGTGGGTAAGTCCAAAACTAGAGGGCATAGGTTTAAGGTGAGGGGTAACTTTTTCATGCACAGGATGGTGCGTGTTTGGAATGAGATGCCAGGGGAAGTGGTGGTTGCTGGTGTGATTACAACATTTAAAAGGCATCTGGATGGGTATATGAGTAAAAAGGGTTTAGAGGGATATGGGCCAAATGCCTGCAAATGGTGCTAGATTTATTTAGGGTATCTGGTCGGCATGGAAGAGTTAGACCGAAGGGTCTGTTTCCATGCTGCACATTCCTACGGCTCTATGATGTTTCTGTACAATTTGCTGCCCATCTGAGGCAACATGGGGAGTGACAAAGTTGATGACTGAGTACACAGTTACTGAGTAAAGTACCACACTTCATGGCTGTATGAAAGAAAAGCAATGATGTTCCTGCAGTTGCAAAAGAGGAAAGCTAATCTTGCAAAGCAGATCTTCCCACATCATTGCCACCATTTCCTCACCAACAACACTCACAAAGGTCGATACCATCCAGCACTTAGAGGTTTATAACATCCTGAGGGGCATAGTTAATGTGATTACCCGAGGTCTTTTTCCAAGGATAGGGGAGTCAAAAACTAGAGGGAAGAGGTTCAAGGTGAGATGGGAACGATTTAAATGGCCCCTGAGGGGTAAGTTTTTCACTAGGATATGGAATGAGCTGCTAGAAGAAATGCTAGAAGTGGTACACTCACAATATTTAAAAGACATTTGGGTAGGTAAACAGATGGGAAAGGTCTAGAGGGATATGGGCCAAATGTGGGCAAATGGGACTAATTCAATTTTGGGAAACCTGGCCAGCATGGAAAAGTTGGGCTGAAGGGCCTGTTTCCTTGCTGCATGACTCTAAGATGTGACAAAGCAGCCCGCTTGACTTGCACCACATCCACAAACATCCACTCCCTCCATCACCAGCGGCAGCAGCAATGTGTACTATTTACAAGATGCACTCAGAAATCCACCGAAGATCCTCGGACAGCACCTTCCAAATTCATGGTCACTTCTAGAACTACAGGGGCAGCAGACACATGGGAACACCACCGCTACCTGCAAGTTCTCCTCTAAGTCAAGACACCACCATGACTTGGAAATATACCGCTGATGCTTTACCGTCACAGAAACAAAATTCTGGAATTCCCTCCCCAAGATTTCCTCCCCAAGATTTCCTCCCCATTGTGGGTCTAGCTAAAGCACAAGGATTGCAGCAGTTCAAGAAGGCATCTCACCGCCAACTTCTCAATGGCATCAAGGGATGGCCAATAAATTCTGGCCCAGCCAGCGACACCCACGTTCCATAAGTGAACAAAGAAAAGCAGAATGTGTGGAAAGGAAATAATTAAATTGAAGATAATAGAGTAGATGATGGGCATTGCTCCATTATTCACCAGCAAAAGAAGGAGCCTGCATGCTCTAGGAAATCACAATTTGAGGGTGTAGCTGACAGGAAGTGCAAGAAACCGCCAGGAAAGCCAAACAGGAAGGTGGAGAAATATGACAAAATTCCTTTTTAAAATTCTCTGAAGAATCTGTAATTAGTGAGACCAAATATACCTTCTCAAAGTCAATAGGTTGCATCTCACATCCAGTAAAATCCTTATGAGAAGAGAGGAGATTTTTCAATTCCACCAATCGTTCGTCATCTGAAATGGAAAACAATTGAGAAGGTGAGTTCAGAGAAAGTTGATGGTACAGTATAAAAGTGATGAGAACATGGTCCAAATATGTAAATAGCATCAAGTCACCATAGCCCCACCAGATCATAAGGCTTCTCTCTCAATAGAGAGGGATGACTGGTGGTGGTTTAATCTGAGGGTCACTATGCCTCAGGCAAGGGGAGAGGTTGAGAAAGAGCCCTTAAGTACCCTTAACCACCATCAGTTTCTTGTTCTAATGAGGCAGCAGCCCTCTAAAGTAAATATAACATATTCTTCAAGTGTCACCACAGGCAATGTTTCCATGTACAAAATAAGATTAGCAGAATGAAAACAGTCAGAAATGATCGGGCTCTTGTGTATTCAAAGGTTTAACAAGATCTTTTGATCTCTGCAATCTGTCTGAGTCAGCTCTTTTATTGCATGCCTTCTTATTTTTGGAAGAAGGTGTCAGAGAAATGTTACAGAGAGCTTTCAATTATTATTGTCGGACTGCAGCTGGCAAATTCAGGACAATTGAGCTTTATTTTGACAAACCACGTTTCTGAAATGACAAAGATTTATTCCAAACATTTTCTTCCTAAAAATGAAAACGCAAAACACACGAACAGACACAGAAGTTGGAGTGAACATGCTGACACGAAAGGTGGGCAATTAGATTCCCAAGGCCATCACCAGGGTGTGTCTGCTCGACTATTTATACAATTGGCCAGATCACAAGGGCTTGATAGAAGCTTGCAAATTTAAATCTTCAGATCAAATTTACTGCAGAAAATAAAAGAAAAATATATGTAGGGCACTTTGAGGAAAAAGGGCTTATTTCCAGTACTCAACTCTTCATAGAATCATAGACTGCAAAAGAGACCCTTCAGCTCATTAAGTCAGTACTGCCGAAAATACACTATTACTGACACTAGTCCGACTTTCCCGCACTTGACCCATAGCTTTGAATTTGACTCCTAAAAGCACTTTTTAAAGGTTGTGAGCTTTCTCACCTCAACAACCCTCCCAGGCAGTGCATTCCAGATCTCTAGATAATAAAATGTGAGGCTGGATGAACACAGCAGGCCAAGCAGCATCTCAGGAGCACAAAAGCTGACGTTTCGGGCCTAGACCCTTCATCAGAGAGGGGGACGGGGGGAGGGAACTGGAATAAATAGGGAGAGAGGGGGAGGCGGACCGAAGATGGAGAGTAAAGAAGATAGGTGGAGAGGGTGTAGGTGGGGAGGTAGGGAGGGGATAGGTCAGTCCAGGGAAGACGGACAGGTCAAGGAGGTGGGATGAGGTTAGTAGGTAGCGGGGGGTGCGGCTTGGGGTGGGAGGAAGGGATGGGTGAGAGGAAGAACCGGTTAGGGAGGCAGAGACAGGTTGGACTGGTTTTGGGATGCAGTGGGTGGGGGGGAAGAGCTGGGCTGGTTGTGTGGTGCAGTGGGGGGAGGGGATGAACTGGGCTGGTTTAGGGATGCAGTAGGGGAAGGGGAGATTTTGAAACTGGTGAAGTCCACATTGATACCATATGGCTGCAGGGTTCCCAGGCGGAATATGAGTTGCTGTTCCTGCAACCTTCGGGTGGCATCATTGTGGCAGTGCAGGAGGCCCATGATGGACATGTCGTCTGAGGAATGGGAGGGGGAGTGGAAATGGTTTGCGACTGGGAGGTGCAGTTGTTTGTTGCGAACTGAGCGGAGGTGTTCTGCAAAGCGGTCCCCAAGCCTCCGCTTGGTTTCCCCAATGTAGAGGAAGCGGCACCGGGTACAGTGGATGCAGTATACCACATTGGCAGATGTGCAGGTGAACCTCTGCTTAATGTGGAATGTCATCTTGGGGCCTGGGATGGGGGTGAGGGAGGAGGTGTGGGGACAAGTGTAGCATTTCCTGCGGTTGCAGGGGAAGGTGCCGGGTGTGGTGGGGTTGGAGGGCAGTGTGGAGCGAACAAGGGAGTCACGGAGAGAGTGGTCTCTCCGGAAAGCAGACAGGGGAGGGGATGGAAAAATGTCTTGGGTGGTGGGGTCGGATTGTAAATGGCGGAAGTGTCGGAGGATAATGCGTTGTATCCGGAGGTTGGTAGGGTAGTGTGTGAGAATGAGGGGGATCCTCTTGGGGCGGTTGTGGCGGGGGCGGGGTGTGAGGGATGTGTCGCGGGAAATGCGGGAGACGCGGTCAAGGGTGTTCTCATTCCAGATCTCTGCTGGGTTAAAAGGTTTTTCCTCAAATCCCCCCTAAACTTCCCACCTTTCACTTAAAAATTATTCCCCCTGTCATTGACCATTCAACTAAGTGGAACAACTGCTTTCTATTCAACTTGACCATGTCCCTTATAACCTTATACACTTCCATCAAATCCCCCCCAACCTTGCTTGTTCCAAGAGCTATAGTCTCTCTTTGTCGCTGAAATACTCCACCTCAGAATCATTCCAGAAAATCTCCTCTGCACCCCCTCCAGTGCAATCCTTCCTATTGTGTGGTGACTTGAACTGCACACAGTACTCTAACTGTGGTGTAACCAAAGTTCTGTACAGCTCCAACATAACCTTTCAGGCCTTATAAGTTATGCCTTGACTGACAAAAGCAAGCATCCCTTATGCTTTCTTGACCACCCGACTACAATGTTGATCACCCGGCCACCTTCAGGGATCTGTTGACAAGCACCCCACGATCCCTCTGTTCCCCTGAGCGTTCTAATATTTTGCCACTCATTCAGGACTCCATTGTCTTGCTCCTCCTTCCAGAGTACATCATCTCATATTTATCAGCGTTAAATTCCATCTGCCACTAATCTGCCTGTACGACCAATCATTTATATCCTTCTGTAACCTAACACTTTCCTCCTCACTGTCAATCATTCGGCCAATTTTTGTGTCATCCACAAACTAACTTATCAACCCCCATGTCTCATCTAAATCATTTATGAATATCACAAACAATATGGGACACAGCCCTGAGCCCTATGGCACACCACTCACAACGGGCTCCAGTCACACAAGCAGCCTTTTACCACCACGTTCTGTCTGTCTCCTGCCTCAAAACTAATTTTGGATCTTGCCAAATTATGAGCTTTTATTTCTTTTATCAGTTTCCCATGTGGGACCTTGTCAAAGGTTTTGCTGAAATCCATATAAATTACATCAGCTGGCCTCATCCAAACACTTGGTCACCTTCTCAAAAAATTCTACCAGATTTATTAGGAATAATCGCCCTCTGACAAAGCCATGCTGACTATCAAATTTTGCCCCTTAATTTTCTCCAATAGATTCCCTTCCACTGACATTAACCTGATTGGTCTACAGTTCCCTGGTCTATCTCAACTACAATTCTCATAAATTGGAACCATATGAGCTGTACTCCAACCCTCTGGCACGACACGTGATCAAAGATGAGTCAAAAATTGGGTCAGGGCCCCATAATTTTCGCCCTTGTCTCCCGCAGCAACCCGGGATACAATTCATCCGGACCCAGGGATTTGTCCACTTTTCATTCTGCCGAAACCTCCAATATCTCCTCGCTTCTTCTATTAATCTACTCAGGAACAGCACGGTCAACCTTTTCAAATGCTCTACTTGCATCCTCCTGATCCCAAGTTTAGACAGAGATGAGGTACTCATTTATCACTCTACCAATATCGTCCAGCATCATACACAGATTGCCCCCTTTGTTCCTACTCTTTCCTTCCCTCTGATTTACTTGTAGAATATAGAATCCCTACAGTATGAAAGCAGGCCCTTCAGCCCATACCATCCCTCTAAAGAGCCATCCCACCCAGGCCCAGCTCCCAATCCTATCCCTGTATCCCCACATTTCCCATGGCTAGCCCACCCAGTCTGCATGTCACAGAACACCATGTGTAATTTAGCATGGCCAATCCACCTAACCTGCACATCTTTGGACTGTGGGAGGAAACCAGAGCCAACCCAAGGGAAATGCACACAGACATGGGGAGCATGTGCAAACTGCACACAGATAGTCACCTGAAGGTAGAATTGTACCAAGGTCCCTGGCACTTTGAGGCAGAAGTGCTAACCATTGAGCCCAAGCCACAACAATTGCTTGGGAATTTTCCTAATGTTGCATGCTAGCAACTTTTCAGGGCCTTTTTTGCCCTGGTAATTGCTTTCCTGAGATCCCCCTGCTCTTTATATACTCCTTTGGGGCCTCTGTCATTTGCTCCATTTGTACATGTTACCTGTCTTTCTTTTTCATCCAGTCCTGAATATTCCTGAATACACCTAGGATTCTGTGAGCTTCTTGCTCCGACATTTCACCATAAAGAGAACAAATTTCCCTGTACTTATCCCAGGAAGCTTGAACACCTCCCACTGTTTCGCTGTAGATTTATCCTCCAGTAGCCACTCCCGGTCTACCTTACTCACCACTACTCTGTGCTATGAATCTCCCTACCTATAATGACTGAGTAGAATAGGCTGACGTTCTCAGGAAGTTAGAAGAGTGAGGTGTGTTCTTCTTAAGGTGGGTAAAATTCTTAGAGAGTTTGGCGAGGGAGGTGCAGGGACACTGGGGCGAGGGAGGTGCAGGGACACTGGGGCGAGGGAGGTGCAGGGACACTGGGGCGAGGGAGGTGCAGGGTCACTGGGGCGAGGGAGGTGCAGGGACACTGGGGCGAGGGAGGTGCAGGGTCACTGGGGCGAGGGAGGTGCAGGGACACTGGGGCGAGGGAGGTGCAGGGACACTGGGGCGAGGGAGGTGCAGGGACACTGGGGCGAGGGAGGTGCAGGGTCACTGGGGCGAGGGAGGTGCAGGGTCACTGGGGCGAGGGAGGTGCAGGGACACTGGGTTGAATTTAACAGACTTCTCTGTGGTGCGTTTGGTGGTGGTGCAGCAGTTAAACAGGCAGGAGAAAGCGGGGAGAAGGCCTACCATCTTCCCACCTGTGAAACTGAGAGACCCATGGACAGCTCCCTTCCTCAAACCCCCATCCACTGGCCCACTGAGCCACTGAAGTGGGAAATTAATGGCCACATCAGGGCCCCATTTTGCCATAACTGCACTCACTCTTTTTCACACAGACAGTGGTTCCTGTGTGGAACGAGCTGCATGTGGAAGTGGTTAATGCAGGTGCAATTACAACATTTAAAAGACATTTGGGCAGATACAGGAGTAGCAAAGTTTTCGAAGGAAACAGGCTACACACAGGCAAACGGGACTGGTTTAGTTTGGGAAATTTGTTCGGCATAGATGAGTTGGATTGAAGTGGTGTATGGCTCAATGATGCTCCTCCCCTCACTAGATCGCACTCCATCATCTCTCGTTTGTGGCCTGGATTCCTCAGTGTGTGTACTTCCAACAATTCCTATCACTGTTTCATTGGCATTGCTGAGTGATGTAGAGCTTCCCACCTCTGACTGACCGGCAGCTGGTGGGACTTCCATTCCTGGTGCCATTGAACCTTTTTATGATGCATTTATACATTGTACTTCTCCCTTACTCAATGCACAAGACAGCAGGACTTGCAACGGTGACCATCTGGTTAGTGACAGAGGACAACAGGAAGATATTATGGACAAACCCACCTGCAGAACTGGCAGCTGCCTCCATCTCTGCGTCATTAGTGTGGATGGTGACCCCTGACTTTGGGGTGAATGGAGTAACATCAACAGATAGCAGTATCTGCTGGACTGCAGCTCTGTCCTGAGAACCCTGCATGCGATAAGTCTGTGCGTACAGGTTAGCTGCTGCCATGATATAATCCATGTGGGTGTGCTGTTAATGCAAGAGAAACAAAATCAGTCAATGCACCAATGCAGTACCATGAAAAGTCATCCCAGCATGGGAAAGTAACTGAAATAGAGGTTCAACAGTCAAAAATGCATTCTTGCATATGTTTACACATGTACACACTTATGGTTACAGCATATGGAATTTCAGGTATGTAGCCAACACTAAACTCATAGCCAGAACAAAAGAAAAGAGAAAGCTGGCTTAGTCAAAACACACATTGAGTCCTTTGGGCTGAATAAAATGAGACAAAGACGAATATTATGGCTTTAAATGGCAACAGAAAAGTCAAGATTGGAAGCATGAGATACAGGGACAGGGAGTCCTCACTCTAAGTCTCCCCTTTAAAAGTTTTTATATCTTAAAGCTCCTCATTTGAAGTGAGACTCCCATTCTTGTGCCTCATGCGTCATTACATCGCAAGTGAGGGCCCTGAATTGTGCTGCTAAAGTTAATGCCATTGTCTCTGCGCTCTGCAGTCAAAGATTATTGTGTTTTGTTTCAAAACAGGTCACTGCTTAGGTACTCAGGTCAACTTCTTTTTCATCATCTAAGAATAAGGGGTAAGCCATTCAGCATTGAGATGAGAAAGAACTGTAGAGAGTTGTGAACCTGTGGAATTCTCTCCCACAGGAAGCTGTTAGGGTCAGTTTGTTAGATATATTGCAGAGGGAGTGGGGTGTGGCCCTTGTGGCTGATGGAATCAAGGAATATGGAGAGAAGGAAGGAGTGGGATACTGATTAGCCATGATTGTATTGAATGGTCATGCAGGTTCGAAGGGCTGAATGGCCTACCGCTGCAACCATTTTCAATGTTTCACATTTCTCTGCCTTTCCACCTCTGCTGGCAGAGGAATTCCTCTGGACTTCCCAAAAAAATAATACCTCTCTGCTATATACTCTCTATTGTACTTTATCTCTGCAGCTAGAATACCTGAGAAACTTCTGCTACATCTGTTTTTTTTTTACCTTTATTTAGAGACTCGTCTACAAGCTACGAGTCTGCTTTCATCACCAAAGAATGCACAGTGTTGCACACGTATGTGATGGTTTTTCAACTTTTACAGTAGCTTTTCTGGAAAAATTGTCCTCAGGAACCCTATTCTACCTTTAACATTGATCCCGTGGGGAAAATACTTTATAAGAGGAGGTAATGGCCTGGTGGTCTTGTCGCTAGACTAGTAATGTGGAGGTTCTTGGCTTTGCATGGCAGATAGTGAAATTTAAATTCAAGTTCATAAAATCTGGAATTAAAAACCAAAAGATGACATTGTCAGTTGTCATTTAAACTGTTCTGGTTCCCAATGTCGTTTAGAGAAGCATGTGTCTTTAATTGGTCTGGCCTACATGTGACTCCAGACTCACAGCAGTGTGGACGACTTTTAACTGCCCTCTGAAATAGTCTGGCTGGTCACTCACTTCAAGGGTAGTTAGGGATGGGCAACAACTGCTGGCCTTAAATGATGCCAATATCCCTTGAAAGAATAAAGAAGACTGTAAGACACAGGAACAGAAGTAGGCCCTTTGATCCGTCAAACCTGTTCCACAATTCAATTGGATCTGATCTGACATTCCTCAAGATCACATTTCTGTCCTTTCCCTGTAACCTTTGATTCCCCTCCTGATGAAGAATCTATCTGTCTCAGCCTCACATATACGCAAGGACTCTGCCACACAGATTTCTATGGCAAAGCATTTCAAAGATTCATAACCCTCCTCATCTCAGTCTTAAGTTGGCTGCTCTCTGGGCCTGGGTTCTCCCATGAAGGGAAGCATCCTCCCAGCATTTATCCCATCAAGCCACTTCAGAATCCCAAGAGATATCTGCAAAGGTTCTGAGCCCGCAGGACTGCAGGAAGGGCATTACAACTAAAATCCAAGGCTGTGGAGAGTATATTTTCCAAGTTAAATCTTCGCCCTGCTACAATTAGATTTTACATTCAATCATTGCAAAGCGTCTGTAGATTTCCACCTAGAATGAGGTTTCACCTGGTTAGCCCCAAAACCTAAATTCAGATATTTTTATTTCACACGGACACATGTGAATTAATAAATGGCTAACAAACATCGTAAGCATGTTCTATCTCTATAAACATGGTACAATAGGCAACTCCCCTTGCTAGTGAGATCCTACTGAAATTTCAGGCTGGGCTCCAATATTCAAGTGCCCTTGTGGGTGCACACACTGATATTGGCACCTCTTGGGCAGTCAATTGATGAGGTAGTGCCACAGTAGAATAAAATGAAGCCCACATTGCATGGATCGTGTATCTGCATCCTTTACCTGGCTTCTATCTCTCATCTACAGTTGCGAGGGATTGCTTCATTGTTGGCAATGATATCTTTTGGATGAGACCTTAAACTAAGGCCCCAGACCCAGATTGATGTGGAAGATCCTTGCACTGTGCTTCAAAGGAGAAGAGGTCATTTCTGAAGAAGAGTCTAGGCCCGAAATGTCAGCTTTCCTGCTCCTATGATCCTGCTTGGTCTGCTGTGTTCATCCAGCTCTACTACCTTGTTATCTCAGGGTATTTCCCTCCCATGCTCAGGCTGATCTTTATCCCTCAATCAACATTACAACCGGTTGTGACCCGAACTTTGACCATGTTTGTGTGCCTCACTTTGGTTCCTGCAGCCAAAAGGGCAACACCATCTCTTGGTGGAATCTGGAACTTTCAAGATCGAGGTTGAGGGAGCAATGGGACATCTGGTGGTTGATCCCAGCCCTGTTGGCTTTGCATTTCTTTGATATCAGGACTTAAAGGATCCACTCCTGTTCCACTGGAATCTTCTGTGGCTGTGTGAACAGCTCAATGTTGGCCGAAAGAAGGACTCTGGAATATGACACCTCCAACTCTGTCATGACTTGAGGGACCAAGGGTGTGCTGATGATAAAGTCACCATAGCTCCAGAGAGGTTAGAGCTGCTGTTTTATTAGAGACAGATGACTGTTGATGCATTTAACCTGACAGTTACCATACCTCAGGCGTGTGAGATTGAGAGGGTAGGCTTTCATGGTGGCTTCAGCTGGCACAGGAATCAAACCCACTCTGTTGGCATCACTAATCAGCCATCTAGCCACCGGAGCTAACTAACCCCATTGCTGATGATAGCCCTCCCAGTGAAACACAGAAGTGCAAACCACTGTCTGTTGGGACCCCTGACCCCTCCTGTGTGAGTAAGGAACAGTTTAACGTAGAACTATGCAGCTACATAAAGCCAAACATGATGAAGGGGGATGCTTATGGTGTGTGAGAGGTATCTTTGTTGCACTGTCTTTAAAAAGTGAGGTTTGTTCTTTCTGTAATAAGTATAATTTGCCTGTTAATTCATGTCTAATTTGCATTGGTTCCATGTTGTGATAAAGTATTAGCCATTTGGCAAATCTGATCATTTTGGCTCAGGGCACCCCAGAGGGAACTGTGATTGGGAGGATTGAGGAATAGGCCAGGGTAGTGCTGGGGAAGGATCTTTTCAGGATGCTGAAAGGGCAGGGAAAGGTAGGTTTTATCACTCTGGAAAGGGTATAAGGGATGGTGAAGTCTTGGGTGGCCTAATAGACAATAGGGCAGGAGTAGACCATACAGCCCTTTGAGCCAGAACCACCATTCATTATGATCATGGCTGATCATCCACAATCAATATCCTCTTCCTGCCTTATCCCCATAACCCTTGATTCCACCATCTTTAAGAGCTCTATCTATCTCTTTCTTGAAACTATCCAGAGACTTAGCCTCCACTGCCTTCTGGGACAGAGCATTCCATATATCCAACACTCTCTGGGTGAAGAAGTTTCTCCTCAACTCTGTTCTAAATGGCCTACCCCTTATTTTTAAACTGTGCCCTCTGGTTCTGGACTCCCCCATCAACGGAAACATGCTTCCTGCCTCCAGAGTGTCCAATCCTTTAATTATCTTATACGTCTCAATCAGATCCCCCCTCATCCTCCTAAACTCAAACGTATACAGGCCCAGTCGCTCCAATCTTTCAACATATGATAGTCCCGCCATTCTGGGAATTGACCTCGTGAACCTACGCTGCACTCCCTCAAAGCCAGAATATCCTTCCTCAAAACTGCACACAATTCTCCAGGTGCGGTCTCACCAGGGCCCTGTACAGCTGTAGAAGAACCTCTTTGCTCCTATACTCAATTCCTCTTGTTATGAAGGCCAGCATGCCATTAGCTTTCTTCACTACCTGCTGTACCTGCATGCTTGCTTTCATTGACTGATGTACAAGGACACCCAGATCTTGTTGAACTTCCCCTTTACCTAACTTGACTCCATTTAGGTAGTAATCTGCCTTCCTGTTCTTGCCACCAAAGTGGATAACCACACATTTATCCCCATTAAAGTGCATCTGCCATGCATCCATCCACTCACCTAGCCTGCCCAAGTCACCCTGTATTCTCATAACATCTTCCTCGCATTTCACCCTGCCACCCAGCTTTGTGTCATCAGCAAATTTGCTAATATTACTTTTAATGCCTTCATGTATATCATTAATGTATATTGTAAACAGCTGCGGTCCCAGCACCGAACCTTGTGGAACCCCACTGGTCACTGCCTGCCATTCCGAAAGGGACACGTTTATCATTACTCTTTGCTTCCTGTCAGCCAGCCAATTTTCAGTCCAAGCCAGTATTTTGCCTCTAATACCATGTGCCCTAATTTTGCTCACTAATCTCCTATGTGGGACTTTATCAAAGGCTTTCTGAAAGTCCAGGTATACTACATCCACTGACTCTCCCTTGTCCATCTTCATAGCTACATCCTCAAAAAAATCCAGAAGATTAGTCAAACACAATTTCCCCTTTGTAAATCCATGCTGACTCTGACCTATCCTTTTACTGCTATCCAAATGATTCGTAACTTCATCTTTTATAATTGATTCCAGCATCTTTCCCACCACTGATGTCAGGCTAACCGGTCTATAATTTCCTGTTTACTCTCTCCCTACTTTCTTGAAAAGTGGGACAACATTAGCCACTCTCCAACCCGCAGGAACTGATCCTGAATCTGTAGAACATTGGAAAATAATTAGCAATGCATCCACGATTTCTAGAGCCACCTCCTTAAGTACCCTGGGATGCAGACCATCAGGTCCCGGGGACTTATCAGCCTTCAGACCTAACAATCTATCCAACACCATTTCCTGCCTATTATAAATTCCCTTCAGTTCGTCCATTACCCCAGGTCCTTCAGCCACTATTATGTCTGGGAGATTGCTTGCGTCTTCCCTAGTGAAGACAGATCCAAAGTACCTATTCAACTCTTCTGCCATTTCCTTGTTCCCCATAATAAATTCACCTGTTTCTGTCTTCAAGGGCCCAATTTTAGTCTTAACCATTTTTTTTCTTTACCTGAGAAAGCTTTTACTATCCTCCTTTATGTTTTTGGCCAGTGTGCCTTCGTAGCTAATTTTTTCTCCACGTATTGCCTTTTTAGTTATCCTCTGTTGCTCTTTAAAACTTTCCCAGTCCTCTGGCTTCCCGCTCATCTTTGCTATGTTATACTTCTTTTTTATCTTTATACAGTCCTTAACTTCCCTCGTCAGCCATGGCCACCCCTGCCTCCCCTTAGGATCTTTCTTCCTCTTTGGAATGAACTGATCCTACACCTTCTGCATTATATCCAGAAATACCTGCCATTGTTGTTCCACTGCCATCCCTGATAGGGTATTGAACCATTGAACTTTGGCCAGCTCCTCCCTCAAGCCTCCGCTTGGTTTTCCCAATGTAGAGGAAGCCACACCGGGTACAATGGATACAGTACACCACATTGGCAGATGCGCAGGTGCATCTTGGGGCCTGGGATGGGGGTGAGGGAGGAGGTGTGGGGGCAAGTGTAGCATTTCCTGTGGTTGCAGGGGAAGGTGCCGGGTGTGGTGGGGTTGGAGGGCAGTGTGGAGCGAACAAGGGAGTCACGGAGAGAGTGGTCTCTCCGGAAAGCAGACAAGGGTGGGGATGGAAAAATGTCTTGGGTGGTGGGGTCGGATTGTAGATAGTGGAAGTGTCAGAGGATGATGCGTTGTATCTGGAGGTTGGTGGGGTGGTGTGTGAGAATGAGGGGGATCCTCTTGGGGCGGTTGTGGCGGGGGTGGTGTGTGAGGGATGTGTTGCGGGAAATGCGGGAGACGCGGCCAAGGGCGTTCTCGACCACTGTGGGGGGAAAGTTGCAGTCCTTGAAGAACTTGGACATCTGGGATGTGCGGGAGTGGAATGCCTCATCGTGGGAGCAGATGCGATGGAGGCGGAGAAATTGGGAATAGGGGATGCAATTTTTGCAGGAGGGTGGGTGGGAGGAGGTGTATTCTAGGTAGCTGTCGGAGTCGGTAGGCTTGAAATGGACATCAGTTACAAGCTGGTTGCCTGAGATGGAAACTGAGAGGTCCAGGAAGGTGAGGGATGTGCTGGAGATGGCCCAGGTGAACTGTATCGGTGCCGCCTCTTGCTCCCCAGAGGAGCTCGAACAGTTCATCCACTTCACCAACACCTTCCACCCCAACCTTCAGTTCACCTGGGCCATGAGACGTGAGCTGATTCAGATAGACTAGGATTCTGAGGGACCTTGACAGGATAGATGCTGGGGAGATGTTTCCCCTCCTTGGGGGGAATCCAGATCCTCAGGGAGCTGGTTAACTAAAAGGTGTTGCCTGCTTTAGACAGAGATGAAGGAGAAATTTCTTCTCTCAGAGATATACTAAATAAAGGTCATAATAATTAGGCCAACAGCAGATCTAATAGAGGTTTTCAAAATCATGAGAACCTGGATGTGGATAACGGTTCCTGCTCTTAAAGGGGATTAGAATAGCTAGGTGTTTGGTTTTGACCGGCACAGATTTGATGGGCTGAAGGGCCTTTTTTTGCACTGTAACAATTCAACAATTGATTCTATGGGAGTCTCCTCCCTAGAGAGGAATAGAGGCAGGTCATTGAATGCATTCGAGCCTGAGTGAGATAGCTTTATGATTGACAATGGAGTCAAGGCAGAAATTTGGCGTTGAGATCAAAATCAAATCAGCCATGTTCTTATTGAATGGTGCAGCCGGCTTGATGGGCTGAATGGCCTGCTCCTATTTCTTACGTCCTCATCACCTGAGTAGAACAATCCTTTTGGAATGCCTGTGTTATTGGGTTAGTCCACTTTGTGGTGTTTTAAGGTGGTAGAACTAGGTCCTCATGGTTTGTTATGAAGGAGGAATCAGAAATTATAAGGGCAAAAGTAGAACAATTAGAATACAAGAGCTAATTATCTGAAGGAGTGGGAGAGACAGGATTGTGAAATTCTAACTGCACGCTCATGAATGGATTATAAAAAATTATTACACTTCTTACTCTGGAACTGAGCTAGAAGTCTGGTTGGTGGGGACGAGCAAACAATGGCCTATTGGATTCAGCATTAATGCATCCAGCTGTAGAGCTTTAATAGTAAATACATCTGTGCCTTAAAAACACCTGCAAAACGCAAACTGCCCGGATAAAGGACACTGACTGAACTGTTAACCAGCTGTGACTCTGATCCAGAGATCTCACCGAAGATAAAATGACGCCCCACCTCACTCACATTTCCTGCATTAATACCAATCAGCACATTTCAATGCCATTCACCATCTGCAAAGCTTGATGTGGCACTAAACAAATGCAACCTTTGGAATTCCCTTTCTCAAAAAGCGCTGGACGCAAAATCTTTAAACATGTTTAGGGCAGAGGAAGATAGATCCTTGCTTACTGAGGGGATGAAAAGCTCTTGGGGATATGCGGGAGTGTAGAATTGAGTTTAAAACCAGATCAGTCATGATTGTATTTTGTTGGAGCAGGTTCAAAGGGCTGAATGTCCTACTCTTGTTCCTTGTTCAAATGCTCAGAATGATTACAGGGCTGCAGCCCATTGACAGTATTTAAGATTGTATCATTAGGGTGGGGAAACATGGTCAAATTATTCATTCAGCCCACCCACCTTGAACTCTCCAGTCTTTTCTAGTCGTCATTTGTCAATTGTTCCATGCACTTTATGTCCCTTTCTTTGGGAGACGCATAAATCTTTCCTTTTTGCATTATCTTTTAATGGTTCCATGGCTATTTTTGGAATTACTGCTCTCATCCACTGAGAGTCTAACGGTGACCATGAAATCGCTGTCGATTGTTGAAAAATCTTACCTGGCTCACTGATGTCCTTCAGGAGAGGAAATCTGCCATCCTTGCCTGGTCTGGTCTACGTGTGACTCCAGAGTCACCGCAATGTGGGTGACTCTGGGGACCCAGGTTTGAATCCTGCCACGGTGGAATTTGAATCCAATAAAAATATGGAATTAAGAGTCTGATGATGTTCCTGAGTTGATCGTAGGAAAAACTCATCTGGTTCACTAATCCTCTTTAGGGAAGGAACTTCGTCACCTGGTCTGGTCTACATGTGACTCCAGACCCACACGAATGTGGCTGACTCTTAACTGCTCTCTGGGCAATTAGGGATGGGCAATACATACTGGCTTGGTCATCAACACCCACATCTCATGAATGAATAAAAATAAAGACTCAGGAACATGTGACACAACTCATCCACAGGCAGTTTCAAAGGTAACACAGTTCCATACCTTTCTGCGCTATTTTTCTGGAGACATGTGTTCAAATCCCACTATGGTAGATCGTGAAACATGAATTTTAAAAATATTGAATTAAAACTAGCCTAACAGTGCCCATGTAACCATTAATGATTATTGTAAAAGCTCATCTGGTTCATTTGTGCCCTTTAGAGAAGGAAACTTCTGTCTTTATCCAGTCTAGCCTACATGAGATTCCAGGCCATTACCAATGTGGTCAATTCTTAACTGCCCTCTGGGAAATTACGGTAATAATTGCTGGTACAGCCAGTGATGCCCACATCCCATGAACAAATAAAAAGCTAACATTGGCTTATATTGAGCCATCATTGATCGGGGTGGCACGGTGGCTCAGTGGTTAGCACTGCTGCCTCACAGCATTCAGGAGCTGGGTTTGATTCTGCCCTCAGGTAACTGTCTGCGTAGAGTTTACACGTTCTCTCTGTATTTGTGCAAGTTTCCTCCGGGTGCTCTGCTTTTCTTCCACACTCCAAAGATGTGCAGGTTAGAAGGATTGACCGTGGGAAATGCAGGGTTACAGGGGTCTCAGTTGGATGCTTTTTGGAGGGTTGGTGTGGACCTGACGGGCTGAATGGCTGACTTCCACACTGTAGAGATTCTATGGTCAAACAGCAACAGGGTTAAACTTCTACCCTTCAAGACTTCTGACTTTCCTAACTGGATAAAGGATGGCCCATTGGCTCAGTTCCTATTCGACAAATAAAAGGAGAACTAAAATTTGAGAGGAACTCATCCCCAGATGTTCTTCGTTGGCTTACAGTGTTTGCTTCAAAAGATTTTTCATTGCATGTCAGAATCTCTGGCAAGGCCATTATTTGATACTCATCAACTAATTGACTCGAAATGATGGTGATGAGTCAACTTCTTGAACCACTGCAGTCCATGAGATGCAGGGACACCCACTCAGGCTTTGGAATCGGTGACAGTGAAGCTGCAGCAATTTATTTCCAAGTCAGGAAGGTGAGTGATTTGGACGGAAACTTGCAGGTGGCTCTTCAGTTCTGAAGAAGGGTCGCTGGGTCTGAAGCATTAATTCTGTTTTCTTTCCACAGAAGCTGGCAGACCTGCTGAGTTTTTTTTTATTGAAAAACAACTTCTGTTTTTGTTGCAGGTAGTGATGTTTCCATGTACTTGCTGATGTTATCCTTGGTGGCGGGCATGGATTTAAGGAACCTTGGTGAATCTGAGGTGCATCTTATAGATGGTACACATTGCAGCTACTAGGGATAGGATGGAGGGGATGAACTTTTAAGAAGTTGGATAGAGTGCCAATTGAGTAAGCTGCTTAGTGCTGAATGCAGCTGAGTTGATCAGTATTGTCAAAGCCAGACTAATTTGTAAAAAAATGTATTCATGATGTGAGACCTTCAATGGCTAAGGTGCACTCATCACCCAACCCTAATTGCCCAGAGGAAATTAAGAGTCAACCACATTGCTGTGGGCCTGGAGTCACACGTAGGCCAGACCAGGTAATGTTGACAGTTCTTTCCTCTGAATGATCCAGATGCATTTTTCCCCAACAATTGGCAACAGATTTGTGGTCATCATTAGATTCTAAATTCCAGACTTTTTTTTTGTTTAATTGAATTCAAATTCCACCACCTGCCATCGTGGGAATCAAACCTGCGTCCCCAGAATGTTACTGGGTCTCTAGACTTACAGCCTACTGATAATACCACTAGGCCACCGTGTCCCCTAAATCCAGGCAAGTGGAAAGTAATCCATCACAGTCCGGGCTTGTGCCTTGTAGACGTGGATTGGTTTTGGAGAATATGGAGCTGCGTCATCTTCCTCAGAATTCCCAGTCTCTGACTTACTTTTGTCGCCACGGTATTTTATGGCTAGTCCAGTTCAGTTTCTGGCTAATGATAACTCTCAAGGCATTGATAGTGAAGGATTCAAAGATGGTAACAACATTGAATGTCATGGAGAGATAATTAGATACTCTACTGTTGGACACTTGCGTGCTGCAAATGTTTAAGGCTGGATGTTGTCTAGGTTTTCGAGTAATTAGACACTGCTCCAGTATCTGAGGTGTCGCGAAAGGTGCTGAACATTGTGCAATCATTGGCGACCATCCCCACTTCTGACCTTCTGGTGGAGGGAAGGTCACTGATGAAGCAGCTGACGATGGCGTGGCCAACGTTTGGGGACTAGACTGCTCAGCTGCTGTGCTGTTCATGCCCCACCTCAGAGGGAAAACGCAAAGCGAAAGTAGGTGAGGTGTTTACCTTTAAACATTGAAGAAAAAGCTGCAACTGTCAAAGATGACATCACCTCTCCGGAAAGCCTTGGAAAACCTTTCGCAATAAGAAACTTGTGGCTTTCCTCAAACTGTGATTTCAGACAGGTGGAGCCACGTTAAACACCTTAATGAATTGACATTTATTGAAGAATAAGATCAACACAAATACAAGAGAGGTGTGTTTCCAGTCTATTTCTGAATGCAAACTGAGTTACAGAAAGTAAAAGCAGAATGTCTTGAGAAAACTTGAAAGAGGTTTGGATTTTGCCAAATGCTTGCATTTCTCCAGGTTTCAATTTGCTTCCTTAAAGTGGGAGAATGGAACGATCTCCATTTGCAGTTTCACCATGTCTCTTACAGAGACGTCTTGACCCTGAGCTGCATACAGCAGTAGTTTTGGTGAGTACAATTGGCTCAGCTCTCCCTCAGCAAGGCTGGAAAGCAGTCCATGTAAACAGACAACTGGGGAGATTGTGTCTGCTACTCAAACTCCAATCAATACTTCCTAGAACCAGCTGTCTGCTAAGGAGGCAGACGTTTGCAGGTCAATGTCACTGGATAATATGAGGAGGTGGGATAAGAGTTTCCTAGAGCAATGCCTTTCCCTGAAAGCTCGTATACGACACAGTTGGCAATATAGTGCACTGGTCAGCCTTCTGTATATCATGGGAAAGTTAACATGGTTAGCCAGACTTTGCACAAGTGCAACCACACAAAATGTTCAATGGCCAACCTCTTAACTATCAACATCCTGGGGGTTACCGTTGACCAGAAACTGAACTGGACTGGGCATACGAATATAGTGCGTACAAGAGCAGGTCAGAGGTTAGGAATACTGCAGTGGGTAAATTACCTCTTGACTCTCCACAGCCTGTCCATCACTTACAAGGCACAGGTCAGTGTGATAGAGTGTCATGGAGTACTCTCTACTTTCCTGGCTGGGTGCAGTTCTAACAACACTCAAGCAGTTTGGCACCGTTCAGGAAAAAGGAGCCCACTTGATTGAGAGATAATGGGAACTGCAGATGCTGGAGAATTCCAAGATAATAAAATGAGAGGCTGGATGAACACAGCAGGCCAAGCAGCATCTCAGGAGCACAAAAGCTGACATTTCAGGCCTAGACCCTTCGTCTAGGCCCGAAACGTCAGCTTTTGTGCTCCTGAGATGCTGCTTGGCCTGCTGTGTTCATCCACCCACTTGATTGACACCACATTCGCAACAATGCACAGTACCAGCAGTATGTACTATCCACAAGATCCACCGTATTATTCACCAAGGCTCATTATACAGTAGCTTCCAAACCCACAACCACTTTCATCTAGAAGGACAAGGGCAACAGATACACAGGGGCACCATCATTCTCCAAGCCAGACACCGTCTTGACTTGGAAACATATTGCCGTTCCTCCAGTGTTGCTGGGTCAAAATCCTGGAATATCCTCCTTACCTGCAATTCAGGAGGGCAGCTCATCACCTCCTCCTCAAAGGGCAAGGTCAGGAGTCACACAACACCAGGTTATGGTCCAACAGGCTTATTTGCAATCACAATCTTTCACAGTACTGCTCCTTTGTCAGGTCACCTGACGAAGGAGCAGTGCTACCAAAGCTTATGATTTCAAATAAACCCCTGTTGGACTATAACCTGGTTTCGTGTGACTCCTGACCTTGTCAACCCCAGTCCAAAAACGGCACCTCCACATCCTCAAAGGGCAACTAGGGATGGACAGCTATTGGTGGTCCAGCCAGTAATGCCCCACATCACATGAATGAATTTAAATAAAACTCAGAGGCTAGAGTCCTAACTGTTGATATTATGTCTGAACAGCAATCAGAACAGAATTTCTTCGGCAACAATTCACGTATGAAAATCAAAACAAATTGAAAGTTTAACCAATAAAAAACTGCTGCGTCCCAAACCTAGCAAAAGGTGAGTGGTTTATTAGAAATGATAAACCAGGAAAATACTTGCAGTTTCAACTGATACTAGACAGGTTGGGGCAAGCCTGCACTGATGCAGAAATTTAAAGGAAAATGAAACGGTAATACAGACAGCAGTTTGAGCTATCATTTACTGCAATCCTGTTTCAAAAAAACACTCTGACACTGCAATACCTCGCATTTCCATCTCTAACTAAGCCAGGTGGCCAATCCATTGCTTTCTGACATTTTTGACGATAATTATGTTTTACGCAAGAACAGTTAACACGCTATGCGGTTAGATTTCAGAAGAACTACCTTCGTTTGATTAGTTGCAGAACTGACATATATTCCAGACGAAGTTGTTCTTACACAGGCTAATGTCTCTCACTCAGTCCCCTGCTTGTGCTGTCTTAGCAGGGATTTTGTGGAGGCTGCCCCCAGTTGCGGCATCATGACCTCTCGTCTGACCCCAAGCCGAGTGTCTGACTTCAAATTCTCACTGACCAAAAAGATCACCCTTTCGGACACCACAGAATCATGTAATCATAGTATTGTGCAGCGCAACACAGAATGTGGTCATTCAGCTCTTTGGGAGTTGGACAATTAGTGCCTATCGCTGCTGGTCCACTGGGCTCATAATCTGCTCCTGTTCCCACCTAAGCCCACTGTATCTTTGTCACCACCCTACACATTCTGGTTATTCAGCTGCTTCTTTGGCTGGCCTCCAGATTCTCCACTGTTTGTGCACACCTGCTCATCCAGGACACTGCCCTTCACTCAGTCAAACTTGCCCAATAATCAGTTCCTTAATGATCTTATTGGCTCCCAATCCTCCAAAGCTTCAAATTTAATACTCGAATCCACTTGCTGGAATATCATTATTCCCTCAATTCTTCCTATGCCTAAAAACCACACCTTGTTGTCACCTCTGAGATGCTTTGGGAGATTTTAAAACACTGAAGGCATTATAGAAATTGTTTATTTCTGTTGGAGATGCCTAAGTATATTTGCACCCTTGCACATTACTTAGGATATGTTGGTACCAGTGATACAGTTTTCGCTTTTGGGACTGTGATTTCTAAATTAAAATGTGCAAGATCGTTGGGGATGAATTGTATCATCACAGTCATCTAGATTAGTGATAGTAGGAACTGCCGATGCTGGAGTCTGAGGTAATAAGGTGTAGAGCTGGATGAACGCAGCAGGCCAAGCAGCATCAGAGGAGCAGGAAAGTTGACGTTTCAAGTCTGGACCCTTCATCAGAAAAAGGGACTGAAGAAGGGTCCAGACCCGAAATGTCAAATTTCCTGCTCCTCCGATGCCATCTGGATTAGTGAATGTTTTACTGGATATTACTCCTTTGAATTGTTTGTTAGCTGCATCATTTCACTCTATCCCATTTCATGGTCAGTCTCAGTGTTTAAATACATCACTTTGAGCAGTGGTTAAAATGGAAAATGCTGCAAAGACACAACAAGTCCACAGGGATTTGTGAAAAGACAAGTTCGTACTTCACATGCTGCTCCTTGATAGAATGGTCTGATGTGAAATATTAACCCACCTGTTGTCTTAATGGTGTCCTTAAAAAGAATCATACTAGACTCAAATATTAACTGTTTCTCTCTCTCCACAGATGCTGCCAGACCTGCTGAGCTTCTCCAGGTACTTTTTGTTTTTTAATTTCAGATTTCCAGCATCCACAGTACTTTGCCCTTTTTGTTCTCTTTATGGGCACCGAGGGACTCTCCTTGAATTACAGAATCTTACAGTGCAGAGCGGGAAAGATGGTGGCACAATGGTAATGTCACTGGGAGAGTGATCCAGCAGCTCCAGGTTAATATTCTGGGATCATGGGTTCACATCTCACTGTGGCTACTTGTGGAAACTGAATTTAATGATTAAGCCTGGAATTGAAAGATAGTGATGCTGTCGTAAAAACTGACCTGGGTCACTGATGCCCATTAGGGAATGAAATCTGCCATCCTTACTTGGTCTGGCCTAAATTTTACTATGGATACACAACAATGTAGTTGGCTCTTAACTGTCCCCTGAAGTGACTGTAAAAGCCACTAGGTTCAAGGAAAATTAGGGATGGGCAATGAATGCTCGCATTGCCATTGACACCCACATTCTATGAAAAAAAATGAAGAGGCCATTCAACCTCTTATCTGTACTGGATCTTACAAAAAACTATCCAATTAGTCACAATTCCCACTCCTTACCCAGCATTGCTTCGAATTTTCAGCCCTTTGAACATTTATCTAAATGCTTATAATGCAATTATTCAATCTGTTTCTATCATCTTTACAAGGAATGCATTCCAGGATACCATTGTCCATTGCCCAAAAAGTATTCTCCCCTTGAACTGCTGTAAATTTCTAGCATCCTCTAGCTCTTTTCTGTTGCTTTACAGCTGCATGTAGTGCTGAGATGGTACAGTGCCCACCACTAACCTGAAGTAGTTGAAGCAGTTACACTTTTGTTTCTCCCTGAATTTGGTCTCCTGACACTTTGAATTGCTGCATTTTCGAGCTGGATTGGAGCTCTTTGAGACACCAATGGAACTGAATAGCACTGCACTTTCTCTTAATAAAAAACAAAAGAACTGTGGATGCTGTAAATCAGGAAACAAAACAAAAATTGCAGGAAAAGCCCAGCTGGTCTGGCAGCATCTGTGAAGGAAAATAAACAGAGTTAACGCTTCAGGTCTGGTGTCCCTTCCTCAGAACTTTATCTTATTCTATTTACAGAAATTAACCTTAAAGTCTGTGTAGTTTCCAAGAATAACTGCAGTCAATTAAAGTAGAACACTGCTGTTGTGACCGTGGAGTTCATAACCGGAAATCAGTCACCAGCTCGGTTCAGAGGCTGTATACTTCCCCATTCATTTCCCTAGCTTTCAGAAGCATAGGCTTTCTCATACTGCTGAGGAATTTTGTCAGAAAATAAACCACCATCACCACCCTCTGTCCTGCCCCTACTCTATCACCTGCCTGGACTCTGCCATCTGTCTGGTCTGGGCTTGCAAAGATATGGCAATATGAGAGATAATGGGAACTGCAGATGCTGGAGAATCCAAGATAATAAAGTGTGAAACTGGATGAACACAGCAGGCCCAGCAGCTTCTCAGGAGCACAAAAGCTGACGTTTCAGGCCTAGACCCTTCATCAGAGATATGAACCTCATTATTAACTTTACTTGTGAATGGCAGACACATGGCTTATCAGCTCAATACATCACAGAGTACTTCACTGTGCAGGTGCTCAGAGGGAAGGAATTGAATGAACTGAGAATGGAAAACCCTGTGCTTTGTTTCTGTGAAAGATGGGTTTAATTTGCCCCGGTAACACTTGTCAAGTGACAGGTTGCGGATGGCTCGAGGTGCTACGCACAGGAACTGGCAGATTGACAGCAATCAGATGAAGAAAAGATGCAATTCATGAATTCAACGATGCTGTAATGATTGGGTGAACTATGACATGTAGGCAATCAGGCACCTGAGAAGGGAAGGGGAGAGAAAGAAAGGAATGGGGAATAGGGAAAACGCACGCGGTGTCTACTTCATTTTACGATGCTAAGAAGCCCTTCCATGAAGTAATTACACAGTACACCAGCACATCTATTGCTGCTTTGATATTAAGGTTACAAATTGAGGTGTGTGCAACTGCTCATCTTTTCATAATCCCAATCGTGTATGCACAGGCTATGTGTTAAACATTAGACATATTACTATCTACAGCAATGACTCAATCCTCATTGAGAAATAGGAGTGGTCTTTTCAAATTTCTTGTTGAGGTGGAGCATTATTCGTTAACACTTCAAACAATTCAAACCCACACAGGGTTGATTTACAGTAACAGGTATTAGTAATCGGTTTTGCTTACTGCTTATAATTGGGTGTTGAATGTCCAACATTCATGTCAGACGTATTAAGTATCACATATCCGCTTGCTGGAGTTTCTAGAGATCTGCAGTGCAGTAAAATCTACATCCAGGAAGTCTGACTGTCAGTTCTTGCATGATTTAACAGCAGACCACGGATAATGGCACACTGTGAAATACAACTTAGACACAAAACAAAATTCACAAACTGTGGGAAGGAAAGGAAACATTTCCAGGACAGCCCTCTTTCTGCAATTCATTCAGTTCTAAAACTGGAGTTATCAAAAATGAAAGGGTTAAAAATAAAAATCTTATATTATCTGAAACAGGCTAGTTCAGGCCTGGGGTTCATATATTGGAAAGATAGTGAATTGGAGCAGGATTAGGCCATTCAGCCCTTTGAGCTATTCAAGTTGATCATTGCTTATCGTTCAACACAGTACCTCATTCTCAATTTCTCCTCATGCACTTTGATCCCTTTAGATCTAAGAGCTGTGTCTATCACCTTCTTGAGGCCACTCAATGCTTTGGCTTCAAGCACTTTCAGTGGTAGAAGTTCACCACTCTCTGTGTGAAGTCTTCAATGGCCTACCTTGTATCATTAGATGGTAGCCTCTAGTCTGCGCCCTCTAGGCATTGCGAACATCCTTCCTACGTTTAACCCTGTCTAGTCCTTTTAAACGTTTATAGGTTTCTATGAGATTCCCCTCATTCTTCTAAACCTCAGTGAATATCGTCCTAGCCAATCCAGTCTGTCTTCATATGTAATTTCTGGGATGGCAGGGCTGAGTCTTGACTAAATCAAAATGGGCAATGACAGAAATCTAAAACCAAAAGCAACACTTGTGTAATAACACAGTGTGGAGCTGGATGAACACAGCAGGCTAAGCACCATCAGAGGAGCAGGAAATCTTGACGTTTCAGTTCGGGACCCTTCTTCAGAAATGGGGGAGGGGAAGGGGATTCTGAAATAAACAAGGAGACAGGGGGAGGTGGATAGAAGATGGATAAAGGAGAAGATAGGGTGAGAGGAGACAGACAGGTCAGAGGCGGGGTTAGAGCCAGTGAAGGTGAATGTAGGTAGGGAGTTGGGGGGGGATAGGTCAGTCCAGGGAGGACAGACAGGTCGGGGGGCAGGATGAGGTTAGTGGGTAGGGGATGGGGGTGGGGCTTGAGGTGGGAGGAATGGTTAGGGAGGCGGGGACTAGTTGGGCTGGTTTTGGCATGTGGTTGGGGGAGGGGAGATTTTGAAGCTTGTGAAATCCACATTGATACCCTTGGGCTGCTGAGTTCCCAAGCAAAATATGAAGGGTCCCAACCTGAAACATCAAGCTTTCCTGCTCCTGTGATACTGCTTGGCCCACTGTGTTCATCCAGCTTCACACCGTGTTATCTCAGATTCTCCAGCATCGGCAGTTCCTACTATCTCTGCAACACTTGTGTAGGTCTGTTTCCATTAAACTTTAGTGTAATTTCTATGTACTTTCTGTAATATCTAGTGTGCTTTTAATTAAAACTATGGAGGAAATAGATAAGATCGAAGCAGGGAGGTGTTTCCACTTGGGGGGGGGGGGTTAAGCCTCAAAATAAGGGGAAGCAGATGGAGGACTAAGTTGAGGAGGAACTTCTTCACCCAAAGGGTTGTGAATCTTAGAACTCCCTGCCCAGTGAAGCATTTTAATCTACCTCATTGAATAAAAGCAAATATAGATAGATTTTTGAATAGTTAGGGAATTAACGATTATGATGAGCAGGTCGTTGGAGCTGAGTTCATGAAAAGATCAGCCATTGATCTTATTGCATGGAAGAGCAGGCTCAAGGGGCCAGATGGCCTGCTTCTCCTCCTATATCTTATGTTCTCATGAAATACTCATGGCTACAATGCTCACATAATCTGAAAATTGATTTCAGGGTGGGGCAAAACTAGCGTTGTTTGGATCATTGCCTGTTCCCTGATTTGCCCCATCAATCACTTCTACAAGTCAATAGTTTCCTCAGTAGTATTGAAGAACATAAAGAGACAGGTTCTGTGGGAGAACAGCTCCTCCAGGCCCACAATGGGTAAGGTTTACTATCTTTAAAAAACGAGAACTGAATCAGTCATGTTTCTCTTTAACCAAACTGATGACAAAACATGAATATTGCTAAATATTCATAAGCTGCCCAGTTTCAAATTTTGCAGAAAAATGAGACATGCTAGCATTATGAGATAGTAAGAACTGCTGATGCTGGAGTTAGAGATAACACAGTGTGGAGCTGGAGGAACACAGCAGGCCAGGCAGCATCAGAGGAGCAGGAAAGTTGACATTTCAGGTCAGGACCCTTCTTCAAAGAGAAAGAAAAATAATTTTCTGTAGAAGGGTCCTGACCCGAAACATCCAGCTTTCCTGCTCCTCCGACGCTGCCATGCTAGCATTATCCTATCTGTAACAATTAGCGCCCATCAGTGTTTTATAAAAATGCTCCAGCAATTACAACACAGATGGAATCCATTTGGCTCACCAAACTTGTATCTGTGTTAATTTAGGTGAGATATTAGCATCATGTTAATGTTGCTGGATTAGTAATCCAGAAACCCATGGTGAGCATGGGGACAGGGTATAAATCCCATCCTGGCAAATGGTGTAATTTAAAATTTAATGAATAGAACCTGGATTTGTTAACTAGTCTCAACAAAATGACCAAAAAACCATCATTGTTTAATGCGAAACCCCAACTGGTTCTCTGCTGTCCTTGAGTGAAGGAAATCCCCAACGTTTACACATTCTGGCCTGGATGTGACTCCAGACCAATAGCAAAGTGGTTGGCTTTTAACTGTCCTTTAAAATTGCCTACTGACACACTCAGTTCAAGGGCGATCAGGGATGGGCAAAAAATACGGCCCAGCCAGCAATGCCCACATACCATGCTAGAAGAAAAAGAATCTTCAATTGTAATTTCTTCTCTAATTCCATAAACCTGGCCATTCTGCATTGCCACAACTTAATTGTCTCATCGAGTGTAGAGAATGAGAAAAAGTCTTTGTGGTTAATTCCCATCAGAGTGGACTACTTGTCTAAAGGTGCTCTCTACAGCTTTATCTCACTCATCCTCATTCACTGAGCTCTTCTGGGTATTCCCAAAGATTCCAACTTGGCGTTCCCCAAAGTGGATGAGTTAGGACCAATCACTCTAAACTTCCAATACAGCGATTCCCCTTCTCTGTTCCTTTATCGAATGACTGTTGCTGAGTCCTGACTCTTTCAATCACCTCCAACTCATCATCCTCTCAGTCTCGTCAGTTCTATCCTGTGGGGCGCTCCCAATGGAACTCTCATGCAGTTGCCGCAGACAGAATAAGGTGTGGAATGAGAGTTGGCCACCAATCCACTGGGGCTGTTCACGCAATGGGGAGACACCGAAGCCCATTAGGGACTCCAACTAATTCACCTCCCAAGGCATTTTCTCCAAGGAAAGTCTGGAATATTCATCCATTATTCAAGTAGGGCTTCTCTCTTTGGAATGTCCCTCATTGCCCACAACACAGGAACCATTGTGTTCTTTGAAGTATTTGATAATTATCACACAGCCTCTAATCCCACTCCTATCAAGACTACTCCTTATGGAAGAGTTATATGGACGGCTTAATTGGCAGCTTTGCTAATGTAAATAAATTCCACATTTCCATTGTTATTTTTATCGTCGATCTTACCTTTAGATTTTTTTTCTTACATTGGATGTTTGTGCACTCAAAGTCCATATTGCATTGAATGCTTGCATCATCTATGGATCTAAGTTAGTGTCATTCAACATATCATTGACTGACAAGGAAGTTAACGTTTGTGGGACAGGCAGCAAAGTGGAGTTAAGGTCACTTTCAGATCAGCCACAATTTTCTTAAACGATAGTGCAAGTTTAAGGGGCTGAATGGTTCACATCTCTTTAACTTTCTTTTCCCCTAATTGATCAGCCTTCTCCAATCAATAGTGGAGTCTGAATTGTCTCTTAATCCTTATTTTCTGCGAAGAATAGTCCCAATTTTCTAGTCTGATTACTGCTGTTGTAATCTCTCATCCATGGAATCAGTTCTGACGAAGGGTCGCCCGATCCAAAACGTTAACTCTGTTTTTACCTTCACAGATGCTGCCAGATCTGCTAAGTTTTTCCAGCAACTTTGCTTTTGTTCCCAATTTACAGCATCTGCAGTTCTTTTGGTCTTTACCCCAGGAATCACGTTTGTAAATCTCACCTAGATCTCCTCCGAAACCTCACAGTTTCCCTAAAATATGCAGATTGGACACAATAATCCAGCTGGGCTGAAATGATCTTTTGGAGTATGTACATTTAGCTTAACTTCCTGGCTTTTGTACTCCAGGCCTCTATATATAAAGTGCAGGATCTCAGATGCTGTTACTCACTGCTCTGTTACCTCTTCCTGACACCTTCAAACATTTGTGTACAAACATTGCAGGCTTGCTCTCTTCTTGTGTGTCTATTAAAATGAAATTATTTAGGATGTCCTCATTCTTCCTAGCAAAATGTATCTCCTCACATTTTTAAATCACTCCACAATATTCTATATTTTTGAGAAACGAAGGCAACCATCCTCATATTGTAAGCCCTTAGACCCCTGTAACCTCGTAGTGGTTTTGTTATGGGAGTACGTGGACTTTAAAAAGCACTTTTCAGTCCTGCAAAGTTTAACAATAATGGAATGCACTGGTAGGTTTTCCAATTCCACGCAGAATTCCGTCTGCTGAATGTTCACACTACATTTTGAGAGTGTGTTAGATCCCGTTGCGATTCATCAAAATCGTTTATTGCTATTCCCCCAACGCCAGTTACAAAAACGGGAGATTTGATGTGCGCTGCCAGGTTAAACAGGAAGTCAGAGTGTGAATGAAACAATATGTGGAGGATATCAGGTAGAGGTCAGTTTAAATGGACCAGAGGTCACACTTCCTTGAAAGCCTCGAACTTCAGCACAGCTGAAAACGTCAACAAGTTAAAAGAAGTACTGTTGTCAAGGCAACAGAAATGACAAGACTCTGCTTTTCTGCCTGTTGAAAATCCAATGTACTAACAAGATGCTGCATTCACAACAATGCATTAAGCCTTTCCCCTGTTTGATACCCCCCACTCCCAGGCTCTCCTCTTTGTAGAAACTGAGGTACATTCGCAGTGACATTTGGGCAGAGTGGAGTTTCTTTTGAGTTTCCTCATGAAACAGCAGCACCAGCCACGGGATTACTTGGCACAGGATATCCTTTGAGAACAAACCATTGACATCTGGCCTTTGGAGAGTCGTGAGAACCAAAAAAGGCCTGACATTCAATCTCGAGTCAAAGAACAACATTCACACTTAGTTGTCAAGGGCCTCGAGGTCAGATGGCAATTTTCTGTGCAATTAATCCCATATTGAGACAATCAATTTAATGTTTAATGCACACAAGATGTTTTCCCAACTACATTTATATTATCATTAGGCCCACAGTTTCCTGTCTCCAGTTCAGGTGGCAGTGGTCAATAGGTTCCCTGTCCATGACACTGGTGATCTTTGACCATGGCATATGTGCCACGTGTTTATCTTCTAAATGTTCCTTAACTCCTCATTAAAGTACTTAGTCTTCTTATATTGCTGTTGCTGTAGGAGCGTGCCAGCAGTCTACATTCTATGCAAATGCTTACAATGAAGGTTTTTGCCACCATCTTCTGTAAGTGCAGGAAACAACAGGGTCTGGTGTGTTAGAGATAGCCTACTTCCTCATCTTGCTAAAAGAGCCTCTTATAGTTAAGAAAATATAGTTTATTGTCCATTAGCAACTAGTTAAGGGTTACACAGGCCTGATAAATATTGTAAACAGAGACTTTGAGGAGGACCGGATGTCAGTGCTCACTCATTTTTGATCCTGAGCTGTTCTCTCCACAAGCATCATACTGGATTGTGCTTATCGTCCTCCTCAGCGTCAACCCTTTCATGAACAACATTGGAAATCAAAAACAGTGACACCAGTTCACACCTAGGCTCATAGAGTCACAGAGTTGTACAGCATGGGAACAGACCTTTCGATCCAACCAATCCACTCCGACCATGTTCCCAAACTAAACTTTGAACTAAACTTGGCCCATATCCCTCCAAGCCTTTCTTATCCATGTATGTATCCAAATGTATTTCAACTGTTGTAACTGTACTGCATCCACCACTTCCTATGGCAGTTCATTCCACACATGAACCAATCTGTGTGTAAAAAAAGTTGCCCCATAACTTTTCTCTGGGCATCAGTAACTCAAGCTAAGCTCACCTGAGCGAAGGGGCTTCCTTCTTCCTTACCAGCCACACAGTCCTTCCCCAGTTTTATACAGCAGGTGTCAGTGCAAATGTTGACCTTTGAGACCCCAAAAAGTCCCTTCAAAAATAGAGACCGACTGAGTATAAATGTGAACTGTATGGATGTGGATGTGTGAGGTTCTTGCTTGTTGAAATGTGTTCCACTTCCAACACAAGCAATAAGCACGCCTTAAAGCTCCAACACTGCTCAGATCACCTGATTCTTTACACTTAGCAATAAAGTGCCAGTAAGTAAACATGTGGGTACACAAAAATTGTGGTTGAATATGGCATGTCGTTGCTGATTCGAACACTGAGCACAAGTAAAAAGATCATTTATAGATTTGGAAAAATGGGGCCATCTTGCATGGCAGTTTGACTTGTACACTGTAAATTATGGCAAGTGAATAACTAGCCATCCATTATCTACACTGAAATTTAAAACGCTCAAAAAGAAATATTGTCACTGTCCATTTCTTAAATGACTCCCTTGCTGTAATAAAGCATCGACTGCAGATTGGGAGTGTTCACTTACATTATTGGGATCAAATTCCAGCGGATGAGGACATTTCTTAGGACCGGACCAGAAAAGTACTCCTGACGGTGTAAGCTGGAATAAGATAAGGAATTTTATTAGGTTGAAATCCAGCATTGGCAAACTCAATCCAAACAAAGTGCTATTGCATAAGTGATCACTGCAAGCATTTTAACACATGATATTTGAAAACGTCTTTGATACCTGAGCACAAGTGCCAAATTTTACCTTCGCCTTCAAAATAAAAACAAACTTCCAAATTCCAGTTTCCTCACACAACAGTTTGCTTTCACTAACTATTTAACAGTGAGGCCTAACATGATCAACTGATAAATTCGTATCATTGCCAATTAAAAGTGAACCTGCAACTCTGAATGGTACGACGATTACAGAGACAAGTTCAACTTGTAAGAAGAATTTGTATTTCTGTAGGACCTTGCGCAACCTTCCAAAGCAATGTGAAGCCAAAGAAACACTTTTGAAGGGGCGCCACTGTTGAAATGTCGGAGTAAACAATGACTAACTGAATTGTTCTAATAAAATCAGATGCTGGAGGTCTGATTAAAACAAAGTGCTGGTGAAACTGGTGAAACTCAGCAGGTCTGGCAGCATTAGTGCAGAGAGAAACAGAAATGAGTCCATTAGTAACTCTTCTTATTTTCTAAACTGGGGAAGTTAATTTGTTTATTTTCTCCACTGCCAGACCTGACTTTTCCAAGACAACAGTCCTGGGGTCCATGCATGATGCCAAACAGCTAAACATTGCATTGCTTCCGATAAAATGATCTAAATTGCTCCAAAGTAAATCAATTGCTATTCTCAGCAATCAAAAATCTTTGCACTGCGGTTCTGGATTGAAGCGAGTTGCAGGAATGCATTACGGGGGCAATAATGTAAAAGGTTGCATGCTTTTTTTGCAAACTCTTTGATGGCTGCCAATTGTACTCTAGTCCCTTCTCTGAGGAAATATCCATTTACAAAATGATTGCTGACTGATTATTCAACTAAATGGGGCATCATGACTTAGCTCAGTACCATTTCCATCCAGCAACCACATGGGTGCACTTCCCACCGTCAGAGAACAATGACGAACAGTGCAATCCGTGGAAAATTTTTTCCAGCTCTGGGAATTTCAACCTTGTGTATCATTGTCACGGGTGAGATAAGTAACCTCAGCATAGACAGGACACTTATCACTGAAGGAAAAACGGGTTAAGAATAATGTTTAGAAATAAATGCATAGGATCTATACAAGTCACGTCAGCCCAGTGTGCATCAAGAGCAAGGTATACTGGATTTTCTGTTGGGGATCCTAGTATTTGTCTTAGCTGCTAATATATTAACTAGGTGAGCACAAAGGCAGGTTGAGTACTTTGCTCTAACTGGTTAGGTGTAGATATTTTCCTAATCAACCTGTTCAGAGATATTCATACGCATCATTAGACCAGGTGGGACTTGAACCAGGCCTCCTGATTCATAAGTCGGGTCACTACAACTGCACCACAAGAGGACCAACTGGTTAGGTCTATTTTTAAAAAAAAAGTTTTATTTTTTGTTAAAGGTTTAGATCCAAAGACTGTGGCAAATCTACCACAGCCTCATTACTGTGGATTGATCATTAACTCTGACTTCAGATTGGTTTTATTGTACAAGATGATTGTTTGCTCTTGTACAAAATTGCTTGTTTGTTAAAAGTGTAATTACCACCTACAAGCATCAAAACACACCAATGGGCGGATTTTATCAAGGAAGCTAAACAAGTACTTGATGGAGTCCATAATGAGGCTCGCTAAAAGCCTGCATGCTTGGGTTTAAAGCAGTATTGAGCTGCTGTTTAGTACAATAGATTTTACTATTGTGATAAAGGGAAATGTACATGTTAATTGTGCTTGGTAACATTCCAGCGCATGCAGTACTTGATTTAAGTTCTTATCTGTATCATACACTTTAATCTACTATCAAGCCCTGATGTACTAATTTCACAACATAGGGGCACAGAGTCTTGATGTTCAAAGCCAATCAGTATTCATTTGAGTGTCTTTCAAGTGATCTGCCAGTCAGACACCATTGAATGAATTAGATTTGCTATTAATGGGTCTCAGCAGAATAGATTTGCTTAGGAGGGTCTTTGTTGAGCAGTCATAATGTCTCTACCTCTAAGTCGGAAGGTCTGGATTCAAGTTCCAGCTGCTTCAGAGGTGTCGCAACATCTCTGAAAAGATTGCATAGAAAGCATCCAGGCTCAGTGTAAAACATTCTAAAGGAATTCTCATCAAGTTCTCAATCAACATTGCTGATTCATCTCAGAGACTCTACAATGAAGATGCCTAACACTGTGGTCTAATATCTGCTACTCTGGGGGATATGGGCGTGAATCCTACACATGAGTTGAAATTAGACCCACTGTTAATTTTCCACTGAGACAGTATTCGTCCATAGCCTGAGATAACTGGTACAGGTTTAATATCAATTTGGGATGATGAACCCATTACAAAATGCAAGAATAGACAACACTTAAAAAAGTCCCTTTGAACCAAATGGCCCAAGCTACTTAAAGAGATATTTTCTAATTGCAGGTGGGATTTGAATCCAGGCCTCTCAGTCCTGAGATAGGGACTTTATCCCTGTACCACCACAGTTCCTTCAGGTTACATCTCATGCTGCATTTAAGTTTCCTTTCACCTTCTGACATTCAACCTCAATCAGCACTTTCTTCTGTTCCTTTCTCCCTCACATTTTCCTGACTTCCTCTCAAAAGCATCCTTTCCTTGCACCTCACCTACTTCTTGCGATAACAAGTTTCAAATTCTAATAAGACCACAAGACATAGAGCAAAAATTAGGCCCTTTGGCCCATCAAGTCTAATCCACCATTCAATCATGTCTGATAAGTTCCTCGACCCCATTATCTTGCTTTCTCCCTGTAACCCTTGATTCCCTTGATAGTCAAGAACCTATCTATCCCAGTCTTAAATGTACTTAATGACCTGGCCTCCACTGCCCTCTGTGGCAGTGAATTCCATAGACTCACCACTCTCTGGCTGAAGAAGTTTCTCTTTATCTCTGATCTAAAAGGTCTTCCCTTTACTCTAAGGCTGTGTCCTCGGGGTCTAGTCTCTTCTACCAGTGGAAGTATCTTCCCAACATCCACTCTGTCCAGTCCATTCAGTATTCTGAAAGTTTCAATTAGATCCCCCCTCATCCGTCTAAACTCCAATGAGCATAGGCCCAGAGTCCTCAAACATTCCTCATATGTTAAGCAAACACTTAACTCTTTGGATGAGAAGTTTGCCCTGAGTTCTCAATTGGTCTTAACTACAACTGTCTCATAATGAGAGCCCATAGATTTGGGCCTATCTTCAAGTGGAAACAATTTCTCTATTACATCCCTGTGAAATCCTTTCACAATCCTAAAACTCTCTATCAGATTACCACTTAGCCCTATCAGAGATAGTAGGAACTGCCGATGCTGGAGTCTGAGATAACAAGGTGTGGAGCTGGATGAGCACAGCAGGCCAGACAGCATCAGAGGAGCAGGAAAGCTGACGCTTCGGGTCTGGGCCCTTCTTCAGAAAAAGGCTTACCACTTAGCTTTAGCTTTTCCACATGAGCTCCATGAGACATCAAAATAATTACATTAAAACGATATCATGAATGGAATGCACACTCTAAAATAGGATATTTCATACAATTAGTTCTCCAATTTTGAAGGGATGGGAGGTTTTGAAAATATCCTGATGGATTTAAATGGGGAGGCGTTTAGGAATAAGAGTCTAGATTGTAAGGATATGATGACTGAAGCTATACTCCCACCAGTGAAGTAGGGAAGGGCAATAATGGCATTATGGTATTGTCAATGGACTCACAATCTCGAGGTCCAAGCTAATGCCTTGGAGACATGAGTTTGAGTCCTGGCATTGCAGCTGGTGGAATTTAAATTCAATGAATAAAATCTAGAATTGAAAGCCAGCCTCATAAATGCTGTTCTACCGCATGAAACAACGGACTGTTGTAAAAGTCCATCTCTTTCACTGCCCTTTAGGGATGGAATTCTGCCATTCTTACCAGGTCTGGCTTACATGAGATGCCTGACATGCAGCAATGCGGTTCACACCAATCTGGTCTCTGAAATGACCAAGGAAGCCACTTAGATGATTAATGTTGGTCTTGCCAGTGATGTTCATATTCCATGAATTAGTAAATTAAACATAAAAGCTAGAGTTTAAATAACAGATGTAGTAAGCCAGGAGACTGGGCTACCAACAATTACAGAAGGAGGGGTGGACGGGTTGCTTAGGCTACTGGTGTATTCCCAGGAGGATAGGACCTTTAGCAGTGATTATTTGAGGTATTTCAAGATGATTGAAGAGTTTTAAAGGGCAGAGAGAGAAAAACTACTTTCTCTGATTGTGAGTGTAGACTATATGCAATACAAGCTTAAAATTATAGCTAGGTTAATGCGGGACACTAAACACTTTGTCAAACAAAAGATAGTGAAAACTTGGAAGTTTCTTTTCTGAAACACCGTTCAGAGACTCAGTTGAAAACATAATGACTCAGATTGATAGGCTTATGTTAGATAAAGGGAAGTAAGGATTTTAGATCAAGGTTTGTAGATAGAACTAAGTTACACGTCAGTTACATATGATGGCACATGATGTTTGTACAGTGGTCAATCACCCCTTGTTTCCATGAGACATCCAAGAATGCTCAAGTAAAATGCAGGAAAGTGGATGCGAGGAATGTTAGATCAGCCATGATCCTATTGAATGGCAGAACAGGGTTGAGGGGTGGAACAGCCTACTTCTGTTCCTATATCTTATGGTCTTAGTGAGGAAGAGATTTAGAAGCCAGTTTGTGGAGGCATACCAAGACCACATTCATACAGTCATAGAGATGTACAGCATAGAAACAGACCCTTTGGTCCAACTTGTCCATGCCAACCAGATATCCTAAATTAATCTAGTCCCATTTTCCAGCATTTGGCCCATATCCCGCAAAACCCCTCATGTGGCTCTCAATTTGGAAAGATGGTGCTTCGCTGATTGGAGAAGTGGAATGCAGAAGAATAGAGGTAATAGGCAGACAAAAAGGAAGTATGGGAGATGAACAGAATGTCTTCAGTTGGGCTTTGGAAAGCGGGAAGAGAGCTCTTGCTGGGAAGGAGCTGAAAGGGCAGTGCCAGTGATGGAGTGAAGGGGATAAAGAATGATAAACAGATTTGGTGTAAAAGCAAAAGCAAAAGCAGCCTTGAGGGTGAGTGAGATCATTGAGTTAAGATATTGTATTTTATAAGGGTTGGAGGAGGCAGGGTATTGCTTGCTTCCCTCCCCACACTGAGAAATATTGGCCTTCAGCCAACTGATTTTAAAAAAGCTGCCCCACGGCAACGATACACTGGGAGCAGCCTCAGTAAGCAGTGAGCGGGATGTCTGTTCTCAGGGAATAAAGATCCAGTTCCTCAAGATCTGCCAGCCCATCTGAATTGTCCCAGCGGTGCCAGTGTTCAGCTGTGGCCTCTGCTGCAACTTAAAGTCATCCCAGAGAAAGTGGAATTAAAAGTAAAGGACTGCAGATGCTGGAAATCCAAAACAAATAGACAGAAAGCCGGAGAAACTGAGCAGCATCTGTGGGAGAAAGATACAGAACTAATGTTTTGAGTCCACTATGACTCTGCTTTAAAACAGAATACAAATGCTGGGCTCACACTTATTCTGTGAATTTCAGTCTCTGACGGATGAGGGACAATGGGCATGGGGGAGCAGGAGGCATCTCTGTAGGCTGGGCACGGAGCTGGGTGGGGAGGAATAAAGGGGAGGTACCATCTTGTTGTGAGGAGGTTGCGTCTGGGAATTAGAGGACACCCCTCCAAAAGGAGATACCTCGCTCTGCTTTTCGTATGAGGTTGTGAATGAGCACTGGCCTCCATCATTCCATTATCCCCTCCTGCCCCTCCACCACCGTATTTCAGTGACAAAGGCAGAGTTGAAGGGCCTCAAACAGGCTTGAGCCAGCCTGAGGCCTATTCACCCTCAGAGGATTCAAGGTTGGATGGGTATTGTTAGGGGGAAAAGTAAAAATTTCCCTCGTCCCAGAGGACTTTAGGCTAGTTTCTGATTAGGGAGAAACAACTTGTGCTGAGTTTAACCCGAGGGATACTATGCCTCAGTTGAGGGGCAACATTGAAATTGTGAGACCATTGTGGTGACCTAAGCTGGTCCAGTAATTGAACTCATGCTGTCGGATTTGGAAACCAGCATCATAAACCAGCCATCCAACCAACTGAGCGAACTGACCTGATAACTGCAGGAAGGTTGTAGGTTGGCCAACTGTTCTAGTTTATTTTCAAGGAATGGGGTGGACATCAGACTCCCCTGTAGGTGTGAGCTTTGTATTGAGAAAGTGAGAGTTTTGGTAACAAAGTGTGGAGCTGGATGAACACAGCAGGCCAAGCAGCATCTCAGGAGCACAAAAGCTGATGTTTCAGGCCTAGACCCCTCTAATGAAGGGTCTAGGCCCGAAACGTCAGCTTTTGTGCTCCTGAGATGCTGCTTGGCCTGCTGTGTTCATCCAGCTCCACACTTTGTTATCTTGGATTCTCCAGCATCTGCAGTTCCCATTATCTCTGAGAGTTTTGGTGTTGATTTTTAGAGGCTAAGAATCCCAGTGAAACCTTCACTAACCAGTGCCATGCTGCAAGGGAAAGGGTGGAACTGTGGCATTCTAAACAATTTACTGCTTTCAGAAAGTTAGAGTGAAGAGATGAAGTGCAATACCAAAATGTTCTATGGTAATGCCTATCAAGTGAGGTTAACACACCATTTTCACAGATTCAGGAACTGCCCGGCAATTTACACAACACATTTTACTTGATTCGCATTGCCTGGTTTTGCCCGAAGTCTCTGGTGCTGAATAAAAAGTAAAACTCTTCGCATCACTTGGAATTTCTAAACTCAAACCCTTAACAAGACAAAAAATTGTTTTTAACAGCAAGAATTCCGTCTATAACATCTGGCTGCTCTTGCATGTTAAAAGCCTGACCCAACGGTACTTTTGTTTTGGTATGTGGGGCTGGTATGGATGAGGGGGTGGGTAGAAGGGGAGGGGGTTACGGCCACTGAGAGCTATATTTTCCAGATTACATCCTGCTTTTAAATCTGCAATCTATCCTCCCCAGCCTCCGACTGCACACGTGCCAACACAAAGCCTCTTGTTTTCATTCTGGATTAACCTTTCCTTCTCCTGCCCCTAGCGCAATGTCACAAAAGACCAATGTGTAACAGTGAGCTCACAGGAGGTAGGGAGGCCTCACCAGCTGGTGTTCATTTAGCCTTTCAATGAATTAAAAAATAAGCATTATTCAGCTCGTGGCACCTGAGCCAGATTGTGTTTTTGACAGGAAAGAATTTGATACTGGAAAAGCTAAGACAGAAAAGTCGAAAAATCTCACAGTTGCTTTGTTTGGGCTCTGGCTGGTGTTGTGATATGATGTGTGAGCACCCTTTATAGAATCCATCTTAACCTACTGCCGATACAAACTTTGGCAAAATAAGACATATGAGTTCCATGACTTGTTGGCAGTCTGAAACAACACTGATAGGATTTGGATGGACTATCCTGAGCTCCCAGTGAACACTGTCTGAATCAAAGAAAGACCAAGTTACCACATTCTTACCAGACCCATTGGCTGCTCTCTCATTAGAGAGACATAGCTGGTGCTAGCTTAGCTTGGGGATCACCACACCTCAGGTGATGGGACAGGTTGAGAAAGAGAGACTTTCATAGCCAGCGTGGGAATTGTTGGTATCACTCCGCATTTTAAACCAGCCTTCCAGGCAACTGCGCTAACTGACTACATCCACACCCTTCCCCCTCCACGGCATAGATTCAAATGAAGAACCCATAAATGTAGTTTCATCGTTATTGTGTGTAACTGGTATGTTTGCATTTTGAAGAAAAAAGTAACAACTGGAACCTGACTAACTCCACAAGAATACAATTATGTCAATGGGAGCAACATGGCAATCCAAAAAGATATGAATGAATTAATTTAAAATTAAGTTACTAGCTTCCCTTTTAGGAAAGAGGGTCAGTCCCCTCCTAAGCTTCTTCACTCCCCTTCCAATCTCTGTAACCTCCTCCAGCTCTACAACCCTTCGAGATCATCACTCACCTCAACCTTACAACTATGGCCTCGTTCGCATTCCTGATCACCTTCTCTCCATTATTGGCAGCTGTGTTTTCTGCTGTTTATTGACCACATTCAGGAACTCCCCCCTTCAATCTCTCCATCTGTCTCTCTCTCATTTAGGACATTCCTTAAAACCTTTTTCATTGACCAAGCTTTTGATTGCTTGTTCTAACGGCTCCTTGTGTGGTTCATTGTCAAATTTTGTTAAAGCTGGCTCCCAAGAAACTACTCTGAGGCATTAGATATATGCAAGTTATAGCAAAAGGGTTCCAGAAGTGCAAGAGAGCCATCATGTAAAGAAATGAGATGAGCCTGGCATCAGCCATCCCATCCTCTCCCCTCACTACCGTTTGCACCCACTACCATGTTTTTTGCATTCACAAGAAGAGGGCATCACTGGCCATTTATCACCCATCCCTAATTGCCCAGAGGGAAGTTAGGAAGCAACCACATTGTTATGGGTGTGGAGTCACACATAGGCCGGACCTGGTAAGGATGGCAGTTTCCTTCCCTAAAGGACATTAGTGAACCAGATGGGCTTTTTCTGACAATCTACAGAAGTGTCATGATCATCATTAGACTCTTAATTCCAGTTTTTTTTTTAAGTTTTGAATTCATATTCCACCATCTGCTGTGACAAAATTCAAACCCAGGTCCCTGAGCATTACCTGGGTCCCCAGAATAATAGTCTAGAGGTAATACCACCAGGCCATCAGCTATCTTTAAAATAAATTTGGGTGGCATGGTGGCTCAGTGGTTAGCACTGCAGCCTCACAGCGCCAGGGGCCCGGGTTCGATTCTAGCCTCGGGCGACTGTCTGTGCGGAGTTTGCACATTCTCCCCATGTCCGCGTGGGTTTCCTCCAGGTGCTCCGGTTTCCTCCCACAGTCCAAAGATGTGCAGGCCAGGTGGATTGGCCATGCTAAATTGCCCATAGTGTTCAGGGGTGTGTGGGTTATAGGGGGATGGGTCTGGGTGGGATGCTTCAAGGGGAGGTGTGGGCTTGTTGGGCCGAAGGGCCTGTTTCCACACTGCAGGTAATGTAATCTAAGTAGCTGGGACCTGGATTGTCAGTTTGATTGAGACATTATCCCACTCTAAGTGTTAGTAATGTGCCTGATTTAGGAACAGGAGTAGGCCATTTGGCCCCAAAAGCCTGTTCAAACATTCAGGACTGACCTGATTACTCCACATTCCTGCCTATCTCTGGTCACCTCCAGCCTCTTGATGTGTCAAGGATTTGTCTACCTCTGTGTCCATTGTCATTTGAGGGGGAGAATTCCAAAGATTCATGGAGTGGCACGGTGGCTCAGTGGTTAACACTGCTGCCTCATAGCGCCAGAGACTAAGGTTCAATTTCACCCCCAGGGACTGTCTATGTGGAGTTTGCACGTTCTCCCTGTGTCGGTGGAGGTTTCCTCCCACAGTCTAAACATGTGCAGGTTGGTGGATTGGCCATGGTGGCTTGGCCCATAATGTCCAGGGATGTGCAGGCCCTAGATGAGCAATACAGAGTTACAGCAATGGGATAGGGAAGTGGATCTGGGAGGGATAGTCTCTGGAGGGCATTTGAGCTAGATGGGCTGAGTGGCCTACTTCCACACTGCCAGGATTCTATCACTCATGGCCCTCTGTGAGAAATCTCCTTATCTCTGTCTTAATTTACTGACTCTTTGTTTGTAAACAGTGACAACCCCTCCAGTTCTACATTCTCTCAGCAGGAACCATTCTTTCCATACCCACACCATCAAAAACACCCTAGGAGCTGAGGAAACCCGTGAGGACCGAAATGTTAACTCTGATTTTTTCTTCACAGATGCTGCCAGGCCTGCTGAACTTTTCCAGCAACTTCTGTTTTTGTCCCTTAGGAGTTTACAAGTTTCAATCAATACACCTCATGTGCTTCAAAAACTCCAGCAGACGCAAGCGTTGTGTATGTCATGCAGTATTTGATGGGTCAAAGCATTCCTCACCACTTTTCATGCAGAATTTATTTTGTCCTAATGAAGGTTTTTCGAATGACTGTGAACTCCAAAGTTACAGGGGAAACAGCAAGCTGAACCAGACAATAACGGGAAAATATCTTGTGGAGTTAGTACAGACATATTGGCTGAATGGCCTTGTGTATGGTTGGGCTTCAGGCGTGAAACATGGTCCTGGCAAATGAATAGCAGTCCATGATGCAGCTGGCTTTCCAGTGGTTTTGCTCGCAATATCCCTATACCTTTCCAAATGAAGGGTTACACTCTGCTCATGGCAGTTCCACATGCTTTGCAAAATTAAGCAGCTGGTAATATATCTTTGCTTGCCAGGAAAATTTTCCAAAATAAATTCTGATTTGTTGTGGGGGTGGTGGACAAGATTGTTACGGGAGGGGGAGGATTTGCAGACATCAAGATAAGGATGGAAAGTGCGAGAGAATTAAGAATTTCTTGGCATGAAACATTGGGTACTGGGGTCAGTCAGTTCACATCAACAGCAGGAGATTACCTGCAGACTACACTCTCCACACAGTGTCTTGCAAGCTGACAGATTGTCAGTTTGAATCGTCCATTACCCCAGCTTGTCATTCTCCCAGTTCCCCGAGTAATGTATAGGGTCTCTTCTGGTACTGTCCCTGCCTCTGGGAACCAGAGCCCTGGAGTTGAGATCCACTCTGTCCCAGATATTTGTCACAGCATCTCTAAGCAGGTTGACTGAAAATCTCTAGATGTATCATAAATATGGCAGGAGTGGTGGGGGTGGGTGGGGAGGTGTCCAAGTTCCTTGTCTATTCCTGGAGGGATTATCACAAGTGACATTCTTGAATCTGTTCAACGTTCAGGTGAGAACTGGTAAGTAGTGAGTAACAGAAAGAATCTAAATGTCACCCTCGATATTCGACAACATTGCTAAATCCTCCACCATAGGGCACGTCACTGACCAGACATCAAACTGGACGAGTGATATTAGTATCATGGCTACAACAGCAGGACTGAGGCTGGGAATTCTGCTGCAAATAAATCACCTTCTGTCTCTCTGATGCCTGTCCACACTTTACAAGGCACAAGCCAGGAGTGTATTGGAGTACTCCCCACTTCTCTGGATGAGTGCAGTTCTAAGAACACCAAGAGGGCTCGAAACCTTTGAAGACAAAGCAGCTCATATGATCTGTACCTTCAATGTCTGCTCTTTTCATCACCTACACACAGGGGCAGCAGTGTCTGCTGTCTGCAACAGGGTGCCCCATAGTTGGGGGTCAGGGCCCCAAGGATAGTCCCAGATGAAATTTTGGGGTTGCAAACTCAAAGGCACCAGCAGTCGCCATAGAGGTCTACGTTATGTTCTGCATTTACTAGGCCCCCACTCTCTGTATCTCCCCCACCCTCCCATCCCACTCTTACAGTCGTCGCTGAGAAGTCATGGCACTCAAATTGGAATCACAACGGGAAACTGTTTGGAGAGCATTAATCTACAAAATGTACGGCAAGAGAAAACCAAGACTCTAAACTCTCAGTGATAATGGGAACTGCAGATGCTGGAGAATCCAAGAAAATAAAATGTGAGGCTGGATGAACACAGCAGGCCCAGCAGCTTCTCAGGAGCACAAAAGCTGACGTTTCGGGCCTAGACCCTTCATCAGAGAGGGGGATGGGGTGAGGGTTCTGGAATAAATAGGGAGAGAGGGGGAGGCAGACCGAAGATGGAGAGAAAAGAAGATAGGTGGAGAGGAGAGTATAGGTGGGGAGGTAGGGAGGGGATAGGTCAGTCCAGGGAAGACGGACAGGTCAAGGAGGTGGGATGAGGTTAGTAGGTAGGAGATGGGGGTGCGGCTTGGGGTGGGAGGAAGGGATGGGTGAGAGGAAGAACAGGTTAGGGAGGCAGAGACAGGTTGGACTGGTTTTGGGATGCAGTGGGTGGAGGGGAAGAGCTGGGCTGGTTGTGTGGTGCAGTGGGGGGAGGGGACGAACTGGGCTGGTTTTGGGATGCGGTGGGGGAAGGGGAGATTTTGAAGCTGGTGAAGTCCACATTGATACCATTGGGCTGCAGGGTTTCCAAGCGGAATATGAGTTGCTGTTCCTGCAACCTTCGGGTGGCATCATTGTGGCACTGCAGGAGGCTCAGGATGGACATGTCATCTAAAGAATGGGAGGGGGAGTGAAAATGGTTTGCGACTGGGGGGTGCAGTTGTTTATTGCGAACCGAGCGGAGGTGTTCTGCAAAGTGGTCTCCAAGCCTCCGCTTGGTTTCCCCAATGTAGAGGGAGCCACACCGTGTACAGTGGATACAGTATACCACATTGGCGGATGTGCAGGTGAACCTCTGCTTAATGTGGAAAGTCATCTTGGGGCCTGGGATGGGGGTGAGGGAGGAGGTGTGGGGACAAGTGTAGCATTTCCTGTGGTTGCAGGGGAAGGTGCCGGGTGTGGTGGGGTTGGAGGGCAGTGTGGAGCGAACAAGGGAGTCACAGACTCTACCCCTAGAGTCTCAGTCTCTAGCCCTAGAAAAAAGGCAGCTGATGCATAGAGACATCACCAACTGCAAGTTGCCCTCCCAACCACTCACCACCCTGAACTGTAGCTGTATCGCAGTTTTTTCACTGTTGCTAACCTAGGAACTCCCTCCCCAAGAGTATTGTCAGTGTCCCTAATCAGTAAAACATACTAATGGACTTCAGCAGAGGCTCACCACCACTTCTCTAGGGCAATTATAGATGGGAAATAAATGCAAGCCAAGATAGTGATGCTCACATCTGTGAACGAATGGGTAAAGTAAAACTGGGCTCGCAAGAGTAGTTGTCGGCCAATTCACCATGTTTGAAACAATGCTCCCTTTCAGAAGGTCTGCATACATCGATCGCTGTGCAGATGCATTTACCTCTGATTTCGGAAGGCATGGACCTCCCAAGCAGATCCTTGCGGGAAAGATTAGAGGCCATATAGGTCAGAAGAAGCTCAATGGTCCAAGCCAGGTGCAACTTTGGCAAGGTGGTTTGAAAGCAGCTGTAGAACCAAATTGCCAACAAGTCTCACCATCTTCAGGACGCAGGAGTCATGATGAAATGTAGCAACTAACAAAATATAAAATAGTTGCACAGGACTATTGTATGAGGTCGTGAAGGTGTTAATGTTAGAGATTGCATTGAGCTTGAATCAAGGGTTATGGGGATAAGGCAGTGGAATCAAGGGTTATGGGGATAAGGCAGGAACGGGATACTGATTGTGGATGATCAGCCATGATCATAATCATAGGCCGAATGGCCTACTCCAGGACCCATTGTCTATTGTCTATTGTCATTTGACAATATCATTTAATACCACTTGGGTTGGGAAAAGGCAGGACAGCTTAGGACGCATGGAATGCAGACCTATATTCACACAGTTCCCAACCATCTTCATAACAATAAGTGGAATTGCCCCGGCTCTGATCAATGTGGGCATAGGCGAGAAAGTTGAGAAAATCATGTGAGATGACCAGTGAGTAGCTCCTCAATGGCAACAGCAGAAAATTCAATTTTCCAACCAAGTGTTGGAAGGTGGGAGCAGTGACTGAGCTAGTGAGCAGCTAGGGAATTCTTTGCATGCATTAGCATGTATTAATATTCTCATTATTACTGCATCTCAATTCATTGCGATGCAGGTTCTCTCTCCTACCTGCAGGATAGACACAAGATGGTGATAATTCCTAACAGGAAAGTAACCTGGTCCATAACCAGCTACTCCAGCTCACCTCTTGCTCCCTTGGACCTCAGTCTGGGAAGCAGGGCACCAACAACTCAGGACATGTTCTATAAGCAGTGACCACATGCACCCCCTCTCCACCAGGACCTCTGGCTGTCACTGACATGGGTGCTAATTTCCATCTGTTTGACATTTCGGTGATATTTGACAGGAATGTGCAGGGCACCTGGAGACTGCCAGTGTTAACCAGTTGGGCTTCAATTATGGTGCTGGCACTAGGAATCCCAGCAGTGACTAGCATCTCCGCTTGTAGCATGTGAGAGAATAATCCAGGAAATTATAGGCCAGTCAGCCTTTCATCACTGGTAGGGAAATTACTGGAGAAGATTCTTAGGGACAGGATTTACTGGCGATGGATTTATTAGGGATGGCCAGCATAGCTTTATGAAGGGGTGGTCTTGTCTCACAAATCTGATGGAATTTTTTCAGGAAGTGGAAAAGATTATTGATGAGGATAGAACAGTGGATGTAATCTTTTCCGAAGCATTTGACAAAGTTCCTGATTCCTGGTTCACAAGATTAAGTCACATGGGATCCACGGTGAGTTTAGATTGGATTAGTGTGGAAACAGGCCCTTTGGCCCAACAAGTCCACATCGCCCCTTGAAGCATCCCACCCAGACTCATCCACCATAACCCATACACCCCTGAACACTATGGGCAATTTAGCATGGCCTATCCACCCAGCCTGCACATCTTTGGGCTGTGGGAAGAAACCGGAGCACCCGGAGGAAACCCACGCAGACACAGGGAGAATGTGCAAACTCCACACAGACAGTCGCCCGAGGCTGGAATCGCACCAGGGTCCCTGGCGCTGTGAGGCTGCAGTGCTAACCACTGAGCCACCGTGGCCCCCCACTTGCTAAGTTGGATACAAAATTGGCTTGGTCATAGAAGTCAGAGGGCAGTTGTGGAGGTGTGTTCTTTCAACTGGAGGTCTATGACCAGTGATGTTCTGCAAGGGTCAGTGTGGGGACCTTGGTTGTTTGTAATACATATAAATGATCTGGATGAAAATTAGTATGCTTCACCAATGAGTAAGTTTGCAGATGACACAAAGGTTGGTGGAATTGTTACTAGGGATGAAGGTTATCAAAGGATACAGCAGGTGATAGATCAGTTGGAAAGGTGGGCAAAGAAATGGCAGATGGAGTTTATTCTGGACCAGTGTGAGATGATACATTTTGGGAAGTCAAATATAACAGAAAAGTATACAGTAAACAGTAGGACCCTTACGGGTGTTGATACACAGAGCGAGATTGGGGTCAAGTCCATAGCTCCTTGAAACACAAGTGAGTAAGATGGAAGAGAAGGCATAAGGCAAGTTTGCCTTCATCTGTTGGGGCATTGAATATACAGGTAGGCAAGTCATGTTGCAGCTGTGTAAAACTTGAGTTAGCCCACATTTGGAGTGTTGCATGCTGTTCTAGTTGCCACACTATAGGAAGGATGTGGAGGCTTTGGACAGGGTGCAAGAGAGGTTTACCAGGATATTGCTTGGGTTGGAGTATATTAGCTATAACAAGATGTTGGATAAACTTGAATAGTTTTCTTTAATATCAGAGGCTGAGATTTGACCTGATAGAAGTAAATAAAATTATGAGAGGCATGCTTGGCTGGAAGTCCTTTTCCCAGGGTGGAAATGTTAAGTACTTGAGGGCAGAGGTTTAATGTGAAAGGGGGAAAGGCTAAAGGAGATGTGCAAGGAAATTTTTTAATACTGAGGGCAGTGTCTGCCTGGAATACACTACCAGGGGAGTTGGTAGAAGCAGTTACAACAGCAACCTTTAAGAGGCATCTGGATAGACACATGAACAGGTGGGATTTGAGGGACATGGGTCAAGTACAGCCAGGGATTAGGATCGAATGGTATCATGATCAGCATAGAAATAGTGGGCCAAAGGGCCTGTTACTGGGCTGTACTGTTCTGTATTTTCTGATAAGCAGGATATCATAGGAAACGGTGTATGGGTAATGCAGTGAATTTGGGAAGATGGCACAGGAAAACCTGCTAGACTCAAGAACACATACTCTCTTTGAAACTTGCCAAAGTTAAGAATAGCCACTCAGCTGATTTCAGGAAAGTTTCAGCCCAATGTTTATTCAGAACATGTAACCTGCACCTGATTCCTATTTTATAAGCTGGAACCATCTCGGATATCTTGGGTAGATTCATTTCCACCTTATCTTCTTACTAATAAAAGTCTAGACTACTGATACTATGTGGGGAAAGATGTTCAGACAATATCTTTGGCAGAAGATAAGCTCAATTTTGGTAAACATTAACAAGGTTTATTAAATAGTACTCAATAGATGGTTATATTACATCTACATGATTGTCTCTTCTGGCTCAACCAAAGAGTAAATTTACATTACAGTTACTAAAATATTCTTATGCAGTACTGGTGACATGCACAGAATTCTAAAAACTCTCTAAAAGCTTTGGTTAGCTCCTTTGAAATGTAGTCCCTTATATCCTGACGGGTGGAGCAGATTTCGTGACTTCATTTAACCCTTTCAGATCCTAACTCTCTCACACTACAGCTATCATGCAGCAAACTACTTCTTGTTGAGATAAGAGCCTCTTCTTGTTCAGACTCACTACTGGCTATTCCTCGACGAGTGGGAACTAAATAGGCCCTTAGCCCTAGACAAAGAAAGGGAAACGGCGATGAGTGTTCTACCTATAAATATTACAAGGCTCACCCATTTCAAACTGCTATAGCTACAAGGAAGAACAATAGGTTCAAACCACAAGTCATGTTGGCACTCAATTCAGAGGCAAATGAACAGCAGAAGGTTGGGGGGGGGGGGACTCACTCCTTACAGGGATGAAGGAACAGAACAGTGGATGTATCATTTTACAATAAATCCTTGACTAAGGTTCTATCTCAGGCCTGTTTTTAGCATGCAATGCCATGAGGTTTGACACCACTGGGGAGTGTAATGAGATCAAAGGTCAGCCCTTTGGCACTTTCAGCCAGGTGTCGTAGATGAATGTCTGAGCAAAGGGATAGCATGGGGTAAGTGTAAACTTGAGCAGAAAGAAATAGCACATTATTGCACATTAGCCCTCCTTCCCTCCCAAGTAAATACCATGTGATGAATAGTTACTGCAGTTCATATTGCCTTTCAACAACCCCCATTCTGTACATGGGGAGGAAGAAAATAGTCTGTTCTCTAAAAGAAGGATTGTTCAGTCTATGACAAGGCTCTGTATGACAATCTATTCCCATTAAATCTTTCTGCCGAAGTAATTAATTGTTGTTCAGTCCCGCTGCTGATTTATTCCAATGCCCCAGACAGCCTCGTTGCCCTCATTCCCCCTTTCCGGCCGTTGGTACCTGCTCCGGTGGGAAATTGTGCAGGAGCTGCCGGATATTGTTGCTGTACTGTGTCTGCCAATGTCTTCGGGCCCAGGCCACGCAGTCAGCCCAGCATTTGGGTTTATCGGCATCCAGACTCTTGTAAACACCTTCCAGGATTTTGAAAGCTTGATCAATAAAAGAAGGGTCTCTGTTTAATGTAGAAAGAAGTCAGTTATCATGAGAGTTCAGACTTCAGTTAAGACACAAGAAATAAGAAACTTATGCCGTAGTGTCAAATTGAGGGCAGACAGTTGGATGTGAAGGGAAGCAGTGATTTTCTTTTCAGTTGGATTGCCAAAATAAGGAGTGTTGCATTCTTTACCTTTATATTTGACAGTGAAATACTGCAAATTAATTCAAGTTTTATCATTTACAATTGTATAAATAGCAAAATTGGTGAGAAATCTTCTGAGGTGGCCCTAAAGTTCATACTTCCAATGATCTAGTCTCCACAATTCTCTGGGGTACAGAATTCCAGGCATTTCCTACCTACAGGGAGAACAAATTCCTTTGCATCTCAGTTTTAAATGTCCCTTTACTCCAGAACTACATGCCCTGGCTTGAGATTCACTCTCTAGTGGAAACATCTTACCAACCTTCATCTTATCAAGTTCCCTCAAAATCTTGTGTTGCAATAAGATCACCCCTCATTCTTCTAAACTCTAATTCATAAAGGTCTAACCTGCTTAGCTGTTCCTGATATAAGTCAACCCCTTCATCCCAAGAAACTCTGTCTTCTGTGTATTAAACAATCCTCAATCCATGCTTATACATTACTCTCAGTAACATGAGCAACACTGTTACTCCAGTGCAATAAACTTTATGTGGCACCAGGATATCTAAATATATTTCATCTACTAGTTCCCTGTTATCAACTTTGCTCATGTCCTCAAGGACTCTAACAAACTTGTCAAACATGACTTCCTCTTTACGAAACCATGTTCGTGTTAAGCTTTTTTAAATGTCCTGCTATTTCTTCCTGAATAAGTGCACAAAACATTGCAAGACAAGTCATAGCAGTGTCAGCAAACATAGTTTGATACCATGCTGCATTGCACTGGTAACCAAACTCTTGAATGAAGCGGTCACTTTGGAGGAGCATCTTAAATGAAGTGAGAAAACATTAGAGAACAGAAGAGGCTTAGGGAGGGATTTTAGAGTGTGGAGTCGAGTTTGCTGAAGGATCCAGCTTCCAAGATTAGATTGACTTGCTCTTTGCAGCAATTTAGCAGTGGCCTACCATCCAAAAGGCCACTTATTTCAATGCAGCTGGATCGATCTTGCCCAGATCTATGATACAACTAAAGAGGAAGCTGGTGTGAGTTCGCTTCCAACAAGATGTTTTACCTGACTAAGAAATACTTACGTTACTTCCCATAACGTAGGAAATTGAGAGTGGGTATCATGGTGTTGAAGAATCAAACAGATATTTATTATGACCAACTATTCTGTACAAACGTTATATTGTTCATGCGTGTAAGTGTCTGGGATAATACCAAGCCATTGGTTACAACAGGGGAGCATGGCCTAACCAATGTCCTGTACAGCCACAACATGACATGTTTACAGTAGAGCACCTTGCTCAAGAGGCCAGAGTTAAGATGGAGACAGTGATTTTTATACACAGGCAATGGTATAACAGCGATTATGTCACGTGCCTTTTAAAACTATGCTGACACTGTGACCGTGAGACATTACAATAACAGGGGTCACATATAAAATTGCTTTTGAGTGACATTGCTAAATTATAAACTTGGTTCCCAATCTTTGTCTGGTGTTTCTTGTAAATCTTGACCAAGCCATCTGCTGCCTGTACTTAATTTTAGTTCACTCCTCTTGATCAGTCCTTCATTTGATTTTTTGTTTCCTTCCTGATTCAGTCATTTCTTTTCTGAACAAGGAATGAATTTGTCAGATTTAAGTAACAGTGGAAAAGAAAGAGAGAGGGGAAGAGTTTAGAAAGTGGATACCAGAGTTAAGGGCTTAGACAGTGCGGGTAATTGTGTATTGAAAGTAAAGCAATGACTTTTATTCGTACTAGCACTTTTACAATCACTGGAAGGATCAAAATTGAATTACAGCCAACAAAGTACTTTTGGAAGTGTATCACTGTTGCTGTGCATGAAATATTTCAGGCAAATTGAACTTAGCGAATTTCCACAAGCAACAGCAATAAATGAATCCCTATAGTGCAGAAAGAAGCCATTCAGCCCATCAAGTCTGTGCCAGCCCTCCAAAGAGTATCCCAACCAGACCCAGTGCCCCCTCTCTATCTCCATACTTACCATGCCAATCCACCTAACCTGCACATCTTTGAACTATGGGAAGAGACTGGAGCACCCGGAGGAAACCGACACAGACACAGTGAGAAACTCCACTCAGGCAGTTACCCAAGGCTGGAGTCAGACCCAATCCCTGGTACTGTGAGGCAGCAATGATGCCCACTGAGCCACTGTGCTGCCCTACTCTAGATTCTGTGATCTTTTTTGTGTAATAGTGATTGACAGGTAAGTATCAGTGAGGAGATCTCCCTTTCTCTCTTCAAAATGGATCGTATACATGTCTGTGTGCAGGCAGTGGGCTTGGTTTAATGTCTCATTTGAAAAGTGTATCAGCTCCCAGAGCAGCACTTCCTCTCTCCTGAACTGCAAGTATTAGCCTTGAGGTTTTGTGCTCTAGACTTGGAGTCAGACTTCAACACATCACCACATGTGACTCAGAGCCAGAGGGAGCTGCCAAGTGAGTCGCTGCTGAGATGCAAATAACTCAGAGGGATATTCAAGAGGTTGAATCGGAGGAACATGGTGCTGCTGAATAGTTAACAGAGATAGGCCAGGGAGGCTTTTGAACTAAAGTATATTAAATAGACAGCTGCAGAATAATAACAGCAAATACAGGACCTAAGGCTACAGAGTCGAGAAACATCAAACATCCCTGCATAAAGCCTGGAATTTGAGAGTTGAATGAAAATGCAAGTTTTGGCAGCTCACGATGGTGCTGGAGAATGACATTATTCAGTGGAGTACGTTAACTGGATCCGAATGACACAGCTGAAGGATGAAAGGGGTCAGATATAAATCTTCGCAGCTTGTAGTTTTAACTTGCTTACTTTCATGTTGCTATGCGAAAAAGTGGGTGAAAATAGAGGACATGTAAAAAACGGAGAGATTGAAAAGTAGCACATAATGAGTTACAGGTTAAATAATTCTCTGTGTATATCCTGTGCATTGAATTTTTGCACGTTTTAACAATTCATTCACAGGATGAGGGCATCACTGGCCGGGCAGCATTCATTGAGCATTCTTAATTTCCCAGAAGGCAGTTAAGAATCAACAACATTGCTGTGGGTCTGGAGTCACATGTAGGCCAGACCAGGTAAGTATGGCAGTTTCCTTTCCCAAAGGCCATTAGTGAACCAGATGGGTTTTTCCTGACAATCAACAATGGATCCATGCTCATCATTTGGTTCTTAAATTCAGGTTTGTTAAAAGTTAAATTCAAGTTCTACCAACAATCATGGTAGGATTTGAACCCAGGTTTTCAGGACATTATGTGGGTCTGTAGTTTAACAGTCCAGTGATAATATTGCTAGGTCATCGCTTCCCCTTTTTCAGTCTTTCATGATGAAGTGTTTGACCGGTGATCTCATAAAGGTTATCATGCGGTATGGGCAGAAAAGTGAAGTGAGATCACAACCAGCTCAGCCATGATCTTGACAAATGGTGGAGCGGGCTCATGGGCTCCCTACTGTTGCTAAGTCCTACAATCATGGGCCCTTCTCAAGGGCAGCTAGGAACGGGCAATAAATGCTGGCCCAGCCGGTGACACCCGGAACCCATTAATGAATGAAAAAAGAAATATACCATCTCAAAGGGATGGAAAAAAAATCAACCGAGCATAACGTTGGAAACTGCAGGATTGAAACTCAAGAACACTAGTTCAAAATAACAGTGGCGTCTTTAGGACATTCTTCCTTAGACTTATGGAATAAATTTCCAGATAGAGTGGTGGGCAAACTCTCGAGGAATAATCTCTGTATGGTTTGGATTGACTGCATGTGGAAGGTTATAATATCCACATTCATCATGTTTTGGTCAGAATGTGTACAGGGGTTCTGCAGTTTAGAGGAATGGAGTGCAACAGTGCACTGGTGAAGTTAATAGCTGTCATCTTGTCCCAGCTGCAGAATCAGGAACTCCCCTCCATCTAATCGCATAGTATGCTACCATATAATTGGAGGAAACTACCTCTGTTTTGAAAACAATGGGCAAGTTCACATTGAATCTCTTTTGCCACAGTGTAACAGGCAAGGGGGCAGAGGAAGAACCATTCAAAGCACTACCATGCAAGAATGTGAGAATGGGAAAGATAGAAAGCAAGGATTACATTGCACCATTGGCAACTGCAGGAAATCACAAAGTGCTTTACAACTGAAGTTCTTTGCAAAGTGTAGTAACTGTTGTAATGCGGTGGCTACACACAGCAATATCCCACAAACATAATGACTCATAGAGTCACACAGCACAAAAACAGACCCCACCCCGGGTCTAAACAGTTCTCTCTGCCCATAATCTCAAAAACAGGTCCCACCTGCTTGTGCCTGGCCCATATCTCTCCAAACCTTTCCTATTCATGTACTTACCCAAATGTCCTTTAAATATTGTAACTGTACCTGTGTGCACCACTTCCCCTGGAAGTTCATTCCATGCACAAACCACCGTGTAAAACAATTAGCCCTCGTGCCTTTGTTTAAAGGCTTACTCCTATCTTCTTAAAAATACTCTCTCTAGTTTTGAACTCCCCCACCTGCTATTCACCCTGTCGATCCCCTTCATGATTTTATAAACCTCTATAAGGTCACCCTTCAAACTCCTATGCTCCTGTGAAAAATGTCCCAGCCTATTCAGCCTTTTGTCATTACTCAAAACGTCCAATCCTGACCACATCCTGATAAATCTTTTCCAAACCCTCTCCAGTTTAATTGTATCCTTCCTCTAACAGGGCGGCCAGAACTGCACAACATACTCCAGAAGAAACCTCACCAATGTCCTGTACAACCTCATAAGAAAGGAACAGAAACAGAAGTTGCTGGAAAAGCTCAGCAGGTTTGACAGCATCTATGAAGAAAAAATCAGAGTTAACGTTTCGGGTGCAGTGACCCTTCCTCAGAACGTTCTGAGGAAGGAGCAGACCTGTTCTGAGGAAGGGTCACTTGACCCGAAACATTAACTGATTTTTTTCTTCACAGACGCTGCTGGACCTGCTGAGCTTTTCCAGCAACTTCTGTTATTAACCCTGTTTTACAGCATCTGCAGTTCTTTCGGTTTTTATCTCCTAAGAAAAGTGTTTGATAGATAAATACTGACCACAGCGCAAAGAAAAGGGAGCTGCAACTGATACACTTATGTAAACCAACAGATGCTCTCCTATACATATAGAACAGTTCAGAACTTTTGTGTTCACTCATGGAACATGGTTATTACTGGCTGGGCCAACATTTATTGCCCACTTCTAAATGCCATTGAGAAGGTAGTGGTGAGCTGCCATTTTGAACCACTGCAGTCCATGGAATATTAAAAATTTGAAAGGTGCAAAATCCCTCCTGTTTATAACTTGATAAAGGTGCACGTCTCTGAGAATGTATTTCCATTTCACTCACTACATGTAATAACACAATTCATAAGGGTGCCCTAACACTGCTTGTTGCCCTCTGTCTCTGCCAAGGAGGCGATAAATTCTATGTGACACACTCCAGGCTAGTTTCTCAGTCTGGGGGCCACTCATTCTGCAAGTGGCCAATTTGGTGTGTTCACTGTCTTGAAATAGCTTCCTCAAACCCATTTCTCACAGGCTGGTTCCCTAAACATCAGGCTGTTTGCTCCGCCACGAGTTCAAGTCTCCACTGCATCAGTTTGTGAATCTGGATTTGGCATTTAAAAGAAGCTGGAAGCAAGAAACTGTCGGGGTAGGTTAATCACAGAATCATCAGGAAAAGGCTAACGGGATTACTTATTGAAGGAAACATGTTGTCCTTAGGCAGCCTGACCACAGTCAGATTCCAGTCCCACAACGACCTTAACTGAACTCTCAGGGAATATCAGGAACAGCAATAAATGAAGCCCTTTCAAGCCACATCAACTGCCGAGAATTAATGTATTTTTAAAGAACTGACAGGGGCTTGGCTTTATTGACAGACAGAAACCATCACAGGGATGTTTGTAATGCTGAGCCGTCCTCCAAATTGAGCTAGCAAATCACTTCAGCTGTCAGCCCCGTCGGTACTACATTTGTCTCCTACTCAGAGGATCGTGGGTTCAAGTCCCACTCCAGGATTTCAGCACGGAAATGAAGGCTGGGGCACTCCAATGCAGAAGTGAGGAAGTGCTGCATTGCACGGTGGTGCCACCCTTCAGGCTAGACTTTAAACAACCCGTTTTCACAAGCGGATGTAAAGGATCCGGGGGTAGTGTTTTGGAAAAGGCCGGGGGAATGGCTCCTTAAGCCCTGGCTAGTATTTATCCCTCAATCAACATTGCAAACTGCCTGATCATTATCACATTGCTATAGGTGGGAGCATGGTGTGTGTCAATTAGTTATCTGTTTCCAGCCTTTAGCATTGACTTTAAAAGTACATCATTGGCTATAAAGTGCCTTCTGACATCCTGGAGTCATGAAAGCCCCTGATTTAATGTTGATCTGCTGTTACCCTCACTTGTTTGCAACCAGGGATTGGTAATAAATAGAGGCTTTTGCAGCCTTTGAACAAATTAAGAAGAAAGCATGTTTTATGAAGGAGACATTATTTCAGCAATGTTGTATTAAAAACCCATCTATGAGCATCCATCGACCTCTTGCCACAGTACTCAAGTAAATGCTGGGGATTAAATCCACAGTCCTGTTCGTAGGCTTGTCTTTTTTCTGGTATCACATCTCTGAATGCTAGGATTAAGGTGGAAAGCTCAACTGATTAGAAACATTGAGTTATATCATGCACCCGACCCCGACAGCCCCAAAACACCCAGCTATCCCACATCTAGAGCCCACTGGGGAAAGGCTTGGCAGACTCAACTGTGTGAACTCATTTCACAACTTCGCAAAACAAAGCGTGTCTCAGAACAAAGCTGCCTCTCTGCAGCTGTGGAGACGGCACTGAGTGAAATACTCGAAATGAATAGCAGATGTGCAGGAAAAGAGGGAACCTTTAATGGCTCGAAATTAAACATCTTGCTTCCAGCCACTTGGTTCTGTACATCTCCCTCAAGCTACAGCAAGAGGGAAAGTCTGAGTGGATTTGGCCCAAAGCGATCAGCTAAAGATCTGTCTCGAAGGCGTTTGCTGTTAAACTGTTGAATCACTTCTGCTGTGATTTGCTCCTGTGTGATTTACTTCGGGCTGCCTGTTCTCAGCCCGGCTCTGATACAAAGGAGCCGTGCTGTAAGCGGGTGGAAAATGAGGCAGGTCGGCAAGAAAATGGCATCATTCAGCGCCAGTCTGCTGTGCCACTCAGCGTGTGTTACAGGTTTCATATTCTCTTTCATGGGAGGTGGTGGCGGGTTGTTTTCCAGACTGCAGCCCTGTGGCCTTCAGTGTTCCCCAGGGTTCAGCACTCGGTCCACTTTTGTCTGTCATTTATACAAATGATTTGGATAAGGATATCGGAGGCATAGTTAGTAAGTTTATGGACGATGCCATGACTGGTGGTACAGTGGTCAATGAAGAAGGTTATTTAAGATTACAAAGAGATCTTCATCAATGGGTCAATGGGCTGAGAAGTGGCAGACAGAGTTTAGTTTGGATAAATGCGAGGTGTTGCATTTTGGTAAAACAAATAGGGGCAGGACTTATACCATTAAGTGTAGGGCCTTGGGTAGTGTTGTAGAAAGAGACCTAGGGGCTTAGGTACATAATTCTTTGAAATTTGTGTCACAGGTAGACAGGGTGGTGAAGACATTTAGCACACTTGCCTTCATTGCTCAGACCTTTCAATATAGGAGTTGGAACATCATGTTGAGGTTGTACAGGAAGCATCTTCTGCAGTGTTGCGTGCAGTTCTGGTCTCCCTGCTATAGGAAGGATATTACTAAATGAGAGAGGGTGCAGAGAAGATTTACCAGGATGTAGCTGGGGATGGAAGGTTTGAGTGAGAAATGTAGGCTGGATTGGCTGAGACTTTGTTCACTGGAGCATATGAGGTTGAGGGGTGACCTTATGGAGGTTTCTAAAATCGTGAGGGGCATAGATAAGATGAATAGTAAAGGTCCCTTCCCTCGGGTGGGGCAGTTCAAAACTAGGGACCACATTTTTAAGGTGAGAGGAGAAAGGTTTAAAAAGGACAAGAGCAGCAACATTTTTTACATGGAGTGGTTTGTGTGTGGAATGAACTGCCTAGAGAAAGTGATGGATGCAGGTAGAGTTACAACATTTAAAAGACATTTGGATAAGTTCCTGAATAGGAAAGGTTTGAAGGGATACAGGCCAAATGCAGACTGGTGAGGCTAGTTTAATTTGGGCACATAGTCAGCATGAACTAGTTGGACTGAAGGGACTGGTTCCATGCTGTATGATTCTATGAAGAGAATCCACTGTATGGGTGAGGTCAAACACACGCACACTCACTCATTCAATTGGAATGGGGTCAATAGCACAGGGTTTGATCCCTGCTCAGGCTGGGCTGGATTTGGGATTGTATCCTTGCCATTCCCTTCCAACCTGCCTTTGGACAGACACTCAAGGAGTGTATCTACCAGGTTCGGGCTAGTGTCAATCACTTGAGATTGTCAGGGAGGAATCTTCCACTATCAGTCCTAGGTGTTCCTTCTGGTATGTATTGCCTCTCTGAAGAGATTACAAGGCTAGGATTGGGGTGGGATGAGGTGGGGTGGTCGGCGATGAGTGTGAGGTATGGTGGGAAGAGTTGATTAGCCATTATGGTCTCACTATCAGTTTGTATGGGTCTGACTTGAAGGATCAGTTGTATCTTTCCCCTTCAGCATTTTTCTGTTCATAAGAAACTGTGTATGGAGAGGTGGAAAAAGACCCATAGCTTTATTTTATAATGTTTCTGTTATTCAGTGAGTTTCTCACTTCACCTTATGGCCCATCTCCCTGTCAACGGTGCGAGTTAATTAGGGGATGGAATAATTGTTAGTGCAGGAACCATGTATCATGGAACTACTCGTGAACAACGATTGACTAACAACTGCAGGGTAGACTCTGTTCAGTGATTAGAGTCAGCCAGCTGTGAGTGAGTGTCTCCGAGGAGGTATCATTGGAAGGTGAGGTAACATTGACCTTACAGTAGTGTCCTGAGACCCGGCTTGAGGCTATTAAAGGTGAGAGAGGGCAAGAGTTGCTTTCATATTTCAAACCTGGCTGAGGACCAGAAAGCTTCTAGGAAATTTGAAAAAATAACAACAAGGCAATAGCAGGGTCCGTCCTTGATCAATATTGATTTTGAGTCGACCTGATGCTTCTTCTTTCAGGATTGAGGCAAGGTTTAATGTTTTTTATGACGTGTCAGGACAATCTTGGAAGGGTTGGCCCCTCTGCATCACAGCAGCTATTACTCCCAAATTTATTCCTGTCGCAAAAACATGTGTCTGGAGCCAGGTGGCTTTCTTTCAAAGGTACTTCAATGTCATCCATCCCCAATATAGAACATAGAACAGTAGAGCATAGGAACAGGCCTGTTGGCCCATGATGTTGCACCTTCTGCCTGCCCTTGGTCCACATCCCTCCATTCCTTGTTCATGTGCTTATCTAAAGCCCCTTAAATGCCTCTATCATATCTGCCTCCACCACCACCTCTGGCAGCACATTCCAGACTCTATCTGTGTAAAAACCTTGCCCCTCACACTTCCTTTGAACTTTTCCTGTCTCACCTTAAATGCAAGCCCCTTTGTGTTAAGCATGTCAACTCTGGGAAAAAGACTCTGACTGTCACCCCTGTCTGTGCATCTCATAATTTTATAGACTTCTATCAAGGTTCCCCTCAGCCACCATCTTGCCAGAGAAAACAAGCCTTTCCTTACCTCTCATACCCTCTCATCCAGGCAGTGTCCTGGTAAACCTCTTCTGCACCCTCTCCAAAGCTTCCACATTCTTACTGTAATGAGGTGACCGGAATTGAACGCAGTGCTCTAAGTGAGGCCTAACCAAAATCTTATAAAGCTGCAACATGACATCCTGACTCCTGTACTCAGTTCCCCAACCAATAAAGATAAGTCCGCTATATACCTTCTTTACCACCCTATTTACTTGTGTGGCCATTTTCAAGGAGCTATGGACTTGAACCACAAGTTCTTTCTGTACGTGATTATGGGATCTTACAGTGTGTAAATCGGTAACTGTGTTCCTGTTGGTTCAAATAACAGCACATTATAAGTGTGTCGTTGGCTGAATAGCCTTGAACTTGTGAAAGACATTAGCGCCAGTTTTTACTTTTCTTCCATTTACTGTGTCACCGGCTGCATTGCGTGCTTGTTCCACACACTTTAGGAATATGTTTTATGGGGAAGGATTTGACTTGGTGAAATAGGCGGGTGAGGATTTTAAAGCCTGTAATCAACTGGATGCCCGTGGAAGAGTCTAACCATATGATCAGATGACAGAGACAAAACATAAGAAACGCGGCTGAGATGGGGAGAAGGAAAATGCATGTAAATCCAAAGTATAGAATTAACGGCTGTTTGACAGTTATTGTTTGTTGAAGTTCTGCCCACTTAACTTATTGCCAAGGGATGAGATAAACAATTCCCTCAGTAAACTGTTGCGTTGAAACTATTACCTTTTTAAGAAACTTTCCGAGCTCAAATTCAGAGGGAAAATAAACTGCAGACTTGGTCCTGTGCAGACTCAAGGCCATGCCATAAATCGGGAACAAAGATAACTTTATTACAGTAAGAATAGCAAAGGAAAGCCAAACAACCTTGACTTGTATTTACTTTATAAAGTTCCTGCCTGGAGGGCTCAGTGTATTTGACAGCTCCAGATGGGGGAGGCTATACGATCAACTTCCCTCCCCCGCGTGCAACACTCACCCCACAACTCTCTCACCTGCCTCCCACTTCCCCCCCTCCTTTATTTGCACCACCCCATCCTTTTCCTCAGCTCCCCCACTCCTCTCCCCATTCCCTGGGTGCTTTTGCTCCACCTCCTGATCGTCAGCATGGTCATATTTGCTCAGAGAAATCCCCTGTTATTTGGGCTTTCGTTCAGTCAGAGTTAGGGAAAGGGAAAGTTCCATGGGGAACTGTAACCTGATGAGGTTAGTTTGCTGCAAACGCTGAAAACACTCTTTATTCCATGGGCTCTGCCTCATTGCGGAGACCTAAATCAAATTCAATTGAACCCGGTGAGCGCTTTCATTCGGTGTTCTCCTACTGGTTTTTGCCAATGATGAGTCTTGCAAAGATAGACGCAGATAAGCCCGGGAACAAAATGGAGAATAAAATCAAGATACTTACTCTAAATACTTGTTGACATTTTCTGCTGGCTGTTTGAATAATCCTTCAAATTCATCACGGGCCCACTGTTGGCAAAAACATCCAATATTTTAATGTCCAATTACTGACTGAAAGTAGTTACCCACAAACACCAACCACTTTCCCAGCTCTGTAGCCAGCTCTATGTAGCATCCATGTGCCTAAGCTAGTTGCTGTAGGTTTGAGTTTCACTCCAGGGCTTGGTAGGCAAAGGCGATGTGTCTAAATAATGATCAGACCTGTGAATCCTTCCAACACAGATTAATGGCAGGTGGCATGACTGAGAGAGATTCCCAGTCAGCCCCATGAAGGAGAGAAAGTTGGACCCTGGTAGCTCAGTGGATGGAAGTATCACCAGATTTATCACTGACCCACTGCAGAGTGGACAGTCCAGATTCAATTCCCAGTCTCAGCTAGGATCTTTGACAGCCCATAGTGGTCACAGAAGAAGGAGAAGGATTTGAGGGGTTCCGGTAATAAAATGAATCAGTCCCTTTCTAACAAACTGCTTTCTGCTTGTCCAGCTCTACTTGAAGGTAGACTGGAGAGGCATCTTTATACTCCTTAGAGTGAAATGCCCTGGTCACTGCCACTGGATAGGTCTATGCATGGGGCATGCAATTGTAATCCCAGCAGGAATCAGAACTCTCAGGGAAAAGGGAGGATGGGAAGCTTAAAAGTAAGAAAAGCTAGTGGCATATTTTTCAAGTTAGCGCAGGAGCTTACTGTGATTTATGTAAGCAGTTAGGTTCATTTCTAAAGGGGTAGAATTGAAATGTGGGGACTATTTTATCCCTTCAAGGTTATAGAATCCTGACGGGATCTTATTAATGGAATCCATACAGTGTGGAAACAAGGCCATTCGGCTCAACCTGTCCACCACGAACGATCCCACTCAGCCCCATCCCCTCCAACATATCCCTGCATTTCCCAAAGCTAACACGCCTGGGAATCATAGGGCAACTTAGCATGGCCAATTCATCTAACCTACACATCACTCTTGTCCTTTCGGGAAGGAAACTGCCATCCTTACTGGTCTGGCCTACATGTGACTGCAGACCCACAGCAATGTGGTTGACTCTTAACTGCTCTCTGGGCAATTAGGGATGGGCAATAAGTGCTGCCGAGCCGGCGATATCCACAAACCATGAATAATTAAAGAAAAAAAAATCTTTGTACTATCAGAGAAGACCAGAGCAGCTGGAAGAAACCCACGCAGACACAGGGACAATGTGCAAACTCCACACAGACAGTTGCCAGAAGGTGGAATCAAACCTGGGTCTCTCGCGCTGTGAGGAAGCAGTGCTAATCACCATGCCACCCAGGTTTGGTCTGTTCAACATGCACAGAACCTCGTTAGGATGCAGCTAGGGAATGGTGAACCGTTTCAGTTTCCACATTATAAAAACCTGACCATAAATTATATGAATGGGACGCAAAATACAACATTAATTCAATTATTTAATGTACATAGAAAGCATAGTCGATGTCAATGAGGCACCATGGATCACCATGATTGATGGTACTTGTCACACTGATGATATCTTGGTGCTGCTCAGCACAAAGTGCAGGGACAGTTTAACCCCACACAACCTCGGCTGAGTCTCCATTCTAAGGGCCGTTGTATAAGGAAGGCCTAAGTTCCAGTGAACATAGGGGATTGGCAAGTTGGGAGGAAGAAGTCTAGGCCAAAGTGGTCCCCATCACCTCCCAATGCTCACATGCTGGATGCAAAGCTCAAAGCCAAGAAAATCACAAAATGGCAGTAAAAATATGTGAAGCTGCCAAATTAGGGAATCAGAATCATTGCAGTGGCCTATGTACACTACATTAGTGCAAGGAGGTTGCTGAACTGGGTTCCCTTGTCTCTACCAAGGGGGAAAAAAAATGCAACGAACGTAAGAGAAGGGTGGAAAAACAGAAAAGACAGATGGAGAAACACAGAGAAAGACAAAAAGAGAGTGAGACTGATGGTCAGAGAGCGAGAGAGGGACTGAAGGGGAAAGAACAAAGAAAATTACAGCACAAGAACATGTCCTTCAGCCCTCCAAGCCTGTACCAACTTGCTGCCTGTCACAACTAAAAACCCACTCCCCTTCCAGGGACTGTATCCCTCTATTCCCATCTTATTCATGTATTTGTCAAGACATCTTTTAAAAGTCACTATAGTATCTGCTTCCACTGCCTCCCCTGGTTCCAGGCATCCCAGTGAGTTCCAGGAACCCACTGCGCTCTGTGTAAAAAACTTGCCTCGTACATCACCTTTAGAGGAAAGAGGCAGAAAAGAGAGGGAGAGAGACTGACAAAGAGCATTTATATTGTAAATTATTGACATTCAAAGTAAAGATGGATTTTTTTAATCACATGAAGGCTCAGGTGATTTCAAGGACCAATGTCCTTTATGGAGGAGGATGCCCCAAACTACATATTAGCCCATAAGGTATGTTTTGAAGATTAATCACTGTTGTAAAGTAGCCACTCAATATGGCAACTCATTTCCACACAGCAAGCACCCACAAACAGCAATGAAATAATTGACCAGACTGTCTGTTTTCTGATTGAGTTTGATGTTGGTGAGGCCTCTGGGGTTTACTTTGCAGCTTTTGCACGCATTGGAGAGGGCCAATAGGGCCTTGGTTACCATCCATCTCATCCAAAAAATAGCATGGCCGATGGTGCAGCAAGCCCCTCAGCACTGCAATGAATTGTCAAACTAATGAATGAGTCAAGACCATAAAAGCCCAGAGAAAATATGCTCACTCGCCCAAACATTAAATACATGCAAAGCAAGAAATGCAATAAAACCAGCTTATAAATTCCATTTGAAAACTATCGTATATATTATAGAGGATGTTAGGTCCCATTTGTTTAAATTAGACTGATCTGGGCCCAGGACATTTGACACACACCAAGCTCTGCACATAAACACAGACTTCCCGTCAACAGCCAAGAGGCAGTCTTGACAGAGGCAGCATACATTAGGGAGTACTTTCAAATAATATATGTTTCACATTGAACCTTATCCTGCATCATTCTTGTAATGTTTACAAGGCACAACAGCTTTAAGGATAGTTTCCTCCAGAGACTAATTAACTCCATAGATACCAGTTATGATGTGGAATTTGTGGTCATAATAAAGGAGTTACAAATGTAGCGAGTGAGGCCAATTTTCTTGATTACCAAAGAGCTTGTTCTTAATACTCTGTGTTGCATTATTCCAGGAAATTTTGTCACTTCTATCCTCATTGTTTTATACTCACATTTTACTTCTTGTTGTGGAATCTAGCATCTGGCAACTGTGTCCTTAAACTAACACAAGGGGCACAAGGGGCTGTAAGTAACTGTATGGGTATTGTTTAGTCTTGGAAATTAATTCTGTTTTCAGTCTAGCTTCTGTTTCAAAGATTGGTAATTTCTGATTTCAGAATAGTCGTAACACTGGGTCGCAATTTCCAATTCAAATACTGAGAATAAACTTAACCAAACGAATACAACTTCACCTTGTGCAACTTTTCACTTTTGAAGAATTGCCCAAAATTTTATATTTCAACAGAAAAAGCCAAAATTGACACAAGAAATGATCCGTATCGCAAAATAATAAACTGCGCAGGGCTCACAGCAGTAGCAGTGGCATCGGCTTTAAACAGCCAGGCAGCCTCTGCAGTCGGCCCGAATTGATTTTCCTGGTATATCAGCCGGAGCAGCGGTTTCTTCGGTGGCAGCGTGGTAGGCATGGTGTGAGGACTCCTGACATGGACTGTGCGGGGACAGCATGGCAAGGATGAGGAGATTGAGCCATTGTAGGAAGTGCAGTCCCAGTGTGGCTAAGTACTTTTGAAAAACTGTAATGTTTCATTTTTAGCTTTATTTTGTTATTTTTCCGCTTAATACAAAGAATTACTGTAACGTTTAACTTTTGAACTTTGTTCTTTCGGTACCTAGGTACCTACGATGGCACTTAGCGTGGCAACATTATATACTTTTCACTGTACACCTGCACTTTTGTGTACATGTGACAATAAAACCTAAATCTAATAATCTCAATCTGCATTGGAACTTATTCTTCTGTTTTGACTGTTGCTAAATTTGTGTTCTGCTATTTGGACCTGACCTCAGGTCAGTTGAGTTGAATTTTTATCCTTCTCAAGAAGATATAAAAGTTTAATTTTTATGGAAGAATAGCGAGTTTTGAGAAGATTTGTAGCTCAGGTTGAGGTTCTGGATGTGAGTTTGCTCGCTGAGCTGGAAGGTATGTTTTCAGATATTTCGTCACCATTCTAGGTAACATCATCAGTGAGCCTCCGACGAAGCGCTGGTGTTATGTCCAGCTTTCTATTTATCTGGTTAGGTTTCCTTGGGTTGGTGATGTCATTTCCTGTTCTTTTTCTCAGAGGATGGTAGATTGGCTCCAAATCAATGCGTTTGTTGAGGGAGTTCCGGTTGGAATGCCATGCTTCTAGGAATTCTCGTGCGTGTCTCTGTTTGGCTTGTCCTAAGATGGATGTGTTGTCCCAATCAAAGTGGTGTCCTTCCTCATCTATATGTAAGGATACTAGTGACAGTGGGTCATGTCGTTTTGTGGCTAGTTGATGTTCATGTATCCTGGTGGCTAGCTTTCTGCCAGTTTGTCCAATATAGTGTTTGTCACAGTTCTTGCAAGGTATTTTGTAGATGACGTTTGTTTTATTTGTTGTCTGTATAGGGTCTTTTAAGTTCATTAGCTGCTGTTTTAGTGTGTTGGTGGGTTTGTGGTCTACCCTGATGCCAAGAAGTCCAAGTAGTCTGGCAGTCATTTCGGAAATGTCTTTGATGTAGGGGAGAGTGGTTACGGTTTCTGAGCCCGTTTTGTCTGTCTGTTTGGGTTTGTTGCTGAGAAATCAGCGGACTGTGTTCATTGGCTACCCGTTCTTTTTGAATACGCTGTATAGGTGATTTTCCTCTGCTCTGCGTAGTTCCTCTGTGCTGCAGTGTGTGGTGGCTCGTTGGAATAATGTTCTAATGCAGCTTTGTTTGTGGGTGTTGGGATGGTTGCTCCTGTAGTTCAGTATTTGGTCCGTATGTGTTGTTTTCCTGTAGACGCTGGTTTGAAGTTCCCCATTGACTGTTCGCTCTACTGTGACATCTAGGAATGGCAGTTTGCTGTTGTTTTGCTCCTCTTTTGTGAATGTTATGCCAGTAAAGGGTATTATTGATGGTCTTGAAGGCTTCCTCTAGTTTGTTTTGTTTATGGAAGAATATACAATTACGATTGGCATCTAATTTTCATCATTAGTTTTGACTGAGATAAGTTTGCTGTTTGACGAACAAAGGTCAATGCGTCTTCCCCAGCATCTACTCCTGTCCAACTTACTGTCCACAGAGTTCAATTATCAACAAATAAATGTGCTTTCCCACCAACTCAGGCTCTTATTGTGCATTAAGGACAAGCATTTAGCTTCTCCACAGTGAAAGGCTTCCCAAGTTGAGAAGCAGTGGATGGTCAGCCTCTCTTCACCACAATGGTGCTTCGATTCAAAGGGCAGCTGCTCCATGATGCGAGCATTTGTGATGAGTCTTGCACGTATCTGTTTCACCTCAAGCTAGCTTTTCAACTCAGTTGGACTGCCATCCCGACAATACTCCAGAACTGTACCCAAAATCTACACACTTATAGAACAGGCTGTATATCTGTTATAAAACCTGAACAAACTGTGAATGCTGTAAATCAGGAACAAAAACAGATTTGCTGGAAAAGACAGCAGGTCTGGCAGCATCTGTGAAGGAAAAAACAGAGTTAACGTTTTGGGGCCGGTGACCCTTCGTCAGAACGGATCTGTCATCTGGGCTTCAGGGGCGTGTCTTCTGGATATTTTTGTGCCTTGTGATGAACTCTTGTCTGTGAACCACAAGATTCATGGATGCAAGTCCCATTCCAGGGCCCAGATTACTTTACTTATGAGGTGTATGAAATTCATTCATCTCTGGCTGGTTCAGCCTTTATTGCCCATAAGGTTTTGGAGTAGATTTGTAGCTTGGGTTGTGGGTATTGAGGTTGGTTGGCTCACCGAGCTGGTTTCTTGTTTCGCAGATGTTTTGTTACCCTGCTGGGTAACATCATCAGTGCAGCCTCCGATGGAGCGTTGGTGTGTTTATTGCCCATTTCTACTTGTCCTGGTGGTGGTGAGCTGCCTACTTGAAATGCTGGAGTCCTTAAGATGCAGGAACATCTACAATGTTGTTAGGAAGGGAGTTCCAGGATTTTGACCCAGTGACACGAAAGAATGGCAACAGATTTCCTAGTCAGGATGGTGAGTGGCTTGGAGGGGAACTTGCAAATGGTGGCAATTGAATGCATGCACCACCCTTAAAGCAAAGAACCCTGAGTGTCTTACTGTAGTGCATCTTGCTGATAGAACACACTATATTGCTCATTTTGCCCCAAAATGAAACTTGACACCAACAAGGTATCCAAAGGGTGGCATGGTGGCTCAGTAGTTAGCACTGCTGCCTCACAACGCCAGGGACCCGGGTTTGATTCCAGCCTCGGGTGACTGTTGGTGTGGAGTTTGCACATTCTCCCCCATGTCTATGTAGGTCTCCTCCAGCAGCTCTGGTTTCCTCCCACAGCCCAGAGATGTGCAGGTCAGGCAGATTGGCCATGCTAAATTTTCCATCGTGACCACGGCTGCACTGGCTAGGGAAATGAAGGGTTAGAGAGATGAGAGATAATGGGAACTGCAGATGCTGGAGAATCCAAGATAACAAAGTGTGGAGCTGGATGAACACAGCAGGCCAAGCAGCATCTCAGGAGCACAAAAGCTGACGTTTCAGGAGGGATGAGGTGGGTTTGGGTGGGGATGCTATTCAGAGGGTCAGTGTGGATTCAATGGTTTGAATCAACACAGTGTGGAGCTGGAGGAACACAGCAGGTCAGGCAGTGGAGGGGTATGAAAGTCAACATTTCAGGTCAGGGCCCTTCTCAGAGCTCAACCCAAAATGTCAACTTTCAAATGTTCAATGTTCAACTGTGGCTATCAACACTGCAACCACTAAAACCCCCCCTGCCACTCCCAAACTAATCCCATATGATTAAGGTGCCCTGTGTTTTATTTCATAAGCGTGGGTTACCCTGCAGCCAGATGCAAAAAGTAGCAGCCAATCTGGGAATGAAAGGGTTAACTCCCATGTCTGGAGGAAAAAAGCTCTCAAAAGGAAAGGCTATTAAGTCAAGAAATATTATTCATAGTGCATTGTTGGTCTGTAGCCAGCGTTTGTTCTCGGGACACCACGTGTCTGTTGGACTCTAATGAGGAAATTTAGGAGCGATTAGGTCTAACGGGTGCGATTTGGGAGGAGACAAAAGGAGGACTGGGCAGTCTCATTGGCTATTGGACAAGTCGTGAGCCAGTCCACTTATAAAACACAACACTGCAAATATATCTTGCCATTGCAGAAATCTCAATGGAATATTCTGCTGAAAAAGTGTGACATCGTAAGCGAGACAGAGGTGCCAGCTCTTTGGGTTGGATTTGAGTGCAGCCAGGGGAGACAGGAAATGAAATCAGACAATAACATATAGTGTACTGTGCCTGAGAACAGGCTCTGAAATGAGCCAAGGTCAAGCCAGATCTTAATGCAATTCAGAATCAACTATCACCCCCTCCAACTCCGCGCATCCTCTCAAAGTGAAAGAGCCCTGTTGCTGTTTAAAAGTTAACAGGAAGAACAACTTTTAAGTAGCTCATGGCAATGAGCTTCATAGAATTATAGAATCAGTCAATAAGAGGAGGCCGTTCTGCCCATTGAGTCTGTACCATCATCTATATGCAGATATACTGCCAGCACCTTGTGAAGGGATGAGAGGCTCACAATTAGCACGACAATTAATGCTGGATCTGTAAGAAAAATCGCTCTCTTTCGATCACGTTTTGCTTTCTGTGAGACATTGTCTTTTTGAAACAGGGGCCAGGATTGTTGCCCTGTGAGGGAATGAAGGCGGAGCGGGTCATAGTTTTCTGTTGATGTGCTCTTCCTTGGCATCATCCCAGTCCAAAAGTGGTCCAACATTCTGGGTTCATATGCAATAGAGCTTTGAAAGATGAGGGGGGAATCTGATCGAAACTTACAGAATACTGAAGGGCCGGGATAGAGTGGGCATGGTGAAGATGTTTTCATTAGTTGGAGAGAGCACAGCCAGAGGATGTGTAATCAGTGGAATTCATTACTGAGCAGCTGCTGAGGACAAGTCACTTCAGACAGGGATAGTTAGTTTATTTATTAGTGAGGAAGCAGGAGAATGGGTTTGAGAAGTTATCCGTAGCCAAGATCCAGTACAATTACAACACTGGTATCTACCTGACAGAGTAGAAAATTGCCCCAGAATGTCCTGTACATAAAAACGCAGAACAAACCCAGCTAATTACCTGAGTTCTGGGGAAAGGTCACTTGACCCAAATGTTAACTCTGATTTCTCTCCACAGATGCTGCCAGACGTCTGCTGAGCTTTTCCAGCAACTTCAGTTTTTGTTCCAGGTAATTACCACCCCATCTGTCTACTCTCGATCATCAATAAAATAATAGAAGGTGTCATTTACTGTTCTATCAAGCAACACCAGCTCAGAAATAACCTGTCCAGGTCACCGGGCCTGAAACGTTGACTCTGTTTTCTCCTTCAAAGAGCTGCCAGACCTGCTGAGCTTTTCCAGCAACTTTGGTTTTGTGTCTGCCCAGTGAAGCCCAGGCTGGGCTCCACCAGGGACACTCAGCACCTGAATTCATGACAGCTTTGGTTCAAACATGGATAAAAGAGCTCAATTCCAGAAGGGAGGTGGGAGTGATAGCCCTTAGCATCAAAAGATGCATTCAGCCAAGTGTGGATTCAAGGAGTCCTGGCAAAATTAGAATCAATGAGTATTGGAGGCAAACTCTCTGGTGGTTAGAGCCATACCTGGCATACAGGAAGACGGTTAGGGTTGTAGGAGGTCAGTCATATCAGCTCCAGGACATCTCTGCAGGAATTCCTCAGGTAGTGTCTTAGGTCCAACCATATTCAGCTTCTTCAATGACCTTCCCTCCATCGTAAGGTCAGAAATGGGGATGTTCACTGATGACTGCACAATGTTCACCACCATTCATGATTCCTCAGATATTGAGGCAGTCTGTTTTCAAATGCAACAAGATCTGGACAATATCCAGTCTTGGGCTGACAGCAACAACTAACATTTGCGCCAGGCAAATGTCAGGTAATGTCCTTTTCCAATCTAACCAGCAGCTCTTGATATTGAAAGGTGTTACCATCTCTTGAACCCTCATTACTGGGGTAGAAGGGAGCTGTTCTGGCGAGATGGGCTTCACTTGAACAGTGCTGAGACCAGTGTCCTGGAGCATTGAATACCTAGGGCTATACAGAGAGCTTTAAAATAATTGGAGGGTGTGATGCAGGGGTGGGAAGAGGAATTTGGAGAGGGGAGATGTAGCCTTACAAAGAAGAAGTATATGGAACAATGCAGTGCAGCTGTTTGCCTAATGTAACCCAGAGTAGGACAGGAAGGGAAAACATCAGTTATTATGGTCAAAAGGGGAAATATTGGTAAAAAGGCAGAGTTAATAGCATTTATTTAAAAGCATGTTGTACTTGTAATAACATAAAAATGTATTTTTGGGGCAAATAGGTATGAAGATGCTGCCGTTATAGAGACATGGAGATCAAAGCTATGAACTAATGGTCAAGTTGCTGCCTTTATCAATGATAAGCCAGTTGTAGTGCCTGTTTGAAGTCCAGTTGGGCTTCACCTAGTAGCAGTACTTTAGCATGGCTACCACATTAATCCCACATACGAAATGGTCTCTCAGCATCTCATTATGGGTTAAACCAAAGTCACATGCTTCTGCTAGATATCTTAGCCTAGTCAAAAAGCCCAGTTCAGGTTCCCCTGGTTCTCGAATTGCCAAATAAAATCAATAGGCACCTCAGAATTAGAGGACGTTCCAGGCTGTCATAATCCTAAACTAACTGTGTCAATACTTGAAAGGTTTTAGTATCTGAAGCTTCAGGGCAAGTTCGGATCCTAATAACCAAAAAAGCTGCGGTCCACAAGCTGTCAGGAGAATTTCATCTGTCCCAATGTAATTTGCCTAGAAAAATTAATGCATTCTTTCCACATACTGGGTCCAGTCTTCAATGGCACAAATGAATGAGTCAACCTTTCGAAATAACAGCATGATGCTAGTAATGCCTAGTCCAACTCAAAGACAAGCAAATTTGTTGCAAGCAAATTTCTTCAGGAGTATATCCCACTCTCATTAATACTGAAATAACTCTGCAGAGGCTGGTATTCCATCATCTAGTCACCCTTTATTTACATGTGGAGAGTCCTGGACACAGAGCTAGCTCTCAGTGAGCACAATGTCTGACACTCCTGCTGTTATGCGGCAGCCAGGTCTCCCTGATTGGACCAGAATAACAGCCCAGTCAGGGAACTCACTTGGCTGACCATATAACAATCACTACAGACGATTTCCTAGGACAATATACTATTGCTCCAATCAGGGATCTGAATCTGGTGACTTGTAACGAGGCAGATTTAGTAAGTGATGTCAGAGTAAAACATTTCCTTAGAAAATGGGGACCATAAAAGGGTAGACTTTAGCATTCAGATTGATCAGGAGCAAGTTGGATCAGAAACAACTGTGTTGAACTTAAATAAGCATAATTATTAAGCAATAAGGACAGAGCTGGTTGGAATGGATTAGCAGCAAAAGTCGTTGAGCAACAATGGCAGAAGTTTAATGGCTCATAACAAAGATTTATCCCAGTGAGAAAGTAGGATTCTAGGAAAGGGATAAGACAATCACGTTTAAGTGAGGAGGTTAAGGATAGCACAGCATCAACTTAAAAAACACGTACAATGTGGCAAAGATTAGTGGTAAGCCCTTTGAGTGGGAGCACATTAACCAATAAAAACACAGAGGAGAAGGCGAAAAATAAACTTCAGTGGTAAACTTGCAGGTTATATCAAGGCAGGCAGGAAAAGTTTCTTTAAAAATATAGAAAGAAAGAAGCCAAAGCGAACACAGAATCCTTGAAGACTGAAGCTGGGAAAGTAACAATAAAGGACTGGGAAAGGGCAGAGGATTTTAATGTAGAGTTCAAATAGTCAAAATCTTCAATGGGTAAAAAGGGGAGAGGAAATATACACAATAACTAGAGAAAAATGTGGTTGGAAATCTAATGGGGTTAAGACCAAAAGGTCCCCTGGACTGGTTAATGTGTATCCTTGGACATTAGAGGAAATTGTCATGAAGGCCTTGGACTTTTTTTTCTCTTTGTTCATTCATGGGATGAGGGCATCACTGGCTAGGCAGCATTGATTGCCCATCCCTAATTGCCCAGAAGGTGGTCAAGAGTCAACCACATTCCTGTGGGTCTGGAGTCACATGTAGGCCAGACCTGGTAAGTTTCCTTCCCTAAAGGGCATTAGTGAAACAGATGGCTTTTTTCCCCAACAATTGACAATGGTTCATGGTCATCATCAGTCTCTTAATTCCAGATCCTTATTGAATTCAAATTCCATCATCTGCCATGCCAGATTCAAACCCAGGTCCTCAGAACATTATCCGGGTCAATAGTCCAGCAATAATACCACTAGGCCATCGCCTCCCTTACTGATAGTAATCTTCCATGATTCCTCAGATTAGCCTCACAGCCATAGACTCAAATTGCACGAAAACAGACCGTTCGGTCCAACTAGTCCATGCTGACAATAATCCTAAACTAAATTAATTCCACCTGCCTGCACTTGGTCCATATCTTATTCTTACTCATATACTTATCTAAATGTCTTTTAAACTGTACCCACATTTGTCACTTCCTCTGGAAGTTCATTCTACACACTGACTACTCCCCTGTAAAAAAATTGTCCCATGTCATCTTTAAATCTTTCTCCTCTTACTCTAAAAATTTGTGAAAGCCTCCGCCTGATTCATCTTAAGTCACCTCGCAACCTCCTACACTCCAGTGAACAAAGTCTCAGCCTATCCAGCCTCTCCTGAAAACTCAAACCTCGCACTCCTGGCAACATCCTGGTAAATCTGTTCTGAACTCTTTCCAACTTAATGCTATCCTTCCTATAACAGGACGACCAGATCTGGACACAGTTTTCCAGAAGAGGCCTCACTAATGCTCTGTACAGCCTCAACATAAAGTCCCAAATCACATACTCAAAGGTCTGAGCAATGAAGGCAAATGTGCTAAGTGTCTTCTTAACCACCCCATGTGACGCAAACTTAAAAGAATTGATTCCCTGGGTCTTTCTGTTCTACAGGACTACCCAAGGTCCTTTTATCTCATATAAGTCTTGCCCTTGATTTTCTGAAGAAGGGTCCAGAGCCGAAACGTCAGCCTTCTTGCTCCTCTGGTACTGCTTGGCCTGCTGTGTCCATCCAGCTCTACACCTCGTTATCTCTAAGTTTTGCCCTCGTTTGTTTTACTAAAAAGCAATATCTCCACACAATTATCCAAATTAAATTCCATCTGCCACTCTTCAGTCCATTGACCTGGATTGATGCTGCAAAAGTACTAGAGAATTGGAATTGGAAAACAAAAATTGAAAACTGCTAACGTGGCATCCATTTTTAAAAAGGAGACAGAAAATGTATAACTATGGGTCAAATATCTTAAAATCTCTTGTTGTGAAAATAAAAGATGTAATAGCAGAGCATTTAGACATACATAGAATGATTAAGCAGCGTTACCATGAATTCATGAAGAGGAAATCATGTCTGACAAAGTTATTAGAATTCTTTGAGGAGGTAGCATGCCAGATAAATAAAGGGGAAACAGTGGATAAAATATATTTGGATTTCCATGAAGCATTTGATAAAGTACTGCGCATTAGGCTACTTAACAGGATGAGAGCCCCTGGTGCTACAGGCAGTCTGTCAGCATGGCCAGTTGGTAAACAGCATCTCATTTTCCCCTTAGGATCTCTACAGCCTCAATAATTAAGGTTGAGTTCAACAATTTTAGGTCTTGAGGCACTTTCACATGTGGTTATCCCAACTCCCACACGCCAGGCCTTGTTATCATATGGTCTGCTATTACACACCGCCGTCATTAGCCACTTATTGTCCACTAATAGCTATCCATTCTCCCATGTCTGGCCATCTGTCCCTCTCTCTCTTTGGGCTCTATCTTTATCTATTGTTTACTTCTTACTCCCTCCCCTCCCCCACCCTATCTTCTGTTACAAAAACCAACCTTTTCCTAACTACAAAAACAGAAGTTGCTGGAAAAGCTCAGCAGGTCTGGCAGCAACTGTGAAGGAAAATATCAGAGTTAACGTTTCGGGTCCAGTGACCCTTCCTCAGAACCGGGTCCGAAATGTTAACTCTGATTTTTTGTTCACAGATGCTGCCAGACCTGCTGAGCTTTTCCAGCAACTTCTGTTTTTGTTCCTGATTTACAGCATCTGCAGTTCTTTTGGGTTTTTCTTTGTGCTACAACCAATTTTGAGGAAAGGTCATTGGACCCAAAACATTAACTGTGATTTCTGTCCACAGATGCTGCCAGATCTGCTGAGCTTTTCCAGCAAATTCTGTTTGTGTTTCTAATTTCCAGCATCGCAGTTCTTTTGGTTTTAAAATTTTTTAATCAGTACGGGAATCAAGGATTACAGGGAAAGGGCAGGTAAAGTGGAGTTGACGATTCTCAGATCAGTCATGATCTCACTGAATGGCAGAGCAGACTCAATAGGTCAAATGATTTACTTGTGCTCCAACATATTACGGTCTTGTTTCTTCCTCTAAAAGGAATTAGTGAACCTGATAATGGGGACTGCAGATGCTGGAGAATCCAAGATAATAAAATGTGAGGCTGGATGAACACAGCAGGCCCAGCAGCATCCTGAGATGCTGCTGGGCCTGCTGTGATCATCCAGCCTCACATTTTATTATAGTGAACCTGATGTTTTTTTTGCAACAATCAGCAACAGTTTTATTACTAGTTCAGTGGGCATTACCATTATACATCAGCTCTGGTAACAGGTCTGTAATTGCCAAGATTAGCATTGTCTCTCCATTAAAACATTAGATAATGTATTGTCCCAACACAAAATCTCCGGCAGGGTGTGAAATATAATGACTTAGGCCCTTGTCATATTTTATGTTTTACTTTCAAACTCTGCAAAGATATTGTCAATTGAAAACCAGTTTCTGTTTTTAGCTTGCTTATTGTTCAAAATTAATTTTTAAAAAACTCCACTTCCTGAACTATTTTGAGGACTTTAGAAATGCGCTACAAAACGTGTAAAGGAGGAAATTGCTTTTAAGCACACATGATGCAGATGACGTTAGCAAGGACAATTTATTGCCCATGGTTGTGCTGAGAAAGTAGTGGTCGAACTCCTTGAACTGGCCTTCGGTCAGTAGCAATGAATGCTGGCTATGAAAGAGCTTTAAAATAACTTGAAGGGACTTCTGTGGTGGAGTGTTGGTGCCCCTACCTCTAGGCCAGGAGGCCTGGGTTCATGTCTCATCTGCTCCAGAGAAGTATAGTACCATCTTAGAACAGATTGGTGATGAAGTAATATTTAAAAACATAATTTGACAGGGTAATTGAGGTCTCTGTTAATGTCTAGTTACTTATCAGGAAGGATCATATTGAATCATACAATGGTTCCAACACTGAAAGAGGCCATTCAACTGATTACATACCTTCCGGGTCTCTGTCAATGTTGATCAGCTAGCCCCACACTCCTGCCTTTTCTTAGTAGCTCTGCAGATTCTCTCTTCATGTAACTTTTGAAGGTCACGATTGAACCTGCCTCCACTACAACCATAGAATGTACACTGTCTGGGTACATAACAGCCTGATGTGGCAACTGCTCTGCTCAGGACTGAAGGGAACTACAGAAGGTTGTGCGAACAGCCCAGACCATCACAGGAGTCATTATTAGACTGGTGAATGGACTCTCTAACTTCAAATGTTGTGGATCTTTTCTCAAGCATGTCCTGTGCGATGTTACCTGTATGCCTCACTATATCCAAGTTTCTCTCGCCCTACAATCTGTATGTCCTTACATACTATGATCTGCCTGTACAGCTCGCAAACAAAGCTTTTCACTGCACTTAGGTACGCATGACAATAAATCAATCAATCAATCAATCAATCTCAGGCAGCACATTCCAGACCCTAACCACAAGTGGTTTCCACTGGTGTTCCACAGAGCTCAATATTAGGTCCCCTGCTGTCTGTGGATCCATTCATGAATTAGACTGTATTGTAGTTTGTATGATTTAGAAATTTGCAGACAACACAAAATTTGGCAGGGTGGTTGATAACGAAGAGGATGGCTGTCAACATCAGGAATATAACAATGGCTTGGCTGAGCAACAGAAAGTTGTATACCATAAACTACCTGCAGAATTCTGAGATTATGCTTAAAGTTTTGGCAAAGATCTGTAGCATGGGTTGTGGGTGAGGTTGTTGACTTGCTTGCCGAGCTGACTTGTTCTCGTTCAGAAGTTTCATCACCATGCTATAGGTGCATCATCAGTGGAGCCTCTGATGAAGGTGATGAGAGGTTATGCATCTAGGTTACACAATAAATAGGAGGGTACTGAGAGGGTCAGAGGAAAGGGGGGGTCTTGAAGCACATATCTACAAGTCTCTGAAAGTGGCACAGCAGGAAGATAAGGTGCTACAGAAAGTATTTGAGATGCTTCCTTTCATTGAGGTATTGAATACAAGGGCGGGAGAATTGTTAAGTGCTGGTTAGGCCACAGTGGGAGGTTTGTGTACAGTTCTGGTCACTACATTACAGAAAGGACATAATTATTATGGAGAGATTATTAAGGAGATTTACAAGAATGCTTCCAGGGCTTGGTACAGGACCAATTGAAAGGCTGGACATGATAGGGTTATTTTTATTAGTACAGAGGAGGCTGAGCAGCGACCTAATCAACACGTACAAAAGAACGAGGGATTTGGATAGAGTGGAGCGGTTTGCCCGGAAAGTGGTCATCTACTGGGGTCACCGTGGGCATTGGTAGGCCACTATTAGAATACTGCATTCAATTCTGGTCTCCCTGCTTTAGGAAAGATATTGTTAAACTTGAAAGGGCTCAGAAAGATTTACAGGGATGTTGCCAGGGTTGGCGGGTTTGATCTATAGGGAGAGGCTGAACAGCCTGGAGTTATTTTCCCTTCATGGTCAGAGGCTGAGGTTTATAAAAATCATGAGGGGCACAGATGGGGTGAATATCTAAAGGTCTTTTCCTTGGGGTGGGGGAATCCAAAATTAGAGGACATAGGTTTGAGGTGAGAGGGGAAAGATTTAAAAGGGACCTAAGGAGCAACATTTTCACACAGAGTGTGGAATGTGCATGGAATGAGCTGCCAGAGGACATGTTGGAGGTGGGTACAATTACAACATTTAAAAGACATTTGGGTAGGTACAGGCTAGGAAAGGTTTAGAGGGATAAGGGCCAAATGCAGGCAAATGGGATGAGTTTAGTTTAGGAACCCTGGTCAGCATTGATGAGTTGGACGGAAGAGTCTGTTTTCACTCTATGACGCTCACTTCTCTCAAAGGGTCATAAGTCTGTGCAATTTACTACCTCAGAGTGTGTTGAACACCACGGTACAGATTAAATTTAAAGGGGAAATGGACACATTTTTAATTAGTCAAAGGTTGGAGGGTTACTGGGAGTGGGTAGGAAAGTGCTGTTGAGGTCGAGAATGAGATCAGTTATGATTGTATCAAATGGTCCAGGGCTGAACTGCTGAACTACCTACCTCTGCCTCTAGTTCTGATGCTGAATTGCTGCTTATTTCTGAATTAGAAAGGGTAAGTGCGGGTAAGTTTCAGGTGACTACATGCTTAGGCCTGATGCTAACATTCTCTCTGGATAAGATGCCTGAGATCATTTACCCTTGATGCCCCTATGTAAAGATTGGGAGACACATCAGAGAATACCTGAAGCCAGGCATAAACCCTGCTGAGTGAAAGGAGGGAAGTTTTAGTGGATCCTCAGTGGTACCATGTCTGTGAATACCCAGTCTTCCCATGGGGTGGCTGAAGGCATGGACATGGGGTTACAGGCCTTCCTGTGAGAGGACAGGGCAGTAAATAGTTTGGTGGTGAGCTGGCAACAGTGTTTGATCTTATTGTTGCTGCATTTTCTTTTTCCTCTTTAAATGGGAAACAGCCTGCGCTGACTGTGGTATAAGCCAAAACTCCAGGCAGGAGCGGTATACATTTCCTTCTTCAGAAACAATGATTGAAGCCATAAATTTTAGAGACTCGTGAGAAACTGCTGAAGCTGTATAAATTACTGCAACAGATCCCTCAGCACATACACGTCAACAATCAAAAGAAAGCCAGAGAGACTGAATTAGTTCAATCAAAAAAGTCTGACTTCAGGCAAATCTATGGTTGAATTATGTTTGGATTCTCTGCAGCTCACCCTCTGACAAGGAACAAATGACTCCAAAAAAAATTCACTTCCAAATCTAGAAATAAAGAACATGTGTGCTGGGTTGATATAGAGAAGCTATTTCCTCTGGTGTGGACAGAAATTTAAAGTTCGAGCTAGGCTAATCAGTGATGATCTCAGAATGAACTACTTCACACGAGATGCAGTGGAAATCTGGACCTATCTCCCCAAAAGGTTGCTAAGGCTGCAGGTCAACTCACAACGTCAAAACTGAGAGTTGTAGATTTTTATTAGACAAGGACGTTAATTATGGAACCAAGGCAGGTAAATGAACTCAGGTAAACATTTGCCACAGTTAATCCATCTAGCCTGCACATCTTTGGACTGTGGGAGGATACCACAGCACCCAGAGGAAACTATGTAGACACGCAGAGAATGTGCAAATTCCAGATATACAGTCACCAGATGGTGGAATTGAACACTGGTCCCTGGTGCTGTGAGGCAGCAGTGCTAACCATTGAGCTACCATGCCAAACCTTCGCTTTAGGTAGACCAAATCAACAATACACATAGTCGATCCACCTGCCCTTTAATCATTCATGAGGGTGTCACTGGTTAGGCAACATTTATTGCCCAGAGGGCAGTTACGAGTCAACCAAATTGCTTGTGGGTCTGGAATCACATGTAGGTAAGGATGGTTGTTCCCTTCCCCAAAGGACATTAATGAACAAGATGGGTTTTCCCTAATAATCTATGGTGGTCATTAGATTTTTAATTCAAGATATTTGCTGAATTCAAATTCCATCATCCACCATGGTGGGATTCAAACCTGGATCCCCAGAACGGATTACCAGTCCAGCAATAATACCATTAGGCCATCGCCTTCCCCTTGTTTTACTGGCTGAGGGTATCATGCTGGTCGGAATACCAGGAGGGCTCCTAATGCATCTTTCGATACTGCAGGTGGGTTATTAACATCAACCAGGATAAGAAGATGGGCCCCTCAACTTAAGGCCTCATTTAAAGGATGCCATGTCTGACCGTCCAGCACTGCATTGAAGAGTCAGCTGAGAAGATGCAGTTAATTTAATGCAACAGGACAGCGTTCAAGATAAGAGTGCTACCAACTGAGCCAATCTGATATGTAAATTGTACAAACTAAATGCTCAAAAGGGCATTCACTAACTGAAAGACACAAGTTAACATTTATGCTTAGCACTTTGCAATAATTTTGACTAGGGTTTATCATTTACAGGAAGCCTGTTTGCCCAGGTGAACTCGAGGCATATTTAGTTGGTGCAAAAGTGGGAGTTTCTATGCTCTCACAGAACAACAGGGCTGCCAGCACTTCCTACAAAGTACCCAAGCCAGGCATTGTTGGTGAAATTCCAGCCCATGGTACCCACAACCAACTGTGGAAAGATATGTTCTCCAGCGCGTCATAATATTTATTCCAGCAACACCACATCTTGCAAACCATTCTGACCAATGCATTCCATTGCCATCAGTCATGTAGAACCAACCGCATGTGTCTCCTTAAAAACATCAGCTTTTACACAATGCAGAAACATTCTCAATCCTGTGCATGGACTTGAAAACTTTTTTTAAAAAATAATATTACAAACATGACGTCTGTGAGAAATTTCTTCATCCAGAGCCTGGTGAGCTGATGGCATTCTCAGGGAAGGCGTATGTGCATTTGCAATCGGTTCAAATCCCATGCCGACTCATTTCACTTAATTTCCTTTTACCACATCCACTTGACATATGAAGAGAGGCTGGATCTTTTAGATTCTTTATTCTTTATTTATATATTTTGTGCCTCGTGGGTGTCACTGGCTGGGCCCAGCATTTATTGCCCATCCCTAGTTGCCCTTGTGAAGGTGGTGGTGAGCTGCCTCCGGAACGACTGCAATCCTCCTGCTGTGCGTTGATTCATAATGCCATTAGGGAGGGAATTCCAGGATTTTGGCCCAGTGGCAGTGAAGGAATGGTGATATATTTCCAAGTCAGGATGGTGAGTGGCTCGGAGGGGAACTTGAAGGTGGTAGTGTTCCCATGTATCTGCTGCACTTGTCCTTCTGGATGGAATTGGTCTTGAGTTTGAAGGGTGCTGTCTGAGGATTTTTGGTGAGTTTCTGCAGTGCATCTTGTAGATAGTACACACTGCTGCTGCTGAGCATCAGTGGTGGAGGGAATGGATGTTTGTGGATGTGGTGCCAATCAAGCAGGCTGCTTTTTCCTGGATGGTGTCAAGCTTCTTGAGTGTTGTTGGAGCTATCCTCATCCAGGCAAGTTGGGGGGTATTCCATCACAGTCCTGACTTGTGCCTTGTAGATGGTGGACAGGCTTTGAGGAGTCAGGAGATGAGTTACTCACTGCAGTATTCCTAGCTTCTGAACTGCTCTTGTAGCCGCTGTGTTCATGCGGTGAGTCCATTTGAGTTTCTGGTCAGTGATAACCCCCAGGATGTTTATAGTGAGGGATTCAGTGATGGTAAGACCATTGAATGTCAAGGGTTGGTGGTTACTTTGTCTTTTATTGGTGATGGTCATAGCCTGGCATTTGTGTAGCGCGAATGTTACTTGCCACTTATCAGCCCAAGCCTGGATATTGTCCAGATTTTGTTGCATTTAAACACGGACTGTTTCAGTATCTGAGGAGTTATGAATGCTGCTGAACATTCTGCAATCATTGGCCACCATCCCCACTTCTGACCTTAAGATGGAGGGAAGATCATTGATAAAGCAGCTGAAGATGATTGGGCCGAAGACACTACCCTGAGGAATTCTTGCAAAGATGTCCTGGAGCTGTGATAACTGACCTCTAACAACCATGACCATCTTCCGATGTTTTAGGTGTGCCTTTAACCAAAGGAGAGTTTGGTTCCTGACACACACTGATTCCAGCTTTGCTAGGGCTCCGTGATGCCACACTTGATCAAATGCAGCTTTGATGTCAAGGGCTATCACTCTCCGCTCACCTCTGGAATTCAGCTCTTTTGTCCATGTTTGAGCTAAGACTATGATGTGGTCAGGAGCCAAGAGGCCCTGCGGAGCCCAAATTGGGCACTGCTGAGCAGGCGCTGCTTGACAGCACTATTGATGTCACCTTCCAGCACTTTACTGATGATTGAGAGTAGACTGATGGGGCAGTAGTTGGTTGAGTTAGATTTGTCCTTTTTTTTATGTATAGGACATGCTTGTGCAATTTTCCATATTGTCTGGTAGATGCCAGTGTTGTAACTTTATTGGAACAGCTCAGTTAGGGGAGCTGCAAGGTCTAGAGCACAAGCATTCAGTACAATTGCTGGAATGTTGTCAGGGCCCATAGTTGTTTGATATCACATGGAGTGAATCAAATTGGTCTCCACAAGGAATATGCAGTGTTCGCTCTTACTGATACTGTCATGGACAGATGCATCTACAGTTGGCAGATTAGTAAGGATGTGGTCAATTATGTTTTATCCTCTTGTTGGTTCCCTCAACACCTGCCACAGACCCAGCCGAGCAGCTATGCCCTTCAGTACCTGACCAGCTCGATCAGTAATACTGTTGCCGAGCTGCTCTTGGTAGTGGACATTAAAATCCCCCACCCAGAGTCCATTTTGTGCCCTTGCCATAGTGCTTCCTCTAAGTGCTGTTCAACATGGAGGAGTACCGATTCCTCAGCTGAGGGTGGACAGTATATGATAGTCAGCAGGAGGCTTCCTTGCCCATGTTTAACCTAAAGCCGTGAGATTTCATGGCGTCCGGAGTCAATGGTGAGGACTCCTACAGCAACACCCTCCCGACTGTATACCACTGTGTCGCACCCCCCACCCCCACCCCCGGCTAGGTCTGTCCTGCGATGGGACAGGACATATCCAGGGGTGGTGATGGCTGTGTCTGGGACATTGCCTGTAAGGTATGATTCAGTGAGCTTTGAGAGTTTGACAATGTCAGGCTGTTGCTTGACTAGTCTGTGAGTCAGCTCTCCCAATTTTGACACTAGCCCCCAGAAGTTAGTGAGGAGGACTTTGCAGGATCAACAGGGCTGTTTCTGCCATTTTCTGCTGCCTTGGTAGATACCATGTGATCCATCTGGTCTCATTTCTTTAAGACTTCGTAGCGATTGGCAGAACTGAATGGCTTGCCAGGCCATTTCAGAGGGCAACTGAGAGTCAGCCACATTGCTGTGGGTCTGGAGTCACATGTAGGCCAGACCAGGTGAGGGTGGCAGATTACCTTCCCTGAAGGACATTGCTGAACCAAATGTGTATTTCCGACAATCGACAATGGATTCATGATCATCTGTAGATTCTTAATTCCAGATTTTTTTAAAATTCAAATCCATCTGTCATGGCAGGATTCACACCTGGTCCCCAGAACATTGTCCAGGTCTCTGGATTAATAGTCTAGCAATAACACCACAAGGCCATCACCTGCCCTCTAATCATTGGAGTTCAAAAGAATCTGGGGAGATCTCATGGAAATCTATAAAATTCTAACAGGGTAAAAGCAGGAAGGGGTTGCTGATGACTCGGGTGTCTAAAACGAGGGATAACTATAGGGGGTAGGCCATTTATGACTGAGATGAGAATTGTCTTCACCCAGCAAACGCAGCCTATGGAATTCCCTGCCACAGAAAATGGTTGAAGCTGAAACATTGAATGTTTTAAGAAGGAGATTGATACTGTTCTTAGGGCTAAAGGGATCAAAGGGTGTGGGGAATGAGTGGGTACAGGGGACAGAGTTGGATGATCAACCACGATCAAATTGAATGGCAGAGTAGGCTCGAAGGGCTGAATGGCTTACTCCTGCTCCTCTATTCTACATTTCTATGCCTGTGGCAAGGACCAGCTAGCTTGTGGAGGAGCAGTGTTCACCAAAACCTTCAAAAGCAGCACCCCCTCTCCCCAACCTCACCACCCACTATTTTGGCAGACTTGTTTCACACAGAAATTATGGAGCGTTTAATATTCCTCCAGTCACATGTTAAACAACTTGCCCTAAATTGCTCTGGATGCTGTTTTAATGCAATTCTGGCATTCATTTCTTCTAGACAAGCCAATCATAACTATCAGAATGTATAGTGTTCAAAAGCAAAGTTAGACAAACTTACTGAGTCTTTCTCCAGAGCAGATTAAACTCTTATATCTGGCTGAGTGCAGCTGTGATCAGAAAGTGTTCTTCAGCTCTATCTCTGTTTTTAAAAGCTATTTTGGAGCAGGGACTATCACAAAGATAATACTGAGGGTGTACCTGACCCAATGTTCTTCCTCCTACTTATCAACTCGTCAAAAAGGCAAAATGGATTGTAAAGTACCCTTGAAACAGACAGCACACTACAGGAGATGTCTATTAGTGGTGGCCTGTAAATGGCATTGGCTGCTTCGAAGTGAAGTACTGACCCAGACAGCTTTCCTGCAACTAGTTCCTGTTTTCAATGCAGGTTTACCTTGAGGGGGAAGGGGGTTGGTTTCTGTCATTTTAAAGAGCGCCTTTGGACGGGTTTGGAGATGACCAAATGCTTCATTGAGAAGTCAAGTGTGCATGCTTCATTCCAAATGCCATTGTGGGGGTTGGAGTGGAATCCTTTCCGGGTCAATTCTTTACACAATCACTATACTCAGTCTGGATGAAGGTCAAGCCACTTGGATTTGTTTTCCTGAATCCCATCTCATGAGCTTCTTTTATAGATGGTGATATGATGCGGTCAAAACGACTGATCAAAATTGTTGGATGTTGGAGAGGAGAGGGAATGATGTGCATGGAACTTGTAGGATACTCTGTTGACCCTAGCCACTACAGTAATTAGTTTTGTAGACAACATTCGTGCTGTGTGTGCAAATGACGAAAGTTGATATTTTTGAGAGCTGTCTGAAGGAATGTTAGACAGAAAGCTTTGACAAAATGTCCCCTTTTTTTAACCATAATATACAAAAATGAAAAGCACACTCCATTTACCTGTTGCTCCTGGTATCTTGAAACAAAGCATGGTGGCTCAGCAGTTAGGACTGTTGTCTCAGTGCCTGGGACCCAATTTGATTCCAGCCTTGGGTGACTGTATGGAGTTTGCACGTTCTTTCATGTTTGCGTACAGAGATGTGCATGATGGGTGAATTAGCTGTGCTGAATTGGCCTTCAGTGTCCAAGGATGTACAGGCTAAGTGGTTTAGCTATGGTAAATGTGGAGTTAAGGGATGGGGTGGTTCTGGGTGGGATACTCTTCAAAGAGTCGGTGTAGACTCGATGGGCCAAATGGCCTCTCTCTACACTGTAGGGATTCTATGATTCTATGATTCTATGATCTCTTGTGGGGTTATCTCCAGAAACACCTTTGTCCAAGGGTATTGTGTCACTGTTTGTTTCTCCTCATAGGGGACCCTGGGACCAGAAAGCATTTTTAAAATATTAATTCATGAGGCGAGGGTCTCTTTGGCTAGGCCAGTTAATAGTGAACCACACTGCTGTGGGTCCAGGGTTACATGTGGGCCAGACCAGGTAAGGATGGTACTTCCCTTCCTTAAAGGACAGATGGGTTTTTCCCAACAATTGGCAATGGTTTCATGGTCAGCATTAGTCTCTAATTTCCAAATTTTTATTCAATTCAAATTCCACCACCTGCCATGGTGGGATTTGAACCCAGAACATTACCTGGGTTTCTGGATTAACAGTCCAAAAATAAAACCATTAGGCTATCACCTCCCTACAGTTTCAGACTAAAGAGGCACCAACTAAATACTGAGATAAGGAGGAATTTATTCTCTCAGAGGATTGTTAGCTCTTGGGCTTACTTGCCTCAGAGAGCAGTCGGGAAGAGTCCTTGTACATACTTGAGGCTGAGATACATAGATTCCTGATCAGTATGGAAAATCAAGGGTTACAGGGAAAGGGCAAGAAAGTGAGCAAAATCGGATCAGCCATGATTCTATTGAAGGCAGAGCAGGCTGGAGGGACCACGTAATGACATCCCCATGCTTGGCCTCCCTGCACATGGAGCTCTTAAAGCAACACCGTTTGTAAGGTGACAATACTCCAGGCATAGTAGGGATTGAAAGAAAAATGAACACATGCTTGTAAATGATTCTGGATGTGGCTGCAGTTAAATATAGCCCCGACAACTGTCAAGCTTTCTGCAGGCATGTCTCCTCTGGAATAGGAGGTCAAAGACTGCAAACAAATGAACCAAAAGCTGAGACTAAATCATTAGTTTCCTGCGTGTGGGCCAATCGTTGATTTTTCCAAATATTCCTGTCCAGGTAACTTCACACAAGGCTAACACTCCCCTACAAAACAGGTTATGCTAAAACTCCCCCCACAGGACAGGTTTACACTAACACTCCCCCTACAAGACAGGTTTACGCTAACACTCCCCCTACAAGACAGGTTTACACTAACACTCCCCCTACAAGACAGGTTACGCTAACACTCCCCCTACAAGACAGGTTATGCTAACACTCCCCCACTAGACAGGTTTACGCTAGCTCTCCCCCACTAGACCGGTTACGCTAACACTCCCCCTACAAGACAGGTTTAGACTAACACTCCCCCACTGGACAGGTTACGCTAACACTCCCCCCACTGGACAAGTTACACTAACACTCCCCCCATTGGACAAGTTACACTAACACTCCCCCCCCATTAAACAGGATACACTAACACTCCCCCCATTAGACAGGTTACACTAACACTCCCCCCATTAGACAGGTTACACTAACACTCCCCCCATATGCTAATAAGGTAGAATGTTCAAGCAACTATAGCTCTGTCTTTTACTAGACCTACAAGTTTCTGGTTCAAATCCCATTCCTGGACTTATGCCTAAAAATCAGATGAGGGATTGTCAAAGATGCTGTGTGCTCAAAAGTAAAACCTTAAGATATAGGTGCAGAAATTAGGCCATTTGGCCCATTTAGTCTGCTCTGCCATGGCTGATAAGTGTCTCAACTCCATTCTTCCGTCTTGTCCCTGTAGACTTTGATCCCTTTGGCAATCATGAACCTATCTGTTCCTGTCTTAAATATACTCAGTGACCTCGCCTCCACAGCCATCTGTGGCAATGAATTCCAGTAATGTTCAACTGAGGCCCCGTCTACATGGTCCGGCAGATATAAAAGATCAAATGGCATTTCTTCAAAGAGAAGTAGGGGAGTTATTCCTGATATCCCATTTAATATATGCACTCTCCTGAACAAGTTATCTGTCCATCATCACATTACAATTACTGAGAGCCTGCTGTATGCAAATTTGCCTGCCACATTTCCCACCTCACAACATTGACTACAAATTGAAAAGAAATGGTTCATTGCCCAATAAAATAATTTGGGACATTAGGTGGCCACAAGTGCTCTATAAAATGTACAGCCTTCAGAATAATGTTCTGCTATTTTTATGCCATCAGCCAAAACAGCCATCAATAAAAATAAAAAAGTGATTGATGTTGTGTCTGGTGATGCAGCCCATGACAAATTAGGAACAGGGTCTCTATGCTTCAAGAATGAAGAATTGAATCAAACTGAATTAGCTTTATTGCCACATGCACTCAGATGAGTACAGTGAAAAGTTTACAAGTTGCCACTTACGGTGCCATCTTAGGTATAAGGCAGCTAGGTACGGTTTCTTCAGTACACATTCTTATGAAAAAAATTAGAAAAATAAAGAAATAAAAGTTCCAACATTGCAGATTGTAGGAATAAGTTAGAAAATAGAGAAATTAAGAAGTTCAGAACAATGGACCTTCCAAACCAGTCGACTGGGTCTCGAGTCCAGATCGCACTGGGCTTCACCTTGAGGCTCTCGAGGCCAGCACACTGCTCTGGAATCATCTCAAGACCGTAATCTCTGCTGCGGCCACATCAAGCTGAGACACCACCACACTGGGCCGAGAGACCACCCTGCTGGGCCATGGTGAGTAGCTGGTGTGGGAGCTGGAAGAAAGCATGCTTTCCTTCAGCCCCACCTCTTACATTGGGTTGGGGTTTGGGGTGGGTGCTGGTGTGTTTATTGATACAATTCCATTTTCTAATGACCACTGGATCTTTCAAGACATGGATCAATAGATGCTTCCTTGCTGCTTAGGCCTTGATAACTTCAATCAGGCAGCAAAATGAAGGTGAACTGCAAATCAGCCATGTTCTGTTACAGTGGCAAAGCAGACTAGAGGAGCTGAATGGCCTACATCTGTTACTATGGATGTTCCACTGAATTCTAGTTATTATCAAGGCCACACTTGAATGAGTGCGGCATCATGGACCCCCAGCAAAACAGGTCAACAGGGATGAGGGGAAAATCTCACTGCACGTTGGAGTTCTTTCTGGCACAAAAAAGGTTGTTGTTGTTGTCGGAAGTCAATTATCTCAGCGCCAGAACATCTCTGCAGGAGTTCCTCAGGATAGTGTCCAAGGCTCAACCATTTTCAGCTGCTTCACACCTTTACTCCAATGCAACGTCAGAATTGGGGGATGCTCACTGATGACTGCACAATGTTCAATGCAATTTGTGATACTTCGGATATTGGAGAAATTCATGCCCAAATGCCACAAGATTTGGAGAACGTCTAAGCTCGGACTGACCAGTAGCAAGAAATATTCACACCACACAAATACCAGGTAATGATCATTTCCAATAAAACGGAATCTAACCTTTGCCCCTTGACATTCAATGATGTTGCTTTCACTGAATACCCTACTATCAACATCCTGGAGATTACCATTGTCCCACTACAATGACAATAGCTGGTTGGAATCTAAGAATCATAGAGTCATGGAGATGTACAGCATGGAAACAGACCCTTTGGTCAAACTTCTCCATGCCACCCAGATATCCTATATAAATCTAGCCCCATTGCCAGCATTTGGCCCATATTCCTCTAACCCCTTCCTAATCATATACCCATCCAGATGCCTTTTAAATGTTGTAATTGTACCAGCCTCCACCACTTCCTCTGGCAGCTCATTCTACATACACCAACCCTCTGCGTGAAAAAGTCGGCCATTAGTCCCTTTTTAAATCTTTTCCCTCTCACCTTAAACCTATGCTGTCTGGTTTTGGGCTCCACCACCCCAGGGAAAGGATCTTGTCTATTTACCCTATCCATGCCCCTCATGATTTTATAAACCTTTGTAAGGTCACCCCTCAGTCTCCGATGCTCAAGGAAAATAGCCTCAAGCTATTCAGCCTCTCCTTTTTGCACAAACCCTTCAGTCTGGCAACATCCTTGTAAATCTCTTCTGAACCTTTTCAAATTTCACATCATTTTTCCTATAGCAGGTAGACAAGAGTTGTGTGAGGTATTCCAAAAAGAAGGTTAATCACTGTCCAGTATACCTGCAACATGACCTCCCAACTTGTATTATCAATGCGCTGACCAATAAAGGCGAGCATACCAAATGCCTTGTTCACTATCCTATCCACCTGGGACACCACTTTCAAGGAACTATCAACCTTCAATCCAAGGTAGGTTTGTTCGGCGACACTCCCAGAGCTCTATCATTAACTGTATAAGTCCTATCTTGCTTTGCCTTACCAAAATGTAACTTCTCACATTTATTAAACCCATCTGCCACTCCTCGGCCCATTGGCCAATCTGATCAAGATCCCATGTACTCCAATTTTGGTGTCATCTACAAAATACTAACCATACTTCCTATGTTCATATTGAAGTCATTTATATAAATGACAAAAAGCAGTGGACACAGCACCGATGCTCGTGGCACACCGCTGGTCACAGGCCTCCAGTCTGAAAAGCAACCCTTCACTACCACCCTCTGTCTCTGACCTTTGAGCCAGATGTATATCCAAATAGCTAGTTAGCCCTGTATTCCACGTGATCTAACCTTGCTAACCAGTTACCATGAGGACATTGTTAAACGCCTTACTGAAGACCATGCAGATCATGTTCACTGCTCTGCCCACTTTGTTACTTCTTTCAAAAACTCAATCAAATTCATGAGACATAATTTTGCATGCACATGTTGACTATCCCTAATTGGTCCTCACCTTTCCAAATTCATGTAATTCCTGCCCCTCAGGATTCTCTCCAACAACTCACCCACCACCAATGTCAGGCTTACTGGTCTATAATTCCCTGGCTTTTCCTTTCTAACTTTCTGGAATAGTGGCATCACATTAGACAATCTTCAGTGTTTCAGCACCTGACCCGTGGCTATCGACAATACAAGTATCTCAGCAAGGGACCCAGCAATCACTTCCCTCGCTTCCCGTAGAGTGCTAGGGTACACCTGACCAGGTCCCAGGGATTTGTCCACCTTTGTGCATTTTAAGACATCCAGCACCTCCTCCTCTGTAATATTAACATTTTTCAAGATGTCGCTATTTATTTCCCCATGTTCCGTATCCTTCTCCACTGTCAATACTGATACAAAATACTCATTTAGTATCTCCCCCATCTCTTGCAGTTCCACACATAGTTGGCCTTGCTGATCTTTAAGGGGCCCTATTCTCTCCCTAGTTACTCTTTTGGCCTTAATGTATTTGTAGAATCACCCATTCAGTGTGTAACCCATCCCCTGAATTCCCAAAGCCCGTCCACCATGTACAAGGCACAAGTCAGGAGTGTGATGGAATGCCTGGATGAAAGCAGCTCCAACAACACTCTTGGCATCATCCAAAACAAAGCAGCCCCTTTAATGGCAACACAGTCACAAACATTTCATTCCTCCACCACCAACACACAAAGGCAGCAATGTGCACCATTTACAAAATTGACTGCAGAAATTCAACAAGGTTCCTAAGACAGTACCGTCCAAACCAACAACCACTAACATCTGGAAGAACAAGTGCAGCAAAAATATTGAAACACCTCAACCTACAAGTTCTGCTCCAAGCCACTCACCATCCTGACTTGGAAAAGTATCGCTGTTCCTTCAGTGTCATTGGGCCAAAATCCTGGAATTTCCTCCCCTTCAGCATTGTACTACACTAAACAGGCTGCAGCGGTTCAAGAAATCAGCCCAGTGCTACCTTCCCAGGGGAAACTAGGTCTGGGCAATGAATGCTGGGCCAACCAGCAACCTGTAAGTGAGTCAGAAAGAAAAAGCTCATCTCACCACCGTTTATTGGCTGACAATGGCCTGAAATGGCTTCTACGATTGAGTAGGAACAACCACTTCAAAAAAAAAGAAATTTGAAGTGGTTTAAGTGTGTTAATGACACAAGTTGGGAATATCAGTGTACCTTCAGTTGATGCAAGTGTCTCTTTTCTGCTGACTGTATCTATGACTTCGGTGTTATTGCTATAATGTAAAAAGCTGAACCTGAGGTGGCGTTCCTAGATCCCTTCGAGTCAGTGGTCGCATCAGAAGTGAAGGAACACACTGTTGCTGTCTCCAGGCAGTGGTAACTATCAAGCCTGAGATCAACCTGGTTGGTGGATTCCTAGAACCTCTCCTTACACAACAAAACACATGCAGCCAGAAATGAGGTTACGCTAAGAAACACTCTCTGCCTGGAGTTGTGATGTATGCCATTGGGTATTTGTCGGTTTCTGCTGGTCATTTGTCAGGACCCCTCAATCGGAATGAGATTGTCTACAGCAGGTATGAGACCATACATGGAGAGTCATGGTCTTGACCACATTGCTAGGGGGAGTGAGAAATTGGGATTTAATTGGATTCTAAGAAAGTGGAGTGGGGAGGGGAATAGTTGGGGAGTGGGGGAGAGTGGAGTAGAGGAAGGGGAGATAATGGAGTACACAAGAGTGGGGAATAGATTGGGGGAGGGGACAGAGGTGGTGAGGGAGGTGACGTAAGCATGTTCAGGAATTAGAAACTACTATGTGGCAGAATGCAGAAACAGCTAATGTGTTGGGATGTTTCGGCATTGGTCTGATATTATTTTAATGGTATGTTTTCAGTAGAGAAAAGTAGATGAAGGATCATTATGAGATGATAGTGGGAATACGTGGAGGCAATTTGAGACATAGTTAGGAAGCTATTTTGAATCGTGATTGTAAAAAGCAGCATTGGAAGTTTGTTTAATTGGATTTCCACATGGAGCAGTGTCCTGATATTTGTTTATGTTGGATTTCTGTCAATACGTTGCTCATCGGTCTTCCTGAGGCAAGGGTCCAAAGTGACAAGGTGAGAAATCCTTTTAATCAACACCTTCTAATTCATTCCATAAATCAAATGACCTAGAGGACTTCTTTGGCACATGTAATAACCTCAGAAACACAAAAAACAGAATGTGAGTCAAATTCTGGCTGTAATGTGTAATCACAATTGTAAAAGAGAACTATTTTGGCCAACTTGGATTCTGTGCTAATATTTGCTGAGCTACTTCAGGAGTTAATGTCCAGCACAGCTGCATTATATGTAGGAAGAAAAGAGATAAATTATATTTTAATTAAAATCTTATTACACTCACCTTCACCCCAGATTGATTTCAAATAAATTGAGACTGACATTCTATTTTTGAAATACTGTGACAAAATACTTGAATGTCTACCTTTGACATTCACCAGAAGCTCAATCATTTTAAATTAACTTCATGAGTAGTGATTTTGTTAAATAAAGTAAAACCCTATGCAATACATGAAGTGATATCCTAGCTTATTGGGATTTCAATTTGAGGCGCCATGTTTGTCAAACTCACAAAGAGATAAAAAAAATTCTTCATTATTTATGAAGAATTGCTTTGATTTTAATCACCCTTACCCAAGGCTATGCCATTTTTATTAAATTACTAAGATTTAATATGTTTTAAATGAACCAATTGATCACCAAGGATATTGCACATGGAGAGTCAAACATATATGATCTTTAGGTGATATAAATTATGGAATGAAGGGATCATTAGACAAGTATATTCCTATGCAAAGAAACTCTCATTTTAAATTCATATCATACCCTTTTTACATTTCAATTAGATTTAAATTCAGATTTATTTAACATTGCCACTTGTACCTAGGTACAGTGGAAAGTGAATAATGTCACCACGTTCCGGCGCCGTCTTGGATTACAGAATAAATTACTCAGTAAATTGTATAAATGGTAAAATACTGGATAAGTTAATATTAAATTGATGCTACTAAAACTGAAATAGATTCAAAACTTCATCCTTCCCTCTCTATAGTCTTCACCCCCCCCCCCCCCCCCGACTCCTCCAATCACCACCAACATTGTCCCCATTGTCCTGGCTTTGTGCTTCTGTTCTGCCATGACCAGTGATGTCACTTCCATGTCCGCCACCTCTGAGGGGTTGAAGGCGGTCAAGCTGAGTGGGTCCTGCACTGGACATTGACTGTCGGGATCCAGGCTCCAGGTCCACCAAAGGGATCCTAGCTCTTTCTTCCAATGCTGCCACCAAGGATGGAGCGGGGATGGAGATACATGGGGCCCTGGCCTCCAGCAGGAGGACATCATGAGAAGACGCCAACGCAACCAAAACAACAAAAATTCATCACAAAGTTGGAAAGACAATGATGAAACCATGAGGATGTGGCAGAACCTGCTGCATGAACTGCATGACAAATTTCGATGACAGTATTAGTAAATGGAAATAACATAAGAACATGAGAGTTAGTAGCGGGAGGAGGCCATCTGGCCCCTCAGGCCTGCCCCGCCATTTAATAAGATCATGGCTGATCTTTTTGAGACTCAGGTCCACTAACCTGCCCGCTCACCATAACCCTTAATTCCTTTACTGCTCAAACATTTATCTAGCCTTGCCCTATAATCATTCAGTGAGGTAGCTTCAACTGCTTCACTGGGCAGGGAATTCTACAGATTCACAACCCTATGGGTGAAGAAGTTCCTCCAGACCTCAGTCCTATATCTGCTTCCCTTAGTTTGAGGCGATGCCCGCTAGTACTAGTTTCACCTGCCAGTGGAAACAACCTCCCTGCTTCCACCATATCTAGATCTCCCTTCATTCTTCTGAATTCCAATGAGTATAGTCCCAGTCTACTCAGTCTCTCCTCTTTATCCAACCCTCTCAACTCTGGAATCAACTGAGTGAATCTCCTCTGCACCCCCTCCAGTGCTATTATATCTCTTCTCAAGTAAGGAGATCAAAACTGGACACGGTACTCCAGGTGCGGCCTCACCAGGGCCCTATACAGCTGCAACATAGCCTCCCTGTTTCTAAACTCCATCCCTCTAGCAATGGCAGACAAAATTCCATTTGCTTTTTTAATTGCCTGCTGGACCTGCAATCCCACCTTCAGTGATTCATGCACAAGGACACCCATGTTCCTTTGCACAGCCATTTTTACCATTTAAAACATAGTCCATTTTCCTGTTATTCCTGCCAAAATGGGTGACTTCACACTTATCAACATTGTACTCCATCTGTCAGACCTTTGCCCACTCACTTAGACTATCGATATCTCTCTGCAGACTTTCAGTCTTATGCACACTTTACTCTACCACTCATCTTAGTGTCGTCTGCAAATTTTGACACACCACACTTAGAGCCCAACTCCAAATCATCATTGTAAATTGTTAACAATTGCAGTCCCAGCACTGATCCCTGAGGCACACCACTAACCACTGACCGCCAACCAGAAAAACATCCATTTACCCATACTCTTTGCTTTCTACTGGCCAACCAATCCTCTATCCATGCCAATACATTACCTGTAATACCGAGCAACTTTATCTTATGTAGCAGCCTTTGGTGTGGCATCTTGTCAAGTGCCTTCTGGAAATCCAGATACACCACATCCACAAGTTCCCCATTGTCCACCATTCAAGTAATGTCCTCAAAGAATTCCACCAAATTAGTCAAACATGACCTACCCTTCATGAACCCATGCTGGGTGTTCCCAATGAGACAATTTATATCCAGATGTCTTGCTATTTCTCCCTTAATGATACATTCAAATATTCTCCCCACAACCGAAGTTAAGCTACTGGCCTATAGTTACCTGCTTTTAGTCTACTTCCTTTTTTAAACAGTGGCGTCACATTCGCTGTTTTACAATCTGCGGGAACCACCCCACAGTCCAGTGAATTTTGGTGAATAATTACTGGTGCTTTTGCTATTTCCCCCATCACCTCTTTTATTGCCCTGGGATGCATTTCATCAGGACTAGGAGACTTGTCTGCCTTTAGCCCTATTCGCTTGCCCAGCACTGCCTCCTCAGTGATAATGATAGTTTCCCAGTCCTCACCTGCTATAACCTTCTTGCCATCAGTTTTCAGCAGGTTATTTGTGTCTTCCACTGTGAAGACTGACACAAAATAGCTGTTTAATGCCATGGTTATTTTCTCATTCCCAGTTAATAAATTGGCCTTCTCATCTTCTGAAGGACCAATATTTACCTTCGCCACTCTTTTACTATTTATGTATTTAAATGAACTTTTGCTGCCTGTTTTTATATTCTAAGCTAGTTTATTCTCATAATCTATCTTACTTTTCTTTATAACTTTTTTGTGGCTTTCTGTTGGTCTTTAAAAATTTCCCAGACTACTAGTTTCCCACCACTCTTTGCTTTTTTGTATGTGTTTTTTTTCAATCTGTTACTTTCCTTTATTTCCTTAGACATCCATGGCTGGCTCTCTCTTTTCCTACAGCTCTTCCTTATCACTGGAATATACTTCTGCTGAGCACTCTGCAAAATCATTTTGAAAGTCCTCCACCGTTCCTCAATTGACCCACCATAGTATTTGCTCCCATTCTACCTTCATGAACTCCTCCCTCATCCCATCATAGTCTCCTCTCCACCTATCTTCTCCTTTATCCATCTTCTATCCATCTCCCCCTCTCTCCCTATTTATTTCAGAATACCCTTCCCCTCTCCCATTTCTGAAGAGGGGTGTAGAAACGTCAGCCTTCCTGCTCCTTTGATGCTGCTTGGCCTGCTGTGTTCATCCGGCTCTACACCGTGTTATCTCAGTTTCTCTAGAATCTGCAGTTCCTACTATCTCCAGAACCTCTGACACTCCTGTTTATATCCATCAGCCAGGGCTCCCTGACTGGACCAGCCCCAATCACGGACCTCATTTTCTATGCGGTCCACCTAGCTGACCTCTTTACAGTCACTGCAGTTTCATTTTCCCCACCTTCAATGCTTAGCGTATATCTCTGGTGCATATATCCTTGGTCAGATAGCTTGCAGTTCAACTCATTCAAATGTCCCCCAACTCCTTCCAAATATGCTGACTGTCCTGGGGTTTAAAAGTTAAGATCAGAACATTCATTTCAAAAGGTGAGGGAATGTACCGGTTTGATTTTATGTGAACGGGTTTTGAATGACTTCGAAATATTTCAGACTGTTGATCATTACCAAGACCACGGCCTATAGCATTGCTAGAAAATTGGACAGAACAAAGACTTTTCAAATATCTACAACAAGTAAAAGCAGAGAATGTGAAACAGATAATTTCACTGATTCAGCCACAGTAAGTTAGCAACGTAAATGCAAAACACTGCAGCTTCTACAATCGTGAAATAAACAAAAACAGAAAACACTGGGAATGTTCAGTAGATGTGATGGATTTCACATTTCAGATCAGCGACGTTCAGACGAAGGCACATCAGCCTGAAATGTTAACTCTGTTTCCACCTCCACTGATGCTGCCAGATCCACTGAATATTTCAAGCATTTTCCACTTTAATTACACGTAATAATACACTGCACAATCCAAGGCAAAAATATCTTTCACATTACAAAACACTCAAGATTCTATCAGAGATAATGGGAACTGCAGATGCTGGAGAATCCAAGATAATAAAGTGTGAAGCTGGATGAACACAGCAGGCCAAGCAGCACCTCAGGAGCACAAAAGCTGACGTTTTGGGCCTAGACCGTTCATCAGAGAGGGGGATGGGGTGAGGGTTCTGGAATAAATAGGGACAGAGGGGGAGGAGGACCGAAGATGGAGAGAAAAGAAGATAGGTGGAGAGGAGAGTATAGGTGGGGAGGTAGGGAGGGGATAGGTCAGTCCAGGGAAGATGGACAGGTCAAGGAGTTGGGATGAGGTTAGTAGGTAGGACATGGAGGTGCGGCTTGAGGTGGGAGGAAGGGATGAGTGAGAGGAATAACAGGTTAGGGAGGCAGAGACAGGCTGGGCTGGTTTTGGGATGCAGTGGGGGGAGGGGATGAGCTGGGCTGGTTGTGTGATGCAGTGGGGGAAGGGGAGATTTTGAAGCTGGTGAAGTCCACATTGATACCAATGGGCTGCAGGGTTCCAGAGCGGAATATGAGTTGCTGTTCCTGCAACTTTCGGGTGGCATCATTGTGGCACTGAAGGAGGCCCATGATGGACATGTCATCTAAAGAATAGGAGGGGGAGTTAAAATGGTTCGCGACTGGGAGGTGCAGTTGTTTATTGCGAACCAAGCAGAGGTGTTCTGCAAAGCGGTCCCCAAACCTCCGCTTGGTTTTCCCAATGTCGAGGAAGCCACACCGGGTACAATGGATACAGTATACCACATTGGCAGATGTGCAGGTGAACCTCTGCTTAATATGGAAAGTCATCTTGGGGCCTGGGATGGGGGTGAGAGAGGAGGTGTGGGGGCAAGTGTAGCACTTCCTGCGGTTGCAGGGGAAGGTGCCGGGTGTGGTGGGGTTGGAGGGCAGTGTGGAGCAAACAAGGGAGTCACGGAGAGAGTGGTCTCTCCGGAAGGCAGACAAGGGTGGGGATGGAAAAATGTCTTGGGTGGTGGGGTTGGATTGTAGATGGCGGAAGTGTCAGAGGATGATGCGTTGTATCCGGAGGTTGGTGGGGTTGTGCTGTGAGAACGAGGGGGATCCTCTTTGGGCGGTTGTGGCGGGGGCGGGATGTGAGGGATGTGTTGCGGGAAATGCGGGAGACGCAGTCAAGGGCGTTCTCGCCCACTGTGGGGGGAAAGTTGCGGTCCTTGAAGAACTTGGACATCTGGGATGTGCAAGAGTGGACTGCCTCATCCTGGGAGCAGATGCGGCGGAGGCGGAGGAATTGGGAATAGGGGATGGAATTTTTGCAGGAGGGTGGGTCGGAGGAGGTGTATTCTAGGTAGCTGTGGGAGTCGGTGGGCTTGAAATGGACATCAGTTACAAGCTGGTTGCCTGAGATGGAGACTGAGAGGTCCAGGAAGGTGAGGGATGTGTTGGAGATGGCCCAGGTGAACTTGAGGTTGGGGTGGAAGGTTTTTGTGTAGTGGATGAACTGTTCGAGCTCCTCTGGGGAGCAAGAGGTGGCGCCAATACAGTCATCAATGTAACGGAGGTTTGGGGCCTGTGTAAGTGCGGAAGAGGGACCGTTCCACATAACCTACAAAGAGGCAGGCATAGCTGGGGCCCATGTGGGTGCCCACGGCCACCGCCTTTGTCTGTAGGAAGTGGGAGGAATCTACCCCATCCCCTTCTCTGATGAAGGGTCTAGGCCCAAAATGTCAGCTTTTGTGCTCCTGAGATGCTGCTTGGCCTGCTGTGTTCAACCAGCTTCACACTTTATTATCTTCTACTCTTAAGATTCTGCTTAGTCGTCTCCAGCAAGGCTTTGGCAGATCATTAACTTTATTGGAGACAACATCTCTGCTGCATATTTCCTGTTGGTTACATTCCTCTAGTCATATCGAAGTATTACACACTACAGACTGTCTCATTCCTTATAGGGAAGGATAAAGATACTTATTAGGAACGTACAAAACAACACCAGAGCCAAGATCTCTGCAGTTTAGAATACAAATTTGTCCAATAATTAATTCACAGCTATTTCTATCTATCCGTGAGGCAATACATGCTTATATTACATACCAAGTTATAATCAAACAGGTTTATTTGAACTCACAAGCTTTCAAAGTGTTGTCCCGAAGTCTTCACCTGATGAAGGAGCAGTCCTCTGAAAGCTTGTGACTGCAAATAAACCTGTTGGACTATAACCTGGTATTGTGTGACTTCTGACTTTGTCCATCCCAGTCTAACACTGGCTCATCCCTATCAACGTATTACACGTGGCATAACATTCTTGACCATATAAAATAGAATGTCCCCTACCTGACCCAGAGCAGCATCACAGCAGGTTTTAATTTTTATCTCAACATAGTTTCTTAGGAGCAGAAGATCTCCAGAATGCCTCCACTCCATGCTACAGCTTACAACATTCTCGTGAAGACGATGTCTCAGCATAATATTAATCATTTTCTGCAATTACCTGCAAAGTGTGCTCGATAGCATTGGGAAAATTCTTGAGCGTACAGATGGGAATGGAATTTTCAGGAGGGTCCCCGCTGGATGAATAGGACTCTGTAAGGTGAGGAACGACAACCTGGAAGTTTCCTTTTGTACCCAGAGTGCCTGACTCGAGCAGTGGTTTCTGGTATAAGACACAACGCTTATCCATGTAGCGTCCTGGAAGCAAAAGAAAAATGGACATTACAAACAACATTTCTCCAGAAATGTACATCAAATTTTCGGAGGATACCTTAGATCTCATGTTAAATGCTCTGTGTACAAGACTGTATTGGATATATATGATCCTTATTTGGATATTGCTCGTTAAATAAGGCAAGCACCTAATATTGTCAGAACCCTTGAGCTCTCAGTGAAGCCTGAGTTTCTCAATGGTGAGAATTTTTTTTGTGTGTAAAGTGCAGGAAGGAGGTTCCAGCTACCAAGCACTTTTCCATTCACAGAGTTTCAAATGTGTTGACCCTGACATTGAAACGATTTGAAAACTTCAGTGATGGTTATCCTGAACATTTGAATATGTGACCATATATGTCCCAAAGTAATGATGAGCCAGTCAATTATGGATTGTATGCAGTGTTTGTACATTCTGGATATAGTTGTCATGCTGGACCCTACCACCGTTACGTCAAGGCCAGTAATGGTCAATGGTATCATACGAATGATTCAACGGTTCACTGTTGCAATATCAAGGTAGTGCTGAATCAACAGGCTTATGTACTTTTCTATTTGAGAACGCTGAACTCGAAGAGCAGTGAAGATGATGCATCGGAGCAGAACCTGTTACAGGCCCTCGCCAAAGCCAGTCATGGCACAACCATGCCCAAGCAGCCCACACTGAATGGATATTTGAGCTCACCTCAGATGACAAAGAAACCAGAGTCTCCGCAAGCAAAGTTGCAAGCTTCTGCAAGCGTTGGCGTGCTAGTCCCAAGAAAGAGCATTAACCAGTCACCCAAGCTTCCAGTGAAACCAACATGTGCACCAACCTCCACAGATGAGTCATTGAAGAGGATTGAGAAACCTTTACCCCAGCTGCAATCAAAATCTTCTTAGGGCCAGTCAGCAAGTAATTCATGTAGTGGCAGAACATCAGTATCAGAAAATGCAAAGGTGACTGCACCAGAAAGCAAGGAGCTACCTACATCTACCTCATTCAAATCATTGTTAACTGGTGGATCTCAGCAGAAAGGAAAAGAAGACATCCATAACACACAGAAAGATTCTGGCAGTGCGAAACACAGTTTGAATGGGAGCAACGTTGCAAAAAATGGATTGAATAACCAACACTCTGAGCCCGAAGAGTCGGATTCAGAATCTCGAACGCACAGCTCAGACAATGAGAGGACTGAGGGTACTGCTGAGGATCAGGGAGTGTCCAAAGTACAGCCCCAGCTGCTTGCAGGAGAGTAGTCCAACACACCGTCACCACCTCCAGCAAGAGGCTTGCACTGTCAGCCAAAAAGGTTGGTGTGCGATGTGGGGTGCAGGAATTGTTATGCATCTAAATATGTATAGTTGGGAGTTAGTTAGCTCACTTCACTGGACCGGTGGTTTGTAATGTTGTGTGATGCTAACAGTGCGGGTTCAGTTCTCAAGCTGGCTGAGACCACTATGAAGGTCCTGTCTTGTCAATATCACCCTTCACCTGTGAAGTGGTGACCATCATGTTAAGCTCATTGCCAATTATCCCTTTCTCCAAGAAGATCCCTATGGTCCTTTGGGACTGCAGTGGCTTTATATGATGTTCTCAAGTTGCATTGTTTTCAGGTAGACCTTAAATTAACATTTAATCATACCAGTTATGAGTTTGTACTTGTGTTAATGTATGATGGTGATAGTACTTCATTAGATCTCAGTGTTTAGGAAAAGATTTTTTTTAACTCACAGCTTTTTGGTGAAAAAAGATGCTTTCACTTAGAAGCATTTGCAAGTTTGACCGTACTGAAGAATTTAAATAAATAAAAAACTAAAAAGTTTGCTTTTATTATTGCAGTGGTATAATAGGAATGTTGCTGCACTAACAATCCAGACGCCAAGGTTCATTTCACCATGCTCAGTGACAGCAATGGAAGAGTTCTTTGCATTTTATTGTTCCTTTATTGGACTGCGTACAATATATACAGACCAAGAAGAGGTCTCTATGTGATATCTTGGAAGAAGACTTCTCATCCCATTAGCTATCCTATTGATAGCTGCTTCCCTTCTACCACACAGACTAATGGTCTGCAAACATAGGTCAAATTATATCACAGCAGATAGTGGAATTTGAATTTCAATTAATAACCCTGAAATATAATGCTTGTTTCAATAACGCTGACATGACAATTGTTGTAAAATTGCGAATAAAAACTGAAAGAGCTAAGGATGCTGTAAATCACAAACAAAAAAAAAGTTGCCGGAAAAGCTCATCAAATCTGGCAGCATCTGTGAAGAAGAAAATCAGAGTTAACATTTCGGGTCCAGTGGCTCTTCCTCAGAACTGAGAAACAAGAGGTTCATTCAATGACCTACACCACGGTTCATTACCCCATGGAAAGCCTAAGGCTGTGGGTCTACTTTGAAACACAGATGTGTGTGAGTTATTCCTAGTAATGTACAGGATTATCATTGTTGATATACTAATTGAACATGTTTGTTGTGCAGTTTATACCAGTAAACACATGGACAACAAAACAATTTAACTATGTCTGATCAGGCTCTGCTGATTGTAACTGTGATGCTGTTACATTGGCTGAATTGAGCTGCAGAAATATCTGCAGGGAGCAGTGTTACTTGGGTATTTCCAGCTCCTTACACCATATGAGCTGCTGTTCATGATAAGGGTTGCTGCCATCATTTGCCTTTAAATGTAGGAAAATACAAGTCCTGCCTGGTGCAGTGTGGGAGAGGAAAACCATTTTCTGTTCTAAAAAAATTCCCCGAAAGAACTGTGAATGTTGTAAATCAGGAACAAAAACAGAAACTGCTGGAAAAGCTCAGCACAGTGTGCCCATAGTGTTCAGCAATGTGTAGATTCGGTGGGGTATAGGGGGGTGGGTTTGGGTGGGATGTTCTGAGAGCCAGTGTGAACTTGTTGGGCCGAAGGGCCTGTTTCTACACTGTAGGGATTCTATGATCTGTGAAGAGAAATCAGAGTTAATGTTTCAGGACTGGTGACCCTTCCTCAGAGTCTCTTGCAGCTAACGAGGTATAACTTATTGCTTGTTAGTAACTCATTACAGGTTACATTGATATGACAGACATTGTTAGAGATTTTGAGGAGGGCCAAAAGCTAGATCTTGCTCCTCTGAGATGCTTAGCTATTCTGTCCACAAATCTATATTACATCTTCAGGCTTTGGTAGGTGCTTCAATATTAATGCTTTCAGACCCTTACATAACAAATAGTAAAAATGACTGTTGGTAATCGCAGACAAGGCAATTAGTGTATAAGGTAATGGTTCTGAAAGGGCTAGTGTTGGAGACTTCTTTAGGCTCTGCCTGATCTGGTGAAGTCTCATGGTATAGAGTGAACCATTAGGATGGCCAGCTCTACGTCTTGATCAGGTCAAATGTGTGAACCCTAATTCCTCGCGGTTTTAGTTACTATGTCTAAATAACCCCAATGTAACTAATATCTATTAAAATTCAAGGTCCAAAATCACATGACACCAGGTTATAGTCAAACAGGTTTAATTGAAAACACAAGCTTTCGTAGCCTTGCTCCTTCTCAGGGGGCAAGCTCTATTTTGTTGTTAAGGCATGCGCATCTTCTTCTTAAGACTTGGTGACAATTTCTCTTCTGCTGTTAACTGAACAGGCTCTTAGTCCCAGTATAGAAAGGAGGATTAGAGGCAGCACACTCTCTTAGTAATTATCTGGCAATAGTTTATTTTGTAAACATGCATTGCAGTGATCAGCATTTGAATTGATGCTTAAATGACTGAAGGTCAAAAAGGTGGGAAATAAAATCCATTTGACATAGGAAATAAAAAAATTCAGAGGACAAGGCACTTTACGGTATTAGGGACATGACCACTTTATGAATACTCAGTCAAGAATTCAGCAGCTGTAAGAACAGTCTGCAGGATGTTTGAAATATGGGGTGAACGCAGAACTCCAGCTTAAAATGTTCACTTAAGAGCTGATACACTGCACAGGAAAAGACAGTATGGACTGGTGAGAAAGCAACAAGATTAATCACACTTGACAGAGTCCTTAGAGAAAAAGGAACAATCGGGATAGCACTGATTTGAGGATTGGCTGTGAAGCAACTGCATTTTGATCTATGGCAATAAAGTTAAAAGACGCCTGTAGGCAAGTGGAAAAAAAACTTTAAAGATTTTGTTAGATGCAAATGTTCAAGTTAGCAAGTTTTGAGTTTAAATGGAGCATCTATTGTACACAGAGAATGTCTCCACCATAGCAAGCACACATCATGAGCAACAAAGCAAAGGGCTATTAATCTATATCAAGAACATGTTGCTAGGATTGTCACAGAGCAGATTTATAGTGACAGAAAGGCAATCAACAAGATTTAGAAGATCAAATCTAACAGAAGAAGATAGTTAGAACAGTTTTAAGACTGTGATAACATTGGGAGAAATAATGTAGATTGCTGATTTGGTGGGAGTATTTATTAAGGTGAGAAGATTAAAAGCTTCAAAACTAGCAATCTACAACATTAAGATGCTATAATTTTAAAACAACTTTATTGTATTGAAAGTAGCCATTTTAAGAAACAATTTTATTTTACTCACAGTGGGATGTGGGCACCACCGGCTGGGCCAGGGAGATAATATTACCTCAAATATTTAATATCACAGATGGACCAAATGGTGGCATTTTTGACAAAATAGTTCTTAAAGTACAGAACAGCTTCAAAATTAAACATTAAAACTCAAGCTGAATAATACATTACTGCATTTAACAGGGCCTGCAACTGATTCAGTTATAAATAGCCAAAATATAAATGATGCCTTTGAAGAAACTCTTACAGCTTTTGAAAATTATGCCATTCTAGGAACAAACAATCTTGAAAGGAGAAGATTTAACAGAAGAGTTCAGCATCCAGCTTTCATTGATAATTTAATTAATGACTGCTACAAATGAGCAAAAATGGCAGCTATTGACCATCAAAATCAGAATTCATGAGAGACAGGATTATCGTTGGTGAAGCTTTGTCAGCATAACTACAGTTCAAAAGCGTTCTGATCGTGAACAAAGTTCTTCAAATTGCACTGGAAGCAGAAAATACGATGACTCAAAGTCAAATTTTGAGAGGAGACGGACAATTTTCTCACAGGAGAACAAATCTACTTTACAAAAACATGAACACTCTGAAGAAATATAGGAAATGCTAACACAAAGGGTAGGCAAAACAGCAGAGAGGAAGGGTCAGTGTAATTTTCTTTTTCTTTATTGGTTGATGGGATAAGGGCCTTGCTGGCAAGGCAAGCAATAATACCAGTGGGCCATTGCCTTCCCCAAGTACTGTGGAACAAAGCATAATAAGCGCCCAACAATCACAACAGTGTGCTACAGCTCTGAAGCTAAAGGTCATTCCCAGAAGACGTATAGAAGTAGGTGCAGTTTCAGTGCAACGGAAAGTGAAATAAAGGTGTTAATGCGATAGAATCATCACCATTAGAAATGATGAAGGAATTCCCAGGGAGAATTCTGACTACATTGGTGAATTGGACAGAAGTCATTTGCAAAAATTGGCAGCTCATTAATTTTAAGTTTGATGCAGGTTGAGTGCTGCTGTCCTATCAGATCGAATACCATGGCTGAAGAAACAGAGATTACAACCCACGCATGTAAAATGAGTAGCCCTCTGGGTAAAGATATGCTACAAGTTACATGACAAGAAAAAGAGTGTCAAAGTTTGGAAAATGTGTATGTAATTCACAATAGACACTTCTCACTGCCATTTACATTACCAGGTGCATTGGTTGGAATGGGCAAATCGCCTTAGTGTCCAACAATCATGCTGGTCCCACTTCCTTACGCACCTTCAAATTAACTCTGTTTTAGGTTGTGTAATCGTGCCGGAATAGCTTGCAGTGCTGTGAAAGATTATTCACTATTTCAGGAATCTTTGTTTCCACAAATTGTTAAGGATTGCCATAAAGTTAGGGGGAGGGGTATGGGCGTTTGGCTTCAACCCAATCATTGTGCTGCAACAAAAGTGCAACTAAATTAATAAAGCTTTAAATGCTATAGAGTGCTAAATATAAGAGTCAGCTGTGAAAAAGATTGAAATTTCACAGCCATCAAAGAAAGAGATATTTCACCCCAGTGATGAATGAACAAAATTGAGACATGAGAAGTTGCTAGTTTCTTCATCATAGTGAAGAGTTCTTTAGTATTTAACCTAGTGTCTCTCCAGTCACTGTTTTGTGGGTGGTTAAAGAGTTTCTTACACAAACCCCTGTTTAGAGAGTGACATTCTTCTTCAAACTGTGCTTGAGCTCCAGAGGTAGACGAGTGATTTGGTGGTCACTGAGAAAGTGCCCAAAAAGTAATTTTTGCATAAACGCTTATAGAAGAATTTTGAGACTTATAATGTTGGTTGCACTCTCATCTCTGGCTCAGGAGCTTGTGCAGCTTTCACTCCAATAGTCTGAGTCTTTGCTGTACTGAGGGAGGGCTGGACTGTCTTTCTTTTCTCGTGAAATATTAAAGCCAGATGTTGTTTTCCCTCTTGCGCGGAGGTACAGATACCATGGCCAGTATTCTGTAGTAAAAGGAACTGCAGGGCAATTGTCCGAGCTAAACTTCATCAGCGTTACCAAAAACAATAGAATTCTTTGTATTGCTTTGCCAAAGAATCAGCGTAGGCATTATGGTAGAATTGCCATTTTCTGTGCCATAATGATAAGGTCATTGATGGTCATGGGATCTTTTGGTTTACTTCACCCCTTCATGGAATGTGGGTATTGCTGGCAAGAGTCAAGTTCGTTGTCAATTCCCAATTATCCTTGAATTGAGTGACTTGCTTGAGCATTTCAGAAGACAGCTAAGAGTCAACTACATTGCTGCGGGTTTAGAATCGAATTTTGGGTGGCAGCTGAGGATGGCAGGCTTCCTTTCACAAGGACCTTTATAGAACAAGATGGGATTTCACAATAATCTCTTATTGTTGTTTTGTTGACCATTATTGAGTCCATTCCAGGTTTATTAATTGAACTCAAATTCCACCAGCTGCCGTTTAGGGGTTTGAATGCATGACCCCAGATGCATTAGTCTGAGCCTCTGGAGTACAGTCCAGTGACATGACCACTGTGCTACCATCCCTCGCCCTCATTGTGCATCAATTGGCTACCGCATTTCTCTGCACCAAAAGTAGAGAAATTCATCTGGCCAGAAATTGGGACACCCTGAGGTCACAGAAGGCGCCACATACATGCAAACCAGTCTTACTTTCATTTGCAATCCATTGTCATGTGCAGTAAGGTGAAAGATTCTACTCATCAAACACTATATATCTTTTACAAACGTGTCAACATTGGCAGTTAACTGTCACTCATTTAAACAGTGTCACTTACGTGTTTCCACATTATCCAATGCATTTGCCACTCCATTCAGGTTCTCAAAGAAGTCCTGATTGTAGATGTTCTCAGTCTCTGGCCCAACACGGTTCTGATGAGCTATGACTTGCAAAGAAGGATTCATCTTTTGCACTGCCGCTGCAGCTACCTCAGACTTCATTTTCTACTCAGGGTGTAAAAAAGAGCACAGGTCAGACTATATTAGTGCTCTTCCAGGTACAAAAGCCTACGGTTTGTCAACAGTACAATTCATTCCCCTGTCCCCACCAAATTAACCGCCCACATGCACTTACTAGGGTCGTGACAGGACAGGATGCAATTAGAGGCAACTGGCACATGGTCAGGTGGCTCACCAAGGTCATCCCTTAAGAATGTACAAAATAGAAAAGGGGGCAGGTTACTCAACCTCTTGAGCAGCTTTACCATTCAGTAAAACCATGGCAGATCTAATCACAGCCCTAACTCTACATTAGTGTCTGCACCCAGTAACCCTCGACACACATATAGCCATCAAATATCCGGTGAGCTCAGTCTTGAATATATTCAATGGGCCAGTCCCCACCTCTCTCTCTGAGAGTCAGTAAGATCCTCAGACATAGGAGGGGAAGTAGAACATTTGGCCCATCAAGTCTGCTCCTCCATTCAATGAGATAATGTTGAACTGATAATCCTCAAGTCCACTTGAAAAAGAACCAATGCCAACAAACTTTTCTGTGGCTTTAATCTCCTCCCGATGTAGATCAGAGATAACCATTGTAAGTGGAGCAAACAGACATCTCTTTGGCTAGTTTCACATTACCATTAGTTAATTGCAGAGCCACTGGAATCTTGAGGCTGGGACAGAAATCCTGGGCCATGGTACTGTACATGGTATGGGCCCATGACCCCTGACCTAAGCAGTGCAGGTCCTTCCCTACCTGAGCACAGGGGCCACACCCCACCCACCACCGACCCCCACCCCAGCCTGAACACAAGGACCCCTCCCCCAGCCTGAAGGCCAGGCCCTCTCCCCTCCCCCCAACCGGAACACAGGACCTCTCCCCTCCCCCAACTTTAACACAGGGCCCCCTCCCCTCCCCCAGGTAGAACACAAAGCTCTTTCGCCTAGGCTGAAGGCCAGGCCCTCTCCCCTCCCACAACCTGAACACAGGGACCCTCCCCAAATCTGAACACGGGCCCCCTCTCCTCCCCCAACCTGAATGCAGGGACCCACTCCCCTCCCCCAACTTGAATACAGGGCCCCCTCTCCTCTCCCAACCTAAACACAGGGACCCTCCCCACCCCCAACGTGAACACAGGGCCCCATCCCCTCCCCCAACCTGAACACAGGGACCCTCCCCTCCCCCAACCTGAACACAGGGACCCTCCCCTCCCCCAACTTGAATACAGGGCCCCCTCTCCTCCCCCAGCCTGAACACAGGGATCCTCCTTTCCCCCCAACCTGAACACAGGACCCCTCCTCTCCCCCCAATCTGAACACAGGACCCCTCCTCTACCCCAACCTGAACACAGGGGCCCCCTCCTCTCCTCGCCCAACCTGAACACAGGGCCCCCTCCTCTCCCCCAACCTGAACACAGGGAGCCCTCTCCACCCCCAACCTGAACACAGGGACCCTCCCCTCCCCCAACCTGAACACAGGGTCCCCTCCTCTCCCCTCAACCTGAACACAGGGACCCCTCCCCTCCCCCAACTTGAGTACAGGGACCCTCCTCTCCCCCCAACCTGAACGCAGGGCCCCCCCTTCCCCCCCCCAACCTGAACACAGGGCCCCCTCCTCTCCCCCCAACCTGAACGCAGGGCCCCCCCTCCCCCCAACCTAAACAGAGGCTCCCCCCCCGCCAACCTGAACGCAGGGAGCCCTCTCCACCCCCAACCTGAACACAGGGACCCTCCCCTCCCCCAACCTGAACACAGGGCCCCCTCCTCTCCCCTCAACCTGAACACAGGGACCCCTCCCCTCCCCCAACTTGAGTACAGGGACCCTCCTCTCCCCCCAACCTGAACGCAGGGCCCCCCCTTCCCCCCCCCAACCTGAACACAGGGCCCCCTCCTCTCCCCCCAACCTGAACGCAGGGCCCCCCCTCCCCCCCAACCTAAACAGAGGCTCCCCCCCCGCCAACCTGAACGCAGGGCCCCCCCTCTCCCCTCCCCAAACCTGAACACAGGGCCCCCTCCCCTCCCCCAGCCTGAACACAGGGCCCCCTCCTCTCCCCCCAACCTGAACGCAGGGCCCCCCCTCTCCCCTCACCAACCTGAACACAGGGCCCTCTCCCCTCCCCCAGCCTGAACACAGGGCCCCCTTCCCCCCCCAACCTGAACGCAGGGTCCCCCCTCTCCCCTCCCCAACCTGAACACAGGGCCCTCTCCCCTCCCCCAACCTGAACATAGGGCCCCCTCCCCCCCCCAACCTGAACGCAGGGCCCCCCCTCCCCCTCAACCTGAACACAGGGACCCCCCTCCCCCCCCAATCTGAACACAGGACCTGCTCTCCCTCAATCTGAACATGGGACCCGCTCTCCCCCCATTCTGAGCATGGGACCTCTCCCTTCTCCCTCACTTGAAATTGAGTCTCCTTTACTTCCCAGGCCACAGGTATTGTTCCCTCATGTCCCCCGACTCCTTGCCCCTCCTTGCCCCCACCTTGAGCAACTATCCTATTTCATTTATTTTAAAATGTTTTTTCTTGATTTCATATCTCTCCCTGGCTTTTTCGCTTCCCTTCTCTATTACCCCCTCCAGACCTCCTCTTGTACAGCCCACAGATTTTGTTTACTGCACAACTGGTTCCTTCATGTTCAGCTGTTCGGGTCTAAACTCTGAAAATCCTTCCAACTTCTCTCGCTTCCTGTAAACCCTCTAATCACCTGCTCTAATATCTCCTAATGTGGCTTGGTTTTAAACTATATTTGATAATCTTCCTGAGTTGCACATTGGGACATTTCAGTAAGTTAAAGGGTACAGCATAATCCATAATTATTGTCAAGTTGCTATCAGAGCAAACTGGGCTGGGGGTGGGAGTGGGGTCTTCACCTCTCCAGTAAAGCTCAGCTGAAACCCTGCTGCCCATAATCCATCCAGCACCAAATTGTCTTCGTCCATTCAACCAAGATCTCCCAACTTTAAATGCTCTATTACGGAACTGATCCCTGCTCGGAGAAAGAAAGAAAGAATGACAGGGCATAGGTCTAAAGAGATCTGCAAATGAAGGGGAGAACGAAAGCTTTTTCTCACAGTGAGTGCTTAAGGTATGGTATAGGGAGTTTCAATTGAGGCATTCAGGAGGATGATTATTTGGATAGAAATGGTGTGCAGTGTCATGGGAAAGAGGCAGGCAATTGGTATGAGGTAATAGACAAGGTGCAGGAACGATGGGCCAAATAGCTTCCTTCTGCACTGTAGTTGTGGCTCCTCCACATCTCTGGGATCTTCCCTGGCCCCACATTGTTCTGAAGAGGAGTCATATTGGACTTGAAACATTATTTCTCTGTTAAGTTATTGAGTTCCTCCACCATTCTGCGTGCTTGCTTCCCCTTAATCTTCCTTGTTCTGTGTCCTCTTGCGTTCTTCTCCAACTGCTCTGAAAGTCCCTCTCTTATCTAACCCCTCAAGATCTTACTTAAAACCAATCTCTTAGACCATTCACTCTCTCTTAACGTCTGCTTCCTTTCAACTGGCTGTTCCTTCCTGATTGCATTTGAGTGAAACACTTTGCGAAATGTTCCTTTGTGGATGGCCTCATCCAAAGTAAACTGCAACATGTCCTTATTCCAGGGCTTCTGATGTGGTAAGGGGCCAGTCTTTCCCCTAAAGCCAGACATCAACAAAATAACCAGCTTGCCACAACAGAGAAGCACATACCAAAGACAGAGGAGAAAGTTTATACTCGAAATATTTGCAGAAAATCTCTGCAAAAGAACAAATATTTTGAAAGCCCAGCCTGTTGAAAAGCATTGTCATTAATTAGTTGCCAGGGACCAGCATAAAACTAAAGCCTGTAAAGATGTGGGAATCGGAAGAATTAGCTGAAGGGTCTCTGCAGTACTTGTGCTTTTAATCAGCTTTCAGTTTGAGTTGGGATTTTAGGCAACACAATCCAGTCATCGAGACGAGAGGGAGAGAGAAAGAGAGAGAGAGAGAGAGAGAGAAAACATAACTGGATTCAGTCAGCCTGGGAAAAATGCACACAAGTGGTTAGGGGAGGAAGCTGAACTGGGATTAATGAGATCCATCCTTTGGAATGCTGCCACATTCAATGTCATGTGTCTGCACAGAATGAGCAATGTCAGGCTATTCGACCACAGAGGCATCGCTGTCAAACCCCCATTGTAGCCCATTGCTGAGAGGCAACTGTGTACTGGAAATGGGACAGCGGATAGGGCTGAAGGGGATTTCTGCAGCTCTGATACCCAGGGCTAATTGTAGATATTTACTCTTCCCCCTGTTCAGACATGTTACTGCACACCTCTGGTGCAAGTGGGGCTTGAATTTCCTCTCTCCCAGCTGAGGTGAGGTGTAAACTGAGTTACAATAGTACAAGCTAACAAAGTGTGGAGCTGGATGAACACAGCAGGCCAAGCAGCATCTCAGGAGCACAAAAGCTAATGTTTCAGGCCGAGACACTTCATCAGAGAGGGGGATGGGGAGAGGGAACTGGACTAAATAGGGAGAGAGGGGGAGGCGGACCGAACATGGATGGAGGAGAAGATAGGTGGAGAGCAGAGTATAGGTGGGGAGGTGATAGGTCAGTCTAGGGAAGACGGACAGGTCAAGGAGGTGGGATGAGGTTGGTAGGTAGGAAATGGAGGTGCAGCTTGAAGTGGGAAGAGGGGATAGGTGAGAGGAAGAACAGGTTAGGGAGGCAGGGACGAGCTGGGCTGGTTTTGTGATGCAGTGGGGGGAGGGGACGAACTGGGCTGGTTTTGATTACAATAGTACAAGCACTAGCTATGGACGGTGGGGTGGGCACATGTGGAACAATCATGGATGTTACAGGGACCGACCCAAAACAAGCAAACCAGCCAGGGAGTGTAGTCCTGTTGGAGGTGCAGTCCTTTGGACAAAACATTGAGCCAAACCCTCCGAGGTGGAACATTAAACATTCCTTGGCATTGGGAGGGGATAAAAGGAAAAGAGGACAAAGTCTTTGTTAAGAGAGAATGGGAACTGCAGATGCTTTGTTGGAGAATCCGAGATAACAAAGTGTGGAGCTGGATGAACACAGCAGGCCAAGCAGCATCTCAGGAGCACAAAAGCTGACGTTTCAGGCCCAGACCTCTCATCAGAAAAACTAATGAAAGGGTCTAGGCCTGAAACGTCAGCTTTTGTGCTCCTGAGATGCTGCTTGGCCTGCTGTGTTCATCCAGCTCCACACTTTGTTATCTCAAAGTCTTTGTTAAATTCCTGCTGGCCACGGAGCCACTGTTCGAACAGGGGCTAACATTTGCAAATGGTGCTTGAGAGATGTGAAGTATTTCAGCATATCTTACAACAATGAAAAGTGCTACCATAAATGCAAATCTCTCACTCTATTGCACTGATTAATATTCTCTCCTGACGCTCTATCAAACCCTCTCCACCAGACTCCGTAAGGCCATCACTGTGCTGACTGATTACCTAGGCTATTGATGCCATCCTCCTGTGCACTTTATATCTTTGGTCAAACAAACAGAATCTGTGGTTACAAAGACACTCTGCACCATCGTGCTCTGTACTGCAGCATTGCAAGGCTGCTTGTGGTGGGTCCCACACGCACAACAAATGAGGGGCCCCCAGCCTCCATTCATGGGACATGCATGAGAACATAAGAAACAGGAGCAGTAGTAGGCCATCCGGCCCATCCAGCTAACTCCGCCATTCAATAAAACCATGGCAGATCTTTTCATGGGCTCAGCTCCACTTACCCGCCCGCTCACCATTACCCATAATTCCCTTACTGTTCAAAAATCTACCTATTTTGCCTTAAACAAATTCAACGAGGTAGCTTCAACTGCTTCACTGGGCAGGGAATTCCACAGATTCACAACTCTTTGGGTGAACAAATTCCTCCTCAGCTCAGTCCTAACTCTGCTGCCCCTTATTTTGAGGCTATGCCCCCTTGTTCCAGTTTCACCCTCCAGCGAAACAACCTCCCCTGCTTCTATCTTATCTATTGCCTTCATATTTTTGTGTGGCTTTCTTGTCAACACTGGACTCACTGAACTTGTAACACACTTACATCAATGAATCAGGGGATATCGCAAACATTTCAAGGACAAAATTAATCTGGCATCAGATTTTAAAATTTAAGGCGTAAATAATTGGTCCCCCTCAATTTCTCATCGCCAACGATTTTGTTTCGGTGGTGGTTCGGTGCCGCTAATGGGAGACAGGTGTCTACTAAAAAGGTGGAACTTGATGCAACAAGTCCTCATTGCTTTTGAGTGTAAGGCACAGGAACAGAAGTAGGCCATTTGGCCCATTATGCATACTCTGGCCGAACTGATTTTTCTCAACTCCACTTTTCTGCTGCTATCTCCCAAATCCCTTCATTATGAGACATCTGCCTCTCTCGACCCTTAGTATAGAACATAGAACATAGAACATTACAGCACAGTACAGGCCTTCAGCCCTCGATGTTGTGCCGACCTGTCATACCGATCTCAAGCCCATCTAACCTACACTATTCCATGTATGTCCATACGCTTATCCAATGACGACTTAAATGTACCTAAAGTTGGTGAATCTACTACTGTTGCAGGCAAAGCGTTCCATTCCCTTACTACTCTCTGAGTAAAGAAACTACCTCTGACATCTGTCCTATATCTTTCACCCCTCAATTTAAAGCTATGCCCCCTCGTGCTCGCCATCACCATCCTAGGAAAAACGCTCTCCCTATCTACCCTATCTAACCCTCTGATTATTTTATACGTTTCAATTAAGTCACCTCTCAACCTTCTTCTCTCTAATGAAAACAGCCTCAAGTCCCTCAGCCTTTCCTCGTAAGACCTTCCCTCCATACCAGGCAACATCCTAGTAAATCTCCTCTGCACCCTTTCCAAAGCTTCCACATCCTTCTTTTAATGCGGTGACAAGAACTGTACACAATACTCCAAGTGCGGCCGCACCAGAGTTTTGTACAGCTTCACCATAACCTCTTGGTTCCGGAACTTGATCCCTCTATTAATAAAAGCTAAAACACTGTATGCCTTCTTAACAGCCCTGTCAACCTGGGTGGCAACTTTCAAGGATCTGTGTACATGGACGCCGAGATCTCTCTGCTCATCTACACTACCAAGAATCTCACCATTAGCCCAGTACTTTGCCTTCCGGTTACTCCTACCAAAGTGCATCACCTCACACTTGTCTGCATTAAACTCCATTTGCCACCTCTCAGCCCAGCTCTGCAGCTTATCTATGTCTCTCTGCAACCTACAGCATCCTTCATCACTATGTACAACTCCATCGACCTTAGTGTTGTCTGCAAATTTACTGACCCATCCTTCTACGCCCTCATCCAGGTCATTTATAAAAATGACAAACAGCAGTGGACCCAACACCGACCCTTGCGGTACACCACTAGTAACTGGTCTCCAGGATGAACATTTCCCATCAACCACCACCCTGTCTTCTTTCAGCAAGCCAATTTCCGATCCAAACTGCTATATCTCCCACAATCCCATCCCTCCGCATTTTGTACAATAGCCTACTGTGGGGAACCTTATTGAACGCCTTGCTGAAATCCATATACACCACATCAACCGGTTTACTGACTGGCCTAGCACTAACAGCCCTCGGTGTTAAAGGATTCTGCAGATTGACTACCTTCTGAGAGAAAACAATCCAACTCATTTTTGTCCCTCACGAGGACATGGTTGCCAGTAGAGTGCCAGCTGGGCTCTGTGGGTAATGGCTGCAAATCTGAATTAGAATGTCATCGGTTCAGGTCCCAGTCCATGCAATACTCTAGGCTGATGTTATGGTATCAAGAGGTGCTGTCTTTCATAGAGACCCTGCAGTGTGGAAGCAGGCCACTCAGCCCATCAAGTCTATAACAACCCTCTGAAAAGCATCCTACCCAGACCCGAATTCCCTACCCTATCCCTGCAACCCTGCATTTTCCACGGCCAGTCCACCCAAACATGCACATCTTTGGGCTGTGAGAGGAAACTAGAACACCCAGAGGGATCTCACGGAGAATACACAAGCCCCACACGGCCAGTCACCCGAAGATGGAAGCGAACCCGGGGACCTGGTGCTGTGAGGCAGCAGTGTGAACCACTGAGTCGGCCGTAGTTATGAAATATCCTCCAGCATTGCTCATACAGGAGCGCGAGGTTCTTCCTGATGCCTGCACACTTATTCTCCAACACCTCAAAATCTGGTCATGACCAGTTTACTGTCGGTGGGAGCTGACTGCATGTATATTAGTAGCTACATTACCTGCAACAGTGACTGCACTTTAAAAGAACTTCAGTGGTGGTAAAGTAGTTTGGCATGACAGGAGAATGGGAAACTGTGTTGTATAGATACAAGATCTTTCTTATCTTTCCAATAAACCTACAGCCAAGATCCTGCCCAAAGCAGGTGGAAAATGTAACAATCCCAGCCTGGGATTTGTAACTGAGAAAAGAGACTTTACAATCCACAGCCTATCGAATCCACCGCTCGAACAGAAAACGGCTGGTCTGATCTGATCATCCTCAACTCCACTTTCCCACTTTTTCTCCATAACCCTGATTCTGTTACTGATTAAAAATGTATTGCAGCCTTGAATGTACTTAATGCCCCAGCCTTCACAGTAAAGAATTCCACAGATTCACTACTCCCCAGGGAAAAAGTTCCTCCTCATTTCTGTCTTGACTTTGTGTTCTTCGCTCTGTTCAATCACCCAATGATCTTTGTATGATAAGATCTGCCTCTACTGCACGCAAAACACAACTTTTCACTGCACTTAATTACACGTGACAATAATAAACCAAATCAAAATAAATGGGTCAGTGATAATGGGAACAGCAGATGCTGGAGAATCCAAGATAATAAAGTGTGAAGCTGGATGAACACAGCAGGCCCAGCAGCATCTCAGGAGCACAAAAGCTGACGTTTCGGGCCTAGACCCTTCATCAGAGAGGGGGATGGGGAGAGGGTTCTGGAATAAATAGGGAGAGAGGGGGAGGCGGACCGAAGATGGAGAGAAAAGAAGATAGGTGGAGAGGAGAGTATAGGTGGGGAGGTAGGGAGGGGATAGGTCAGTCCAGGGAAGACGGACAGGTCAACGAGGTGGGATGAGGTTAGTAGGTAGGAGATGGAGGTGCGGCTTGGGGTGGGAGGAAGGGATGGGTGAGAGGAAGAACAGGTTAGGGAGGCAGAGACAGGTTGGACTGATTTTGGGATGCAGTGGGTGGAGGGGAAGAGCTGGGCTGGTTGTGTGATGCAGTGGGGGGAGGGGACGAACTGGGCTGGTTTTGGGATGCGGTGGGGGAAGGAGAGATTTTGAAACTGGTGAAGTCCACATTGATACCATATGGCTGCAGGGTTCCCAGGCGGAATATGAGTTGCTGTTCCTGCAACCTTTGGGTGGCATCATTGTGGCACTGCAGGAGACCCATGATGGACATGTCATCTAAAGAATGGGAGGGGGAGTGGAAATGGTTCGCGACTGGGAGGTGAAGTTGTTTGTTGCGAACCGAGCGGAGGTGTTCTGCAAAGTGGTCCCCAAACCTCCGCTTGGTTTCCCCAATGTAGAGGAAGCCACACCGGGTGCAATGGATACAGTATACCACATTGGCAGATGTGCAGGTGAACTTCCGCTTAATATGGAAAGTCATCTTGGGGCCTGGGATAGGGGTGAGGGAGGAGGTGTGAGGGCAAGTGTAGCATTTCCTGCAGTTGCAGGGGAAGGTGTCGGGTGTGGTGGGGTTGGAGGGCAGTGTGGAGCAAATAAGGGAGTCACGGAGAGAGTGGTCTCTCCGGAAAGCAGACAGGGGTGGGGATGGAAAAATTCTTGGGTGGTGGGGTCAGATTGTAGATGGCGGAAGTGTCAGAGGATGATGCGTTGTATCCAGAGGTTGGTGGGGTAGTGTGTGAGAACGAGGGGGATCCTCTTGGGGCGGTTGTGGCGGGGGCGGGGTGTGAGGGATGTGTTGCGGGAAATGCGGGAGATGCGGTCGAGGACGTTCTCGACCACTGTGGGGGTAAAGTTGCAGTCCTTGAAGAACTTGGACATCTGGGATGTGCGGGAGTGGAATGCCTCATCCTGGGAGCAGATGCGGCGGAGGCGGAGGAATTGGGAATAGGGGATGGAATTTTTGCAGGAGGGTGGGTGGGAGGAGGTGTATTCTAGGTAGCTGTGGGAGTCGGTGGGCTTGAAATAGATATCAGTTTCTAGCTGGTTACCTGAGATGGAGACAGAGAGGTCCAGGAAGGTGAGGGATGTGCTGGAGATGGCCCAGGTGAACTGAAGGTTGGGGTGGAAGGTGTTGGTGAAGTGGATGAACTGTTCGAGCTCCTCTGGGGAGCAAGAGGCGGCGCCGATACAGTCATCAATGTACCGGAGGAAGAGGTGGGGTTTGGGGCCTGTGTAGGTGCGGAAGAGGGACTGTTCCACGTAACCTACAAAGAGGCAGGCATAGCTGGGGCCCATGCGGGTGTCCATGGCCACCCGCTTTGTCTGTAGGAAGTGGAAGTAATCAAAAGAGAAGCTGTTGAGGGTGAGGACGAGTTCGGCTAGGTGGATGAGGGTGTCGGTGGAGGGGGATTGGCCGGCCCTGCGGGACAGGAAGAAGCGGAGGGCCTTGAGGCCATCTGCATGAGGAATACAGGTGTATGGGGACTGGACGTCCATGGTGAAAATGAGGTGTTGGGGGCCAGGGAATTGTAAGTTCTGGAGGAGGTGGAGGGCGTGGGTGGTGTCACGGACGTAGGTGACCCTTTTCTCTGGGATCAAATAGCACAACAGTTTGAGGTGCTCATTTCCCCACTTTACAAAGCAATTGCTTAATTCATATTGCTTTGCAATTTTTTTTGTCCAAACCTCTCCCAGCGGTCAGCGTGATTAGAACATCGATGAAAAGAGTTCATTTAATTCATGGGATGTCCCAACTGGAGAAGTAATGAAGACAATGGCGGGTTATCTTAACGTTAACACAGCAAGGCAGACTTCAAAAGGTTTAATGTAGTAGATTTCCAAGTCCTGGACTGTTAAGTACAACATCATTATTCTGAGCTGTCTGGATTGTTGCCAATACACATTACAAAAACATTGGATTAAAAAGTGCAGCTTACCATGGTAAAACCAATGGACTCTAAAGAGACAGAAGGAGTGAGATAGACAAGGGTGGTGTGAGACAACATTGGAGAGAAGGTGGGGGGGCAGTAGAAAGGGGAGCTAAAGAAAGGTCAGAGAGTTTTATCCACATTCTCCAACTTTAAGACCAATCGCAAAAAGTAAGCAGTGAAACTAATTTTGAGATGGCAGCCCAGAATGAGGACAGGTCAGACTTATTTCTGCCATTCGCAGTGGGGATGCTGGTCTGCCACGAAGCAGAGGCCAGAGGATAAGGCTACAACACCCTACCAACGATCTTTTACAAGCCTGGCTGTCCCAGACAAGAAACACACTGGTTGATTTGATTAGTGAGATGATGCTGCCCCAAACTGGCAAGGACCATTACTGCAGCTTGAAATGGGTCAAATAATCCTTTGGGTATCGCAGATTGGCAGCAACCCAAGGCTGCCATTTGGCCCATCAGATCTATGCTGTTCTCTCCAAGAGTTCATTGGTTAATCCCACTCTCCTGCCCTTTCCTCCTATCTCTGCAAACTCTCTCTCTTATTCCATTTCGTTTAGAAAGTCATTTACTGAACCTGGCTCCACAGCACTCTCAGCTGTGCATTCTAAACCCCAGCTACCATCTGTTTTAAAATATATTTTTCTCATGTCGCTGTAGTTCTTTTGCCAACCTCCTTAGCTCTTCTGCCAATGGAAATAGTTTCGGTCTCTATCTCGAACCCACATAAGTTTGAGTGCCCTTATCAAAACTTCTCTCCACCTCCGAAAACAAACTTCAGCTTCCCCACATGTAACATAACTGAGGCCCCTGAGCCCTGGAATCATTCTTGTCCATCTCTGCTGCACCTTCTCTGATGCTTTCACATCCTTTCTAACGTGCTGTGTTCAGAATTGGATGAAACACCCATATGCGAGTAGCCCTCTGAAGACAGTTTGATTTGGATAAATGCGAGGTGTTGCATTTTGGTAAAACAAATAGGGGTAGGACTTATACCATTAAGAGTAGGACCTTGGGGAGTGTTGTAGAACAGAGTCACCTAGGGGGCTCAGGTGCATAATTCTTTGAAATTTGTATTACAGGCAGACAGGGCGGTGAAGAAGGCATTTAGCACACTTGCCTTCATTGCTCAGACCTTTCAGTGTAGGGGTTGGGACATCATGCTGAGTTTGTACAGGAAGCATCTTCTGCATTTCTGGTCTCCCTGTTACAGGAAGGATATTATTAAACTAGAGAGGGTAGAGAAGGGATTTGTCAGGATGTTGCTGGGAATGAAGGGCCTGTATTATAAGGAGAGGCTGAATAGGGTGGGGCTTTATCCACCGGAGCATTGGAGGTTGAGGGGTGACATTACAGAAGTTTATAACATCACGAGGGGTATAGATAAGGTGAATGGTAGGTGTCTTGGCCTTTAGGTGGGGGATTTCAAGATTAGGGGGCATATTTTTAAGGCAAGAGGAGAAATATTTTAAAAAGGCATGATTGAAATGCTCATTTGAAAGTTGCCCTTTCTGACAGTGTGGCACTCGCTCAGTACTGCCCTAAAGTTCCAGATTAGATTTCTGTGATCACAAGTCCGATTCTTTTACACAACGAGTGGAACATCTGAAGAAGTGATCAATGCGGGTGCAGTTACAACGTTCAACAAATGTTCAGATAAATACATGAGTAAGAAATGTTGGAAGGATATGAGCCAAGAAAAGGTAGATGGTAACAGTTAAATTTGGGATTATAGTCAGCATGGACTGGTTGGATCAAAGGGTCTGTTTTGGTGCTGTGTGACTCTGTGACTCTAAGACAGAGATGAGGAGGGTCTTGTTTGGACTTAGAGGATGGTTAATGTGTGGAATGATGTACAGTAGAGGGCTGTTAAGACTGAGTCATTAAGGCTGAGATGGGCAGATCTTTAATTATCAAGGGACTAAAAGGTGAAGGGAGTACGGCAGGAAAGTGGAGTTGAGGATTATCAGATCTCATTGAATGGTAGAGCAGACTCAATGGGCTGAATGGCCCACTTCTGCTCCTAAAGCTTATGGCCTTATGGACCCAACATTTAAAGATGAACCAGTCTTATGAAGGTCCGTCCTTATGTCCTTGCTTCGCTATTGTTTTGCTCTCTGTGGAATTGTGCCATTTATGTTATACTGCCTCATCTTGAAGGCCCTACATCATCTTGCACTACATCAGTACATTGTTAGCAAGATACTGCTGATGCTTATAAAACGTGGACACAGTTGTTGATGATGAATGTTTTATTGTCACATGCTACAAACAGGAAGAATACTAAAATATAGTGAAAAGCTTTTTCAATTTCACCACTATCCGGTGCCATTTTGAATAATTTAAGAGTAAGGACAAAAGAAAGATAAAGCTTAAATAGAGTCCGTCAGGCCTGAGCCTGCTCATCACTATCAATGATGCCTGCTATACCATCCCTCTTCTGCCACCATCAGGGAAGGGCTGCTTCCTTTCGTCTGAACACGCTCACCTCCAAGTTAGAGCTTCTGTGTTCAAGGCCCACTCCAGACTTGTGGTCACAGAAATCTAAGCTGGAACTTCAGGGCAGTACTGAGCGAGTGCCACACTGTCAGAAGGGGCAACTTTCAAATGTGCATTTCAATCAAAGGCCCAACTGCTCCCTCTGGTGTTCTCTAACAGTACCATTTCAGAGGAGAGCAGTGGAACCACCACCAGTGTTTCATCCTGATAACTATGAAGCAACATCACTAAAACGGATATACGGAATATCGAGTAAATAACACAACCTTAGTAGCATTAACATACAGAGGGTCCAGGTTGTTCAGGCCCACAGTTCCCCGAAAATGGCAACACAAGTGAATAAGTTGCTCAAGAAGACATATGAAATCGGTCGGGGCGTAGAGTATAAAAATTGGCAAGTCATGTTGCTGCTGTGTAGAATTTTAGTGCGGCCACATTTGGAATATTTTGAACAGTTTAGACTGCCACACTACCAGAAGGATGAGGAAGCTGTAGCGAGGGTGCAGAAACAGTTTACCAGGATGTTGTTGCCTGGTTTGGTGGGTATTAGCGATGAGGAGACAGTGGACAATTTTTGGTTTGTTTTCATTCGAACGTTGGAGGTTGAGGGCTAACCTGATACAGGCCTACAAAATTATGAGAGGAATGGGTAGAATGGATAGGCAGAGTTTTCTTTCCAGGGTAGAAAAGTCAATTAGCAGGTGACAGAGGTTCAATGTGAGAGAGGGTAAGTTTAAAGGAGATGTGAGGGGCAGGTTCTTTTACACAGATGGTGGTAAGTGCCTGGGGGAGGTGTTGTTGGTAGAAGCAGATACTGTAGCAATGTTTCAGAGGCATCTTGACAGATACGTGGATGGTAAGGGAATAGAGGGAGTTAGACTGCGTGGAGGTGAAAGATATTTAGTTTAGAAAGGTGTGTGCTGGCACAAACCTGTTGGGCTGAAAGTCGTGTTCCCATACTTACTTTCTAGATTATAGAATGCCGACAGTGTGGAAATGGGCCATTTGGCCCAACAAGTCCACACCAACCCTCCAAAGAGCAGCCCACCCAGGCCCACCCTCCTGCCCTATCCCTGTATTTCCCTTGGCTAGTGCACCTAAACTACACATCCCTGAATACTACGGGCAAATTTCCCATGGCCAATCCACCTAACTCGCACATTTTTGGACTGTGGGAGGAAACCATAGGACCCAGCAGAAACCTGTGCAGACACATGGAGGATGTGCAAACTTCAAACAGACAGTTGCCCAAGGCTGGAATCAAACCTGGAAACCTGGTGCTATAAGGGTAGAAATGCTATCCAAAGAATCACCTTGCCACCTCCCCTGTTCTTTGATAGTCTGGGCATCACTATGTTTCTGTTTGTAGGAGCTTGCTCTGTAAATTGGCAGCTATGTTTCCTACATTACAAGAGTGAATGCACTTGGGATACGCCGAAGTCATGAAAGATGCTATATAAATGCAAGTCTTTCTTTTTTAAGAATGTAGAAATGGGTGCCAGCACTTGCAGCATGCAGGGCCAACTGCTTCTGGGGTATATGTGTCAGTCTGAAGTATGTCCGCAAAGCATGACATTTTTTCTGTGCTCTTGCAGATTTCCTTTAAGGACTGAGAACTAAACTTTTAAATTAGACTAAAGTGAAAAAAATGATTCTAAATGGCTCTGGAGAGCTAAAGGGCCGGTGGCCTGGATTGAAGTAAACAGCAGACAATGCTTTGGCATGCTAATTTTGCAAATAGTTAAGTGGCTGATGGGACGTCATTGATCAATTCATTGATCGGGTTGATTTGAAAAGAACCAGGAGGGCCTCTTGTGGTGCAAAGATAGTATTCCCTTCCCACTCCCTGAACCAAGAGATCTGGGTTCAATGCCTACCTGATGCTATAACATCCCTGAAGAGAATGATTAGAGTAAAGAGGTTAAATAATACAAAAGGAACTCAGGGAAGTTGGTGGTGTGGTGATTAATGCCACGAGCCCAGAAATCCAAAGACCTGGAGTTCAAATCCAGCTTGATATTGGAATTTAAAGGGACTCCTGTGGTACAGTGGCAGTATCCCTATGCCAGAACTGGGTTCAAGTCCCATCTGCTCCAAAGGTGCGTATTAACATCTCTGAACAGCTCGATTAGACAAATAGGTTAATTTGAAAAAAAAAACTAAACTGAAGGCAAGGTTGGTAAATTTACAGAAGACACACCAAGATAAGTGAAGGGGCAGTTAGTGGGGACATGGGCAAAGAAGGAATATATTGTGGGAAAAGTGTGAGGTTATATACTTTGGCAGGAAGAATAAAGGTGTAGAGCTATTCCCTACATAGGGAAAGACTTTGGAAATCCAAAGCACAAATGGGCTTAGGAGTTCAAGTTTGGGATTAATATGCAGGGTCAGTTGGCAGTTAGGAAGGCAAATGCAATGTTAGCATTCATTTCAATGAGAGCATGGGTGTACTGCTGAGGCTATATAAGGCTCTGCTCAGACTGTATGTGGAATATTGCTAGCAGTTTTGGGCCCCTTTTTTGAATGAAAGATGTGCTGGCATTGGAGGGGTCCAGAAGGGTTTAACAAGAATGATCCTGGGCATGAAGGGTTGTCAATACAAGGAGACTTTGAAAGCTCTGGGTCTGAACTCAATGGAGTTTAGCAGGAGAAGGGGAAATATCATTGAAACTTGCAGAATACTGAGGGGACCAGATAGAGCGGACATGAAGAAGATGTTTCCAGTAATTGGTGAGGCTAGGACCTGAGGGCACACAGCCTCAGGGTGAAGGGACTATCCTTTAGAATGGAGATGAGGAGGAATTTATTCAGTCAGAGGGTGGTGAATCTGTGGAACTCATTGCTGTAGAGGGCTGTGGAGGCCAAGTCATTGAGTGTAGTTTCTTGATTGGTAAGGGGATCAAAGGTTACAGTGAGAAGGCAGGAGAATGGGGTTGAGAAACACATTAGCCATGACTGAATGGCAGAGCAGACTTGATGGGCTGAATGACCTGGTTTCTGCTCCTATTTGCTGTGATCTTACCGATTATCAGATCAGCAATGATTTCATGGAATGGCAGAGCAGACTTGATGGGCTGAGTGGCCTATTTATACTCCCACGTCATTCTGAATGATTGTAACTAATTATAACTAATTGACTATGATGCAATTTGTTCTGACTCACCGTTATATCACCAGGTCTGAAGAGAAACTGCCGGTTGAGGTTCGATCTTTCAATCGTATCCATGTCCGTCACTGTGATGCTCCCGCCCTCTCCTGCTCCTAAGCCAATCATGGCAAAGTTTTTCAGCAGCTCACATCCAATGGCACCTGCACCAACCTGAGAGCACAGCCAGAGTAAAGCAATCCCCTAGGAACAGTCATCACATTCCCTATCCGAGAGAAGTACAGTGGCAGCACGGCTGATGGGAATATAAGCCTAATTTATATCATCTCTCCTCGTAACTCAACATTCAGAGTACTGGTAGTTCAATGCTTATTGTTACTTTTGTTTATAAGGCCAGACATGGGGGTTGGCTAGCTCAGTTGGCTGGGCAACAGGTTTGGAATGCAGAGCAATATCAACAGGTAAGGTACAATTCTTGTACCAGCTGATATTTCCATGAAAGTCCTGCTTTCCCAACGTTGCTCCTTGCCTCAGATGACACTTAGCTTAAGCTCGCTGCTAATTGTCTCTCCTTAATGAGAAAGTGGGATTCTGGTGACCTTTTTTGACCAAATGAGAAGACAAGACCCACCAGTCAGGCAGAGAGGATACACTGGTATACACACTGTGGTGTTACAGAAGCATTGATCCACATTTGGCCAAGGGTATGAACTTTATTTAATCTTTGATGACAAGGTGTAGAGCTGGATGAACACAGCAGGCCATGCAGCATCAGAGGAGCAAGAAGGCTGACGTTTCGGGCCTAGACCCTTCTTCGGAAATGGGGAGAATAAAATCTCAGACTCTCCAGCATCTGTAGTTCCTGCTATCTCTGAAACAATTATTTAATCTTTCGCAGGATGCCGGTGATTCGTGGGCCAGGCCAGAATTTATTGTCCATCACTAATTGCTCTTCAAAAGGCAGTACTCAGCCACCTTACTGAACTGCTACAAAAACAAAGTTGCTGGAAAAGCTCAGCAGGTCTAAATAATGCACTTCTGAAGCTTTAACTGCTAACGTGCGGTAGAGCATGTGGCAGCTGATATGTGCACAGCAAGATCCCACAATGAGTTATGTGTGGGTTTCAGTAAGTGTTGACCAGGGCATCCCTACAATCTTGCACATCCACTTGAGGGACTTTAATTGCCCTGTCTGGTAAGTGTCACCCCTGAGGGGTCAGGCTAGTATCAACAAACCTGTTGAGCTTTTCCAGTAACTTTCTTTTTTTGTTTCTGATTCACAGCATCTGCAGCTCTTTTGGATATTACTGAACTGCTAATGTGGTCCATGTGGTGCTAAAGAGGGCGCTCCAGGGTTTCGACCCAGTAACTGTGAAGAATGGCAATTAGTTCTAACCGAAGATGCGGTGTGGCTTGTAGGGGATTTCATTGATGGGGATGTTCTACTGCCAGCCTTTTCCTCCTTGGTGCAGGTCGGGGATTTTCAAATTACTATCGAAGGAGCCTTGATGCATTATTGCAGTGCATCTTGTAGATGGTACACCCTGCTGCACCCATGCATCTGTGCTGGATGGAATGGACAGATAAAGTTGTAAATGGGGTATTGAAAGTGCCGTCCTACGTTGTAACGCTACATGAGGAAAGGCAGAGGTGCTCACTGTACTGAGGCTGAAATTACCCAAAGTGGGCACCATCTTTTTTGAGAGAATAAAAATACATCATTTCGCCCAGAGGCCTCACCGCTGATGTCACCTGGCATGGTGACGAAATGTCTGAACAAGAACAAGCCAACTTGGTGAGCAAGTCAACAATCTCACCCACAGCCTGAGCTACAGATCTTAGCCAAAACTTTAAAGAATAAAAATGCTCTGAAAGCAGGGACTCAGATCTCGCCCTCCACTTACCAGGAAATATTTCTGCATCATCAGCTCCTCTTGAAATTCAGCTCCAAAGATCGCAATCTGCCCATCATAACGACAGCCCCTCTGTACAAAGCAAGGAAAAGGAGAAACAAGGGGCCAGTCAGGTTGGTAATGTCAGAGCATGATAGGCCAATGCATTCTGTTTTGGTTGGTTCTCTGATTAAGCTCACTCACAACTCATCTGACTATGTGTGCTGTATTCCAGAACACTGGAAGGAGACACCATTTTCCAATTTCATTTTAGATAATCCCATCAGGACTTTATCAATCCTCTTCCACCCATTAACTTCCCAGCCAGATTTATCCCCGATCTTTGTCATACAATTGATTGTGACCAATTAATCTTATTTTTCCCACAATAAACTCATTTATAAAATCTTGATCGTATTAACTAATTGGCTGACAACTGCTCCAAAGTTATCTTCTGCTGGATACACATCTGTGACGAGCTCAAACATTCGCACATTGTACTCACACCTACAGAGCGTAAATCAATTAACAGCTTGTTCTCGGAAGTTAATGCTTGGAATACACAAAACTCAATCAATCAGTCACGAAAATAGAGATTACCCAGTTCCAGCTCTGACTCAGCTGGCGACCCATTTCACCCCCATCGGAAGGTCAGGAGTTCAAGTCCCGGTCCAAGGACTTAAGGCCATGATCGAGCCTGACCCCTCGTGGGTGTCGCTTTCCAGACGAAGCAATTAAAGTCCCTCGGATGAATGTGCAAGATTGCAGGGATGCCCTGGTCAACACTTATTGAAACCTAAACATAACTCATTGTGGGATGTTGCTGTGCACATATCGGCTGCCACATTTTCTACATCACATCAGCTTCAGAAGTGCATCATTGGCCATGATGACAACTGATGTCATACAGCCATAGAGTCACTAGGGTCTACAGCTCGGAAACAGACTTTTCGGTCTGACTCGTCTATCCATGGTAATGGAAAGCACAACTTGTTTCTCTCACTGATCAATGGCAACACCATTTGTAAATGCACTTTGGTACAGCAAATTATGGGGGCGGGGTGCACTTTGATGTGAATAATAAAAAAGGGTCAGGTATTCCTTACAAAGTAAGTGTCATGACTGAGGCCTGGGATTTTCACATGTAAACTGTCACAAGTAGATACACAGGTCAAGAAGAGCATTACGAAAGAACAAAGGAAACACAAATTTGTGTCGAGGATATTTGATTTAATCATAGAGTCACAGAATCATGCAGTACAAAAGGCCCATTGAGTAAGCATTGCCAAAAATATACTGCTATGTATAACAGTCCTACATTCCCACTCTAAGCCTTGAATGTCAACATGCTTCAACTGCTGATCCAAGTACTTTTTAAAGACCTCATCTGCATGATAACAATTCCGTGGTCACCTACAGGGCATAGCCTCAAAATAAGGGGGAGCAGATTTAGGACTGAGTTGAGGAGGAGCTTCTTCACCCAAAGGGTTGTGAATCTGTGTAATTCCCTGTCCAGTGAAGCAGTTGAGGCTACTTCGTTGAATGTTTTTAAGGCAACAAAAGATAGAGTTTTGAACAGTAAAGGAATTAGGGATTATGGTGAGCCGACAGGTAAATGGAGCTGGGGCCATAAAAAAGGCTGTCCTGCCTCAATTATCCTCCCAGGCAGTGCATTCCGGACCCTCACTGCCATTTGGGTGAGGATTTGTCCTCAAATCCCCCCCAAACCCTTTGCCTTCCACTTTCAAAGCATGTCCTCTTTCTCCTGATTGAAAGCCAACAGGTTATAAACTTGTATAAAACTAGAAACACAAAGCACAGCTCCAGCTTCCCTAACATAGGCAGTGGTTTAGGTTCAAAAAGGATTGACAAACAAAAAAACCTTTTCATGAGCAATCAGATCGGATTTGGAATGCTCTGTTTGGAAGTGTGGTACAGAGGGCTCAACTGAAACATCCAGGACAGCGTGGGATTGTTTGTGGGGAAATAGCAAGAGACTGGCATTAATTCAAAATGGTCAGAGAGCAGGTCTAGACATGTTGGGGTGAAAGACCTCATCTGCATGATAACAATTCCGTGGTCACCTACAGGGCATAGCCTCAAAATAAGGGGGAGCAGATTTAGGACTGAGTTGAGGAGGAGCTTCTTCACCCAAAGGATTGTGAATCTGTGTAATTCCCTGTCCAGTGAAGCAGTTGAGGCTACTTCGTTGAATGTTTTTAAGGCAACAAGAGATAGAGTTTTGAACAGTAAAGGAATTAGGGGTTATGGTGAGCCGACAGGTAAATGGAGCTGGAGCCATAAAAAGATCAGCCATGATCTTGTTGAATATGTGGAGCAGGGTCGAGGGACCAGATGTACTACTCCTGCTCCTATTTCTTATGTTCTTATGACTTATTAAAGGAGAAACTAGATAAATACATGAAACAGAATAAAACATGTCAATGAGGTTATAGGAGGCTGGTGTGAAACATAACTTCTGATATAAGCCAGTTGGATCAAATGGATTCTGTACTGTTTTCTGTAAGCAATTCTGAAAGCAATGTGAGATAACAAGGTATAGAGCTGGATGAACACAACAGGCCAAGCAGCACCATAGGAGCAGGAAAGCTGACGTTTCGGGCCTAGATCCTTCTTCAGAAATGGTCTAGGCCCGAAACATCAGCCTTCTTAATCCTATGATGCTGCTTGGCTTGCTGTGTTCATCCAGCTCTACACCTTGTTATCACAGATTCTCCAGCTTCTGCAGTTCCTACTGTCTCTGAAAGCAATGTGTTTATTTGCACAAAACTTCATAGAGATGGGCTTTTTAGAGGCAGCATGCAGCTGTGGTATGTAGATCAGAATCCTGCTGATACTTACAGGTGCAAAATTTTCTTCAGAGAAAGGGATATCTTTGTTTTCTTCAGGCAAACACTCAAGTGCATCGAAGTACATCCACTGGTGGAGGGGCATGAACTTCCCTGTACAGGCCTGAAAGAGACAACATCAAGAGACAAATCAGTGCAGGGCAGAGAGAGAGCCATCACCAGGATCAGCATAGAATCGTAGAATCTCTACTGTGTGGAAGCAGGTCACCATGCCCAACGAGTCCACACTGACCCACCAAACAGCATCACACCCAAACCCAGCCCCTACCCTATCCTGTCACCCTGCATTTCCCATGGCTAATCCACCTCACCTGCACCTCCCCTAACACTCTGGGCAATTTACCATTGCCAAGCCACCTAACCTACAAAGGCATCATTAACTAAGGTTACACAAGAATAGAAAAACTAGCAGCAGGAGTAGATAATTCAGCCTGTTGTGCATGTTCCACCATGGCCGATCTCATCGTGGCCTCAGCTACACTCTCCGGCTTGCTCTCCCATAACCCTTAAACCTATTACAAACTACAAAACCTGTCTACCTCATCCTCATATTTTTCAGTGTCCCAGCATCCACCACATTCTGTGGGAGTGAATTCCACTCATGCATGACACATTGAGTGACTCCCAATGTTCTTTACTAACACAGGATAGAAATAGCTTGGAAAACAGAGTCCAAGTCAAGTTGACACCAAAGTCTGTACCCAGGACTGAGACACTGTGGCTTTATCATGGAGCTTTCAAATCTTTCTCAGTGGCCAGCATAGCCAATGATCAATGTCCTGAGGCTTACTAACTCTCCGCTGATTCACCCCTCGTCACACACCCACATCTCATAAGAAGAGAAGTCCCATTCCTAACTTGCTTAGTTTTAATATGGTGGTGCTGGTGATAGACGATTGCAGGGTATTTAAACAGCTCTATGCCCCTTTACAATGTGGCTCCAAATCAAATATGGTGGCCTCAGGTCACAAAGAGTTTGTATTTGGCTTCACCTCGCTTTTACCTTCATGACTTCCTGAGCAGCAAGGCCACCAATAAATGCAGTGATAGGACTCAGGTTGCCTGTGGCAACATAGGCCAGTTTCCTCACTAGGTTCTCATCCAAGGGCTCTTCATTTAGGATCAAAGGGTAATCATTCTCAATGAGCTTATTTGCAATGGTCACTAAGAGTTCTGCATCAGTCTACAAGAGAAATAGAAAGAACTAATAAGTTTTAAATAGGCATATAATTTTTTTAACCTCTGTTCATGCATGTTTTCTTCTTTGACAATACATTTTCGTGGCTAATTGCCTTCATCAAAGTGAGGGATTTCACCAAAGGATAGAAAAATACTGCGATAAAAGCACAAACAACATTTGCATTGTGCTTCTGGGTGAAAGAGAAACTTGCATTTACAAAGCATCTTTTACAACCACAGGATGTATTTTAAAACCTACGAAGTCCTGCTTAAAATGCTCTTCTGGAAATCTGAATCATAGAATCCACCTAATAGAGACGGACGCCATTTGGCCCATCAAGACTACACTGACCGTCCAAACAGCATTCCACCAAGACTCACATCCTTACGTTATCCTGGTTATCCTGTATTTTATCATGGATAATCCACCTAGCCTGCATGTCCCTGACCACCATGGGGCAATCCACCCAAACGTGCATTTCTTTGTCTCATTAGAAAGACGGAGAATGAGGGGGAACCTGATTGAGGTCTGCAAAATCATGAGACAAGATGGATAGCAAGAAGCCTTTTCCCAGAGTGGGGGACTCAATTACTAGGGGTCATGAGTTCAAAGTGAGAGGAGGAAAGTTTATGGGAGATATGTGTGGAAAGTTCACAGAGGGCGGTGGGTGCCTGGAAGGTGTTGCCAGCAGAGGTTTTAGACGCAGACACAATAGTGTCTTTTAAGATGTTTCTGGACAGGTACATGGATGGGCAGGGAGCAAAGGGGTACAGATCCTTAGAAAATAGATGACAGGTTTAGACAGAGGGCTCGATCGGCGCAGGCTTGGAGGGCCGATAGGCCTGTTCCTGTGCTGTAATTTTCTTTGTTCTTTGTTTGGACTACGGGAGGAAATTGGAGCAAACCCACACAGACACGGGGTCAATGTACATTGTCCATACAGACAGTCGCTTGAGGGTGGAATCAAACCCAGGTCCCTAGCGCTGTGAGGCAGCAGAGCTAAACACTGAGCCATGATGCTGCCAATTTGTGCACTGGGAGATCATGGCAAATAGCAAAATGATAACAGCTAGGGAGTCCATTTGAGTGATGTGGATCAGATGATAAATTTGGGCCAGGATACTAGACAGAACTTAACTGGTTTTCCTTGGAAGTAGCCTCAGAGGATCTTTCACGCTCACTTGGGTTGAGGTCTCAATCAAAAGATTGGACCTCCAACATTGCAGCACTCTCTCAGTGCAATGAAGGCATCAAGGTTATAAGGTCACATCTTTGGAGTGTATCTTGAACATACAAGGCTCTAACTGAGTATTACCCAGTGAGCCAGGCCTTGAAATCTATGCTAGTCTTATCAAAGATCAATATTCATTTCAATAGCAGCAGGGCAGGAATCTAGTGAACAGTAACAGGATATTATTAAGTGGAGGATGTTATCTTAGGAGCGAATCCACCTGTAGGTATTGGGAACGCTCACCTTCACCCAGGGTTTGGGGAGCCGGCCATAGTCTCTCACAAACTGATGGAGAGCCTGGAAAGCAATATGCAACGTTCCCTGTCTGCTTATTTTCCCAAAGTCAGAAATCTGGTATTTTGGCTCCTTCAGTGCATCCTTAAAGGATTTCTGTGAACGAAAAGGCGAGAGTTAGTGTAAATAATCGGACTGGCAAGGGTCCTCTTGTACACTGTACTTGAGCAATGGCGAAGGTCACACTAAAACAGAGTCCACGGTGACTAACAACACCAAGAGCTGTAACCTCCTGCTAAAGTCATGCAGCCTGCACCCACACAACAGATATCATTGTCTCTGGCACCTCAATCTGCCTCATCCATGGAAGATCAAACTTTTCAGAGAATCCAAGCGTTTGGGAAGTTAAATTATGAGATGGTGTTGGATAGATTTATTCGAGTGTGGAAGATTGAGAGGGGGGATCTAAATGAGCCATTTTCAGCGGCAGGTTGCATTTAGAGAAACCAATTCCTCTGGTCAAGGTTCGCACAGCAAGGAGATATAATCCTGAGCTTGGAGCTAGTCCAATTAGGAAGGAAATCAGGAAGCGCCTTTCTCACATGACATGTTGCTGAAAATGTGGAAATCTCACTTCTAAAAGCTGCGTGTGCTTGGACAATTAACTGAAGATTTCAAGACTTTTGTCCGGATGTCACCATCACTGGCAGGATCAGGATTTATTGCTCATCCCTAATTAGAGTCAGGGAGTCATAGAGCCATACAGCACACAAACAGACCCTTCGGCCCAACTCGTCCATGCCAAACCGGTTTCTAAACTGAACTAGTCCCACTTGCTTGTGCTTGGCCCATATCCCACTAAACCTTTCCTATTCTGAGTGGAAAGTCATGTTCTCGAACCATTGTAGTTTGGTACCTTGCAGCTAGGGTGGCCAACCTCTAGAGATTACCAGGGAGTGCTGTGGGATTGGACATTGGGTTACTAGACACATCCCATGAGTATAAAGATGTCACAGAGCAATTTAAAACATGGCTCCTCTTGTGACCATCACCAGGATGAGGTCGGGCACCATGTGAACATGTGCAAAATCACAACACCCAGAACAGAATTGACTGTTCTGCCCAGATCAATTCAGCTATCGATCACAGGGACAGCCCACTAACAGGACTGAACTCCATGTGGCAAAGCAGCACAAGTGTGTAGAGTTTGGAGAACAGCTGGAAGTACGGTGAAAGGTAAGATATCCATATGGTCCAGCAAACTTTGTTTTAACCTGCACCTTATTAACCTGCACTCTTGATAAACCGGCAAAAATTATATATCTGAAATACTGAGAAGTTTACTGTCTAACTGCAATTTCTGAGTTGTCAGTTGAGGGAGTGAGTGAGAAGGCTCTCTGTCAATAAGTTTAATTAAAGGATAAGTTGCACTATTATTTAAGAGATTTACTCTGTGAGTATAATAGCAATGTGTATACCCCTGCATGACATTTCTATTACTTAGTGTGTATTTTTACATTGCTTATGTGGACCTCTTGATCAATTGGAATGTTTGCTCAGCCATCTTAGAGCCTGCAAAAGGTGAAGGGTCAGGTACTAAAGTGGCAATAGAGAATGGGCCAAAACATGCAGACTTACAAACATGAGTGTCTGCGGCATCTTTATTTCCTTCGCAATCCCGCCTCGTTCATAATCACTAAAGTCACTCGTGTCACAGATGAAGAAGGAATAAGGATCTAAAGAAAAGATACAACAGAAATCAGCAAGAAGTCTTCTTTTCTCTCTGAGGGGTGTTTGAATGTACAACTCTCTCCCACAGCAGGTAGTGAAGGCTGAGTCTTTAAATCTATCCCTACAGTGTGGAAACAGGCCCTTTGGCCCAACAAGTCCACACCCACACTCAGAGCATCCCACCCAGACCCATCCCCCTTATCTACACATCCCTGAACACTATGGTCAATTTAGCATGGCCAATCCACCTAAACTGCACATTTTTGGATTGTGGAAGGAAACCAGAGCACCCAGAGGAAACCAGAGGGGACACAGGGAGAATGTGCAAACGCCACACAGTCACCCGAGGGTGGAATTGAACCCAGGTCTCTGTGAGGCAGCAGTGCTAACCACTGAGCCACCGTGCCACCCCAGAGGCTGAGTTACATTGTCTTGAGATAGCCTTGAGTTCAAGGCTGAGTTAGACAGATACTTGATCAACAAAGGATTTAAGGATTACAAGGGGATGGACTGGAAAATAGAACTGAGATTGTGACCATTTCAGCCACAATTTTACTCCATTTGTCTCTCCATGGATGCTGCCAGATCTGCTGAGTTTCTCCAGCACCATCTGTGTTGAAAGAAGATTATTAAAACATGTTTTTTAACAACAACTTGTTCCTGATTTGAGGGTCAGTCACCAGGATCACTGGACCCGAAACGTTAACTCTGATTTTTTTCTTCACGGATGCTGCCAGACCTGCCAAGCTTTATTTCCGCTTGGGAACGCTGCAGCCCAATGGTATCAATGTGGACTTCACAAGCTTCAAAATCTCCCCTGCCCCCACTGCATCCCAAAACCAGCCCAGCTGGTACCCGCCTCCCTAACCTGTCCTTCCTCCCACCTATCCCCTCCTCCCACCTCAAGACACACCCCCATTTCCTACCTACTAACCACATCCCGCCCCCTTGACCTGTCTGTCCTCCCTGGACTGACCTATCTCCTCCCTACCTCCCCACCTACACTCACCTTTACTGGCTCCATCACTGCCTCTTTGACCTGTCTGTCTCCTCTCCACCTATCTTCTCCTCTCTCCATCATCTATCTGCCTCTCCCCATCTCCCGATTTATTTAAGAATCCCCTTCCCCTACTCCATTTCTGATGAAGGGTCTAAGCCCGAAACGTCAACTTTCCTACTCGTCTGATTCTGCTTGGCCTGCTGTGTTCATCCAGCTCCACGCCTTGTTATTTCTCTTTCCAGCAACTTCTGTTTTTGTTCCTGACTTACACTATCCATGGTTCTTTCGGTTTTTATTTAGCTAAAGACCTGGGGTAGTTGATGGATTAGAGTAAGGTTGGGAGGGTGGGAAGAGAAGATGATCTTTAAAAAAAATGCAGTGGTTTATGATGCTCTGGAATGCCCTGCCTTGCCAGGACAGAGGAATCAGATTCACTAGTAACACAGAGCTTTATAAACACGGGATTATGGGGAGCAAGCAGAGCAGTTTGATTAATTGGCTTGCTTCTTGAAAAGAGCTAGTAGAGGTTTAATGGGCTGAACAGTCTTATGACTCCACAATGAAAGATACAGGCTCCTTGTAGCAAAACACAGGATGGTAAAGAGTATTGATCAAGTGCATCTCACACTATTTCCAAATCAAACTGCAACAGGCAAGTCCATACCTCTAACAGGTTAATTTAGTAATTATTTCATACAGCCAGTGGAGTCTTTTATCTGCATTACAGAAAGCTTTTTCACACAGAAACATTCCTCCCCCTGCCTTCATTAACTGGCAGTATAATCGTCATTATGAGGTTTGACTGCCCCCTAGTGTTCCTGAAAGCTGCTTACCATTAACCTGGATTTCAATGGGTTTGCAATTGTTCAGTTCAGTCATGCCCTGAACCTGACAGAAGGTCACGTAATCCCCAGTGTGAAGTCCATGCCACACCTCGTCTACGCAGGTCACCAGGCCAGGATTGCCCTACAGATAAAAAAAAACAGAACAACTCGATTTGAGATAATGGGAACTGCAGATGCTGGAGAATCTGAGACAACAAAGTGTGGAGCTGGATGAACACAGCAGGCCAAGAAGCATCTCAGGAGCACAAAAGCTGATGTTTCGGGCCTAGAGCCTCTCTGATGAAGGGTCTAGGCCCGAAACATCAGCTTTTGTGCTCCTGAGATGCTTCTTGGCCTGCTGTGTTCATCCAGCTCCACACTTTTATCTAGAACAACTCGATTTGTTTGTTTTTAAATGCCTTTTCATGGTTATGATTCCTGCACTCAATTACTGACCAAGCCTTTGATCAAAAGGGCCATTTGGACTGTGTTCAGTTTCTCTGTCTTCCTCCATGTGAGAGCAAAATCAATCAAACCCAGTAGATTTCTCGATGCCAACACTGTTTAATTCCCTCTGGTGTTGTTCCTTGGTGCCAAAGAAGACATTAACTTGTTTAGGATAACAAAGTGTGAAGCTGGATGAACACAGCAGGCCAAGCAGCATCTCAGGGGCACAAAAGCTGACGTTTCGGGCCTAGATCCTTCATCAGACAGGATCTCTGATGAAGGGTCTAGGCCCGAAACGTCAGCTTTTGTGCTGCTAGGATGCTGCTTGGCCTGCTGTGTTCATCCAGCTTCACACTTCGCTATCTTAGATTCTCCAGCATCTGCAGTTCCCATTATCTCTGATCACAACATTAACTTGTTTGTCAGCTCTGACAAAATAAAAACCAAAAGAACTGAGGATGCTGTAAATCAGGGTTCATCCAGCCTCACATTTTATTATCTATTGTTGGAAAAGCTCAGCAGGTTTGGCAGCATCTGTGAAGAGATATCAGAATTAACACTTCGGGTCGCATGATCCTTCCTCAGAATTTAAGTTCTCACACTTTCAATTAACTCTTTTATTATTTATTACTTTTTGATATAACTACCTTGGAGGGTGCAGTATTCCATTTTACCCTGGAAGATCTGGATAATGATTTGTGCCCTGGCTCTACATACGATCACACCGAATATACAGTGCAGAAGTAGGCCATTTGGCCCATCCAGTCCATGTCGATGTTTATGCTCCTCTCAAGCCCGTCTTTTCTCAGGTAAATATGTCATTATAATCCATTACTCCCTTCTTCCTCACTTGCTGAACAACCTCCCTACAAATGAATCCATGCTATCCACTTCAGCCTCTCCCTGTGGTGACGCGTTCCATATTCCCAACATTCTTTGGGTGCAGACTCTTGGAGACAGAAACCCAATTGGGTTTCACTGTGACTGTCTTGATTTGACAGCCTCTTGTTGGACTCTTCCCCACAAGAGGAAATATTCTGTCCGTATCCACTCAAACAAAATCTTACAGGATCTAAAGTCCTCTGTTAGGTCAACACTCAACCCTTTTCTTTCAAAAGTGAAGAGATGATCATCTCCTGTTCTTACACCTTTTAAATTTTTTTATATACGAGGAAGAGCATGATGGTATTTAGTAATATCTTGCCTCTGTTGTCCAGCTGGTTGAGAGTATCCTCGCTTGATTTCATGACTGTCTATCAGATTGTAACAAGAGCAATGGTCTGTCAATGACGAATGCCCCTCACCATGCAACTGTGACCTGTGACCTCTGATAATATACTCTGGCCGTCTCCTTTTCCTCATGCTTCCCCTTGAAGACAATTCCACGTTGCATACACCAGCGACACTCGGCACTAACCTTACACTATTTGTCTCAACCCACTCCATTGTCAGATTTCGGTGTTACATTCAGCCTTGAATATTGCAACAGTTAAAGATTAGGAAAACTGAAGGGATTGTGTTTGGGAATTGGCTGGGGGTGGTTGATACACTGCCACGAATTTGCTATGCTTTACCCCCATCTGAATCCACCGGAGACCTCCCATGTATCAGCAGAAGTGGACAAATTATGTTACTGGCATAACTGATTGGAAATGGTAAGTGAGTCACAGTGCCAGGTGGAGCACTGTATTGGCAAATGCAATGCATGGAAGCGCATGCAATGTTTTTCAAGTGTGAGAAGGCAAAGTGTCTGTGCATTTATCTAGTGTCTACCAAATCCTGTATGCTCTCAGAAGCAGTTAGCACTCTCTGCAAACACCCACTAAAAAGGCCGTGAAAATCACATCTCTCTGCATCAGACTTATAAACAAGAAAGAACCAGAGAGGGAGAAAAAGACAAAACATGGCAAGTGGCTCCATTGTGGAGGAAGCAGTTTACCTTGGTGATCCAGGTTATTAATGCTGCTTGGGGTTCTTCACCATTCTTGTCGATCACTGTGAATTCCTCCCCAAAGTCACAGAACAGTTGGCTGTTAAATAAAGCAGAAACATTCGGTGTATGAGCTGAACTTGGCTTTTCAGAAAGCCTGAATTCACACCTGAATGTCCACCTTTCAGTCCATCGTACTGCTGCCAAAGAACCATCCAACCATTCCACTGTTCGCAAAAGAAAAGATGTCCAATAGGAAAGACTTCTACTCTAATGTTTGAAAACTTACTGTCTTGACTGGCTGAATCATGCGGTCTGGAATTTTATCAAGATGTCGTGATCTTTAATGAGGTTAGAAATCTTCCTCCTGGTAACCAATCTCCCAACAAATCTGGCCACATCCCCTGACTAGAATAACTAAACATGGCGCCATTTTGTTTTCTGTAATCCCTCAAAAAAAAGGTTCCTCCGATTGAAATGTTTTTGACAGAAAGATACTTGCAGGGGACTTTTTAAAACCTTATTGTAAATTCTATTTCTTGGGATGTGAGTATCGTTGGCTAGGCCAGCATTTATTCCCCGACACTAACAGCTCTTGAGGACTTAAGCTGAGCAGCCATCTTAAAGAGCTGTAAAGATTGGGGGTGTAGGCACACCCATTGCTGTTATGGAGGAGCTCCCAGGATTTTGACCCAGTAACAGTAAGGGCAGGTGATATTTTTCAAAGTCGAGATGGTATGTGGCTTGGCAAGGATGCTCCCATGTATCTGTTACCATCGACTTTCTCGATGCTAGAGATCATCGGTTTGGAAGGTACTGTTGAAATGAAGGTTTGCAGTTCATCTTGTAAAACACATTAAATAGTAAAAAATTTTTAATGACTAAGAAACTGAATAGTCTACAAGTTTCAGTTCAGCTTTCCTAAAATCATTTGTAATGATTAAGATCAGGGTCCTTACAAGTGCTGGACCAGACACAACCAAAAATGCTTAAATCAAAACGTCCTGCTTTATTGGCTCCACATCCATAAATATCCACTCCCTCCACCACTAGCTACATTGCACTACCAAAATTCCTTAGAAAGACTGTAATGTTTGTCTTCTTAAGCTTGCTTCTTGTTTTTCTGACCTATGGTAATACTGTGTACAGCTGTAATGCTAGTCCTTTTCTCCTCATTTCTCTATTCTGTAACTAAGGATAGTACAGAGGTACCTTTGTACCCAAGATGGTGCTGTAAGTGGTGACTTATAAGCTTTTTAACTATACTCATTTGGGTCCATGTGACAATAAAGCTAATTCGATTCAACTCAGTTCAATACAGAACATCTCCCAGACCCCCAACCACAACCATCATGAAGGACAAGGGGCAGCTGATAAAGCCGAACAATCAGCTTCCAGATTTGGAAATATACCACTGTTCCTTCAGTGTCATTGGGTCAAAATCCTGGAACTCCGTCCCGCATGACATTGTGGTCTGCCTGCAGTACATAGATAGTTTAAGGAGGCATTTTGCCACCACATTCTTAAGGGCATCTAGGACAGGCAGTAAGTGCCAATCAGCTGGTAATGCCTACATCCCATGCAAGAACAAAACTACTCTCAGACTGCGATAGAAGGCCATTGGTGGCACTGATGTTGGGTGGGCAACCCATCGTCCTTATCAGCTCACTGCTACCCAGTAGTTGTATCAAAGCACTCCCCACTGGGAATGGTTTGATACAACTGAGTGGCTTGCAGCAACAGTTCGCCATGGCCAAACCAAGGACATCCACACCCAAAGAAAAGACAGACTTGCATTTATATAGCATCTTTCACAGCCACCAGAAAGCGCAAAGCAATGCATACCCAATGCTGCACTGTTTGAGACCCTGTCACTGTTGTTACACAGGGGATGTGGCCATTAGCTTGCAATCAGCAAATTCCCACAAACAGCAAGATGATAACAACTGGATAATGCATGCTTTGTATCATGTCACCTGATGGACAAATATTGGCCAGGACACTGGGGGATAAATACCTTGTTTTTCTTCAAAGTAGTGCTGGAAAAAGCTTTCCTGGCCCCCTGAGTCAGGCACAGTGCATCTGTTTAAGGTGTCAGCCAAGATACTGTCTACACTGCAATGCTCCCTCAATGCTCCGGTCACATACCCATCTGGATTTTTGTGCTCAAGCCCTGGCGTGGGATTTGAACTCAGAAATTCAGAAGCAAGCATGCTATCAGCTGACCCATAGCTGACAACAAAGTACTTAACATGCAAATAAACTAGAAGGAGCATTACTCTTACATCCTCCAGTTGGAGAATGTGAAGATGGCGAGGATGATGTTATCATCCAATTCAATATTTACAAACCGTGGCGAGCCCTTACCCAAATAAGCCTTTAGTGTCTGCCACAATAAACTTGATATTCCTTTTATGACAAAAATCCCCGATTTGCAGCTGCTCCTCCAGTGTTGAGTCAGTCAGCACAACCACCTAAGGAGGAGAATTTTAAATATTTTAGGCAAGGGGTAATTAGTCATTCCAAAAGTTTCAAGTCTCATGGTGCGCTGGATCGTACTGAAATATCACCAGATTCCCCATGATTGTTACACTCAATAGGTGCAGCCAGTCATAGATGAACACAGCTTCCTCCGCCAACAGGAAGTCACTGAACCAATGAGATAGCCTGCAGGAAAAAGTTTTTCAGAAGTTGTCCAAATGCGGATCTTTAAGTCTTTTGTCAAGAATTGCACACGTGGTTCCGAACGGCACCTTGTTCACAATATCATTATGATTTTCAGATGTTCAATACGCATCTTAGATAGTTAATGCTCAATTTGAACCCCTCCCATGCTGGTGACTTCTATATTCTGTTACGTTTTGAGTGTTGCTTAGAAAAGCCATACGTTTTGTCCAAGATTTTTGCCTTGCACTCATCAGGACAATTTACAAGAATAACCGATGTGGGGGGAAAACCAACATTGATTTAGCATTAAAGGAGAGTGCTGATTGATTGGCAAGCAGAATATCAGTATTGCCCTTGAATTGGTATTCTTGCAAACAGTCCTGAGACAAGAAACTTCCACAAAATGTGTCTTTTTTCAGCAATATTTGAATTCTATACAATAAAATGATTATTTTATTCTATTTGTAAAACTGTCGATGAGTAAATAAAGTATCAGAGAAAATAAGGTTTGTAATTATACAATGACTTGCAAGACTTTACAGTGAATGAAATACATTTTGAAGTGTAGTCACTTGTTCACAGCTGAGGAGAAAAATCAAACACTCAGCTCTTTGGGGCTGCCTGGCATGTCTTAACACCTTAGGGTGTCATTGCTACCTTGCAGGACCCAATGTTTCTGGAGGGTGGATTGCCATGTGACCAGAAGAGACCCCCACAACCCTGTATAATTCAACGCCAAGATATACTACAGACGGACTGATTAAAGAGTGGCCTCCAGGTTGACTGTACAATCGTGAAAGTAGCTAGAATAGCACAGTGCCAGAATAGAAATAGAAATCGGACGCTGGAAATCAGAAACACAAACAGAAATTGGTGGAAAAGTTCAGCAGATCTGGCAGGATCTCTGGAGAGAAATCTGAGTTAAAGTTTCAGGTCCAGTAGAAAGTAGCTAATAGAGGAAAAAAAACATTAGAAACAAAAGCAGAAATCGCTGCAGAAACTCAGCAGGTCTGGAGCATCTGTGGCGAGAGAAAACAGACTTAAACTTTCGGCCCGGTGACCCTTCATTTGAGGAGAAAACAATAAATTGCAGATCGCATTAGAATTCTCAATTTGGTGCAAAAGAAGTGGAATTCCTAAGCCAAGGTTTTAAGTTAATTTTTCTTGGCAATTGTCGACTGATCTAGCACATAGTCCCAGGAACAGGGCTATTGGTAAATATGAGCAGGATTGAAAAAATCATTTTAAGAAAGGCCTTCATTTCTTAATATGTTTACTCCGATCCATTCACAAACAGATTTAAGAGAATTTTCTTTCCTTCCACTTTACCTGGAATTGGCATAAGAAGTCCTCAGTTAATTTCCCAGTGTATGAGGATACAGGAACATAACTGTTCAGTTCTGCGAGTTGGTGCTCAGATGCCTTAGCTCTGTTCTTCCCGATATCCTGTACCGTCAGGAAAAACTAAACACCGGAGACAGAAATTCAGGAAATTAGATATTTTCTCATCATCTTCTTCAGTGATGTTATGATACACCGCTGGAGCAAGTAGGACTTGACCCCAGGCCTCCTGTCTCAGGAATTGGGACACTACCACTGTGCCACAAAAGCATTTGCACACAGTGCCAGAATAGAAATAGAAATCGGACGCTGGAAATCAGAAACACAAACAGAAATTGGTGGAAAAGTTCAGCAGATCTGGCAGGATCTCTGGAGAGAAATCTGAGTTAAAGTTTCAGGTCCAGTGACACTTCCTTAGAACAGAGTTATTTCAGTTAGTTGTTCAGTAGTAGGGCACTTGACTATTGCTGAAAAAAAGATGCAGTTACGGTGTTCCTTTCCTCTCTATGTCACTAACTAACTTCCCCCTTAATTAATTTGTGCTAATCATCTGGAAGCTACAGTGACATTCTCACCAATTTCAAAATTAGAAACAAAATTTCCTGAATTGTTTGTGGGACATATTAGTGAATAAACTTTTATACTTACAGATCTGTTACCCAGGTGGGTAATGGCACTTTGTTTTTTTCTCTTAATTCACGGGATGAGGATTTATTGGTTAGGCCAGCATTTGTTGCCCATCCCTAACGGCTCAGAGTCAATCACATTGCTGTGTGTCTGGAGTGACATGTAGCCCAAGCCAAGGATGGCAGTTTCCTTCCCTAAAGGACATTACTGAACCAGATGGATTTTTGCAACAGCTGATTCAACGAGAGATTCATGGCCATCATTGAACTCTTAATTCCAGACTGAATTCAACTTCTACAACAGGATTTGAACCCAGGTCGCCCGAAAATTACCTGTTTCCCTGGATTAATAGCCTAGTGATAATACCCCACCCCCACATGGCTTGTGTTGGCTTCTTCAGAATGCCACCAACTTGTTCTATTTAGAATCCCTGCAGTGCAGACAGAGGCCTTTCAGCCTCTCACATCTGCTCCAACCCCCTAAAGACAGTCCCACCCTTTCACATATCTCTGCATTTCCCATGGCTAATCTACCTAACCTGCACATACTAGGACTGTGGAAGGAAACCAGACATGTGGGGAAAGTGTAAACTTTACACAGGCAGATGCCCAAGGCTGGAATCGAAACCTGGTCCCTAGCACTGTGAGAAAATACTGTGAGCTACCATACAATCATCCATCCTTTCCTTAGAGACTTGCAAAAATTTGCTTTCAGTGTATATCACACCACCTTTTTAAAGTTACTATAGAATGCACTTTGGCATTTGTTCAGGCAAAAATTTATAGATGAAAGCATAATTTATTTCCTCCTCATCCTTGATTGCCTACCAAGCTTTTAGCTAGACTGGAGAGAGGAGAAAGATGGAGGACTTAGTTATTTTTCTCTGGTATATTGACTGTACACTGGTAGTAAGTGGCAATTTGGTCTGCACGGTTTGTGAATCTGGCCAGGTTTGAGGAAATGACGGCCGTACCTGAGAGGAGAGATCATTCCATTCTGTGTTCCCTTCGTCGTGAACTGTCACCTTTTTCACTCCCCCAAGGATGATGTTCTTGGCGATCTCCACACCAAGCCCTCGCATCCCAGAGATTAACACATTGGAATTCTTCATCTGTTTCATGGCCTTGTGGCCTAGCACATACCTACAGCAGAGATTCAAAACCAAATTGGATAGGTTCATAGGCCTTAGGAGTGGTCTTTCAAACCTGCTCTACCATTCAATAGATTGTGGCTGATCTGGTTGTAATCTCAACTCCACTGTGTGCCATAGGCTCCCCTCGTTATCAAAAAATCTAATTCAGCCTTGAATAAATCCAATAAGCCAGCCTCTATGGCCTTCTGGGAAAGGGAATCCACACATGAACAATCTGTTGAGAGCCAATAACTTCCTTTTGTCTTCAGTTTATTCTGAAACTAATTCTCTTCTTCTGTACAAGAGGTAACATCCACTTGATATCCACTCCCTCAAGCCTCTCAGGCTCTTGTGTGTTTCAGTCAGAATGCCTCCTATTCTTCAAAACTCCCATGTGTCCAGGCCCAACCTGTTCAACCTTGCCTCATGAGGCCAGGAATGACTCCCATGATCCTTGTCTTTTCCAAATATCTTTTCTCAAATAAAGAGACTAAAACCATACACAGTACTCCAGATGTGCTGTATGTGGGCCTGGAAAGGTTCTGAAAGGGTTAATGTTGAGGATGACCATGAGGACCACCCACTATGATGCCATTATGGACTTGTGGGGCCTAACATCTGGTGTTCCTCAAAGTCTCTGTAACAATACCCATCCTATCAGTGGAACCTGTAACTAGTTGCTAATACGCATGAACATAACTTGCTAACAAAAATAGACTATTCCAGTCAGAACAGGAAGTCACCTTCCTCTATCATGTTAGACGCAACAGACCATGTAGATTCCTACAATTAAAGAGGGTGGTGGGAAAACCTTCATCATGAGCAGCAGTTCCTATTGAGCCAAGCTGTGTCTCACCAATGCCTTGTTCTGATGCCGTACAATATTCTTATATAATCCATTTCCTTTGCACAAATTTCAACATTCCATTTGGCTCCCTAATTACATGCTGTAGTCGCACGCTAACTTATTTTTATTCACTCGTGGAATGTGAGTGTCGCTGGCTGGCTAGCATTTATTGCCCATTCCTAAGAAGATGGTGGCCCACTCCTTTCTTGAACTTCTGCAATCCAAGTGCCATAGATTGGCCTCAGGAAGCGAATTCGAAGATTTTGACCCAGTGAAGGAATGGCGATATATTTCCAAGTAAGGATGGTGAGTGGCCTGGAGAGGAATTTGCAGATGGTGGTGTTCCCATCTACTTGTTGCCCCTGTCCTTCAAGGTGGAAGCATTTGTGGGTTTGGAATGTGCTAAGATGTCTTACTGAACTTCTGCAGAGCATCTTGTTGATAGTATAAACTGTTGCCACTGAGAGATGGTGGTAGAGGGAGTGATTGTTGTGGATGTGATGCCAATCAAATAGGTTAGTTTGTCCTGGATAGTATCAAGTTACTTGAGTGTTGTTGGAGCTGCACCCATCCAGGCAAGTGCGGAGTCCTCTTTCACACCCCCGCTTTACGACTCGTGGATGACGGACAGACTTTGGGGAGTCAGGGGATGTGTTACTCACTGCAGAATTCCTACCCACTGACCTGCTCTTGTAGTCACAGTGTTTATGGTGAATCCAGTTGAGGTGTCTGGTCAATAGTAACCCTAAAGATGTAGATAGTGTGCTTCTTTTACGGAAAGCTTTTGTAGTCGATGTAACTGGACACCTTACTTATTGAAGATAATGGGAACTGCAGATGCTGGAGAATCCAAGATAATAAAGTGTGAAGCTGGATGAACACAGCAGACCAAGCAGCATCTCAAAGATGCTGCTTGGCCTGCTGTGTTCATCCAGCTTCACACTTTATTACCTTACTTATTAACTTTAGTTTTAATATCCTGGCCTTGTCTTCTTGTGGGTTAATCTGCATTTTTGAAATTGGATATGTGTAGGGGTGCAGTGAAGCCTCTTGCCTGTGTACCCCAGAATCTCTTCAATCTGAAACCACTTAATAACCTGCAGTGAGGAGAATCCTGTGAGCCTTTAAGACTAAATTAACTGGAGAGATTTGGTGCATGAAGGAGCAGATGGTTGTAAATGCATCATTCTGTTGAAATGGGAGTACAAATGCATATAGCAACGGACAAAGACTTTTCTGAATGCTGTTAGGGACATTGGGTTCATGTTCAAAAAGGTAATGATAGATTTATATATAGAATCCCCACATTGTGCAACCAGGCCATTTAGCCCATCAAGTTCACACTGACCCTCCAAAGAGCATCCCACCCCCCCACCCTATAACCCTGCATTTCCCATGGCTAATTCACCTAAGCTGCACATCCCTGGACACTACGGGGCAATTTTCAAATAGCTAATCCCCCTAACCCGCATATCCTTGGGCACTATGGGCAATTTTAATATGGCCAATCCCCCTAAACTGCATATCCTTGGACACTACAGGTCAATTTTAAAATGGCCAGTCTGCCTAATTGCACATTTTTGGACTGCGAGGTAACTGGAGCATCTGGAGGAAACCCATGCAAACACGGGGAGAATATTTAAACTCCACCCAGACAGTTGCCCAAGGGTGTAATCAAACCTGGGTCCCTGATGCTGTCAGGCAGCAGTGCTAAGCACTAAGCCACTATTTTGCCCCATGTAACGTAAAGATGCCTCAATCCACGTAATAGATTGGCCACAATTTAGTGTAAAATTTTAGAAGTCTTTTTTCCTATAAATTTATTCTTGGAATGTGACTTGTTAGCAAGGCCAGCTTATACTGGCCTTAAGAAGGCATTTCTGAACTCCTGTTTGTTACAACAGATTTTGGTGCACATCAGTGACATGTTAGGCCACTTCTGTGGGCAGTTTAGGAGCTAACAATGTTTGTGAAAGACTGGAGCCACATTTGGTTATACCTATAGATTCATAGAGTCATACAACACAGAGACATGCCTTTCAGCCCAGAATTGTCCAAGCCAACCAAAATGCCAATCCACGCGAACCTCATCTCCTTGCACTTGTCCATATCCATCTAAATTGTTCTTTTCCCTGTATTCATCCAAATGCCTTGTAAATATTTTTAAGGTAGCAACCTCAAATACTTCTGCTGGCAGCTCACTCCATATGCATACTGCCCTCTGTGAAAAATGGTTGCCCTCAAGGTTCCCATGTATTCTTTGCCCCCCTTACCTTAAACTGATGCCCTCTCATTCTCGATTCCCCAACCCTGGGAAATAGACTGAGTGCATTCACCCTATCCATGCCTCTCATGATTTATACACTTCCATACAATGCCCCCACGTCTCCTACACTCTAAAGAAAGAAGTCCTAGCTTGTCCAACCTCTCCTTAAAACTCAGTCCCTAGGGTCCTGGCAACATCCTTGTAAATCTCTTCTGTACTCTTTCCAGTTCAATAACATCCTTCCTACAGCAAGACAACCAAAACTGAACACAATACTCCAAGTGCAGCCTCACCAATGTCCTGCACAATTGTAACATAACTTCCCAACTTCTATACTTAATGCCCTGACTAATAAAAGCCAGTGTGCCAAAAGACTTCTTCACTGCCCTGTCTACCTGTGAATCCACTTTCAGAGAACTGTGCACCTGAGCTCCAATGTCCCTCTGTTCCACTACACTCCTTAAGGCCCTATCATTCACCATGAAACTCTTACCTTGATTTGATTTTCCCAAATGCAACACCTTACACTTATCTATATTAAACTCCATTCGACATTTCTCAGCCTGCTTCCCCAGCTGATCAAGATCCTGCTCCAATTTCTGATAAACTTCCTCACTGTCCATAATACCAACTATTTTAGTGTCATCTGCAAACGTATTAATCATGCCTTATACATTCTCATTCAAATCATTGATGGAGATACCAAACAACCATGGGCCCAGCACAACCCCTGAGGCACATCAATAGTCACAGGCCTCCAGTCTAACAAGCATCCATCCACTATTACATGCTGCTTCCCATCAATAAGCCAACTGTGTACCCAATTTGCCAGTTCTCCTTGGATTCCATGGGATCTAACCTTCCAGAACAGTCTACCTTATGAAACTTATCAAAGGCCTTACTGAAATCCATACAGACTATGTCTACTGCCCTGCCCTCATCAACCTTCCTGGTCACTTCATCAAAGAACTCTAACAAATTTGTCAGGCATGATCTCCCATGCGTGAAGCCATGCTGACTACTCCTAATCAAACCCTGTCCTTTCCAAATACATGTGTATCTTGTCCCTCAGAATCCTCTTAAGTTACCACAGATGTTAGGCTTACTGGTCTACGGTTCCCAGACATTTCTTTGCAGCCCTTCTTGAATAAGGGCACAACATTCGCTACCCTCCAGCCTTCAGGGACCTCAGCCGCGGCTAACAACGCTGCAAATATATCAGCCAGTTGCCAGAATTTCTTCTCCAGCCTCTTGCAGCATTCCTGGATATATCTGATCAGGACCAGGAGATTTATTCACCTTCATACATTTTAATACTTCCGACAATTCCCCTACTGTGATATGGACTGTCCCCAGCACATTGCCACTAACTTCCCCAAGTTCCCAAGACTTCATGTCTTTCTCCACAGTAAACACAGAGGGGAAAATTTCGTTGAGGACCTTACCGATATCCTGCAATTCCACACATACATGTCCACTTTGGCCCTTGAGGGGTCCTATTCTCTCCCCAGTTATTCTTTTTCCTTTAATATACTTAAAAAATCTCTTTGGATTCACCTTAGCCCTTTGAGCCAAAGCTATCTTGTGCCCTCTTTTCAATCTCTTCATTTCTTTCTTCAGTAAACTCCTGTATCCCTTATATACTTTCAGACATTCCCTTGGTCCCAGCTGCCTGTTCCTGAGCCAGGCCTTCTTTTTTTTTCTGGTCAATGCCTCAATATCTCTTTTCATCCAGGGTATCCTACTCCTACCAAACTTGCCCTTCACCCTTACAGGAACATACAAACCTTGAATTCCAGCTATCATATTTTTAAAAGCCCCCCAAATGCTGGAGGTCCCTTTGCCTGCAAACAAACTATTCCAATCAATACTCCCCTCCTTAAAGGGGAGTTATGAACAAGGAAGAAATGTCTAAGGTTTTGGAGTAGGTCTGTAGCTCGGGTTGTGGGTGTTGAGGTTGGTTGGCTCGCTGAGCTGGTTTGTTGTTCCGCAGACGTTTCATTACTGTGCTGGGTAACATCCTCAGTGCAGCCTCTGATGGAGCATCTGTGTGTTTTCCCGCCTGGCTTTTAAACCAGGTTCGTTGAGATGGATTGCCTCACTTCTTGTTTTCCTTTGGAGTGGAATGTATATGGGGTCGAGTTCAATGTGTTTATTAATAGCATGCTTCATGAAGTTTAAAAGAAAATTTCCATTAGTTGTTTAGCTGTGCAACACTTGTGTACTGCTGAAAAAAGATGTAGCTTATAGAAACTTTTTGTCCTGCTCCTAGCAATACAATTTGCAAAACAAAACACTTATAGTGCTTATAGTTTAGCAAGTAGAACTTAATTGGCCAGGTGTTGCCATGGAGAATGCACTAGTTGATGATCACTGACGGCTAACAGTTAGTCAGAAAGGAAAAAGAAGGGCATGTAAGTTCTAGGAGGGTGGGAAGTGATGAAGCCCTAGAAGTATATAAGGGAAGTAGGAAAGAACTTAAACAGGGAATTAGAAGGGCTAAAAGGGATCATGAAAAGTTGCTAGCAAACAGGATTAAGGAGAATTCCAAGGCTTTTTCCATATAGATAGAAAGCAAGAGGTATCCAGGGAAAGGGTTGGCTCACTCAAGGACAAAGGAGAAAATCTATGTGGGAAGCCAGAAGAGGTAGGTGAGGTCCTAAATGAATACTTGGTGTTGGTATTCACCAAAGAGAAGGAATTGGTGAAGGATGATCTCTGGGAAAGAAGTGTCAAGTTTCTAAGTCAAGCTGCTATTAAAAAGGAAGAAGTGCTGTTGGACTTAAAATGCATTAAGGCAGATAAGTTTCTAGGTCCCTGATGGGATCTGTTCCAGAATATTGAGTGAGGCAGGAAAACAAATTGCTGGAGTTTTGACAACATCTTTGTATCCTCTGTGGCCACAGGTGAAGTCCCAGGGGTCTGGAGAATAGCCAATGTTGTCCCATCATTCAAGAACAGCACAAGGGATAATCCTGGAAATTACAGGTCTGTGAGTCTCTAATCAATAGTAGGGAAATTATTGGAAAAAAAAAATTGGGGCAAGATCTAAACGGATTTAGAAGCAAAGGGACTTATTAGTGATAGCATGGTTTTGTGTGGGAGAGGTCATGCCACACTAACTTGACTGAGTTTTTTGAGGAGGTGACAAAGATGATTGATGAGGGAAAAGCGGTTAATGTTGTTTACATGAACTTCAGTAAAGCCTTTGACAAGGTTCCTCGTGGCAGACTGGTACAAAAGGTGAAGTCACATGGTGTCGGGGTGAGCTGGCAAGATGGACACAGAACTGTCTTAGTCATAGGAGATAGAGGGTAGCGGTGGGAGGATGTTTTTCAGAACGGAGGGTTGTGACCAGTGATGTTGCACAGGGATTGGTGCTGGGATCTCTGCTGTTTGTGATCCAAATAAATGATTTGGAGGAAAATGTAGTTGGACTAATTAGTGAGTTTGCAGACAATATAATAATTCATGGAGTTACAGATAGTGAGGAGGATTGTCAGAGAATACAGCAGGATATAGATCAGTTGGAAGCATGGGCAGAAAAATGGCAGATCGAGTTTGATCTGGACAAATGAGACATGATGCATTTTGGAAGGTCAAGTACAGGTGAAAATTATATGGTGAATGGCAAAACCCTTGGGAATATTGGTATGCAGATAGATCTGGGTGTGTATGTCCACAGATCACTAAAGGTGGCAGCGCAGGTAGATAGGGTAGTAAAAAATGGCTTATAGCATGCTTGTGTACATTGGAAGAAGTACTGAGTATAAGGATGGACAAGTTGTGCTGCAGCATTATAGAACACTAGTTAGGCCACACTCAGAATATTGCACACAGTTTGGGTCACCACACTATCAGAAGGAAGTGGACGCTTTGGAAAGGGTACAGAAAAGGCTTACGAAGATGTTATCTAGATGGTATCAATGTGGACTTCACCAGTTTCAAAATCTCCCCTTCCCCTACTGCATCCCTAAACCAGCCTAGTTCGTCCCCTCCCCCCACTGCACCACACAACCAGCCCAGCTCTTCCCCCCCACCCACTGCATCCCAAAACCAGTCCAACCTGTCTCTGCCTCCCTAACCGGCTCTTCCTCTCACCCATCCCTTCCTCCCACCCTAAGCTGCACCCCCAGCTACCTACTAACCTCATCCCACCTCCTTGACCTGTCCGTCTTCCCTGGACTGACCTATCCCCTCCCTACCTCCCCACCTACACCCTCTCCACCTATCTTCTTTACTCTCCATCTTCGGTCCGCCTCCCCCTCTCTCCCTATTTATTCCAGTTCCCTCTCCCCATCCCCCTCTCTGATGAAGGGTCTAGGCCCGAAACGTCAGCTTTTGTACTCCTGAGATGCTGCTTGGCCTGCTGTGTTCATCCAGCCTCACATTTTATTATCTTACGAAGATGTTGCCTGGTATGGGAGCTTTTAGTTATGAAGAAAGATTGGATAGACTGGATTTGTTTTCACTGGAATGCGGGGTGTTGAGGGGTGACCTGATAGAAGTTTATAAGATTGTGAATGGCATGGTTAGAGTGGAAAGTATGAGGCTATTTCCCAGGGTGGAGGAGTCAATTACTGGGGGACACAGGTTCAAGGTGGGGTGGTGGTAATTTAAAAGAGATGTGCAAGGCATGTTTTTCACACAAAGTGGGGTAAGTGCCTGGAATGTGCTGCCAGAGGAGATGGTGGAAGCAGACAGAGCATTCTAGACACACCTGAACAAATACATGAATAGGAAGGCAATAGAGGGATACAGATCCAGTAAGTGAAGACAGCTTTACTATGGAAGGGTAAAATGTGTCGACAAAGGCTTGGAGGGCCAAAGGGCCTGTTCCTGTGCTGTATTCTTCTTTGTTCTCTGTGTTCTACCAAGTATTGTTTTCAACTTAAACCAGAAAACTAGAGAGACAACATTCCTTGTTCAAACTTTAAACAAAGCTTGGTAATACTTTACGTGTTTTATTTAATGGCACTCAGTGGTGAGGTAGATGGCAAGATATTGTGAAACCAATGGCTTATCTGTATATTTTGTATTTTAATATTTAACCATGCAAATGTGTGATGCTATTGTGCAAGTTGCAGTGAGTGCTGTTAGCCTCACCATTACTGTGACAATGAAATGCTTGGCCAATGCATCAATGGTCTCTACCTGACTCTAATGTTCTATGGAGTATGCTCAGTGAGACAATGGAAAGATATTAAATGATGCAAAAAAAGTGTAAATGCGCGTCATGAGATTCCTATAGTAATTAGAAGGTATATAAATGGGAGAAATGAAATGAAGAGGCAGGTTTATCATTCTGTATTAGTTTAATGATTGACAGGCCCAGAGTACAACGGGCTGTTGAATGTTGAAAGCAACTTATTTGGTTACTGGATAAAGCTGTCTGAACTTTGGAAATAATGAGTAGTTACAGATAAGGTAAGAATGTGCATTTAGAAAAAAAATCTTTGCCATCTCAAGATGCCTTAAAACATTTTACACATCAATATTTCTTCAGAATTTATTGTCAGGAGCAATAAGAAAATTCTATTTGCCATTAGATTTCTGGGCTGTCCCTGTGATACGTATTTTTATCCAGACTGAATTCCTGAAGTTCAAAGCATTATACTTTAGAGCGAAGTGAAAGTCAGTTTCAACTATTACAACATGCATTTTAATTAAGTTTTGTATTACTTGGTATTTCAAAATAATTCAGGGATTTACTCAAGCCACTTTTTAATATGTATAAGGTGAATTCACACATAATGGGAATTAAATTCCAACCACAGAACTTTTTACTAATAAATTGTATTTTTGCTATTTTCCTTCTCACCCTCCCTTTTTACTTTTTTAACTGGCTTTGCAGTAACTCCATTTGATTTATTAGAAATCATATTATTTTTCCCAATATACTATTAAATCTCTACTATCTCTACAAAGTTCCTTAAAATTGATCTTGAGTATAAAGATAAAAGGATTATAAACTTTAGTTTTATTTGATACCCAATGAAACGCCAAGGCTGATACCATTTCCCAATATCAGAAAGAATGAGAATTTTATCAAGGATAATTGACAAAACAATCTGATTCAGCAAATTTGGCCAGGACAATAGGGAGCCATACACTGTTCTTCTTTGAAACATGGTGTTTTGGATTGGGGTCTTGGCTAAACATCTCATCTCTCCTCTAACTTCTATGGCAGTGCAACCCAACCTCAGAAATGTAGCGCATTGTCTACCTGGATTATACGTCCAAGTCTCTATAGTGGAACTTAAATCCATGGTGCCTGAAGTCAGACTCAAAAACACCAATACAAAGCCGTAGCAAATGCTGAAGCTATGATTGAGGTCATGTGTTCACAATGGGATAGGATGACAAAAGGACTCAAGATCACAAATGTTTCAGGACGGTCACAATCAGTGTTTTGTCCCGTACATTATGTGTGGAGTTAATACCTAATACATTAATAGCAGTGTCTCCATTCTATCCTTAGTCGGCCAACAACAGTTCAAGTTTCAACATTTTCTGCTGTTTTATGCATTTCTTTTGAGTCTTCAACGAATAAATGGGAATCACCTGCTAGGCTTGCTTCCAGCAGGAGGAGTGGTGAGGGTGCAAGCCAGGGTGCAGTTGGAAGGGTAAGCGTTTCCCTAGAAAAACTTACCTCGCGCAGCAGCGGCCTTCTTGCTTTCAGTGGCGGCAGTGGTGAGAGCATGAGCCAGGAATTGGCTAAATATTCGGGCGTTGGCTAAACCCGAAATGCTACACGTGTAGTGTCTCCCACCCTATCCCCCTCCTCAAACCAAAAAAAAAGACTGCGGTGGGTCGGGTAAGGTGAGGTTTTGTTTTATTCTTCTGGAAATCTAGAGGAGAGGGAATGGAAGCTAGGGAAGTTGCATGCTCCTGTTGCAGGATGTGGGAGCTAAGGGTCACTGCTGGTGTCACTCTGACTTCGCCTGCGAGATGTGCACCCAACTCCAGCTCCTCATAAACCGCATTAGGGAACTGGAGCTGGAGCTGGATGAACTCCGGATCATTCGGGAGGCTGAGGGGGTGATAGAGCGGAGTTACAGGGAGGTGGTCACACCCAAGGTACAGGAAACAGGTAGCTGGGTGACTGTAAGGGTGGGAAAAGGGAATAGGCAGGCAGTGCAGGGATCCCCTGTGGCCATTTCCCTCACTAATAAGTATTCTGTTTTGGATACTGCTGGGGAGGGGGGGGTCCTACCAGGAGAAGGCCATAGCAGACAGGTCTCTGGCACTGAGCCTGACCCTGTGGCAAAGAAGGGAAGGGGGGAGAATAGGAGAGCAATTGTAGTGGGGGATTCAGTAGTAAGAGCACAGACAGGCGATTCTGCGAAGCGAATGAACTGAAAGAATGGCATGTTGCCTCCCGGGTGCGAGGGTCCGTGCTGTCTCGGATCATGTCTTCAGGATCCTTAAGGGGGAGGGTGAGCAACCAACAGTCATGGTACACATCAGTACCAATGACATGGGCAGAAAAAGGACAGAGAATGTGAAAAACGAGTACAGAGAGTTACATTGGAAGCTGAAGTCCAGGACAAACAGGGTAGTTATCTCTGGATTACAAACAGTGCCACGTGATAATGAGGTAAGAAATGGGGAGACAGTGCAGCCAAACACGTGGCTGCAGGGCTGGTGTAGCAGGGAGGGCTTCCATTATGTGGATAATTGGAGCACATTCTGGGGAAGGTGGCACCTGTACAGTGAGGACGGGTTGCACCTGAACCAGAAGGGCACAAATATCCTGGGAGGGAGGTTTGCTGGAGCAGTACGGGATGGTTTAAACTACATTGGCAGGTGGTGGGGAACCAGATTTGTAATTCAGAGGATGAGGTATTCAGCCTTCCAGCAGATACAACAGGGAGTGAGGCTGTTAATAAAGAAATGCAGTCGGTGAAGAGTAATTGTGGACACAGGGATGATTTGAAGTGTGTATACTTCAATGCTAGAAATATCGGAAATAAGGCAGATGAACTTAGAGCATGGGTCAGTACTTGGAACTACGATGTTGTGGCCATTACAGAAACTTGGGTAACTCAGGGACAGGAATGGTTGTTGGAAGTTCCAGGACTTAAATGCTTTAAAAGAAATAGGGAGGGTGGTTAAAGAGGTGGCAGAGTGGCATTGCTAGTCAGGGCAAGTATAGCAGCTACTAAACGGCAGTTGGAGAATGATATGTCTGCAAAGTCAGTTTGGGTTGAGGTCAGGAACGAGAAAGGAGCAGTCACTTTGTTGGGGTTTTTTTTACAGACCCACGAACAGTTGCAGAGAAGTAGAGGAGCGGATTGGGAGGCAGATACTGGAAAGGTGCAGAAGTCATGGAGTTGTAGTCATGGATGACTTCATCTTTCCAAATATTGATTGGAAACTTCTTAGTTGTAATAGTTTAGATGGAGTGGATTTTGTCCAGTGCATTCAGGAAGGATTCCTGACACAGTATGTAGATAAACAAACATGAGGAGAGGCCACTTTGGATCTGGTGCTTGGCAATGAACCGGGCCAAGTGTTAGACCAGTTGATAGGAGTGCATTTTGGTGGTAGCAATCATAACTCTTGTTACTTTTACAATAGTCATCCAAAAAGATACGTACATACAGCAAGGTAAGGTTTATAATTGAGGGAAGGGTAATTATAATTCTGTTAGGCATGAACTGGCTAACATAAAATGGGAACAGATGTTGTCAGGGAAGAGCACTATAAAAATGTGGAGATTGTTTAAGTTCAGAAGAAGGGCCTCAACCCGAAATGTCAGCTTTCCTGCTCCTCTGATGCTGCCTGACCTGCTGTGTTCATCCAGCTCAACACTTTACTGTGCCAGAGGTCCTTAATGAATACTTTTCTTTTGTATTCACAACTGAGAGGGACCTAGCTGTAAGGGAGGACAGTGTGAAACAGGCTGGTGGTCTAGAGGAGGTTGATGTTAGAAAGGAAGATGTACTAGGAATTTTGAGGAACGTCAAGATAGATAAGTTCCTGAGGCGTGATGAGATTTATCCAAGGATTCTACGGGAAGTGAGGGAAGAGATTGCAGGGCCTTTGGTGATGATCTTTTCATCTTCACTGTCCACGGGTATAATGCCGGAAGATTTGACAGTGGCAAACGTCATTCCCTTGTTCAGAAAAGGGAATATGGATAACCCCGGAAATTACAGGCCAGTTAGTCTTATGTCAGTGCTGGGAAAATTATTGGAAAGGGATCTGAGAGATATGATCACTCGGATAGGCACAGTTTGATTAATCATATCAGCATGGATTTGTGAGAGATAGATCATGCCTCACAAACGTTATTGAATTCGTTGAAGAGGTGACCAAACACATGGATGAAGGTAGAGCAGTGGATGTGGTATACATGGATTTAAGTAAGGCGTTTGATAAGGTTACCCATTTGTAGGCTCATGCAGAAAGTAAGGAGGCATGGGGTAGGGGAAAATATGGCAGACTGGATTCAGAATTGGCTGACCCTTAGAAGACAAAGGGTGGTAGTGGATGGAAAATATTCAAAATGGTGCTCAGTTACGAGTGGTGTACCACAAGGATCTGCTCTGGGTCCTCTTCTATTTGTGATTTGAATGTAGGAGTGGAAGGTTCGCGGATGATACGAAGGTGGGTCGAGTTGTGGATAGCGCAGAGAGCTGTTCTAGGTTACAAAAGGACATTGTTAGGATGCAGACCTGGGCTGAGAAGTGGCAGATGGAGATTAACCCTGAAAAATGTGAGGTGATTCATTCTGGAAGGACAAAATTAAAAACAAAATACCGGGTTAACGGAAAGATTCCTGGCAGTCTGGAGAAGCAGTGGGATCTTGGGGTTCATGCCCACAGTTCCCTAGAAGGTGGCACCTAGGTGGATAGAGTTGTTAAGAAGGTGTATGGTGTGTTAGCTTTCATTAATAGAGGGACTGAGTCCAAGAGTCGTGAAGTTATGCTCCAGCTATACAAATGCGGTTGGGCCACATCTGGAGTATTGTGTCCAGATCTGGTCGCCTCATTACAGGAAAGATGTGGAAGTGTTGGAAAAGGAGATTTACCAGGATGTAGCCTGGAATAGAGGGAAGGTCTTACAAGGAAAGGTTCATAGAACCAGGGCTTTTCTCTTTAGAACAAAGGAGGATGAGAGGTGGCTTGATAGAGGCGTACAACATGATCAGAGATATAGAGTGGACAGCCAGAGGCTTTTTCCTAGGTGGAGGTAGCTATTACGAGGGGGCATAGTTTTAAAGTGAAAGGAGGTAGATATAGGGGAAATGTCAGAAGTAGGTTCTTTACTCAGAGAGTGGTCAGGGTGTGGAATGCATTGCTGGAGAGGGTAGTGGAGTCAGCCACATTAGGGGCATTTAAACAGCAATTAGATAGGCATATGGATGATAGTATAAGGTAGGGGTGGAGGTTAGATAGACCATAGGTTTAGGGTTAAGGTTCGGCACAACATCACGAGCTGAAGGGCCTGTACCGTGCTGTACAGTTCTCTGATCTATGTTCTCGGCTAAGGGTACCACACCACAATGGAATAATATCATCATTTGCTAAAAACAAAGAACCCATTTTAAAAACAGGGTTTTGTCAAACAATACCCGGCTCGAAGAAATACCACAAAAGTGCAGAGCAAATCTGACGACTCAGCCTGGATACTGAACATGCACCAAAAAGCTTCATCCAAGTACATTTTTAAAAATACACTGTGTGGATGAAGTGGCTCACTTGAAATCCATGAGCTAATATCCTCTCCTCTTACTGACCTGTTACACATTTCAAGCATTTTCAATTTTTATTTTAAATGTCCCACATTAGGATATCCTTTTGAATCGATGCAGTGTGTATCACTTGTGCACTACTTACAACTTCACCAGTTCGGGTATATTTTTGGTGGGGAAGATAGAGTTAAGGCTATAACTGCACAAATAAAAGGTCACTTAACTGATTAGTAAAGCCAGATAATCAGTCCCATTTTCCCAATCTATTTCTGGAGCCCTATATATTTATTTCTCTCCAGTGCTTAACTAACACTCTTCGGAAACCATTGATTTCCTTTGCTTCCACACAGGCCATTACCAGTCACCGTGCCTCCCCACATCTGCTTGCATTTCTTACCTCAAACCTTAAGTCTTTACCCTCTCTTCTTTGTACAAGTAATGAATAAGAACTGCTCTTCTATGCCTACCATTTCTAAATCTGTCCTAATTGTATACTAAAACAGAAATTGCTGCAAAAGCTCAGCAAGTCTGGCAACATCTGTGGAGAGAAATCAGAGGCTAATCTTGTACACCTTTATCCAAATTCCCTCAATCACCTTTGTGCCTGGGAAACCAGCCATAGGAACAGGCTCAGCTTTCATGTGACTTCTGATCTATCTGAGGTGGGAATATTTCATGGGCCATCAAATGGCAATCCTCCTACAAGCAAAAAGCGAGCAATGGTCAGGCAGTCTGTCTGTTCCCGTGGGTAGCTTCCCCAATTCAAATTCATAGAATGGAGCCCTGCCTCTCATGCTCAACTGCCATCTATATCTGTTAGGTAGAGTTTGTCATAAGAGTCTCCACACTTTTCCACTGTTGTTTATCATGCTACACCTGAGACTTTGGGTTCAAGACAGACTGGTCAATGAGACAACAAAGTGTGGAGCTGGACAGCAAGGTCAAGAACTGTCTGAAGATACAGGCTTCTTTCTTTGTCATGAGGCCCACTTCTCCAGAGTTTACACTCCCTAGTTCTGTACCTTGGTACAATTTATCCCTACCAAGCAGTTAACAGCTGGTTTAACCCCCCCCGCCCCCACAGCATTGGTCCCTGTGTTCCTCAATGAGTTCTAGGCCTTCTTAAAATTCATTACCCAAATGCTCAAACTTAGATCCAGACAGTAATGGCTGTGTTTCTACGCCATAAGGAGTCAGCTGCTGCATCTCTTAGCTGCTGCTCATTGCTTACGGTCCTTCCCCAATCGTTGTTATTATTTGAGCAATTGACACGTCCATTGTTCCCACTGTGTTGTTAAATTTCAGCCAAAGCTTGGTCCTGTCCAGAAATCCGCTCGATTGGGCTGAGGTATATCTCTCTGCAGCTTCCACCCCTAATAGTCACCTCCACATTCTCCACTTCTTTTATTCTGCTCTGAACCCACCTCCTGGACCTCCTTTTTCATAGCAAGTCCTTCCATCTCGAACCTTCAAAGAGCTTTCTCAGTGTCCTTGCCTGCTGCCTGGTCTTTAAACAAAGACAAAATATTCATTCATGCCCCATACCAACCCTACCCTCACTGTATTCACATTTATCTCACTGCGGGAAATCTGGACTGTGTCCTACTTCGACCTCTCTATTCAAGACATGATTGTTGCTTCATCAAACCTGTGATCAAGAGTACCATCCTCAGCTGCTTGTTCATGGTCTCCATGGTAAAATGGACAAAGTCACAGAATACCAACCCTAAAGCACCTGCAAAAATCCTGGGAGATGTGGCATCCTCAAGTGTTAAGTTAAACTATTGAGTGACCAAAGGTCAGCTCTCTGAATTAGAAGAGACTGTTTTACGTACAGCAAAAAGAGTAGAAAGAGGCCATTCATCCTGCCAATGTTTACATTCATGAAAAGTTCCTCTTATCCTTCTATATCTTTAAAATCATCTTCTTCATCATACGCTTTCCTAACTTTCCACTTGATGTGTCTACACTATTGGCTTCCGCAACTCCTTCTGGTGACAAGTAATGCATTCTGTTTTGAATAAATAAATTTTTCCGTTATTTCTGGAATTGTGTTGCAGAATCCAACTGTGATGTACTTGCAACAGTCCAGAACTTAATAAAGAAACAACTTGTTTAGTTACTACAAAATACTAGTCCTAATTGGAAACTGTTGGTAACGTCAAACAGTTATAAAGTGATGACTCTCACAAGATCAGTCTTCTTTGTCTATTTGACTTATCTTTCTCACCTCTATTAATCCTGCCCTTCTGTCAGTGACTTTCTTGTGACCACAGCAATTTGCTACACTTCCAATTATACTTACAGTTGCCTGGAGTAGAGGCCTTCATCAATCTCTGTGGAACTTTCGTTTGGATCCATGGTCTGCAGTTTAAGAAAATAAAGATAGATTCTATCAAATGTGAAATTTAAACTGAAATCAACTTTCTCATGAAGGAAATCGGGAAAGTTGCATTCACGTCATACCTAATGAGATAACTATATACAGGAGTGAGAGGCTCAATGGATAAAAAGATGAACTTAGGAAGTCCCATTATGGGGTGGCAATGGCCTAGTGGTGATATTGCTAGACTGTTAATCCAGACACCCAGGTGATGTTCTGGGGACCTGGGTTTGAATCCCACCATGGAAGATGGTGGAATCTGAATTCAACAAATATCTGGAATTAAAGGTCTAATGATGACCTTAAATCCATTGCTAATGGTTGGAGAAAATCCCATCTAGCTCACTAATCTCCTTCAGGGAAGGAAACTTCCATCTTTACCTAGTCTGGCGTACATGTGACTCCAGACCCACAGCAATGTGGTTGACTCATAACTGCCCTCTGGGCTATTAGGGATGGGCAATAAATGCTGCCTAGCCAGCGATGCCCTCATCCTGTGAATGAATAATATAAGTTTTACATATCCCAGGTTACCTTACCTTTAAACTGAAAGCAAAATCTTGCAAATGCTTAAAATCTACAATTAAAAGTGAAAGTACACAGCAAGTCCCCTCGAGGTTTTGTACAGAGAGAAACACAGCTAATGTTTCAGGCCATGACTTTTTAAATCAGACCTGGGAAGTTTTGAGAAATAACAGGTTTTAAGTAAGTACAGAAACTGTGGAAGATGGTAGTGAGGAAAGCACAAGAGGAAAGGGGTGTGATGGGATGCTAGAAGGATGTAACAAAAGGGATAAAGGTATGAGGCAAAATAAGATGGTGACACTCAAGCCAGAAGGAATATGAGGAAGTTAAATCAGAATCAGAGCTACGACCTTGCTGTCCAAAGCAATGGGGACAGTGATCGTGATCGGACATTATTTTACTCCACCCCCTGTTCATAAGGCTGTAAAACACCCAAGCTAGAATATGAGGCCTCTGGAGCTTCTGTTGAGCTTCATTGGAACAGTTCAGGAGGCCAGGGAAAGAGTGGCCAAAGTTGGAGGGAGAGCTGAGAACTAAAATGACAGGGTATTGGAAGCGAGGGTCATGCTTTCAGACTGAATGGAGGTGTTTAGGATGGCAACCCTCCAGTCCATGTTCAGTTGTTGTATAAAGAGAAAAGTGCATGAGGATTAGCAAATGCATCATACTCTAATTCTGGCTCTGGTGATTTGTGCATTCTATCCTCCCATCAGCACCCCAGTCAAATGCTGGAAGGCAACTGAACTATACTGGTTCTGTGTAGGACGATCAATGAGAAGTTTTAAGAGCATTGGATAGATCTGTTGAGTTGGGACTTAAGGAAGGCTTAGAGAATGTGGGGTTTTAGAGAAGTCTGCAAGATATTAATGATTAAGTTCCATTGAGAGTTGGTATTGGAAAACCTGAAAGCAGCATTAGCATGACGCAATCAAACAAGACTAGAGCTCATGATAATACACAAGTGTAGTACTAGCTTGATAAAGTCAGTTGGTGGTGAAAAGCTGGATCTATGCCTGCAAGTAAATGCTGTGCCGGAGTGCAGTTTGCACAATCTAGAGAAGCACAGACCCTTCAAAGGAAGGTGAATATAAAAACATAGCAGTCAACAGAAGTGTCTGTGACATAACGGGTCTTAAGGGACTTTCCAGACCAGATTGTGAAAAGTGAAGAATTGAAATCACTTGTGATATTTTTAAAATTAAATTTGATGATCCATTGTGTCATTAAGCTTTTGGAGGGAGGGATAGCTGAGAAATCCATGGGATATGTCTTTATTGCTTCTGAAATTTGACATGCTCTGTAGGGCAATCAATCACAATTTGTTACCCACATTTGGCTCCCGTTAATTCTGGATGTTAGAATATAATTTATATGTGCGTATATGTACATTGCATTGTATAGTAAAGATTATCATTATCTGTTTAAAACCATGGAATCTTATGACATTATTCTCTGGGAAATACCTGGGATGTGAAACTATGTCAACTTTAAAAAAGTCACTAGTCCCTCACAGATCATAATATAAATTTGGTGGTGTGGTCTGGCATCATAAAAGGTAACATGAGCTTTTGGGTGTCCTGAGATGGGGGAGAGTGCTAGATGAATGGAAATCTTCTAAGGTGTCCCAGCCAGCTGCTTTGCCGAAATAAGGGAAATTTAAAATTTTTAAAATGTTGCAAGGATCAGGAACATACTGTATGAGGGTATAAAGGAGAATTCGACCATAGTTTTCAAGAGGGAATTGAATAATAATGCTGAGAAGGTATTTTCAGCGCAATAAGGAAAGCGACCCCCTGCGTAGCTTCGACAGACAGCTATCAGGGATGCTAGGGGCTGAATGGCCTTGCTTTGATCAGCAATCAATCTTCGACTCAAATGCATCCAATCAGAGTTGACAATCATATTGTGAAGAGCATTGGTGGCGGTCGGATAGCAAATCTGTATTTCTGGCACTACATACAACACCTCAACACAATTAATATTTGAAGGTCTAACAGAGGAACATACAGGGTTCAGATGCGAGTTGGCAGCAACTTCATTAAAACTCACGGGGAATTAACAAAAAAAATCCCCTTTACACTTTATTTCGCTTTCCTTCTTTGACACGATGGGTCGAATGGTCTCTTTCGGTATTGCAACAATTCTGCGGGCATACATCACAAAGTCAACAAATTCAAGTGTAACTTCCCGTCCACGTTGTCAGAATGATCAATCAAAATGGGAAAAGGGAGTGGGGGGAAGCAAAACAATTTGTCAATTTCATTCATTTGTTAAACTGAAGAAATTTGCAGACGGTCCAGTTATCTCATTTCCAATAAATCCACGGAAGCTCAACAACCAAATTTCAACAGGCAGTTTCTCTTTGTAAAATAAAGTCACTCACTCCTACAACAACAGATTGCCTTTCGCCTCAGTGCAATAGGAAGAAGCTTTCATTCGTAAAGGCAAAATTCTGGTTCCAAATTTGAAAACTCAAAAATATATCTTTGGTCAGCTGGTAGATTGTAAAGTCAGTTTCAGTGGAGCAATGATAACCTGAGCTTACCATCCTCAGTAATTGCCTGGGGCACTGTTCTACAGCATTTTACTATAACACGGATTTTGATGGCTATACCAACATATCGCGAACGCTAACGCACCTTAGTTTACTCTCTTGTCCCTGAGGAAGGTGCTTCTGTCCGGCAGCGATACAAATTGCTCCGATCAACTGAATGACACTGCCTGCGCTTGATCTGGGAGAGCGAGCAACAGAAAGGAAACAAAAAGCTTCCTGCCAAATTCTGATCTCTTTAAAAGGGCAACACATTTCAACTCCTGACAGCGTCCTCGTTCAGACCGGACGAGGCTGGGGCGTATAACGGCAGGACCCGGAACCGACCGGTTAGAAACAGACTGTTCCCAACAATTGATGAGGGGTCTAGACTGAAGGGGTCCATGCATTAGAGGCTTATAAAGTCATGAGGGGCATGGATGGGGCGAAAAGCCAAGGTCTTTTTCACAGGGCAGGGCAGTCCAAAACCTGAGGACATAGGTTTAAGGTGAGAGGGGAACGGTTTAAAAGGGACCGAAGGGCTAACTTTTCCAAGCAGAGAGTGGTCCATGTATGAAATGAGCTGCCAGAGGAAGTGATGGAGGCTAGTACAGTTACAGCATTTAAAAGGCTTTTGGAAAGTTTTAAAAGGGGAACGATAGTAGGAACTGCAGATGCTGGAGAATCGGAGATAGCAAGGTGTAGAGCTGGATGAACACAGCAGGTCAAGCAGTATCTTAGGAGCAGGAAGGCTGATGTTTTGGGCCTAGACCCTTCATCACAAAAGGTTTAAAAGGACATGGGCCATTTGCTGGCAAATGGGACTAGGTTAATTTATGTTAACTGGTCAGCATGGTTGAGTTGGACCAAAAGGCCTGTTTCTGTGCGGTACATCTCTATGCCTTTATATACAAAATGAAAAGCCCTCTGTAAAACAATCGGCAGGTGAGACTTCTTTACACACGTTATTGGGAAATTGTAGATTTTACTTCAGGGACAGTGATTCAGGTAGAAATGAAAGCCTGAGCTTTCATCTGTTTGAATCGGAGGCAATGGGACATAATGTGAGTTTTTTTGGGGGTGGTGTTGTATTCAATTCAGTATGGCTGGTTAGCAGTCAGGTTAAAATCAGGCCACATGCTAAAATTCCAGGTGACATTGAATAGGTGAATGAAGGGTGAGGAACAAGGTGGCTGAGGTCCAGACTACAAAATAAATAAGAGACAATTTTGAATCATAGAATCCCTACAGTGTGGAAGTAAGCCCTTCAGCCCAACAAGCCTACACTGACCTTCAGAGAATCCCACCCAGACCTATCCCCCTATAATCCACTTAACCTACACATCCCTGAACATTACGGGCAATTTAGCCTGGCCAATCCACCTAGCCTGCACATCCTTGGACTGTGGGAGGAAACAGGAGCACCCAGAGGAAACCCACACAGACACGGGGAGAACATGTAAAACTCCACACAGACAGTCACCTGAGGGTGGAATCAAACCCAGGTCCCTGGCACTGTGAGGGAGCAGTGCTAACCACTGAGCCACCGTGCAACTTTCTGGGGATAAATATGGATGCAGACTGACAAAACTGAATGGCCTGTCCCCATGTTCTTATTTCCCTGAGATTGGAAGATGTCATGATTTAGAAGAGGAGGGGTAACCAAAATCCACTGAAGGGAACAAGCTAGGCTCATATTCCAATTCATGAATTGTTGCATTATTGTCCTTGAGGTGACACACTTAAACTGAGGCCATGTCTATAAATCATGGTTCATGAAATCGAGGAGTCCTCATCGTGATCTGACAATTATCCTGTGTTCAAGTAACATCATCCAGGTACCTGCTTGTTTATATCATTTCCACTTGTCAGCCTTGGAAGGTGGAAAATGGCTTTCACATTTGCCAGACATGGCAATAACATATGTAAGAATGTTTGTGAAATGTGAGAAACTACTGTGTTCAAATCCAACCATAGCAGATGGGGGCATTTGAAAGCAATAAAGCTTGCGAAGCTGAAGTCTAATGATGACCATTATTGATTGTTGGAAAACCCCACCTTCTGGTTCACGAATGTCCTTTAGGGTTGGAAACAGCCATCCTCACCTGGTCTGGCCCACATGTGACTCCAAACCCACAGCGATGTGGTTGACTCTTAACTGCCCTCTGGATAATTAGGGACAACCAATAAATGCTGTTTTAGCCAGCAGTATACCCAGACTAAGAATGAAAAATAAAATTCACTTTAATAACCAGTAAGCTAGAGATTTGAAAGAAACTCTGACTTATGAGGTTAAGAATGTAAGAAATTACAGCAGGAATGGGCTACATAGTCCTTTCAACGGCCCCAACCATTCAATGAGCTGAGTTGATATTTTATATTAAATTCACTTCTTTCTCTTATGTCCACAAGATCTTCTTGTTGTGCCGTGGTAGTGTCTCTACCTCTGAGCCAAAAGGCCTGGGCTTGAGTCGCCCCTGCTCTGGAAGTGTATATTAATGCATCTGAACAATTAAAAATGCTGGCCTGTTTGCAGCACAGACATTTTAACTAGTATTTTTGAACTGTGCAGCATGTTGAGCTGCCGCTGTTTACATAGTAACAGCTATTGCAGTTTTATTCATGTTCTAGATCAGTGTAAGAAACACGATATCAGGTTATAATCCAACTTGGCGTGTTATTTCTGACCTTGTCCACCCCAGTCCATCACCGGCACCTCCACATCATGGCACTGTACATAAAAGAGACAGGGCATTCAATGATTTGCAACACAAGTTGTTTTCTGAAGAAGTGACACTGGATTCCGAATGTTAACTCTGCTTTCTCTGCACAGAGGCTATGCAGAACACCTCCACTCGGTTCACACTAAATAACTGCACCTCCCAGTTGCGAACCATTTCAACTCCCCCTCCCATTCCGCAGATGACATGTCCATCATGGGCCTCCTGCAGTGCCACAACGTTGCTACTCGAAGGTTGCAGGAACGGCAACTCATATCCCACTGGGAACCCTGCAGCCCAATGGTATCAATGTGGACTTCACAAGCTTCAAAATCCCCCCTCCCCCCACCGCATCCCAAAACCAGCCCAACTCATCCCCGCCTCCCTAACTTGTCCTTCCTCTCACCTATCCCCTCCTCCCACCTCAAGCCCCACCCCCATTTTCTACCTACTAACCTCATCCCGCCCCCTTGACCTGTCTGTCCTCCCTGGACTGACCTATCTCCTCCCTACCTCCCCACCTACACTCACCTTTACTGGCTCCATCACTGCCTCTTTGACCTGTCTGTCTCCTCTCCACCTATCTTCTCCTTTATCCATTTTCTATCCGCCTCCCCCTCTCTCCCTACTTACTTCAGAATCCCCTTCCCCTCCCCCATATCTGATGAAGGGTCTACGCCAGAAACGTCAGCCTTCCTGCTCCTCTCATGCTGCTTGGCCTGCTGTGTTCATCCAGCTCTACACTTTGTTATCTCAGAATGCCCGACCTGCTGAGTTTCTCCAGCAATTTCTGTCTTTTGCTTCAGACTTCCAGAATCTGCCTTTCTCGTTAGTGTTGTTGTCATTGCCACTTTAAGGGGCGGAGCTTATTGTCAGAGACTAAGGTCCAAATTTATTTGAAAACTCCCAGACTGAGAGGAAACAGAAAGTGAAAGTGAAGAGATAATGGGAACTGCAGATGCTGGAGATTCCAAGATAATAAAATGTGAGGCTGGATGAACACAGCAGGCCAAGCAGCATCTCAGGAGCACAAAGTGAAATTGAAATTTTAGACTCCGAATGAATTCACATTTGCTGGTGTGGAAAGCTTATTTGAAGCATATAGCAGAGGGTTTGGGTCAAACGGGAATGCTTTCACCCTGTGTTTATTTTAAAATAACTGATAGAAAAAAGTCGAGCCCAGCTGCTATTATCCTTGAAATGCAGTTTCCTGACATTTCACACTCAACTTTCTGCCGCGTGCGCCCTGCCAATGTCCACACAGCAGAGATGTGCAGATTGACTGCCACTGATCTCTCTCTCTCTCCCTGTCGATGACTCGGTGTCTTCTCTCAATGACTCCCTTCCCACAACAGCAGCTCCGCTCAAGGGTTAATATCCCGATATCCCTATACATAGATGGCACCAAGATTGATGGTGCAGCAGAACAGTGAAGAAGATTATGGAAGATAACAAAGAAGCCATGATCAATTAGCCAATGGGCTGAAGAGTGGCAGATGGAGTTTAATTTGGTTAAATGTGAGGTATTGCATTTTGGTAAATAAAACAAAAGCAAAAATTATACAATTAAAAGTGGGACCTTGGGTAGCGTTGTAGAACAGAGAGACCTCAGGGTTCTTTGAAGTTTGCATCCCATATAGACAGCGTTGTTAAGAAGGAGTTTGGCACACTTGTCTTCATTGCTTAGACCTTTGAGAGTAGGAGTTGGCACATTATGTTGAGGTTGTACAGGACATTGTTGAGACCTCTTCTGGAATACTGTGACCAGTTCCAGTTGCCCTGTTATAGGAAGGATATTGTTAAGCTGGAGAGAGTTCAGAAGAGATTTACCCGGATGTTGCTGGGGAGGGAGGGTTTGAGTTATGGAGACAGGCTGGATATGCTGGGATTTTTTTCACTGAAGTGTAAGCGGTTGAGGGGTAACCTTTTAATTAGAAGTTTATAAAATCATGAGGGATGTGGATAAGGTGAATGACAAGTGTCTTTTCCCTAGGGCCAGGGATTTTAAGAGACAAGGGGCAATTTGGTTTTACAGAGAGAATGGTTTGTGTGTGGAATGACCTTCCAGAGGATGCAGTGGATGGGGTAAAGTTACAATGTATAAAAGATGAGTGGTTAAGGACATGAATAAGAAATGTTTGGGCTAAGCACAGGCAGGTGGGACTAGTTTTGGGATTATGGTCCATTGCTGGGAGTTACTTCAAGGATTGAGATGGGAAATACTAAGGAGGGAATTCCAGAATTTAGGACCCAGATAAGTGAAGGCACAGCTGCGAGTGGCCGGGAGTGACGAAAATTGAGGGATACAGGGAGCTTGGAATTTGGTGTAGGCCACGTTCAGAGGGATGTAGGCCTGGACCTGAGTACGGAAATGATGAGTCTATTAAGGGATTTGAAGACACACCACAGGAATTTAAAGGTGTACAGTGCACTGTCATCGGGGCATATCATCTCATTCAATATTTCCATTTTATTGCATTGAACCATCCCTCGCAGATTTGTCTCCTGTATTTTTCAAAATGCTCTCTGCTGATATCTAAATTGACATGAATTAACTCCATTCATTTCCACAGATACTGGCAGCTTTGCTGAGGTTTTCTTTTTAAAATCATTTTTGAATCAATCTGAGATAACAAGGTGTAGAGCTGGATGAACGTTGCATGCCAAGCAGCATCAGAGGAGCAGGAAAGCTGACGTTTTGGGTCTGGACCCTTCTTCAGACGTTTCTGAAGAAGGGTCCAGACCCGAAATGTCAGCTTTCCTGCTCCTCGGCCTGCTGTAATCAACCAGCTCTACATCTTGTTATCTCAGATTTTCCAGCATCAGCAGTTCCCACTATCTTTGAATCAAACAGCTCAGAGACATTGTTAATCACCTCTGTTGTCAAGGGGGCAGAAGTAGGGACACTACCCCTACCTGCACGAGGTTGTCCAGCATCAATTCAGACATAAATTCCTGAGGCCTTTCTTCTAACCCCTTCATAGACTCATCATTCCAGTATCCTACTCCAGTCCCTTCTTCTAGGGATCTTTGACTCTTCAACTTCCACTGGTGGCTGTGTCTTAATTTATCCAGGCCCCAAATTCTGGAGTTCCTTCTCTGATCCTTTCCATCCGATTCCTTTAAACCCACTCCATAACCTTTCTCTACTTGTCCGAACATCCGGCTTGTCTTTGCCAAATTTTGCTTGATTATGTTCTTGTGAATTCCTTTGGGCTTATGCTAAGGTACACCGCAAGTGTGGGCTGGAGGGGATAGTTTCTTGTGAAAATTCCTGTTCAAAATATCTTTAGGCTCGAGGGTGGATGGTGTATTTTTGTTGCCATTTTAAAATGCCATGGAAAAAAAAGCACCAACTACTGCTGAATGCAAAGTTATACTCGTCATGAAACTCCAAATTTAGCTTTTCAAAGAAATTGTGCATAAATGGGCTGAATGGCCTCTTTCTGTGTTCTACGAACAAGATTCATCATTGGAATGAACAAGCTAATAAATGTTGACCATAATGCAAGTCCACGTGAGTTTAAGTACTGGACTGCATTGCAAAATAGCTGTAACTATTGCCAGGACTTGCCCATGCATAGGGATTTGAGACGCATGTGGGAAGGATGCTGTGCTCAGAGTTCAAGTGCCAATCATACAGAAGGAGCTTTATTTAGCACAGCATGGTTCTCTCCAGCTGAGTCTACAAGGCCAGCTGTGATGCTGGGAACTTGGAAGAGAGTCAGGATCAATGTAATTCCCAGTGGTTGATTACAGATTAACATTTGCATGGATCTAACATGCAGAAGTCTCCATTTATAAAACATCCTCACAGTAGTCAGACACTTTACAGGGGCTTTAACAATTTTGAACCTGAGCCACTTAAGGCAATATATTGGACAGATGACCAAAAGCTTAGCAATAGGTTTGAAAGGAGGGTCTCAAGAAAAGAATTGGTAGAAAAATGAAGAAGTTTGGAAAGGCAATACAGAGCCTTAGGAGATGAGTAGTGAGAATTGGATATGCACGAGGTTAGCATGCAGTCTGAGCAAGTTGTAAGACAAGGCAAAATGCTTTAGTAAGAAAACTATCTTTGGTATTATGGCATGACAGAAACCATTTCAGGTGCTGTAATTTGTCCTTGTTTTCAATTGTCTCCAGAGCCTCACCTCTCTATATCTCTCAAATCTCTACATAACTGAAAAACAAGTGCACTCTAATGCTAGCCTCTCGACTTTAACCTTTCCTCTATCAGTGGCTATACATTCAGCTTTCAGGGCTTTGGGCTCTGGAAATTTCTTTCTCAATCTCTCTACCACAATGATCATCCTTTAAAATGCATCCTAACATCAACCTGCAACTAAGGTTTTGATTATTTGTCTTAATATTTCCTTGCATGTCTTGGTGTCTCCCAAGACTCCTGTGAAGTGTATGGGGAAATTTTACTGTGCTATAAAGGACTATTCACTGCAAGTCTATTCACAAGATCAGTTTTTTTTTGGTGCAAACTAGAGGAACAGTAATTCATTTTCTGCTTAGGCACCATGTAGTTTCTAGGTCTCAATGTCAAATTTAACAACTTCAGACCATAAGCCCTGTCTTCCATTATGATTGCAGTTCTATTGTGCCCCATCCTATTTGTGTCTTGTTGGATTTGCTCGCAGCAGTGTGGACCCATAATCCCCTATTCACCCCTATTTTCCATCCACATCGCTACCCCAACTAGCACTCACTTTGCTTTTTGCTCTAGGCACCCTCACCATCTGTTACTTTCACTTTTCTTCTGTCAATAGTTTCAGTTCTGAGGAGTCAGGTCAAACTCAAAGTGTTAACTCTCTCCACACTGCTGTTAGACTTGCCGAGTTTCTCCAGCATTTTGCTTCTTTTTCAGTTTGAACTCACTTGCTTTGAAACATGTACTGACAAGTTATTAGATTTGACCTTCCCCATTCCTCACCGAACATTCAGCGCAACAGTTGTGAAGGTTACAGCAGGAGGTAAGGAAAACCAATGGAATTTTGATTATTTCCTAAGGAATAGAATATAAAAACAGGGAAGTGTTGCTGCAACTGTCAAAGCATTAGTGAGACTGCGCAGAATATTATGTACAATTTCGGGCTCGTTACTTGACAAAGGATGTCGTTATTTTGGAGGCAATTCAGACAAGGTTCACTAAATTGATTTCAGAGATGAAAGGCTTGACTAATGCAGTCAAGTCAAAAATCATGGCACCAGGATATAGTCTAACAGGTTTATTTGAAATCACAAGCTTTCAGAGTCTCATTCCTTCACGTGTCAGAGAGAGAGGTGGCATCAGACACAGAATTTATACGCAAAGGATCAAAGGATTATAGAACTGATGCAAATGTGTTGAACAAACCTAAAATGGCTGTTATGTCTTTAATCAGGTTAAAAAATCACATGACACCAAATGATAGTCCAATAGGTTTATTTGAAAATGAAAGCTTTTGGGTCCACCCCAGTCCAACACCAGCATCTTCACATCAAATCGTTAATCAGTTACAAAGGACTAATATGCAAATTCCACAATTTCTCTCAAGTCACTGCCCTGTGATTTCAGTTCCCACAATGTACATCCTAGGTCAGACAGTGCAGTTTAGGTGTGAGGCCTTTGTTTAGGATGTGGCTGTATATCAACTTGGAAGTCAAACTGGCTTTATTTCCAAAGCCAGAATGTATAAAATACCACATTGATTGACTACAAATTGTGTGCTTTTTGAACAAAAGAGAATGCATCTGCAATTATAAATCTGCGAATGCAAATTCACCCCACAGATTTGTGTGCACACGATGTGTGTGGATGGGCGTGTGAGTGAATGTATGAGACAGGGTGAATAGGTGTGTGTGACAGTATAGACCGCAATGCAGTCACCTCTAGTGTGGTGTAAACCCAAGATCCCAGTTGAGGCCGTCCTCATGGGTACCAAACTTGTCCATCAGGCTCTGCATTGCTGTGTACCCTGAAGTCCGTCTTGGAGAACGTTTGCCCAAAGATCTAAGGCAGAAAATCCTTGACTGCCAAAGTGCTCCCCAACTGGAAGGGGACATCCCTGTCTGGTGATTGGTATGCGGGGTTAATTCCTCACAAACACACACACACATGCACAGGGGGTGAATTTGCATTTGCTGATTTGTAATTGCAGATACATTCTATTGTGTTCAAAAACAATTTGGTCAATGTGACATTTTATAAATTACCCCTTTGGAAAGAAAACCAGTCTAACTCCAAGTTGATATGTGGCCAGATTCTAAACAAGGTCTCACACCTGAAATGCATTGTCTGACCTGGGGCATCACCTTTGGTACACAGAGGGAACTATTAAAACCTTGAGTTATTGCAGGGCAGTGACTTGAAAGAAATTCTGGAATTTTTCGTATTAATCCTTTCAAACTGATCAAAGATTTAACAGCCATCTTAGGTTTGTTCAATACATTCGCATTAGTTCCATGACCCTTTGATCTTTTGCTTTTAAGTTTTGTGTTTGATGCCACTTCTCTCACTGGCACCTGAAGGAGTGAGAATTCAAAAGCTTGTCTCTTCAAATAGACCTTTTGGATTATAACATGGTATTGTGAGATTTTTGATCTTGTCCACCCCAGTCCAACATTAGCACCTCCACATCATGACTTATGAAGACAGACTGAGCAGTTTAGGCCTATACTCTCTGCAGCTTATAACAATGAGAGATCTGATTGAGGTATATAAAGATGCTAAAGGGGATTGACAAAGTAGAAAGGATGCTTCCTCATGTGGGGCAATCTAGAACACTTTTACGACAAGCTGATTTCAAGAGAAATTACTTCTCTGAAACTGCTGTGAATTGATGGAATTCACTACCCCAGAGTCTGGTGAATGCTGGGACATTGAGTAAATTTATGGAGTTAGACAGATTTTTAATTAATAATTAGTTGAAGATTTTAGAGAGTGGGTAGGAAAGTGGAGTTGAGACCAGCCACGATTGTACGAAATAGTGGAGCAGGCTCAAGGATTGAACTGCCTACTCCTGGTACTAGTTCTTATATTAGTGGTCTGGATGCTATTGTTTATTGAACAGACGAGTAAGAAAATATTTGAATCAAAATATTTAATCGTGTCACATACTGTACAACAAACGTATATAAATAATCCAATGCATCAATGCCCAAGATATAAACATATATCATTCAGCTTTTTTAAATGACAACTGTACTCAAAACCAGGTTCGTCATTGCAGTGAACCAAATAAATGAACAGGCTGCAAAAGAAGCACTGCAACACTATGCAGAACTGTTAAACTATCGGAAGCACAAGTGTGTCAAAAATCAATAGATTTAACAGTGGTGGAAGGCTATGCTAACTGCCACCTGGACTGCAAAATGGCTGCAATTAATTCAAGGTGGTCACTTCTTTAATGCATCACATAGGCATCACTTACTATTTCAAGTCCAGAAACTGTAATCCTGTAAACCTGTAAACCCGGTTTTTGAGTGTGTAGCACAGGCTGCTGTGTGGATGTGACATTGGTGAGAGAATGCCCTTGTTCTGCTTCTCTACAGATTACTAAATATGCAAAAATTGTGTTTTATATGTTTGACCTTTTATATGGTCCTTTTGCGAACCTGCTTCTCATGCAGCTGTTAAAAGATTCCTTGATTCATCTATTTTTGATGTCAAGCAATAAGCATTCAGGACCAAATGAATCAGATGGAAAACCACTGTGAAAAAGTTTCAAATAAAGGGCTTCATACAAACACCCAACACAAATCATACCAGAAAATTCACCTAATCTCAAAACAAACAAACAAACATCACTAACGGAGGAAACAAGCCTATGTCATCAAATTCAACCTACAGTTACTATCAATTCCAAATTCAGTAGCTAAATAGACCTAATCCAAGCACATTTCAGATCCAAAACACAATGTAGGGATGTTTCACTCAAGAAATAAAATCGATTCACTGCCAAGGCTCACTGGGTAACAGCAGCAGATACTAAATATTATTCATTTCTTTACAGATTGTAATCCCAATGGGCAATTTGAAATCTTTGTACCAGAGCCCATTTAAACTCTCAATCTAAAGAAATCTTGATCAAAGTCTAACCTTTCTGGCTAAAGTAGTTCGGGATTAGAGGCCTGAATTGTTGACGTGTTGACTGATAAGATTCTTTTAAAACATATGGAGACATGGAACTGAAAGGAATTTGATGGATGACATCACTTATTTATTTTACCAGCTGGCTAGAATCAGGCAACACACAAAGTCAAAACAGGCCACTTTCTGTGATTTCTTATGTATCTAAGGTGACAATGAAGGAACAGACAGCATTGTTTGATGTACAGTGATAACGTATTAAGTTCCGCTAGAATTTCCCAAGTCACCATCGGCATTGGAGGAGCTCATTTATTTCTAGACCAACAGCCTGACCAATGGGATATGTTCTTAGAGATATCTGTTACTCGCACCAAATTGAAACAGAGAAACCAGCTGGATAGTCAGAGCAATCCCATACAGAAGTAAAACGCTTTTTAAAAAAAAAACTGCATCCTATTCTGATAACACAAACTAAAAACCTAAAGTGAAAATCTCACCCAAATCAAGCAATTATTAAAGAATAAAATGCAGTTTTAAACCAACTAAAAACACATTGTTTTTCCAATGTGAAGGATAAATTACTTTGATTTCCAATTGTAATGTTAATACAAGATTTAGGAAAGAATTCATGGTTCATAAAAGTTTACATTCTTATTTTTCACCAATTGGTTTTTGAATAAGTGCTGTTTATATATAGGGCTTTAAAAATATTAGTCCTAAGTTTATACCAACCGAAAAGTTTTAACCTTATTAGACGCACTTGCTACCAAAGACTTTTAAAGAGGCAGTCTCATCAACAAGGACCTGTCTTTTGAAGAAATCACCAAAGGCACTGCTATTGAAATCAAGAATGGTAAGTAATTAGCCACTGTCCACAAAGGACCATTGGCATCTTCTCCCCATTAGAGAAAATTGCTTGTATATAGATGGACGGACACTGTTTGAGGGACACAGTGTGGAGGCAGACATCCTGACTTATCACCTGAGAAGAATGATAATTAGATGTTACAGTGAAAGCTCAACACTTGCATAAACAAAGATTGGCTGAAAAACAAATTACTGAGCCTGACAGTTCAAAGGAGCTGAATGAAAATACAAGATTGTTGAGCCTGCCTCTGTGCTGCTGGCTTTCTTCAGCAATGTTTATTTAGTAGCTGTGTGCACCATTAGGTCAGGCTTAGGATCCATCCTCTGCCAGTTCCCTCAATGCCATCAGTTGTCATATTGAAAAAAAAATAGAAAAAAGGGAAAACGAAATAAAAAATGGTCATGAGTAGAGTATAAGAGGTAACCTCTACAAAAGTCATTTCACTTTACTACAGGACTTTAAAAATAAGAGTGTCCTTGATCAGTATGTACATTAAGTGTCTACTAAAGTAAGAAGTGGAAGCTTACCGGTAAATGGCAATGACCCATTGTCAGGTGGGGATACTGGATACCTCAGTGAATCACAAGAACTGGCTGCTTCTTCTGTATCTTTGTAATATTAAAATGTCAATTAATTCAAACCCTTCCACTAGCTAGGAGTCTTGTGGTGACTGATGTGGTTATCTGCCCCTAAATTGCACACTGATGTACAAAGTAAATCTACTATTTCATTACTGTGAAAATGTTGCAAATATAAAATCAACTTTGTTCAAAATGATGCTGAAACCTAATAGCCTGTGACAGGAATTTGAAGAGTCCAGCTTGACAGTACTGCACCTTGAGTATTTACGCAGTGTTCAGCTGGCATCTGTACTGAGAAGTCACTGGTATATTACAGTCAATAGGCAGCTCCATGCGTGACTCAAATCGGCAGGTTAATTCAGACCAGGGATTCAGATGATAACAAAGCAAACATAGGAAGCCCTTTACTAGGTGACCATGAACTAATTTCTGGGACCAGATTAACTTCAAATCCAACTTCAAATGTAAGTCACTGCTGACGTCAATTCAACATGAAATGGACTGGGACTGGCTCAGGAATTCTTTTTGCAATTAGATGCTTCAGTACAAGTTTGGATAGTTTCAAAAGCTACAAACTCCTATTTTAAGGCCATTCCAATTTGGCACTAAAAAGTGACACTGTCATTCAGGGAGGGACACGCTCAAGGAAACAAGAAAATATCACACTTACACAAATAATGGTTGCCTGGCACAGGACAGAGATATACTCTTCACCTAACCCATGCTATACTTGACTTGGGGTGTTTGTTGCTGGGTGATTACGGTGTATTCCCTGGTATAAATACCTCACGATCATCAGGTAAAGCCATAGAAATATCTGTTGATATTCATAATATGAAATCTGATTTCAATCAAAGTTCTTCTATTCTTTACACTGTCACCTCTTCTTGAGTAAGAGTTTTATTTAAAACCATGGTGATTTCTCCTTTTTGAATGCCAATTATTTAAGGCTTTCAGGGATGAGGGTAACATCAGTAGGCTGTCTGGAGTTGAAATGGTTCAATTATTGTGAAGACCAACAAGGCTTTTTGCGCTTGGGACTGTTGACTTTAACAATCCTGCAGTAGATTTAGCTCGTTTGTCATTTAGTGCAGGCCAGCTGCATTTTTCTAGTTTGGGTTTTGACACTGATGTCAACATTAACATGCTACTGCAGACCTGGCATTCAGTTCAAAGTCAAACTGCATCCCTGAAATTCAAGAATCAAATCAGGAAATCCTCCAACTTGTGCTGCTTGCAAACAGAAGGCTTGACAGCTGTCCGAGACACTTTCTTCCTCTTTGCCTTTAATGGCAGTGGCCGAACTTCAGTCATTTTGGTCTGAAGGCATGTTAAAGAAAAGTCATTTTTTTAAAAAATATAAGCAACAGTTTAAAAAGCTATTATTCACCCCCTTGTATTTTTGAAATGACACATACACATTTTTGCCCATCAGGAGAATGAAGTTCTCTGGATTAACAAGTCATGACTACAACACAATCATCCTTAAAATGTAACGGTTAGTATGAATTGTAAAATATTTTAACTTATCAACTCGTACTTGTCCCATTGTGGCTGGAGAATATCCAGCATTGACTTCTCTTCACATCCATTCATCATGACTTCTGGCTTCCCAAACGATGCACTGTTGGTCCTTCCTTCTGATCTATGTCCTACCCTTTAGAGACTGGACCGAGAGAGACAGGCCTTCCCACCTGTCTCACCCTCTCGGTCTGTGTCGACAGTTTGCTCACTATCCGTACACAGAGGTGCCCAAATTCCCACAAGTTCTGTATCCTCATCACTGATTGCATCCTTCTGCTCCACTGTCCAACTGACCACATTGGCTACAAAACTGCAAACAATCTGGATACAGAGACAGAAACTTGACTCCTCTCTAGCACAAAACAGGTTGAGCTCCATCTTCATCAGATGCAATATTTTCTGTCTCTACCTCATTTCACCCAAAAACAATCCAGCAAAAGATACAGGTTCAATAAACTTGGTCCTTCCCCCCATTCCATCGAAGCCGGTCCGCACCTGGGACAAGACAAGAGAAATTAACAGTAGCCTGGATTTTGGGTTAAAAATGGTGAGGTTTTTAAGGACTGAACTGAACCCACCTCTGCACATAGCACGGTTAAGTGCTAAAATCTAAAAGTTTCTGTCCAATTTGCCTTACTCCACAAACTTCACAACATGTACCTCACTGACAGACTCGACATTCAAACAATAAAGGAACATAAAAGCTTGGCGCTCACCCTCCAGCTGCTCACGAAACATATCAGAGAAAGTGTGCACATACTCATTCAATTGCTAAATACATTTTTGAAAAAAAAGCATGATTAAATCTTAATTACTAGCAACTTCACTGGTTTGAAGACTAACTTTTAGAATGGAGTCATATTCCTCCAAATTTTAACTATTCCTGAGAATTAAAGTATCTTAATTTTATATTTCTTCTTACAACACCTCCAATCCCATTTTCCTTGCCCTTGCTATTTTGCTTTCTGTACATCATTGTACACTGAACCAAATATTCCAATGACACTTTCTAGTTCAGATTCTGTGTGCTTGATTTTTCAATGTAATTAAAATGAACAGCAAGTGCCTTAATTAGCCATGCAAAATATAAGCCATTACGAGCGCGGTACACCAACTTAAAAAAAAAACTGAAGAAAACATTGATATCCAGCCTGCTTCTGAACAAAAATGCTGAATTTAACAGGAGGCAGGACACAAAATTAAGGAATGCTAATTGATGTATGACAATCTCTCTCGGTATAGTCTAACTCAAACAGCCTTTTGGAGATGGTTGACGTAATTTCTTGTGAAAAATAATACCTGTATTCTAGATACTTTAGGTCAAAATTGTTTGTCTTGATTCCAGGGTGGGTCACTTCAGGTGTTACTCAGACCCACACAGGTGCTCATTCAGAACCGATAACCATACAACCTCCATAACCTCTGATCATGCATCTAGGCTGTTACTGCTGCTACCTTGGGTTTTTAATATTTTTTGTTTGGATACTCATCCTGCATAACGTTAATGATTTTATTATGTAAAAATAAAAATTGCTGAGACAATAATATAAAATTTAGTAAACAGCGCAAGAGCTTAAACTCCTCAGCTCTTCCCACTCCCTGAATGCCAAACATCTACTGAACGATTATAGAATTTGGGTACAAGTCTAATCGGAAATGGTTAACTTTAACAATAGTACATTGTGACAAAGATGGGCTTTTCACAATAGGTCTGAAGGAAGCTGGGCCCAGTTTAGTTCCCACAGCACCTGTGAACAGGAAAGAAACTATCCCCATTACTTACTGATCCTTGGTTCATTTGTGGAATCAAGAAGCTACCACAACGTTTCTTTTGGAACAGCATTGAGTTTTTGAGGAATGCTGGGAGAATACGATCATCCTCATCATTGTTCATTTTCTTAAAGATAAAAAGAAGCTTTTTTTAAGGTTTCTGCAATACAGATTCAAATACTTGCTCAAAGCGAAGTCCCCACCATTGCATCACCAGATAAATCCAATCAAATTGTCAAACCTAACTCATGTTCGGGTTCATAAATAAAGGCTGAGTTTTCAAATTTAAACTAGATATTTCAGACTTTTATCAAGCTTTTTAAGGACATGCATTAGGTTGCACTTCCTTTGCACACAAACATTGCAATAATAACAACTTCAAAGCAGTGCTAAATATAGTAAAATACAGAACACCAGTTTCTATTGGCTGGGAGGAGGCAGATGTGTCATAGTCCAATTCATCAGAAGAACTGTTTCTGACCTCACCAACCCTTTTGTCTAATATTTGGGTTTACAATAGGTAACATTATCATAGGAAGGCTACAATTATTCACAGTGCAAGATTTCATAGTGATTCACATTTGTGTGAATAAACACATATTAAAAGTACACTTGTAAGTGCATAGTTTGAGTCAAGAAAGACGATCCTGCTGTAATTTTCTACTCACAAAACAGAACAGGCATAGGGGTAAGACTACTGGGTTAGGAATCCAGACACCTGGATTAGTGTTAATAAAATTGACGGAATAGTGGACAGGGAAGAAGGTTATCTAAGAATACAAACAGATCTTGATCAATTGGGGCATTAACGAACCAGTTGAGATTTTCTGATAATTGATAATGGTTTCTAGGTCATCAGTGGATCCTTAATTCCACACTTTTTTTGCATTGAATTCAAATTCCACCAGCTGCTGTGGCAGAATCTGAACCTGATCCCAGAACATTAGCCGAGTTTCTGGATTAACTGTGCAGTCATAAAACCACTAGGCCATCACCTCCCCTCTAAGCCTGATTAAGTGCCATCTGAAATTGTTCTGGCAAACCAGATTCAGGGACAGTTAGGGATAAGTATGATTATAGGTATCAACATTCAGATAGATTTGACATATTTTAATGTATATATTTTGGAATTCTGAATTTCGATTCAGTAGCATATGGGTTTTCTGTGTGATGAGATTTAATGATCAATTTGTAGGTATTTCTGTAAACCTGGTGATTCCTACTGAAACAAAAGAGATAGTTTGTGGAAGCTCACGAAGGTTTATTTGCCTTGGGAGTGTTCATGAGTCAACATGCCTTAGACTTTCAGATAGAAGACTCTGGAATTAATTTGGGATTTCGGGGAAATACCCACAGCTTGAGGGGGGAAAAAAAGAACTTGTAATTTCTGTTTGGTAAGCTTGACAGAAGTTGAATTTGTTCTTGATAAGGTGCTCTTCAGGAAGGGAGGTAGTTTAGGATGGTGAAGAAATTTCATTTGAGATTAGAATATGAACAGACGAGTCCATTGTTGACCGCTAAAGTAAATATTTAAAGTAGTATGTTATACAATTGCATCAAGAGATGCTTTTTTTTTAAAAAGCATGACACATACAAAATTACATTGGTGGCATGTATTGCATATAGTGACTGCTCTACATGCTGAATTTAATTCAACTAGAAGCCATCAAAGCTCTTAAGATATGCTACAATTTGACTTTTTTTTTATTCTTTCAAAAGATGTTGACATTGCTGGCTGGGGCCAGCAATTTTTCTCTACCCTTTTTGCTGTCAAAAAGGTGGTGGTGAACTTTCTTCTCCAACTGCAACAATGTTTGGGGTGTGAGTACTCCAAAGGAGTTCCACAGTTTCAAACTAATGTCTGTGGAGGAATGATAACATAATTCCAAGTCAGGATGGAGTGCGGCTTTATTGATTATCTTATTTTTACAGCGTAATGGCTGCTAATGGCCAAACATCCCAAGAGGACTGTCATTGTCCGTGATAAATCATAAACACTCATAATTTTCTCACAATCATTGATAAAAAGGAACATCTATGGCTGATATTTGGTGACTGATATTCAAAGTATTACCCTTTTAACATGAAGGTCCAATAAATCTTGTCTCAACACGTTAGTTTCATTTTTGGGGCCACATGTCAGGTGCAAAACATGTTAATAGTACTTAAATAACCCAATTATCCAAAAACTGGTACTGATCGGCAGGTCCAGGGTGCATATGTATTACAATAATGAGATCACTGTGCAATTTCAATGCGTTATACAATTACATGACAATATGACCAATGGAATGCAAGTATATCTCAGAATCTACTTAGACAAGGAACTGATCAATACGGAGGTAAATATTGGATGGAAATCCTGATTTTTTTTAAGAAAAAGGTCCTTCAGCCTGGTAAATCTGGAAAATTACTGTTGAAGATTGGACAATTCTTAATTTAAAGATCACTAGGCATACTTCATTATTAGGAAGACCAGTGAGGGTGCTAATACAGGGAGTATATTGCCACCCTGTGGGCCCAGCAAAGAGCGTCGCTGGAGCAGTAACATGATTTGCTGCCAAGTGCTCTCATTGAGCATAGAACCATACTCTCATGCAAGTTCTGCTGTTCATGGAGTAATTATGGCAAAGGAGGTCATTTGACCCATTGAGTTCATTCCCTGTTACATTCAAAACTTTGATATAATCTTTCGCCTTGTGTTTTCAAATTTCAAAGTAATCACAGGCTTGTTGATTATTATTAACTGCAGAGTTAAGAGTTATCAGGTGTGATTTCCATGTATTTGTCAAAGGGCACCGATTGATGACAATGCATTTACTGTTGGCTGCAAAAACAAAAGCAAAATCTGAATGAATGAGTTACCTTTAAAACAATGCTGTACGGAGTTCCAGGTGGTTAAAATTCCTATAATTTGCCTGTTTGTCCTGCATTCCAAAAACAATCCTACAATTCAACATATAACCTTGACATACACCTGTACCCCCAATTAGATTACATGGTAATTGCTATTTATTTTTAAAGACAATTTAACAAATTCAGTCTTCAAAAGGTAACAATGATACAACTAGGTATGCAAAGATTGTAAGTAAATGCTCACCTTTGATTTGTCCACTGATTTAGTAGACTGATTTAACTTTGGTAACCTGTGAAATAGGAGAATAAGGTGGAAAAAAGGCCAAATACAATTAGTGTGCGACATTAAAACAAAAGTAATTTTGGTGTGGCTCAAACACTGTCACCTTTCAAAAAGGACTATGCAGTACCTTAGAAAAGCATAACAATCACATTGTCATTAGTTCAATCTGGAGTCTATAGAGCGATGTAGAATAATGAATAAAACCTGGTTTCAAATAATCAACTTTCTTCTACGTGTCTATTTTTGTGTTCCTTACGCGTAAGCGGTATTTGCAGAATGCAGATTGACAGTTAGTTTTAGGGAGGACCAACATAAGGACGGTAGCAAACAGGGAGAAGATATAAATTGTGAAGATGTGCTAGTCTAATAGATTCAAGTGAATGGAAACAGTGGATAACTGGTATATAAAGCTAACAAATCTGACACCTGGAATAATGTGAATCCAGCTGACTAAAAGTTAATTTGCTTATGTAAATTGTGTGAAACATCATTAGATCCATGTTTTTTAAGTAAATATATATAAAACCACAACAACTGAAAGAATTATTAATCTGTTGCATATTCTGAAATGATAAAACCAAACTACTTGAAACCCAAATACGTCAGTGACGTAGTCACCAGTTTACTCCCTAAAGATATTCTGACTTTACGTCCTATATGCATTAATGAACTATTTTACCACACTTACCCAGCAGTGTCTAGTTTTATTTTCTTTGACGAGGTGCTGAGAGATTTTGGAGGAACATGATCAGGGGTATCAAAGTCATATGTCACAGACAGATCAATATCCTCTCCAACAGTCGGCTTGTGCAGTTTAGGGTATTGTAAATCCACAGGGGCTGGGCTGCAAGCACCAGAATCATTTCAGCATTAACTGACAGTAATATACGAACATCTTCTGTGAAGCCAGCAAGAACACAACAGGCTGTCTTTGAAACATTGTGGCAAGGCACTTCAGAAATGCAGCATTGTTCATACGAAAAAATACACTAACAATTTTTGATTGCCTGCAGTAGCGGCTTTGCTTTTTAGTAAGAGGTATCAGAATGCTAAGTGAGGGGTATAGCAGAATAATGCAGAGAGGAAGGATACTGCCTATTAGGTCTGTGACAACACAAAGAGCTGACCAATTCATTTGCTCTCTAGGCTTAGTCCTGCAAATTTCACCTTTCCAAGTAAACACCCAATTTCCTTTTAACAGTTATTATTGTTGAGTGATATTGCAATGCTAAAATCAGTGTCAAGGACATATGCTTATTTGTAGATGAATAAAAACAGCACTCAATGTAAGCTGCAAGAGTCAGAAATAAAAGGAAGCAAGGAGCTGTGATGGATTGGAGCAGGTTTTTGTAAAATCCTGTAAAGCACTTGCTAGATTACAGTATTGTGTCCAGATCTGTTTACTGCTTGACAAGAAGAATATGATCACACTGAAGAGAGGACATAGAAGATTTATGAGGATGTTGCCAGGAATAGAAAATTTTAGCTACAAGGAAAGATTGCTTAGGCCGGGGTTGTCTTTTTCAACACAGCAGACTGATTGGAGAAGGAGATTTCACCGAAGTGTATACACTTATGAAGGACCTAATTGAAGGGAATGAAAGGAGCAATTTTCCTTAGCAGAAGTCAGCAACCAGACACAACAGGTTTAAAATACTTGATAGAAGGTTTAGAGGGCAGTGAGGACAATATTTCTTAGTCAGAGGAATGAGAGAATCTGGAATTCTGCCTCAAAAAGGTCACAGGGCAGAAACCTTTACAGCTTCAAAAAGCAATGGATATGCATATGTAGTGCTGTAACTCACAGGGTAATGGACCGAGTACTAGAAATTGGGATGAAACCGAAAGCTCTTTTCTGCTGGCACAGACACAATGGGCTGAATGGCCTCCTTTGCCACAAACCTTCCACGCGACCTGCGTTGGCACTGAGGCAAGCGGAAATGGTCAGAAGTACCTTCCCACAGCAATGAGCACAACAAAGGGAAAAATAATACATTTACATTGTCAGGCCCAGAGCTGATATGCAACATAGGACAGACACAAAAGAGAATGGGGAGAAATACATCAGGTTTCCTGAATAGTTATAAATAAAAAGCTGCAAATTAACAGGCACGGAACCTTGAGAGAGAAAATTAGTTCACCCACCTCTCAAAGATTAAGCGGCTGATTGCCTCGTTGGTGCGATTTGGCGTACTGAGGGACTTCTGGAGGAACTCCACCTTCTTTTTTAGGTTCTACAAAACAAATATTTTGCGTCTCTTTACGAGGACTGCAAAGCTCAGTTTTCTGCAACATGAAGTGGAGTGGGGAGAGGGGTAACGGTGGAGGATGACTTCAAGGGCAGAAGAAAAAGAAAACAAGGTTCCTTTTGAAGAAAGGAACTATGACAGATGTAAACGTGGGGGTGGGGCACTTTGCCCTTTACGAAGTGAACAGATTCCACAATGAGATGTTTTCTTCAGACAAAAATTATACCTATAGCCATGTTTCTCTGTCTGGATAGGACATGATATTGGCCTATGAATGCTATAATGTGTCATTGATGGTCATCTATTTTAAAAATGGCATTGATTGGGTTATTTTTTAATTTGTTAATGCATGTTAAAATAACTATAGTCATATAATTACAGACTAACATCCCAAACAAAACTTCAAGACGAAAGTTTGTAGTCTCTCGTCAAATTTAAACTTAAACCACTTGGACTCAAGCACACGTGACTTTTTTAAAAAAAAATTGTGAATGGGATGAGGGAGTCGCTGACCCGGGCAGCATTTATTGCCCTTCTCTAGTTGCTCAGAGGGCAATTCAGGGTCAACCACATTGCTGTGGGTCTGCTGTCACACGTAGGTCAGACCTGTTAAGAACTGCAGTTCCTTTCCTAAAGTACATTAGTGAGACGGAGAGTTTTTACAACCAAAGGAGGTTTTTACACCTTCTCCGTGACATCACCAAACTGATATCCAGAGCTCTTAGGACAAAAAACAAGCCCTTTGGCCCTCCAAGTCTCGGCTGACACATTTTGCCCTTCCAAATCATAACTGCCTTCACTTATAGGATCCATATCACTATTCCCTTCCTATTCACGTATTCATCCAGGTGCTTCCTGAATATTGCTACTGTGTTTGCATCCACCACCTCCTCTAGCAGCACGCTCCAGGCAGGCACCACTCCTTGTGCAAAAAAATGTGCCTCGCACATCTTGTTTAAACACCTCCTTCACTCAAACCCCCACACCTTGAACCTAGTAATTAACCATTCCACCCTGGGGAAAACCTCCTACTTTTCACTCCACCCGCGCCATTCACAAACCTATAAATTTCTATTATGCTGCCCCTCAACCTCCTGCATTTCAGCAAAAACAAACCCAGTCTATCCAACCTTTCTTCATAGCTAAAATCCCCCATACAAGGCAACATCCTGGCAAAACTTTCTGTACCCTCTCTAAAGCATCCACATCCTTCTGGTAATGTGGTGATCAGAACTGTACATAATATTCCAAATGTGGCCTCGCTAAAGTTCTATAAAGCTGCAGCATAACTTGCCTCACATTATACTCCAACAAAGGTAATCATGCCATAGGACTTTTCTCGCTACTGTATCTACCTGGGCTGCCACTTCCCAGATCCCTCCACATATCAATACTCCTCAGGGCTGTGCCACCTGTACCTGACCTTCCAAAATGCTTCACCTTGCATTTGTCCAGATTCAACTCCATCTGCCATTTTTCTGCCTATACCTTCTGATGGCATCTCAGCTTTAAGGTGTGGCGAACCTCAAAGATTGCTGTTACAAACTGGAGTTTGCTACAGAGTCTCAAAGTAAATTATCCATGTAACTGAGTGAACACCTTACAGGGCTTGTTGATCGAAGCCCAATACATGTGAGAATTTGACGTATAAGGGAGGTTTCACAACATTAGTTCTTTGCGACCTAGATTAGACATTCGAATTGTTCACCTGAATCTTTTTAATCTCTCTGAAGGCAGACAGAACAAACACTTGGTGTGGTGAGATTGCTTTAGTTGGTTTATTTCAAAGCAAATGAACAAACACGGCCACTGGTTTGATCAGATTCCCCTGGTTTAGACAGGAAAACCTATCTTAAATGAATATATTAAAAAAAACTGTTTCTCCACAAGTGGGTCATTTTACTTGATAATCTAGACCACTCTCATCGCCACCTATTTTTAATTTTGGCTCCAGTTTCAGGCCTTAAGTAAATGTTTGTAAATCGGAGACCCTCTGTAGTTGAGCTTAGATTCCAGATTTATTAATGGAATTGAAATTCTAAAACCTTTGTGATGGAAGTTGAGCCCATGTCCCTAAAGCATTAACCTGGGCCTGTGGATTACTACTCCAGTGACATCACTTCTCCACCCTCCCTCTGTAAAACAAGCATTGGAGAAATGTACACCTCCCCAAGCCTCCAAAATAGACTCAATAAAAGCTAAATGATTAAATAAAATGCTGAAGGAAATGGCTTCACTTCTCTGGGTCAATGTGTATTAAAGGCAAACCTACCGTGATTTCTCTGTCGGCATTGCGCAAATCCTCCTGTGATGCACGCAGATCCTCTTTCATTTTCTCTAACTGTGACACATTCTTCTCTAGCTAAATAGGCACAGAAAAACTAGCTTCAGATTAAAGATGGCAAAGTCTTGTACTGCAACACAAGGTATTGTCTTGTCGGCAGGGACAGAACGACACAATTAAAAATATCAGATAAAGAGAGAAAAAAGAAACAAAGCACATTTTAAGCTCATGTGCCAATGATAGATGACAGCAATAATGTCTCTATGGGGAGCTCAAGAGGGCAACAATAAAGTCGCAGCAGCTGCAAATAAATTTAAATCCATATTCCTAATTATTTCAGTTGCTGATCACATCATTCTGACTTAATAATTATCCACAAAAAGAGATAGCATTAAGAACAGTGCTTTCCAAACTGCCAGGCCTAGAAATCTCAACAAGGCAGTCCAGAATTTGCATTTATGATTGCAGATAGGCTTCAGGTTGCCTGGTCTTTGAAGGCCAGCTTCTAAGAGAGGCCACCAAATCCTAAGGCTCTCCATCTCAGCAGTTGCCTACTGTTTTGCACGATGCACACACAGCCCCATTCAGGTTTGTCTCAGGTAGCATGTTCAATAACGTGAGCTGTGTAAGTACACATCAGTGAGCTTCCATCCATCTCTGCAATTGTTCATTTGAAATGTCACAATGGGGAATTTCTTATTGAAGTGATTTAGTTTTAAAAATAATCCAAATTTTCTCTTGGGTTTCAGATGTCCTGAAGCTTAATTTAAGGGGAAGATATGAGCCAGTCTGGAATTAGTTGAGGAACCAAAACTGGGGTTTGCTAGAGGTCGTTCTGATCTAATGGAAAGACAGCTTGCATTCACGCTTCCATTTTCCTGTGCCAACAGATTGCCAGCCTGACACCTTCACTGACAGAAATGCCAGCAGCATTGAGGTCATTGCCGGGGATGGGTTTCAATAATTAGTTGGGGGAGTGAACGAATGGTTAAATGTGTCTGGGCACAGTGAGAATGTGTGAGAGGGTGACAGTGAGATATGAGGTGGGGGTGAGCAGCAAGTGGGATGACAAACACACTTGGCCGACTTTCGTGAGGCGTTAACATCACATCCTCTATCAGATCAACGTCCAATATTATTAAAGACACAGAAGTTCCTTGAGTCTAGTTCAGCTGGGACAAGCTGTTCTGCTGCTCATCTCCAATATCAGGTAACCAGCTAGAAACTGATGTCCATTTCAAGCCCACCGACTCCCACAGCTACCTCGAATACACCTCCTCCCACCCACCCTCCTGCAAAAATTCCATCCCCCGTTCCCAATTCCTCTGCTGTATCTGCTCCCAGGATGAGGCATTCCACTCCCGCACATCCCAGATGTCCAAGTTCTTCAAGGACTGCAACTTTCCCCCCTGCAGTGGTCGAGAATGCCCTTGACTGCATTTCCCGCAACACATCCCTCACACCCCGCCCCCGCCACAGCCGCCCCAAGAGGATCCCCCTCGTTCTCACAACACCCCACCAGCCTCCAGATACAACGCATCATCCTCCGACACTTCCGCCATCTACAATCCAACCCCACCACCCAAGACATTTTTCCATCCGCACCCTTGTCTGCCTTCTGGAGAGACCACTCTCTCCGTGACTCCCTTGTTCTCTCCACACTCCCCTCCAACCCCACCACACCCGGCACATTCCCCTGCAACCACAGGAAGTGCTACACTTGTCCCCACACCTCCTCCCTCACCCCCACCCCAGGCCCCAAGATGACTTTCCATATTAAGCAGAGGTTCACCTGCACATCTGCCAACGTGGTATACTGTATCCATTGTACCCGGTGTGGCTTCCTCTACATTGGGGAAACCAAGCAGAGGCTTGGGGACCGCATTGCAGAACACCTCCACTCGGTTCGCAATAAACAACTGCACCTCCCAGTCGCAAACCATTTCCACTCCCCCTCCCATTCTTTAGACGACATGTCCATCATGGGCCTCCTGCAGTGCCACAATGATGCCACCCGAAGGTTGCAGGAACAGCAACTCATATTCTGCTTGGGAACCCTGCAGCCCATTGGTATCAATGTGGACTTCGCCAGCTTCAAAATCTCCCCTTCCCCCACCGCATCCCAAAACCAGCCCAGTTCGTCCCCTCCCCCCACTGCACCACACAACCAGCCCAGCCTGTCTCTGCCTCCCTAACCTGTTCTTCCTCTCACCCATCCCCTCCTCCCACCTCAAAACGCACCTCCATCTCCTACCTACTAACCTCATCCCACCTCCTTGACCTGTCCATCTTCCCTGGACTGATCTATCCCCTCCACCTATCTTATTTTCTCTCCATCTTCGGTCCGCCTCCCCCTCTCTCCCTATTTATTCCAGAACCCTCTCCCCATCCTCCTCTCTGATGAAGGGTCTAGGCCCGAAATGTCAGCTTTTGTGGTCCTGAGATGCTGCTTGGCCTGCTGTGTTCATCCAAGTTCACACTTTTTATCTTGGATTCTCCAGCATCTGCAGTTCCCATTATCTCAGATAATTTTCAGACATGTCTGTTGAGTTATACATTCTTGACTCCAGCAGAAAGCAAGATCCCAAACCAGATAAGAAATATTCTAATTCACAAACTAATTTTATTCTTTCTCCCACTCACACTGATTTGTGTTTTGACCACCACAAAAATCCACAAGATTATAACACGCAGCATTACACGCTCAGAGACCTACACCCTTAGCCCATTTAAGTACATTTAAAGGCATCAGAAAAATATAAATGGACCTCGACTTTTGTGAACCTTAAACACAGTATTTTACACACAGAAACAGGCCATTTGATTTAACTTGTCCACGAGACATAAACATCCAAGACAAATTTCCTCCCATTCCGTTTACCTAGTCTGAGCATAGCCTCCTCATCTTATAAATCACCACTGCATTCAGTGTTTATAAATTGGCCAATGTAAACTCCGTCTACCTTTATTTTTATCCCATTTGCTTTATCTATGTGCATTTGAAGATTCCTTCTGTCCTCTTCACTACTTCCTTTCTATCTGCCTTTGTATAATTTGACCCTGCATCCAAGTCATTTAGAAAGATTGTAAACGGTCAAAGCTTGAACATTGAATCCTAAAGACCCACCAATCCTCACATCTTAACAACCTGAAATTGACACATCAAGGCATATCCTTCGTTTCTTATTCGCCAACCAGTCCCCTATCTAGGTTTATACGTTACCCCCTACACCACAAGTTCTTGTTTTGCATTGTAACCTTTGATGTAGCACCTTTTTAAGTGTCTTACAGAAAAGTACAGCATATCAACCAGTTTCCCTTTATCCATGCTGCTCGTAACTTACTCAACGAGAATTCCCTCCTTAATAACATGTGGGTCCACTTAAAGCACATGTGTTACAATAGTTTAAGAAGAAAGTTCACCATCATCTTCTCAAGGGCAAATAGGGACGGACAATAAATGCTGGCACCACCAGCAACACCCATTTCCCACAAGTGAATAAAAAAGCTCCAATAAATTTGTCAAACATGATCTTCCTTTCACTAAAGCCATGTTGACTCTGCCTGACTGCATTAAGAAATTCTAAGAGCCCTGTAATAACCTCTTTAATAGATTCACTACGATGGGCATTAGATTAAGCTGCCCATGGCTTCCTAATGCTTCAGGAACCTTTCTGAAGAGGAGTCATATTGGAATTAATGTTAACTCTGTTTCTGTCTCCACAGATACTGCCGGACCTATTGAGCTTTTCCAGCGCTTTCTCTTTTAATATAGAGATGCATTTGGTTGAAGCAGAGTATGGTGGTGTTCAGTCTTTCTAGTTTAAGAAACATGCATGTCTTTCTTCTTCATTCAAAATGGATTACATCAGTGTCTCTTGTACTGAAAATAACTGGTTTGCCGCATCATGCTCCTAATTTTTATGTCTACATGTTCATAAACTGGAACATTAACGCTGTTTTACTCTCTGGAGATACTGCCAGACTCCCAGAGTATTTCAAGCCCGTCCTGATTTTATGTCGTGGCCAGGGTGAGCCAAATGGTCTGCGTCTGCCTCTTTTTCATAATCGCCTGGGTAATTTACATCAAGCATCGGAAAACATGGTGAAAACACTTTCAACAGTAACTGTCAAAGAAATAGTGGTATATTTTTCAAAGGTAAAATCTGAACAGGCACAGCAGAAGTGCAGGGATCTGTGCTCAAAGTGCACACAGAGGCATGATTGGCTGAAAAGTACTGTCAGATCATCATTAAACTATTTTAATAAAACTGGAAAGTTTTGAATGTCTTTTATATTAAAAAAACCAACAATGGGAGATAAAATAAATTTCACATCTTCACAAGGCCAAATATCCAGGTTTACAGAAAAATCAGTGATAGAAGTTTCATACAGTTAACTTGCGGATGTCGTACTAACCTTGCAGCTGGTTACAAAATGCTCTTTCTTCAACTTCTCAGACATATCAACAGAAGATTTATATGTCCCCTTCAGGTTTTCATATTCCCTGTGAACAAATTCAACACTAACATTGAATATTGCCACCTGGGCCTCAAATGCAGCTCAGGATCCTGATTAGTCAAGGTTCCATTTAGTTAAAAAGTTATCAGAACAGATTACTCGGGGAGAATGCATTCCAGCATAAGCTGGTGATCATGACCATATGTAAGTTTCAAGATTATACACACTTGTCTCTAACCAGTAACTCATTTGAAAAGTACATTCTGGTGTGAAGGCAAAATAAACTGCTAGCTGACTTTAAGACAGAAAAGAGAAATGGGGAGTGGAAGGTAGCTACTCCGTGGCAGAAGACAGAAGTTGTGTGTTTCGGAAGGATCAGTGTCGGGACCACCATTGTTTATAGTTACAGTCAGAATTTGGACTTTGGAATCCAAAATATAATGTCTAAATTTGCAGATGACACCAAATTAAGTCAGTACCAAGGAGGACTGCAATAAATCAAATGAGGACATTGATAAGCTTGCAGAATGTGCAAATATTTGTCAAATGAATGGCAACATAGATATATCTGAGATAGTGGATTTTGGTGGGAGGAATATAAAGGTCACTTATTACTCGAAGATGCAAATCCAGGTGGGATAGAAGATCAAAGGGATTAGGGAGCTCGATCACTGTACCAATCACTAAGTTGCACCAGAGGTTACCAAGCACTGTTTCTAAAGGGATGGAATTGAGAGGTAGCTAAGTTATGCTCAACTATACAAGTCCGACTACAGATAAGAGAAATGCTTGCAGTTCTGGTTGTCAAATAATATAAAAGATAGACGGACACTGGAGAGGGCACATACGTCATACATATTAGGAGGAGATTGACAGGCTGATGCTATGTCCTGTATATTGAGGCTGGGGGGTAATCAACTAGAGGAGGCCTTTAGACCGAATCCAAAGAGAATGTTTCATATTATGCTTTCAATATAAGAGTCACCAAGAAATCCAACTGGGAACTCAGGTGAAATTTCCTTATCCAAACAATAATGAAAATGTAGGGCTCGCTACCACAGGGTAGTGGGTTAAGTGAATAACATAGATTCATTTTCTGAAAAGCAGATGATGGAGGAGAAACCCAAGAGGCTCAAATGGAACATAAACACCTTCATGAACTGGTTGAGCCAAATGGTCTGTTTCTATGCCATATATCCTATGCATAAAAATTAATTTGCAGCCATCTGGAGGTAACCGTTCTTTAAGCCACAGCAGTACAGGAGTTACAGCTGGCCACATTTCCCTCAGCTGGGAAGTGGGGACAAAAATTAAATGAGGTGTGTACTGCAGATTGCTAATCAGCGATTACTGGTGAAAGGCATTCTTTTAGGTACAGGATTTAGTTAACTGTGATGTTCATCATGGTTAAACAAGCTGAATTATCTGAGCAAGGCACAGGGTTTATAATAATTCTGAAATTGTGGATCAGCAGGCATTAGCATCTGAGAGAGCGGGAGGCATCTAAAAGGGCTGCAATGAAACACCTGCAGATGTGAAACAGATTAATGTGACAGAGGTCAAGCACTAGTTCTTGCCTTCAGATGAAAGTTTTGCTGTCTCAACTACTTAGTGTTGCTCAGATACACGACCCTGCATTTCCAGGCAATTACATTCTCAGCCTTTATTCTCAGATGGATTCTCCTATCAATTTAATTGAAAAAAATTGCAATGAAACCACAAGGAGTCACAAGCAGCTGGGCCAACAAGGTTGCAAGATACTCCGGTACTTCAGCAGCATTTCCCACAAGCATGAGTAAGTCAACTGTTTTGTTTTTCTCGAATTAAAACATTGAGAGAACCAAAGGCATGTTTTTAATCCCTACTTCAAAATCTGGTCCTTAGCATCTGACTTCATCCTCTCTTTGGAAATGAAACATACATGCTCTTTGCAACCTTGGTGTTGTATCTGACCCTGAAATTACCTGTTTACCATATATTCATGCCACTAGTAACAATGTACTTCCACCTCATTATCATCATCCAACATTACCCCATCTTAGCTTGTCTGCTGCTGGAACCTTCATTCATGCCTTTATTACCTCTAGACTTCACCATTCCAAGGCACTCCTCTCTAGGCTCTCCAAAAACCTGCTGTTCATGTCTTAACAAACACTAAATCCCACTTTTCTATTAGCCAAGTGCTCATGATCTACACCAACGTTTGGGCAAGCAAGACCACACGTTTAAACTTCTCACTCTTGAAGTCAAATCCCTTCATGGCCTCATCCCAGCCCTGTCTTTAACTTTCTCTTGTTCCATAAACCTGAGATATAAGCCATAGGCCCATTAGACATAAGAGCAGAATTAGGCCATTGCGTCTGCTCTGCCTTTCAATCATGGCTGAGGTGCTTCTCAAACCTGTTCTCCTACATATCTCTATTATAATACACTCAATGATTTGATCTCCACAGCCCTCTGGGGGAATGAGTTCCACAGATTCACCACCTTTTTCTTGAAGAAATTCCTCATTTCCGTTCGTTCACTCTGAGGTTGTGCCTTTGGGTCGCAGTCGGTCTTACGAGTGGAAATAACTTTCCCACTCTGCATTCTGTAAGCTTCAATCTGAAATACCCTCATTTCTTCTAAAGTACACACCCAGAGTCCTCAACTGCTCTTCAATGACAAGCCCATCATCAACAGGATCATTCTTATGAACTTCCTCTGGACCTTCTCCAATGCCAGCAAAATCTTCCTTAGATACAGGGCCCAAACCTGCTCACAATATTCCAAATGTGGTCTGACGAGAGCCTTATACAACCTCAGCTGTACATCTCTGTTCCTATATTCTAGCCTTCTGGAAATGAATGCTAACATTGTATTTGCCTTCTTAAGAGAATCCAAAATCTCTTTGTGCCTTAGATTTTCAAAGCCTTTCCCATTTGGAAAATAGTCTATGCTTCTTTTCTTCCTACCAAAGCGCACGACCTCACATGATCCCATATTGTATTCCATCTGCGACTTTTTAGTCTGATCTCCTAGACTGTCCAAGTGCTGTGCAGCTTATTTCCTCAAGTGTCTTGTCCCTCCACTTATCTCTGCGTCATCTGTGCACTTAGCAACAACGCCCTCAGTTCTTCTAATCCAGATCGCTAATGTTTAACATGAATAGTTGTGATCCCGACACTGACTGCTGAACTTCACTAGTCACAGTCTGCCAATCTGAAAGAGATTCCTTTACCTCTACTCATTAGAAATTACATCAAATTTTGCTCAAACATTGAATATGCTTCAGTGCTTGTGCAGGGTAGGAGATTTTCTTCCCATTGGACTGCATGATTCAAATATTTGAACATAAAACAGTCGCACTCACTTTTTTAAGGATACACAGTAAATGGACAACTGTTCCACTGCTGACTGTCCTATTCCTATTTCCCGGATCATTTCCTCGACTTCTGGCCTCTGGCTTTGAAGCAGTACCTGAATACTGGAAAGAAAAACAAAAACACTGAACAGGTTAAGATTTCAAAGTTTGTGCTGCAGTATCTATAGTAGAAACAGAAATGGAGGGCACACAACTCCCCTGAAATTATCAGCTGAGTAATGAAGTCATACAGACCAGAAAGTTACCAGGTTTGAACTGTGGTTCTTATGGTGTTAGCTGAACTCATGTTAATTGGAGCTACAATTGCTTTCAACATGTCTAGCGTAGTGGGCATTAAACAAATGACATGCCTCCTTATATGGATAGTAGGAACTGCCGATGCTGGAGAATCTGACATAACACGGTGTACAGCTGGATGAACAGAGCAGGCAAGAATTTTTCTGAAGAAGGGTCTCCACCCGAAACGTCAGCTTTCCTGCTCCTCTGATGCTGCTTGGCCTGCTCTGTTCATCCAGCTCTACACCGTCTTATCTCTGCCTTCTTATGTGTGTGGTTTAGGTAGTTCCTCTAGATTTTAATCAAACAGTCCTTACTGCAAGCAGCAAATACATCATTTAGGCTTTAAGTGAGAACACCAAGATAGATGCCAGCACTCACTATCAAGGATCATACATGCAGCACAAGGCAATTGAAGACAGAATGGACCCTTAGCAAAGGATTAAAATCATAGCACAGTTTGGAAGACAAAAAAATTGATGAGAAACAAAAAAAATGTTCTAACTGGGAGCAAGAAATCTATGCATTAGAATCAAGAAACGTCCTGTGCCTTTCCTTTGTGCAGGATTATATATTTGTAGAAATTCCACATTTTGAAAGTTAATTATTTTTGCACGCAGGCATAGAATGCCTCAGACTTTCACCTAAGCCCTAATTCACAAGGCACTGATTGTAAAAGGCCTGCAATGATGGCACTTTTCTGACATTTGAAAATGCTGCAGTAAAGAAACATTTCTAAGAGCCTAAAAGCAGCAAACAGCAATTTTCGTAATTTATTAAAAAAGAGTCTGCTAATAACCTAAATTGCTGTTTTCTAATTTAATTCCCATAGGAAGTTTCAGCAGCATTTCTCCATTTAAGCCTGCTAATTGTTGGCTGTTGAACAAGAAAAATATTGAAATGTATCTGCGCTGTTCTCTTTTACAGGGCGACATTAAAATGCCTAATGATTAGTGTCCTGGAGTCAAACAGCATAGAAACAGGCCTTTCTGCCCACTATATCTATGCTGACCAACAAACATCAAACTACACTAATCATATAGCCTACTATGTACTCATTCAAATGCTTCTTAAAACGTTGAGAGACTACTTGCCTCCATGATACTCTCAGGGGGAGTGTTCCATGTTCCATAATTCGAGGGCCGTCTGGGTGAAAAAGATTTTTTCCTTCAATCTCCTTTAAATTATTTACTTCTTACCTTAACCCTTTGTCTTAAATACAGCTGCCATGGGGATGATATTCTCTCAATCCCTCTCGCAATGTTATACACCTCAATCAGACCTCACCCTCCTCTGCTCCAAGGAAAATAAACCAACCTATCCAATCTCTCCTCATAACAAACTTTTCATCCCAGGCAACATCCTGGTGAATCTCCTCTGCATCGCCTCCACTACAATCATGTCCTTCCAATAGTGTGGTAACCAAAATTGCACACAGTATCCTATCTGTGGCCTCAATGTTACATAACTTTGTAACAAAACTCTCTTGCTTTCATATTCTATGCCTCAGCTACTGAAGACAAGCATCACATATGCCTTCTTCACCATCCTGTGTACCTGTGCTGACACCTTCAGGGATCTATGCATTTGTACACCAAGGTCCTTTTGCTCCTCAGTACTCCCCAGGGACCTGGCATGTATTGTGCATATCTTTTCCTGATTAGACCTCTCAAAATCCCAATTATATCTTCTTTGAAGCAATGTTTCTGGATCTTGGCGTGGGTGTGGTGGGTCAAAAAATCTCTTACTATGCTGATTCACCTTATGATTACCATTAAATCATTTGAACTTCAACCAAGTTGTGGGATAATCATAGGATGGCACTAAGTGCTCAGCACATAATGCACAGCTGGGAAAGAAAGAACAAAAATTAGAGGAAAAGTTTAAGCTACATCTCATATTTGTTTAATCTACCAACCATTTCACTTCAACAATTTCTGCAAAGTAATTATACCGTTTAAGAACTGTTGCATGCTTGTAACTTGATCATTCAAAACTCTGCTGCCCATCGCCTAATTCACATTAGAACATAGAAAATAGAAAAGTACAGCACAGTACAGGCCCTTCAGCCCACGATGCTGTGCCATAGAATAATCCTAATCCAAAAATAAAATAATCTAACCTGCATTCCCCTCAATTCACTGCTGTCCACGTGCATGTCCAGCACTCGCTTAAATGTCACTAATGACTCTGCTCCCATGACTTCCACTGACAAAGTATTCCATGCGCTCACAATTCTCTGGGTGAAGAACCTCCCTCTGAAGTCTTCTCTATACCTTCCTCCTAACACCTTAAAACTATGACCCCTCGTAGCAGTCAATCCTGCCCTGGGGAAAAGTCTCTGGCTATCGACTCTACCCATGCCTCTCATTACCTTGTACACCTCGATCAGGTCACCTCTCTTCCTCCTTCTCTCCAGACAGAAAAGTCCGAGCTCAGTCAACCTCTCCTCGTAAGACAAGCCCTCCAGTCCAGGCAGCATCCTGGCAAACCTCCTTTGCACCCTCTCCAAAGCCTCCACATCTTTCCTATAATAGGGCGACCAGAACTGGACACAATATTCCAAGTGTGGTCTCATCAAGGTTTTGTAGAGCTGCAGCATGACCTCACGGCTCTTCAACTCGATCTCCCTGTTAATAAAAGCCAAAACACCATATGCTTTCTTAACAACCTTATCCACTTGGGTGGCAACTTTGAGGGAGCTATGCACTTGAACACCAAGATCCCGCTGTTCCTCCACGCTGCCGAGAATCCTGCCTTTAATCCTCTATTCCACATTTAAGTTCGACCTTCCAAAATGCATCACTTCGCATTTATCCAGGTTGAACTCCATCTGCCATTTCTCAGCCCAGCTCTGCATTCTGTCAATGTCTCGCTGAAGCCTGCAATAGCCCTCGATGCTATCAACGGCACCTCCAACCTTTGTGTCATCAGCAAACATACTAACCCACCCCTCAACCTCCTCATCCAAGTCATTTATAAAAACTACAAACAGCAGAGGCCCAAGAACAGAGCCCTGCAGGACCACTCAGCACTGACCTCCAGGCAGAATACTTACCATCTACAACCACTCTCTGCCTCCTGTCAGCCAATCAATTCTGAATCCAGACAGCCAGATCACCCTGTATCCCATACTTCCTGACTTTATGAATGAGCCTGTCGTGGGGAACCTTATCAAACACCTTGCTGAAGTCCATGTACACCACATCCACTGCTCGACCCTCGTCAACCTGTCTCGTGACTTCCTCAAAGAACTCAATAAGATTTGTAAGGCATGACCTGCCCCTCTCAAAGCCATGCTGATTCCCTTTAATCAGGCTATGCTTTTCCAAATAGTCATAAATCCTATCCCTCAGAATTCTTTCCAAAACCTTGCTGACCACAGGCGAAAGACTGACTGGTCTGTAATTTCCAGGGATTTCCCTATTCCCTTTCTCGAGAAGGGGAACAAACATTTGCCTCCCTCCAATCTTCCGGTATGACTCCTGTGGAGAGTGAGGAAGCAAAGATCTTCGCAAGTCCCACTCACCCCTGTGCTTGTATTGACTCTTGATCTCAATTTTGTTTTCTATCCTCATTGCTGATTCCTCTCCACATTTCTGTGATCTCCTTCATTCCTACAATTCTTTGAGATTTCTGTGTTCCTCTACGTGCTGCCTTGTGAACGACCCTGATCTCTCATTTTTCTTTTATTTGCTCATAGGGATGTGGGCGTCATTGGCTAGACCAACATGTATTGCACACCCCTAATTGCCCAGAGACAACCCACTAAGACCAGGTAAGGGTCGTAGAGCTCCCTCTCTAAAGTATATTAGCAATTCAGATGGAGTTTTCTTTTAATAACAATCAATAATGGTTGCATGATTCCAAATTTTATCTGCCATCGTGAGATTCGAACCCTTGTTGCCAGAATATTGGCCTGAGGTTCTGGATTGTTAGGCTAGTGACATCACTATTCGGTCAACAACTTCCCTTCACCTTATATTGCTAAGTCCTCAGCCTAAAGCTGTGCGCTCTGGAACCCCTCTTTATAGTTGACAGATAGAGAACAATAGGATGCTCCTTAAAACTTGCTCATCATCTACCTTGAACTACACCCACAGGAGGTGTTAAAGACAAATCTTGTCTGATGCCCTTCCACTTTGGGCTAACGAACATTAAAGCTGCTCGGTAAATACTATTTGCTATTCAGATAGTTGCTGCTGCATGCTCGGGCATCAGCATGTACAGCTGCTGCTACGTAAGAGTTTTTTTTCCTGTATAATTTTTTGTTCCCCTCTTTATTCTACATTGAGTCAATTTGTGACTTAGCATCTGAATTACATATAAATGACAAGCATTGTGCTGTAATAATCAAACTGTTTAAATAATAAACTCGATGAATATGAGGAAGAGGGGAACAGAAGATCATACTGATAGGGCCAGATGAAGAGGGGTAGTGATAAGGTCATGTTCAGCATAAGTACTAGCATTGACCTGTTGGGCCAGATGGTCTATTTGCACATTCCTATCTAATTAACAAAGAAAATCAAAGACTGTTTACAGTAAATTTGCAACAACAAGCATCCCTCAAACCAGAATAATCCTAACCAACATCTCCAATGCAACTCCCAAACTCTGGATATACACATCAGTAAACCGGAAGACCTTCTGACACAAACTTGCGATAGACTGCTGTTGGATACTCTTGTTGCCAGAATATTGGCCTGAGGTTCTGGATTGTTAGTCTAGTGACATCACTATTTGGTCAACAACTTCCCTTCACCAAAGATTCAATTCAGCACTCAAATGCTGACTTGCAACCTTGCAGGTGGATACATAGAGAGGCATGCCTTGAAGAACTCCAGACAAAGATGGTTACACTACTGCCATTAATTAGATCTAGGTCAACGCATTCATAACCCATCGTGGAGGGATGCTCTGATCACTTATTGGGAATGACAGCCACTACTAAACATGAGAAAGCAGCAAGCACTGTGTGTTTTGATTTACCAGCTCGACCTGGTCCCAGTGCTGGCTAGATACTACAAATTTTACTGCATAATATCAAAAAGCAGGTTTCACCAAACTTTTCCAATGTTTGCAATTTCTGTCGGAGCCTGCGTGCCTCCTCTTTTGAAGATCTAGAATCATCCTGCTGCTGTTCCAGATATCGCATCTGCTTCTGTGAAAATAAAACCCGGGGGTAAAGTAAAGGCAAGTTCAACAAATGTAAGTAGGCAACCCCCAATCCAATTGGAAAGCTGAGGAGATGTACAAATTACCTTGAGAGTCGAGCACAGCATTTCTGTCTCATTCAGTTCCTTGTTCAAAGATTCCACTCTTGCATTGCGTTCATCCAGGGTGTCCCTCAGATTATCAATGATTGTCTGGCGATCCATTTTCTCTTTCTCTGAAACCAAATCACCAACCTATGAGTAAACCATCATCCTCAACCTTACTTGTACAGTCAACACATCCCATCACAAATAGAGTGATAGCTTGGTTCAGTTGTTGATGCTGTGACATTTGAATCAAGATGTCATGGGTTCAAAATCCACTCTGAAATTAGAGTGCCCAATCAAACCTGTTATTTGAACACCATATGAGGAGATATTAAACTGCTGGTCATGCCTCCTTTTGGAATGTATCCCATCAGTGTTTAAATGGACATAAAAGTTCTGCGGCACTATTCAAAGAGCTGAAAAATTTACTAGTGTGTCCTGGAAAGTACATCTCAACCAAGCTCATTCACTAAAACAGCAAATTAACATGTGCCTTGACTCATTTTATTGTCAGGAGGATCTTGCTAGACTAACATTGCTGCCAATGCAATTTAGCTGATCATTAGTTGCAAATCTTAACTGCCCTCGGAAATGGCCTCAAGAATGAATCAGTCTTGGATCCGCTACAATTTCCAATTTATATTAATGTTGCTGTTGGGCAGACAATACCAAACTAGAAAGCCCATTAGATTTGGAGCAAGTGCTGCAAAAACTTAAAGGCAGCTTGGAAGAATAGCTTATTACTGGAAAGGTGAGAGATAGACTGTTTGTTGGGTGGGGTAGAGGAGGAAAGGGATTTTAGACTACAAATAAGGCCAGTCACAAGATAACATCAAATTAATGAGACCAAGGCACACTAAGCTTGATTTATAGAGAGAAAAAATTAAAAAATGAGAGATTTTGCTCAATCTACAATCAAATCGTGGTGAGAGGCTGGATTACTCTTAGAACATTCTGTCTGAGTCTGATCATCTTATTAGAAAAAAGATATAGCAACATTGTTGAAGATGAAGAAAAGATTTACAAGGATGATTCCAGAAATACATGGGGATACATTCAGGAAAGCAATGACAGGTTGTGTCCCTTTTGAAAACGGAAGATTGATAGCTGAGAAGACGAAGGTGAATCCAAAGAGATTTTTTAAACTATATTAAACGAAAAAGAACAACAAGAGAGAGAATAGGACCCCTCAAGGACCAAAGTGGACATTCATGTGTGGAATCGTAGGAGATGAGCGAGGTCCTCAATGAATATTTCTCCTCTGTGTTTACTGTGGAGACAGACATAAAGACTTAGGAACTTGGGAAGTTAGTGGTGATATCTTGGTGACACGTTGGGAGTATTAGAATGTATGAAGGTCGATAAATCTCCTGGTCCTTATCAGATATATCCAAGAACACTAAGAGGCAAGAGAAGGAATTATGGGGGCCCTGGCTGATATATTTGCATCATCGTTAGCTATGGGTGAGGCCCCAGAAGACTGAAGGGCAGCAAATGTTGTGCCCTTATTCAAGAAAGGCTGAAAAGAAAAACCTGGGAATTGTAGACAAGTAAGCCTAACATCTGTGGCAGGTAAGTCACTGGAGAAGATTCTGAAGAATAAGCTACACCTTATTTGGAAAGACAGAGTTTGATTAGGAGTAGTCAGCATGACTTCATGCATCGGGGGTCATGCATCACAAATTTGTTAAGAGTTCTTTGAAGAAGTGACCAAGAAGGTTGATGAGGGCAGGGTGTTGGACATAGTCCACAAGGATTTCAGTAAGGCCTTTAATAAGGCTCCACATGGAAGGGTGCTCTGGAATGTTAAGATTACATGGAATCCAGGGGGAGCTGGCAAATTGGATTCACAATTGGCTTTATGGTAGAAAGCAGAGTAATACTGGAAGGATGCTTGTCGGACCGTGACCAGTGGTGTGTCTTGGGTTGGTGCTGAGCCCTTTGCTGTTTTTATATACATCAATGATTTGGGTGAGAATGTGCAAGGATGATTCGTAATTTGCAGATGACACTAAAATAGATGGTATTGTGGACAGTGAGGAAGTTTATCAGAAATTGGAGCAGGATCTTGATCAGCTGGGTAAGTGGGGCAAGAAATGGCAAATAGAGTTGAAATTAGATAAGTGTGAGGTGTTGCATTTTGTAAAGTCAACTCAAGGTAGGAGTGTTCATGGTGACTGGTAGGGCCTTACAGAGTGTAGTGGAACAGGGGACCTTGGAAGCCAGGTGCACAGTTCTCTAAAGTGGAGTCACAGGTAGACAGGGCAGTAAAGAAAGCTTTTGGCATACTGACCTTCATCAGTCAGGGCACAGAGTACAGAAGTTGGGAAGTTATGTTGCAGTTGTACAGGATGGTGTTGAAGCTGCACTTGTGGAGTAGTGTGTTCAGTTTTGGGCATCTTGCTAATAGGAAGGATGTTATTAAACTGGAAAGAGTGCATAAGAAATGTACGAGGATGTTGCCAGGACTCAAAGGACCGAGTTACAGGCAGAAATTGGACACGCTAGGATATTTGTCTTTAGAGCGTAGGAGACTATGGGAGTATCTTACATAAGTATATAAAATCAGAGAGGCATGAATAGGATGAATGCACTCATGTCTTTTTCCCAGGGTTGGGACTAGACGGCATTGGTTTAAGCTGACAGGGAAAAAATACAGGGTATACTTTTGTTTTTACACAGAGGGTGGTACTCATATGGAATGAGCTGTCAGCAGAGGTGGTTGAGGAGGGTACATTAACAACATTTAAAAGGCATGTGGACAAATAAATAGACAGGAAAGGTTTAGAAAGATATATGCCAAGTGTAGGGAAATGGGGTTAGCGTGAATGGACATTTTGATCGGCATAGATAAGTTTGGGCCAAAGAGCCTGTCTCCATGCTGCAGGACTCTATGACTCTACCTAATAGAGATAATTAAAATTATTAAAGGCTTGGACAGAGTGGAGACACACAGCGAATTCACCTTCTCATGAGGAAGACCTGAACTAGAGTCCGTCAAGCGAAGATGGTTACAAAATCCCACAGGTAATTCAGAAGACACTCCTTTATCTTCAGTGGTGGGAATTTGGAACCCACTACAGAAACCATGAGTAGAAGTAGACTATTTGGCCTTTCAAGCCTGCTCTGCCATTCAACACAACCATGAGTGATCTTCTATCACGCCATATTCCTGCTTTCTCTCAATACTCCACTCATGCCTTTAATATCTAAAGACCTATTAATCTTTATGTTGAATGTACTCAGTGACTCAGCCTTCACTGCCTTCCATGGTAGCAAATACCCTGTGGGCGAAGAAATAGTGCATCTAAGTCAATCACCTTTACCACTAACACAGTGAGAGGCTGAAGTGAAATCTATAGATACATTTAAGAAGCTAGTGATGCTTACGAGAGAAAAAGGAACATAGAATTACAGACACAGATTTTGAAGGAAAAGATTGGAGACAGCTCATTTGGAGGAGAATTGCAAACATGTACTGCTGAGCTGAATGACTACAATTCTGCTGGATTTTATTTCCTGTACAAGATACATAACTGGGAAGAACAACATGATTGATATGTTTGAAAGAAAATTGGACAAATACATTGTGAAAGCATTAAAACAGCAACTGAAGTTAAAAAAAGCTGCAGGAGAGTTTTTGCAGAGTTAGCAGTCAAAATGTCATGAAAAGCAGAAAATCAATCAATAAGGTCAACACATTTTTATATTATTTACTAAAATAGCAGAATACAGCTCAGAGGAAGTCATGAGTAAACTGAAGTGGGATCACATCCCAGAATTCTCTGTCCACACTGACAGATGAGGCAGTTATTCAAAGTTTGGAATTTGTACAAAAACAAGTAACGAGGTACATCCCAACATTAGGAGATCTCAGTTGCAAAACTGGAAAAACAAGAGTACTGAGCATTTGCTGATGACACAAAGTTGGGTGAACTACGTGGGGGATGCTGAGATACTTCGGTGCGGTTTGGACAAATTGCACGAGTAAGCAAATGCATGCAAGATTAAGTATAATGTGGATAAAAGTGAGGCTATCCACTTTACTGTTGGTGATTTCTCTCTTGCCAGTAATCAGTACTGTTGACACACACTATAAAACACTGTCCCCCTTCACATTGGCATTCTTATGAATTACCCTAATGGGTACAAGTTGAAGAGCTCTGATAATGTGCCTTTTTTAAGCAAACTGTAAATGATAAGGGAAAGTCAAATCTAGAAAATTACTTAATTGTGCAAATGGGCCATGTAACCAAAACAAAAACTGAAGATAAATTTAGCAATGACATTAAGTCAAATTTTTTTAGAAGATTCATCATGGAATGGAATTAACGTGAAGTGGAGATTTTTAAAAAAAACCTGGAGTCATTGAAAAAACAAATCAGAGCACACAAATTGTGAATTTTAGAACCGAGTGCAGCATTAGGGTATTTCATTGCATGAGACAATTACAGAAAGCTTACAGTATTCCTTTCCAGACACCAGTCTTGGTAAGTCACAAAAAAAACCTTGACAAAACCCTGTTGCCATTTGGAATGCAGGTGGAGTGTTAGAAAACTCGCTTGTGCTCACTATTCTTCACATAGCAATGGCTAAGATGAGGCACCTTCCATCAGAAAGTGTGATCTGGAGTTGCAGTTCACTGCAGCCAGCAACTGGCAGCAGTTTAAGGACCGTTTGATCTGACCTGTCAATTACTAATTGATATGCAAGAAACCAAAGTTGAAGTTAAAAAGACAACACTGGGTCACAGAACAGAAATTTTAACTAAAACTGCCTTAAGTATATAAGCCACAGCTTAACAATTGCTTTTGGTCAACTTTGCACAGGTAGGGGTGCAGATCTGGACTGTTCTTGTTCATTTTTGCCCCCTTAAATACTGTTTTAGATTAGCACGTTTAGAAACTATATCTTTTTCACATTGGAGTAAAAACGGGCATGTCAGATACAGCACGTTTTTACTCTAAATGCATTCACCTGGCAAACTTAATTTAAACACCCATTTCGCAATGAATCTCCTCTGATTGTACCAGTGAGCAACATCTATTAAAACACAAAATAAATTCTGACCTTTCTGTAACAGCTGAGACTTGACTCTGTCCAATTCATTCTGGAAATTCACATCAAAAAGAAAGAAATCAATCTGACAGATTCATATAGCACAGAACAGAAACAAGAACAGTAAACACCTTTTACATCAATTATGAAAAGGTAAATGAAACCCAGCATGTTTAAGAAAAAACTGGGTACTGATAACACGCTACAACAATGTACAAGTGATCTGAATTTAAATTCAGTTCAATTTGAAATGGCTTAATTTGAATTCTGCAGATAAATTAAAATTATGAATGCGCTTATTGAATTAAAATTCTGATCACATGCTGTTATATAGAAATGTTTAATTCAATTTTTAGATAATTTAACTTCTTGAGCAAATAATCCTTCCAATTAAAGAAAGCAAACCATATTGAAATATAGGAACAACATCTATTGGGACACTGTAGCAGCTACAAAAGCAATAATTGTGTCAAAACCGGTTTGGCAAAGGGCAATGTTTGAAACATTATTTTCTCTGACCAAATTGCTTATCCCACTGCATAATATCAAGTATTCATTAGAACTAATTCATAACCCTGGCAGACAACTCATAGGCAAAAGGTCACAGGACTTAAACATTATCTCTGCTTCTCTCCTTGGATGCTGCCTGGTTTACTGAACAATACCATCATGTTCTGGTCTTATTTCAGCATTGTAGAATCCACACTATTTTAATTTTATGTTCATTCCACAATCTGTATTCCTTCTGCAAATGTCCAACATTTCTTTTCATCTCTCCACATAGCAAAAACATTGTAGCCTCACTTCCAGTAATAATTATTCAACAAGCCTCCAGTTAACACATCACGTTTCTGATCTTGACTTTGTGCAACAGACGACCACTAACTTGGCATTTCATTGGCAAAATGAATTGAAAAATTAGTTGAAATTGGAATGAAGACAAATAACCTTGTTCTGGGAATCAGACAGGCAGTTACAAATTACTTGATGTGTTTCCTAAGATTACAGTTCATTCCTTTGATTAGATTAATCATTATTTTCAAAGTCTCAGGGAATTCTAGAAAATTCCAGCCATACCTGAACTCAAGTGAATTGATTTGCAGAACAAAGTAACCTAAATGTTGTAACTTTTCAGGTTTCTCTCAGTCCTAAACCATCCAAGTGCTCTAAGCCACTGAGTTAATTTGGTTACAGAAGAGTGGCTCCTATTTGTTTACTTTTTAGACTGTGTTTAAATCCATAAAAATTGACTTTTTCAATTCAGTGTACAATTAAAAATGAACTTCAGGATAAACATTTCTCTATAGCGGATTATTCCCCAAAATGTCGACCAGACATCTGAAAGGAATATGGCCAAGCTGAGCCAAAAGTAGAGCACTGTTTGAATGTGCAGACCACAAATCACACTTTTAAATTGTTTTATATTTGTTTGAGAACTACCAAACACAATATACCTGGAACAGTCTATATAGCTCCAAACAGCAAAATACTCAAGACCAGCACCACGTGAGTTACTCTGAAAATCTGATCTGATTACTAAAAACTGCAAGCCCGAAGTTGCTGGATTTTCGGTAAAGAGCAGCCTTACCTGGAGAGTTTCGGCATCTAGCACCTGCTCATTCTCGACTATGTTGAAGAACAGCTTGTTGATGATGTGTTTTGCACTGACCTATTAGAAAGCAAGCACAGCACATTCCTCTGCAGTGTTTCAATTTAAGAATAAATGACAATCCATGAAAAATAAAGCATACGAAGCTAAGTATTCTGGGTATAATGGAAAAGGAGTCTGTGCTGCGGTACAGAAGTGAAAATTAATTCTGTGGTACCCTATAAAATTGATTTGAAGGCATCTATTCCAGCTATTGTACAGATTACCTCTGTAATCCCTTTTGCCACAGATATATTAAGTACACGACTGTCTCTTACCCTGAACTCCAATCACTTGCGTGTGATATAGCAACTTAAATGAACAACAAATGATACCAAAATGTCTGCTATGTCTCCACCAATGAGACTGCAATGAAACATGATGATTGACAAATTACACAGACAATTCCATGATAAACATAAACATTGAAATTTAACGTGGAAAATTGCAGAGACATTACAGATAAAATATTTCTAGGTCCTTTGATTTTTCTGGTAGTGTTTGCAATAAACAAGTGCTTGTTGATGGCTATCTCCTCTCAAACAGGCTGCAACCTTGAAATAATCCGCTAATAAAAACTGGATTGAGAACATTTGATTCAAGAAATGCAAAATGTGATCTAGGATAGGGTGAGGTAAGTCAGCATTGAGAAACTTTTCTATTTTACACACATTGAAAGGCTCGGTCTAGCACAGTAAAACAGAGTAAAATCTCCTGTGCTCAGGCTCAAAAATGCTCGTTAGCCCTGAAAAGCAAATCCTTCAACAGTGAGACAATTGGGCGAACAAAAACAAAGCTTTTGGAAAAGCTCAGCAGGTCTGGCAGCATCAGTGAAGGCGAAGATAGAGTTAATGTTTTGGGTCCGATGACCTTTCCTCACAACAGAGTATTTATTAGCGGGTTATTCCAAGGTTGCAGCCTGTTTGAGAGGAGATAGCCATCGCCAGGCACTTGTTTATTGCAAACACTACCAGGAAAATCAAAGGACCTAGAAATATACTGTGATGTCTCTGCAATTTTCCAGGTTAAATTTCAACGTTTATGTTTATCATGGAATTGTCTGCGTAATAGAGACTATTACATCATTTCCTTGTAGATGGCAGAGAGGGTATAGTCTGTTGAACAGTGAGACACTTGCTGCAGAACTCCCATCCTTTGACCTGCAGCTGTAGCCATAATATTGATGTGATGAGTTCAGTTCCATTTTTACTCAGTGGTAACTCCATGGGATGTTGATGGTGAGGGGATTCAGTCATGATAATGCCACTGAATGCCAGAGTTCTGAGGAAGGGTCACCGGACCCGAAACTTTAACTCTGTTTTCACCTTCACAGATGCTGCCAGACCTGCTGAGCTTTTCCAGCAGCTTTGTTTTTGTTCTTGATTTACAGCATCTGCAGATCTTTTGGTTTTTATTTAGACAATTTGGTGACACTGGTTGCAAACTGTCAGTGGGAGATTTGTAAGCAACACTTGTAATGTAACTTTCTACTTCCTTCTCTGTCAGACCCTTACAGCCACCAGAAACTAGTAATATTGGTGGCAAACAAATGCCTGGTAATGGCTATCTCCAACAAGAGATAATCTAGCCATTGCCTCTTGGCATTCAATGGCATTATCATGACTGAATGTCCTCACCATCAACATCCTGTGGAGTTACCACAGAGTAAAAACACAACTGAACTCATCACATCAATATTATGGCTGCGGATCAAAGGATGAGAGTTCTACAGCAAGTGCCTCACTTTTCAACAGACTATAGCCTCTCTGCCATCTACAAGGAAATGATGTAATAGTATCCACATGTCTGGATGAATGTGTCACCAACAACGCTGAAGCAGCTCAATACAATCCAGACAAAGGCAGCCCATTTGATCCACATCCCATCGATCAATTTAAACATTCATTTCCTCCACTGCTGACTTAGTGGCAGCAGTGGGCATCGTTTACAAGATGAACTGCAGCAATTCATACATGGTTCTTAAAGGGGTTGATAGGGTAAATGAAAAGCTGTTTTCCCTGATGGAAGAGTCTGGAAACAGAGTGCATGGCCACAGAATTAAGGGGGGAGGGGTGCAATTTAAGACTGAGATAGGGAGGAATATATTCTTTTAAAGGGTTGAATATTTGCGAAGCTCCTTCCCAGAGAGATGTCAGGATAGAGACCTTCTGTATATTTGAGGCTGAAATACGTAGATCAGTCAGGGAATCAAGGGTTATAGGAAAGGGGAGGGAAATGGATGTGGGGAATGCTGAATAGCCTACAGAAGGCGGAGGAGGCTCAAGCGGCTGAATGGCCTATTCCTGTTCTTGTTTCTTATGATCTTATGGTCTCCCCTGTCAGCACCTTCCAAACTCATGATTTCTACCACCTAGCAGCAGCAGGGAAAATGATGCAAATTCCCATCCAAGCAACACACTATGCTGACTTGGGACTATAATCGCTGTTATTTTGCTGTTTTGTGCTAAAAAATCTAGAACTCCCTTCCGAACAGCTCACTGTGTGGATCTAAACCTGATGAATTCTACTGGCTTAAAATGGTCGCAGCCCATCATCACCTTACGAAGGGTAGCTAGAAATATGTCATAAACAATGGCCGTGCTAACAATACTCATATGGTTATCCTGAACTAACAAGAAAAATGGACTTCCAGTTTGGTCTGGCCTTGACTTCTGGGTTCTTAGCGAAGAAAGAGGACTGCTTTCAATTTACCTTCACTGCAGTTTTGAATTTTCTAACTGTTTTTGCTTTATTAAAAATGTAATTTAAAAGTATAAAGGCGAAAATGCAATTGAGTCACTAGCTTCGCTGCTGTCAAGATATTTGAAAACATATCCCCACTAAGCTAAAAAGGAATATGCCTAAAATTATATATTACATATGCTTGAAACAGAATGCATTGTTACATTTGTCTCATTTGTATTTTTAAAATAACAACTATTTCTAATTTAGTCTTTATTTTCAAAGCAACATTCTGATTAAGACAAACAGATAGCCAATTATCAAACCTCTGCCCTTTGAGATAGGACACATTCAGAAAATGGAGTTCACAGAATCCCTACAGTGTGGAAACGGGTCCTTCGGTGCAACAAGTCCACACCCACCCTCAAAACAGCATCCCACCCAGACCCAAACCCATTCCCCCTACACGTTCCTGCATTTTCCATTGTTAACACACCTAATCTACACACCCCTGGACACTATGAGCAATTTAGCATGGCCAACCCACCTGGCCTGCACATCTTTGGACCGTGGGAGGAAACCGGAGCCACTGGCAGAAACCAAGCAGATATGGGCAGCTGCTGAGGTTGGAACTGAACCCAAGTATCTGGCGCTGTGAGGCAGCAATGTTAACCACTGGGCCTCTTTTAGGCCCCAAATAGGAGTTCAATAGGTGAAGAAATTATGCTCAACACCACAGGCCTGACACTTTTATTTCCTCAACTAAAGGCCTTCAATCTGAAACATTAAATTGCTTTTCTCTCTGCACAGAACCCTGCTCAGAATCAATGACATTGTATTTTTGTTTAAGATTTTCAGTAGCCTTAATACTTTGCAACCACCTTTCATTTTTCTCCTCTTCTCTTGTGAGTATTAACAGCCTGCAGGTACTTTGCCTGACTGCCTGTTTTTCAGGAAAGAAATCAGACTGAGTGCATTGGAAAACTGCTGGACTAGCAATAAGGTCGTTCACAGATGAGGTAAACCCTCTCGTTACCAATTTCTCCACACATATGTGTACTTTGTATCAGAAACAATTCTGGCTCATTTTTATCAACCCATAAAACCTGGTACTCTAGAACAGACCCAGTACTTGTATTACTGCATCTCCATTCTAATTTTTATAGCATGACCATTTGTTTTCAAAAAAGGTCACGCTAGCTTCACGCTCTTACACTACAGGCACTGCATGAAATCGGCATTTTCAAGGGGTTTTACTAATACGATTTGTCACAGTACCTTTATTCTGCACTGAGGACAGGTCCGAGATGGAGCACTGTGAAACCACTGAGCAAGACTGTATGAGGCAATAAAAAAACAAAGATAGTGGATAATCCAGTAGCAAACAAACATGGTTTTAAGTTAAAATGTTCCACTCTTGAATGTAATAAAATAATTCAATGCTTTCAGCACCTTGAGAAGCAATTAAATGGTTTCAGAGTACACCCTATTATGTAAAACAGTTTGAAGAGTATACTTGTTTCATTCTCTACTCAGTCCTTGACAAGAAAAGTTGGACAAATTGTAAAGATGCCTTATCATTGCAGTAGAGAGTAGTAAGGGAATGGAACGCTTTGCCTGCAACGGTAGTAGATTCGCCAGCTTTAAGTACATTTAAGTCGTCATTGGACAAGCATATGGACGTACATGGAATGGTGTAGGTTAGATGGGCTTCAGATCAGTACGACAGGTCGGCACAACATCGAGCGCCGAAGGGCTTGTACTGTGCTGTAATGTTCTATGTATGTTCTAGATTTAAAACTTGAAACGTCCTGAAGTACAGCTTCTCACTGCTCTCATCTTCATTTAAATTATAATTCAGTTTTCCACAATTTGAATTCATTCAATCACGCCAAACAATTCCAAAACCACTTATTCTAATTCACAAGTTGTTAGGGTGCTTGGGCATGAATGGAATAAGGAACATTTTAGGGTCAGTTGATGCATAGGATTTGGTTAATCTTGAATGTTGGAGAATACTGATATTATGGATAATTAACTGCCAGACATTTTTAATCTCACTTTTTCATAATTGATGGCTTATAAGTCATAATTGATTAATTCATAATTGATAAATATCAACTCCAATTGAGTCGGGTTCTTTAAAGTGCAATGCAGCATCGATAAAAGCATCTGCTCAGGATACATATTATCTAATTTTCACTTTCATCTGCTCCCTATGGGACATGCAACAACTGTGTCCAGGCAGTAATGTGCTCTTGGTCTCTGCTACTGCTTCTCAACCAATGCTTGGAACTGAACAGCAATAATCGGGTCAACTCTGATTCTCCCACGTGAGGTGGCTACTGATCTTGGTGCCCTTCCCCTAGTGATTTACTTGTGATCAGAAACATCAGAGTTTTCAGAGAACCAAATTAACTCTTCCCCATTGCACTGTGCACTGGTGTACCAGTACAACGCAATATCACCTGGGTATGAACATAGAACCATCCCTCCCTATAGAGTTATTTGTTTCATGATGCAACAATGAAAAATCCAGTGGCCATCTATGAAACTGGTCAGAAATGCAGGCAAAGGCAATAATGTGGAGCAGAATTACTTAAGAACACAAGAAGTGAGCAGGAGAAAAACATTTTGTGTTTTGAGCCCACATTTATTCATCAATAAAGTCATAGTTGATCTTTTACTTCAGCACTACTTTCCTGCACTATCTCTTGAAATTTTTAATATGTAGAAATTTAGCCATCTCAGTCGAGCATATTCAACAACAAGTTTCCCCCACAAGCTCTGGGGGAAAGAGAACACTCATGATTCCAAATATAGCACATAATCGCCCAACAGCCCATTCAGCCCAAGTGTCCTACGTAGATTGTTCCTCTGTTCACCTATACCATACTATTTAAGCACTATTAGTGATACCATTGGTATTGCTCAAGAGAGTATAGGCTGAGCAAACAAGACGACCCAGTCTTGCTGTATTCATGGCTTGAAAAAGTCCATCAGCAAAACAGCCAATTTACTGGTGAGCACTCAGAAGCTTAAAAAAAAACAATTGACGCTAGTCCCACAAACAGATTGTTAACCGGAAGTTTAATTCACTGCTTTGCACATAAACAAGCCTTTTTAATAATAGAGATAGCTCTAGTCTTATCCACAATACAATCTCCATTATTTGGCTTGACAAGTTGTATCATTATATCCGTACCCTACAATCATTCCACTCATTTCAAGGACCAGTAATTGCAGGGCTTTGCCATTTTCAAACGGCTGTTTATCTCATTTGAAATTAGTTGCTTCTTTTTTCAGTACTCACCACTCATTGTGAAACGTGTGCCCACAATAGATGGCTGCCACATCCCTGAAATTATCAAAGTAATCAGAACAAATTGTGCAGTGGGCACGGATTGGCATTCTCTCCTCCTTCTACATGAGCAGATCCATTAACCTGTATCCTTTATCACAACAGCAGCTGCTGTAGTCCTCCTTTGTCTTTTAAGAAAGAAAGTAAACATCAGTTTTATATTGACACCTGAAAGATTTGTTCACATGGACGTTCACACATTGAAACAATCTGCTGTACAATACAATTATTTTAGAGTGAATTCTTTTGTGTGCTCATATATGTGACTGTATACAGTATTTGGAAATAAGTGTCTGGACAACTGCACAATCGTGCTCACTGGGGAGGTTTCCAATCAAGCATATAGTATCAAACACGGATTTTCAAATTGGGATTATGCTATTGGAAATATATAAAAACAAATATTTTATGCCACAAATGCACTTAGGGAAAGCGCATACACTCTTTTAGAAGCTTGAGCAGAAGATTCCACAGGTCTCCAACAAGGAAACATTTGTACAAGCTCTTATCTAAGTGGCGGCATAGAAGGATCACTTACTAATGCACTTACTAGAACAATCTGTCTTTGCTTCAACTAAAAAGTATCCTGCATTTGCAGTATTAAGTGACGATTCTGGGCCAATTCTTCAGGCTGGCATTCCCTCAAAGCTACATGACCAGCAGAGTATTTTGCATCCCTAGGGGCTTACCAAATTTTCTCTAAACTCATTCTCAGGCTAATGTCCTTCTGCATTTACACATCCACATTCGATTTTTGTTTCCTTACTAGTCCCATTTATTACACCTCACTGGGGTAGCATGCTGGAAATCAAGCCCCACTATTTGCACAGTCATCACAAAGTTAAAGATTTTATTTAAAAAAACTATGCAAAACTGTCCAATTTACTGGTCTTTTAGGCTCAGGTTGACAGAAAGCATGGACCAGTTTTCTGTACTTAACAAAAATGACTATTAATTACTACAGATAAATAATTATGAATTGTCAACATAGCTCTACAAGTTTAAACTGCGCTTACGTACAGTTCCGACCAAACACACACAAAAAAAGGTGTAATGGCTGGAAGGAAGTCTGGGAAGGTAGCTCAATGCTCCTATCTGTAGGGCTCACTGAAGTGATTCATTTGGCTTGTTCCTACTCATCGAAATTTTTTTACCAAATTGCTTACAGAAGGCACACAGCGACTGGTTAACACTATAAAGTCTCTGACATATTGATGAAAAGGCACAGTTTACAGCAACTGATAAGGGGAAATACACTGTCCTTCTTCAGGCTCAAGGTGGTTTTTTTTTAAAACTACAGAGACCTTTTTTTGGAGATCCAATGGCTTCTGATCAAATATTCAGACCTTTTCATTGAATTCATTCATGGGATATGGGCATCATTGGTCAGGTCAGCATTTATTACCCATCCCTAATTGCCCACATGGTAGTTAAGAATCAACAACATTGCTGTGGGCCTAGAGTCACATGTAGGCCAGATCAGGTAAGGCTGGCAGATTTCCTTCCCTAAAGGACATTAGAGAACCAGATGTCTTTTTTTCTGACAATTGAAAATGGTTTCATGGTCATCATTACACTATTAATTCCAAATTCTTTACTGAGTTCACATTCTACAATCTGCCATGGTGGGACTTGAACCTGTGTCCTCAGAACATTAGCTGGGTCTCTGCATTTGCTTTCTTAACTGCCAGCTGAACCTCTATGTTAACCTGAAAAGAATCCTGAACTAGGACTCCAAAGTCCCTTTGTGCTTCAGATTTCCAAATCCCCCTTCAGTTTGAAAATAGCTTACGCCTCAATTCTTCCTAAGTGCACAAACTCACACTTACGCAAATTGTATTCCAACTGCTGTTTCTTTGCCCACTCTCCTATCTTGTCTAATTCATTCTGCAGCCTCCCTGCTTTCTTAACACTACCTATCCCTCCATCTATTTTTGAGTCAACAAACATAGCAACGATACCCTCAGTTCCAGAATCTAAAACAACCCTGATTTTTAAAGTCCTTTTCCCTTTACACAATCAAAAATGCAGAAAAATAAAGATACGGCTTCTGTGTATGGCCATTCCCATGTGCACACCATCACCCCGCTTGCTTTTGAATCTTGTATGCCTATCACTTTTCTTGATATTAATTCCTTATTCCAGCATTGCTTAAAACTTTTAAACCTCAGCTAAGTTCCAGTAATGATGAAAAGTTGAACGCACGAAGTGCTAACTCTCTTGTTCTTTACAAGATAATGAGAGGCATAGAGTTGATAGCCAGAGACTATTTCCCAGGGCAGAAATGGCTAACACGAGGGGTCATAGTTTTAAGCTGGTTGGAGGAAAGTATAGAGGGGACGTCAGAGGCGGGTTCTTTACACAGAGAGTTGTGAGAGCATGGAATGCGTTGCCAGCAGCAGTTGTGGAAGCAAGGTCATTGGGGACATTTAAGAGACTGCTGGACATGCATATGGTCACAGAAATTTGAGGGTGCATACATGAGGATCAATAGAAAGCGGGACATAACACCGGCGCTTCATCGGAGGCTCACTGATGATGTTACCTAGTATGGTGACGAAATGTCGGAAAACGAACCTTCCAGCTCAGCGAGCAAACTCACATCCAGAACCTCAACCTGAGCTACAAATCTTCTCAAAACTCGCTATGCGGATCAATGGTCGGCACAACATCGTGGGCTGAAGGGCCTGTTCTGTGCTGTACTGTTCTATGTTCTATCCTGACCTGCTGCATACTGCCAATAATAATATATGATGGTGACAACAGGCTATACATATACATGATTACATTTTGGAATAATTTCTTTGGGGAGATATGGCTGGTGATTAAGCCACCAAATTATCAATAGGATTTCAGACTCTGGTTTTAAAAAAAAATTGCAATAGAACTAATCCACAAACTGAAAACTGATGAAGGGAGAGGAGTTGTCCCTGACACTGAACATGGTGACTCTCCTGCACACAGCTTGGGGGCCCACAGTGACCTTCTACCGCCATTTCCGGATTAGAGCAGAGTAACCCTCAGGAGGCACAGAGACCCACTGTTCCCCAAATCTCATGGCATATGACCCTTAAGCACCCACCTCAGGGTCATAGCAACCTCCAACACTCACTCACCCAACCCCAGGAGCACAGCAACCATCGACCTCCAGGGGTCCACCCAAAGGGCACAGCGACCACCGACACCCCGCCCACAGGTCCACCCCAGGGGCACAGCGACCACCGACACCCCGCCCACAGGTCCACCCCAGGGGCACAGCGACCACCGACACCCCGCCCACAGGTCCACCCCAGGGGCACAGCGACCACCGACACCCCGCCCACAGGTCCACCCCAGGGGCACAGCGACCACCGACACCCCGCCCACAGGTCCACCCCAGGGGCACAGCGACCACCGACACCCCGCCCACAGGTCCACCCCAGGGGCACAGCGACCACCGACACCCCGCCCACAGGTCCACCCCAGGGGCACAGCGACCACCGACACCCCGTCCACCCCAGGGGCACAGCGACCACCGACACCCCGCCCACAGGTCCACCCCAGGGGCACAGCGACCACCGACACCCCGCACACAGGTCCACCCCAGGGGCACAGCGACCACCGACACCCCGCACACAGGTCCACCCCAGGGGCACAGCGACCACCGACACCCCGCACACAGGTCCACCCCAGGGGCACAGCGACCACCGACACCCCGCGCACAGGTCCACTCCAGGGGCAAAGTGACCACCGACCTCCACAGGGCAATCCCAAGGCCCAGTGACCACCGACCCCCTCCCCCCAATAAAACAGCTTAACCCCGGGGGCAAAGTGACCACTGACCCCCCAAAACAGCTCCATCCCGGGGGGCAAAGTGACCACTGACCCCCCAAAACAGCTCCATCCCGGGGGGCAAAGTGACCACTGACCCCCCAAAACAGCTCCATCCCGGGGGGCAAAGTGACCACTGACCCCCCAAAACAGCTCCATCCCGGGGGGCAAAGTGACCACTGACCCCCCAAAACAGCTCCACCCCGGGGGCAAAGTGACCACCGACCCCCCCCAAAACAGCTCCACCCCGGGGGCAAAGTGACCACTGACCCCCCAAAACAGCTCCACCCCGGGGGCAAAGTGACCACTGACCCCCCAAAACAGCTCCACCCCGGGGGCAAAGTGACCACCGACCCCCCAAAACAGCTCCATCCCGGGGGCAAAGTGACCACCGACCCCCCAAAACAGCTCCACCCCGGGGGCAAAGTGACCACTGACCCCCCAAAACAGCTCCACCCCGGGGGCAAAGTGACCACCGACCCCCCAAAACAGGGGCACAGCGCCCACCCTGTCACCACCCCGTTCGGGCCCTGTAACAACCCACACGAAATCCCCCTCACGTATTTATTTTATTTTATTTTATTTTACTTCACCACCTCCCCCGGCCCCATTCTCCCTCTCTCACACATATTTATCTTACATTACTTCACCTTCTCCGGCGCCGTTTAGTTTGAAAATCTCCTTCACTTCCGCCTGGAACACACGCAACATCCGTTGACGTCACCGCGAGGCCTTTAGGGTTTAATTCATCCCCAACGCCCCACAGACTGTTCCCCTGGGAATGTGGGATAATGCGGGGATTTACTATGGGAATTAGTCGGGGAATGTTGAATCAATGAGAATGTGGGATAATGGGAAATGTGGGGCTTAGTGTGGGAATAGTGCAGGAATATGACAGTAATGGAAAAGTGTGGGGCTACCATGGGAATGTGAAGTTAATGGGGAATATAGCAATATTCTGGGTGTAATGAAGAAATCTTGATATCATGTTAGAATGGGGGATTATGGGGCAAAGGGGGGATTATGCGACTAATTATGTGGAATGGTTGTTTTAGGAATGAGAATTTGGGGGTAATGTTAGAAGAGTGATAATTGGGAGCTTAGAAAATAGGGATAATATAGAAATGGGGTTTGGGGTAATGAGATCTGGGAAGGGAGATTGATGGCAAAGGATTCGGTTGGTGGAAGGGTGTTATTTGGAAATGGTAGGCAGTGGGTACGGAGAGTGCATCTATTAGGGGTAAGTGGTAGGGAGGGGAAATATGGTTGACCAATAGCAGCTGGGAACAATGATGAAGGAATGAAGTGTATGACCTATAGGAGGCAGGTAAATGCTAGGTAAGAAACTGAGGGAATGAGGTAACAGCAGTGCCAAGGATGGTGGGAGAATTGTTAGCAAAAAGAATGATTAGGCTTGCACTGCATGTGGCCTGAGTTTTAGGGAAACAGGAATGGAGATTTGAAGGTTTAGATGAATTTGGGGGGGGGAGAGAAAGAAGGGGATTGGAGTGGGTTGAATAGGAAGGTGAAATAAATGGACAAGGGATACATTGGGAGTGGTTTTAGGGAGATGCAGAGGGAAAGAGTGCGCAGTGTAATAACATATTAAGAATAGTTCTTTGATAGTTTGAGAGAGCTGGGGCTTTTTAGAACGACGAAGGATAAGAGGTGACTTGATAGAGGTGTACAAAATGATCAGTGGTACAGGTAGAGTGGATAGCCAGAGACTTTTTCCTAGGGTGGAGGTAGCTATTATGAAGGAGCATAGTTTTAAAGTGAGTGGAGCTAGATATAGGGGAGATGTCAGAGAATGGTAGGGGCGTGGAATGCATTGCCGGAAAGGTAGTGGAGTCGGCCTCATTAGGGGCATTTAAGCGGCTATTAGATAGGCATGGGGTGATAGTATAAGGTAGGGGTGGAGGTTGGATAGACCTTAGGTTTAGGGTGAAAGTTCAGCACAACATTGTGGGCTCAGGGGCCTGTACTGTAGATTTCTGTGTTGTATGTTCTATGTTCTATGGAAACTGCTCTGCCGTTTAATAAGTTCATGACTGATATTCTACTTCACCACTTTTGCACTCTATCTCCATTTTCCTCGATTCACTTTGGAGGGAAGTACCAGCAAACGTTTCCACTCTTGAAGCCAGTCATCAGGAGATTTGGAAGGAATTGCAGGCTGACAGTGTTATTAATGCATAAATCCCGGTGTACAGTTTGAACCTAAAGTATCTGGCTTAGAGGTAGATTCAAATACCACTGCTCCACAATACCACCTAGTTGCTTCCTTAGGTAGGGAAACAGAATGTTTGCACACTCCAGCTTTGGCCTCCTCAATGTCTTAAATAATTGAAGAATGATTTCTTGATTTGTAAACCACAAACCCCTTGAAAATAAACGTCAGTGTATCATTTGTCTACCTAGTGGTTCATGTACAAGGGCATCCAAATGCCTCTGAATCCCAGCATTTTTTAAAAATTTGACCTTTTTAATCAATCTGTTTGCAGATGTTATTACACACTTCTGGAGCAGAGAGCACTTGAACTCAGTTCTCTTAGTCCAAGGGTAGGGACACTACTACTGTGCCACAAGAGGGTCCCAAAAACAGTGGGAGAGTTTATGTCAAAATTATATAGGGAGTGGAGGGAAAGGGAAAAAAAGAATCTGGAGAGAATCACAAAAATATGGTTGACTTTCAGTTGCCCTCCGAAATGGCCTGGCAAGCCATTCAGTTTTACCAATTGCTACAAAGTCCCAAAGAAACGAAATTGCATGAATCACCTAGCACTGGAAAAGGCAATGGCAGAAACAGCCCTGTCGACCCTGCACAGTCCTCCTTGCTAACATCTGGGGGCTAATGCCAAAATTAGGAGAGCTGCCTCTCAGCCTAATCAAGTAACAGAATGACATTGTCATTCTCACAGAATCATACTTTACAGACAATGTCCCAGATACCACCATCACCATCCCTGGATATGTCCTGTCCCATCAGAACAGGCCCAGCGGAGGTGGTGGCACAGTGGTATACAGTCGGGAGGGGATAGCTCTGAGAGTTCTCAACATTGACTCTGGACCCCGTGAGGCCTTATGGCTTCAGGTTAAACATGGGCAAGGAAATGTCCTGCTGATTAGTATGTACCATCCTCCCTCAGCTGATGAATTGGCACTCCTCCATGTTGAGCAACACTTAGAAGAAGCACTGAGGATGGCAAGGGCAAAAAATATACTCTGGGTGGGTGATTTCAATGTCCACCACCAAGAACGGTTTGACAGCAGCACTACTGATCGAGTTGGTTGGGTCTTAAAGGACATTGCTGCTAGACTGGATCTGTGGCAGGATGGAAGAGCCCAACACATCAGTGCCAAAGGGAAGGCTGAAGCTTTAGCAGCAATCTTCAGCCAGAACCACCGAGTAGATGATCCATCTTGACATTGTCCAGTGATCCCCAGCATTACAGATACCAGTCTTCAGCTAATACAGTTCAGTCCACGTTGTATCAAGAAACAGTTGAAGACACTGGACACAGCAAAGGCTATGAACATAAGAACTAGAAGCAGGAGTAGGCCATGTGGCCCCTCAAGCCTGCCCTGCCATTCAATAAGATCGTGGCTGATCTTTGAGACTCAGCCTCACTTGCCTGCCCGCTCACCATAACACTTAATTCCTTTGCTTTTCAAAAATTTGTTTAGCTTTCCCTTAAAAACATTCAGTGAGGTAGCTTCAACCGCTTCACTGGGCATCCACTGATTCACAACCCTTTGGGTGAAAAAGTTCCTCCTGACCTCAGTCGGACATCGGTTTATTTTGAGGCTATGCCCTCTAGCCCTAGTTTCACCTGCTAGCAGAAACAACCCCCCCGCCTCCATTTTATCTATTCCCTTCATAATCTTATATGTTTCTATAAGATCTCCCCGCATTCTTCTGAATTCCAATGAATATAATCCCAGTCTACTCAGTCTCTCCTCATAATCCAACCCTCTCAACTCTGAAATCAACTGAGTGTATCTCCTCTGCACCCCCTCCAGTACTAGTATAATCCCTTCTCAAGTAAGGAGACCAAAACTGCACACAGTCCTCCAGGTGTGGCCTCACCAGGACCCTATACAGCTGCAGCATAGCCTCCCTGTTTTTAAACTCCATCCCTTGAGCAATGGCAGACAGAATTCCGTTTGCCTTTTTAATCACCTGCTGTACCTGCAATCCTGCCTTCAGCACAAGGACACCCAAGCCCCTCTGCACAGCAGCGTGCTGCAATCTTTTTTTACCATTTAAAAGATAGTCCATTTTGCTGTTATTCCTGCCAAAATGGATAACCTCACACATATCAACATTGTATTCCATCTGCCAGACCTTTACCCACTCACTTAAACTATCTATAGCCCTCTGTAGACTTTCAGTGTCTTATGCACACTTTGCTCTACCAGTCAGGACAAAGCAGCCCATTTGATTGGCATCACATCCACAAACATTCACTCCATCTACCATCGATGGTAGCAGGAATGTGTACTATCTTCAAGATGCACTGCAGAAATCTGCCAAAGATCCTCAAACAGCACCTTCCAAACCCACAAACACTTCCATCTAGAAGATCAAGGGCAGCAGATACATAGGATCACCACTACCTGCAAATTCTCTTTCAAGCCATTCACCATCCTGACTTGGAAATGTATTGAGTTTCCTTCAGAGTTGCTGAGTGTCCTGGAATTCCCTCCCTAAGGGCATTCTGGGTCAACCCACTACAGATGGATTGCAGCAGATCTAGAAGGCAGCTAACCACCAATTTCTCTAGGGCAACTGGGGACAAACAATAGATGCTGGCCCAGCCAGCAACACCTGGAGCCTTCAAATGAATTTATTAAAGAAAATTAAAAGAAGATAGGAAGACAGGTACTGGGCCTGAGAGTTGGGCGCTGGATAGTCACAACCTCTCGTAGATATTGACTCTCTGCAGAGCACAAACACCCGGGTTCTGTCGTAACAAGACTTAAGCCTTCTGTTCCCTGTGTTAGCTGAATACCTGTTGGCACCAAATATTGATTTCAACCTGACCCAGTGGTCCACTGATATTCTTTTCTCACTTCTGTAATCATTGCCCCAAACTCCCTCTTCCCAACCTGACACTGCACTGTGCTAATCTTGCTTACCTACACCAGCTGCAAACCTCTCAATTTAAAAATGATCTTCCTTGTGTTCTTATCTCTCTATTGCCTCAACCCTGCCACCTCTATATCCTCCAGATCGACAAACCATAGAAATCTCTTCAGTCCCCTCGTTTTAAATTTTCTGATTGTAACTGCTGGATGTGCTTTCTGCTACCAAGACCCTAAACTCTGGATTCCCTCCCGAAACATTTGCACCTCTTTAGCTTGTTTTCCATCTTGAGGATACACCTTAAAACCAAATTATTTGACCAAAAGTTGGGTCATCTATCTTGCTATCTTCTGCCAGGGCTCAATGTCGAAAACATTTACTTATAATGGTTATGTAGTGTTTTGAGATATTTTCCTCCGATGGAGAGATTGTGTAAGTGTGAGTAGATACTATTGATTTTGTTGTCACCTAGCTTCAAGCAGACCTGCATTCAGGTCACAGCTTAAGTCTGCACTGTCAATGAAAGATTCACAAGTTTTTATTTTGTGTTGGACTTGTGCTTTGTGTTCAGGATGCTGAAAGCTTTAAATGAAAATAGCTTCACTTTAGAATTCATTAAGTAATTTAAAAATGGTCAGGAATTATAGCTTTGCGTGCAATACCTGAACAGCTTTGCAGTATGCATCAGAGAGGTGGTGAATTACAACTGTACTGAAAAGATTAAAAATATAGTAACTTGTAACCATGCCAACCACTGAAGCATCATCACTCTTGGGTATTATGTTTCTTTAGTTGCTATGTGCATTTGTTTCCAAGGCTAGATTTCAGCGTATGCACCACATTCTGTTGGATTATATTTGAATAATTCAACTGTGCTATTTCTGCAAAAAACATCTATTTATTGTGCTGTTTATGTAATAAAATACCCTGAAGTGCTTCACAGCAATAAGCAAAAGCACTTAGAAACCAAGCAATCAATAGGAGAAGGGTCAGGAATGCTGGCCAGTAGGAAGAGACTTGTTTTAAGGAGCAACATGACAGAGTGGGAGAAAGGTAAGAACGTTAGATGTAGGAGCAGAAACAGGCCATTCAGCCCATTGAATCTGCTCTGCCATTCAATGAGATCATGGCTGATCTGATAATTCTCAACTCCACTATCCTGCCTATTCCGCTTAACCTTGCAAATAGTTCTGTGTTTTGTTAGTTGAGTCCATTTGCAACATTCCCTTGCAGATTAAAATATCTGTCTATCTCAGCTTTGCATATACATAATGACTCCGCCTCAACAGCCTTCTATGGCAAAGAATTCCACCAATTCACTACGCTTAGAAGATCATAACTCTCAAAAAGGAGAAGGAGGAAATAGCCAGATAGTCATCCCACCTCTGGTTGGGTATATTCCTGGAGGTTTCATCATGGGATCTGTAGCCTCAAAGTGACCCATTCAGGCAATGAGCCATTTGTTTCCCCATACACAGTAATCTTATAACTGATTAATAACAGAATTCAAATAAAAAGAAAATGCCAAATTTATATTTCTCTTGGTTTGCTCACAGGATCCCTGGAGCCTCTATGGTAATCCTGATAATTTATAATTTATTTACATTATGTGACACGTTCCAATCCCCAAAGTATCTGTCTTCATCTCTAGCTTACTGAGATAAGGACTGAGTTAGAATCATTATCTCATTTATTCTGTATAAAATAACTCCAAGAAGGCAGACTGTCCTGTCACCAATTCTTTACATGAGCACAGTAAATGGACTCTGACTACCTTGGTCAGAGTCAATCCATAGAGTGAGGAGACTCTCTGAGACTCCTGTTTATTTATTTATTTTGTTTGTACGCACAGTACACTGCCTGTGGCCAGTCAGCTTGGAGTTAGTCCCTGAAGTTAGGAGACTCTCTTAATTCATTGTTTTCATTTTCTTTTCTTCTCTTTTTCCTACACTGGCACTGCACCCAAAGGGATCTCAGTAGTCATGCTTATATTTTCCCTAACACTCCTGTTTTTATCTGTCAGCCAGGGGTCCCTGATCAGCCCATGTTAACAACCCAAATCTGGGATCTCATACTCTGAGATTCACCTGGTCCTAAGTCCAGTCACTACATTGTACCCGAAACATCAGCTTTCCTGCTCCTCTGATGCTGCCTGGCCTGCTGTGTTCATCCAGCTCTACACCTTGTTGCTACATTGTACCCATAGCCTTTTAGCAGAACTGCCTGTTGCCACTGACTGAATTCTACATATCAAATTCTCTCTTGGATTTTCCTTGCAGTTTCTTCTTTTGCAGTGTTGCACCGCTGACAGAGGCTCTCTTTACTTGTAGAAATGCCTCGGTTGGTAACCTTTTTTCTCTGAATTACAAGGTTTTTGTTGCAGTACCCACCCCAGGGCTTGAGTGCTAAGTTAAAGCTAATACTCCTGTGCAGTACTGAGTGAGTGCTTCACTGTTAGTGCTGCCAGCTTTTTGGATAAGACACATACGGAAGCCCTATCTGACTGCTTGTTTAGATTAAGATATTGTTTAACACTGTTTTGAAGGAGAGAGTTATCCCCAATGCTCTGGCCAGTATTTCCTCTCAATCAACACGTTAAGAAAGATGATCACATTGGTGCTTGTGGGAGATTGCTGTGCACACGTTGCCTGCTGACTTTTTTGCCTTACTTCAAAAACCACTTTGAGTACTCATCTTGCTGGTGATGAACAATACTGGAAATGCGAGTCATTTTCTTCAAACACTGCAGTGACAGATTGGAGAAACTCACAAAACATGCTGACACCCCATGCCAATTCAGGATATTGTAGCATTGGTAAAGTTTTGGGGAGCCCATTTTCTAATGATCAGAGATAATGGGAACTGCAGATGCTGGAGAATCCAAGATAACAAAGTGTGGAGCTGGATGAACACAGCAGGCCAAGCAGCGTCTTAGGAGCACAAAAGCTTTGTTATCTCTCATTTTTCTAAATTCCAATGAGTATAGTCTCAAATCTCCTCAACCTCTCTTCACAGGAAAACCCCTCCATACCCAGGATCGACCTAGTGAACCTTCTCTGGATTACCTCCAGTAACAGCATGTATTCCTTAGATAAGGGACCCAAAACTGTTCACAGTCTTCTAGGTGTCATCTAACTTTGTTATCTCTCATTTTCTAATGATGTTCATTTTACTCTGACAGCCATGGTCTTGGTGATGTCTTCTAGTGACATAATGAAGTATAACAGATTGAAAGCCTTACAGCCTGAAACTGCCTCTTTCTAGTTTCAGATCCATGGTTGTGTCCTCAAAGAGGCTTCTTCCTCCTTTCAAATTAATGTTGCACCCTCTATAGCTATTACCCACCCTCTCTTTTTATATTTATGCACCTCCAGTGTTGGAGGGCAGCCTCTTTTCACATTCATATATTGATTCAATTCATTAACAATTATTTATGATATGTATTAATGACTTGTTAGAGGGAAGTGAATGTACGATTGCCAGGTTTGCTGGTGACACAAAAATAAATAGGTGGGAAGGCAAATGTTGAGAATACAGAGAGACAAAGAAACTACAGAGGGATATAGAGAGTTAATTGAGTGAGCAAAATAATAGTAGAATGGAGTAATAATGTAGGTAAGCCTAAGATTATGCACTTTGCAGGGATAATAGAGGAGCCGAACGTTTTTTTTTCAATGGAGAAAGATTGCCAGAAATTGTAGCACCGAGGGGTTTATGAGTTCTTATGAATTAAGTTCTGTGGATAATAGGGAAGGAAAATGAAATGTTGACCTTTATTTCAAAGGAATGGAATATTAAAATAGGGAAGCTTCAGTAAAACTATACAAATGACTAGTTAGATGACACCTAGAAGACTGTGAACGGTTTTGGGTCCCTCATCTAATGAATACATGCCATTATTGGAGGTAATCCAGAGAAGGTTCACTAGGTTGATCCTGGGTATGGAGGGGTTTTCCTGTGAAAAGAGGTAGAGTAGATTTGAGAGTATACTCATTGGAATTTAGAAGAATGAGAGATCACCTTATTGAAACGTATCAGATTCTTTGGCGTTTCAACAGATCAGATGCAGGAAGGTTGTTTCTCTGTATGGGAGAGTCTAGAACCAGAAAGTGTAACCTTACTGTCAGGAATTGTCCATTTATGACAGAGATGAAGAATTCTTTCTCTGAGGGTTGTGAATCTGTGGAATCCTTTATTACAGAGGGCCGTAGAAGCTGGGTAATTAAGTATATTCAAGGCTGAGACAAGTGGATCTCTAATTAGTGTGTCAAGGGTCGTAGGGAAAAGGCAGGAAAATGGAGGATTATCAGATCAGCAGCCATGATACCACTGAATGTTGGAGCAGATGTGATGGATCCAATGGCCTACTTCTGCTTTATGTCTATTGAATTAATTAAATTAACTTTGTTTACATTAAAATGTAAAGTAAAAAAAGTCTTGCCTTTTAGCTGCATAGAAAAATGATGATGAGATCGTCTGTAGGACTTGGTTTGCTACAGTAGGATAGTTGAAAACTTGCTGGAGTTTTAGATGTTGTTTTAAGTTCCCTTTCCTGTGTCTATGAGAATTTCACCTGGTAATATAGTTACTTGAGCACAGATAAAATGCTTCAGCACCTCAGAAAGAACTCTGTTAACACTCTCAAAATGTCTCTTCTTGACATTGAGATCTTTAGTTCCCTATATACCAGATTTCACTCCTCTCGCTGGTATTATTATTGCAAATCTACCACCAATGCAATCTTCCATTTAAGCAAAACTGAAGCTTTTATCCCAGGACTGCTTGACATCAGTTTAAGGTTCCCAATGGCAACTGAAAAGAAAACCAAGTGCTAAAACAAAATAAGCAACACTCTTTAGCTCACTTCAAATTCTGTTTTCTAAGTTAATTTATCTCAGTCTTGGTAACTACAAAACGGCAATATTAATTCTGAGATGCTGCTTGGCCTGCTGTGTTCATCCAGCCTCACATTTTATTATCTTGGAATTCTCCAGCATCTGCAGTTCCCATTATCCCTTAATGCTAACCCTTCCTTGTGTTAAGGGAACACCTCAAAATTCTCCTATTCAGACTGGTAGCTGATTAACTTAAGGCTATCCTTTATGAATAGGAGTCTTATGACCTCAATTCCCACCTGCTCCAGAATGAACAGGTTGATTTGAAAATATCTACATTTTATAAATTTACCAAACAGTTTAAAGTTAGGTGTTTTCTCACCCATTACGTTGGGAATTGTATTCAGGTGTCAGTACTGATTCAAAGGGTTGCATTTGTTCCAGAACTTTGTGGACTCTGATACATCAATAGATGTGCAGATATCGTGAAATAAGCTGGCAGTCACAATCCTCCCTCATCTACCCCAAGCACATTCAAAAAATTCTTATACAAAATAAAAACGTCAGCTTATTTATTTTTGCAATTTAATTTTGAAACGTTGAACTCTTAGTGCCAATTTGACTGATATGTGTTAATCCAGCGCACATCTCCTGGGAATGGACCATTAATCTTCCTGGTCTGCACCCATTCTCCTTCATACTACAACCATTTTATTTTAAATAAATGATAGCAACATGAAGCAGAACTGTTGGTTCATCCTCAGGGTCTGTCATGAGTGAGCTAGATTCAGTCAAAATGACATTGAGACTGCAACCAGAGGAGAGGATATAAATAGGGGCAAAAACAAAGCTGCTGGAAAAGCTCAGCAGGTCTGGCAGCATCTATGAAGGAGAAAATAGAGTTAATGTTTTGGGTCCAGTGATCTTTCCTCAGAACTCAGAAAATAAATAGGAGCCTGGGTTTCTACTGATGATAAGGAGACAACCTATCTGGATGACAGATAATAGCATTGTTGGGTCCAACTTCAATGATCCCATAACTATATTGCTATTGACCAAGACTGCACGGATCACACAGGGAAGAATGTTTACAAAAAGACAGCTCCAGTGGAACTACACCACATCCACGGGTCACTGCCAGCAGAAACAGAAACATTGAGGGCCATAAATTTCATTGTAATAAGATTTCGAGAAACAATGCACCGAAGTGGCAATATTCCATTCTTTGTGGTGAAAGATGTACTGTCTTAGTGTGGCTACCTAGAAATTCCCAGGAACTTCATATCCAACGGTGATTTTACTCTTTGACCTTCTAAAGTCTGCACAAAAGCAGACAAAGATAATGATGATTTGTGTTGCAGTTTCTGCATAACCACAAGAGGTTGAAAAATATTCTAGTAAAATATTGTAATGGGAGTGAGGAGGTGGGCTTTACAAATGCCCGATTGTAAATATCTATTGTTAGTCCACTCGGAGGCCAAGATGGCATTTTTCTTGATATTTCATGAGCGTCAACCTATGCAATTCATTCTGACCAAGGAAGCATGAGAAACAAAGATAGGTGGAGAAAGCATAGGTATGAAGAAGGGAAGTATATGTGCATGGCTAAAATATAGCATAGGAAGAAAAGACATGTTTTAAAATTTTCTTTATTTTCTTAAGAGTCAAAAACCTTTTCTTTAAACTGTAGTTGCGTAAATTAGCAGTCTAAACATCTTCACCACTTTTCAAACCATCTTTTTAAATTGACTTGATTATTTTACATGTTACAGCACAAGAAATTACACCATGTAAACCCCACCATGTTGTGTGACAAAATATAAGCGTGAGAACTACAAGCATGCAACTACATGTACATATTACAAGTCGCCCACATGCAACAGCCTTCCTCTGTGCATCTTATTTTCTTCACAGCACAGAAGACTCTGCACATTTCTGCCACAGATAGTTTACTCTCTTAACAAATATATTTCCAAATACATACACATTGTTACAAATTTAGCCTTTTTTTAAACTATTTAAACTTTTTTTGTTGTCATTTGAAAGTTTCCGTAGTTTGTCACCTGGCTATATACATAATTTCAAACGACTTCTAATTTGTGTCTGATGAATCTGTGCCAGGGCACCGACAGACAGGCAGTTTTTGGAATTTTCCCAAAGAAGCTGTCTAGAAATTTATACACAAAAGTAAAAGCTTTGCTTAAAATAATGCTTACCATTACCAGCCTATGAAGTTCACACTATGAAACACTGAATGCCCTTCCTCTGCACCCCAAAGCTTTCAAAACATGTACATTTTCTATCATAGAATATCTGCCAACAACGTTTTTTTCTGCCAAATCTGAAACGCAGGACGTGGTTTAAAGAGACATGTGGACCATATAGTGACCAATTAAGTGTTACACCTGCAACCCCAATACTGGACATGAATAGGAAACCTAATTTGAGAACCCCAAATTTCTGTCTTAAATGGAATACATTGAGCATCGAAATGAAGCATAATATAATTAACAGAAGAAATGTGCTGATTTATTCGCTGGGAATGGAGATGTATGTAAACTAAACTCTGCTATACAGTGTGAAAAGCTCTGACAGCTACAAAAATTCTGCTGGATAGGGGAGCTGCGGGATTTGGAATGCTCTGTTGATTTAGCAGCCCATTGGAACTGGGTTCATGGCTTTGGCGGTAGGGATCACCAGGCTGACATTTCTGACAACGCAGTTCCCACGCTGGAAACTTTAGGGATCCTCCTGGTGTGATGCTGACCAAGAGCACCAGCGGGCTGGCCGGTTGGCTGGGGAGATTGGGAAGTCATGAGCATAGCCAGGCCGTAATTTCACTGGACTAAAAATCGCGAGCAGACCCTTGCCATTTCCCAAAACGTAAGAACTCCGTGTCAGAAGAAGAACATTGCCCACGATGGACTGAACATCCTCCTTCTGCACCATTATAATTCTATGATTCTGTGAGAAACTGAAAAGTGAGCTGCAAGAGCCTAGGGAAAGGACAGCCTGATATTAAAACATTCTAATAAGATCTACCCACCCATACAATCCAGAGCAGGGGCACCCCAGGGGGAACAAGTATAATCTGTGGTTTTAAACAAAAAACTGCAATTAAAGTAGTTCTTTTCTCCTCCTAAGTAAAATGATCGAAAAGAATAATAGCCTAGACATGTACTATGTGGATACACTGTGGGCAAAAAAAAAATGACAGGCAGATTTAAGCTTTGGCTACAGCACTCCCTCCAAGTTTTTCATCCTAGATTCACTTTGGCCAAGATAGTATTCAAACATGCCAATTATTGCTTCAAAATCTCACAGACTTTTTAACACATGCCCTGTTGGAACTAACTACGGCAATTATTGAATCTGTATGATGCTTCAATTTATTTAATTTTCTTGTTAATGTGTATGATCCGTTTGATCATGCCTTCCACTCATAACTTTTAAAAATGTGAAACTTTTTTTTAAAACTTTGTACAATAAGTTCTCTGTGCAAGCGATGACGGTTTCAGCCATTTTGTCCTTCCCATGCTTCGGCAGCAGATTTGTGGGGACTGGCTGCCTCTCCGTTACACCGGGGGGAGGTCTCTGCTGTCACGCCGACCTTCGCGGAGTTGTCTGCCTGGCTGGGCGACGCCACGGTGCCGCTCGCTGACTTGTTCTCAGCTTCGCCCGATGGAGCGGGCGCTGCTATTGGCGATTTGTTGCCTGTCTCACTTTGCTCAGGTGCCCGCAGGCGTTTCATGATCGTCGTTACCCTCACTGCTTTCTGCATGTCAGAGAGACAGAACAAAAAGTAAAAAGGGAAAGGGCAAGACGTACACGCATTGTGGATGAATGAATGAATGAATGATAGATTGATTGATTGGTAGAGTCTCCGCAGATTGGACTGCTTTCTTGTTTTAATTCCCTTTATTTGCTTTAAACGACAGAATGAACGCTCAGCAGTTACAAAATCTTCAATGGACCTGTGACAGACACCTTTAATCAGTAAAGGAATCAAAAGTTATGAGTAAGAGGCAAGAAAGTGTTGTTGAGAATTGTCAGCCACTCCCTCATTGAATGGCCTACATCTGCTCCTACATCTTATGGTCTCCCTTCATAATCAACATGTGTATTTACGTAACAGGGTTCTGATGTGAGATGAAGGCACAGTTACAGCACTTAAAAGACATTTAGACAGCTGCATGAATAGGAAGGGTTTAGATGGATATGGGCCAAATGCAGACGAATGGGTCTAGTTTAGTTTGGGGAACTCGGTCAACATGGACAAGTTGGATCAAGGGGCTGTTTCCATGTGTAAGACTTTGAGTACATCATCTCACTTGTGCTGTTTATACTAATCCTACCTATGCCTCCTTTATTCGGTATGGTGTGGCATGGTAGCTCAGAGGCTAGTGCTGTTGCCTCATATCACCAGGCACCTGAGTTTGATTCCACCCTTGGGTGACTGGAGTTTGCACATTCTCTGTGTATCTGGGTGCTCCAGTTTCCTCCCACAGTCCAATGATGTGCAGATTAGGTGGATTGGCCATGCTAAATTGCCCATAATGTAGATTAGTCATGGGAAATACAGACAGTATTATGGGGTGGGTCTGGGTGGAGTGCTCTTTGGAAGGTCAGTGTGAACTCAGTGGACTGAATGGCTTACTTTCACACTTTAGGGATTCTAAGATTCCATGCATGCTACTGCTAAATCACAGGACACCAAAGGTACATGGATATACACAGAATAACAACACAATGTCGGCAAAATGTATCGAAATGTTTGCAGTCTCTTCTGACTATGCTGTTACTATGATTACATTGCCGTCTGAAGCTCCAAAGTTTTACTGCTGTCATGAACGCCTCCCATTATTACTGCATATGATCTAATGAACATATTCCAGGTCATCAGTGAACTTGGATGGGTGAATTTCATATCTACAAATCTGCTCTTTATTCTGTCAAAATATCTGTGCCTGAACTTTTTTTTGCACAATGCATCACATGCTCAGCAGATGACTGTGTTAACTCAGTGGGTAAAGCTTCGTTGCAAGGGCTGACCACTGGTTCAAGAGCTGGTGGGAAATATGCGTCATTTCCATGGGAGACCACAATGTTTCAGAGATCACTAGCTGGATTCTGAGATTCAGGTGAGTAAAGGTGGGATGCAGATTAGGGAATGTTACTTACAAGGCAATGGCCATTGGACAGGCAAAGGTAGCTGGATGCCTTCCAATGACTGCCCTGTGCAGGATTACAGGACAATGCGGATGGGCAGCACGGTTACTCAGTATTTAGCACTGCTGCCTCACAGCACCAGGGACCCAGGTTCAATTCCAGTCTTGGGTGACTGTCTGTGTGGAGTTTGCACATTCTCCCCGTGTCTGCATGGGTTTCCTCTGGGTGCTCTGGTTTCCTCTCACAGTCCAAAGATGTGCAGGGTAGGTGGATTGGCCATGCTAAATTGCCCGTAGTGCCCAGGATGTTTAGGTGAGGTGGGTTAAACATGGGAAATCAGGGGAATGGGTCTGGATGGGATGCTCTTCGGAGGGGTGGTGTGGATTTGTTGGGCTGAATGTCTGTTTCTACACTGTGGAGATTCTATTATCTATGAGATAGTCTTGTCAGATAGGCTGAAGAGTGGCAAATAGAATTTAATCTTGAAAAATACGAGATGATGTTTTAGGGAGGACTAATAAGACAAGAAAACAATGAGACAAATGTCCATTTCTCATTGTCATAGTAGAGGTGAAGTGAGTATATTGGCTGGAACATCATAAGAACATAAGAAATATGAACCACCTGACCCATTGAGCCTGTCCCACCATTTAATAAGATCATGGCTGATCTTTTTGTGGAACCTTCTCCAATTACCTAACTGCTCACCATAACCTTTAATTTCTTCACTGTTCAAAAATCTATCTAGCTTTGCCTTAAACACATTCAATGCCTCAACTGCTTCACTGGGCGAGGAATTCCACAGATTTGCAGCCCTTTAGGTGGAGAAGTTCCTCTTCAATTCAGTTCTAAATCTGCTCCCTGTCATTTTGTGGCAATGCCCCCAGTTCTAGTTTCTCCTGCCAATGGAAAAAAGCTCTCTGCTTCTATCCTGGCTATTCCTCTTTTATCAGGAGGATCCCCTGAATTTGTAACATGGGATTTTCAACAATCATCATTGAATTATTTAGAGTTAAGATAAACCTAATGATTATGTCACTGAGCTAGCAATTTTGAGAACTAAACTAATGATTTGGAGATGTGTGCTCAAAACCTACCATTGAAAGCTGTGAAATTTAAACTCCATTAAATAAATATGGAATTAAAACAAAATTAACATCATAGTGGTCATCATGAAACTGAAAGATTTACTTAGCAAACTCAACTGGTTCATTAATATCCTTCTGGGAAGGAAATTGAATGTTCTGGTCCAAGAGTGACTCCAGACCCATATCAGTGTGGTTGATTCTAAAATCTAATTAAAATGCTCAAACAGCTTTGCTAATGTTGGTTTTTCTAGTGACACCAGTAACAAGTGAATGAAGGAAGAAAAAATCCATCTAAACCAGTGGGTGGCATGGTGGCTCAGTGGTTAGCACTGCTGCTTCACTGCACCAGGGGCCCAGGTTTCATTCCAACCTTGACTGACTGTCTGTGTGGAATTCTCCCCATGTTTGTGTAAATTTCCTCTGGGCTATCTGGCACAGTTCAAAGATGGAACAAAAACAAAGTTGATGGAAAAGCTCAGCAGGTCTGGCAGCATCTGTGGAGGAGAAACAGAGTTAACGTTCTGGGGCCGGCGACCCTTCCTCAGAACTGATGGTTGCTGGGAAAACTTCAGTTTATATGCCTTTTTTTTAAAGAGATGAGGCCTGTGGGGCATGAGCAGGTTGAAACAATGGGTCTACCTTGACAGAACTGTTTACGGATTTTTGGCAGGAGGTAGAAACGAGCTGTGCGGGGTTGGGGGACTATTAGCTTGGAAGCGGATGGGGGGAGATCACTGAATGAAATGAGAGCTGTAACCATAGTGGATACAATGGCCTGATGTGCCATGGTGAAGTCATGGTCCAGGGGATGGTAGGAGGTGGTATCTGAGAGCTGGCGCTCAGCCTCTGCAAGGTAGAGGCCAGTATGCCAGACAACAACAGCACCACCCTCATAGGCAGGCTTGATGACAAAGTTAGAGTTAGATTTGAGTGCACAAAGTGCAGTCAGTTCAGAGGGAGATAGCTTGGATTTGTTGAGAGGGGCAGTGAAGCTGAGGCATCTGATATCATGTTGACAGTTCTCAATGAACAGATTGAGTGCATGGAAAAGGCCGGAGGGGTCCAGGTGGAGGGAGAGTGCTGGAGGTGGGCAAAGGGGTCTTTGGGGCAGGTAGAAGACTCTTTTCCAAAGAAATGAGCATGGAGGCGAAGGCGGCGGAAGAACAGTTCGACGTCATGCTGTGCCTGAAATTCGTTAAGGTGGGACGCAGAGGGATAAAACTGAGGCCTTTGCTGAGTACAGAGCATTCAATGATGTGCAGGTTAGGTTGATTGGCCATGCTATGTTGCACATTGTGTCCAGGGATGTACAGGCTAGGTGGATTAGCCTTGGGAAATGCAGGGTTACAGGTTTGGGGTGAGGGAGTGGGATGCTTTTCAGAGGAGTGCTGCAGACTCAATGGGCTGAATGGGCTTTTTATGAACCAACCTAACAAATTTCTTGTTTTAACTGCAGGATTGTAAATCCCCCTAATGCAGCACACCTCTAGTAATGAATTACATTATGAAATTAAATGTTATGGAGCATGTGTTCTTCATTTTATAAGTCCCACTATCATTAGATTCATAGAGATGTACCGCACAGAACTAGATCCTTCGGTCTAACTCATTCATGCTGACCAGATAGGCTAAATTAATCTACTTCCATTTACCAGCATTTGGCTCATATCCCTATAAAACCCTTCCTATTCATATAGCCATCCAGATGCCTTTTAAATGTTGTGATTGTACCAGCCTCCACCACTTCCTCTGGCGGCTCGTTTTTATACATGCACCATCCTCTGCATTTCATTTCAAGTTTCTAGTATAGTTTGAGTCGCTATCTTATTGCATTGAAAATGATGTACCAGTCAAGTGGGTTGAATGTAGAAGATGAGAACATACTCCACTGCAGACACAAACATCTATAACAATGATGTGATCACATAACAACAGTTAAAGCCAGGAAAAATGGTATTTACTTCAAGTACCTTCCATTTCGCTTTGGCGAAGTTTTTCTCAATTTGAGCACAGACACCATCCTTGATGTTCTTGTCTGAAGCTGCGTTTCCTGAAATCCTGTGTGGGCAAGGAGAGAAACAGTTGGAAACAAATTGGAGTATTTTGACAGACTTTGCTTACCCAAACGAAAAGAAAATGAAAAATCTCAACAACTTGGGCAGTAACTGTGAAAGAAAAGAAGATTCTTACAGAGGTGTCGGGGTCTCATCTGCTGACTGGAGAGACGGTGAGAGACCCATGGTGCCTCGTCTTGGGACAGCATGAGTAACCACATGCTGAAAAGTTGAGGCCAACAGCAGATCTTTCCATGGAATCAAGAACCTAGGTCCTTCCACATGGGAGTTGCTATACAGTTAGAGTCTGACAAGTCTTAGTGCTCACCAGTACCACTGAAATGGCTGCTCCCCATGTAAATGGACAGGGAACACATGGTGTCGTGAAGTCCTCTCAGTGACTTCAGAGAGAGGTGCGCACCACAAGGAAGACCGTTGCCAGAAGGACCACAGCCCCTCTGCCAAATCCCAGAGTCACAAAGGACCCAGGCCAAATGTAATGTGGGGGTAGTTACAGGACTTCATGTTCACTTTCTGTTCTGCCCCCAAGGGCCAGGGAGGTGTCTCTCAGCAGGGACACCCTCTTCCCAAAATTGCACACATTGCCTTTGATCAAGGAACCGCCAACAGCAGCCTGATCCTAAACTCTGAGGTAACAAGTGGCCACACAGTTTGACCTTGTTGTGCACACCTAATGGTGAAAGGCTTGCTTACAGCTGGAGTTATCTCAGTGGTGGTCGTAGAAGGCCCTTAACTGGTCCTTAATTGACCACAAGAGCTTCAATTGATGGCAGAGGGTAGGAAGGGCATTTCTCACTGAGAACTTAATTTCTGGCAAAACTGGGTGAGGGTTCAGGTACATTACTATCCTGTTAAATGCTCCTTCTGCTCTCAAGCTCATCACCAGTGAGAAAAGATTCTGTTCAACGTTTCATACTGAAATGACCTTTCAGCAAATCATTTCAGCCTGAAATGTTAGATCTGTCACTCAGTTGTTGAGTATTTCCAGCAGGTTTTGTTTTAGTTTCATATCTTCAGCATTTACATGATTTTCCTCTTGCTAATCCAGTCTTAGTTCCAGCTTACCATTCATGGTTTATGGCTTCTTGAGCTGTTATCCTTGTGTCCTGGTCAACCTCCATCAAGCGACTCACCAAATCTTTTGCTGGTTAGAAATACAACATCTTTAAAAATGGACATTGCAAAGCCTTACTTCCTTATGTCAACTTTGTTTGCGAGACTGTCCTTGTTATATTTATAATGGAAACTGTTGAAATAAAATTCATCATTGACAAGCACAGCCATCTTGATCGACACTCTTACAACCTGCTTCTGGTGAGGATTCTCCATTCTTTCAGCTTCTCCAACTGTTCAGGTGATGCAACTTTCTATACTAACACAACACAGAACATAGAAAATTACAGCACAGTACAGGCCCTTCGGCCCTCTATGTTGTGCCGACCTGTCATACCAATCTGAAGCCCATCTAACCTACACTATTCCATGTACGTCCATATGCTTATCCAATGATGACTTAAATGTACTTAAAGTTGGCGAATCTACTACCGTTGCAGGCAAAGCGTTCCATTCCCTTACTACTCTCTGAGTAAAGAAACTACCTCTGACATCTGTCCTATATCTTCCACCCCTCAATTTAAAGCTATGCCCCCTCGTGCTCGCCGTCACCATCCTAGGAAAAAGGCTCTCCCTATCCACCCTACCTAACCCTCTGATTATTTTATATATTTCAATTAAGTCACCTCTCAACCTTCTTCTCTCTAATGAAAACAGCCTCAAGTCCCTCAGCCTTTCCTCGTAAGACCTTCCCTCCATACCAGGCAACGTCCTAGTAAATCTCCTCTGCGCCCTTTCCAAAGCTTCCACATCCTTCTTATAATGCAGTGACCAGAACTGTATGTAATACTCCAAGTGTGGCTGCACCAGAGTTTTGTACAGCTTCACCATAACCTCTTGGTTCTGGAACTCGATCCCTCTATTAATAAAAGCTAAAACACTGTATGCCTTCTTAACAGAGATAATGGGAACTGCAGATGCTGGAGAATCCAAGATAATAAAATGTGAGGCTGGATGAACACAGCAGGCCCAGCAGCATCTCAGGAGCACAAAAGCTGACGTTTCGGGCGTAGACCCTTCATCAGAGAGGGGGATGGGGTGAGGCCCTGTCAACCTGGGCGGCAACTTTCAAAGATATGTGTACATGAACACTGAGATCTCTCTGCTCATCTACGCTACCAAGAATCTTACCATTAGCCTAGTAGTTTGCATTCCAGTTACTCCTACCAAAGTGCATCACCTCACACTTGTCCGCATTAAACTCCATTTGCCACCTCTCAGCCCAGCTCTGCAGCTTATCTATGTCCCTCTGTAACCTACAACATCCTTCGTCACTATCCACAACTCCACCGACCTTAGTGTCGTCTGCAAATTTACTAACCCATCTTTCTATGCCCTCATCCAGGTCATTTATAAAAATGACAAACAGCAGTGGACCCAACACCGACCCTTGCGGTACGCCACTAGTAACTGCTCTCCAGGATGAACATTTCCCATCAACTACCACCCTCTGTCTTCTTTCAGCAAGCCAATTTCTGATCCAAACTGCTATATCTCCCATAATCCCATTCCTCCGCATTTTGTACAATAGCCTACAGTGGGGAACCTTATCGAATACCTTGCTGAAATCCATATACACCACATCAACCGGTTTACTCTCATCTACCTGTCTGATCACCTTCTCAAAGAACTTGATAAGGTTTGTGAGGCACGACGTTCCCTTCACAAAACCATGCTGACTATCCCTAATCAATTTATTCTTTTCTAGATGATTATAAATCCTATCCCTTATAACCTTTTCCAACACTTTGCCAACAACTGAGGTAAGGTTCACTGGTCTATAATTACCAGGGTTGTCTCTACTCCCCTTCTTGAACAGGGGAACCACATTTGCTATCCTCCAGTCAGAGATAATGGGAACTGCAGATGCTGGAGATTCCAAGATAATAAAATGTGAGGCTGGATGAACACAGCAGGCCAAGCAGCATCTCAGGAGCACAAAAGCTGACGTTTCGGGCCTAGACCCTTCATCAGAGAGGGGGATGGGGGGAGGGAACTGGAATAAATAGGGAGAGAGGGGGAGGCGGACCGAAGATGGAGAGTAAAGAAGATAGGTGGAGAGGGTGTAGGTGGGGAGGTAGGGAGGGGATAGGTCAGTCCAGGGAAGACGGACAGGTCAAGGAGGTGGGATGAGGTTAGTAGGTAGCTGGGGGTGCGGCTTGGGGTGGGAGGAAGGGATGGGTGAGAGGAAGAACCGGTTAGGGAGGCAGAGACAGGTTGGACTGGTTTTGGGATGCAGTGGGTGGGGGGGAAGAGCTGGGCTGGTTGTGTGGTGCAGTGGGGGGAGGGGATGAACTGGGCTGGTTGAGGGATGCAGTGGGGGAAGGGGAGATTTTGAAACTGGTGAAGTCCACATTGATACCATATGGCTGCAGGGTTCCCAGGCGGAATATGAGTTGCTGTTCCTGCAACCTTCGGGTGGCATCATTGTGGCAGTGCAGGAGGCCCATGATGGACATGTCATCAAGAGAATGGGAGGGGGAGTGGAAATGGTTTGCGACTGGGAGGTGCAGTTGTTTGTTGCGAACTGAGCGGAGGTGTTCTGCAAAGCGGTCCCCAAGCCTCCGCTTGGTTTCCCCAATGTAGAGAAAGCCGCACCGGGTACAGTGGATGCAGTATACCACATTGGCAGATGAGAACACCTCCGCTCAGTTCGCAACAAACAACTGCACCTCCCAGTCGCAAACCATTTCCACTCCCCCTCCCATTCTCTTGATGACATGTCCATCATGGGCCTCCTGCACTGCCACAATGATGCCACCCGAAGGTTGCAGGAACAGCAACTCATATTCCGCCTGGGAACCCTGCAGCCATATGGTATCAATGTGGACTTCACCAGTTTCAAAATCTCCCCTTCCCCCACTGCATCCCTCAACCAGCCCAGTTCATCCCCTCCCCCCACTGCACCACACAACCAGCCCAGCTCTTCCCCCCCACCCACTGCATCCCAAAACCAGTCCAACCTGTCTCTGCCTCCCTAACCGGTTCTTCCTCTCACCCATCCCTTCCTCCCACCCCAAGCCGCACCCCCAGCTACCTACTAACCTCATCCCACCTCCTTGACCTGTCCGTCTTCCCTGGACTGACCTATCCCCTCCCTACCTCCCCACCTACACCCTCTCCACCTATCTTCTTTACTCTCCATCTTCGGTCCGCCTCCCCCTCTCTCCCTATTTATTCCAGTTCCCTCCCCCCATCCCCCTCTCTGATGAAGGGTCTAGGCCCGAAACGTCAGCTTTTGTGCTCCTGAGATGCTGCTTGGCCTGCTGTGTTCATCCAGCCTCACATTTTATTATCTTGCTATCCTCCAGTCGTCTGGTACTATTCCTGTAGACAATGACGAGTTAAAGATCAATGCCAAAGGCTCGGCAATCTCCTCCCTGGCTTCCCAGAGGGTCCTAGGAATATATCAACCTTTTTCCTCACCTGTAGATTCCCTCCCACCATAGTTGACAGAACTCTCGACTTCTATTTTGTGGAGCTTGGTTCTTACCACTTCCCATCCCAGAAGTACAATAGGACTTTCTTTGTTGTCACCTTCTACCCTAGTAGCCTCTTCTTAATGTTTCAAAGGGACTGTTTCCTCCATGATCTTCTGTCCTTGGCCTCAGTCAATGCCCCCCAGAAAAAAGCCCGAAGTTTACAGCACTAGTCCATGCAACTGCTCCTTTTTTCCTCTTTTCTTCGCTACTGAGGTCCAGGATCCCATCCAGTCGAAATAGTGGTTTATTTGTTCCACTTGCTTGTAAGGGCCTGTACTGTGCTGTAATGTTCTATGTTCTATGTGCTTATTGCTCTCGCTCTGACTTTTCTATCCTTGGTCTACTAAAATATCCTAGTGAAATTCAACGCAAGCTTGAGGAACAAAAGCTCACCTTTCTTCAGAAACTTTGCAGCCTTCCAGACTCCAACACTTTTAGATTGTAACCTTTGTTCCCAGTTTTTTTTCATCTCTCATTCTTTTGTCCCTTTGCTTTCAGATATCAGCTATTCAGGATCCTGACATTTACACCTCCTCTTGCACCGTGTCCTGTGCTATGAGAACTATAGTCATTTAAACTCTCGTGTCCTTCACTCTATGACAGGCCTTACCTTTTGTTCTTTCTCACTTGCTCAAATTGCATCACATTTTTAACTTTTCTCAGTTCTGATGAATGGTCACAGGCCTGAAGTGTTAACTCTATTTCTCTCTCCACAGACCTAGTGGCTTAATCACATTTGTGCACCATAATCTAATAAACTTGCCTATTAACTACGATTCAATTGTGGACAGCACTTTGTCTGGTTTATTTGGCTGCCATCAGATACTAAAATTAATGAAACAGCTCCAGGTTAATTTCACTAATGTGGTGTTTATCGACAATTGGTAGGTTGCTTATGTAGAGTTAATGAATCACAAATGAATAACACAAAGACTGAAGAAACAATGCTACTACTCAAGAAAAAAAAACTTGAAGGTTACCCCAAAGTTGTGGCCTTTCAATCTTCAGGCATTGGAAGTTGGGCCGGAAATCTTTCTGTTCCTTTGCCCTAACTTTGCTAGAAATGTGCATCTATGTGAGTACATGAGGTTTCTTTTGCACTTCCAGGGAAGTGGTGAAGTTGGGACAACTTCAAAGACATTCCCTCTCATGCCATGACTTTCTAGGAGGCAAAAAAACTACTGGTTGAATATTCTTTAAGTGTTTAGAGTTTCCAATAGAGGGGGCTGGAAACCAAGATTTGGTGATTGAAAGGCTTCATCCTCTGATGAACTTTGAAATGATACTGAAGGTGGCAGATCAGACTCAAGCTCAAATCCAAGATATCGATTTATGAAAGTAAAGTAGAGCTCTGTGGCTCTATTCTTGGTAATTCTCTTAAATGCACAATATGCATTGAAAACATATCCTTATTTTCAACCAATAACACCACTGGTTCCTCAAATGAGTCAGTAACCAGTTCTATAGCACCACTAAGTCTTTTAGATTTCCAACAGCCACCTTCTGCAGCATTGTTCCACAGTGTAGTATATTGACTGCCTACTCACTGATACTATTTTCCCAGGTTTGAAGACTTTTCAACAAGGATTAACCCATAAATGCCCTTTATTGGCAATAACCCACATCAGTAATTCTCAACTAGAATCAGATCAACTAAGCGTTCAGCTAGTCAGGAGTCCTCACTCCTGTAGATGAACTGAATGTCATGTTTGGCCTCTTAGCAACAATGGCTACATTTTAGGAGGCTGTTGAGTACCTTTGAGGTTTGAATGGTTCTATCAAAATATGAGATCTCTGGACAGCATCTAAATTTCAGCCAAATTCAACAATTTCTTCGTACATTGCGTGTGGGTGATGCTGGCTAGGCCAGTATTTATTGTTCAGAGGACAGTTAAGAGTCAGCCACTTCACTGTGGTTCTGAAATCACGTGTAGGCTAGACTAGGCCAGCAGATTTCTTCCCTAAAGGACATTAGTAAACCAGGTGGATTTTTACAAGAATTGATGCTGCGTTTTTGTTGTTCCATGTTTTTATTGAATTCACTATCTGCCATTATCAGGTTCGGACCCACGTCTCCAGAACATCAACCTGGGATTCTGGATTATTAGGTCCAAAGACAACTTGCTTCCCTGTAGCAACACTGTCTTCACTGGTTGAAATTTGTAAACAATTCTTATATTTGATAATTTCAGTTCTGGGATTTATTTCTTTAAATCTTAAGGGAGAGAGTCTAAATTTATCAAGAGGTTTAAAAAGTTTGGTTGCGCACTGCAAATAATAAACACTTGAACGGTAGTAGAAATCTGGAGTTTCACCATCAAAAGATCCTAATGAGGAAGTTTTGAGGCTGACATCAATAAAACTTCAGTGAGGATTTTGAGGGATACAGAAGATGGGAAAATAAATGGAACAGTATACGGAGATAACAAAGTGTAGAGCTGGATGAACACAGCAGGCCAAGCAGCATCTTGGGAGCAGAAAAGCTGACGTTTCGGGCCTAGACCCTTCATCAGAAAGGAACTAGGCCCGAAACATCAGCTTTTGTGCTCCTAAGATGCTGCTTTGCCTGCTGTGTTCATCTAGTTCTACATTTTGTTATCTTGGATTCTCCAGCATCTGCAGTTTCCATTATCACAGGAACAGTGTATGAAACAGGCTGAAAGGGACCGAATGGTCCGCTCCTGCTCCAATATTGTGAAGCGCCAACTTAATGCTTACCAGCTTCTGAAATGTCATCCCAGTATGGAGAATCAAACTCATAGTCCCCAGCTAGGATTTTTCGGAATAAGTTCTTGTCATGGTTTTCATAATCTTCATCGTCATTTTCATCATAAAAAGGTGGATTCCCTGATAACCTGAGGGAAAAATTGTGGATTAGAAGAGGAACTTTGATTCTAAAGAATTCAGTTTCCATCAGGTGGATTGAAATCTGAAAGTCCAGCCAAGTTTTACAGCAGGATTTCAGTACAATCATCTAGGCCATCACTTAAAAGCAATAGCAAGGAAGTGCTACCAGACTGTGGACAGGATTTTAAACTGAGGTCCCCACCCAGTTCTTTCACTGACCATAAGGCGCTCTTCAAAGAACTGCAAGAAATGTCTCCACAGTGACCTGACCAACATCTAGCTCGCGACTAAGATTTAGTAGCATGGTGGCTTTGGACAAGTTAGTTAGGAAGGAGCTGTTCCTGTTCATAAAAGGATTACGAATGAGAGGGCACAGAATTAAGGTGATTTTCAAAAGAAGCAAATGTGAGGTTAAGATTTTTACCTCACACCGGTATGGATCTAGAACACACTGCCTGGAAGTGTGGTGGACACAGGCTCAATTGAGATATTGCAGAGGGTGTTTTTTGTAGGAATACTCACAGTGCCATTTGGAAGGACGTTCCAACCACTGATGGTGAAGGAACTGTGATATAGTTCCAACTCAGTAAAGTGTGTGGAGGGAAAACTGCACAAGGTGGTGTTCCAACTGATGTGTGGCCCTTGTCCTTCTCAATGGTTGAGATTGCAGTTTTGGAAAGTGCTGTCAAAAGAGCCTTGCTGAGTTGCTGTAGCAAATCATGATAGATAGTACACAACACTGCCATTGTATGTGGGTGTTGCTGGCTAGGCCAGTATTTATTGTCTAGAGGACAGTTAAGAGTCAGTGACATCACTGTGAGTCTGAAGTCACATGTCGGCTAGACCAGGTCAGCAGATTTCCTTCCCTAAAGGACATTAGAGAACCATGTTTATTGTTCATGACAGAAAATTGTTGATTCTACTTTAGTACCGCTTTGTCAGCAATCTATGCTAAGACAGCAGTTAACAGTGGAACTATGTGAGAATGAGCAATGGATCTTGACATCAGACTTGGAAAAACATCCTGCTACGATAGTTGATCTTCCCACATGGCCATCCATATGAATTGCTTGAGTGAGAAGCTCAGTTTACCAACAGCAGTCATTTTTGTCTTCCTTAGTACGAACCTGCTTTGAAATTGCTCAGCTCTTATTTCAACTGAGATCTGTAAAATTGACAGAAGGAGAGACAGGCGGAGAGAGTGAGGGGAGAAACATTTCGCTCCAACAATCAATGCTGCATTCAGTCAAGATTTTAAACTGAATGGTTTGTGCTCTCATTTAATCATGCTACCGATTCTACCTCAGCTCCAAACAGGATACACTTACAGCCTTGGCACAGTGAACGGTGATAAATTGGGAAAGGGGGAGGACCAGAGAGACTTGAGTGTCCTTGTGTACCAGTTGAAAGAAAGGCATGCAGGTGAAGAAGACAAAGGGTATGCTGGCTTTCCTAGTGAGAGGATTCCAGTACATTGCCTTGCTGCAATTGTGCAGGGCTTTGGTGAGATCTCTGGACTATTGTGCGCAACATTTTTTCCTTACTTGGGAAAGATGTTCTGGCTATGGTGGGAGTGCAACAAAGATGTACCAGGTTGTTTCTAGGAATAGCAGGATTGATGTATGAAGATAGATTGGATCGGTTTGGACTGTAGTTACTGAGGTTTAGAAGAATGGCCGGGGGGAGGATCTTGAAGAAACTGATAACATTCTAATAGGACACAGGAAGAATATTCCTGATGACTGGGGTGTCTAGAACCAGGGGTTTCAAACTAAGGACATTGGGTAGGTCATTTAGGACTGACACGAGGAGGAATTTCTTCACCGAGAGATTGATAAGCCTATGGAATTCTTTGTCACACAAAGCGATTGAAGATAGCACATTACATGTTTTCAAGAAGAGGTTAGTTACAACTCTTAGGGCTATAGGGATTAAAGGCTGGAGGTGCAAGTGGGAACAACGGCCTATGTTGGGTGATCATCCATGATCATTTGAACGGCAGAACAGGTTCAAAGGTTTGAAGAGCCTACTCCTGCTCCATTTTCTACGTTTGCATGTTTCTTTCTTCCTGACATCTGGTTACTTGGCAACACTCCTCTATCCTGTGAGCTGTGTGACAAGTCCCAAATATTGAGTTAGTTGCAAACCTTGCAGTGCATCCCAGCATTACTCAGGGAGGGCAGAATTCATGAGAAATGAATAAGTTACTGCGTTAAAAGAGATGCTCCAGGAACAGCTCGACTTTTAACAGCTGAATGTGAGTAAGCGAATCTGAAGACAAAGTTCTTGACACTTAGAGCTGTTAGCTGCCACCTGAGACAGTGAACATGGATCTGATTGGAACAGGTTGCTATCAGAAGCAGGCATGCTGATTGCCAACCGGCTTGGAACAGGCTATCACATAATGTAGTTCATGCCATCTTCTGGAATAAACTGTCAACTGGTGCTTTGTTGAAGCATCCAAATAGGAATTGATAAAAAGGTGTTGCTGACTTGTTACTAAGGGAATGTCTAATTTGAATTTTCCAAGCAAGCTGCTTCATTAATTGCATTAATGCTGAGCTCTGTTTAATAGATGCTGTTTATTTTTCCCGTTCTCCGGTTTTCTTATGTAGTACGTAACCAGACAAGCAGCAAATCAAACTAGGACATTATCCTTTCCTACCACATAATAGCACTTCTGGGCTGTGTAGCTTATAGTCCCACTTCTGGGATTTTCCAGGATGCCTACCTACCTCTGACACTGATCCTTATCCCTATTACTGATTTCTCCATTGTCAATATCGCTGTGATTACACGCGGCAAACTCCTTCAGCCTACTTACCTTCTAAGTTGAAACATCTGAACTTGATCCTCTTTGTTGGAGCAATTGCCAAAGAGAAAGGACTAAACAGTCCAAAATTTAAGCATTGTTCTTATATCTCTCACACCCTTTCAGGGTGTCCTGAGTCAAAGAAACTCGCTTCCCCAGAAAACAGTGGAAGCAGGTTCATTAAATACTCTAAAGTCAGTGACATAGATTCTTGCCCAACAATGGATTCAAAGTTTGCTGGGAATCCGCAGGGAAATGGAGTTTGAGGCCATAATCAGATCAGCTGCACTCGTATTAAATGGAGGAGTAGGCTTGAGAGATCAATTGGCCTACTGATTTCTGATTTGCATGTTCATATTTTAAGATTTTGTTTTCTATTTGAAGCGATAGTGGCAACAGTGGCAAAGCCATCATTTTTTGCCCATCTGTCATTTCCCTTGAAAATGATTGGTTTAGTCGGCCATTTTAGGGAGAAGTTCAGATCCAACCGCATTGCTGTAGGTCTGGAGTAACATATAGGCCCAGACCAGGTAAGGACATTATTGCTGGACTGTTAACCCAGAGACCCAAATAATCTTCTGTGGACCCCAGTTTGAATCCCGCCATGGCAGATGGTGGAATTTGAATTCAATAAATATCTGGAATTAACAATCTAATGATGACCATGAATCCATTGTTGATTGTCTTCAAAACCCATCTGGTCCACTAATGTCCTTTAGGGGAAGGAAGCTGCCATCCTGATCTGGTCTGGCCTACATGTGGCTCCAGACCCACAACAATGTGGTTGTGTCTGAACTGCCGCCCAGGCAATTAGGGATGGGCAACAAATGCTGCCTAGCCAGCGATGCCCTCATCCCGTGAACGAATAAAAACACTGAAGATTTCCTTCCCACAGGGACATTAGTGAACCCGTTGGGTTTTATTTTAAACAATTATCTACAGTGGGTACATAGTCACTATTAAACTAGCTCTTAATTGCAGATTTCAAACTAGAACATTGACTAGGTCTTTGGAATACTAAGCCAGTAACATGACGACTATGCCACCAGCTCCCTTAATTTAAAAGATCCTCTCACCTTAGCCTCCAACATCTGCTATCAGAGTCTTATTAGGATAATGATCTGTGAATTAAAGGAAGTAGTTTGTCCCTAATTTTATTCAGTCCATTTTTTAGTAGGCAGTTGTTCCTTGGGTACTACATCTATTGCACGTAGTTATTATGTGTTCTTGCCCAATATCTGTGAACAACCTTTTTGAATGTAGGGCATCACATTTTGGAAACGTATTCCTTCATATTCTTGTGCACTGGAACTACGTCCTGCTGATATCTACATATTTTAGCTGCCCTTCTTGTATGTTCTTTTACAGTCTTGCATAATGCTAATTGTCAAATTTTGTATTCTACAGCCTCTGATCTGTGTTAGGAAAAAGAAGAACCATTTGTGTACTTTCTGTCCTTGTCTTTCTTTTAAAATTTACCTAAGTATGTGTCTAACATCCTTCTAATGAAGCAATGTGTTGCTGTGTACGTTCTAACAGGAACAATTTAACACTAATCTCCCCCTGTTCTGTAGGGAGCATTCAATGTACACAACTGTCACATTATCTATTCTGGATTAACATGTTGAATGCTTTCTTAATAAAATTAGTTTGATCCATTAAAGGTTATGATAGAGGTGCTCAGTGGACAAAATATAATTTGTGATATTATGGTTTAAATGTTAATGCATGGGCTATTATTGGAATGTACTTGGAAATTTTCATAGACCTGAAAGTAAGCAGAATGTTAAAAGCTGATTCCCCAACACTCCTATAATCCTGAGCCCAGAAGAATTCATACGTACAGTATGTACATGATCACTCCAATGGCCCAGCAGTCAACTGGTCGTCCATATTTCTGTCGTCCAACAACCTCTGGAGCTGGAAATATACGTGAAAAAGACAACTGTAAAACAGAACAATTTCGGGAAAGCCTTCACCCTCTCCATTAGTGTCTAGCGCATATATATTTTATTACTATTGTTTATATATATTTATATGCCGAAGTGTACAGGGTCCTTTGCCTAATGATTTTGCTGTGTCTCTAAAATAATGTTACAATTAACGTTGGACACTCTTAAAACAAATGTCCCATGAAAATCACAAATGGTTTTGAGAGCTCAAGTAAGAAGAAATTTGTTTTAGTCACAGAGGATGTTAATAAAAGGTCAATTCACTGGGTTGGCTGGATTGCTGGTTTGTAGTAAACAGTGATGCCAACAACATTCGATTCCAACATTGACTGAGGTCACTACCAAAATCCCACTTTCTCAACCTCACCTGAAGTGTGGATAAACTGCCACTAGTCATCTCTCTCTAATGAGAGAGTGATCCGCTGAGACCATAATAACTTCATCTTCAATAAACCGAGGACACAGATCTAAAGCAATTCGCAAACAAGCTGAAGAGACTGAAGACTTTTTTTTGTCTTGGAAATCTGTAGTGACCACATTGCCGAAAAGGGTGGTGCACATTCAAAACAGATGGGAAATGGTGTATAGGACTAAAGGGTGAGGTGGAGAGGATGGACAGCATAATTCACACCATATAGAGGCCCCAATGTTTATGATAGAGGTAATAAGGTATATACTACCTGGAATCACGAGGAGTCTCTGGTGAAATAAACCTAAAATATTAATGTTTTCTCCATTTCTTGTCCGATAGCCAAAGGCAGATTGACAGACTATTTGGCAGCATGGCCTGCAGTACAATGATTACAACTTGAAGGCCAGAGAAGAGGGGGGGATAGAGGAAGGATGGAGGTAGAGGAGAAGACATGGTTGTAGGAGGCAAATTGCAGAGGTGGAGATTATTGTGAAACAGAAATCACAGAAGCACATTGACAGATTGTGGTGCGGGGATGGTGACTAGGATCATGAGGAGTGAGACCCCAAGTAAAATCAGAGGGTGTGGGTATTGGTTGAAAGGTCAAGGCTGGGGGCAGATTGAGTGGAGGGAGGGCAGTCAGGTGAAAGAGGACAGTTGCCTAGTGATCGTAGAATTCCTGCTTTACCTGACCCACAACTGGTCCCACAAGAGGCCAACAGTTCTTATCTCTCTTAGGCTGTGGGAACTCTGGGAAATCTAGTCTGCAGCTGATTAATCAGCTAAAACCTAAGATGTGCGGCCTCATTGACACATTTAAATTATTGGCCCGGCTCTCAAGTGCGGTTTTCCTCCCTTCCTCTCATCTCCTTGCAAATTCCACCAGAGCTAAATCCAAAGTAGGTGTTTGCATGCCAAATTCACATCAGCTTTCAGGTATTTATCAGCTTGAACTCCCTGTTCAGCTTTCTTCCTACTGGTTTTGGGGTAGGGTGTTAATGGTATGTTGGCTGTGTTGAAAAACCAGACATATTCTTATATATTTTAATGAAGGCTGAAGAGAGAAGGGAAACTAAGGGCTCAAAATTGTCCAGCCCCTGAGTGAAGTGGTGAGCCATTCAGGAATGTAAGGTGAGTTCAGAAAACTGAGCTCCTCAATGTTGACAAAACATGATTCTGTGACCAAGTCTTGAACAGTGCGATGAGAAAGTCAACAGGCAACAATGCTTGTTGCATTAGTTTACACGTCAATCTCGCCTCATTGATTTTCAGTTTCCTATTCTCCCACATGTCAGAGAGTGGGAATTTCCAATGTAAAAGTCAATATGGTAATTGGTGGCTCCCGTTCAGTACTAAATCCTCCTAGCCACCATCTTGGGTTGTAGTCTCTAACATCTCAGGTTACACTCCAAGACTGCCTGCCACCCCTCCCTACATATATGTTTGCATTGGACAGGCGTTACACATGGTCGTCAGCAGTGATCAGTCAAGGGGTTGGACATGTTGCTGTATAGCACTGTGCTACATCAATCTCACGCCCCCACCATGTGCCAGCAATATCTGTGGCAAACACACTGTATGTGCTTCGATCAAATGGCAGTTCTGTTTCTGATGCTGTCGACATGAGTTCATTTGAAGCATAACCAATGGATCATGGCGCAGCGGGGGTCATTGTTGCTGTTGCTGCGAAGGTGCAGAGAAATGGAGGAGAGGCAGATGTGTCAGCAAGCCCAAGAACAGCAGCAACCTTCAGCAGCTGCTGAACTGCCTCCACATGAAGAAATTACAGCTGAAAGTGCCCTCAGGAGGTACAGGATGCCCAGAATTTATCATGCTCGATGCCATTTCCCCTAGATCAGCAAGCCGCTTCACTGCCACAGGCTAAGGATGTCCCGGGACGTGGCATAGATCAATGTTAATTGCTGGACCCATGACCTGAAGGAGTGAATGGACATTTTTTTCTCAATGGTCGTCAAGCAGCCAGATGTGTTTAATGAGATAATGGGAACTGCAGATGCTGGAGAATCCAAGATAATAAAGTGTGAAGCTGGATGAACACAGCAGGCCAAGCAGCATCTCAGGAGCACAAAAGCTGACGTTTTGGGCCTAGACCCTTCATCAGAGATGTGTTTAATGCTCATGTATCTGGCTGTTTCCAATGATCCACAGGGAACCCGCGTGAGATCTCTCAATCTTCAACCGAGAAGGGTATCAAGGTTGTCATCAATACAATTTGTGCTAGAATACACCACTTCCTCTTGTTTTGCTGTGATAAGCTCAGAGCTGCAGTAGTCTTTGCTGATATGGCTGGCTTTCCCCCAAGGTGCAGGGTGCAATAGACTGTATGCACATCATATTGAACACATCCTATTATAACACAGCAGACTGAACCAATAGAAAGGCATTCCATTCCATCGATGTACAAGTTGTCTATGATTATTGGTACCACATCTTAGAAGTCTACACTGGGTAACCTGGAAGCTACCATGTGCCTATATCCCTGAGAACTCTCATGTTCCTGTTGTTTCAAGGGCTGGATGCCTCATAAGGACGGTTACTGGGAAAACTGGTCGACCCTCTGCAAACACAGCTAATGGCTGTACTACACAATCTCTTGATTGGGGTCAAGTGTAGATTCATTCTTTGGATCAGGGCCATCGTGGAGTAGGCAATGATCCTCCCAAAGATGAGCTGCTGATGCTTGTATCAGTCTGGGATTGGGTGAAAAACAATCCCAATGGGATGGGCCACATAATCCCGACATAATGTGCCAGGCATAACTGGAGTAGACAAAGAGAGGGTGTGATGAATGCTGATGAGTTGGGGGAACAGTGTGAAGGGCAGCTTTTGGCAGGCAGTGCTTGACTTCGCACATGGCTGGGCACCGGGAATCTCGCAGTGGTCAGTACTTCAGCCATCGCTGAACTTATGGTAGTGTAAGCAACGCACCACAGAGGTACAATGCAAGATGAGGCGAGTTGCAGAGATAACTGGTGAGGTTGCAGACATAACAGAAACCTTTACATCATAAAAGCAAATAATTGTTTTGTGCTTGTGATGATGAAATATGGAAATAATTTGCTTGGGAGGGAGCCAAATGCTTTCTTGAAGGTGGATCTTTCTTTTAACCCTAATGTCCTATTCCTTCACATCATCAGTGCTGTATGTGACAACTGAACTCTCACTAAGCCATATTTAAACCAGGCTGGAATATCTCAGTTATTGCACCAGATTGTGTATTTTTTTGTAATCAGTGCCGAAAAATAATGCAAGATTGGGCAACATGCTTTAAAATGCCTTTTCTCCTACCATCCTGTTTTCTAAAATAAAAATCAATTAGCAGAAACCTCACAGTAAGCAGAATACATTGCTGTGAAAAACATGTGTTTTGTGCAGTTCACCATCATAAATTAAACTGTGGGTGGAACAATTCGGTTCTATGGGTTTGAATGATAATTGTTGATCATTAGGCTGTCATTTGAATTCCAGGAGTGGACGCTTGTCACTGACATAATGAGCAAAGTGATAGGAATTCAAGACATAATGGTTAAATTGTCTCATTTGTTATAATTCTTCTCACTTTAAGAAAAAAAATCATTAAATATGAGTAATGCTGTCACTTATTCCCTACCTTTGCTAGTGCTAAGGTCATTCTGAGTCATAAAATTATGGAATAGTACAGCACAGAATGAGACCATTTGTGCCATCAAAACTGTTCTGGCCCCTTCAATGTACAGTCCAGTTACTCCCATGAGATGGATTTTTTCCAAGATCCCTGCAATTTTTTTCGCCTTTTGAAGTTCACCATTGAATCTTTCTCCACACCCTATCAGGCAGTGCATTCTGGGTTCAAAATATTTGTTGTGTTAAAAGGAAAGGCTTATCTCATAGTTATTAAGTCAATCACCTCAAATCTCTGCACTCTGGTCAGCGATCATTCAGCCATTGGAAACAGTTCTCGTTTCTCTGTCAAAACTCCAACACATAAGGCAAAGGAAGATAGAATCTTGACTAACAAGGGATTCAAAGGTCATTGGCAGTAGGTCAGAGTGTGGTGTTTTGGCCTCAATCAAATGAGTCACAATCTTATCAAATGGCAGGGCAGGTTCAAGGGCTGAATGGCCTTCTCTTCATTCATATCTCTCAGGGGCATGTTTTATAACAGCAGCAAATGTTGTCTGCACCAGGTAGGGATGGCAGCTTCTCATTCCTAAAACATGTTGGTGAACTTTAAGGGGCAGCTGAAATGTTACTCCCCAGATATTTTCAGTGCTTCTGGTGACATTTGGTGCAATGTCTCTGGTTAATTTGTCTCCTGAGCCCTCTATCTTGCTCTCTCCTGGAGTGATAATTACTTTATGAAATATTGAGAGACAAAAAGACAGAGACAAGAAACAAAGGAAGGCTCTGAACATTGCAAATTCAGAGCGGCAGCCGTTAGAGCTTTTGGAATTGAAGGATAATCCATTTTTTACAGCAGGTATCTGCGCTTAGTGCCATGCATTAGAAGAAGATTAAAATACTGATTGGGACAGTTTTGCTCAGACTGTAGATTTACATTAGGAAGAGTTGTGTAGAGGCTTCAGGACCGTGGAGCAACATTGTGATGATTTCAGAGAGCCTCATATAACTGAGCATAAATATCACACATAAAAACTACACCACAACAGACTAGAACAATAGAGGGTCTTAAGGACACATGAACAGGAACACACAAAGAAAATACTTTAGTCCTCATTGAATAAGATCAAGTCATAATATTTCAGTGTTTATCGTATAGCAGTATGAGCATCCACATATAATATATAGTAATACTTTGAAGCCTGAGCCTGAAGACAGCTCTTCACCTTGCCCTTTCCTCAATCAGTCTGTCTTAAACTCAAATTCATTGCGTGGCATTAAACTCACATGAATAAAGCTGATGGCAGAGACAGGTGGCACACTGGCACAGTGGTTAGCACTGCTGCCTCACAGCACCAGGGACCTGGGTTCGATTCCAGCCTCAGGTGATTATCTGTGTGGAGTTTGCACAATCTCCCCGTGTCTGCGTAGGTTTCATCTGGGTGTTCTGGCTTCTTCCCACAGTCCAAAGATGCGCAGGGTAGGTGGATTGGCCATGTTATAGTGATCATGGATGTTTAGGTTGTGTGGGTTAGACATGGGAAATGTAGGGGTAGGGGATTGGGTCTAGGTGGGATGCTCTTCAAAGGGTCAGTGTGGACTTGTTGGGCCAAATGGCCTGTTTCCACACTGTAGGGATTCAGTAATATACTCCTTAGAAAATTGTGGCAGTAGAAATGATCACAAATCAGACTTGAGATTGTTTGGAGTGGAGAGTAATTCAAAAATGTTTTTTTTTTGAAGAAATCGCTGTTACAGCTTTAATAGCAGCTAGCAAAACCCCAGAGCTGAACAGTGCTGAGAAGGAAACATCTCCGACCAGAAAACTCAGCAAAACCACGAGAACATTTGAAGCCTCAGAAATGCTTTACAGTCAGTAATAGGAGAAACAAGCTTTTAAAAAGCAGTGAGAGCAGTAAAAGGCCCCTAGCAGTTAAGGGAAGAAATCTGTAAAAAGGAACCAATTAGTGGACCAGCTAAAGCAGATTCAATCCCTTCAACAAGGGCAGGGTCAAAAAAAGTTCCAAAGCTGGACTGAGGAGCAGAGTTAAGATTTGTAACAGTTACTTGACAAATTTTGGAACTATTTACTCAATGACAAATTTAACAGCAGCAAGTTAAGGTAAGCCTTCAGATACAGGTTTAAAGAACATCAATTGAGAAAAGCAAGAAAGGTTGGAAGGAAGAAACAATTCAAAGTATCAGGGCCCTAATGAAGTCTTTACTATTTTGCAGTTTGAATGTCAAATTCAATTCTTTATTTGACAGCTAAGAAGTTTTATTAATTTAATTAATTTATATATGAAGAGTTGGATAAAGAAAAAGAGCATGGATATGATCATGTTGTGTCGAATTTGCCGTCTTCGGCACTGAAAAAACCCACTCTGAACAGGGTCACTGCAGATATCTTTAATACAGTCAAAAAACTAATTGAATCTTATTGAGTTTCTACCCACTGATTCTTTGGAAATCCTTCAGCCATCCTGTCAAAGGAATATCTTCATCCATCTCTGTGAAGACACCATATTCATAGAATCTCTACAGTGTGGAAACAGGCCCATCCACCTGAAGATTATGGGCAATTTAGCATGGCCAATTCACCTAGCCTGCACATGTTTGGACTGTGGGAGGAGACTAGAGCACCTGGAGGAAACCCACGCAGACACAGGGAGAACATGCAAACTCTGCACAGACAGTCGCCCGAGGCTGGGATCGAACCCATGTCTCTGGCGCTGTGAGGCCACCGTGCTGCCCCATATTGGTAAAGGAAATCTGACTTTACATTGAAAACAGCATTTAGACAGCGGAGGCATTTTTTAAATTTTAGAACCATAACAGCAATCTTGAAAAGTCAAAAACAGCACTGCAATTGTGGTACAAGGAGTAATGATCTGAATAATATTCTACCATATTGAGAAAGATAAACAACTTGCAGTGCCTGCCAACATTTGAACAATGCAACAAATTCATCAGTACAAATCTTTCCACACAAACATTTAATCTTTCAGATCCAGTGAATAGATTGGCGAATTGGCAGACATGGAAAACACAATTCCTAAGATTTCAAACCTTCGGATTGGACACCAAATCAAATGCTGAACAGGTCAGCCTACTTTTCCACAAATGGGAAGCACATCAGATCATGTGTTTTCCAGACAGAAGATTGTTGAGAAACAAATCATGTTTGACAATCTCCTAACAGTTTTTGGTTATTATTTTATTTCAAGGGCAAACAGAACACTGACAACATTGTCCTTCAATAGCTGATATCAACTCTAAAGGGAATCTGTAAATTGTACATATAGGTCATTAATGAAACTATCAGAACCAGGCCATTGTGAAAACTTACAACAACAACTACTTTGTGACAGAATTATCTGTTAGATAAATCAGTAATTGAATGTTCCATTGAAAAGGACCTAACTGTAGACTGAGCACAGTAGGCCAGGCAGCATCAGAGAAGCAGGAAAGTTGACATATTGGGTCGTTTCTGAAGAGTCCCAACCCGAAACGTCAGGTTTCCTGCTCGTCTGATGCTGCCCAGCCTACTGTGCTTTTCCAGCTCCATACTGTGTTGCCTCTGACTCCAGCATCAGCAGTTCTTGCTATCTCTCAACAGTGGATAAACAGTCTAGAAAGCTGTTCATGAAGCATTATGCAGCATAAGTTGCATTTAATGGGAACACATTCTGTACTGTGTGTTGACTACATAAAGCAACATAAACCTTTAAAAAGCCAACTTTCCTGCTCCTCTGATGCTTCCTGGCCTACTGTGCTCCTCCAGCTCCACACTGTGTTGTCATAAACCTTCAGTATTGTTGGGTCAAAATCCTGGCACTCCCTTCCTAACGTCATTGGGGTATACCTACACCAAATGGACTGCAGTAGTTCAATAAGGCAGCTCCGCACCACCTCCTCACGGGCAATTCAGCAGGGGCAATAAATGCTGGCCTGGCCAGCAAAGCCCTCATCCCATGACTGAACAGAAAACCCCCATCTGACCAGCCGAGACAGGTCTCTCATGGCAACAACAATATAAAACTGTATGCAATCAAATACTACAGTATCTTGTTACAGGTGTTTTTCCAAAACACCATACCAGTGAGGACAAAACTGATCAGCCTTCCACCAAGGCATGTGCATTGGAACAAAATAGATCATTTCTCGAAGACGTACTACACCCTGAAGAACATTCCAAGCAACAACTTAAGCTGTTCTCAACACAACACGTACACTCATTCCTTGGAACAGATCCTTGAAGAACAAATCAAAACTGTAAGGGAATAAGCTTCACATGAAGAATAACAGCACATGGATGTACTACTTCATTTCTTCCTACAGGAATTAACAATTAAATCTGGGGCTAACTCTGGAGTAGAACTAGTAAGACTACCTTGTCATTCTCATACACTCCTACAGTTTGTTGAGTCAGATCATCTGAATCTCTGATCTATTAGAAGTCAGCAGTGAGAAAGCAAAATCACCAGATTTCTCTCTAGTGTATCTATATCTCGTCTTACCCATCTATTCCTTACCTACCTGTTGACACAGATGAATCAAGACAAAGACTTGGGGAAGGGTAGGAGAGACAAGGAAAAATGTACAGTCAATGTTTTAAAAGAAGGAGTCTTATTAAATAATTTAAAAATCCATATAATTGTTAAGCAATGTTTATGATAGGTAAAGAGAAGCCAGGAGAGGGTATTGTGCAAGGGCTTCAGGACCTTGAAGCATTCTTGTGATGATGACGTAGAGTTGCACATCACCGAGCACAATTAGCACAGTGTGATTGAAGCTAGAACCACCACACTACAGTAGAGCACTACACCAGACTAGCAGTACTAAACAACAACAGACTAGAACTTTAGAGAGTTTCAGTGGGACATGAATATGAACACAAGAAGAAGACCAAATAGTCCTTCTTTAATATATCAATAAGATCAAAACCTGGTATGATTATTGTGGATAGCATTATTTAGTATTAACATATAGGATATAGTGTTATTTTGAAGTTTAAACCTTAGGACAGTCCTTGACTTTGCCTCGTCCTGACCAGTCTAGAAAGAACTGAAATTCATGGTGAGGTATCAAATCACATGACAAAGAGGAAGGAGCGATCATTGCTTTTGTTCATTCACAGAATCGCAGAAATATGCAGAAGAATGCCATTCAGCTCTTCATCCCATCATGCCTGTACTGGATCACCAAACATTTTAACTTTGTGCCAATTCTGTGCCTATTGCATCTATTTAAATGCTCATCCCATGCCCTCTTGATTGCCTTGATTGGACCTGTCTTCACCACAATTCCAGGCAGTACACTACACACCCTAACGACTGGCCGAGTGAACAAGATTTTCATCTATCTTACACTTGCTCTTTTGCAAAACACTTTGAAACCTTGGCCTCGGGTTCTCAATTCGTTTATAAGTGGGAAGAATTTCTCCCACTTAATCTGGCCAGACCCCTTGTGAGTATGAAAACTTCCATCAAATTTTCTCTTGGCCATCTTCAATGATGGTGAGGATATTGTGTAATGGTTTCAGGACCCTGGAGCAAACATGTGATGATGGCATAGAGCTGCACATCACTGGGTACAAATACCTCAGCCAGTCCTGTAAACATCTTCCAGGGACTTTCCAATGCTGTTATAACTCTATCCATTCTCTCTTCCCTATCCCTGTATAACCAACATCTAACATTAATTCTTAAAAATGATCAGAAAAGACTGGGATTGTCTACAAAAGTTCACAATTCAGCCTAGCATACACTTTAACCATGACTCTCTGCTTCCTATTCCTCTGAAAATGTTGTATCTATATTGCTGCTGTCCCTTTTATCCCTTGATCTATAACCTTCCTCACAAGTTTGTTGTGTGGCACTGTATCAAATGCCTTTTGGAAATGCTTGTAAACCTCATCAATATTGTTGCTTCAAAAAATTACAGAAAATTAGTTAGACGTGATTTTTCTTGAATAAATCCATGCTGACTTTTCCAAATCTATCCACATTTTTCCATGTGATTATTAAATATTATTCTGGATAACTCTTTCCGGATGTTTTCCCATCATTGGAGTTGAATTGACAATCTATCTTGAACTAAGAGTGTAATGTTTGCAATTGTCCAATCCTCTGGTACCAACCTGCACCCTGATTGGATCCAAAGATAATAGTGTGTGCCTATGCAATTTCCACTAGTCATTTTGGAAAGGGCTTGCTAGTGAATCAGAGCCACAAAACTAAAGATGGAGCTTGAATATTCCAAATATATCTCCTAATATAAGCTCCAGTAGTCTATGTACCTTGCAAGCTATAGGGAGAGGCTGAATAGGCTAGGCTTATTTTTCCTGGAGGGTCAGAGTTTGAGGGGTGACCTTATGGAGGCTTATAAAATCATGAGGGGCATGGATATGGTGAACAGCCAAGGTCTTTTCCCGCGGTAGGGGAGCCCAAAACCAGAGGGCATAGGTTTGGCATGAGATAGGTGAGGTATGAAAGTGACCAAAGGGGCAAATTTTTCATGCAGAGGGTGATGCATGTGTAGAATAAGCTGGTAGAGGGAGTGGTGGAGGTTGGTACAATTACAACATTTAAAAGGCATCTGGATGGGTATATGAACAGGAAAGGTTTAGAGGGATATGAGTTAAATGCTGGCAAATGGGACTAGATGAATTTAGGATATCTGGTTGGCATAGACATGTTAGACTGAAGGGTGCTGTACAATTCTATGACTCAAAGGGTAACTTAACTTGATGGGAAAACCAGATGGAGCCTGTTAGCCACAAGAAGTGAATTTCAGATATAAACCTTCAATACATAAAGCCCTTTGCTAAGGATGTGAATTTGTATAACCTGCTCTAGCATTTTGATCCAATTCATAAAGAAAAGATTTTAAGGTAATATCATAAAGACTTGGATTTACTTCTTTTTCAGTCATTTATGAGATGGAGGCATAATTGGCTAGGCCAGTATAAATTGTCCACACAGTACTTAAGAAGCAACAACCTTTTAGTTGGTCTGGAGTCTCGTGTTACCCAGACTGGGTAAGGATGGCAGAGTTCTTCCTCTAAAGATGATGTATTTTAATGACAACGGTTATGTGATCACCACTGGACTAATATTTTAATCCCAGATTTTTACTGAATTCAAATTTCACTATCAGATATGGTCAGATTTGAACTCGTATTCCCAGAACATTAGCTTGAAATTCTTGATTACTTGTTCACTGACATTACCATTACAATCTCACCTCTCTCTAATCCAGCAATAAACTCTCAATATATTCATTTTAAAAAAAATGCAAAATCCACAGAGTCAGAGTGACCTCCATGTGGGTGACCCGTAGGGGATTTGCAGGCCCTTACACATCCATCTCAGGTTGGTGGAAAAATATATTGTGCTGGGCGTAAGACAATTTATTTTTGCCTATTTTCTGCGAGTATCAGAGTCAAATGTAATCCATGTTTTCTTTTGTCAATACATGGCACAGTTTGTGTTGGTCTCTGTAAATCTAGGTTGGCCAATGTGGGCAGTGATCGATTTCAAAAATGAATCTATGCTTCCCTTTTAAAAAATGCATTATGAAATTATTGGATGTTTTATGCAAAATGTCATTGGAGATTTTTCATACTTGCATCCATGTGTTCTTACCAAGATACTCTGGTGTTCCACAAGGCTCTTTAATCAGTCCATTCTCCAATTTAGCCAGATGAAAATCGCTTATGACAATCTTGGAGTTTTTTAGACGATTGAAGTAAACTAAATTTTCCAGCTGACAGTGAAACAGTCAAAAGAGAAACACAGATTAAGAATTGACAGAGAGAAAGAACACAGTTATTATTAGCATTTGCAGATTGTCACACATATTAGCAGCTTCCCTTCAGCAAGAGCTGACAGCCCATGGCAAAATGCCGGCTTGCCAAGTTAAAGTCAGAAGCACAGAAATACAAGAAATCGAATTGAGTGCAAACCCTGGAGGTAGCAATTACTGTGGTCCTGAACTTGCTGGGAAAATGACACTGAGCTTAAGGCTCATTACTAATGCATTAACTAATTGGCAAAGTGAAGTGAAAAAGTGATAGAGTGGGAGTTGTGAGTTGCCAGAAACTGGTGGATGATCCATGCCACTCACCTCACTACTTGCTGTACTTGATCCCATGAACATCCTGGACAGAAACAAGCTTTTGGCATTCCCTGAGCCCAAAGCAAGCTGCATCCGCTTTTAATTTGAGTGTCATTACTTTGTTGCATTCATGCTTTGGACTGGCCATGCTAAACTGCCCACGGTGTCCAGGGATGTGCAGGTTAGGTGAACTAGCCATGGGAAATGTAGGGTTACAGGGATAGAGTCTGGGTTGGATGCTCTTTAGAGGGTCAGTGTGGACTCAATGGGCTGAATGGCCTGCTTCTGCACTGTAGAAATTCTAAAAGAAATCAAGCTCACTGCAGAAAATTAGAGTTGGTACTTAATGTGGGAAGGACCCTTTTAGGGACAAGATTCTTAAAATAACATTCAAAAACTCTTCAGCTCAGAAAAGCATCAGCTGAAGCCATGGTGTCACACTCCTGCAGGTAGAACATTTATCTTTTAACGTTGAAGAGCTAAGTCTTTTAAAAAATAATCCTTTGTCTTTTTCGTCCCTCTCTGCTTTTACTAAATCATTTATCTTTTATTTATCTCTGTTTATACCTAATTTGACTCTAACTCCTCATATTACCCCCTCCATCATTCCTCTGATGATTTCTCCATTATTAAATCTCATTGATAGACCACAGCAAATGTGTTGCAAGTTCAGAGATCTAACAAATGAGACATGCTGTGCAATTCCCTGCTCCAACGTCTGGATCTCCACAATGCTTCTTGTGCAGCAAGGCAAAGGTTAAGGCACCAGCGACTATCTCTGTGTGAAACATATGGAGCTCCTGTTTATGCATCAGAGCGAGAATTAAAGAGCTAGTCATAGAGCTTGTTGCGCAGCCATATGGAGCTCCTGTTTGTTCGACAGGGGTATATTTTGAACGCTTTTGTTTAAATCATGAGTGCTGGTGACGTCATTGACAGATTGGCTGGGAAGAGATCTAAGCAGCTGATGGTTAAGTAAAAAATGAAAAAATGGCTGAAAAATCTACATTTTGCTAGTATTTTGTGTTTGAACATCATTGCCGATGGCATCAAACCTCCAAGTAACTGCAGGATTGATAACTGTTCCATCATCACCTATTATTAAAATAAAAACATTTAAAATAAAATCTACAAATAGAATTGATGGTAACAGTGGACATAAAGGGGAATACTGGTGTTGACTACCTCCTTAAAGGGATACTCATGTGGATATTTCTCTGAAAGGTACAAACCATTTTATTGATTTATTATCTTATGTACTGAGTTACAGTGAAAAGTTTTGTTCTACATGCAGTAATGGCAGATCATACCATACAAAGTAGGGTGGTATAGTGGCTCAGTGGCAAGCACTGCTGCATCACATAACAAAGGCCCAGGTTTGACTCCACCCTCAGTTGGCTGTCTGTGTGGAAATTGCATATTCTCCCCGTGTCTGCATGGCTTTCTTCCGGCTGCTGCGGTTTCCTCCCACAGCCCAAAGATGTTAGGTTAGGTGGATTGGCCATGTTAAGTTGCCCACTGTGTCCAGAGACATGCAGGCTAGGCTGGTTAACCATGGGAAATGCAGGGTTGTGGGGATAGTGTCAGTGTGGGCTCAGTGGGCTGAATGGCCTGCTTCCATATTCTAGGAAATTCCATGACTGTAAAGTGCATTGGGGTAACTGAACAGAGCTTACTCTTTGAGCTAATATTTCCCTGTTTCTGGTGAACACAGCTAAATTTTTCGTGAAAGCAATTGTGTGAGGTAATTGTCAGTTTAAACATCTTTTACCTTAAGATTTCTGTGCACAATTTTGAGGGAATGCAGGTACGCCACAGCCTCCAATACTTGTCTGATCACATTGCTGGTATCTCTCTCAGAATAGTAGCCTTGGTCCAGGATCCAATCGAACACCTCTCGACCTGTGGCACTAGAATAATTCCAGAGCATTACTAGTGGGTCCTTGCTGTTTAAAAATAAGCAGCTGCCCATTTAAGTTGGAGACTTTTGGCACAGGCAGATGTGAGTCTTTGGAATACACTCCCTCAAAATGTAATGACAGCAGTCATTGAATATTTTAAAAGCTGAGGTAGATAGATTTATAACAAGCAAAGGAGTAAAAGGTTTTGTTGGTGGGGGTGGGTAGAGAACATAAGAAATGGGAGCAGGAGTGCGCAATGCAGTCCCTCTTCCATTCAATAAGATCGTGGCTGATCTCATCTTTACCTCAACCCCACTTTCCTGCCCACCCTCCTAACCCTTTAACCTATAACTACTTAAAATTCTGTCTATCTCCTTGAACTTATTCAGTGTCAGCACTCTAGGATAGTGCCTTCTAGAGATTCATGACCCTTTGAGAGAAGTAATTCCCCCTCATCCCTGTTTTAAATCTACCACCCGTTAGCCTCAAACTATGACCTTTCATTCTAGATTGCCCCACAAGGGGTGAAGGTGGCAATATGGAATAACCAGATCAGCACCGATCTTATTGAATGGTACAGCAGGCTTGAGGGGCTGAAGGGCCTACTTGTATTTTAAATTTGGTAAATGAGTACAGAACCAGGAATTTGAAAATGGCAGTATTTGTTTTACATGGCTGGGTCATATTTTTGGTCTGCCAATTTCTTCCGGTACTCGTCACTCTTTGGAATTGTGCAGGCTCTCACTGAGACCCCATCTGGAGTATTGTAATCTGTTTTGGACATCACAGCTCGGGAAGAATATGTTGACTTTGTAGAGTCATAGAGTCATACAGCATGGAAACAGATTCTTCAGTCCAATCAGTCCAGGATGACCATATTCCAAAACTAAACTAGTCCCACCAGCCTGCGCTTGTCCCATATCCCTCCAAACCTTTCCTATTCAGGAACTTATCCAAATGTCTTTTAATTGTTGTAACTGTACCTGCATCTACCACTTCCTCTGGCTGTTCATTCCACACACGAATCACTCTCTATGTAAAATAGTTGCCTCTCATGTCCTTCTTAAACTTTTGTCCTCTCACCTTTAAAATATGTCCCCTGGTTTTGAACTCCCCCACCCTAGGGAGAAGATCCTTGTCTATGCACCTCTTGATTTTATAAACCTCAATAAGTTCGTCGCTCAACCTCCTATGCTTCAAGGGAAAACGTCCCAGCCTTTCCATTCTCAGCAACATCCTGATAAATCTTTTTTGAGCCCTCTCCAGCTTAATAATATCCTTCCTTTAACAGGGCCTCCCAAGGAGGCCTCACCAGCATCCTGTACAACCTCAACGTGATGTCCTAACTCTTAAACTCAAAGGTCTGAGCAATGATACAGGATGCAGTGCAGGCCATGAGATTGATATTGAGGTTTAGAGGGTTAAATTATGAGGACAACCTGTCAAGATTAGGGCAGAATTTAAATAACATAGTGGTTTTATAACTGAAATAGCAATGCAAAGGCAAGGAATAATGATGTGGAGAAATTAAATCCCATCATAGCAGCTTGGGAATTTAAATTCAATTAATTCATTAAACAAACTTGGAATAAAATGCAAAGATGAGCAATGAAGATCATGAAACTAATGTTCTACAGTAAAAACCCAATTGGTTCAGTAACGCCCTTTGGGGAAGGCAATCTGGCATCCTTATTCAAACTTTTGTTTGTAATCGTTCATGAAATGCAACTGTCACTGGCTAGGCTAACATTTATTGCCCATCCCTCATTGCCTTGGAGAAGATAGTGGTGAGCTGCTTTCTTCAATCTCTGCAGTTCTTAACCACTGTGCTGTTAGAAAGAGAGTTCTAGGATTTGGACCTAGCTTTTGTGAAGGGAAAGCGACACTTTTCCAGATCAGGTCTGTGTGATTTGGAGGGGACCTTGTAGTTGGTGGCATTCCAATGCATTTGCTGTTCCAGGCCTTATAAGTAATAGGGATGCAGGTTTGGAGGATGCTTTTGGAGGACCCCTTGTCAGTTCCTGCAGTGCATCTTGGACATGGCACACACTGCTGTCACTGTGCTTCAGGGATGAAGGAAGTGAATGTTTGTGGGTGTGCTGCCAATCAAACCGTTTACTTTACTGTGGATGATGTCAAGCTTCTTGACTGTTGGAGGAGCCTCACTCATCCAGACAATAGGTTGTATTCCATCACACTCCTTACTTGACCCTTGTGGATGTGGGCAAGTTTTGGACAGTCAGGATACATGTTATTCACTGCAGGATTCTTGGCCACTGACCTGCTTTTGTAGCCATAACATTTAAATGGGTGTTCCTGTATAGTTTCCGATAGCCTTCAGGATGCTTACTGCGGGGGATTCAGTGATGGTTATGTCATTTAATGTCAATGGGCAACGGTCAGATTAACTTCTGTTAATTTTGTGAGTTTAGTCATTGGTCCCCACTTGTGTGGCACAACTTGCCACTTGTCAGTTCAAGCCTGGATGTTGTACAAGTCTTGGCTATATTTGGACATGGGCTGCTTCAATATCTGGGCTGCTATCCATTGTGCAATCATCAGCGATCATCCTTCCTTCTGGCTTGGAGATAGAGGAAAGATAACTGATGAAGCAGCTGAAGATATTAGGGTTGCGGACATAACCTTTGGAGCTCCTGCAGTAGTGTCCAAAGGCTGAAATAACTGAGCTCCAGAAAAACCACAACATCTGACTTCAACTAGCGTATAACCTTTCCCCGATTCTCACTCGGTTCAGTTTTCTGAGTGCTCGTTGGTGCCAGACATATTCAAATGCTGCTTTGTTGTCAAGGGCAGACACTTACACTTCATTTCTGGAGTTCAGCTGTTTTATGTTTGAACCAAGGCTGTAATGAGACCTGGAGTTGAATGACCCCGACAGAACCCAATCAGAGCATTGGTCAGCAGGTTATTGCTAAGTTAATACTGGTTGATAGTGCTGTTAATGATTCCCTCTGTTGCAGATGATAGAGAATAGACTAAAGGATGGTAATTGGCAGGTTGGATTTATCCTGCTTTTTATGTACAGGACAATTTTCCATATTGCAGGGTCGATGCTTGTGCTTTAGCTGTACTGGAACAACATGGATAGGGGTGGAATCATAGAAACAGACAGTACAGAAGAGGCCCTTTGGCCCAATGAGTTTATACAACTATTTACACTATTCCCACTGCCTTGAAATTTATGATACTTCAAATGATCATCCAAATGCTTTTTAAAGCTTATGAGGGTTTCCACCTCACCAACCCTTCCAATCAGTGTGTTTCAGAACCCTACTACCTTGTGGGTGAAAAGGTTTTTCTTCAAATACCCTCTTAACCCCTTGCCTTTTGCTTTAAAATTACACCCCCCTTGTTATTGACCCTTCAAGTAAAAGGGAACTGCGGCTTTCTATTCACCCTGTCCAAGCCTCTCTTATACACCTGTCAGGTTCCCTCTTCAACCTCCTCTGCTCCAAAGAAAATAACATGAGCTTATCCAGCCTCTCTTCGTACCTAAGTTGCTCCATCCCAGGCATCATTCTGGTAAATCTCCTTTGCACCTTCTCCAGTGCAATCACATTCTTCCCATAGTGTGGTGACTACAACTGCACACAGTACTGCAGCGCTGAAATGACCAACGTTTTATACAGCTGTAACAGCACATTTCTGCTCTTATAATCTCAACTCTGATGATGGCCAGCATCCTGTATGCCTTCTTAACTACCCTATTAACCTGTCCTGCCAACTTCAGAGCATCCCCCTCCCCACCCCTGATTCCTCTGTTCCTCTGAGCTGCCTAGTGTCCTGCCATTCATTGAGTACTCCTTTGTTTTGTTCCTTCTTCCAATATGCATCACATTTATTAGGGTTAAATGCCATCTGCCACTGATCTGTCCATCTGACCAATTTGTTTATATCCTTCTGTAATCTAATATCTTCCTCCTCACTGTCCAACCACCTGGCCAATCTTTGTGTCATCTGCAAGCTTACTTATCATCCTCTTCACATTCTCATCCACACCATTTATGAATATCACAAGCAATAAGGGGTCCAGCACTGATCCCGGCGGTACACCAGCACAGACTGGGCTCCACTCACGCAAATAGCCTTTACCACCACCCTCTGTCTCCTGTCACTAAGCCAATTTTGGAGCCAGCTTGCCATGTGGCAGTTCTAGTGCACATGCCTTTAGTATTGTTGTTGCTGGAATGCTGTCAGGATCTAGTGACCCTTTTGACTTGAAATATTAACTCTGCTTTTCTCTCCACAAATGCTGCCAGACCCGTGTTGAATTTCTCTAGAACTTTCTGTTTTAGTTTCAGATTTCCAGAAACTGCAGTTGTTTGTTCTTTTTAATCTAAATTGACCCTTATTACAGCGGGGCATGCTTTCAGGCAAAGCATATGGGGTTGATGCCCTCTCACCCGAGGGATTGGTCACTGATTCAAGGCATTAAAAATGTTAGTTAAAGTGTGTACCAATTAGTCCTAGAGGCACATAGCCAAAAATTCCACTATGTCATTAAGTGGCTTGCATCATTTCAGCACAACAAGAAAATCCCATATCGAGAAGGGGATGAGCAGGTAACAGTCTGCCCCATTGCCTTGGGAGACATGATGGCTCAGTGGTTTGCACTGCTGCCTCACAGCACCAGGGACGCAGGTTTGATTCCAGCTTTGGGCAACTCTCTATATGGAGTTTGCATGTTCTCCCTGTGTCAGCGTAGGTTTCCTCCAGGTGCTCCAGCTTCCTCCCCAGTCCAAGGATGTTAAGATTAGGTGGATTGGCTGTGCTAAATTACCTGTAGTGTGCAGGCTAGCTGGATTAGCTGTGGTTAATGTGGGGTTATAGGGATAGGGTGAAAGGTTCAGTTTGGGTGGGATGCTCTTTGGAAGGTCGGTGTGGACTTGTTGAGCTGAATGGCCTGCTTCCACACTGTAGGGATTCTTGAGGATGAGGACAGCAGGGGGGATGAAATGGAAGGAGAAGTGAGCAAGACATACAATGAACTCCCCATTAACCAGCTACATGATATGGAACTACAAGCAAACCTGGCCTTGTAATTTTGCCTACCTAGGTGCAGAAGAGTGAAGAGACTTGACAAGGCTCAACAAGCCATTTCAATGCTGGTCTGTAGGTGCTTGTGGTATACTAGTGAGTTGAGGTACTCATGTGTGCCAGTAGACTCATATATGCTTGTGTATTCGCTTGGATTCGAGCACAAGTAAACTATGAAGGTCACAGTCAAAGAACTATTTATTAGTTGCCTCTGTATTGCAGGTATATTTCTCTCTTGCTCTGAATGCTAGAAGCCAGCTGGCTAGAAGTCACCATATATGGAAATAGGACAAAAAGATTTCAACCACCTTCAAAGCCAGCCTTCAAAGTCACAAAATATGCTGTTCAGTTATGAATATGCTACGATCTACTCTTCACAAACAACTAATGCTCAAACAAAGGTGTTCTAAAACAAAATTTACATTACTTTGGACTCACTTCTGTTTTCTAATGCGTGTCTATACGTGTTGCATTTTTATTTCTTCTCACGTTTTGCAACTAGTAAATCCACTCATTTGTTAACTCAAGAAAGCCAAATTAATTAGCTCTCTTAAAGCGTAAATTAACTTGAGAAAGACAGGGGTCTATTGAAAATTAACCTTGGTGCGACAAACTGAAGGGCCAGGTGAATAAAGAAGGGGAGTTGGTTTATCCGTCCTCAGCCAGGATCTTCACCATTTGGGGTATCTGGCCTGGAAGGGAGCTAACTTGTGGATCTCGCTTGGAGGCTGGTTGTAATCGCGCCCACAGCCTTTGCATATCTGCTATTTCAGCTGCTTTTGGCATCGTGCAGTGTGAACCAAATTAGCTGAAGCATGGGCCTCTGTGATGCTGTGGACTTCTGGAGGAGATTGAAATGTATCCACTCAGTACTTGTGGTTGAAGATTACCAGGAATTAAATAGGAAACTAATTGCAGCAAGCGGGAAGTTGAAGAAAGTAGGTGCTATAAGGCAATGAGAGTGAAGCAGAAATGTTTAGCTCTTCTCTTTTTCAGTAGAAATGCAACAGATAGATTAATAGAAATGTTTTAATTCCAAAATAAATATTTTTAATTCATTGAGAAACTTAGTTAGAAACATTTGTGGGAACATTCCCTTAGAATGTACTAAGAGTGAAGCCACATACATTCTGGTCATCCTTCTATAGAAAGAATGTTGTTAAACCTGAGAGGGTGCAGAAAAGATTAACAAGGATTTTTCCGGGACTTAGTTGGGCCATACCATGGGACAAGACAAAATGATACCGAGAGAAGAAAAGTGTGGGTTATTTTCCCATGCTTAAGATCAAACATGAAATTTTACATTATGTTGTCATGAATGGATTCTATCGCAAGTTCTGAATTTTAGTACTCTAAGTGCAGTTCAGTTGTTGCACTTTTAACAAACCCGTTGAAACAAAGTAATAGACTTGAATGGGCACAAAAGTGTCATGTTGCCTTTGAGAATTTGAAAGCTACACAGACCACAGCATCAGTGTTGGCTGCGCTGAATTATGCAAAATCATTACAACTGGCTGCTGATGCCAGCAATGTCAGTTGGGAGCTGTTTTACACTAAGATGGCAAGATGTGGATTGAATGTCCTATCAGATAATTTTCAAAGAAACTGAACATATGGAAAAAACAGATGTTGGGTCTTGTGTTAGCTAATCATCATTTTGAAGTTTCCCTTCATAACAACATGGAAGAAATTGTTACTTATATAAGACACAATCCTTTGAATTTGTCAGTAAGATTTCAGGGCAAAAGTGTAGGATTATTCCACTGCAGTTTAATATTCCAACCCTATATTTTGAACATTATTCATATGCCTGGAAATAGAATATCATTATAGATACTCTGTCAGGAGTGGATAAAGCAGTAGTGCAAAGAGTGCAAAGTATAAAAATGATTGTTACACCTCCTATTGCATAATTAAAATTAATATGTTATTAGTGTCAGTATGACATTAATACTAGTGGTAAGGTAACTTTGATGTGTAATACAAAATTAATATGTTATTAGTGTCAGTATGACATTAATACTAGTGGTAAGGTAACTTTGATGAGTAATACAAATCCCTCTTTCAGGTATTCTTCTTTGCAGTGCAATGTGATGAAACGGTGAGTGTTATGCATATATATTTTAATATGATTTATCGCAATTTTAGGTTCTTGAAGTTCCAAGTTGAACATATGGTTTTGTCTATGTGTTTGGAGTTAACAATTAGCTTTTAAAAAAGTTACCCATTATTCCAAGCAAGGTGAAGTTACCGAGAGTTCCAAGAGAACTAATCAGAGGGCTTAGGGGAGATCTTTACAGACTCAGGCTTTCATTTTTTAGCTCATGCTAGGAAGTTATAGGAAAGATGTTACTAAACTTGAAAGGATTCAGAAAAGATTTACAAGGATGTTGCTGGTGTTGGAGGGTTGGAGCTATAGGGAGAGGCTGAATAGCCGAGGGCTATTTTCCCTGGAGCAAAGGAAGCTGAGCGGTGCGGGTTTATAAATCATGAGGGGCATGGATAAGGTGAATAGCCAAGGTCCATTTCTCAGGATAGGGGAGTCCAAACTAGAGGGCATAGGTTTAAAGTGAGAGGGGAAAGATTTAAAAGGGGCCTAAGGGGCATTTTTTTTCACAGAGAGGGTGGTGAGTTTATGGAATGAGCTGCTGGAGGAAGTGGAGGAGACTAGTCTAATTGCAACATTTAAAAGGCACATAGATGGGTACGTGAATAAGAATATGGGCTAAATTCTGGCAATTTGGACTAGATTTATTTAGGATATCTGGTCAGCATGGATGAGTTGCACCAAAGGGTCCTTTTCCGTGTTGTACAGCTCTATGACTCTATGACTCTAAATTATTCAAGAGAGATCCTTCAAAGAGAAGCCAAGAAGTTTTTCAACGGAATAATACATGATAAGCAATGATCTTAAGGAGTTTAATGCTATGAAATTATCTTAGAACAAGAAGTTATTATTATTTCCAGACTAGAGTGTTGGGATACAATTATTGGAAAATAAGTGAAGTTTTTGAAGTTTCTTTTTAAATAGAAAAGAAGAAAAGGAATTCAAGTGTTAGGGCTTGTTGGTATTGGAAGGAAGCTAAGACAGAAACACAATAATAATTAAGTAAGAATCGTCTATAGTTCCAGAAGATAAATTGAAACTTAATTACTTCAAGCCATCAAAATATTTTAAAAAGTCTCTCATGCTTAGAAATAAGGTGGGCTGGGTCTTGCTAGAAGTATAGAGCTAGACTTTCTTAGAATTGCAACAATATTTGTTACCATTCCAGGGTGTATTAATTCCAATGCAGAGCTGTCATTTCTGTTCAATCTATCCAACATGCTTGTGTTATTTCTACTTTGTATTTTAAAATCTTTGAATTTGTGCCATAAGGGAATAGAGTGTTTTGTTTTTCTTTTTTACCTTCATTTTAGTTTTTAATGAAGTTTTATTCAGCTTTGTTGTTGAAGTAAATACTGAAATATTGCATCTATATGTTTTTGTAAAAGAAATGGTCCATCCAGATATGTTCCTATTGGGTACCTGATTTGTCTAGTACTAACATCAACTGCACATCACCCTACAACAATTGGGGTCCACTAGATCATAACAAATGCATCTTCCTTGACTATCAGTACTGCAGTGCAACTTGAACCTGGAGCTTCTGGTTCAGACTTTGGGACACTACCACTGTGCTACAAGATCATGTGGTGCAGATTTACATTCTCTAGAGTTTAGAAAAATGAAAGGTGAATTTATTGAAATAAATAAAACATTTGTAATGGATTTGACAAAGTTAACAAGCAGTCTAAAATTAGATATTACAGTCTCAGAGTACAGGATTGAACATTGAAAACTGGGATAGGGAGAAGTTCTTTTCATGCAGTGGGTCATAGACATTTGCAATTCTTCACTTTGAAGATATTCAACATCTGAGCAGCTGCAGTTCTCTAATCAGAGACTTCCAGATTTTTGAATACTAAGGAAATCAATGGGGACAGGAATAGGGTGGGACACTGTAGCTGAGATAAGGGATTAGCCATGATTTTATTGAATGGCAATGCAGCTTTGAGGGGCTAAATAGCCTACTCCTGCTCTTATTTTTTATTTCTGTTGTCAGATCATGACTGCGCAGTCTAACCTTGAATGGTAGTGGTCAGCTACCCAGCTGAACCTACCCAGCTTCTACACCCAGAATTAAGAATGAAGCATTTGCGGCCATTTTCAGCCAGAAGTTATTGAGTCCATGTTTCATCTCGGCCTGCTCCTGAGATGACCACCCTCACAGATGCCAGTGTTTAACCAAGTCAGTTCATGCCAAATGATATCAAGTAGTGGTATAGTGCATTTGATACAGCAAAGGCTAATAGGCCTCAATGACATCGCAGCAATAACAGTGACAAATCATGTTCCAGAACTAACCAGGCCTCTAGCTGAGCTGTTCCAGTGCAGCTGTTATACTAGCATTTATCCAATAAAGTGGAAAAGTTTCCCAATTATGTCAATTATTAGTTTATGTCTTGTTTATGAAAATCAGGACAAACCCAAGACAGCTCATACATTGGCCCAACACCCTGTTTTTTGAAAAAAAACTTATTGGGGAATGTGTCTCTGGGAAGACCGGTATTTATTGACAATCCCTAATTGCCCTTGGGACTCTTGTCAGCAAAAGTGATGGAAGGTGATTTTTAAAAAAATCATTCACTGGATTTGGGTATTGCTGGCTAGACCAGCATTTATTGCTCATCCCTAATTGCTCGAGGGCTATCAGAAGTTAACCACATTGCTGCGGGTCTGGAGCCACGTGTAGGCCGGACATGCGAGAACAACAGTTTCCTTCACGAGAGGCCAGGAGTGAACCAGATGAGTTTTTCTGACAATCAGCAATAGATTCATGGTTATCATTAGATTCTTAATTTCAGATTTATATTGAACTCAAACTTCACCATCTGTCATTAGTCGAATTCAAACTTAGGTCCCCAGCACATGAGCTGGGTCTCTGGATTAATAGTCTGGTGATAATACAACTAGGCCTCCCTCTGTAGCACTGAATTGGAACAGTGCTAAAGAGCAACACTTACTTGGCAATATGCTGTTCATTGACTCTCCATGTTGATTCTGCCAGGACCACTAAATTCAGGCATCATTTCAACTGAGAATAAAACTTGGAAAAGAGAACTGAATTCCAGAGTGAGGCGAGAATCATCAAAACAGTATTTGACCAAATTTGTCATCAGAGAGACCTGGAAAATTGAAGGTACTGGAAACCAAAGGGAAAACTCTTTGCTGACTATAGTCATACCTAGCACAAAGAAAAATGGTTGAGATTGATGAATGTGCATGAGTCCACTGCTACACACACACACACACACGCACACACACACACACACACACACACACACACACACAAGCCTGAATGGAAGTATGTAAATTTTCCATGACCACTACTAAGTCCAAATCCTGGAGTTCCCTTCCTAAACAGCACCATGACATTATCTTCACTATATGGACTACAGTGGCTCACTGTCTCTTTCTGAAGTGTAATTAGGAATGGACAATAAATATGGAACTACCCATATCCCATTTGAAAAAAAGAAGCTGTTTCATTTGGTAACAGAATGAATAACTTAATTGTAAACTTAGAGCTGGACCACTTGGAAATGGAATCAGGAAGCACCGGCTCAACCAGATGAGAAGTTGAAAATTTGGCATTCTCTTTGTCGAATGGCAGTGCATGCTGGGATAATTGGAGTTGTACAACTGGAAACAGTGCAAAATTCATGCCAATGTAAGCTTTGGCTTTTTTCTTTACTTACAGGGAAAACATCTAATAGAGAATTCTACCCATATATTCCCACTGGCAACCCACAAAGTTCCTCTTTACCCAAACATGACCATTTCCCCTTGAGGTTTAGAAAGCCTTTTTCAACTTCTTTTCCCATTGAGCGAAAAGACTCCCACTTTTTTCACTCAGACACTTACTGATTGCAAATTCAGAATCACTCCACTTAACCAGTATCTGTAAAATAATTATGACGCATCTTTGCAGTAATATACTGTCATATCCAATAATAAATTCTTCTAAAGTTGCTGGTTTAATGTAAACACATTATTACAAATAATCTTTCTATATTCAGAAACATTTAAAAGGCTATTTACAAGCAGAGCATACGCTCCACACGCCTGTGGATTGATACCAAATGTTTCAAGTGTTTCATAGCCAGTCTGCTTCGCACAGATTGTGCCTAAACTGTGTGCATAAATTACAAAGGAGAAATTGACTCGAACATCGAATAGGATCATGAGAATAGTCCCTGAACAATACGGTTATAATCACACTAAGTGGACATTTTGACCTTTCCTCTTCTAGTTTATTACTGTTCCAGTTATCAAATGTAATTGATTTAAAAGGTCACAATGTGCCACATAAATTCAGTGTGTACCTAGTTACAGATGGTTGGATAAGCATACTGCTGGGACTGGTGACTGCCTATAAAGAAATCATTTAGTTCAGTCAGCAGTTATGGAGTGTATCTATAACATCCTACGGGCAGTAAGTAATAGCACACTCTAAGCTATTGTGAAAGTGTGAACGGACTTAACGCAGCAGTGATGATTCATAGATCATTTACTCAAAGTAACAGAACCACTTGCAAGCTGTACAAAGCATCAGAAATATGCCTCCCTTCCAGTGGGTTAGATGTAGCTCCTAGCTTCTTTCTGAATATTAGCATCATTCTTTTGGGTCATTGTTGAAGAAATACATCTCAGCTAGTATAAGAGCAGGGGTGCTACAATTGTCCATATCCAGAGAGGACAGAAGGGAAGTCTCAGTATGGATCCCACTGTATATTGGTGGCCAATGCTGGAAAATATGGGGTGTTGGGTTTGCAATTGCTAATTTGGAACTTTTCTCAGGTATACACCAGAAAAGGAAACGGAAGCCTTTATTTTATATAGGACTTGAGGATTCCTGGACAAATAAACAATGGTCCATTTAGTTCTTCTTCTACTATCCTGTTTGACATATGATACAGATATACTGAGATGTTGCCTTATCATAATAATTATAGCAATCACGGGGAGGTAGTGGTGCAGTAGTATAGTGTCACTGGACTAGTACTCCAGACTGCCAGGCTGTGCTCTGGGAACATGGTTCAAATCTCACCATGGCAGCTGGTGAAGCTTAAATTTAATACAGGTAAATCTGGCTTCCTGATGACCATGCAACCACTACCAATTGTCATAAAAATCCATCTGGTTCACTAATGTCCTTTAAGGAGTCAAATCTGCTGTCCTTGCCTGGCCAACATGTGACTCCAGGCTCAGAGTGATGTGATACACTTTGAAAGGGCTGAGTGAGTCACTCAGTTCGAAGTAATGAGGGGTAGGCGATAAATACTGGCCTTTTCAGTGATGCCACATTCAATAAATAAAACAACAGAATTAATCTCTGTCAGCTAGGCTACTTCAGAAGTAGATGAGCCTGAGGCACCTTTCCTTTCCAAGCACTTTTTTACTTTGTCTTCAGGATAAGGATCTCATTAAATATTGAGACACAATATATAACAATCTCCCTGACTCGTCAATACGTTATTCATTTTTATACACAGAGTAACTTCCAGCCTGCAATTCCTGGGTCAGGGAGAATACAACTGGAGGCTTGTTTGTGGGGCACTGAAATTTAGAATAGAACCCAGATATGCCACATTTCCACCTCTTCATTTACCCTACCAATGAAACAGATTGGCACCTCTTTAATGTTTATTGTTTTATTCTTGTACAGGTTATGGATGTGGTTAGCAACACCATCGTTTGTGAATGTATGAACATAGGGATCAGGAGCAGAGGCAGGTTGTTCAATCCCTCATGATCAGAACCACAAATCCTCATTCCTGCATATCGTTGATAACCTCTCAACATCTTCCCATCCATATTTGCCTTTAAAAATATTCAAGGAGGACTCTGCTTCCATACTTTTCAGGGAGCAAGTTCCTAAGTTTCATGACTGACCCTCCGAGAGAAACAAAAATCGCCTAATCTTTCCTTTAAATATGTGGCACTTTAATTCTAAACAGTGACCACTCGTTCTGGGTTGCCCCATTAAAGGAAACATCTGCTCTGCAACTATCTTGTGAAAGCCACTGAGTATCTTAAATATTTCAATTAAGTTGCCTTTGGTTCTTCTAAACTCCAGCAGATACTGACTTAGCCTGTCCAACTTCTCTGAATAAGACCACCCACTCATCCCAGTCATTATACTGCAAAAAATGTCTGACTGCCTCTGACACATTTACATCATTCCTTGGGTAAGATGACTAGTACTGGACAGGGTACGCCAGAGAGCTTGCTATGCCATTTCAGAGAGGAGATAAAAGTCATCCACATTGTTGTGAGTGTGGAACTATATATGGCCAGACCAGGTAAGGCTGGAGATTTTCCTTACCTAAAATAAATCAGTGAACCAGTTTTATTCTGACAATAGTCAACAATACTCCAGCACAATCATGGCCCAGCACAATCCCCACTCAACCATCACCATCAACCAAGGGATCAACCCTGGTTCAATGGAGAGTGCAGGAGGGCATGCCAGGAGCAGCACTGGGCATACCTGAAGACGAGGTGACATCCTGGTGAATCCACCAAACAGGACTACCTGCACACCAAACAGCGAAAGTAGGGAGTGATAGACATAGCTAAGCGATCCCACAACCAATGGATCAGATCTAAGCTCTGCATTCATGCCACAACCAGTCGTGACTGGTGGTGGACAATTAAACAACTCAGTGGAGGAAGGCACTCCACAAATATTCCTATCCTCAATGATGGAAGAGCCCAGCACATCAGTGCAAAAGACGAGGCTGAAGCATTTGCAGAAATCTTCAGCCATAAGTGCCATGTTTTTGATCCATCTCGGCCTCCTCCAGTGGTCCTCAGCATTACTATTACCGATCTTACACCAATTTTATTCATTCCATGTGATTTCAAGAATGTGGTTGCAGGCACTGCATACTGAAAAGGCTACAGGCCCCGACAAAATTCTGGCAATAGTACTGAACCTTGTGGTTCCGGAACTTGATCCCTCTATTAATAAAAGCTAAAACACCGTATGCCTGCAATGTCAACATCCTGGGAGTTATCATTGATTAGAAACTCACTTCGGCCGACCACATAAACACAGTGGCTCCAAGAGTAGGTCAGAGGTTAGGAATGCTGTGGCAAATAACTCACCTCCTGACTCCCAGAGACTGTCCTCCGTCTACAAGTTAGGAGTGTGATGGAATACTCCCCACTTGCATGGATGAGTGCAGCCCCAACAACACTCAAGAAGCTTGACACCATCCAGGATAAAGCAGCTCACTGGATGGCACTGTAATCATAAGCATCCACGCCCAACATCACCGATGCACAGTAGCAGCAGTGTGTACTATCTACAAGATGCACGTCAAAAATTCACCGAAGATCTTCTGACAGCACCTTCCAAACCCATGACCATATTCATCTCGAAGGACAAGAACAGCAGATATATGGGAACACCACCACCTTCAAGTTCCCCTCCAAGCCACCTGCAATCCTGGCTTGGAAACGTTGCTGAGTCAAAATCGAAGGATTCCCTCCCTAATGGCATTGTGCGTCAATCCCACAGCAGGTAGACTGCAGCAGTTCAAGAAGGCAGCTCACCACCACCTTCTCAAGGGTATGTCGGGACAGGCAATTAATGCTGGCCAGCCAGTGACAGCCACATCCCACAAATGAATTAAAAAAAAACAAGTTTCATAGAACCAATTACTGAGAATTGAACTCATGGCCATATAGCAGTTGACATTACTAATCCAGTGACATCATGTCTACAGCATCGCTGCTCTGGTGTGAAGGACAGCAAGTTGGAGATGAGTCTCAGTGAGCAGGGTACTTCAGGAATTCCACCCAAATCACTCCCGTTAGGCCTGGTAGAATCATTTGAATTGCCGGCAGTAAGTATGGGTTTTGTTTTGCGCCTACGAAAGACCTCAAAAATGCAGCAGACAATAGTCATCAATTTCAGGACGGTCAAATATATGAACGTATGAACAAGAGACAAGAGTAGGCCACGTTGACTTTGTGCCATTTAATAAGATTGTAGCTGATCTGAATAACCTCGACTCTACATTCCTGCATGCCCCCTATAATCTTTCATTTCCTTTAGATAGAGAAAATAGAGTTACTTCATCTTGACTTGGAACTCTTGCAGTCTTCTGTTTATGTTACGTGAACCAGTCACACAACAAGATTTAGAAAGACAATAATTTGAATTCTTTATTTGAAGATAGGACTATGTGCATTCAATGTTAAGTGGGAGGCTTGGTGGATCTATCAGACTTGTAGGATTGCTGTTATGCTCTTTCTATAGAATCCTGGGGTTATACACTACGTCCTGTCTTGTGGTGCATAGGGATGGATAGTAGTGTAACATATGCCCCCTTAAAGGTAGCTTTCCACCACCTTCCCAAGGGCAATTAGGGGTGTACAGTAATGCCCACATCCTAGAACAAATTAAAACAAACAGCTGAACTTGACGAACAATTTGTACTTAAAGGAGGTAGGTGAGCCCCATCTCCCAGGGCAACCAGGAATGGACAAGGAATAGTAGCCTAACATGTCAGCCACATCCTGAGATCTGATCTTGTCAATCTTTCAGAGGCAAAAAGATTTGGGAAGGAAATATTTCAATTATTTCAATGTATCCCCTTTCACTATCACAAATTTCTGAAAGATAAAGTGCTGAGCCTTTTACAACATGGCATGACTTTGGATTCAAACAAATACCAGAAATTTCAGTAAAGTGATTAAGCGGGGCAGCTGATGATACTGGAGAATTAGAATTTCATTTTTAAACATCAAGAAGAGATTTTATAAAGAGCATGGCTCTTAATGTTTGCATTATCTCTTGGTATTGATTAAAGTTCAGGAGACCTATTACTTAAACTGAACTCTATATTAAGTCAACTGTAAAACAAGATTGGGAGACTGGATGTCAGGATACCAAATGGATTTTTGGTGCTGAGTACAAAGTGACATCTTTCTCTGGAATCAAACTACATGGTGGCTTCTGAGCGAAAATAACAAGAAAGGCAACTGAATGGCAGGCAGTGACTAATGAGGTACCACAGGGATCGTTACTGAGACCTAACTGTTCACAATGAAGGTTAATAATTTAGGTGAGGAAACTAAATGTAATTTCTCTAAGTTTGCAGACGACACAAAGCTGGGTGGAAGGGTGAGCTGTGAGAACGATGCAGAGATGTTGCCGTGTGATTTGGACAGGCGGAATAAATGGGCAAATGCATGGCTAATGCTGTATAATGTGGATAAATGTGAGATTATCCATTTTGGTAGCAAACACAGGAAGGCAGATTATGATTTGAACAGCTGTAAGTTGAGAGAGGGGAATGTTGAACAAGACCTGGGTGTCCTTGTGAGCATGCAGCTGCAGCAGGTAGTAAAAAAGGCAAGTGGTATGTTGGTCTTCATAGCGAGAGGATTCATGTACAGGGACAAGGAAGCCTTGCTGCAATTATACAGGGCATTGGTAAGGGCACACCTTCAATATTGTGAGCAGTTTTGGCTTCCTTGCTTGAGGAAGAATATTTTTACTGTGGAGGGAGTGTAGTGAAGTGATTCCTGGGATAGCAGAACTGACATAAGGGTTGAGTTGGTTAGTATTGCAATCATTAGAGTTTAAGAGAATGAGAAGGAGTCTCAAATCTATAAAATTCTAACGGGACTAGACAGGTTAGATGCTGGAAAGATGTTCCCAATGGTGCAGGAGTCCTGACCAGGGCTCATTGTTTAATTATTCTAGGAGTGAGATGAGGAGAAACGTCTCTACCCAGACAGTGATGAGCCTGTGGAATTCACTAATGCAGAAAGTGATTGAGACCAAAACATTATGTATTTTCAAGATGGAAGTGGATACAGCTCTTATGACTAAGGGGATCAAAGGAACATGGATGGGAAGGGCGGGATTTGGGCATTGAGCTTGATGATCAGCCATGGTCATTTTGAAAGGTGGAGTAGGCTTGTGGAGTCGAATGGTCTACTCCTGCTCCCACCTTCCTATGTGTATGTTTCGAACGTGCTCTGGCACAATACCTTTCTTCTCCTTCTTAAGCAGTTCCTTGAGGCTAATGGTGACGCTCTTCTACTCCAGAGTTATGCGTCTTGAGGTGATCTTCATTTTGAGGAGCTGGCTGATGCCTGTGTGTGTGAATGTTTTTAATGTGAGGTGGTCATTGCATTCTGACAACCTCATCTTTATCAAATGACAGGGGTGGCTGGGATGATTGAAGATCAGACTGCACTGCACAGACATGGGTATCGCAAATACACATTGTTGCCCCTAATCCTTCCTGCCCCCCATGGACCTTTAGAAAAACCCCAAGACATTTCACAAGCATCTATAGTGAATTTAGACCCTGCCCATGGGGCAATTTGAGGGCAGATAGCCAAAGGTTTAGTCAGGAAGGAAGATTTTAAGGATAGCCCTAAAGAATGTAAACAAGGTAGAGGGGCAGAGATGTTTAAGGAGGGAATTTCAGTTCAGGGAGCCTACTCACCCATGGTGAAGTGATCAAAATTGAGGTTGCTCAAAGTCCAGAATGAAAGGAACACAGACACATCATGGGATTGTGGGGTTGGCGCAGTTTATTAAAGTGGAGAGATGTGAGGCCAGGGAAAGTTGTGAATATAAGGATGAGGCCTTTAAATAAAAACACAAAGAACTGCAGATGCTGGGATCTAGAAGAAAAATGATTATCTGGAGAAGCTCAGCAGATCTGTGGAGAGAGAAACAGAGTGGGCATTTCATGTCAAATTTGACTCTTCTTTGGAACCCAAAGAAGAATTCCCAAGAACAGCGAGGACGTGAAGCATTGACTTTGTTTCTCTCTTTATAGATGTTGCCAGACCTGCTGAGTTTCTCTACCACTTTGTGTTTTCATACCCCTTGAGCCTTTATAATTAATGCAATTAGGTCAGCAAGCAGAAGGGTGACAAGGGAATGGTTTTTGGTGGAAGTAGGAACACAGTTTGTGGAAGGTAGATTGCAGGGAGGCCAACAAGGATTGCATTGGAATAAGATAACAAAGTGTGAAGCTGGATGAACACAGCAGGCCAAGCAGCATCTCAGGAGCACAAAATGCATTGGAATAATCGGCTTTTAGAAAATTGAGGGTTTCAGCAGCAGAGGAGCTGAGACATGGACAACGTTGGGTGTTATTATGGAGGACAGAAAACCTTATTGCTACTTTTAAACATTTTGATGATTTCTTCCATTCCTGCTGGACTTGTCATCCTTCAGAATGGTGTTTGAGTTTTGGAGATTGATTTCTGGCTACTGATGTGAGCAAGCACAAAATCTTCTCAAGATTTAAAATAAACTGTTATTCACGGAAGTGTCCTACAATACTTCTGCTCACTAGTTATTTAAAAAAGAGAGATAGAAATAAGAGGAGATTGTGAATCAATCATGCACTTTACTGTTTCTCATTTCACTTAGGAATGCTAACCTAGCCAAGGATAAACATGTTGGACAAATGAATATGGAGGGAGGGTAGAGGAACCATGAGATCTGGTGAAATCTCCAGCATTTGGTCCAATTGGAGTTGTGAAATTCTAATGTGCATCCCTCACAGAACTCCCTACACACGTACAAACTTCGGAGACTTCCAACAGCTAAGCCTGATTAGTTGTCAATTCCAGACCAATTATTCTAAAACCCTTGAATACGTGAAGAGACGCTTGGTACTGGCATATATTGCATCTATGCTGGCTGTCTGAAAAAGCAGCTCACCTCATACCACTCCCGTGCATTTTCTCAGTGGCTCTGCAAACTGTTTCTCTCCAGATAATTTCTCAATTCCAATGCAATCTGGTTGGCCTCCCTGCGATCTACCTTCCTTATCTCTGCCCCCAACATGCTGTCAGGCTGTGCATTACAAATCCAAACTACTCGCTGCGTAAAGATATTCTTTCCTCTTGTTGCCCTTTCGCCTGTACCCCCTAAATAAGTGTCTTCTTGCTCTTAATCCTACCTGCTCCCTGGCTACTTTGCCCACATCCATTAGTATTTTCAACACTTCAATTGAATCTTCTCTTAGTCAACTTCTTGCAAAGGAAAGCAACATAGTTTCTCTAATCTACTTGAATAACTTCTCATGAGCGAATGCTGGCATTTTGTTTTAGGTGGGACTGTATTTAAAGAAAATAGTGTAACTCAACTACAATTAGATCTAAGATAACAAGGTGTAGAGCTGGATGAACACAGCAGGCCAAGCAGAATCTTAGGAGCAGAAAAGCTGAGGTTTCGGGCCTAGACCCTAGACAATTAGATCTAACCCTATTTTCACCCAAAATAGACTTCTATCCCTGGGCAAATCAGGAGCAGGATTTCCCTGGTTCTACCCACTTGTCCTTTCACCCAATCCCAGTGTGGCAAACATTATCTACTCCATTTTCTGAAGAAGGGTCTACACTCGAAATGGGAGCTTTCCTGCTCCTCTGATGCTGCTTGGCCTGCTGTGTTCATCCAGCTCTGCACCTTGTTATCTCTACTCCATTGCTGCACTTGTTTGCACCAATTCAGAACTTCTTGGTGCTAAATTTTGTGCTTTTGACATTAGAGTGTAAGTGTAAAAAATAGGAAATTGAGATTAAGAAGGAATGGATAGAACTTTCTTCCCCGAAGACTGTGGAAAAGGGTACCAGTGAAGAAGACGACGAGATAAATAGATTAACTTTTCAGTGCCAGGGGCCTGGATTCTGCCTGTGCGGACTTTGCACGTTCTCCCTGTGTCTGTGTGGGTTTCCTCCCACAGTCCAAAGATGTGCAGGCTACGTCGATTGGCCATGTTAAGTTGCCCATAGTGTTCAGGGATGTGTAGATTCGGTAGATTAGGGGAATGGGTCTGTGTGAGATGTTCTGCGGGTTGGTGTGGGCTTGTTGGGCTGAAGGACCTATTTCACACTGTAGGGATTCTTTGAAATAAAGTGTCTACTGTCCACATATTTTGAGGAAGGGTTGTGTTGAGAAGGTAGGTAGGGAGGTAGGTTCGGCAGGGATAAGACTCATCCATTTCAGCTTTTAAAATAGTGCAGTTAGAAATATTTTTAGTCAGAACAGTAAGTATCATACCTTATTGAAACATAGTAGTGTACTTCTTTTGGATGGAGTGAATATACAGAAACTCTTTCCAGTGGTTGGAGGATCAGAGGATACAGAATTAAATCGATTAACAAATGAAGCAGCAGGTACCAATAGGAAAAGAGAAACTTAATTATGTAATGAATGTTTATGATTTGGACTGGACTGCCCTACCTAATAAGGTGGTGGATACAGAATGAGAGAATTACAAATTGCTAGAATGTAGAAGGAGGCCATTTAGCCCATGGTGCTAGCTGTCCCAATAAATGTCTCACTTTGTGTCATTCCCTTGCCTTCTTGCCTTGATCCTGCACACTTTATTTCTTTTTTAGATAACATTCTAACTCCCTTATGAGAGCCTTGATCAAACCATGACGTGGAGGTGCAGGTGTTGGCCTGGGGTGAACAAAGTCAGAAGTCACATGACACCAAGTTAAAGTCCAAGACAATTATTTTGAAATCGCAAGCTTTTGAAGCGCTGCTCCTTCGTCATCTTCCAGACTTCACCCGATGAAGAAGCAGTGCTTCGAAAGCTTGTGATTTCAAATAAACCCCACTTAGGCTATAACCTGGTGTTATGTGATTCTGACTTTGATTACACCGCCTTCCTCCACACTCTTTCAGGCAGCTGCGTTCCAGACCCTAACCATTCGCTGTGTGAAAAAAAACAAACAGTAGCATTTTATAGGGAATTAAATAAATGCTTAATCGAGGAAATATTGCAGGGATCTGGGAAAAGAGCAAGGGAGCAAGTCAAACTGGGTTGTTTCTGTGCTGTACAGCTCTATGATTCATCAAAGCCAATTTTAGCACACTGCTGCTTTAAGAGGTGCACTCCTGCAGTGAGGAGTATGAAGTCACATTTGCAGCAACTGGGAGTCCTGCTGGGAGGCACGTGCTGTTTTAAGCTGAACAGTCTCCTCTCGCTACCAGCCTGGATCTGGCCCTGTGGCATTGCAATTAGATTGTCACGGCAGGGCTGCTTGGATTTATGCTTCAGGGTATCTTTGTCATCACAAATGATAATGTTCCCTGTTGACTTTCTGGGCAAGTTAAGGAATGCAAGACAAGCACCATGATCGGTTTTCTTCGAGAACAGAGATGAAGAGAATTGTTTTCTCTTAGAGATTTGTAAGGCTTTAGGACACTCTACCTGCTAGGTTCTTGTTAGGAAATGGAACTAAAGGCTATTGGGGCAGATGGGAATGTGGAATTTGAAAAGCAAATATATCAGCTACAATCTTACTGAACAGCAGAGCAGGTTTATAGTCAATTTCTGCTCTTAATTAATACATTCAAAAGTACATCTGTATGTTTGTATGTTGGCTGGAATCTGTCATACATCTCTTTTCTGGTACTCTTAAGTGGTTAGACTATCTGCATTTACACAGTGTAGTCTCAGGTTATCTGTGGAATGCACTGAGCTCCGGAAGATAGCCATGAAATTTCCTTGTACTTTGGACCGAATCTCACTGTCCAATGGGGAGCATGGTGGCTGGGACGGCATGGAGTAGCAGTGGGTAGCACCACTGTCTCCCAGCACCAGGCACCCAAGCTTGGTTCCAGCCTCAGGCGACTGTCTGTGTGGAGTTTGCACATTCACCCCATGTCTGTGTGGGTTTCCTCTGGGTGCTCTGGTTTTCTCCTACAGTCCAAAAATGTGTAGGTTCGATGGACTGACCACACTGAATTGCCTGTAGTTCCCAGGGACGTGCAGGCTAGGTGGGTTAACCATGGGACGTGCAAGGTTACAGGAACAGGGTAGGGGCCTGGGTCTGATATTCTTTGGAGGGGTCACTGTAGACTTGATGGGCCAAATAGCCCGCTTCCACATTGTTTCTATGTCCCATCCCAATTTTCGCTCAAAATACAGTCCTGCGGTCCCACTGTGTCCATCCCAGAACTTTGAAAGAACAATCTAACTGGCCTCACTCCCTCCCCTTGGCCATGTTTCAGTAAGTGTTTCCTTTGCAGGGATGTATCCAATTCCCTTTTGAAAGCAATTATCAAATCTGCTTCCCATGCCTTTGAAGACAATTCATGGGATACAATGTGTGCAATTATGCACTTTGGCAGGAAGAACAGAGGTGTAGACTATTTTCGAAACGGGAAAGACTTCGGAAATTTGATACACCAGGGGACTTGGGAGTCCTCATTCAGGATTCTCTTCAGCTTTACATGCAGGTTCAGTTGACAGTTAGGAAGGCAAATGCAATGTTCGCATTGATTTCAAGAAGGCTAGAATACCAGAATAGAAATGTACTGCTGAAGCTGTATAAAGCTCTGGTCAGACTGTGGGCAGTTTTGGGCCCATACCTAAGGAAGCGCTGGTATTGGAGGGATCCAGAGAAGGTTGACAAGAATGACCCTGGGGAAGAAAGGCTTGTAATATGAGGAGCAGTTAAGGACTCTGGGTCTCCGTGGAGTTCAGAAGGATGATGGGAAATTCTCCTGAAACTTGCAAACTACTGAGAGGCGTGGATAAAGTGGATGTGGAGAAGATGTTTCCACTAGAAGGAGAGACTAGGATCCAAGGGCACAGCCTCAGATTGAAGGGATGGCCCTTTAGAATTGAGATGAGGAGGAATTCCTTCAGTCAAAGGGTGGTTAATCTGTGGAAATCAATGTCATAGAATGTTGTGAAGGCTAAGTCATTGAATGTTTTTAAGACAGAGATAAGTTTTCAATTAGTACTGGGATCAAGGGTTATGGGGAGAAATTGGAAGAAATATATAAGCCATAACTGAATGTTGGAGCAGAATTGATGGGCTGAATGGCCTAATTTAGTTCCTGTTTCTTCAGATCTTATTCCAAGCATCCTAGATGCAGTCTATTGTCTCTCAAAATGAGTGGATCTTATGATGCTCAACAATGTACAATGAAGTCAAAAATCCAGGAATACGCCTGCTCATAATTAGCAATGCTACTGCGCTAATTTTGTAACTTTTAAATAACTTCAGTGATAGCCAGTTCATCATTGTAGAGGCTTATTCTCCATCTGAGAGGATATATGGACCAGGGCCTTTGTTTGTCAGGTGAAATGAGCATGGGCATTTTGCACTTGGGCTGCTCAGTTTGTTTAGAAGTCTTGGGTTGTGTTATTGGTAATCACCTCAAAGAAAAATTTTCAAAACCTACAAGAGGTTTTTTTGTTGGGCTGGAAGGAGCAGCACTGAAGTAATCCTCCAGCCTCGATAAAGCATCTGTGGACTGCTGCCAGACCATTCTTAACCCTGTGTTTCCATATCTCTCCCCACTCTGTCCTGTGGGTTTGCTCAGGGACTCTGTGATAAGGCCTAGACAGGTGAGTTTTTTTTAAATTTATTCATTCACGGGATGAGGGCATCACTGGCTAGGCCAGCATTTATTGCCCATCCCTAACTGCCCAGAGGGCAGTTATGAATCAACCACATTGCTGTGGGTTGGTGTCACATGTAGGCCAAACTAGGTAAGGATGGCAGTTTCCTTCCCTAAAGGACATTAGGGATGGGTTTTTCCGGACAATCGACAATGGATTTACGGTCATCATTAAATTCTTAATTCCAGGTTTTTTTATTGAATTCAAACTCCAACATCAGCCATGGGGGGATTAGAACCTGGATCCCAAGTACATTATCTGGGTTTCTGGATTACAGTCCAGCAATAATACCATGAGGCAATTGCCTCCCCACTGGGATGACTGACTGCTATCTATTGCTTACTTGAGTCCTGAACCTTTTGGATTCATCCTGAGCCTTTTAGTTCTGGTGCGTCACCATTGGCAGAGTTTGGAACTCTCATATACCTATGCCCTAATTCCCAATCCAAAATACAACATCTCCAACAGTGCCCCTCTCCCTCAGTACCGAGCTGATGTGCTGACCCTAGATCTTGTCTACAAGTTTCTTGAGTAAGACTTGAACCCACCACCTTCAGGCTCAGAAGGATCAGAGTGCAATTACTTGCACTAAAATAAGCTTAGAGTTTGCAAAATTGAATGCTTGGTTGGATGTAATGTAATTCTGGAAGAAGGTACAGAAGCCAGAAGGATTTAATCAATGCTGAGGGTCATGATTTTAAATTGAACACAAGACAGCCCACTGTGGGTCAACATGGTTTGGTATAATGAGGGAGTGGGATTAATCTGGGACTGGGAATTTTATATTTGCTGATGAGATGTTGGCACCACTTGCACTGTTTATTGTCCATTCCCAATTGTCCTTGAGAAAGTCGTTGTTAAACGTATATACTTGTCTTTAATTGTACGTAGGCAATGGGCTCTACCTAAGGATTCACATGTGCCTTATAACAAATTAGAACGGTAGCAATTGGGTGAGGAAGAACATGTCTGTAATGTCTGTGTGTAATATTTCACAAATCTGTATTAAGCAGCAATTGCACAAATTTACAAGGGTTTTATTGTAAATCTATAGTTCAGCACAAACAACAATTTCCAGTTTTCCCGTCAGGAACCTTTCCCTGTCCAGCAACGAACTCCACAGTTTTTGTTTTAATTTAGAAACTCACCACCACTTTCCAATTAATCAAATTACAAAGGCTGTCCACCAGGAAGAGCTCATCTTATTTTAAACAAAAAGAAGTTCAGCATCTGTCACTGAGTTAACAAATTATTTAATTAGTAATGAACAAATAACACACTCTGGACACCAGTGTAACAAAAGCAAAAAGGGAAGGGAGGGAAATCAATCACAACAGTGTTGGCAGAGGAGCAGATGATGCATTCCAGTTCCTGTGGTGTCCATCTCTCTCTCAAAGCACTGAGAGCATTACTGGATGCACTCCATGCTCCACGATCCCTAGAACCCAACTCATTCTCTTAAAGCCAGCTCTGCTGTTGGTCCTAATCCTTTGGTCTTTCCGCACTTCCTTGCAATGTTTTTCTTTCAAAGGTTTGCCAAGTTTTGTTTTGAAAGCCATTGCCTCATCGGACTGTGCATTATGAATCCTAACTACATATATTTTTAATCAGCCTGTTTAGGCATGTTATGAAACACCTCTGGAGCAGGTGGGACTTGAACGTAGGCTTTTTCTTTTTATTTCTATCCAGAGATGCTATTACACACCTCCAAATGTTTTCTTACCACCAGCAAATCGCCATGTTTCTAACTAAAGTACCGTGTGACCACAAAAAATAGGAACAGAAGTAGACTGTTCAGTTCCTTGAGTTTGCTCTGTCATTCAGTAGGATCATAGTTGACCTCACATTCCTCAGATCCATTTTCCCTTCCATTTTCCACAATTCTTAATTCGCTCCTGATCATTATTCTATCTCAGCATTAAATGTACACCAAGAAACTACCCCACCCCCAGCTGTATGTGGCAAAGACTTATGAAGACTCGCAACGCCCGAGAGAAGAAATTCGTCTTCATCTAAGTCTTAAAATGGCAACCCTTTATTCTGAGACTATGCCTTCTGGTCTTACACTCTCTCATCAGAGGAAACATCCTCTCAGCATCTACTTTACAGCCCTTGAGGGACAATGAGTCTTCTAAATCTTATATTTTTTAAATCAACTTGTTCAGACATGTTATAAAACACATCTGAAACATGGGGAAATGATTCCAAGCCTCCACTGTTCTGTTTTTTGGTCATATCTGGAACCATAATCAAACAACTGAATGGCCAGAAAATCACCCATGGCATCTTTCATCCATTAATCACCATCAATCTCCTCAGCTCTTGTCTTTTCTTTATATCGGACACATAACTGAACGGCCTTTTTTGTCCGATCACCAAAGGGACTTTTTCCCCTCTCTATTGACCACCACCAGTAAATCATATGTGTTTTCTCCCCAGCTCTTGGTTTCTTTAATCAACAAGCTTAGATATGTTATGACACACCTCTGGAGCAGGTGGGACTTGAACTGAGGCCTCTTAGTCCAGAGGTAGGGACATTACCACTGCACCACAAAGGTCCACCAATTCTTCACTCTGTAATTTTGAATCAACGTGTTCAGAGATGTTATTACACACTAGAGCAGGTACGACTTGAATCCAGGCTTCCTGGCTTGAAGGAAGGGACATTACTATTGTTCCACAACAGCCTCTCTCCCCCAGCTCTTTTCTTTCTTATTTTATTCCCCAATTTTAATATCCAGAAATGCTATAACACACAACCAAATGACTTCCTCAACCACCAAGTCACCTCCGGCAATATGTGACTATTAACCACCACTATTAAATCACCCATTTTTCCAACTGTTTCCCTAGCTCTTTTCTTTCATATCCAGAAATACCCTTCCACACAATTGGCTAATATCTTGCCCCATTACCAAAGCGCCATGGTATTCCTTTCAACTATTAACCACCACTGGTAAATCACCCCTGTTTCCAATTGAATAATTTAAATGCAAATCCTGTTAATGGAAATAAAAAACAATCAGAGGTGAAGGAGATGAGAAGGGGGCATGTCCCCAGCTCTTAAATACAAAATCAAGTGAGCGTTACTCGATTTCAATCAATTCAGAACTTTTCTGCTTGGCCCTGAAGGAGGCCTGCGTTTATAATACTGACATATAAAAGCTTACAAAGCACGTAACTATTAGGTTCAATTTCTAACCTTCAGCAACAAAAACAGAAGATGCTGGAAAAGCTCAGCAGATCTGGCAGCATCTGTGAAGAAAAAAAATCAGAGTTAACATTTCGGGTCGGTGACCCTTCCTCAGAACTGATGGTAACTGGGAAAACGTTGGCTTATGTGCAGAAAATAGGGTGGGGGATGGGGTAGGGAGTAAATGATAGGATAGCGTTATTATCACTGGACTGTTAGTCCAGAGACACAGATAAAGTTCTGGGGACCCAGATTCAACTCCCACCATGGCCGATGGTGGAATCTGAATTCGATAAATATCTGGTATTAAGAATCTAATGATGACTATGAATCCATTGTCGATTGTTGGAAATACCCATCTGGTTCACTAATGTCCTTTATGGAAGGAAACTGCCATCTTTACCTGGTCTGGCCTACATGTAACTCCACACCCATAGCAATGTGATTGAATCTTAACTGCCCTCTGGGCAATTAGAGATGGGCAATAAATGCTGCCAAGCCAGGGCTTGCTGTCTCATCCCATGAATGAATACAAAAAAAAGGAGGACATAGTACACCCTAACACACTGGCCACACTGCCCTACATCAAGAACATATCAAAACTGACAACGAGACTCCCACCACCACTAGGAATCATGGTTGAGCACAAGTCTACAGCCACTCTATGAGGAGTGGCACGGTGGGTCACAGCATCAGTGACCTGGGTTCAATTCCACCCTCAGGTAACTGTCTGTGTGGAGTTTGCATGTTCTTCCCTGTGTCTGTGTGGGTTTCCTCCGGGTGCTCCAGTTTCCTCCCACAGTCCAAACATGTGCAGGCTAGGTGATTGGTCATCCTAAATTGCCGGTAGTGTTCAGGGATGTGTAGATTAGGTGGGTTACAGGCGATAGGTCTGGGTGGGATGCTCTGAGGGTCAGTGTGGACTTGTTGGCCGAAAGCTGTTGGGAAAGGTGTTTCCACACTGTTGGGATTCTATGAGTTTCTTTTATTGATGTTTGTGAAAGCTTGCTGTCTGTGTTTTCTACAATGCCACAATGATTAGATTCCAAAATTATACCACTGAAGGTGAAAAAGCAACAAAATAAACAGTAATTCTTTGAAATGGACACATTGGTTGTACTAGCTAACACAGTGTGGAGCTGGAGGAACGCAGCAGGCTAGGCAGCATCAGAGGAGCAAGAAAGCTGACGTTTCGAGTTGGGACCCTTCTTCAGAAATGGGGCAGTGGAGAAGGGAGCTCTGAAATAAATAGAGAGAGGAGGGATGGGACTGGGGAAGGTAGGTGGGGTGGTGATAGGTGAGTGCAGGTAGGCAGTGGTGGGGAAAGGCAGTATGGCTGTGGCACCTGATTTGTTTCAGTATGTGGTCGAGCAGTTCTGAGGTATACATAATAAGCCCAGCTGGCTTATTTGAAATCACAAGCTTTCGAAGCGCTGCTCATTCTCAAATTTACTGTTTTTTCCCTTTTAGGTGGTGTATAGCTTGTGAAAGATGCTATGCAAATTCAATTGCTCTTTTCTTCTTTAGATTTGAAGGGTCTTGTGATTTTTTGTTTGCTCTTTGGATATGAGCTATATCTGATCAAGTTTGCTATTGTCAATATTTCGTATAATGTGTAGGATCTCTGCCCTTAGAGTGTTATGTGAATATAGCATCCACTGAGCTGATCACTTGGCTGTTTCCTTAACCAAAAGAACAGGTACTGCATGAGGAACTAGGGCAGACAAGTTACGTGGTGCAACATTTGAAGCACTATCATAAAATCATGAAGCAGAAGTAGGCAATTTGGCCCTTCCACCTTGATCTGCCATTTAGCAAGGTCATGGCTGATCTGATTTAACTTCAAATCCACAATCGCACTGACTCTGGATAATTCTTCACGTTCTTACTCACCAAGAATCTATCCATCTTTACCTTAAAAATGTTCAGAGACTCCACTTCCCACCGTCTTTTCACGAAGACAGTTCCAAAGACACATCGGCCCTCATTGACAAAAAAAAGTCTAATTGAAGTTTTGTTTTTAAAGAGCAACTTCTTATTTTTAAATAGTGCCCCCTAGTTCTTGATTCTCCCATAGCAGGAAACATCTTAAAGTGGCATGGTGGCTCAGTGGTTAGTACTGCAGCTTCACCGTGCCACAGGCCCAGGTATGATTCCACCCTCGGGAGACTGTCTGTGTGGATGTCCACCCTGTGCCTTTGCAGTTTGTCTCTGGGTGCTCCAGTTTCCTCCCACAGTCCAAAGATGTGTAGGTTCAGTGGATTGGCCATGCTAAGTAGTGTCCACGGATGTGTGGGTTAGGTGCATTAGCCATTGGAAATACAGGGATAGGTAGGTGGATTGGGCTGGATGGGATGCTCTTCGGAGGGTTGATGTGGACTTGTTGGGCTGAATGGCCTGCTTCCACACTGTTGGATTCTATAAAATCCTCTCCACATCTGCCAAATCTAGATGCCTTGGTCTCTTATCTGTTTCAGTCAAATGGCCCATTATTCTATTAAATTGCAGTGGATACAAATCTTTCCTGTCCAACATTGCTTCATAAGACAACTCACCCATTTCAAGTATCAGTCTTCTAAACCTTTCCAGAGCTGTTTCCAGCACATTAACATCCTTCCTTACTTACACACAACTCAAGATATGGACTCAGCAGTACCCTTTCTAACTGGAGCATAACATCTCTGCTTTTGTATTTAATTCTCCACACAATTAATGATAACTTTGTATTGACACTCCAAATTACTTGTTGTACATACATTCCAACCTTTCATCATCCAGGCACTAAATACCTCTGCAGCTCAGAGCTCTGCCATCCCTCACTATTTAGGTTTTATGAAGCATAAGTGTACAAGGGATGGAAAGACTATGTCTCTCAAAGCCTCCAGACTTGGGTCCCGGTTTGATCATGTTTAGGAGCTATTCTTGGAGTAAAGGTACGATTCATCATTTATTCCACACACCCTAGAAACTTTTAAAGGGCTGTTGCTCACTTTCAAGGGAGAACTGCCTCAAAATTTCAAGCATCTTCAAAGCAAGTTGTAATGGGGTTTGACTTTAAGAAATTACTTGGAAGCTAATTTCGTGCAAGTTGACAGAGCAGTTGAACCATGTATAAACTAAAGGACATCGGAACAGTTCAGAAACAGCAAACAGCAAGTGCAGCAACTACAGGCAAGTCACCTCCTCTTAAAGGCAAATGACCAAAACTTTTGGAAGGAGCTTCTGATCTGTTGTCTATGAACAGAAGAGAGCTGACTGTCACAAGTATTTTATAAGGATCGCAGACACATCATGGATTCCAGTGAGATGATGTTTCTGTCAGATACCCTGGAAAGACCATGCCAAGTCAAAACAAAACTGTTACTAGCAGATTAAATTAAGTTTTAGTGAGCATGGATTCTCAGAGGAGCCCAATGATGTTGACCACAATCAAAAGCTCTGGATGTCAACATCCAGTCCTTAAAACCCTTCTGCTCAAGGTTGATGATCTGTCAGCTGCTAAAAGATTGATTCCCCACTCCAGACAGACGTGTAATACTGTTTTAGGAAATTCCCTTTCTGCATGTTGCCATAATATCAAGGTTATGAGCTTGTGTGCAACTTTCTGGATTCCAAATATTTTTATACAGTCTGCATTAAAGCAAATCTTACTGATGTGGATCCATTCCCCCATAATATGAGCCTGTGTACTATAGTCACTAGATATGTGTAAGAGCAAAGTGGGCTCACTGAGCCTCTTAAGGGTGGCACTTGTGACAATGTAGTGCTCCTTCAGGTAGCATTGAATTTTATCAAAGGAGCTCCTGAACAATACTCTAACTTTTGTTTTGGGAATGTACCGAGTTCCATGTGCGGCATTAGCTTGTTGGTACATTGCTCAGTGTATACAGAATCCAGAGCGGGGAAAATTGCTTCTCAATGGTTAGAACATATGCAAAGCCTGGATATGGACCAAGGGCACGCAGAACGGATTGGTTTAGTTTGGCATCATGTTCGGCACAACATCGTGGGCCAAAAGGCCCATTCCTGTGCTGTGCACTTCTATGTTCTATGTTCAAATTATTTTAATATTTTATTGCTTGGAATTTGATGTTTTTCCTCCAATTAATATTGCACTGCTAATCCATTTGCAAAAATGTGGAAGTGACAGCATGGATTAAGAGTTCAATTGGGTGGAGTAAGGTTTAAACCGTAGCTCAATCCGAAATTCTACGGTCACCAAGCCCAGGACTAAAATTGAGCATTGAAGTTGCAAACCGATCTTTAACACTGGAAATAAGCAGTCATTTTGGTCATACAGTCATTTTCCCTCTTCCGTCCCTAACCTTTGCATTCTTTTGCACGTTAACTTACAGTTCCAGGAAAATGAAATATTCCTTGCGTGTTTCAAAGACGTCGACCAGCTGTAATATGTTTGGATGCTTCACCCTGTGAGAAAGAACAAAGCATTTCAGCATGGGCTGTAGAAATGAAAAGCTTATTCTTTCATATGACTGAAAGGGAGCAAGAAACATTAACATTGGTGAGACCAGCAGACCTCTGAGAAATCTAGCAACATTGCAAAATGTAATTGAGCTAAATGAGCTCCCCTGGTTTAGGAGACTTATTTGCATTGCCAGGTACATTTGTTTACTGCTGAAGGATGGATTCTAAGGGGTGATCTTCAAGTCCATGTCCATGTCTTTAATGTTTGAATAAATACCAATAGAGAACAAATTTCAACCTGCCCATGCCACTGCTATTTGGGTAATTTATCTCCACAACACTTAAGCAACACTTGTGGCTGGGCTGTCTGTTGACCTCTACGTGCTCAATACAAACTACTGCAGCTTTATTAAGCATTAGCTTGTTGAAAGCAGAGACAGTGGTGCAGTGATGGTATTACTAAAGGTAAATTCACCATCATCCCTGTGAACCACACGATTCATACAGAAAGATGACTCATGGTGAACTTAACCGAAGAGTCTCCATGCCTTAGATGAAGCATGACATTGAGAAGGAAGAACCTTCTTGGTGACCCCCAGCTGGGGCAGAAACTGTCCATATACTGCCGTCATCATAAGCCAGCTGTCGAAACAACTGATCTAACCAATCCCTTGATGCTGTTCCTAATACTCTGGTGACCCAGGCTGATTCTCAGAGGATGTGGGTTCAAATCCCACCATAGTGACTGGTGGCAATTAAATTCAGTGAATTTAAACAAATCTGAATTGTAAACTTATTCCAATGTGCTATAGAACCTGTGTCACACAAATGGAAAAGGCAATTTTCAGCTTACTACGAATGCCAGTTATGAGAATGCATACAAGAAATTATATGTTAAATTGTTGAATTTGCAACTTTAATCTTTGAGGGAACAGAGGGTTAAGGGAATGAAATATAGCCAGGACAGTTACAACATTTAAAAGACATTCGGACGGGTACATGAGTAAGATGGGTTTAGAGGGATATGGGCCAAACAGTCGGGAACTGGGACTAATTTAGTTCAGGAAACCTGGATGAGTTGGACTGAAGGGTCTGTTTCCAAGCTGTAAGAATCTAAGCTGTTATAATTCTTAATTCATTTGTCTTCTTAAGGCAGGATATAGGTAATAAAAAGACCAGAGCCTGGAATTATAAGAGGTCAGGCATGAAGTTGGTTCAAATTGCAAACCTTCCAATGGGACCAATATTTCTGATTGTCAAAACACTGGCAGGGTTACTATAATAAATGGAGTCTTGAAACTTCTCACTTCACGGTTATTGTTGTGGCCAAGGAGCAAAAAACCTTGGAACAGTGTGAAGGATACATCTGAATGATGCTTATCATAAACAAAGGATGTTTGGAGATCTTCTAGCAGTCCAAAAGGGTATTTTGAAACAATCCATAGGAACTCTGTTGATGAGGGGTGACCAATTTGACCTCTCGTATTCGTGACCATACAGAGATAACCAACCTCTGACTGCTTTTATTTTGTTCTGTTAGAGCTTTCTGTGTACTTGTGTGAGGTGTGGTCCTATAATCAAACAGGAACTGGGACAGTTTGGTATTGAGTGAAGCTTTAGGCTGTGTCTTTGACCCTGCTTCTGAGCACAAGTACAGAGGCGTATAAGACAGAGTTGGAGGTCAGCCAGTGTATCAGAATTACATTTTGCTCCCTGGGTATCTGGCAACACTCCAAAGCGTGAACACAGACTGGAAGGGAGCAACTGGGCTGGGTATTGTTCACAGAAAGTGAAAACTTTTAGTCTTCTGGTTAAGTTAAAGCAGGTGCCTGGAAGAAGGGATGCCCTTTGTTCCGTGCAATTTAACCTAAAGGGTTTGAAGGGAAAAGCTTGAGGTTATGTGGCAGATTCAACTTTGTGAAAGTAACCAAGGTGATTTGATGTGTAAACCTTTGCATCCATTGTAAAAAAGGAGTGAGGCCAATTCTCCTGGGGATTGGAAAAGTGCAGCTTCAGCAGGGCATTTACAACAATATGGACATCATTGTATTAAAATAAATCAGTTTGTAAATTCTTTAATCAACCACCTCAGATTATTATTACACATCTCTGGAGCAGGTAGAACTTGAACCCAGGCCTTCTGGCTCAGAGATAGTGTCCCTGTCACTGTACCATAGTTTGTACTTTTTTAATATAAGCTTGTTAGCTTTAAGAGAGCCCACATGATCTGATTTACCTGTTCATTAACTATCAGGGTGGAATGGTGGCTCAGTGGTTGGCACTGCTGCCTCACAGTGCCAGGGACCTGCGTTCCACTTCATCGTCAGCCAATTATCTGTGTGGAGTTTGCAAATTCTCCCTGTGTTTGTGTGGGTTTTACCTGGGTGCCCCTGTTTCCTCCCATAGTCTGAAGATATGCAGGTTAGGAGGATTGGCCATGCTAAATTTCCCCATAGTGTCCAAAGATGTACAGGTTAGGTGGATTGGCCATGCTAAATTTCCCCATAGTGTCCAAAGATGTGCAGGTTAGGAGGATTGGCCATGCTAAATTTCCCCATAGTGTCCAAAGATATGCAGGTTAGGAGGATTGGCCATGCTAAATTTCCCCATAGTGTCCAAAGATGTGCAGGTTAGGAGGATTGGCCATGTTAAATTTCCCCATAGTGTCCAAAGATGCGCAGGTTAGGTGGATTAACTAAAGAAAATGCAGAATTACAGAGTTAGGGTTGGGTCGGAGAGTCAATGTGGGCTTGATGGGCTGAATGGCCTTCTTCCACACTGTAGGGGTTCTATGATCAGCATACTGTTCATATCCTTGTGATTTTTAAGCCCAATTCAATAAAATTAGTTTGAGAATTTGGTACATTTGCCAGTATCATTATTTATTCCTTATTCCATTCAAGTCTGAATTCTACCTAATGGTTCAAGTGTTACGTTGTTGTCAATTACCCAGTTGGTTCACTAACATCCTTTAGGGAAGGAAATCTGCCATCCTGATGTGGTGTTGCCTACATGTGACTCTAGACTGGATGCTAAACTGCCCTCCACCTAGCTATATGTAACTGCATCCCTGTCTAACAGCATTATGCATGTACCTGGGCCAGAAAGACCACTACAGTTCCCAAAGGTAGTTCACCACCACTTTCTTGAAGGCAATTAGGGACAGGCAATAAATGCTGCCCTTGCTATCAAGGCTTGTATCCCATAAAAGGGTAAAACAAATAAAACTATCTGTGTTTTAAGAACCTGCATTTGAATAGATTTACAATAGGCAGAGTGATGGAATAGAAGTAGGTACAGAAGAAAAGGATGGGAAGAATAAGTGTTAATTTGTATTTTTCTTTGTAGTTACTGGTAAAATAGGAGAGTTTTTGGATCAAATAAAATTTGGAATTGTCACCTGTTACCATGCTGCAACGTATTAATGATTTAACAATCCTGGCATCCACTGGTGGCCAAACTTTCTGTCAATTTCCAGGCTGATTTCAATACTTAAACTTCTACCTCCTCCTGTGAGATTTCTTGCCAATACTCAGAGTCATTTTGGAAACCAAACAAGCAAGGGTTTGAAGTCAAACCAGCTAAACTAATTATTCATATTCTTCTGATTTAGTTTTAAGTATTCAACATTCAGTATTAATAAAAATGTATTTAGTATTAAATGTTACATTTATTTATTCCTAGGTATTCTGGCATTGCAAACATTTATTGCACATTCTTAATTGTCCTTCAGACATTGGTGGTGAGCTGTCTCCATGAACCGTTGTAGTCCATCTGGTTTGAATACACTAATAGTCTCAATACGGTGTGGAGATGGACGAACACAGCAGGTCAGCATAGTCAATACGGTGTGGAGCCGGAGGAACATAGCAGGTCAGCACAGTCAATATGGTGTGGGACTGGAGGAACACAGCAGGTCAGCATAGTCAATATGGTGTGGAGCCGGAGGAACACAGCAGGTCAGCATAGTCAATACGGTGTGGAGCTGGAGGAATGTAGTTGCTGCCTGACCTGCTGTGTTCCTCCAGCTCCACACCGTATTGACTATGCTGACCTGCTGTGTTCCTCCGGCTCCACACCGTATTGACTGTGCTGACCTGCTGTGTTCCTCTGGCTCCACACCGTATTGACTGTGCTGACCTGCTGTGTTCCTCCGGCTCCACACCGTATTGACTGTGCTGACCTGCTGTGTTCCTCCGGCTCCACATCGTATTGACTGTGCTGACCTGCTGTGTTCCTCCGGCTCCACATCGTATTGACTGTGCTGACCTGCAGTGTTCCTCCAGCTCCACACTGCATTGACTTTGACTCCAACAACTGCAGTTCTTGCTATCTACACCAATAGTGTTTTTAGGAAGGGACTTTCCAGGACACTGAAGGAGCAATGCTATTGGATGACATTTGGCTTGAAGGACAACTTGCAAATAATGGTTTTCCCATGTACCTGCTGACCTTTCTCCTTCTCAGTAGTAAGGGCTGCGGGTTTCAGAGATGCTGTTAAAGGAGCCATGGTAAGTTGCTGCATCTTGTAGATGTCACACAGTGTTGCCAAGGTGCACTGGTTTGGGAAGGAGTTTAACCAGCATCTAGAATGTTAGTTGCAGATTTATTCATGTCAGTCTGGTGAGATATATGTGTTTCATTCTTTTAAAAATCTACTGCTCTGGTGAACTTTTCTCAAGTGAGTGGAGGTAGAAATGTTAAATCCAACATTGAGGCCCAGCATGCAATCTACTAGCAGAAGTGTCTTCCATTCGGAGAATATGTCATATTCAAAACTTTAAAGCAAGCATTGGATTAGAGTCATAGAAACCCTACATTGTGGAAGTAGCCTTTTGGCCCATCAAGTCCATACCGAACCTCCAAAGAGCATCCTGCCCTATCCCTGTAATTCAGCATTTCCCATGGCTAACCCACCTAGCCTGCACATCCCAGGACACTATGGGCAATTTAGCATGGCCAATCTACCTAACCTGTGCATCGTTGAACTATAGGAGAACCTGAACTATAGGAGCACCTGAAGGAAGCCCGCACAGACACAGGGAGAATGTACAAACTGCACACGGGCAGTTACTCAAGGGTGGAATTGAACCCGGGCTCCTGGCGCTGTGAGCATTGAGTTGGGGGGGAGAGAGTTAGGAGGAAAGATTGGCTAACCTGGGAGACCAGCTGAAGTGATATTTCTTTCTTTGTCTGAACCTGTTTTGCGATATTTCCATTATTGGTTTGGCATCAGTCTGCCACTGATCATTGAAAACCCTTCAGGTCAAAAGACTTACAATATCCAGAGACCGTTTTTGTCAACCAATACAAACTGGAACTAGTTTCATTTGGGATTATAGTCAGCATGGTCTGGCTGGGCCAAAGGGTCTGTTTCCATGCTGCATGACTCCATGGCTCGTGAATTCCACAGATTCATGATCCTTTCAGAATAGTAATTTCTCTTCATTTCTGTTTTTAAATCTGCCGTTCCTTATCCTAGAACTATGACTTCTCATTCCAGATTACCCTAAATGAGGAAACATCCACTCTGTGCCCACTCTGTCCAATCCCTTTAGCGCCCTGTAGACTACAATGGAATCTCCTCTCGTTCTTCTCATCTCCAGCAAGTATAGACCTAAACAGTTCAATCTGTCCTCATAAGGCAAGTTCTTCATGCACTCAGTGCTGTGGCATTATGATGGGGCTCTGTTTCAACATGAACACTTTGATTGATAATAATTACAACTGAACTTCTGGCAACAGGCAGTGGTGGTGATGGAAGGCTTTGGGAACAGTTGGACGGAGTCTCTCTAGATAAAATGGTATCTTTGACGTAAAGTGGTGGAGCAGACGGGCAATAGACTCCTCAACCCGATGTCAACCACAGACCTCATTCCACATGAATCTGGTAAATACCTCCTTATTTAATCCAACTTTTCCTTTGTGTTTGTAATAACCTGAATGCCAGTGAGTAAAGAATCATGATCTTTGGGCCTTCCGTGTATACAAATCTAATGTTGTGTATTGTTATAAAATCTGTTGTTGGTGCTTCCAGCAGATTAAATTTGATGACATTGGTGAGCCAGATAATTTTTCATGCCAGCCAGTGATAGTTTCATGGCTGCTATTGCTGAGACTCGATTACAATTCTGGGTTTTGTTAACTGAATTTAAATTCCACCCGATGCCACCAGGGTGTTAAGAAAATGGCGTTCACAGCCAAGTCAGCCTGGATCTCTCTGAATGGCGGTAAAGCCTAAATGATCTAGTCCTGTTTCTATACTGTTATGGAAAGTAACAGCTGTCTCTTAACTGCATGTGAATAAAATTATTAGGATCAGAATCTGAAGATAAAGTCAACAGTTTTTGTCAAAGGTCAGATCAGGTTGCCGTCCTTCCTTTAACAAAGAAATGAGTTTGGCATAAAACAGTAAGCTGTCTATATGCCAGTGAAATATACACAGCACCACCCAAATTACATCTATAAGCAATCTGAAAAGTATAAACTGAAAGAACTACAGATGCTGTAAATCAGAAACAACAGCACACATTGCTGGAAGAGCTCAGCAGGTCTGGCAGCATCTGTGAAGAGAAATCAGAGTTAATGTTTCAGATCTGGTGACCCTCCCGCAGTACCGATGGTAGCTAGGAAAATGTCGGTTCATATGCAGAAGATACGGTTGGGGGAGGGAGTAAGGAGTAACTGATAGGTGGTGATAGAGCCCAAAGATAGAGAAGATTGACAAGTCGCCAGGCCCGGATCAGATTTGTCCTCGGCTGCTTTGGGAAGCGAGAAATGCAATTGCTTCGCCACTTGCGAAGATCTTTGCATCCTCGCTCTCCACTGGAGTCGTACCTGAGGACTGGAGAGAGGCAAATGTAATTCCTCTCTTCAAGAAAGGAAATAGGGAAATCCCCGGCAATTATAGACCGGTAAGTCTCACGTCTGTCGTCTGCAAGGTGTTAGAAAGGATTCTGAGGGATAAGATTTATGACCATCTGGAAGAGCATGGCTTGATCAAATACAGTCAACACGGCTTTGTGAGGGGTAGGTCATGCCTTACAAACCTTATCGAGTTTTTTGAGGATGTGACTAGTAAGGTTGATGAGGGTCAAGCTGTGGATGTGGTGTATATGGACTTCAGTAAGGCATTTGATAAGGTTCCCCATGGAAGGCTCATTCAGAAGGTCAGGAGGAATGGGATACAGGGGAACTTAGCTGCTTGGATACAGAATTGGCTGGCCAACAGAAGACAGCGAGTGGTAGTAGAAGGAAAATATTCTGCCTGGAAGTCAGTGGTGAGTGGGGTTCCACAGGGCTCTGTCCTTGGGCCTCTACTGTTTGTAATTTTTATTAATGACTTGGACGAGGGAATTGAAGGATGGGTCAGCAAGTTTGCAGACGACACAAAGGTCGGAGGTGTCGTTGACAGTGTAGAGGGCTGTTGTAGGCTGCAGCGGGACATTGACAGGATGCAGAGATGGGCTGAGAGGTGGCAGATGGAGTTCAACCTGGATAAATGCGAGGTGATGCATTTTGGAAGGTCGAATTTGAAAGCTGAGTACAGGATTAAGGATAGGATTCTTGGCAGCGTGGAGGAACAGAGGGATCTTGGTGTGCAGATACATAGATCCCTTAAAATGGCCACCCAAGTGGACAGGGTTGTTAAGAAAGCATATGGTGTTTTGGCTTTCATTAACAGGGGGATTGAGTTTAAGAGTCGTGAGATCTTGTTGCAGCTCTATAAAACTTTGGTTAGACCGCACTTGGAATACTGCGTCCAGTTCTGGGTGCCCTATTATAGGAAAGATGTGGATGCTTTGGAGAGGGTTCAGAGGAGGTTTACCAGGATGCTGCCTGGACTGGAGGGCTTATCTTATGAAGAGAGGTTGACTGAGCTCGGTCTCTTTTCATTGGAGAAAAGGAGGAGGAGAGGGGACCTAATTGAGGTATACAAGATAATGAGAGGCATAGATAGAGTCGATAGCCAGAGACTATTTCCCAGGGCAGAAATGGCTAGCACGAGGGGTCATAGTTTTAAGCTGGTTGGTGGAAAGTATAGAGGGGATGTCAGAGGCAGGTTCTTTACGCAGAGAGTTGTGAGAACATGGAATGCGTTGCCAGCAGCAGTTGTGGAAGCAAGGTCATTGGGGTCATTTAAGAGACTGCTGGACATGCATATGGTCACAGAAATTTGAGGGTGCATCCATGAGGATCAATGGTCGGCACAACATTGTGGGCTGAAGGGCCTGTTCTGTGCTGTACTGTTCTATGTTCTATGTTCTATGTTCTAAGATCAGTTGGACAGGCATTGGAATGGATAAATTAGAGGAGAAGTACTAGGATGGATAGAAGATGAGCTGTCTGGCAGAAAACAGAGTGGTGTTAAAAGGGTCCTTCTCAGGACGGCAGCCAGTGACTAGTGGGTGTTCCACAAGGGTCAGTGTTGGGACCACAACTTTTCACTTCATGTATTAATGATCTGGGTGAAGGAACAGAGGGCATTCTGGCTAAAGTTTCAGATCATACAAAGATAGGTGGAGGGACAGGTAGTATTGAGGAGGCAGAGAGCCTGCAGAAGGATTTAAACAGGTTAAGAGAGCGGACAAAGAAGTGGCAGGTGGAATATAATGTGGGAGAGTGTGAGGTCGTGCACTTTGGTAAGAAGAATAGAGACATGGAATGTTTTCTAAATGGGGAGAAAATTCAGAAATCTGAGATGCAAAGGGGCTTGGGAGTCCTGGTCCAGGATTGTCTTAAGGTAGTCTTGCCGTTTGAGTCAGTCGTTAGGAAGTTGGCATTTATTTCAAGAGGGTTAGAGTGTAAAAGCAGGGATGTACTTCTGAGGCTTTACAAGGTTCTGGTCAGACCACATTTAGAATATTGCCAGCAATTTTGGGCCCCATACCACAGGAAGGATGTATAGGCCCTGGAGTGGGTTCAAAGGAGGTTCACGAGAATGATCCCAGAAACGAAAGGCTTAACAAATGAGGAACATTTGAGGACACTGGGTCTTTACTTGATGGAGTTTAGAAGGAGGAGGGGCGATCTAATTGAAACTTACAAAATACTGAAAGGACTGAACAGAGTCGATGCTGGGAATATGTTTCCATTGGCAGGGGAGACTGGGACCTGAGGGCACAGCCTTAGAATAAAGGAAAGACAAGAAGAAATCTCTTCAACCAGAGAGTGGTGAATCTATGGAATTCATTGCCATAGAAGGCTGTGAGGCCGGGTCATTGAGTATATTTAAGACAGAAATAGATGTATTCTTGATTGTGAAGCGAATTAAAGGCAACAGGGAGAAAGCAGGAGAGTGGGGTTGAGAAACTTGTCAGCCATGATTGAATGGTGGAGCAGCCTCGATGGGCTGAATGACCTAATTTCTACTCTTAGGTCTTATGGTCTTACAATGATCTGGCTAGCGGAGTGAATAGCTGTTAATGGACACTGTTGGTGACTAACAGAGGATGTGTAATGGCAGAATATGTGATAACAAGGCCTGGTGTGTGGGGTAGGGGCCTAGGACATGAGAGAGTTCAGGCCCTAAAATTATTGAACTCAATATTGAGTCCGGAGGGCGCTGGATTCCCAAGCGGAAAATGAAGTGTTGTTCTTCTGGCTTGTGCTCAGCTTTGCTGGAACACTGCAGCAAGCCAGAGGCAGAGATGTTGGCCAGGGAACTAGGTGTTATGTTAAAGTGGTGAGCCACTTGGAAGGTCAGGGTCTTTTTTGCATGCAGAATGTAGATGTTCTATGAAGCAGTCACCCAGTCTACGCTTCATCTCCCCAATGTAGAGGACACTGCATTGTGAGCAGCGAATGCAGTAGACTAGATTGGGGGAAGTGCAGGTCAAGTGTTGCTTCACTTAGAAGGTATGCTTGGGCCCTTGGATAGCGGGGAGGGAGGAGGTAAATGGAGATAATGGGAACTGCGGATGCTGGAGAATCCAAGATAACAAAGTGTGGAGCTGGATGAACACAGCAGGCCAAGCAGCATCTCAGGAGCACAAAAGCTGATGTTTCGGGCCTAGACCCGAAATGGGTCCAGGCCCGAAATTTCAGCTTTTGTGCTCCTGAGATGCTGCTTGGCCTGCTGTGCTCATCCAGCTCCACACTTTGTTATCTTTAAGGAGGTAAATGGGCATGTGTTACACCTTCAGCAGTTGCAGGAGAAGATGCCATGGGGCTGTGGGGGGTTGTGGCAGTGAAGGACGAGTGGACCAGGGTATCCCAGAGGGAGTTGCCCCTGCGGAAGGCGGACGAAGGAGGGGAGAGGAATATGTGTCTGGCAGTGGCATCTCAATGGAGGTGGCGGAAATGGCATCTGATGATCTGGATATGAATGCTAGTGGGATGGTAGGTAGGGACAAGGGGCACCCTATCACTGGTATGGGAGAGAATAGACAGGGTGAGGGTGGAAGTGTAGGAGATGGATTGGATCTGGTTGACAGCCTTATCGAAAACAGAGCTGGGGAATCCTTGGTTGAGGAAAAATGTGGACATTTTGGAGGCTCCCTTGTTGAAGTTAACCTGAAAAGTACTTTCGCATTAGACTTCAAAAAACTGTTTCTTCAGATCAAGATGTTCTCTGTTTAATGCACATAAACAATCTTTTTATGACAGAAAACTGCCAAAACATCACAGAATATTAATTTTATTCTTTAAAAAGCACCGCATTATTTACATATTCATTAAAAATTAGAAGTTCCCTCTAGACACTGCTCTGCAGGCATAACCAATGATCTTAGGGGGAGCTGTAAAGCAAAGATAAGGAAAATGTCTGTGCATATTCAAGGATTACGGGCTGCTTAATAATTGGGGATTTTTAAAACTGAGATTGTGATGGCAAACTCTCCTTCCCGAGTTGAAATATTTGAGATGGGCAAGTCTACATTTCAAGCTGGCCCAGAGCTTACTAAAATCATCAGAGCTGAGTAACCATTTGGCGTGGTAGTAAATGGGACAGATTGCTATGCCAAAGTGCTGTGCAATCGGGAAAAACACAGATATTCATGCAAACACAACACATTCACACGAGACATTACAACTTATCCAAAATCACTTTGTTTTTGGAGACTGATGTTACACTGAGGCACCAAAGGACAAGTTACAGTCTGTAATTGCTTCATATAATCATAATTTTAAATCTATCTATTCTCCAAAATATAATAATAAAACTCCATCTTGGATTGGTGAGAGAAGGGAGTATTTTGGCAAGTGAGGAGTTTGGTTTAGTCTACTATACACTGCAGCAGAAATGATTTTATTCTGAAAGACTAATCACTGATATGAAGTAGAGAGATAATGGGAACTGCAGATGCTGGAGAATCCAAGATAACAAAGTGTGGAGCTGGATGAACACAGCAGGCCAAGCAGCATCTCAGGAGCACAAAAGCTGACGTTTCGGGCCTAGACCTTTCATCAGAGAGGGGGATGGGGAGAGGGAACTGGAATAAATAGGGAGAGAGAGGAGAAGTACTAGGATGGATAGAAGATGAGCTGTCTGTCTGGATGGATAGAGGAGAAGATAGGTGGAAACGAGAGTATAGGTGGGGAGGTGGGGAGGGGATAGGTCAGTCCGGGGAGGACGGACAGGTCAAGGAGGCGGGATGAGGTTGGTAGGTAGGAAATGAAGGTGCGCCTTGAGGTGGGAGGAGGGGATAGGTGAGAAGAAGAACAGGTTAGGGAGCCGGGACGAACTGGGCTGGTTGTGTGATGCAGTGGGGGGAGGGGGAGATTTTGAAGCTTGTGAAGTCCACATTGATACCATTGGGCTGCAGGGTTCCCAAGCAGAGCCAGCCCAGCTCGTCAGCGTTCTCCATTAACAAGCATTGCCGAAATGAGTTTGATGTGTCAGTCACCTCATTGTCGTGAGCCAGATCTTATTGTTTGCAAATTTGTCCTCCTCTGCATGCCACTATCACAGGCCATTTCCTGCTGATTCCCACTGATCGGTGAGAGAACAGAGCAGTGGACACCCAAGAGATGTTGGAATCATTCTCTCATGTGTTTGCCCATTGCGACATGGCTGAAAATGAAAGCAGCCATCTCTTGAAAGCAAAATGACTAACATAATAGTAATTGCACCTTTGAGAAGGATGGATATTGAGCAATTATCCTTTAAGAAAATGTAGCACTTTGCATTCAACCCAGTGAAAAGTGTGACTGTGGTCTTTTCTCGACTCTTAGACAAACCACCAAAATGTTTCTGGGTGCTGAACTGGTTTCACTGACAATTTTACTTCTACATAAAATTCCTTTCAGAACTCTTCTCCCAAGAGGCTCCAAATCTAATCCACCAGCATTTAGTTTCTCTTCCCATTTTTTGAATAAAGTGTAACCACATTAATATAAGAGTGGAATCTAGACAATGGGTGCACACATACAGAGCTTGAACACTTGTGTTAGCGTAAAGACAACTTGCATTTGTATAGCGCCTTGGTCACAGTTAAATACATCCCAAGGTGTTTCACACCGATGCTATAAGTCTGAAACTGACATCAAGCTAAAGGAGGAGATATGAAGACTGATGATTATAAACTTGACTCGAGAGGTAAGTTAAAGGCACATCTTAAAGGAATAGAGATTGAAGGAAGGAATAACTTAGGGTCCCAAAAACTAAAAGCACAGCTGCCAATGATGACATGGAACGATGTGGGGATAAACAAGAAGCAGAAAAAATGGAATGCAGGGTTCTCAGAAGGAGGCAAGGATGGGAGGAGATTCCTAGAATTCTGGGCAGCACGGTGGCTCACTGGTTAACACTGCTGCCTTGCAGCACCAGGGTCCCAGGTTCAATTCCAGTTTTTGTGCTTTCCCTATGCCTGTGTGAGCTTGGTCTGGTTTCCTGCCGTGGTCCAATGACATGCAGATTAGTCATGCTAAATTGTTCCTGGTGTGCAGGCTAGGTGGGTTAGCCTTGGGGAAATGCAGTGCTGTGGGGATAGGATGGGATGCTGTTTGGAGGATTGGCTCAGACTTGATGGTCTGGACAACTTCTTTTCACACTGTGTGGATTCTATGAATGTGAAAAGGAAGGAAGGAAGGGTGAAATTTGAGCACAATCACTTATCCAGAAGTTCTGGTAGAATCACCTCTGCAGAGTGTTCCGGCTAAAAATGAACTTTAACTTTGACTGATTATAACGTTCAAAATGAGGACTGTTGTGAGTGAGTCTACAGAGGAGTGGGCAATAATGACCCTGCTGGCATTTCCTTGTTGCTAAAATTAGTGTTGACCTTACAGGTAGTTACTTCCTAGGGAACATAGCGTTGGTCTCACACAGAGAACACTGGGGAGAAGACAGGGCAGGAAGAAATGCATTGGCTCATCAGCTATGTTTTGTTTGTATTTCCTAACTGTTTAATGTCACACCAAGACTGTGAACAAAAAGAGAATAATTCATAGAATCCCTACGGTTTGGAAACAGGCCATTCAGCCCAACAAGTCCACAGCGATATTTGCAGCATCCCGCCATTCCCCCTTTAACCCACCTAAGCTACACATCCCTGAACACTGCAGGCAATTTAGCAGAGCCATTCCACATCTTTAAACTGTGAGCAGAAACTGGGGCACCAGGAGAAATCCCACACAGACACAGGGAGAAAGTGCAAACTCCACACAGACAGTCATGTGAGGCTGGAATCGAAGCCAAGAGCCTGGTGCTGTGTGGCAGCAGTGCTAACCATTGAGCCACCGTGCCACAGAGCTTTTAATGGCTTCGATATACACTCTGTCTATTTTAATGAAAAGATATATGTTCTTAAAACTTGGCTGCTGCCTACAGCAACTGCAAGGAAAAGAATGAAATCTTATTTCTCAGGTTGAGTTTTTGGCTTACAAGGGATTCAACATAAGAGACATAGTATTAATAAGACATAAGTGTGCCCACCACAGACCTCTAGGGACTTACATGTTTAAAATCATGATTTCATTCTTCGCAGCCTTCCTAACTTTTCTTCCATCTTTCTTCAAAAACTTCTTGCAAGTGTACATTTTGCCAGTAGATTTCTCTTTTGCTCGGAATATTTCACAGAATTCCTCCCTGTTTTTTGGTGGAGAAAGAGAGAAAAGAAGAAATTCCATAGCCCTTTATCATTTAACGTCATGCTGCAATAATACTGGAGAATAGGCTTTGTGAAAGAAATATATCTCAATTAGATCTACAGAGGAAACAATGCTCTCAATCGGTATCTCTTGCCATAAAAAATATTCAGTTTCAAAATCTGTAAAGTACAATACCTGGCAATGTGGCAAGTAATAAAAAGGATAGCAACATACCTCAGGAGGGCACAGACAGGCTGGTGAAGTGGGCAGACAACTGGCAGATGCAGTTGTGGACTAATGTGAAGAGAACTTGGCAAGAAGGTAGATATTGATGCAATAAAGTCTACTTGGTACTATATTGTGGCAAAATGCAAGACAGAGGAGCTGGGGGCAATGCTCATAAATCTTTACATGTGGCAAAGTTGGGTGGCAGTTACGGAATAGAGACAAAATTAGAAATTGCTGAAAAAGCTCATCAGGTCTGGCAGCACCTGTGGAGAGAATCAAAGTTAACATTTCGGGTTGAGTGACCCTTTCTCAGAACCTTCTGTAGACCTGACCCTTATTTAGAATGCCAACCTCAATTTAGTGCAGTCCTTCTCGATAACAGGAAAATGAATGTGGTAGGAAGGCAAAGATATCCAGGAATACAAGTGAACAAATCATTAAAAACAGAACTGTAGAATGCCAAAGCAATTAAAAATGTTAACAAACCACAACGGCTTATTTCTTGCAGTATTGAATTCAAAAATACTGAAGTTAAATTTGTATAGGACCCTGGTCAGATCTGAATACTGTGTACAGATCTGATCTTTACATTGTATAATGGACTGGAGAACAGACATACATAAAAATTACAAGATTATTCTAAAATAGAGAAATTACCATGATTGAGAAGAGTTCTTTGGAATTTAAAATGTTACAATTTTCAACATGACCCAACTTGTTGACTTCCAATTTTAATAGGTAGAAGATGGGCTACCAACCCAGTCTCAGGGGATACGTGGAGCACTTGGCTATTTTAATGAGGATGTATGTTGTTTATTTTCTCTCTATTTTGGGTTAAGTTCCAAATGGTAGGGTTTTGTTTTGGGCATTGGGAAACTTGGCTGATAAAAGGGGGTGAGGAATGCTGAATAATTAGGAATGTGATTTCCCAGCACTGGCTGTGGGTCAAGAAGTGGAGGAATGTTTCCCTCACCCACTCCATGCCCACCTGAAGCTTATCTTCTCAACCATCTCCTCCCCATGGTCAGATACCCTCCCACTGCCCTGAGTCACATGTCTTGATAAAATCCTTCCCAACTCCGGCCCTGGCTTTATCAATCACCACCCCATCTCAAATGAGCCCAGTCTCTGCAATTTCTGAAAGTCTGATAATTTGATTGGGCTGTAGACCGAAAATGGCGACAAACTAAATGAAAAATGGATTCTGCTGTTAAATTCAGTGGGACCCAAGGGAAGCTGTTCTTTGAGCCCAAAACTGTTTATTTTGTCTTCTCCAGCTTCTGGTAATATAGGTGTTTGGCCACCATTCTTCCTTTATTCACTCTGGAAATTTTTGGTTTGGTTTGATTTATTATTGTCACATGCACCTCAGTACAGTGAAAAGTTTTGTTTTGCGTGCAGTACAGGTAGGTCATACCATACAAAGTACCTTAGGGAAATAGAATAGAGTGAGGAATACAATGTTACAGCTGCACAGAAGGTGCACAAAGAGTGACATCAACATTAAATTTAAAATTTAAGAGGTCCATTCATAAGTCTAATAACAGTGGGCAAGAACATATGTTTAAGCTTGTATCTCCTGCCCAGTGGAAGAGGTTGGAAGAGATTATAACCAGGGTGGATGTGGGCATTGCTAGCTAGGACATCCCTAACTTTCTTTAAGAAAGCGATAGTGAGCTGTCTTCCTGACTGCTGCAGTCCTTGTGCAAGCTCATATCACTCTTGGGACAGAAGTCTCAGCATTTTGACCTAGTGACAATAAAAGACTGGTTGCATAGCTCCAAGGTAGGATGATGTGAGAAACTTGAAGGGGAACTGGGAAGTAAGTAGTTTTCCTTCGTATCTGTTACCCTTCTCCTTTTCTCCTTCGAGATGATAGGAGTCACAGATTTGGGAGGTACTGTTGAAAGAACCTTGATGACTTGTAGCAGTGCAACTTGTAGATAGTGCTTCTGTGAGTCAGTCAGGGAGGAAGTGAATGATGAAGGTGGTGAATGAGGTGCCAAATGAAAACATAGCCTTGTCCAGGATGGCATTGAACATCTCGCATGTTGTTGGAGCTGCATTCATCCATGCAAGTGTGTAGTATTCCATCACACTCCTTACTTGTGACAGTGGCAGGCTTTGGGGAGTTTGGAGGTGAGTTACTCACTGTTGAATTCTTAGCGTCTGGCCTTATCCCAGATAGCAATATTGAAATGGTTAGTCCAATTCAGTTTCTGGTCAATTGTAACTCCCAGCATGATAATTATTGGAAATTCAGAGATGATATTGCTACTGAACATCAAGAGAAGAAGTAGAAGAAAATTATTGCAGATGCTGGAATGGTATTTAAAACAAAAAATGCTGCAGATCACAGCAGGTCAAGCAGCATCTATTGAGAGAGAGCAAGCCAATGTTTCAAGTCGAGATGACTCTTTGTCAGAGATGTCGTGAAGTGTGGAGGGGACAGCATTTATGCACAGGGTAGGGGGTGGAGTTCTGGGGAAGAAAGGATGTTGTTAGTTCAAATTAAGTGATTGGGACGTGAGAATAGTAGAACAATGGTGTATCTAACTGCTAGACTAGAAGGAACGGACTGTGTGTGTGTGTGTGTGTGTGTGTGTGTGTGTGTGTGTGTGTGTGTGTGTGTGTTGTGGGAGGTGAGGACATGGTGACAGAGAATGTAATAAGTAAAGCTAAAAGAAGGAGAAGGAATGGGAGTAGGTTCACAGTCTGCTGTATCTAATCTGACAATTAGCCACACCATTGTTCCACCATTCTCAAATTCTGATTGCTTAATCTGACTTAATCACCATCCTCCCCTCCCAAACCATGCATAAATTCTGCCCCCTCCACATTTCAATTCAGCTCTGATGAAGAGTCGTTTAGACTTGAAAATGTTAGCTTGCTTTCTCTCCATGGATGTTGCCTGACCAGTGTGATTTCCAAGCACTTCTGGTTTTCATCAAGAGGTTAGGTTCTCTCTTGTTGAAGGTGGTCATTGCCTGATGCTCATTATTTGTTACTTGTCAGCCCAAACTTGGATATTGTCCAAGTCTTACTGAATTTAGACATAGACTGCTTCAGTCTCTGAGAGTTGTAAGTTGCCCTGAATATTGTGCAGCCATTAGCAAATATCCTATTTCTGACAGTATGATGGAGGGAAGATCATCAATGAAGCAGCTGCAGATGGTTCAGGCTGGAACATTAGTCTGAGGACCTCTTAGGGAGATTTTGTGAGACTGAAAGATTGACTTTCAACAATCACAACCAACTTTCTCTTGCCCTCTATCCCACTAACTCCAGTTTTGCTTGGGTTGTTGATCAAATGACACCTTGATGTCAAGGGGCAGAAGCTGGAATTCATCTCTGTCATGTGGCCAGTACCTAAGCATCCCTGGTGGAAAGCGAACTGGGTGTCAGTGAGCAGGTCATAGAACATAGAACATTACAGCACAGAGCAGGCCCTTCGGCCCTCGATGTTGTGCCGACCTGTCATATCGATCTGAAGCCCATCTAACCTACACTATTTCATGTACGTCCATATGCCTGTCCAATGATGACTTAAATGTACTTAAAGTTGGCGAATCTACTACCGTTGAGGGCAAAGCGTTCCATTCCCTTACCACTCTCTGAGTAAAGAAACCACCTCTGACATCTGTCCTATATCTTTCACCCCTCAATTTAAAGCTATGCCCCCTCGTGCTCTCCGTCACCATCCTAGGAAAAAGGATCTCCCTATCCACCCTATCTAACCCTCTGCTTATTTTATATGTTTCAATTAAGTCACCTCTCAACCTCCTTCTCTCTAATGAAAACAGCCTCAAGTCCCTCAGCCTTTCCTTGTAAGACCTTCCCTCCATACCAGGCAACATCCTAGTAAATCTCCTCTGCAACCTTTCCAAAGCTTCCACATCCTTCTCATAATGCGGTGACCAGAACTGTATGCAATACTTCAAATGCGGCTGCACCAGAGTTTTGTACAGCTGCAGCATAACCTCTTGGTTCCGGAACTCGATCCCTCTATTAATAAAAGCTAAAACACTGTATGCCTTCTTAACAGCCCTGTCAACCTGGGTGGCAACTTTCAAGGATCTGTGTACATGGACACCGAGATCTGTCTGCTCATCTACACTACTAAGAATCTTACCATTAGCCCTGTACTTTGCCTTCCGGTTACTCCTACCAAAGTGCATCACCTCACACTTGTCCACATTAAATTCCATTTGCCACCTCTCTGCCCAGCTCTGCAGCTTATCTATGTCTCTCTGCAACCTACAGCATCCTTCGTCACTATCCACAACTTCACCGACCTTAGAGTCGTCTGCAAATTTACTAACCCATCCTTCTACGCCCTCATCCAGGTCATTTATAAAAATGACAAACAGCAGTGGACCCAACACTGACCCTAGCGGTACACCACTAGTAACTGGTCTCCAGGATGAATATTTCCCATCAACTACCACCCTCTGTCTTCTTTCAGCAAGCCAATTTCCAATCCAGACTGCATATTACTGAACAACTGCTGTTTGATAGCACTATTGACAATGCCTTCCAGCACATCCCTGATGATTGAGATTAGACTGATGGGATGGTATTTGGTCAGGCAGGATTTGAATAAATAAATGAATAAATGAAAAAGTGCAGCACAGGTACAGGCCCTTCAGCCCTCCAAGCCTGTGCTGACCATCATGCCCTAATTAATCTAAAAACAAACCTAACATTTTTCGATCTGTGTCCCTTTATTCCCTCTCTCGTCATGTACCCATGTAGGTGCCTCTTAAATGTCTCCATTGTGACCGCTTCCACTACCTCTAGTGGTAGTATATTCCAGGCTGCTACCACTCTCTGCGTGAAAAGCTTCCCTTGCACATCTCCCTGAAACTTTCCCCCTCTGATTTGAACTTGTGGCCCTTTGTAATTGAAACTACAAACTTGGGAAGAAGCCTCTGACTATCCACTCTACCTATTCCTCTCATAATTTGGTAGACCTCTATCAGGTCACCTCTCAGCCACCGTCTTTCCAGTGAAAACAATCTAGTCTTTTCAACCTTTCCTCATAGCCAATTCCCTGGAGATTTTTTGTGGACATAACAATTTCCTACATTCCTGGGTAAATGCCAGTGCTGTATCTGTACTGGAACGGCTTGGCTAGGGGAAGAGTGGGTTTGGGAGGACAAACGCTTTGCTGAAATGTTAGCAGAGTGTCCTGTACCTTCAGGCAATTTTGTTATTAGATGGAGTAAAAAGTATAGGCTGATGATTGGCATCAATGGCATTGGCGACCTCCATGCTCAGCACTCCTCTTTGAAGGTACTTGCAATGCTTCAGCCCTGTCTTTTGTACTGATGTGATGTGCTCCCCCATCTTTGCGGATTAGAGGACCCTCCTCCAAGTAGGTGTTTAATAATCCAATAGCATTACCAGCTGAATGATGGAGGATTGTGAGAGTTTAGATCGAATTCAGTGGTTATTGGATCGCTTAGCTCTACCTCCCATTTTGGCACGTACGTGTTGTGGCTCATGGTAGAATCCATGACTTTTGCATCATTAGTATTGCATATGTCCACAATTGGTGGAACTTGTAATGTTCAAGGAACAGGGAGTTCCCAGGGATTGCTACGTTTGATGATTCCAAAAAAAGTTATTGTCAATATTGCTGAGGGACAAGAAGTGGGTTGTGAGGTTTTCATCAGGTCACGTAAAACAGTTCACAGATCACTGAAAAGCAATTCAAAAGTCACAGTCAAGTAGAGTCAGAGAGGGAATCAGCAGCAGGCTCCAAGAGGTCAAGTGCTGCTGAGAAAGTCACTGCCTGTATATACTTGGGGTCAGGGAGAAGTTTCAAGATGGTTGGATAGCTCTGTGCAGCTGGGACTCAATGGAGCCAGCGGATGTTAGCTAAGTGCTGGAATGGAGGTTCAGGAATGTCCCGGAAGCTGTGAGCAGTTCAGAAGAAGCCAGTAAGGAACTAATACTTCAGTACAGCAGAGAGTAGGGGATGAAAATTTGTTTGGTGAAGCTGAGCAAGGGTAGAGTTCAGAAAACAATCCATGTGAGTATTAGCTTGGGGAAGCTAGCAGGCTGTGAAAATTTGGATTGTGTCTGTGCATAGGGGCTGCAGTGCAGTTCAAAACATCAAGGGAGAAAGAATAGAAGAATAGAATAGCTTTTCTTGTCACATGCACTTGAATGAGTGCAGAGAAAAGTTTGTAATGTTGCTGCTTTGGTGTATCTAGGTACAGGTACTTTAAGTGTTTGTTACATTGAAAGAGAAAATAAGAAGTTTGGAATAGGAATACAAAGTTTAAAAAAGTAAAAATATAGTCCCAGTAGAGGAGGGTGAGTTTCTAGAATATGAGCAGCTATTGAGGCAGCCCTTCATGGATTGGCTTGAGAAGCAGTTTGGAAGCTAGGCTCTTGGAAGAGAAAAATCTCTTGCAAAGTTTCAATGAGATTTGACAATCCACAGTGTCCTTAACATCTGAGGGAGTACTAAAAATTCCATGCGATCTGTCTTGATAGCATTTGCTATGTCTTGTCCTCTGTGGGACTTTCAGACAAAGTTTGTTTTTTCACCTATATTTTACTTAGGTTAATCCTGATGTTAGAAAATAAAGTTGTATATGTCCTAGATTGTGTTAGAATTCTGACTTTGTATCGCAAATTTTACTGTCGCTTGTTCAAAAGAGTGGAATAAGATTGTTTTATTCTCTTCATAAGTACCTGGGATCTCAAATTTTGTCCGCTCAAATAAAAATGTACAGGTCTCAAGCCAGATTGTAACACTAATTATAATAAGCTTCACCAGGTTGACATCTCTTTTTGAGGTATGCCTGGTGCTGCTCCTGGCATACCTTTCTGCACCCTTCATTGAGTCAGGGTTGATTCTCCAGGCATGACACTAATGGCAGAGTGAGGGATATGCTGGTCATTTTGTTGCTGCTGATGGCCCACAGTGCCTCATGGGTGCCCAGTTCTGAGTTGCCAGCTGAATTGAAAATCTATCCCAATGGTAGTGCTGCACAACACAATGGAAGGTATCTTCAATGTGAAGATTGAAGATCCCATAAGAATGTCACTCCTCCTGAAACTGTCGTGGATACTTTCTTCTATAGCAGGTGAAGACAAGAAGTTTGTTCCCTCTGTTACTTGCCTTACCAACTTCCGCAGATCTTATCTTGCAGTTACGTCATTTAGGACCCCACCCACTCAGTTAGTAGGTTTTTTTTCCCCTTTCTTTATTCATTCACGGGATGAGGGCAGCATTTATTGTCCATCCATAAATGCTCAGAAGGCAGTTAAGAGTCAACCATATTGCTATGGGTCTGGAGTCACATGTAGGCCAGACCAGGTAAGGATGGCAGCTTCCTTCCCTAAAGGGCACTGGTGAACCAGATGGATTTTTCCCCTGACAATTGACATGGTCACCTTTAGATTCTTAATTCCAGATATTGATTGAATTCAAATACTACCATCTGCTGTGGCAGGATTTGAACCTGGGACCCCAGAATGTTACCTGGGTCTCTGGATTAACAGTCCAGCAATAATGTCACTAGACTATTGACTCCCTGGTGTTAATAAGCCACTCTTGGGGATAGGCATTGAAATCCGCCAACCAGAGAATACTCTGTGCCCTTCTCCTCCTCAGTGCTTCTTCAAATTTGTGTTCATTGTGGAGGAAGATGGATTCATCAGTTGAAGTTGGGGCAAAGGGTGGTAATGGTAAGAGGTTCCCTTGACCATCTTTGACCCGATGCCATGATATTTCACACAGACTGGAGTCAGTGTTAAGGATGTATAGTATTTCTCCATTCGATTTAATAATCAGAAAGGAGTAAGTTCCTTACTCAGAGAACAATTCAAACTCTTTAGTGAGCCACCATGGGCATCGTGCTTCCAAAAAGGAAAGTAGACGGTTATATTACAGAAAATAAATAGGTTGAGAGGCAGATGGAGCGGAAGAAAGCAGGTGTCAGATCTAAGTACAAGCATGCACTACAATCATAGAATTCTTACATATGGAAAGAGATCATTTGGCCCATTGAGTCCACGCCAACCCTCTGAAGAGCATCCAAAACCAGCCCCACACCTTATCCCAGTAAGTCTGCATTTTCCGTGGCTAATCCACCTGGTCTGCACATTCTTGTACACTATGGACAATTTAGCATGGCCAGTCCATCTAACCTGCACATCTCTGGACCATGGGAGAAAACCAAAGCACCCAACGCAGGCACAGTGAGAATGTGCAAACTCCACACAGACCCCCAAAGGTTGGAATCAAATTCAGAGATCTGCCACTGTGTGGCAGCAGTGCTACCCACTGTGCTACCATGCTTCCCTCAGTAGGGTTGAATGTCCTATTATGCTGCATGTTCTGTGAGACCAGGGATACACTTGGATCAAATCTGTGACCATGTCTGCATACTTTGCAATATTATCAGCTCATGTAAACTTCAGTGGTTTAAAGTTGTTGGGTCCCATCCGAATATTGAAATCCTTAAATGGATCACCTTGGAATCACTTTTCCATTTAAAATAAATGTTCCATAACTTTACTTTCTAATACCTGGAATCAACACATTCATTGCCCTAAACTCTCGAGAGAAATACCTTTCTGCCTGTGTGTAGGCAACCAAAACTTCATAAGAGATTTCACATGGGATCTACAGGCAGCAACCCATTAACCACATTTAAAATTAAATGCTGCTCTTTCCCCTGTGTAATCCAATATCTTATTTCCCTCTATACTGGTTGGTGAACCAAATGGTCCTTTCCTACAGCTTTTTAATAATGTTCTTAACTCTAATAATTGTTGGAACTATAATTACTGAAAATATAGAACCTTTACTACTGACAAAAAGCAGAGATTTCTATTTCAATGAATTTGATTCTATCGCAAGGCCCAGGAGTGAAAGGGCAAGTTTCAAATTCGCTATGTCTCCTTGAATTGTCAATGTGATTCATCTTCAGGTTTACTATTCTATAAAATCGCATTAGGTCTGGTTAAAGTTCCAGTGCCAAATATTGTTCACATCCATCTGCTTCCTATTTCCAACTGCCAAGTTTTCTAATTTGCTCGCACATTTTTCTGTGCATGAGCGAAAGGGAGGCAGAAATTATAACCCAACATATAATCCCTCAGTGGCTTTGGTGTATACTTACGTTTTGACTGTTTGTCCCAAATCATATTTGTCCGTTACGTCCGAGGGGTTATTGTAATCCTTTTTGTCACCGAGTGTTATGCAGCCAAAAGGCATTGCTGTTGTTAGTCTGCAAAGAAAGCAAACCCAAAGCAATTAGTGAGGACGTGTAATTGATGATACTATAGCTTTTAAGAAGTGTATTTCATTCTATTGTTTTCTGATGAGAGGTTTTAAGATAGAGGCATAGAGGTATCAATTTGAATTCAATAGAGTAAACAGCTTGAGAAGCCCTGGAGTTTTTTTTTAACAGTAGAAGCAGCCTGAATGGGTGGTGTGAAGCCACCCCAAAGCCAGGATTTTTAGTTTTAGCTTTTCAGTAGTAGTTCCAGCTGGTGTTTTGAAGCTGGATGTGGAAGCTGGTTTTCCTCTCCCTGTTACAGTTAAAAACTGGAGGATCTCTTCCTGCTGTTGGAATTGCATGTGAGCCAAGCTATTTTGTTGTATTTATCTTTGCCAAGGGTGTGTTTATGGGATGTTGCTATATTGGAAACATTACTGCTTAGCAGTTAAATAACCTGTTGTTCTGTTAAGTTTTCTGAGAGAGATAAGTTATTCCAATTTCTTCTTTCTTTTATTGTATTTCAACTATGTATGAATAAAGTGTGTTTTCCTTCAAATCTGGTAGATTGACCAATCCAATTGCATCCAAAATGCAACATCTGGCACATGCTTTTAAAATATGAAAAAAATAGGATCTAAGCTATCTTCATATATTTGGAGGAGATTTGGTCTGCTCAAAAACATGTATTGCATATAAAGATGTTGGACTTACAAATTATCTTTGCAAGGTCTATGCAAATGCAGCACTGTCATTTTATCCAATTTATATTCCAACATAGAGTCATACAGCGCAGAAACAGAGCCTTCGGCCCAACTTGTCCATACCAACCAGGTGTCCTAAACTGAACTGGTCCCACTTCCTTGCATTTGGCCCTTTTCCCTCTAAACCTTTTCTATCCGTGTACCTGTCCAAATGTCTTTAAAATGTTGTCATTGTACTTGTCTCTGCCACTTCCTCTGGCAGCTCGTTCTATGTATGCATCACCCTCTGTGTGATTCCTGTTCAAATTGAAATGACAGTGAACTGCAAGTACTCATAATAAAAGGTGGTGACTAACAAATAGAGGGAAGAGCTTTTTGAAACCAAGGCCATGAAAGATTATGTTGTTGACATCAAAAATTGGAAGCCAGAGAAGTGGATACAGAGAGAATATTTCCTCTTGTGGGAAAGATCATAGCTAGAGATCAAAATAGAAAGCTGGTCAGCAAGAAGTTCAATATGCAATTCAGAAGAAACATTATCAGCCAAAGAGTGGTAAGAATTTGGAGCCCACTATCATAGAGAGTGGTTATAGCCCAAGTCCAACCTGTTTGTGTGAGAGGGAAATTTTTTTTTCTCACTGGGTCAATCATCTTCCAGGTAGGTCAAAATGTGGCCAGAACACATCAATTCTACGGATAACGGTCTGTTCAGAGGTACCTTTTGCTGCCAGATATGACTGCATTGCTACAGTGGTGATCAATCCAAAAGAACATTCAAAGTTGCAGCATGGTCCTTTCACTTGCTGAAAAATGTTGGTAAGATAATATCTTTGAGCATATCAAGGGACACCACATGAATGAAAGGCTGTTGTCTTTTATACAACAGCACTGAAAGGGACTCGAACTAGCAGTGGTCAAAACAATGCTAACTGGTCTTAGACTGATGCAGCACTGGACAGCATTCAGCTCATGTACTAGATCTTTGAACAGGTGATCTAGCCGGCCTCATTCCCCTCGGCTTTTCTCTTAGTGCTGCATGTTTTTCCTTTCAAATACATATCTGATGACTTAATGTGCACTATTAGCAGCCTTTCTTCCCCAGCACTCCCCACATCACCACCCCACCCCACTGACACCCTGCCATTACATAAATGCTGTCCCCTCCACACTTCACATCAGCTCTGATGAAAACTCATCTGGACTCAAGATATTAGCTTGGTCTCTCTCCCCATGGGTGCTGCCTGGCCTGCTGTGATCTCCAGTATTTTTGTTTTCAGTACAGATTCCAGCATCTGCAGGAATTTACTCCTTCATATCTACCTGCCTTGATTACTGATCTTCCTGGGCATGAAAGCAGTTCCTCCCGATCTGCCCCATCAAAGTCAGCATTATCAATCTTCCTTTGTGATCATGTTAAATGATTCCAGTTCCCTGGAATATAATGTGAGGACCCTGCTCAGTGGGTATAGTAGACCGACAATAGAACAATGTTGATAAAATTGGAATGTTTCTTTTGGCTTCCATTTCAACCCTGTTGTTAATTAATTAAATAAAAATAGAAGCAGCTTACAAGACCTTTGACATGTTTCAGACTGAATTGTTGTGTGTATTTTTTATTTTTGAATTTATACTTAAATCAATACTGTAACAAAAATGGGTTTTGCTATATGGCCATTGCCTTTTAAATAAGGTACATAGATTGTCCAAATGAAATCATAAGGAATCTTTATACATGCTGCTACAGTGTAAGTAAAATATCCACTCAATTAGGATTTCACTATTACCCTTAATTGACTTCAGACTTCATGCTTATAGTCATACAGTACTAATTTTCAATTAATCACGTTTTAACGGCAAGGTCACTGAACTGACCACCTTAGTGACTGGCTACCTCACGGTGTGAGATGTTAAACTCATTCAACACCCTTTCTCTTATTCAGAGTTAAAACTGGGTTGAACACGATCTAGGATTTTTGTTCCTCTGTTGTTCCTCCTGTCCTCTTTTCCCAGGGTGGAACCATGGACGTCCATTGGATTGGTGCATATTTGTGGCCAAATTAGTGTAGTGGTTTGCTGTTGCCTTCTGCGGGATGGCTGACCAGGAGATTCGCTCACTCTTACCACCTGCCATATTTACACATTGACAATCGACATGCTTAGCCATGTGATGGGTACAACTTGCCTGACTACCAAGTCCTGGTGTGGGAATCAAACCCTGAGCATCTGGCCCAGATACAGGCTGCTATCCACTGAACCACAAGACGTTGGCCTTAAATGCGACACATGGGAACATGTCAAGCATTTGTATCAACATCTGCCTCCTCAGTCCCATCTGAGTCAACTTTGTTGACGTTCATGCAATCATAGAATCCCTACAGTGTGGAACAGGCCATTCAGCGCATCGAGCCCACAGTGACTCTTCTAACAGCATCCCACATAGACCGACCCCATCCTGCATTTTCCATGGCCAATCCAACTAGTCTGCATATCTTTGGACTGTGGGAGCACCTGGAGGAAACCCACACAGACATGGGGAGAATGTGCAAATTCTACACAGCCAGTCACCTAAGGGTGGAATCGCCCCCAGGTCCTTGGTGTGTTGGGTAGCAGTGTTAACCACTGAGCCACCGTGCCACTCAATTGCGTGAAAACATTGAATAACAGAGCAAGAGTGAAGGGCTGAATGGCCTACTCCTGCTCCTACTTTCCATATAAATATAAAATGGCACATTCAACTTTGCACAGTTTTACCTATACTGTATATTGGATTAATGAAGATATTTAAATTTCACTTGTAACAGAAAGATAACCTTTCACAAGCACAATACGTGGCTCACAATTTGAGGATAAGTCACGTTGGTTTTGGTGTCATGAAACAAGACTGGTGTTGTGAAGCAAAGGCACAGTTGTGCTGGGGAATGAAAGCCTACCCAATTTTGGATTTGCACTGACATTATAAAGAACTTTTAGCTAGGTATAAATAAGTTGATAAAAGGGTTAAGTTTACTCCGCACTGCTCCAATGAGTCTGTTGCTGCCACAGCCATGGGAAAGGGGCATTCTGTTTGAAGTTTCTCATGTCCCTGAGAGCCAACAATGCCCCCACCCCCGCAACCCGACTCACCCACCTCTGGCTGCTTTGAGGAAACTGTTTGTATTAACAGGAGAGGCAGTAACCGGAAGGCACGCGTTTAAAATAATTGACGATAATGCTTGGATGTGGGTTGTTATGATCTAGAAGACATTACCTGAAAGGGTGACAGAAATAGACTCAATAATAACTTCCAAAATGGAATTACATATCTGCTTAAAAAGAATAATAAAAAATATGCAGCCATGGAGGAAGTCCTGAGGAATTGGACTAATTGGTAGCTCTTTAATAAACTACTAGAGAATTGACGGGCTGACTGGCCTCCTTGCTGTGTTGCATGATTCAATGATCCTTTGCGAGTGATCGCCCTCTTAGTGTTGTTGTGATTAGCTTGAGGTAGCCAGTTAAACTGGATTCTAAAATTGATAGACATTCACCTCATGTCCCACTCTCGTCTAAAGAGAACAGAGATCTCCTAAGTGTTCAAGATAAAAACCTAGCGGCTGTAAAACTCATAGGTCACATTGTGCTTTTTTGACTCCAGGGACAAATGACAAATCCTGCTGCTCGGTCCTCTGTATATGTTCTACATTTCCATGTCAGGCTGAAGAAGGAGGACAGTGCATCCTTATAAATAATGCATGAGGAATCACAATGTTGCAGCTTGTATCGCATATTAGTAAGTTAAAGGAGATGGATCTCTTTAAATGATGCAGTTTTGCCCTATTTATCAGATAGAAGTTCGGCTTGTCTTTCATTTCCAAATTCTTAGCAGATCACGAGTTGACCCCAGAATGCTCACAAGTGTGGTGGGTAAACATATGAACATCAGATCTTGTCACTTAGGAGGGGCTTTGGGCCACTTGGCCCTTCAAACCTGCTCCACCATTCAAAAACATTCGGCTCACTTGGCATTATTGATCAGTGCATTGAGTATAGGATTTGGGATGTCATGTTGCGGCTGTACAGGCCATTGGTTAGGCCATTTTTACGATACTGCATTCAACTCTGGTCTCTGGGAAAGATGTGAAACTTGAAAGGGTTCAGAAAAGATTTACACGTCTTGTTGCCAGGGTTGCTGGGTTTGAGATACAGGGAGAGGCTGGGGCTATTTTCCCTGGAGCATCGGAGGCTGAGGGGTGACACCATAGAGATTTATAAAGTCATGAGGGGCATGGATTGGGTGAATAGACAAGGTCTTTTCACCAGGGTGGGGGAGTCAAAAACCAGAGGGCATAGGTTTAAGGTGAGAGGGGAAAGATTTAAAAGGCACCTGAGGGTCAGCTTTTTCACACAGAGGGTGGTGCGCGTTACCAGAGGACGTGGTGGAGGCTGGTATAATTACAGCATTTAAAAGGTACCTGGATGGGTATATGAATAGGAAGGGGATTAGAGGGATATGGGCCAAATGCTGGCAAATGGGACTAGGTTAATGTAGAATATCTGATCAGCACGGATGAGTTGGATCAAGGGATCTGTTTCCATGCTGTACGGCTCTATGACTCTGACTCTGGCTGCGGCCTTAGACCCACTTTCCTGTCTGAGCCCTTGTCTCCCCTAACCCAAACTCACCTCTATCAAAAATCTACCTAATTCTGTGTCAAATAATTTCAATGATCCAGACTCCACTATTTTCAGGGCAAGAGAATTTCATAGACTAATAACTGACAGAGAGAAAGCAATTCTTCCTCACTGTCTTAAAAAAAAGCACATTTCTTATTCTTAACTTACATCCCCCAGTTTTAGCCTTCCCACAAGAAGAAACATCCTCCCAGTATCTTCCCTTAGGACTATATATATAAATAAGATCACCTCCCATTCGTCTAAACTCTAATGTGATACACTTGTATTACTAGTGTGTAAGTAACTACAAAACAGGAATTTTATTTCAAAACCATCGCAATGAATGAAATAAAATCATGAGATCTTACATTTACAGTTATTTTAATCAATCTGTTTATGACACTCCTCAAGGATAGTGGAATTTGAAGCTTCTAGTCAGAAAAACTCTACAAACCTTGCCTTCATTTCATCCAATTAACTACCTTGTCAATTAAGTTCTGTATAATTATTTCTCTTCTGTCTGGACCTCTGACATCCATGTGGAGTAACCGCTTTCGAAAACAGAAGTCAATGTGTTGACACACTGATTGCCTTTCACAGACCCTCAGGCAGCTTATGTGGCCATCAGGTAGCATTGCTTGTCATGTGTAGTCCCTTTCATACATGCATTCAATTTTAATACAGCGTTGTCCCACAAACAGCAGTGATGGAAATGGCCACTTCGTGTTTTGTGTATTGTTTGAGGGATAAATATCAGCGAGGGCACTGAGAGAAAGTAGCAATCAAGTTACATCAGTGAAATAAACATTGCAACTAAGACTATTGGGTTACATGGGGGAAATATTTTTTTTTCTTTGTGATCTTAACCTATTCCTCCTTTACCCAACCCAAGTCCTTTCAACATCATCTATTGGACGGTGCAATCTCCCAACATTAACCCTTTTAGACACATTACCTTATACAACATGTAACTCCCATATAAGTAAATCAGAATGATCTGATTTTAATTCGGAGTTGGAGATTTTTTTGGTAGGTTCCAGGGAGCAGGAGAATTGCCCATCGGATGCCCAAATATTCCATGCATTGATAATTCTGTGGGGTCATGCCTGCATCTTGTTTTGCACAACCAGTTTGGAGCCCGATCCAGAGCATCATTAAATCATTTCATTTAAAAAAGTCCCAGCCCCTGTCAAAACGATTAATTGGGTCAATCCACTAGTATTTGGAGGGCTGGAGCAATGTGACAAGTTACATCACTCCATTTTGTTCAGCCAAATCAGACTTCAATTTTCAATAACACTCAGTGCAAACACTTGGAATCATAGCGTCAGATAGCACGGAAACAGGCCCAGCTCTCTCTGTGAAGTATTGAAGGCAAGTTGCTTTTTTGGAGGTGCCATCTGTCAGACAAGAAGTTAAGTCAAGGGCTCAATGACTTATAGTTCCTTTGGCCATTTTCTGTGTCCATGCAAGGTACAGAGTAGGAGCCTAAGCCTCTGATACAATGCTCTCAAGTGTGCAGGTTCACTGTCTTTTTGAATGGGTCCACCACAGTACACATTGGGAACACTTTAAATGCCAGCTAAAATATTTAAATAACTTGTCCCATGCTTATAAAGGTGACTTACACTTAAGTTACTGCAAATAGTAGGAAAATTGACATTAAATCCAGAACAAATACAAATGTTTCCAACAATATTATTCAATTGGGGTTTAATAGTGAACTGAAGCAATTAAAATTATGGGTGACAGCCTGTGAACTTGCCTCCTGCAAATTAAATCTGCAAGCTGCCTCCTGCATTGATATGTCAGGCATGTTCCAAGCAGATGCAGGTTTACTTTGAGATAATACCTCAGTCTCAACATTAAGCAGGCCTATACCCATCTGTGTTACTTCCAGCATCTTCTTTTGTTGTTGGTGGCTCAATTTAATCTTTGAAAATGTGTTCTGAAATTCCACCAACTGGATGTACATTTTTTTAAATTCTAAAAGCCAACATTAATCCTCCAATTTTCTGCTGAGTTCATGATTCTCAGATCAACATCGAATCCTTACTACAAATGCTAATCTATCAGAGGAGTGTCTCTCAGTGCAAGGGACTAACCAGGCTAAATAACTAATAACTAGACACATTAGAGCAATCTTAACATTGTGGGAAAGAAACTGGACTTCTTCAAACAAACTCAGCCTTTGAAGTTACAGGAAAAAGCAGGGTCAGGGCACTAGATCATTTGCACCAGCACAGATACACTGTCTATGACTTTGGGCCTAATGCTAGAAAGTGTTGATTTAGTGTAGTAGACTCAATGGGCAACGGGCCCATCTGAAGAAGGGTTCCAACCTGAAACGTCAACTTTCCTGCTCCTCTGATGCTGCCTGGCCTGCTGTGCACCTCCAGCTCCACACTGTGTTATCTCTGACTCCAGCATCTGCAGTTCTTGCTATCTTTGGGCCAAAGGGCCTGTTCTGTACAGTGTGATTCTATGACACATAGAGTCATTAAGTCATACAACATGGAAACAGACACCCTGGAACAACCTGTTCACATAATCCCAAACTAAACTAGTCCCACCTGCCTGCCCCTGGCCCATATCCCTCCAAACCTTTCCTATTCATGTACTTATCCAAGTATCTTTTACATGTTGTAACTGTACCTGCATCCACCACTTCTTCAGGAAGTTCATTCCACACGTGAACCACCCTCTGCGTAAAAACATTTGCCCCTCAAGTCTTTTTTAAATCTCTCTCCTCTCACCTTAAAATGTACCCCCTAGTCTTGAAATCCCCCATCCTAGAGAAAAGACATTAATGATGGGCTGAATCTCCTCCATTTGTGCTGTGGCCATTCTATGATTCTGGAATGCTTTTATTGCACATGCAGAGATAAGGGGCTCCCGATTATAAGTGGTTGACATGTAGGAACTGTGGAAGGCTCCTTGTACACTGATCTCTCACACCTGAGTTTGGATTTAAACCAAGCTCAAGGGGTGATTTTTAAAATTCATTCAAAAGATGTGGGCATCACTGACAAGACTTGGATTTATTGCCCATCCCTAGTTGCCCTTGAGAAGGTGGTGGCACTGAATTGACTTTGTGAGCTATTGCCATCTATGAAGATACTCCCATAGCAGTGTCTGGGAGGTTCAGCTGGGCTTTGAACAAATGGTGATGATGGTACAGTAATGTGTTTCTAAAACAGGCAGGTTCAGGTCTTTGAGGTCATGACATTCCTTGTCCTTCTAACCAATAGTAGTCATGGGCTTGTGTGGTGCTATCAAAGAAGCCTTGGTGAGTTGTTACTGTACAGTCATGTTACCGTAACGATGTCAGAGACAGTGTCAGAGTGCCAAATCCCACTGTACTCACAATGTATGGCCCCTGGACCATGGAAGTGCTTCAGAGAGTCAGGAAGTGAGCAACTCACGGCAGAATAGCTAGGTACTCACTTGTCCTGGTATTTATGTGGCTGATCAAATGAAACATCTGGTCAGTTGTGATCCACAGAACATTGCTAAGAGGGAGGCAGTGATGGATTTTTTACATTTATTCACAGAATGTGGCTAGGTCAGCATTTATGCCCATATGTGCCATGTTGCTGTGGGCCTGGAGTCACATGTAGGCCCAACCAGATAAGGATGACAGTTTCCTTCCCTAAAGGACATGAATGAACCAGGTGGGCTTTGAAGACAATCAACAATGGATTCATGGTCATCATTAGACTCTTACTTCCATATTTTCATTGAATTTAAATTCCACCATCTGCTGAGGCAGGATTTAAATTTGGGTCTCCAGAACATTACCTGGGTCTCTAGACTAATAGTCCAATGATAATACCACTACGTTGTCTCCTCCCTCAAATGCATTCAATGTCAAAAGGAGATGGTTAAATTCTCTCCTGATGGAGGTGACCATTGCCTGACATGAATGTTACTTACCATTTATCAACCCAGGCTGAATTTCCTCCAGCCTGTGCTTTGTTTGGGCTCTTATTACTTTAGTATCTGAGCAGTTGCGAACGGCATTGAATACAATGCACCCATTACTTCTGATCTCTTCAAAGGAGGGTGGGGGTGGGGAAAGGTCAGTGTTGTAGCACCTGAAGATGGTGAATCTTGGGCCACTGTCCTAAAGAATTGCAGCATGGTCCAGTAGCTGAGCTAATTGAACTCCGATGTTTGCAACCATTGTGTTTTGTGTTAGTTGAGACTCCAGCCAGTGTAGAGTTTTTCCCTGATTTCGACTGTTTTCAATTCTACTGGGACTGCTTGCTGCATCTTTGTTAAAGTGCTTCTGTGTTCGAGTCAAGGGCAGTCAATCTCACCAGTTCTCTGGAATTTAGCTGCTCTGTGTGTGTTTAGGCTGAAGCTGTAATGAGGTCAGGAGACAAGTGATCCTGGCAAAATCCAAAGTTATGGTGAGCTTGTTATTTATAAGTAAGGTGCACTCCATAAAACGAGTCAAAATTGCCTTTCATCACTTTGCTGGTGCTTGACAGTAGGGTGGGCAGTAAATATCTACATTTATTTGGCTTTTTGTGGATATTTATATACATATATAAAGTAATTGAAAATACAAATAGTACAGAATGTATGATTTGCATCCATATCACCTGCAGCAATTATCAAATGACCTCATTTGCTTCTAAAAATATTATCCAGAAAGGAGGAATGATTATTCATAGGTTGATGCAGATAATTGAATCCATTTTAGAAGTTTGACTCTGATCAAAGTCAACCCAAAAGGTCACAACACGAGGTTAGAAACAATAAGTTCTGAGATGTTCAGCTCTCTAAGACCATAGTATTGAATGTCATGATAGTTGGAAAGTTTGGGACTACAACCTTACTGGCTCAAAATCCTGGAACTCCTTACCTAAAAAATACTCTTGGCATTAACACTGTCCACTTACATTTCATATGGTTCAAGAATGTGTCTCACCGCTACCTTTTCAAGGGACATTAGGGTCGGGCAATCAATGTTGTCTCAGCCGGAGATAATAGGTGGAGGCAATGGCCTGGCAGTAATGTTACGAGACTTTTAGTCCAGAAACTCAGCTAATGTTCTGAGGATTTGTGTTCGAATCCTGCCATGGTGATTGGTGAATTTTGAATTCAGTCATAATCAGAAACTAAGAATCTAATGATGCCCATGATGTCAGAAAAACCCATCTGGTGCACTAATGCCCTTCAACTCATCCTAACCTGGTCTGGCTTACATGTGACTCCAGATCCCCAGCAAAATATTTGACTCTTAACTACACTCTGAAATGGCCTGGCAAACCTCTCAGTTCAAGGGCAGCTAGGGATGGGCAATAAATACTGGCCAGCCAGTGACACCCACATCCCACATGTGAAAAAAAAGCCAGGCTCACAATCTATGAGAGGATAAAAGAGACATAATGATGATTTACTGCATAAACTTTTCCTGCTTAAAACATAATGTCTTCCTGCCAGTGCTGGTGTTGCACTGGAAGCATGATGAAACTATAGTGTTTCAATTGTATCTAATCAGTGTCCACTATAATTTATGAGAAGTTATAACAGAAGAAGTGCACAGGATGTACGTGCTATTTTTTAGATGGGCTTCAGATTAAAATGAATGCTGGTCTTCATACCCAACAAATGAATTATTTTAATAACTATTTGACAGATTGAGCCAGAGTTTTGTGTTTTGAAGATGTAAAGCTCATCAGTCTATTCCATTTAACCCCTGAATGCAGGAAGGCACAGAAAACAGTAGCAGGACGAGGCCCATTCAGCCCCTTGAGCCTAGCCCACCATTTGAGAAGAACATGTAAAGTTCTGATTGTGGCCACAATATCTCTTTCCAGTCTGTACTCTCCATCATCTTTGAGCATATTCCATAGTAGATCCAACTTGGCCTTGAGAATATTCATTGGGTCAGCATTCACTGTTCACTGCTGAAGAGAATTCTATAGACTAACACCTCATTGAGATTAAAAATGGACCTCCTCATTCTGGTTAAAAATAGGAAAGGTATGATTTTCAAACAGTGCCATTTTGTTCCAGAGTCTTCCATAGAGAAACATCCATTCAGCATTTATTCTGTCAAGTTCCCTCAGATTCTTATACGTTTCCTGCCAGATGGAATACAATGTGGGAAAAATGTCAGGCTATAAACTGTGGTGGGAAGAATGGAAGGGCTGAATATTATTTAACAGGAGGAAGACCCCAGAAAGCTGCAGCATGGAGGGATTTGGGGGTCCTAGTATTTGCATCACAAATAAACTGACTTCAAAGTTAGCAGGTAAAGGGAAACGCAAATGAACCGTTGGAGGAATGGAGTATGAAAGTAGGAAAGTCTGCTAAAGCTATACAAAGCCTAGTCAAATCACCGCTGGAATACTGCCACCATAAGACCAGATGAAATAGGAAAAGGAATAGGCTTTGCAGTCCCTCCAGCCTGCTCCACCATTCAATAGGATGACGGCTGATCTGACTTTCCTCAAGTGCATTGTTTTCCCTTTGGGATTGTTGTCAATTGTCCTAGAGAGTGCACCATTAAAAGCGTTAACAAAGTGTATTTTTCTAACAATATTCAAGTTCTGTATGACAATTATAACATTAATAATTGAAATAAGAATGTGCTGGACATTTTCTGAAGACGGATTCCTGACCCAAAATGTCAGCCTTCCTGCTCCTCTGATGCTGCTTGGCCTGCTGAGTTCATCCAGCTCCACACCTTGTTAACTCAGACTCCAGCATCGGTAGTTCTCACTACCTCTACAGTTGGTCAGCAGCTTCTGTTGATAGAGCACCTAAGGTGACAGACAAATTCCCTCTTTTCCAGAACTTCTGAAGGTTTCCCCTGACCTATATCCGAGGTCAATGACCTGAAACATTAACCCAGTTTTGCTCTCCAGAGACGCTATCTGATCTGCTGAATATTTTCCAAAATTTCTTTCTGTTTTTAATTCAGATTCACAGCCTCTTTAGTACTTTGCTTTAAGCTTGCTGTAAAATATTGAAGGCATAGCCATGTTACTGTTCGCTGAGTGGCATTGCGCATGTTTGCAATGTTTCTGTTTAAGTTGCAAATAAAAATGACCAGACACTAGTCCAACCTGACATGTACTATTTTCCAAATTGACTAGGAATCTTTAGGAAATTAAAAATATGGAGTTATTGTTAAAAAAAATCAATCAGTATTTTTCTGATTAGCCAAAAGATATGCACACCTAATTAGGCGAGTCTTAGAGTCATACAGCATGGAAACTGATCCTCGGGTCCATGCCAGCCATTATCCCAAGCTAAACTAATCCCAGCTACCCGTGTTTGGCCCATATACCTCCAAACCCTTCCTATTCGTGTACTTGTACAAATGTCTTAAACATTGCAACTGTACCCACACCCACCACTCTGGAAGTTCATTCCACTAGTGAATCACTCTCTGTTTAAAAAAGTTGTCTCTGATGTACTTTTTAAATCTTTCTCTTCTCATCTTAAAAACATGCACCCTAGTCTTGAAATCCCCCACCTGCTATTCAGCTTATCTATACCCCTCATGATTTTCAAAACCTTGACAAGGTCAGCCTCCTATACACCAGGGAAAAATGTCCCAGTCTACCCAGTCTCTCAGGCCGCCTAATCCTGGCAATCTCCTGATGAATAGAGAGACAGTGAGGGGAGAAAACATGACAGTGGAAGCATGTAACTGGCACCACATTCTATCTGGTGGTGCTGACTGTACCATATGGTGATTAAATGACTATTATCCCAAAGACCTAACATATCCTAATGGCAGAGCTCATATGTATCAACAGGACACAAGGTACAAAACTATTTTGGATATGAAAGAGTGCAAAATAAATCCAAAAGGTAAAGGTTGCAAAAATGGAAAATGCTTCATTTGATTACATCTTTACACTGATGAGAAAATAAATACCTTACCTTATAATTAAAGATGATACAGGAAAAAGGATTGTGAACAGCCTGTAATTAGTGATGTGGATCACTTCAATCTGAATTAGAGCGGGCGACTCACACCTAATGTCATTAACAGCACTATTCTCTGCAGTAATTTCATAAGTTGCATAGGGGCAGGGGACTCTCGTGGCACAGTGGGTACTGTTCCTACTTCTGGGCTAGGAAAGCCCAGGTTCAAGTCCCTTGTGCACCTGAGGTGGGTCATAATACATAGAGTCATGGGATTATACAGCATGGAAACAGACCCTTTGGTCCAATCAGTCTTTGCCAAACATAATCCCAAACTAAATTAGTCCCCACCTGCTTGCTTCTGGCCCATATCCCTCCAAACCTTTCCTATTCAAGCACCGATCCAAATGTCCTTGAAATGTTGTAAATGTACCCACATCCACCGCTTCCTCAGGACGTTCATTCCACACACAAACTACCATCTGCGTAAAAAACTTGCCCGCATGTCTTTTTAAAATCTCTCTCCTCTCACTTTAGAAACACAGCCTCTGGTCTTGAAATCAACCATCCTAGGGAAAATACATCTACTATCTATACCCCTCATGATGTTATAAACTTCTGTAAGGTTGGTTAAAAATGACAACAAGTGGAATCAGGTGTTTTCCACACATCAAAATGGATTCTAGCCACCATATTAGGTATTGTTTGGTGCAATGCTAGTGTTTCTACCTCTGAACTATGGGACCTAGGTTTAAGACCTACCTGTGCCGGGAGTGTACAACAGCAACTCTGAACTGGTTGATTAGAAAATATCTGGCCACAGCATTTTACCCGTACACGACCTGCTTTTATATACATATCAATTCTTTGTTTCTTGACAAGGAAGAGAGAATTGTGATTTTTAATCGCTCCTATCATGGCACAAGGACAGCACATCTGTACAAAGTGGCCAAGTTATGTAATTCAGTGTGAGTTTAAATAGTGAGTGGATGCAGTTTCTTTTTGTGTGTAAATGTCAGATGAAGGGTCAAGGCCTGAAACGTCAGCTTTTGTGCTCCTGAGACGCTGCTTGGCCTGCTGTGTTCATCCAGCTTCACACTTTGTTATCTTGGATTCTCCAGCATCTGCAGTTCTCATTTATCCCTAACCCTCTGTCCCCTCAATCCCAAAGTCATCCCTATTTTTGAGCACAGGGTTAAATTACGAGGAAAGATTATACAAATTTGGCCTATTGTCTCCAGAATTTAGGAGGTTAGTGGGTTATCTCATCAAACTCCTCAAGCTATGAGAGTAACTAAAGATAAACTATTCCCACTGGTTGGAGATTCTGTAACTGGGGGGCATATATAGAAAGGATGTTGTGAAACTAGAAAGGGTTCAGGAAAGACTTGCAAGAAAGTTGCCAGGTTTGGAATGTTTGAGCAATAGAGAGAGGCTGAACAGCCTGGGGCTATTTTCCCTGGAGCATTGGAGGCTGAGGGCTGACCTTACAGAGGTTTATAAACTCATGGGGGGCATGAATAGGATAAATAGACTAGGCCTCTTCCCTGGGGTGAGGGGGTCCGAAAGAGTGCACAGGTTAAAGGTGAGAGGAGAAGGATTTAAGAGGGCCTAAGGGGCGACTTTTTCATGCAGGTGTGGTGCATGTATGGAATGAGCTGCCAGAGGAAGTGGTAGAGGCTGGTACAATTATAACATTTAAAAGGCATTTGGTTAGGTATCTGAATACAAAGGGTTTAGAGTGATATAGGACAAATGCTGGGAAATGGGACTAGATTAATTTAGGATATCTGATCAGCACGGGCAAATTGGACCAAAGGGTCTGTTTCCTTGTTGTATATCTCTATGACCCTATGACTTTATTAGGGTCAGACCATTCAGGAGAGATGTTAGGAAGCACTTCTATACTCAGAGGGCAGTAGATGTTTGGAATATTCTTCCACAAGAGGCAGTGGATGCAGGATCAGTTGTTAAATTCAAACTGGTGATAGGTAATTTTTTGTTAAGCAAAGGTATTAAAGGATATAGGTCAAAGGCAGGTATATGGAGTGACAGATAGTAAGACCTGCCAATGCTGGAGTCAGAGATAACACAGTGTGGAGCTGGAGGAACACAGCAGGCCAAGCAGCATCAGAGGAGCAGGAAAGTTGATGTTTCAGATTCTGAAGAAGGGTCCCGACACGAAACGCCAGCTTTCCTGCTCCACTGATGCTGCCTGGCCTGCTGTGTTCCTCCAACTCCACACTGTGTTTTATGGAGAGAGATCATAGATCATCCAAGATCTCATTAAATGGTGGAGTAGGCTTGAGGGGGTCTGAATGGCCCACTCCCACTCCTACTTTTTTTATATCCTTTCTAGTAAAGGCTACTGAAAATTAAGGACCACAGTGCCACAGAATTATCTGGGTAAGAAAGTGGCCATTTGGCCCATCGTGCCTGTACTAGCTAATAGTCCGACTTTACTATCTAGTGCCAATCTCCTGTCTTTTCCCCACATGTCCATGCACAATTACAATGCAAAATAATGCATCCAATGTCCTTTTCAGTGTCCTAACTAAACAGCCTCCAATAGGCAAGGTATTTCATACTTGAACCACTTGCTGTGCAAAATTAGGTTACAGAACTTCTTCCTTGCTGTCTCCAGCTCAATGCATTCAATAGCCAAAATCTCAGCAGCCTTCAGGAGAAACTAATTCAGAAGAAACTGCAATTTGGATTTGCAAACCTCTGGTTTGGAATGCTCAACTTTTAGACTAACTTCACCAATTTGGTGGTCTTGGGGAAGGGAAATCATTGCAGGACAGAAATAAATCCATAATACTAGGGTTCTGTCTGCCAGAGGTAACATTCTTGGGTATGCTATTTAAAGTCAAGTTGGCTGGATAGGCCAGCTCCCTGCTGGAAAACAATCTGGTATCATTTTTTAGACTGGTTAAAGTGGGGCTTTTATTGAGAAAAGCTGAAAGGTTCAGTAAGATTGGTAGCCTCAACAAATTTTTCTGGTCGATCAAGGTTTTTCATAAAACATACTCTGGAATATCGACAGCTGCAGTGCAGCTGGACCAATTCCAACACAGAATAATTGATTGGGAAGTGATTAAAAATGTCTTTTTCTCATTATTGTTGCCATGAAAACTGTGTGATGTGGAAATATTGACGATGGTAGCATAGTGATAATGTCACTGGACTAATAATCAGGAAACCAGGCAAATGCTCTGAGGACAAGGGTTCAAACGGCAGCTGATTGGAATTAATTAAAATCTGGAATTTAGGGCTGTTGTGGTGTATTGATAGTGTCCCTACTTTTTGAGCCAAGAAGCCTAGTTTCAAACAGGATGGTTAAAATATTTACTAATATCTGTAATTGATAGTCAGTCTCAACAATGGTGGCAATGTGACTATCTTGTCAAAAAGCCAACCAGTTCACTAATGTGCTTTAGGGAAACAAATCTGCCATCCTTGCTTGGTCTGGCTTATATGTGACTCCAGGCCTACAACAGTGTGGGTGACACTTCATTGCCCTTCAAACTGGCCAAGGAAGCCATTCACCTCTAGGCTCTAATATAGACATATTAGACAACTCGAGGAAGGATGAGGGGGAAGCGGTCGCCTTGAGTCATAGAGTATGGAAACCGACTCTTTGGCCCAACTAGTCCATGCTGACAATAATCCCAAACAAGTCTCACAAAAGAATAAAAATAAACTGTGCTTCCAAATACTGATCCTAATTACTGCCCACAAGAGACATCAGCATTGGCAAAAAAAATACACTTACAAACAATGCTTCTGATTTTATACAGATAACAAGGTGTAGGGCTGGATGAACACAGCCGGCCAAGCAGCATCAGAGGAGCAGGAAAGTTGACGTTTCAGGTCGAGATCCTTCTTCAGATTATCTCAGAATATCTTCTTATCTCAGATTCTCCAGCATCGGCAGTTCCTACTATCTCTTCTGATTTTATATTTGTCCTGAATTGCTTTGGATATTGTTGTGGTTCTTGAGTGCTCTCAGAGCTGTACTCATTCATGCAGGTGCAGAATTTCCATTACGTTCCTGAATTGTGCTTTGTATGTGGTAGGAAGGCTTGTGGACATTCAGAAGGTGGGTTATTCAACATAGAATACACAACCATTATCCTGCCCTCATTACCATGGTATTTCTGTAGTCAGTCTGGTCTGTTTTTGGTCAGTAATTACAAAGTTGATGGTGGTTGATTCATTGATGGTAACATAATTGGTTAGATTCTATCCTGATGGAGATGGTCATTGCCTGGTACTTGTGTTTGGGTAGAAGTTATTTTGCTACTTAAGGATCTGGGAGTTATCCAGTTCTTTTTGCTTGGTCTGCTTATTTTTGAGAAATTGTACATGAAACTGTGCAAGCTCTGTGGACTATTTCCACTTCTGACCCCATCATATCATTATTGTAGGGGCTATTGTGTTATGTATATTTTGGAAAGGTAGTGACCTGCGATGTGTCAAATACTTTCAGGTAGTATTTTAAAGAGAAGAGTTATCTAAAATCAACGGGAACACAGTGCTTAGAAATCAGAATAACAATCGCACACGCCCAAGTAGGTGTTGTGCTCCAATTACGAACAAAGTACAGAAAGCATCCTTCATTAACTTGTACAAAATCATAGCAACAGAAACACATGAGCTCAAACTGGTGCGAAAATGTGTTTTGTAATTATGCTACAAAATATGAGCAAATGGATTCTTGAAATGTTTTTCTGAAATGTAACGCTCAAGTGCTCTGGGAAAGGTGTTGCCACATATATATGTCAAACCAGTTAACACCCCCACACTGAACCTGAACATACTGACTGTTAACACATTATTATCTTGCTTCAATCTCACAATGATGAAGAATTGAAGACATATTAGACACCCAGGAAGGATGAGGGGGAAGTGGTCGCCTTGAGTCATAGAGCATGGAAACCGACCCTTCGGTCCAACTAGTCCATGCTGACCATAATCCCAAACTTAACTAGTCCTACTTCCTTGTTCTTGGCTCATATCCCCGCCCAAACATGTCTTATTCTTGTACTTTTAAATATTGCAACTTTACCCACATCCCCTGGAAGTTCACTCCACACACAAACTACTCTCTGTGTAAAAAGGTTGCCCCTCATGTCTTTTTAAAATCTTTCTCCTCTCATCTTAAAAATGTGGTCCCTAGTCTTGAAATCTGCTTCCATAGGGAAATATGTTTACCTACCCCTCATGATTTTATAAACCATTTTAAGGTCACATTTCAACCCCCGAAGCTCCAGTGATTTCTCAAAACTGGAGGTATACATAGAATGCTCTCTGTTCACCTGACTGATGCAGTCTAAGAGCTGATCGAATCTAGTTATTATTATTAGCTACTATCCAATGGGAGGCAATGGCTTAGTGGTATTATCGCTAGAATGTTAACTCAGAGACTCAGATAATGTTGAACGCAGGGCCTTTAGTTCAAATCCTGCCACAACAGATGGTGGAATTTGAATTAAATGAAATATCCGGAATTAAAAATGTAATGATTACCATGAACCCATTGCTGATTTTTGCAAAAACCCAACTGACTCACTAATGCCCTTCAGGGAAGGAAACTGCCACCTTTACTTGGTCTGGCTTCATGTCACTCCAGACCCAAAGCAATGTGAGTGACTCTTCACTGTCCTCTGAGAAATTAGGGATGGGCAATAAATGCCCCTCACCCCATGAATGAATAAGGAAAGAAAAGTTCTGCGGGTGAGCTGCTTGCATGTTTGGAGCAGGTCACTGATTAGAGACGTTTGAGTATCTAGTGAGCCCTTGATAATTTATAGCTTTGGTGGCAGGGGGAGACAATGTTGATATAGAGTGTGCCATCCTAATCCTTTGCTTTGAACTATTTTTGGAGTGGTCTGTAGTGGCTTTTTTAAGGATCTCTGTTTCAGACCTTTTCGTAACCAACACCAACTTTCCTTGCCTCTTGATGATTCAAAGTTACACTGTGGTCTTTTTTACTTCATGATTTTTACCTATCTTGCTTAATGAGGCTTTGATGGGCACTTTGCTTCCTACATAAAATGAGTGCTCAGATGTCACTTGTCCTCAAGAGGTACCTCCGTGATTAATTCTCATTGGAGGTGCTCCAACTGGTGGACTACGCTCAGAAAGTTGGCTAGCAGGTTCTGCCTCTGATAAAGAGAAAGAATTCCTCTTGAATGAACAAGTAGGGTAACTGAGGTCCTTCCACCAGCAGGGTGCAGAGTGGGGCCAATAATGGCATTGTGCACAACATGGACACCCATATCTGAGAAGAATACTTCAGCCTCAATTGGTGTCAGAACCCTGTAGGATATTAGTGTGACTTACAGCTTGTGGTGAGGTCACAAGATAAAGAACATCCTACAATATTGAGGCACATTCTTCAGACCATGGTAGCTCAGTGGTTAGCACTGCTGCCTCACAGTGCCAGGGACCCGGGCTTGATTCCAACCTCAGTCTGTGTGGAGTTTGCACATTCTCCCCGTGTCTGTCTGGGTTTCCTCCAGGTGTTCCGGTTTCCTCACACTGTTCATAGATGTGCAGGGTAGGTGGATTGGCCTTGCTAAATTGTCCGTAGTATTCAGAGATGTGTAGCTTAGGTGGGTTTTAGGGTTATGGGTGTGGATGGGGTGCTCCAAGGGTCAGTCTGGACTGGTTGGGCCGAAGGGCCTGTTTCCACACAGTATGGATTCTATGATCTGTGACCATATACCATATACTTGCAATGCATCCTTCTTAGCTTCAAAAAAGGGAGAACTATTTTTCTAATCTGGTCCCCTCATTCTCCTTCACAAAGAATATACCCAAGCATCAGGTGATTAATCATCAAGTTCTGCCCTTTTTAAATGTAAGAGTCTCAGAAGACACTGTTATCTTGAGTTCAAATAGTTCACAAAATGGGAATTTTCTCTTTTAGCTTCCAGCCACTATTATTCAAATGTCTATTTACTGGGATATATAGTGAGGAGCTGACCCCATCTGCACTGCACAACGACAGAATTCCATGATTCTATCGAATGAGTTCAGTCTGAGATTACATCATCTAAGAAACAAAGTTTACAATGGGAAGCAGAAATTATTCCTAACGAAACTATAAGCAGAAAATGCTGCAGAAACTCAGCAGGTCTGGCAGTAGAGAGAGAGATAATGGGAGCTGCAGATGCTGGAGATTCCAAGATAACAAAGTGTGGAGCTGGATGAACACAGCAGGCCAAGCAGCATCTCAGGAGCACAAAAGCTGACGTTTCGGGCCTAGACCCTTCATCAGGTCTGGCAGTATCTGTGGAAGGAGAGAAACTAAGTTAACAATTTGAGTCCAAACAGTCATTTTTGACTGAGATAGTAGCAACTGCTGATGCTGGAGAATCTGAGATAACACGGTGTGGAGCTGGATGAACGTTAACTTTGTTTCTGTCTCCACGGGCTCGCTGAGATTCTCCAGCACTTTCTGTTTCATTTCAGATTTTTTTTACTGTAATATTTTGCCTTACATTGTCTTATCATTTCTGTCTGATTTTTGGCTATATTCCTAAGGTGTTGATATAAAATGCAAATTTCACCATTTATAAGTGACACTGATGAAAACAGGTTGACTTTCCCTTCATTATTTACTAACATCTGCACCAACTGTTCTAAACCTTAACAAGAGAGGCCTTTTGCATGATGCTCAACCTCAACCAGAGCTCCGTCCTATTTAAAAGCAATCATTTCCTGCCCTAGGCTGTTTTGTCATTAAAAGATTTCTAATATTGTTGAATAAAAATCTAAATCATTTCCACAAAAACTGCTCCCTCTTGTGAGTGTCTGGAAGAGAGTCGTCTGCAGATATCGGAAACTTGCTCCCAAACATTCGTGTCCAAAGATATTTTTATCAATGGTGGCTGGAAGCTGATTGAGAAGATTCCCATTTTGTGCATTATTTGTGATTTTTTTCCTACACAAGATACTATCAGACACACAGAAGTGCCACGGTGATGAGTAAATCTCAGTAATGACCCCTGCTCTGTCAGTTGATACCACACAGCCTTTACCCTCGTATTACAATGTCAAAAACAGCTTCCTGTTTGTAGGAAATTGACACAGAACCAGTCATACTGTGACAGACAATTCAAACTTAGACCAGGATACCAAACACAATCATTTGATTCATTTTGCCTGTCTGCCTCCCTTTAATTAAGGACGTCAATTACACTTCAGACAGTGTCAAAACTATGTTAAAACAAAAAAGAGCAGTCGTGCTGGATTTCTAAGTCCATTAACTGGCCTCATCCCAAGTAACAGGATTAACATGAGGTTTCAGTCAATAACCAGCCCTTTAACTGACTTTACAAAGCCTATTGAGACCACTTACTCAAAGGGAGTAGCTTAGCATTGGCTTTTAAAAATTACAGGCCAGAAGAAGACTGGTTCAGTTTTTAGTAGGCGTCCAAGGTAATCACGTTATCGAGTGCACAGGCAATTCCATGGGAGATGCTGGGAATGTTACCAGGAAGCACAAAATCTAGATTGCTGAGTCAACCGCTAGTAGCAGCAATGTGTCTGCATCAGAGCACTTCTGACTAAATGTGTCAGAAACAAGGGAACAGAAGGCTGGCCAGCGAGTCCATCTCAGTGTTACAATCCTTTGCAAAACAACCTGGAGCATTGGAGGCTGATGGGGTGACCTGAGAAAAGGTTTATAAAATCATGAGTGTCGTGGATAGGGTGAACAGCCGAGGTCTATTTCCCAGGTGAGGGGAGCTCGAAACTAGAGGGCATAGGTTTAAGGTGTGTGGGGGAAAGATTTAAAAGGGACCTGAGGGGCAACATTTTCATGCAGAGGATGGTGCATGTGTGGAATGAGCTGCCAGATGAAGTGGTGGAGGCTGGTATAATTACAGCATTTAAAAGGCATCTGGATAGGTATATGAATTGGAAAGGTTTCGAGGGATATGGGCCAAATGCTGACAAATGGGATGAGATTAATTGAGGATATCTGGTCGGCATGGATGAGTTGGACCGAAGGGTCTGTTTCTCTGCTGCACATCTCTATGACTTTAAATGCAGTGAATGTAAAATGTCGAGTGCAGTAGACCTTGCATTTCATTTCATAAGGTCCTGCATGTTGCGACATGTTTGTGTACTGAAATGGCTAATTTTGAGCATTTCTTCCACTGTGTTATACTGTGTTTTATTTTCATATTGTCCACAACCAGGTTATGAGTATATTGTTGGATAATAAAATGTGAGGCTGGATGAACACAGCAGGCCAAGCAACATCTCAGGAGCACAAAAGCTGACGTTTTGGGCCTGGACCTTTCATCAGAGAGGGGGATGGGGAGAGGGAACTGGAATAAATAGGGAGACAGGGGGAGGCGGACCGAAGATGGAGAGTAAAGAAGATAGGTGGAGAGAGTATAGGTGGGGAGGTAGGGAGGGGATAGGTCAGTCCAGGGAAGACGGACAGGTCAAGGAGGTGGGATGAGGTTAGTAGGTAGATGGGGGTGTGGCTTGGGGTGGGAGGAAGGGATGGGTGAGAGGAAGAACCGGTTACGGAGGCAGAGACAGGTTGGACTGGTATTGGGATGCAGTGGGTGGGGGAGAAGAGCTGGGCTGGTTGTGTGGTGCAGTGGGGGGAGGGGCGAACTGGGCTGGTTTTGGGATGCAGTAGGGGAAGGGGAGATTTTGAAACTGGTGAAGTCCACATTGATACCATTAGGCTGCAGGGTTCCCAGGCGGAATATGAGTTGCTGTTCCTGCAACCTTCGGGTGGCATCATTGTGGCAGTGCAGGAGGCCCATGATGGACATGTCATCTAAAGAATGGGAGGGGGAGTGGAAATGGTTTGCGACTGGGAGGTGCAGTTGTTTGTTGTGAACTGAGCAGAGGTGCTCTGCAAAGCGGTCTCCAAGCCTCCGCTTGGTTTCCCCAATGTAGAGGAAGCCACACCGGGTACAGTGGATGCAGTATACCACATTGGCAGATGTGCAGGTGAACCTCTGCTTAATGTGGAATGTCATCTTGGGGCCTGGGATAGGGGTGAGGGAGGAGGTGTGGGGGCAAGTGTAGCATTTCCTGCGGTTGCAGGGGAAGGTGCCGGGTGTGGTGGGGTTGGAGGGCAGTGTAGAGCGAACAAGGGAGTCACAGAGAGAGTGGTCTCTCCGGAAAGCAGACAGGGGTGGGGATGGAAAAATGTCTTGGGTGGTGGGGTCGGACCGTAAATGGCGAAAGTGTCGGAGGATGATGCGTTGTATCCGGAGGTTGCTAGGGTGGTGTGTGAGAACGAGGGGGATCCTCTTAGGGCGGTTGTGGCGGGGGCGGGGTGTGAGGGATGCGCTGCGGGAAATACGGGAGACGCGGTCAAGGGCGTTCTCGATCACTGTGGGGGGCAAGTTGCGGTCCTTGAAGAACTTGGACATCTGGGATGTGCGGGAGTGGAATGTCTTATCGTGGGAGCAGATGCGGCGGAGGCGGAGGAATTGGGAATAGGGAATGGAATTTTTGCAGGAGGGTGGGTGGGAGGAGGTGTATTCTAGGTAGCTGTGGGAGTCGGTGGGCTTGAAATGGACATCAGTTACAAGCTGGTTGCCTGAGATGGAAACTGAGAGGTCCAGGAAGGTGAGGGATGTGCTGGAGATGGCCCAGGTGAACTGAAGGTTGGGGTGGAAGGTGTTGGTGAAGTGGATGAACTGTTCGAGCTCCTCTGGGGAGCAAGAGGCGGCGCCGATATAGTCATCAATGTACCGGAGGAAGAGGTGGGGTTTGGGGCCTGTGTAGGTGCGGAAGAGGGACTGTTCCACGTAACCTACAAAGAGGCAGGCATAGCTGGGGCCCATGCGGGTGCCCATGGCCACCCCCTTAGTCTGTAGGAAGTGGGAGGAGTCAAAAGAGAAGTTGTTGAGGGTGAGGACGAGTTCAGCTAGGCGGATGAGAGTGTCGGTGGAGGGGTACTGGTTGGGCCTGCGGGACAGGAAGAAGCGGAGGGCCTTGAGGCCATCTGCGTGCGGAATGCAGGTGTATAGGGACTGGACGTCCATGGTGAATATGAGGTGTTGGGGGCCAGGGAATTGGAAGTCCTGGAGGAGGTGGAGGGCGTGGGTGGTGTCACGGGCGTAGGTGGGGAGTTCCTGGACCAAAGGGAAGAAAATGGAGTCCAGATAGGTGGAGATGAGTTCGGTGGGGCAGGAGCAGGCTGAGACGATGGGTCGACCAGGGCAGGCAGGTTTGTGGATTTTGGGAAGGAGATAGAAACGGGCCGTGCGGGGTTGGGGAACAATGAGGTTGGAGGCTGTGGGTGGGAGGTCCCGTGAGGTGATGAGGTCGTGAATGGTGTTGGAGATGATGGTTTGGTGCTCGGGTGTGGGGTCATGATCGAGGAGGCGGTAGGAGGTGGTGTCGGAGAGTTGGCGTCTGGCATCGGCGATGTAGAGGTCAGTGCGCCATACTACCGCTGCGCCACCCTTGTCTGCGGGTTTGATGGTGAGGTTGGGGTTGGAGCGGAGGGAGCGGAGGGCTGCCCGTTCTGCGGGGGAGAGGTTGGAGTGGGTGAGAGGGGTGGAGAGGTTGAGGCGGTTAATGTCTCGACGGCAGTTGGAGATGAAGAGGTTGAGGGAGGGTAGGAGGCCTGGGGGTGGTGTCCAGGAGGAGGACTTGTGTTGGAAGCGGGTGAAGGGGTCAGTGGAAGGAGGGTTAGGTTCCCGGTTGAAGAAGTAGGTGTGGAGGCGAAGACGGCGGAAAAACTGCTATATGTCCAACCGTGACTGGTATTCGTTGATGTGTGGTTGTAGGGGGACAAAGGTGAGCCTCTTACTGAGGACTGACCGTTCGTCCTCAGTCAGTGGGAGGTCTGGGAGGATGGTGAAGATGCGGCAGGGCTCAGTGTGGCTGTCTTCTCTGGGGTTGCTGGCTGTGGAGGTTGTGGGCGGGGTTCCGTCGGTGTCGGCCGTGGGCGGGGTTTCGCCGGCCGTGGGCGGGGTTCTGTCGGCGTCGGCCGTGGGCGGGGTTCCGTCGGCGGTGGGAGGATCGGGGTGGGCGGCAGCAGCTGAGGTGAGGGTGGTGTGTGGGCTGTAGTACCTGGACGTGGAAGTGGTGACTGCAGCAGCGGTTCCGCAAGTTCTGTGGCCGGCGGAGGCGGATGTGACGTCATCCGTGGGGTCTCCGGCCGTGTCCTCATGGTTAATGGCGGCAGGTGGGGGAGGGGCAGGGACAGAGTCGGGATTTGGGAGGCGCAGGAATCCTCTTGTGGGTGGCAGGAGCCAGTGAGTTGGTTGTACTTACGATTTTTGGTGTCCAGTAAAGCTGAGTGGAACTGAATGTTCAGTCTGTGGATCCTGTGGAGGATGAAAAACAGCAGAGGTCCTTTGCAGGTCTGGGAGAGGAAGGCGTTGAGCTGGGGTAGGCTGGATTGCAGTGTGTGGAGGTGCCGGCGCATGGCTGCAAGTGTCTGTTCCAGGACTCGCAGGGAGAAACGCTTCTGAAGGGTCTGAATATTCTGGGTGTAGAGGTGGTCACGGTTGGGGCCAAATTGGGAAGGCTGAAATGTAGAATGTAGTCCCTTGGGGATGATCTGGTTCTGTAGGCAGGTGCTGAGGAAGGTGGTGTGGCTGTGGTACCTGGTTTGCTTCAGGACATGGTCGAGCAGTTTCAAGGCCGAAGAGATTACAAGAGAGTTGCAATGGGAGAGAGATTCCCTGAGGTTGGTCCGGAGGGAGGAGGGTAACTTCTTCAGGTTAGGATTCCCTGGAAGAGGCTTCGCAGTGAGGTTAAAATAGTATCAGAGATAATGGGAACTGCAGATGCTGGAGAATTCCAAGATAATAAAATGTGAGGCTGGATGAACACAGCAGGCCAAGCAGCATCTCAGGAGCACAAAAGCTGACGTTTCGGGCCTGGACCCTTCATCAGAAAGGAGGATGGGGAGAGGGAACTGGAATAAATAGGGAGAGAGGGGGAGGCGGACCGAAGATGGAGAGTAAAGAAGATAGGTGGAGAGAGCTTTTGTGCTCCTGAGATGCTGCTTGGCCTGCTGTGTTCATCCAGCCTCACATTTTATTATCTTGGAATTCTCCAGCATCTGCAGTTCCCATTATCTATGAGTATATTGTTGCTTGTTTTATTTGTATTGTCACCGTGGTATTTCTTTTCAATAAGATAAATACCTGTAGAAGCTATTCTTCATTGTTAGTGCAGCCAGTGCCACCCAGTTGGTCTGGATGCCAAATGAGAGACAGGAATATTTAAAGTTGGCAGCTCGAAGCAGAGTCACTGGGGCACAGAAGGAGGCCTTTCAGTGCATCAAATCCATGCTATGTCATTTCAGGAGATATATTCAGCAAATCCCTTGATAAAACAACCAAAAATTTCACTATTTCCCAACACTGAAACTTTTAGCATTGAGTTTTGCTACATGTTATTACTGAGTCTCTTCTGAGTGTGAAAATGATGTTTTGGCTCTTTTACCTGATCGCTTTATGCCTTTAAGATTCTGTCCCAGCCAGTTGTTGGGCTTGGCTCTCATAATGCTGAACTTAAACTTGGCATTTGCGGGTTCTCCCATCCCTGGAACATCTGAAATGGCTGATCTCTCACATGGATGTGACTTAATCAGTTTTGACAGCAAAGATTACAGTTGAGCAGACATTTGGACAGTGCAAGTGAATATTTTGCTACAAGCGTGAAGGATCATTTGCAATATTATTTCATCCATGTTACTTCTGCACCCTCAGTAAGTGTTCTTCTGCCTCTGTCTCTGCATTGGTTCAAGTGCAGTCCTGTAGCTGGGGTGGAAAGAGCCTGTCCTGTTGGTGTGGAAGGCAATGGTCGTCATTCCCTGGTATCTTTGGACCTAAATTGGGGGCCAGATGCAGGCTCCCTTCCCTCGGCTTAAACTGCTGCAGGCTTTAGAAACATGGATGGGGAGAGGAGAAGGGACCAGTCTGTTTTGAGAAGAACCTTCGGGGGGAGTTCCTTCTCCCAGTGAATGCCTGCCAGCAACATCAGTCCTTCTGTGAGGAGTGAGTTCCTATGTCCCTTCTTGCCTTGACGTTAATGGTCATCAGCTATGGCTAAAGTAATGGAGTGCAGGTCCCAATGCATATCAAGCAGGTGCAGAGTGTGACAGATCTGGGTCTTCAAGGTGGTCACCAAACTGTTCATGAAGACACAAAAGCAGTTGTGTATTTCACTGTTAATAAAATGTGAGGCTGGATGAACACAGCAGGCCAAGCAGCATCTCAGGAGCACAAAAGCTGACGTTTCGGGCCTAGACCCTTCATCAGAGAGGGGGATGATGATGAAGGGTCTAGGCCCGAAACATCAGCTTTTGTGCTCCTGAGATGCTGCTTGGCCTGCTGTGTTCATCCAGCCTCACATTTTGTTATCTTGGAATCTCCAGCATTTGCAGTTCCCATTATCTCTGTGTATTTCACTGGTTAGTTTTTCATCATAGGGAGTGAAGAGGCTGATATTTTCCATAAACCTACCCTCACCACCTGGACTTGAACCTCTTGACCCAGTTCAATTCTTTGTGCAATGAGACAAAGGGAGCGGTTGAGTATGATGGAAATGGATGAGAGAGTTTTTGGTGGTGATGCAGGAGCAGGAGAAGGAGAGGTCGGTTAAGTAGGAAGCATAGAGGGCATGAAGAATTAGGAATCTGTGAAGATAAGTAGGTTGAGAGCTGTCGACCAGATATGAAGGGTGCAATACTGAGAGTCGTAGTCCACAATCCTTGGTGAGATGTGTAGAGTGAGTGATAATCCTGAGAGTGTGAGGTAGCAGGGAGAAGATGGTGGCACTTAGCCTTGCGGAGAGCCGAAGATTATTGACCTTCTTACTGCCTCGCTAGCTTTTCCACTTCATCAGGATACAGCACTAACCTGGGTTCCAATGTGTGTCCAGGCATTGCTTGGTCTGGTGGCATGGCTTCCTATGGTGGTCAGATGGACAAAGGGCTGCCCTCCTTTCTGACACTCCATCCATCGAGACCTCCTGGTACCTGTCCACTAAGCAGGCAGTGAGATTTCCTCTTCTTCTTGGCCATATATCAAATCTAGAGGCTCCAGTGCCAGAGTATGAGCGGCTGTTCCTAGCCTGCAGTGATCTGGTGTTGGCCTTTGAACATAAGTGCCAGTGGTGTGGACACTGGAAGGTATTGGCACTAATAGGCCCTTCTCCCTCTCCAGCAATATGATTCAGTGAGAACGGGGGCCAAATGCCCTGTTGCATCATTAATAAAATGAAGAGTGGAAGACTGTGTGTGAAAATCTGAATCATGGTGGGCTGCACGTCATCAATCTCCTTCAATGAAATCCTTGAACTAAAAATGGGGACAATCCACCTTTAATTTTGATTTGGTCAACAGTGTTTCATCACCAGATTGCAATACAAAATGGAATCTATCTCCCTTTAACACAACATTTGTTATTATGACATTTGTCAATGGGCTACAATGAGGCGAATTTAAGCTTATTGATGAAGCCAGCCTCCTCCTTTATTGAATTCAGTGACACATATCAAAACACCGTTTTTAAATAACGAGTTATCCTCAGTGAACAACTCAACAAAAATGGAAAATGCTGGAAAATCGTAGCACGTGTGGCAACACCTGCGCATTGAAATCAGAGTTAAAGTTTCGGGTCCAGTGACCCTTCAGTAAATGATTCTGTTAGTTTATTCAGCCATTCCGTAAGTAAAGAACAAAGAACGAAGAACAAAAAAACCTACAGCACAGGAACAGGCCCTTTGGCCCTCCAAGCCTACGCCGATCAAGATCCTCTGTCTAAACCTGTCATCTATTTTCTAACGGTCTGTGTCCATTTGCTCACTGCCCATCCATGTACCTGTCCAAATATATCTTAAAAGACGCTAACATTTCTGTGTCTACCACCTCCACTGGCAACGCGTTCCAGGTACCCACCACCCTCTGTGTAAAGAACTTTCCACGCATATCTCCCTAAAACTTTCCTCCTCTCACTTTGAACTCATGACCCCTAGTAATTGAGTCCCTGACTCTGGGAAAAAGATTTTTGCTATCCACCCTGTCTATACCCCTCATGATTTTGTCGACCTCAATCAGGTGCCCCCTCAATCTCCGTCTTTCTAATGAAAATAATCCTAATCTATTCAACCTCTCTTCATAGCTATACCATATTACCATACCAGGCAACATCCTGGTGAACCTCCTCTGCACCCTCTGCAAAGCATCCACATCCTTTTGTTAATGTGGCGACCAGAACTGTACACAGTACTCTAAATGTGGCCGAACCAAAGTCCGATACAACTGCAACATGACCTGCCAACTCTTGTACTGAGTACCCTGCCCAATGAAGGAAAGCATGCCATATGCCTTCTTGACCACCCTATTGACCTGCATTGTCACCTTCAGGGGACAATGGACCTGAACGCCCAGATCTCTCTGTTCATCAATTTTCCCTAGGACTTTTCCATTTACTGTATAGTTCGCCCTTGAATTTGATCTTCCAAAATGCATCACCTCGCATTTGCCAAGATTGAACTCCATCTGCCATTTATCTACCCAACTCTCCAGTCTATCTATATTCTGCTGTAATTTCTGACAGTCCCCTTCACTATCAGCTACTCCACCAATCTTAGTGTCATCAGCAAACTTGCTGATCAGACCACCTACACCTTCCTCCAGATCATTTACATATATCACAAACAACAGTGGTCCCAGCACAGATCCCTGTGGAACACCACTGGTCACAGGTCTCCAATTTGAGAAACTCCCTTTTACTACTACCCTCTGTCTCCTGTTGCCCAGCCAGTTTTTTATCCACCTAGCTAGCACACCCTGGACCCCATGTGACTTCACTTTCTCCATCAGCCTGCCATGGGGAACCTTATCAAACGCCTTACACCTTAAAGGAAAGAACTTCCTCCAAAACAGACTGAGGACGAGACCAAGATAAATGCAGTGGCAATGGTTCCGACAATAAAACTCACTCACAACCTTAAAACTATTTCATCTCTCAGTTTCCTTCATTATATGTTCTGGACACTTCAGACTTTTATCCTTGTGAATTATTTATGCCACTGCATCTCTCTGTCAATATTGCTGCCCTTTCTATCCCTCTCTCTGTCAACTTCTCTCTCTGCCTGGACTACTCTCCCTCTTGAATCACGCTCTCCATTATCCCTTTCCCGTCCGATTTCATCCTAACATTATCTGCCTGAATTCTGTTCACCAGTGACACAATTCTCACGGTGGTGGTAATATCATGTTTTAGGGTGTGTTATGTTGAGAGAATGGTACTCTGGGGGACTTCATCGTGAAAAACTTTTGCTAATTTGAGACTATTATATGACATGCAACTTTTCCCAGGTACTGTTTAATTTTGGGATGTTCTGATTAAAATAGCAACATTGGCTGAGATCTGTGTACAGTAGCCAACACTGACAGTATTTTTTCTGGGTTGCAAAGTTTTGCACTGCGAGTAACCCACCAGATTTCAAATTTGATGTTGAACAAAGATGACTTATTAAGGTTAAATGCACTCACCATAACATTATAAGGGTTAGGAATAGGAGTAGGCCAGGCTCTCAAGCCTGCTCCACCATTCAATAGGATCATGACTGATCCATCATTCCTACCAACAACATCCTGTCCTTCCCCCATAAATCTTGAGTTGTTTGTCTGTCTGTCTATCTATCTCTAAAATATACACAAGGACTCTGGCCCACAGCTCTCTATGGAAAGGAATTTCAAAGACTTACAACCCTCTGAGAGAAGAACATTATAACTCAATACATTTCTATCATGAAAAATGCCTCATAGTTACTGTGTACTGGACAATTATCTTGAGCATAGTTGAGATATAATGTTTAATCACATGGCTGAGAATTTTCAACACATGCTGAGAAATACATGTCCAATACATTTTTGTGGACGTGAAGGAATGATTAGCAATGGGATTATCTGCCAAGAGAAAGTATAGATGATTACATTTCTGTCATCTACCTTTTCTAGTTACACTTGAATTTCAGAATCTGTTTTGTCTCTCCACAAGTTCTAACTATCCTGCTGTGCATTTTTAACCAGTTTCTGCTTTCATTTCAGATTTCATTCATTGGAGAAATAGTAGAACGATTGGCTGTTATAATGGTGAGTTCAGGACAATAAATTTAAAATAGTGGCTTTAAGCACTTTCTCCCAATAGTGTGGTGTTAATTATATTAATTGAAATTAAGTACATGTTGGTTGAAGGTATTGATTGGATGGTTAGTTAAGCACATGTAAAGAGGAAATTAAAATAGAAATAACTCAAAAATCTCAGCAAGTCTGGAACATCTATGGAGAGAAATCAAAGTTAACATTTTGGATCAAGTGACCCTTCCTCAGACCTGAAACGTTAACTCTGATTTTTCTCCACTGATGCTGCCAGGCCTGCTGAGCTTTTCCAGCAATTTCTGTTTTTGCCTCTGATTTACAGCATCTGCAGTTCTTTCAGTTTTTACAAATAGAGAGGAACTTACTAATAGAGGAGTAGAGTCAGGAAATATACCCCTGCAAGATTTCACTCTGTGAATGAATGTATTTCAGAAAAATAAAAGTGACTCTGGTCTCCTCCTTCACCAACAGTCTACTAAGAGCATGAAAAGTGGAAGTGGGGCTTGACAGAATGGGTGTGTTAGATGGTGCCAAGGTATTGGAAAATCTCCCTTGTTATTCAAAAAGAATCCTTTGTTTCCACCTGAATAGGCAGAAAGAGGCTGAGCTTCGATATCTCATCTGAAGGAGAACTCTGATACCATACACTTCACACTGCCAATTTCAATCCTGAGTCGCAAATTCTTCTTATTCAAGTGTTAACACAGATCAAAGTTGATAGTCCCATAATTGTAACCAATTATAATTCGTTTTTTTTATTCTAGCTGGGATTTTGCTTTTACTGCAACACATAGTGAAAATGACACTTCAGCCCCAAACATTTTTGATCTATCTTGTGTAACTCCATGCCAGAATTAGCCAACAGTTCCTCATTTTAAATAGTTGTGCCAGAATCGTAAATCAATTTTGAGTCCTATTCGGCTCAAAGCCTTGAAGATTAATGGAACAGATGCATTGGTTCATCACAATATTACACAACCCAGCCGATTTTTTTATGAGGCTTAATAATGACAACTTGTTGCAATTTTTAAAAAAAACGAATAGATCTGTAGTCGATCATGTTCCTGCAAGACCTGTCACTGGTCTTCAACAAGAATTCACACATATACTATCATTCTCATCTTGTTCAATACCTGACAGTAAATCAGTTAAATGCTGATATGATGACTACCTCTGTTATGTTGCTTCTGTAAGAATATCTATCAACTAAAGATTAATGAGACAATAGTTTGCTTACAATGAGAAGGTCCTCAATCCTGGTTTGTTGAGTACATCAACATCGGCATAAAGCATGTTCTCATCTTTTGCTTCCAGTTTTAGTACCTACATTCTCATTTTAGGTACAAAATGGTCGATACATAAAATTAAACTCCGTGGGGACTTCAAATAATCTTCCTAATCCACTTCCCTCAATGAAACAGCATTTTCTTTTCATTTGTTTCCTGCACTAGATTTCCACCTTTGCCAACTCAATCTTGCCATAACACATAGGCTGATTTGCATCTCCTTAAAACCAAGTTGAAACAATGTAAAATAACCTCATAGAGAGCAGAACAAAACCTCGCTACCACAGAATAGAAGGATGGATTTATAAAATACTCTCCAATCTATTGTGCTACCTAGATCCCCACCAGTTATGCTCGGGTGATGCTTAAATCGAAAAAGTTCCTTCTTTTATAACAAAAAATGTAGAATGATGGGTGAAGGAGCCAGTTTCATTTTAATGAAATAGATACATTCACAGAGCCAACATTGCAAGGATATGTCTCCTGACTCTCCTACTGTGTTAGCAAGTTCCTCTTAAATGTGCTTAACTAACCATCCAATAAAAGGTACACAAGCGAACTAGTAATCTTACACATTGTCTAACCAGGAGAGTGGAGGATGCAAAACTACGAGAGCAGAGTTAAACTGCTGTACCCCATTCATTTGCTACTGAGTTCAACAATGAATTGGTTTTCAGCATTACAGTTTGGAATGTGCCAACCCTGCTAAATGTGATTCTGAAGATTGTAAATTCTATTCCCATTCCATCAACCTGAGAACAGACAGAACGCAGGCTGACACTGTGATGTAGCACTGATGTACTGTTGCACTATCGAAGAAAATGCTATTTCTCCAATACATTGTAAAACCACATCCATCTTCTCAGATAGAAGTATAAAGTTCTTTCGCACAATTGGAAGCAGGGAAGTTTTCCCTATTGCCCTGACCAACATAAACTCTTTAACCAAAAATAAAACAAAATATTATTTGGTCGCTATCACATTTTTGTTCAGCTGTGCAAGGTAGCTGTGCACAATTTGATTCCAACTAATAGTATAACAGTGGCTACAACTTATAAAGTGCTTAATTAATTTGTGAAGTATTTTGGGATGTCCTGAAGTAACAAAAGATTCAGCATTAATGCAGGAATTTTCTTAACATTGCCTTTATTTTTTTTTGGTATTGGTTTTCTAATCAATCTGTTCAGAGATGTTGTGATGCAGCCCTGGGCCTCCTTGCTCAGAGCCAGGAATACTACCACTGCACTATTGACCTTTATAGATTTCATTTAATCAACCTGTTTTGACATGCTATGATACATATCTGGAGCAGATAAAACTTGAACTCAGGCCTCTTAACCAAGAGATATGAACATGATCATTCCATTACTGGCCTTTTTAACCTATTTTTCTAATCAAGCTATTCAGGGATGCAATTACACACCTCTGGAGCAGGTGGGACTTGAACCCAGGCATCGGGATGCTACCGCTGTACCACTAGCCTTTATATGCCAGTCAATGCTATTGTTTTCAGATGTGACCCTGTATCTAGAAGTCAGTGAGACGTAAACCTCACGGGAGTTCTTCACTCTAATGCCTAATTTCTTCTTCACTGTGATAAATTTAATTTCTGAGCTGTAGGGGAAAGTCCTGATTCTCCTCCACTGAAGTAAAATGTGGAATAGAGAAACTGTCGCTTTCTTTTTATGTGTTTGAAGTTGTGAGGTTAAGTCCCCTCCAAGACTCTAACTTAAATTTACAGCAGTACTGAAAGAGATTAAAGTGTCTTGCAAATCTGCAACACATTACTGGGAAATGTAAGGTTAACATTTAGGCAATTTCTGCTTCCTTCTGTATCACAGTATTATGTCACTTGACTAGTAATTCAGATGCTTGAACGGATGAGTTATGAATTCAAATACCACCACGGCAGCAAAAGAACTTAAATTCAATTAATTGAAATCTGTAATGGCAATCAGGAAACTAGCAAGAGAACTGCTGGTTCACCAGTGTCTTTTATATCAGGCCACTTAGCCCACTAAGTCCTCACCAACCCTCAAAAAGAGCATCCCACCTGTACCCACCCTATCCCGGTAACCCTGCATTTCCCATGGCCAATCTGCCTGACCTGTACATCTTTGAATCGTAGGAAGAAACCAGAGCACCCAGAGAGAAACTCACGCAGACACACGCAGAACATGCAAACTCCACACAGACAGTTGCTTGAGGGCAGAATTGAAGTGCTGTGAGGGAGCAGCGCTAACCACTGAGTCAGTTGGAGAAACCAAGCGGAGGCTTGGGGACCGCTTTGCAGAACACCTCAGCTCGGTTTGCAGTAAAACAACTGCACCTCCCGGTCGTGAACCATTTCCACTCCCCCTCCCATTCCTCAGACGACATGTCCATCATGGGCCTCCTGCACTGCCACAATGATGCCACCCGAAGGTTGCAGGAACAGCAACTCATATTCCGCCTGGGAATCCTGCAGCCCAATGGTATCAATGTGGACTTCACCAGCTTCAAAATCTCCCCTTCCCCTATCGAGCCCAGCTCGTCCCCTACCCCCACTGCATCCCAAAACCAGCCCAGCTTGTCCCCGCCTCCCTAACCTGTTCTCCCTCTCACCTATCCCCTCCTCCCACCTCAAGCCACACCTCCATTTCCCACCTACTAACCTCATCCCACCTCCTTGACCTGTCCGTCTTCCCTGGACTGACCTATCCCCTCCCTACCTCCCCACCTATACTCTCCTCTCCACCTATCTTCTTTACTCTCCATCTTCGGTCCGCCTCCCCCTCTCTCCCTATTTATTCCAGAACCCTCTCCCCATCCCCCTCTCTGATGAAGGGTCTAGGGCCGAAACGTCAGCTTTTGTGCTCCTGAGATGCTGCTTGGCCTGCTGTGTTCATCCAGCTTCATACTTTGTTATCTTGCATTCTCCAGCATCTGCTGTTCCCATTACCTCTAACCACTGAGTCATCCCACCATGGGATGGAAATCTACCAGTCTGACCTAGTGTGGCCTGTTTGTGGCTCCAGACCTGAGCAATGTGGTAAGTTCTTATTTACCCTCTGAAAAGTCCTAGAATGCCATTCATTGTGTTTGAAAATGCCAGTTCTTCACATTTTTGAATGAATAAAAGAGAGCTTGTTTTCATTTTACATTGTTGACTGTACAAAGTCTTAATATAGTCATAGAGTAATACGGCATGGGAATAGACCCCTCAGTCCGACTCGTCCATGCCAACCAGGCTTCCCAAACTAATCTAGTCCCATTTGCCTCCATTTTGGCCACATCCCTCTAAACCTTTCCTATTCATCACTTTCTCAAGCCTGATTCGAGACTGCCAGGAAATGCTTACCTCATCAACTGATTCTACATCCCATTTAAAACAAACATTTCCAACATGTATCCTAGAATTTCTGAGCTCAGTAAACGTCCAACAATGTGGCAATAATACTTGACCGACTCCTGGAATAGTTACTAAGTCTATTTTTAGTGATCTAAATCCCCGGGCTGGCACAACAATAAAAAGCCCTGGGCTTTACCTTAAAAAAACCAACCTGGCTCATTAGTAACACATGGATTAAGCAGGTTTCTACCCTTGGCCTGTCTGGCTTTCCGTCACTTGAGTTTGAACACCATGAGGTGACATACACAATGTGCGCAACTCTGGTCCTTGCTGACCAAAGCCATTCAGTTGTCTGCAGCTCATGTAGAATGACGCTCACCACCACCTTCTCAGGGTAACTGAGATGGGCAATAAATGCCAATCTCGTTAAGAATATGCTCTAGATCAGTACCCCTTGAATAAGGGTCTCACGTTAAAAATCCCCAGTGTGGCTCCAGATTGCAAGCTGTCTTTGAGCAATTGCATGCAAGGTCAGTTAATACATATAAATATTTACGTAATGATCTGTCTTTGATACAAATGTGTTTTCATCCCTGTTTAACCCACAGAGAGCACCCTCCACACATTCTCTGCTTTACTTTTCAGCGTGGTTATCTGCTATTATATATCACTGACAAATTATTTCCTCTCATATGTACACAGGAGACAAATGAATAAATTCCAGGTCCCTCATTATAAAAATTAGAGATGGAACTCCTGTAGGCTATGTGGGTAAAGTCAGAGGTTTACATTCAGTGAATAATAGACGGAAAGTTGTGTGATCCATATTTTATAATTGGATGATTAGTATTTGCTGCAAGCTTTCTTTCAATAAATAAAAGTTAAAGATTCAATATCTAGGAGCCTGTGGCACATTTGGGAAGGCAAAGGTGGCCTTTAAGTCAAGGAGCTGGATCTAGCTATCCCCCAAGTGGGAGATCTGACTTGTCATGTGTAGCTCAAACTGAATGTGACCAATGCATTAATTTCCAAGTATTACTGTTGTTTTTAACTGTTTCTGCCTTTTGGAAGGGGGAAGGCTCATTAAATCAAGTGGCTGCCCTGTCCACCATCCATCTGCCTGCTTTTGTCTCCAACACAATTTTCCCAGTGGCAAGTGAGTTGTTTGGCAAGACTGTGTGCCAGTTGATGCCCATTAGTGGGAGATTAATGCAAAAACTGTTGAGGGACTACTGGACATCATTTCCTGCACAGGGTGATGTTGGCAAGGTGTGGAGGGGGGTGCGGTGTGTGCAGAAGAGGTGGTTGGGTTTCTAAAAAACTGGCCCTCTCAGCTGATAGGAGAAGACCTCCGGTTTCCTCACCCCCACTGACACCCCACCCCATGTTCTCCCTCACTGACCCTACAAGCACTCAAGAACTTCATAAAGCAGAGAACTAGAGATGCCAAAGATCTGAAACAGAAATTGTTGGAGAAACTCAGCCGATGTGGCAACATCTGTGGAGAGAAAGCAGGGTCAGCGTTTCAAGTGCAGTGTTCTGTAGAAGGATAACAAAAAGTGACTGATCTCAATAATTCTGCTTTCACCCCACAGATGCTGCCAGGCCTACTGAGCGTCTCCAGTTATTTCTGTTTTTGACTAGATAATGCAGAATGAGTGGGTCCCTGTAATAACGACTCAAGCTCTCAATCAGTGGGGCTGTTCACATATAATTTCTGTGTCAGTTGTAAATTACCTGTTAGATCTATTGCGGTGATTAATTTATAATGTTATTGAGTGCCCACTTAAATATTATACCTTTCTAAATTTCCTGTATTTTTGATCATGAACTGAGAAAAGTCTCCTTTAAAAGAATTTTAAAAGAATGTGGTAGGGATTGCTGCACTATTAAATGCAAGCTGTCAGTGCACATTGTAAGCATCGTTTGCACTGTTTCAACTGGTCGGGATGGTTTAGGTACAGACGAACTGGCACCAGGATTGTGTACAAAATGAGATTTGTCCAGCAACAAGTGGCTGATTGGTCTATAGAGTAATCCAGCTGTCAATAGTGAAAGGCTGTGCCAGTCAACTTCTATGTGATTAGCTTCCAGGTTGCTGAACAGCTTGTAGGTTTGAATAAGATGATCAGGAGTCTTTAGACCTCCAGAAAGGAAAATTCTACTTTTGTATCTGCAGTAAAATCGCCTCAAACTTGATGAAAGTCAGTTTATTTTCGCTGACCCTTTACTGAAAGCTGTTGCTTTTAACTAATAAGTTTGAGACTTTATAAATTCTGACTCAGTCGCTCTGTGCTTCCTGAAAGCAAATAAGAGTACCTAGAGATCATCAGACGGTGAATGCTGGCAAGCCAAGAGGGTTATCTTAGTGAATCCTTTGGATATGGAACACTGAACATTCTTCCCAGTTTTGTATGTGTGGTTGTGTGTATGGGGGAATTTTTATAAGGTGTTTGGAGTTTTAACTAGTGGAGTTACATATTAATGGAACATATTTGATTACCTATAGCTAAAATCTATTAATTTTGTGGTAAATAGTAACTCTTGTTAAGTACAGAGGCCATCTCCATGCTTTATGTCAATCCAAGACAGGTGAATTGGGGAATTCTGCATATTTTTAGAAAGACTTTAATATTTACAATGACTCTGAGACTAGTAAGGTTCGATTACATTGCAGCATGCTACCTCATGAGGTGTGACACTAATGAGGAACCAGGATGGAGGGAGACAAATTGGACGAACCCTTGACACTTTTCCTTAACAATTGCAATGTTCCTCATGAAGCTCAATGCATTAGTTTAAGATTGCTGCCAAGCATGGTTCCTTCGGAAATAATGACTCTGAAGCTACAGTGAGTTGAAACATTGGCTTAAGTTACCATGAATGCTGGTCAGTCCAGGAGCAGGTGGGCTGCAATACTTTCTCCAGGTCTTTCTCAATCAGTTTGGAATCAATTGGATATACAACATCAATGTATAAGTAGAAACTTACATGGCATCAGTGTTTAAGAGAAAATATCAAACTATTGTGTGTTGAATAAATGGCAAGCAAATAGAAAAACAAAACAAAACTCCAGATCATTACATGATGGCCTCACAAAATCAATAATGCCCAGTGAGAATGTTCATGACTTTCATTAAGAATAGAATTAGATTAAGTGATCAGCAGTTTTGGAAAGGCTGAAAGCTAACTGTTAAGAAACCTGTGCAACAAAGTTTAAATCTTCTTCGCATTTTTACTCTTTGATCTGTCAGGACTTCAGAGCTGATGCCATAAAAGAGATTACGCTAAAGAGATGTAGGTTTCTAAAGTGCAAAGTGTAAAGAACAATTTTTTCATGGAGAGGGTGGTGCATATATGGCATGAACTGTCAGAGGAAGTGGTGGAGGCTGGTATAATTACAACATTTAAAAGGCACCTGGATGGGTATGTGAATAGGAAGGGTTCAGAGGGATACGAGCCAAATTCTGGCAAATGGGGCTAAATTAATTTAGGATATCTGGTTGGCATGGATGAGTTGGACCAAAGGGTCTGTCTCCATGCTGTACAACTCTATGACTCTATGTGATTTCAAGTCTGACAATCCATTGGGTTTGAAATGGTACCAGGTATGTTGGTGCCTTTTTGTTGTAAACCAAAGAATACATATATGAAACATATAAAATAATCAGAGGGTTAGATAGGGTGGATTGGGAGAGCCTTTTTCCTAGGATGGTGATGGCGAGCTCGAGGTGGCATAGCTTTAAATTGAGGGGTGAAAGATATAAGACAGATGTCAGAGGTAGTTTCTTTACTCAGGGAGTAGTAAGGGAATGGAATGCTTTGCCTGCAACGGTAATAGATTCGCCAACTTTAGGTACATTTAAGTGGTCATTGGATAAGCATATGGACGTACATGGAATAGTGTAGGTTAGATGGGCTTGAGATCGGTATGGCAGGTCGGCACAACATCGAGGGCCGAAGGGCCTGTACTGTGCTGTAATGTTCTATGATGCTGATAGGATCTGGAGCCCCACAACATTAGGAAGGATTCCCTGCCTCTATAAAAACAAATTATACATTTGAAGTGCTGTTTCAGAACCACACACTTGACAACTGCAGCTTCTCACTGAAATTTTGCTAAATTTAAGGAAAGAATAGACAGAGAAACAAGACATCTTTGGTGTATGATTTCCTCCTGCGTTATGCATAAAGCAAGAAATATGAGACAACGACAGATTTTCACATTAGTGAATAGAAGAATCCATGTAACAATATGCATTGCACCAGTTCAGCTGTGCATTCACTGTCGTTAATTTACTGCCCTGTCACACTTTATAATTTCAACAGGTGTCCTGGGATAATTATAACAGCAAGATTACAATTTTCAAATAATATTTCTGACAAAGATCTTTGATTCCACCCATATTATTACACCTACTAAATCATTCTGCAAAACTATTATTCTTGCGTATTCTATCCTTTACTGTCTCCTCAACTATCGCCACAAACACAAGATTTCACTCTCACACATCTTATTGCAATTTTGGGAATCATGCTGCCTTAAAATTTGCCTGGACAAAACCTTAAACAAAAACAATCGATGCACACAACTCTTTTTATAGTACCTTGAGTTAATTCTGAAATATAGTAAGGTACTATGTAAAAAGGAAGTTCTTGAGAGCTTTTAATGTCTGCAGGAAAACAGTACTGTATTTTCAGGTAGAATTTTCTTTTTATCTCCTTTTCCCACCGGAGGTGCCGGATCCCATCGGACGTGGCTCCATGCAAGTGGCTATTCATCAAGTGTGAACCCCAAAACAATGTTGGGTGGCTATTCTGTTAAAGAAACCATCACCACTTATCATAATCATGTCCTCTAATGTTACCCCCAAGAAACACTTTCACCTGGACAGAAATCAAGAACAGGAGCCTTGCCTTATACCCCTTCCTTGGATTGAAAACATTGAGACCAATGTGGACATCCAATATAATTGGCTTGAATGAAAATAGATACGCAAGGACGAACTACTGATTGAACCTCAGATTTTCCTGGTTTGGAAGGGGTTTGACTCACATCCAACTTTCAATATCCTCCCACTAACTAGAAACCTTCAACGAATGTTGCTATGTTAATATCATGGCTCTATAATATCACGACTGTCTGGATAGTTATACTCTGAAGTGCAGTGAAGAGCTGCGAGCACAGCTTTTCGTTTTCTGGTTTGTTCTATTTAGAAATGAAATTTTTTAAAATAGAAAATAAGCGCATTGTATAAAGATTAGAAAAAGGTTTCCTTTTCGTTTCTGTAGAAACGTAGCACAGTATTTCAATTTCCGCGCACAGAATTAGTGACAGTTGTTATATAAGTAAGGGCTGGCAGCCATTTTGAGCACAGTTTAAACATTACCTGCTGCATTTCATCATTTTCTTTAATCTGATTCGCACATTAAGTTTTATTTGACTAGGACTCCCTGCAGTTCTACTTCAAAGAAGAATCCTCATTGAACAGACTCTGGTATGCCAATTATTGATGTTTTGTTTGAAAGAAGTATTAATTTTACCTTTGTCAATGTGAAGATTGTCAATGCTGGTGAGTGGAATGTCAAATAAAGGCTCTCTGTGTTAGTGAATGGAATACTTCTACACTGAGCTTAATACTTGATGCATAATCTCAAAGGTCAGATGTTGGGCAAAAGCTAGCTCTAACAGCGTCAACATACAGTAAGACTGACTTTAAAAGATGACAACGTCAGGTAGATGGTTACCAATAATGGAACGTAAACCCATCTTGTTCATAAATGGGCTTTACAGCTGTAAATCTGGTGTCCTGACCTGGTCTGGCCTATTTAAGACTCCACGCCCAGCGCAATGTGTTTGACTCTCTACTTTCCTACTCATTTGCATCAAACTGCTTCAAAAACCTCTTATAAGAATAAAACAGAATAGATCACTCAGACTCAATGGAGACACTGCACGCAACTAAGGCACACTCAGCCAATCCGTCCGGGCAAACGTGTCCTCATCAACATTTTTGGGGATGTGCCAATGTTGGGAGAGCTGTCCCATGGTTATCTTGACATGGCCAAACTCACATAACCATAGCCCATCAGGCAAAACCCCAGATTCCTTGGTCACTATTTTTGGGTATATCCTGTCCTATCGGTAGATCCACCAGAGGTGGCGGCACAGTGGTTCGCAGTCAGGGATCAGTGGCTCTCAAAGTCCTTGACATTGACTCTGGACTATTCTGGTATTTGGTCAACATGGGGAAGGAAATCTCCTGTAGATTTTCACCAATTATCTCTCCCAATGTCCATCACCAAGGGTGACTCAGTCACACCACTATGCCTGGGCTGGCTAAACCCTTCTGGATCTATCTACTAGACTAAGCTCACAGCAGTTAGTAAGAGAGCAACAATGAAGATAAAACTGATTTGAATCCATCCTCCCCAGCCTGCCTGTCAGAGATAAACTGTTCGTGACTGGGTGGGGTGCTTTTCGGAGGATCAGACTCAATGGGCTGCCCTGCTTCCACACTGTAGGGGATAGGAGTAACCAGCACATGGTCCTTGTGAAGACAGATCTGCATCTTCAAACTGAACTCACATTCTATCATGTTAGAAATATAGAATGTAGGAACAAGAGTGACTTACTGATCCTTTAAGATAGCTCTACCACTCGACATGATCCTGGCTGATCATCCAACCTAGTATCCTGTTCCCCCTCTCTCCCCATACCCTTTGATTCCTCGAGGCCTATGAATTACATCTATCTCCTTCTGGTAAGCAATGTTCTATGGCTCCATAGATCTATCACTGTGCTAAATGGGATGGATTCAGTCCAGATCTAGCAACTCAAAACTGAGCATCCATGAGGTGCCGTGGGCCCTCAACAGCAGAATCATGATGCACCACAATCTGTAATCTCAAGAACTGGCAAATTTCTCACTCCACCTTTACCATTAAGAGAGAGGACCAGACCCAGGTTCGATGGGAAATGTAAGACTGCAAGTCAGGGGCATTGTGAGGTATTCTGAAAAAACAAGGAACCAACCTGGTTACCTATAAGTAAAGGCTACTTCAATGGTAAACCGTGGAATTAAATTTGTTATTGACTTTCACTTGTGTGTTATTGACAAAGTAAGTGATCCAAAAACCGATGGATCAGACCAAAGATATTGAATCCTCCCACATGCAGTGTTGAAAGGCGATGGGGGATCCTAAACAAATAACTGAAGGAGAAGGCTCCATCATACTTCCATCTTCAATGATAACTGTGACCAGTACTTGAGTACAAAATCAAGGTCGAGTAATTCTACCAGAAGTGCCAGGTAGATGATCTATATCAATCTTCTCCTGAGGTTGTGAGAAACAGAGTCTTCACACAATTTGATTAATCCCAAGTGATAAAATAAACGGCTGAAGGAACTGTAGACAGCAAGGGCTCTGGGCCATAAACAACATCCAGGCCGTGGCAATGAGAAATTTGCTCCGGAGCTTGGCTTTACCTCAATCCAAGCTCTTCCATCAGAACGACACTGGCATCTACCCGACAATGGGGCATCAAGAGACCTTGACAAATTGCAGTGAATTGGAATCAGGGCAGGGAAGTAGGGAACTGGCTAGAGACTTCAGCATAGAATAACAAAAATATGGCTATTGAAGGGCAAAATTCTCAGTCCCAGGAGATCACGAGGGTTCCACAGATCAGTGTCTTAGGCCCAAATATCTTCAGCTGCTCCCTCTATGTCCTTCAGTCCATGATACGGTCAGAATGGGGATGTTTGTTGACGACTGTGCCATGTTTAGCATCATTCGCAATTCCTCAGGTAATAAAACAGTCTGTGCCTCCATGCAAAAAGACCTGGACAGATTGAGTTTCAATGTTATAAGTATTAGATAATACTCATGCCACACAAGTGCCTGGCTTTGATAATCCTCAATGGCCGTCTGACTTTTAATCGATATCAGTGAAAACAGATATGCCCACCAATCAGCTCATTACGATTTGTGAGATAATTGCTGTGTTTGCTTACAAGTGAAAGTTGATAGACATCATAAGCAACTCATTCCTCATGAAGCATACTTTAACTTCACTGAGTGACATGACAATATGCTCTGTAAGTGCACACCTTCCTCTTTGTTACTGTTCTAGCACAATAAAAACTGCACCTCTCTAAGTTTGATTAGTGATATGCTGACAATAATACGCTCAATAGAGTAATCAATTAGGAATGAGCTTCTGGCTTTTCAGCTTTGGCAAAAAAAGACTACAAATTTCAAATGTGTACAATTGCACGCACTCATGCACCGTAGAACAGAATCCATACAGTGCGGAAACTAGCCATTTGGCCCAACAAGTCCACACTTTACCCTCTGAAAAGCACCTCACCCAGGCCCATCTCTTCACCCTTTCCCTGTATTTCCCCATGGCTAGCACACCTAATCTACACATCCCTGGAAACTATGAACAATTTAGGACAGCCAATCCAACCAACTTGCAGATTTTTGGACCCTGGAGGAAACCAGAGCACCTGGGAGAAATCCATACAGATGCAAGGGGGGAACATGCAAACTCAATGCACTGACAGTTGTCCAAGGGTGGAATTGAACCCAGGTCCCCGGTGCTGTGAGGCAGCAATGCTAGCCACTGAGCCAGCAGCTGTTAGCGATTTGTGAATCTCAAGGAAAGAATTTATAAATTTCCTCCATTGCATTCCATATTTTGTTTGACATGTTTGCATCTCCTTCCCCATCACTTTATCTCAACCTCGGCAAGTTAACATCTCACTACCGTACACAAAGATGCTGTTTCTCAGTCATTAGTTTTCCCATCTCTGATATTGCTGTCCCACTCTGGCAGATGGGTCCATTCTTTGACCACCTTTTCCCAACAAGTAGCAAGACAATACAGAAACAAAGCCATGAAGGTTTCATCATTTGTTTGTTAAATGGGTTCCATAAAGTTTGGTATATATAGGTTTTTAAAAAAACAAAATAATACTAATTTGTTATTAAAACCTATTATATCGGCAATTATTTCTCAGGTGGAAATCTGTGTTTTTGGTCATTATTCAATTGAGTTCTAGAATTGAAAAAGACATCAGCAATGTTGCCCGGTCAGAAGGAGTGAAAAAGGTATGACAGATCTCTCAGATCTCTTACACTGTCACCAGTTTTTATACAACTCATTCTGCTACATGGATTTAGAAGCATCTTATGAAAAGGCGTCCCATAAGAGTATGAAATATGACATCAGCTTCCACTTTTGGAACTGTCAACACCTTTACACATTCCAAATTCATTCACAAGCACCCTACTGAATTTTTCTTTCTATAATAAGCCAATGTAGTTTGGCTTGTTAACTGAGATTTTGGTCATCTATCCTAATGTCTCCTGACATGGCTTGTTATTAAATTTTGTTCCATTGTTATATTTTGTTCCATTATGCCCTTCTGAAGTGTTTTATTATATTAAAGATGCCATGTAACATAAGTTACTGTCCAGGGAGTCAAATGTGACTTAATGTCTTGCAAACATCACGGTCTCTGAAAACCTCTATGTGCGAAAACTGAGCTAATATTTTTAATATATAGATTGCTCATTTAAAATATTTACGTCTCTTCTCCAAGGAAACAGTAAATCATTACACCAGAGGGAAATTTTCTTCCTGCTATTCCTCGCTTTTTATTTTAATTTTTCTCTGCCTTTCACATTCTTTAAAGACAGCAAATTGATGGTTTTGTCTGTCTGCATAGAAGGTAATGTTAAATATAATCTGGCCCAACATTATTCAAAACACATTTCACTATTGCTGACAAAATCAATTTGCTTGAGAGACGAAATGTTCACTATTTACACATCAGGAACTTAGATTAGTTAACACTTTCAGAATTTTGAAATAACTGTTTGTTTAGAGATATAGAAAATTATGAAAAGCTACGTACTCATATTCAGATCACCAATTAAATCAGGTTAAAAACATATCCAAGGACAAAATCCCCCTTGACACATGCTCAGCTTATTCTTGTGCCTGTCCTTGTGGTGTCCAAATTGAGATCTATGCTCAATCAAGAACGGGACTGTTTTTATCCTGCATGTCTCAAACAGCCTAAGAAATCATTAATATTCAATAAAATCAGTAACGGCCTTTAAATTAACCATTTCATATAAAAATAACTGCTTAGGAGCTGAGAAGTTGCTTTCGCCAAAGGTTTTGTTATCACACATTTGCAAGTTAATTTTGAGAAATATGTTGAGTGACCGTAACATATGCCAAAGGACCAATTTAATAACCTTTTTATTTTATCCTTGCAATTATTAATTTGCTAATTGTTCACTTAAATGGGCCACCCTGTCTCAGAAGTCCTGTTGTAATTTAGGCCATGTGAAATCATGATCTCCTGACCTATTATTGCCAACTGAAGCCAACTCAGTACAACTTTGTACTGATATTGCAGCAGTCTGCAAAGTGTAGTAGAGCACGGCAGCAGTAAAGGGAACATTTGATATTTCTAATAAGAGTGTGGAGGCTCAGACTCAGATTCTGTTCGATTATAAAACTGCCAGTGCCAACATTCTCCTCTAAGATAGTATTGGGAAAACTCTGGGAAAGCGCACAGTCCAGAAATATGTCACCAGCAATAAAGAGAATTTGCAAATCACCTTTCCACTGATAAAAAATATCACATTTACACAGCTCTTATTTAAACATACGCAGCATGGTGTGCTTAAAACTTGACCCAAGGTTTCTGCAGTAAGGTGATGATGACTGATGTGGTCATTGAATCTAACGACAACTGTCAGGAATAATGGAGAATAAAGGAACAAACTGGACTCTCTAAAATTATTTAAAATTCCCACAAACAGCTGGGTTTCCCAGTATAAAACAGGAATAATGTTGGTCACATCACCACCATTTGCGAGCTTCCTTGATACATAAAACAAAGACATTTATACGAGTCAACTTGAGAAAAACTGAACGATCTTTCAGCAGTGGCCCTCTGCACTGGTTGAGAACGAAATAAAGGTGCAAGGGATGTTCACGGGCAATCCGATTATAATATTGCAAACTCCGGATTTACAGTGTAGCTTTTTACGAAGAGGGCAGCGCAGTGCAATCGCAAGCACTACTGGGATTAAAATATTTGTGACTTCCAGCAAATTGTCACAGTACCAGAAGGAGATTTATTCTGTAGCTGGTCATTAATTCGAGTCCGGGACCCGTGGAAGTGACACATGGAAGCCCAGAGAAATGTTTAATTCAAGCTTCCTATGAACTTGTACCCAAACATGGGCCCCTGAAGAATCAGTACTGAGGATTTGAGAGCAAACCTGCCCATTTTATACCATATTTCCTCCACTTGACTTCTCAAGTCAGCTTCCAAGCCGAAGTGACAAACCAGAATGACAGCAGATAGGCAGACTCATCTTCAGTACATCTTCTCCCAGTTACGTTGATAAATCCTTCATTTTTGTTAAGACCCAAACTAAAACACATTTTACTGATCAGGATCTTTGCCGCTGGAATAGTTTAGGTCAGATGTGCAAATATTTAGCCTTTCTTACTCAATGACTCAAATTACAAATGCAATATTCTCCAAATCAAAACAGTCCCTCCAAATTTAAAGCTGGATACTCTGAACTACTATTATTTTCCTGCGCTGTGGGAGCGTTAGGCTGGATATAGCATTAGGGCGAATGGGATCAAAGGAGAAAGCATTAGGCTATTGAGTCGGACGATCAGCCATGGTGGTGATGAATGATGGAGCAGGCTGGAAGGGCCGAATGGCCTCCTCCTGGTCCTATCTTCTATGTTTCTATGAAGAATAAGGAGCTCAGTTGAGTTATATTTGTATTATCAACCAGTCAGCGGGTTATTGAAAGGGAATAGGAAACACTGGAATACATAACGTGATACGAATGAGGGAGGAAGAAATCTTTTACGAGTTTTGTGTTTTTTTAAGAAAGGAAGCTAAATGTGGAGGGTAACGCGGACTGGAATGATTATCCCGGGAGAATGAAGTATCTTTGGACCTGGGATCACACTAGCACACTCTCGCTGATGACAATCTGCTTGAAAAGGCTGTACTTCAGTTACGTAGCTGGATAATTGTGTCCAGAACGGAGCATTTGCGAACTCAAGAGTGCGTTATAAAGTGCAGCTTCAACAACTCGTTCGAACGTTGACAAATTACAAAGATGGGAAAGTAACAAAAAAAAAGGTACCTTCAGAAGTGTATCTAGATTTTTGGAGGGGAGTGGGGGCGAAGATGTGAAATCTGGCGCCGACACATCGAAATCTCCGCAGTATTATGTAATAGTAAAGAATTAAGCTCTGTTTTTTCATGCATGCTGCCTATCCAAACTAAATAGGCGCGACGGTCAAAGCTTTATAGCACAAAGCACAAACTTGACTCTTGTTGTGGAAAATGTTACAGGGTATATATGTCCAAAAATCCAGCCCCTCACACAAACACACACGTGCAAAAACACTAAAACTGACAAACTATGTGCATTTTCCATAGCACCTCCAGTAAAGTGCTGTCCACTGTAACTCTGCTAGTAACCACTTCATGCAGACGAGGGTGCTGTTGTACAATCGAGTCCCCTTCATACATGTAACAGATTTAAACCCCAACACAGCTCTGACTAAAAGCAAAATCTGGATTGCTTCTAGTGGAAGTTCTTTTTTTCAAGATTCATCTCTGAGAATATTTTGAAAATAAAAGGATTTTTTGTTTAAATTGCTGTGCCATGTGGATCAGTCCACAATCACCCTGCAACAACAGTTTAAGCTATAGACCCAGGTCACAATTTTCTTCCAGCGGCATTATCTTTCCACTTAACACATGTTTCCAAACAGAATGACAGCACCCGGCATTGTTGTGCGTCCCAACTTTGTTTTCGGTGTATAAGAAACTCCAAGTGCTTGATTATCCAGGGTGCTGGCAATTCCACACACACAGACACACACACACACACACACACACACAGGTACACATACACACAGGCAGACAGACACAGACAGATACACATACACACACACACAGGTACACATACACACAGGCAGACAGACACAGACAGATACACATACACACACACACAGGTACACATACACACAGGCAGACAGACACAGACAGATACACATACACACACACACACACGCACACAGGTACACATACACACAGACAGACAGACACAGACAGATACACATACGTACACATAACACAGACAGACAGACACAGACATACACACACACACACACACACACACAGATGCACACATACTTCCAAACTGAATACAGCCCAAATTTGGAACACTTCGTCAACAGCCTAGCATTGGTGACCAGGCACTTAAAAAAACTTAACCAAAATGTAGCCAAAAAAATGAGGCAACGTTAAAAGGTATTTTAGATCGCCGCTTTAACCTGTGATTCTACAGACAACGCTTCGAGCCGGCATCCCCTGCAAATCTGCCAGTACAGCCAAATACAATACTTACTTTGTTATGCTTTCACTTGGTGGACGTGTGGTCTAATTCCTGCGGCACCTGTCCGGTTAAATGAGTCCCAAGACTGTGTTATTTACAAGAGGCGATGAAAGGGACTGGAGCCCCACTCGCTGAGTTCTCTGCTCTGCTTGGAGGAGAAGTACGATGCTCCAGATGGACCACTGCCCCGCGAACCATGGGCTTCAGTCTCTTCAGGGAGCCACATGTGCTGCTGTCCGATCAGTTGCTGGATGGTGTTTGAGTCAGTCAGAGAGTGAGATTCAGGCAGAGCGAGCTGGGAGCCAGGCAAACAACACTAGTCAGAGAGACCAGGAAAGAAGCGGAGCAGCGCAGCGCTGGATACACACTGACTTCAAGCGATTAGGCAGGAACGGAAGAGGGGGAGTGTACATTACACACCCAGCACAGGGAGGGAGTGTACATTACACACCCAGCACAGGGAGGGAGGGTACATTACACACCCAGCACAGGGAGGGAGTGTACATTACACACCCAGCACAGGGGGGAGTGTACATTACACACCCAGCACAGGGAGGGAGGGTACATTACACACCCAGCACAGGGAGGGAGGGTACATTGCACACCCAGCACAGGGAGGGAGTGTACATTACACACCCAGCACAGGGAGGGAGGGTACATTACACACCCAGCCCTGGGGGGAGTGTACATTACACACCCAGCACAGGGAGGGAGGGTACATTACACACCCAGCACAGGGAGGGAGGGTACATTACACACCCAGCCCTGGGGGGAGTGTACATTACACACCCAGCACAGGGAGGGAGTGTACATTACACACCCAGCACAGGGAGGGAGGGTGCATTGCACACCCAGCACAGGGAGGGAGTGTACATTACACACCCAGCACAGGGAGGGAGTGTACATTACACACTCAGCCCTGGGGGGAGTGTACATTACACACCCAGCACAGGGAGGGAGGGTACATTACACACCCAGCACAGGGAGGGAGTGTACATTACACACCCAGCACAGGGAGGGAGGGTGCATTGCACACCCAGCACAGGGAGGGAGTGTACATTACACACCCAGCACAGGGAGGGAGTGTACATTACACACCCAGCACAGGGAGGGAGGGTACATTGCACACCCAGCCCTGGGGGGAGGGTATATTAGAGACCCAGCCCTGGGGGGAGGGTATGTTACAGACCCAGCTCTGGGGGGAGGGTACATTATACACCCAGCACTGGGGGGAGTGTACATTACACACCCAGCTCTGGGGGGAGGGTATATTACACACCCAGCCCTGGGGGGAGGGTATATTACAGACCCAGCTCTGGGGGGAGGGTACATTATACACCCAGCACTGGGGGGAGTGTACATTACACACCCAGCTCTGGGGCGAGGGTATATTACACACGCAGCACTGGGGGTAGTGTACATTGCACACCCAGCTCTGGGGGTGAGGATACATTACACACCCAGCACAGGGTGGGAGGGTGCATTACACACCCAGCACTGTGGGAGTGTACATTACACACCCAGCTCTTGGGGGAGGATACATTACACATCCAGCACAGGGAGGGGGGAGTGTGCATTACACACCCAGCTCTGGGGGGAGTGTACATTACACACCCAGCACAGGGGGGAGGGTACATTACACACCCAGCACTGGGGGGGAGGGTACATTACACACCCAGCTCTGGGGGGAGGGTATATTACAAGTGTGAGGTGATGCACTTTGGTAGGAGTAACCGGAAGGCAAAGTACTGGGCTAATGGTAAGATTCTTAGTAGTGTAGATGAGCAGAGAGATCTCGGTGTCCATGTACACAGATCCTTGAAAGTTGCCACCCAGGTTGACAGGGCTGTTAAGAAGGCATACAGTGTTTTAGCTTTTATTAATAGAGGGATTGAGTTCCGGAACCAAGAGGTTATGGTGAAGCTGTACAAAACTCTGGTGCAGCCGCACTTGGAGTATTGTGTACAGTTCTTGTCACCGCATTATAAGAAGAATGTGGAAGCTTTGGAAAGGGTGCAGGGGAGATTTACTAGGATGTTGCCAGGTATGGAGGGAAGGTCTTACGAGGAAAGGCTGAGGGACTTGAGGCTGTTTTCATTAGAGAGAAGAAGGTTGAGAGGTGACTTAATTGAAACATATAAAATAATCAGAGGGTTAGATAGGGTGGATAGGGAGAGCCTTTTTCCTAGCATGGTGACAGCGAGCACGAGGGGGCATAGCTTTAAGTTGAGGGGTGAAAGATATAGGACAGATGTCAGAGGTAGTTTCTTTACTCAGAGAGTAGTAAGGGAATGGAACGCTTTGCCTGCAATGGTTGTAGATTCGCCAACTTTAGGTACATTTAAGTCTTCATTGGATAAGCATATGGACGTACATGGAATAGTGTAGGTTAGATGGGCTTGAGATTGGTATGACAGGTCAGCACAACATCGAGGGCCGAAGGGCCTGTACTGTGCTGTAATGTTCTATGTTCTATATTACAGAACCAGCTCTGGGGCGAGGGTACGTTACACACCCAGCACTGGGGGGGGGAGAGTACATTACACACCCAGCACTGGGGGGGGATACATTTCACACCCAGCACTGGGGGGAGGGTTCATTACACACCCAGCACTGGGAGAGGGTTCATTGCACACCCAGCACCGGTTTGAGATATTGCAAACCCAACTCTGGGAGATTATTTATTGTACACCTAACTCCATAAGATTTATACCTATCTGTGTCAGATCTACTTTACACCATTCAGTACCCTCCTGCAATCTCCCAAGATTGACCACGAGTTCAGAGGGTTGTCCTGTACAGTTTATGAAGATAATTGCCAGCGATGGTTGAATTGCCTTCATTATACTCAGTGTAACAGGAATTGCACAGGTTGTGGTGAATCAGGCATGGTATGAAATGATTTCTCAATCGTTCCAGCAGGGAGTGTTTCTCATCTCAGTTTCTGTATTTGCTGAGATCCCCTGGGCCAGAACCCAGTGGTGGGTTGGTTTTCAAAATGAAAATTGCAGAAGTTCTCAAAGGATCCTCACAGGTTTTAATTTTGGTGCCAGGTCACACATGCACTGCTGATTAACACTCCTTAAGTTCCTTCATTATCCAAGGGCCCAAACATACCTCCCAGGTGAAGCAACACTTCGCCTGCAATTCTCAGAAGTTAGTCTACTGCATTCGCTGCTCACAATGTGGTCTCCTCGACATTGGGGAAACGAAGCGTAGACCTGGTGACTGCTTCGCAGAACATCTATGTTCTGCTCCAAAAAAGACCCTCAACTACCTGTTGCCTGCCACTTCAATGCACCAACCTGTTCCCTGGCCAACATCTCTGTCTCTGGCTTGTTACAGTGTTCCAGTGAAGCCCAGTGCAAGCTGGAGGAACTGGAGGAACAACACCTCATTTTCTGCTTGGGGACCCTACAGCCCTCAGGACTCAATATTGAATTCAATAGTTTTAGGGCCTAAACTCTCCCACGTCCCAGTCCCCTACCCCACACACCAGTCCTTGTTACCACACAACCTGCCACTACACGCCCCCTGTTGTTTATCACTAACAGTCCCCAATAACAACTATCCACCCTCTCAGCCTGATCGTTAGCAACTCCTTTGTCTGTCCAACTCTCTTTCTCTCTCTTTGGGCTCTATCCTATCGTTTACTCCCTACCCCACTCACCTCCCCATTTTCTGCATATAAACTGGCATTTTCCCAGCCACCATCAGTTCTGAGGAAGGGTCACCTGACCCGAAACGTTAACTCCTTTTCCTCCTCTACAGATGCTGCCAGACCTGCTGAGCTTTTGCAGCAAATTTGTTTTTGTTTATGTTCCTGCGAGATCTTTTCGTCCAAGGGACTGGTCACCCAATCTCTGAGGTGGAAGCTCCTTACTCGAGTTCCACTTAGTAACCTGGGGAAAACAAGTCAGTGATCTACCCGCAAATCTTGCCAACGTGTGCCTATAGGAGGTGGTTAGAGTGGAATAGTGTCCTTGTGAGCCATAGAAGGAACTTTGGAACCTCTTATAATCGCTATCCATTGCTCCAGGCTACAACATGGTAGGAAAATTGCAGTAAAAGTTCCTGACTGAATTGTTTCATGTTCTATTCTAAGTGGAGCTTATACTTACATATGTATAAACAAACTTATTAAGGGGCCTGTCTGTTCTCAAAATATCATTTTCTTTTCCCAACAAGGCCTAACATATTTCAGGGCAAAGCTGTTGGTTTTATTGTGGGGTTCAAATATACCTCCCCGCAATTGGAAACACCTCTCTGGGGCTGACTAGCACCTACATACACTGATCAGTTCCTTCGTCTGCTCCCTCACTGTCCCTGTTTTTCCACTTCCAGCAGCATCTTTTAATTACATCGAAAGGAAACATGGGATCTGCGCTTGTATTGTGGAACTTTTCTGGGATTTGAGTTCCTGATTCCGCATTGCAAACTCAATTTCCTGTCTCTCTGTCATCATCCTGTTTTATAGATCTTCAAGTTCTCTGTACTGCTTCAAACTTGGCCTCTTGGCCATCCTTGGTTTTAATGATTCTACCACTGGTGGTCAGGCCTTCAGCTGCTCAAGCCCTCAAATTTAGCAGGCCAATGATAAACCTTTCCATTGCATTGCCTCACTTCCTTGCTTTGAGTCACTCCTGAAAATCTGCCTTTTTGACTAAACATTTTGTGACCTGTTATAATTCTCCTGGTGCTTTTATTTTTAAATGAGTTACACAAATTATTGTTGGTGTAATGTACCATTAACAGTCACAAAATGCAAGTTTTTAGGTGTGCTGAGACCTTTCTACTTTTCATGAGTGTCACTGTTTACATTTAGCTACTTGTCTTTAACAACAAGCCACCAATTGAGAACTCTTTTCATTAAGAGTGTTTGTGGTGTTATGACTAGAGATTAAATCATATCCTCATATCCTTGAGTATCCAATTAAAGATTTTCCAAACATAGTCATACAGCATGGAGACAGACCCTTCAGCCCAACCAGTCCATACCAAACATAATCTTAAACTAAACCAGAGCCACTTGCCTGCAACAAAGAATCTGTGTTTACAGTGATTTCTATTCTTGTTAGCACATCTTCCTTAGTTACACCATTCGCAAATTAAAATGTAGCTGACCATATTTTTCAGAAACAACAATGATCCATCTTCCCCTCATCCTTTTCCAGCTCGGAGATAATGGGAACTGCAGATGCTGGAGAATCAGAGATAACAAATTGTGAAGCTGGATGAACGCAGCAGGCCAAGCAGCATCTCAGGAGCACAAAAGCTGACGTTTCGGGCCTAGACGCTTCATCAGAAAAGGGGGATGGGGCGAGGATTCCGAAATAAATAGGGAGAGATGGGGAGGCGGACTGAAGATGGATAGAGGAGAACGTAGGTGGAGAGGAGAGGATGGGGGGGCGAGGTAGGGGGGGGAAAGGTCAGTCCGGGGAGGACAGACAGGTCAAGGAGGCAGGATGAGGTTAATAGGTAGGAAATGGAGGTGCAGCTTGAGGTGGGAGGAGGGATAGGTGAGAGGAAGAACAGGTTAGGCAGGCTGGGACGAGCTGGGCTGGTTTTGGGATGTAGTTGGGGGGAGGGAAGATTTAGAAGCTCCACACTTTATTATCTTGGATTCTCCAGCATCTGCAGTTCCCATTATCACTGATCACAGTTATGATCCTAGATAACAAAGTGTGGAGCTGGATGAACACAACAGGCCAAGCAGCATCTTAGGAGCACAAAAGCTGACGCTTTTCTGATGAAAGGTCAAGGCCCGAAACGTCAGCTTTTGTGCTCCTAAGATGCTGCTTGGCCTGCTGTGTTCATCCAGCTCCACACTTTGTTATCTCGGATTCTCCAGCATTTGCAGTTCCCATTATCTCTGATCACAGTTATGATCCTGTTGGTTTAGATTTCCTTCATTCATACGAATCGATTGCAAGGAAAAACTTGGATATAAGCCATTTCCAAAAGACTGCATGTCCAAGCTGCCAATATATCGCCATACGAGGCTTCTCTGTGAATCCGCTTTACCTGACCTGGGGCTGGCTGGTTGTTAGGCTGGAATCATGGCAGAATCACCTCATTGTTTAACAGGCACACGACAATTATAAACCTATTCTTTTTACAGCTGGTATTTTGCATTCAGGGCACAGATTATAAAGTACATTGTAAGAAGGCAAAAGGTCCCAATTTTTCATCAGGTTGTTGAATTGACAATCTCATAATTTATCACTTGTGGCTAGCAGCCAGTCAACGTTTCCATCTCCTTCAAAAAACACAAAAAGAACATCCACTTATAAAGTGTGAATGGATCATTAACTACTTTTCCCTACTGCTTATCGTCCAGTTTAAGATCTTGTCAGTGATGGATCACTCTTTGGTAATTAATGACAGCCCTCAGCATGGACCTTATTTCAGGAAGCTATAAAATGTGAACATTGAGCACTTAGTTCATGCAGTATCAACTGTTGGCAACTGCGATTTCACACTGGCCCCCAGTGGTGATGGCTCTCACCCCGGCGAATAAAACACAAAAGCCTCTCACAAAGTAACGCAACAAGGCTCGCAATAAGCAAGAACAAAAACAGAAGTTGCTGGAAAAGCTCAGTGGGTCTGGCAGCACCTGTGAAGAAAAGAATCTCAGAGTTAATGTTTTGGGTCCTGTGCTTGGCTCACTCATGCTAATGAGACTTTATAACAAAGGTGGGTCGCGTTGTGGACAGTTTCTTCAGAAATGGAGAAGAAATTTCTGAGAACAGTCCAGACCCAAAGTATCAGCTTTCCTGCTCCTCTGAAGCTGCTTGGCCTGCTGTGTTCATCCAGCTCTGCACCTTGTTATCCCAGAAGGGGAAGAGCAGTAGAGTTAGGAATGGAGGCCTGGGATGGAGGATTAAAACTGCAATGGACAGAAGCTGGCCTACCTGTGTTACATATTGGTGATGTGACCTGACCCATTGTGTACTGAGGAGAACAAAGTCTGAAGTCTTTGTCAATATTATCCAGGTGTAGAACCAAAGAAAGAGATAACACAGTGTGGAGCTGAAGGAACATAGGAGGCCAGGCAGCATCAGAAGAGCAGGAAAGTTTGCATTTGGGTCGGGATCCTCCTTCAGAAATGGGAAGGGGGAAGAAAGTTCAGAAATAAATAGAGAGGAGGGGTGGGGCTGCAGAAATTAGGTGGGATGGTGACAGGTGAGTGCAGGTAGGCAGTGGTGGGGATTGGTCAGAGAGGTGGGAGGAGCGGATAGGTGAGAGAGAGGATGGACAGGTTGTGTCAGGTCAAGGAGGTGGTCATAAGAGGGTGAATTGAGCATTGGGTGAGGCCGAGGGTGGGGAGATTTTAAAACTGGTGGATTCCATAGAAATACCTTTGTTGGTATGCAACGAGGACCTGCCTAACCTGTTCAATGTTTATGCAAAAATTTTGGATCAAAGAAAGTCTACAGCACAGAAAAAGGCGACTTGGATCATTATGTCTGTATGTCAGCCAGAAAAATGAGACCTATGAAAGCAAAATACTGCAGATGCTGGTAATCTGAAACAAACACAGCAATGTGGCTGACTCTTATTTATTAATTTTATTTAATATATTGTCACTTGTACCTAGGTACAGTGAAAACTAGATAATATTGCCATGTTCCGGCACTATCTTAGATTACAATAAATTATTGAAAAAATTGTACAAATGGTAAAATACTGAATAATTTAATACTAAATTGATATAACTAGAACTGAAATAGCTTGAAAACTTCACCTTTTCCTCTCTGTAGACTTCACCCTCTCTGCTCCTCCAGTCGCCACCGTCCAACACTGTACCCCCACCCCTTCCCCAACCTTCTCCCCGGGTCCTGGCAATGTGCTCCTTTTCTGCTGCCACAGGTGCCATCACCTCCAGGTCTGCCACCTTCAAGCTGGAGATGGCCGTGCTGTGCAGATCCTGCACCACCTTTGAGCTGGAGATGGCCATGCTATGTGGATCCTGCACCTCTTCCATGCCAGACAGCAATTGATGGGACTTGGCGCAGAGTCAACGGGCATGGTCCTGGTTCTGACTGTTAATTGCCCTCTGGGCAATTAGGGATGAGCAATGAATGTGGGCCTAGCCAACCACACTCATCCTGTGAATGAATAAAAACAAAACTGGGGAAACTCAACAGACCAGGGCTGCATCTCTGGAAAGAGAAACAGAGTTAACATTTCAAGCCCAGTAAAACTTCTTCATATCTGAAAGGGGCTACAAAATTTTTTTTTAACGTTTTTTACAGTGGAGGGGGAGAGGTGAGGGGAGCAGACAGACTAAAGGCTCAATGCAAAAGACATAGGAGGTGGTAAATGTAAAATAGTGATTTAAATCTCCCTTTCACACCTTCATTTACAAGCATTTTACTCCCTTTACCATCATTAACAATCCTCTGCCTTTTGCAATGTTTGAAATGAGCTCATTGTAACAAACACATGTAATTTCTTGTTACACAACAATTGCATTTTCATTCCACAATTGTTAAGGAAATGCATTGCAAGCTTAGTGCATAAAGGGCATCAGGGAAATGTCAAATCAAGCAACTCCTCAGAAAAAAGATAATGTTCCCAGGAATTAATGATATAAGATATTATTTTCTAAATCAAGCAACCATTATGTCAAATCTTCATGGCCTTCTCATGATGTTGGAAATATATCTAGCACCGTGGATTGAAGATAGTGTTGATTTTGCATGACTTTCCCACTGGTAGAAATAATTACATCAACGTCAATGAAAGTGGCCTACAGATTGAGAGGACAGTAGGAACTGCTGATGCTGAAGTCTGAGTTAACAAGGTGTACAGCTGAATGAACGCAGCTGGCCAGGCAACATCAGAGGAGCAGGAAAGCTGATGATTCGAGTCTGGACTCTTCTTCAGAAAAAATGTTTGACCAGTTTTTCACTGTGTGGAAAGCCACCAACTAAAATTGTGTTTGCTCCTCCTATGCACTCATAACCAGTTCTGAGGAAGGGTCACCAGACGCGAAATGTTAACTCTGATTTCTCTCCGCAGATGCATCCAGGCGTGCTGAGCTTTTCCAACAATTTCTATTTTTGTTTCTGATTTCCAGCATCCGCAGTTCTTTCAGTTTTCAATATGAATGCAAACATGGCCAAGAAATAAAGGAAGAAATGATGGTAATTCCAGAGGGAAGTAGGACTTTCTGAGTTACCTGCTAAAGACAGGAGAATTTGTGAAATGTGATAGCCACCTTGGAAAGCAAGGAACTTCTTATGACATCTAACCATTTAGTTTGATTAATACCAAAGGATCGATGATCACTATTGGGCACTGTTCACAGATTATCACACAGTATGTGTCATTATTCAAAGAACTGAAAATGTCAGTCATCAACGTTGAATCTGATTCTGACATTAACGTCTCAGGTTCACAACACAAAATCACTGATGAAGATTATGAGTTAAATGAGACTATACCTGAGGTCAGAGAATACCTTGCTTGTGAGATGGCAGTACTGAAGGAACAATGTAACTACATGAATTGTGTTCAGTTGGTGAACAAACCCCTAACCTCAATGTACACCACTGGGTGTGTTGGCAAGTTAATACAAGGATTTAAATATAAATTTGAATGATCATGTCATACGTAAGTTTATTCATAGGATCCCCACAGTATGGAGGCAGGCCGTTCAGCCCATTGAGCCCACACCAACCGTCCAAAAAGCATCCCACCCAGACCCACCTCCCCACCCTATTCCTGTAACCCTGCATTTCTCATGGCTAACCCACCTAGTCTGTACATCCTGGACATCTGGGCAATTTAACACGACCAGCCCACCTAATTTGTGGTCCTACCCTCTGGATTGTGGGAGGAAACCAGAGATGGGGTGAACACGTAAACTCCACACAGTCACTGAATCAAGCCTGGGTCTCTGGCACTGTGAGAGTGCAGTGCTAACCACTGAGCCATCATGCTGCCCAAATTGTTTACATTTTGGAGACAAGTCATTGAAACATACTGTACCTCTTATTAAAGATAGGTTGACACGTGTAAATAGTGTTCACTTGAAGACACCATACCTAGACACACAAGCAAATGGATTTGTGCGTAGAGGCAGGCAGAAACACAACAGCAGAAAAACAGTCATTGTTGCATTCCGTATTCTTTTCTATAGCGGTGTCTAAGACAAAAGAATGTCAAATACATGTGAGAATCTAAAAACAAATGCCACTATGGGATGGTGGAAGAGGGAATGAATGTTGAGAGTGGTGGATAGTGTGCCAATCAAGCAGGCTGCTTTGTTCCGGATAGGGTCAATCAGTTAGAGTGTTGTTGGATCTGCATTGATCTAGCAAGTGGAGAATATTCCATCAGATGCCGACCTGTACCCCGTAGGTGCTAGGTAGACCATGGGGATTAGGGAGGTGAGCTACTTATGACAGATTCACTGGGCTCGGTATTTTTGTGGCTGATCTAGTTAGGTTTCTGGACAATGGTAAACCGGAGGAAGTTGAAAATGAAGGATCCGTTCCTGCATTAAACCGAGGCTTGGTTTCAAAATTACTTTATTGGATATAAAACACACTGGGAGGTCCTGTGAAGGAGAAACACACCATGTAAACCTTTCTTTAATTACAGACTGTATTACAACTCAGGAAAGAGGGTATGTTTCACACTTACTGATAAGTACATTTTTTCAATTAAAAAGTCTGTCCGAGAAACTAAAGTGTTGTTGTGAATATGTTCCTAGTGAACTGGATCACTAAACTCAATTATTTTTAACCACCATTGCATCCCCATTCCTTCATCCACCAGCGAAATCTGTCCATGAACAAATGAACCTAATTTTGTTCATTTCTACGTATGGCCGAAATTCAGGGTAGGGTGCTTTTGGGGGATTGTGACACCATTTAGCCATCTCGGTGAATCCAGACAAACAGAGAATTAAATAATAAAATTTAAGACATTGAGAAATATCATAGAGTCATAGTATGATACAGCATGGAAACTGACCCTTGGGTCCACCAAGCCCATGCGACCATAATCCCAAATTAGTCCCACCTGCCTGTGCTTGGCTCATATCCCTCCAAACATTTTTTATTCACGTACTTATCCAAATGTCTTTCCACTATTGCACCAGGTAGTGTGGACAAAATGAGATGAGGCCGAGTACAAGTAGCTGGTTGGTCCATGGAAGGGTGATGAGTTGTTAATAGCAAAAGCCTTCTGTCTGCCAACAACTGTGAAATTGCCCCTTAAGTGGCTGCGCAGCTCATGCATGTGAACAAGATTGCCAGAGGCTTTCAGATCTCTGCAACGGGTGGTTAATGACCTTGTCTTTGCAGGGAAAGGTGTTTAAAGCCTGAAGAAAACAGTTTATTTGCCCTTACTAGTTGTTGCAAGCTATTGCTATTACTCAGCATGTCAGAAACTTTATAAGTTCTGAACCAGTCACTCTATGCCCCCTGTGAGAAAGTGAAAGCATCCAAAACAGCAAGTCCTAGCGAGTAAGAAGGATCATGTCAATGAACCATGTGGACAGGGGCAATAGAACTGCTTTCCTAAATCTTCCCTCCGCTAACACCAGTAACACTATATTTTTTGTGACATTTGTATGTATGTGTGAGGGGAGTTTTACAAGGGGGATAGAGTTTTAACTAGTGTCCATTGTGACACAATGTCAAATTTTGCTTGATAATGTTCGTGGGAAGTACCTTGGGACTTTGCTGTATATTGAAAACAAATTGTAGGAAGAAATGTTGTTGATTAAATAGTTGTTCGCTGCTAAAGAACTTGAATAGTGCTGGAAAAGACATTTGATCAAAGATTTGCACCTTGCACTCATTTGGACATTACGCTAGAGTGCTGTTGTAAGAATGAATCAACATTTATGCTGTGTGAGAAGACAGAGCTGGTTGGTTGACAAGTGAATAAAATGTGAGGCTGGATGAACACAGCAGGCCAAGCAGCATCTCAGGAGCACAAAAGCTGACGTTTCGGGCCTAGACCCTTCATCGGAGAGGGGGATGGGGAGAGGGAACTGGAATAAATAGGGAGAGAGGGGGAGGCGGACCGAAGATGGAGAGTAAAGAAGATAGGTGGAGAGAGTGTAGGTGGGGAGGTAGGGAGGGGATAGGTCAGTCCAGGGAAGACGGACAGGTCAAGGAGGTGGGATGAGGTTAGTAGGTAGCTGGGGGTGCGGCTTGGGGTGGGAGGAAGGGATGGGTGAGAGGAAGAACCGGTTAGGGAGGCAGAGACAGGTTGGACTGGTTTTGGGATGCAGTGGGTGGGGGGGAAGAGCTGGGCTGGTTGTGTGGTGCAGTGGGGGGAGGGGCCGAACTGGGCTGGTTTAGGGATGCAGTGGGGGAAGGGGAGATTTTGAAACTGGTGAAGTCCACATTGATGCCATATGGCTGCAGGGTTCCCAGGCGGAATATGAGTTGCTGTTCCTGCAACCTTCGGGTGGCATCATTGTGGCAGTGCAGGAGGCCCATGATGGACATGTCATCTAGAGAATGGGAGGGGGAGTGGAAATGGTTTGCGACTGGGAGGTGCAGTTGTTTGTTGCGAACTGAGCGGAGGTGTTCTGCAAAGCGGTCCCCAAGCCTCCGCTTGGTTTCCCCAATGTAGAGGAAGCCGCACCGGGTACAGTGGATGCAGTATACCAGATTGGCAAATGTGCAGGTGTCATCTTGGGGATCCCAAGATGACATTCCACGTTAAGCAGAGGTTCACCTGCACATCTGCCAATGTGGTATACTGCATCCACTGTACCCGGTGTGGCTTCCTCTACATTGGGGAAACCAAGCGGAGGCTTGGAGATCGCTTTGCAGAACACCTCCGCTCAGTTCGCAACAAACAACTGCACCTCCCAGTCGCAAACCATTTCCACTCCCCCTCCCATTCTCTAGATGACATGTCCATCATGGGCCTCCTGCAGTGCCACAATGATGCCACCCGAAGGTTGCAGGAACAGCAACTCATATTCCGCTTGGGAACCCTGCAGCCTAATGGCATCAATGTGGACTTCACCAGCTTCAAAATCTCCCCTTCCCCCACCGCATCCCTAAACCAGCCCAGTTCGTCCCTTCCCCCCACTGCACCACACAACCAGCCCAGCTCTTCCCCTCCACCCACTGCATCCCAAAACCAGTCCAACCTGCCTCTGCCTCCCTAACCTGTTCTTCCTCTCACCCATCCCTTCCTCCCACCCCAAGCCGCACCTCCATCTCCTACCTACTAACCTCATCCCACCTCCTTGACCTGTCCGTCTTCCCTGGACTGACCTGTCCCCTCCCTACCTCCCCACCTATACTCTCTCCACCTATCTTCTTTTCTCTCCATCTTCGGTCCGCCTCCCCCTCTCTCCCTATTTATTCCAGAACCCTCACCCCATCCCCCTCTCTGATGAAGGGTCTAGACCCGAAAGGTCAGCTTTTGTGCTCCTGAGATGCTGCTGGGCCTGCTGTGTTCATCCAGCCTCACATTTTATTATCTTGGATAATATGCATCCTTGTTTTATTCTCCTGCCAAAATGGACAATTCCATATTTTTCCACATTGTATCTCATTAACAACACTCTTGTCCACTCACTTAATCTATTTTATCTGTTTTTATCCTCATCAAAATTTACTTCTTTCCCTATATTGATATCATCAGCAAATTTGGAACAATACCTTCAGTCCCTTAATCCAAGTCACTGATATAAACTGTAAAAAGCAGAAACCCAGTATTAATCCTTATAGTATATCATTCGTTATACTTTGTTAGCCAAAAAGTGACCCTTATATACTTAACTCTCAGTTTTCTATTAGCCAGTCAACATCTATTCATGTCAATATATTATTCCTAACACTAATGAGGTTTCATTTTCTGCAAAATCTGCACTGTTAGAGCACCAACAATTCCTGTATATTCCAATCCCTGGAATTAACATATGATAGATATGGGTAATGGCTTTGGTTGAACTCCTTCGAGCGTTTATATGATACTAAATGAAAGGAAGCCAGGTTCTCTGGATATCTCAGAAAATCTAAGTATGTTATCTCTATTGGTTCTCCTTTAATATAGAAACATACAAGATAGGAGCAGGAGTAGGCCATTCAGCCCTTTGATCCTGCTCCACCGTTCAATATGTTCATCCAACTCAGTACCCAGTTCCCACTTTGGCCCCATACCCTTTGATTGTTTAAGCCCTATTAACTAAATCTTAATCCTTCTTGAAAACATTTGATATTTTGGCCTCAACTGCTCTGTGTGGCAGAGAATTTGATAAGCTCAATACTTTCTGGGTGAAGAAATTTCTCTTCATCTCAGTCCTAATTGGCCTGCCTCATTTCCTTCCACTGTGATCTGTGGCTCTCAATTCCCCAGTCATCAGGAACACCCTTCCTACATTTACCCTGTATAGTCCTGTTAGAATTTTATAGGTTTCTATGAGACCTCAACATCCCATTCAGCAACACCCCCAACCCCACTTTCTTCTAAACGCCTATGAATAAAGCTCTAATTGATCCAAATTATTTTTAAACCTCGGTCCTGCCATCCTGGGAATCAGACTATCTGCGGTCCATGTTGCTTCCTCAAGGAACTGCAGTGAAAGGGTTAACTATGATTTCTCTTTCACTAAATCATGTTGACTTTGCTGAATTATCTTGTAAATTTACTAAGTGTTCTGCCACATGTCTTCAAACAGTTTCCAATGTCTAACCTATGATCGATGATAAAGTTATGGCATGTAACTTCCTGCTTTCTGACTCCCTCCCTTTTTGATTGGAAAATATTGCTACTTTCCAATCTAATCGAACTTACCATGAATCGAAGGAATTTAGCAAAGTTAAAACCAACACGCTGACTATTTTACTAGCCATTTTTTTAAGACCTTAGGATGAAATCCATTAGGACCTAAAAATTTGTCTGTCCTCAGCTCCAACAATGTACTCGGTACCATCTCCCTGTCAATTGGAATTTTCTTAAATTCCTCATTCCTTTCCACTCCCTGATTTGCAGCTATTTGGGGATATTACTTGTATCCTATTTGGTGACCAATAGTATAAAAATATCTGATCGATCCTTCTGCCATCTCCTTATACTTCAGTGGCTGCTGGCAATCTCCAATATGAAAGAACCAAATTACTGCTCCTTGATAGTCAATAGTGTTAACCTTGCCAAATGCCCTCAATCATCATCTTGGCAGGGTTACCAAACACTCAACTGGATCAGCCACACGGATGCAAGATCAGATTAGAGACTGGGAACTTTATGGCTGCCACTTGTAGAACCGTGGAAATGATAAAGCACAGAAATGGGCCATTTGGCCCATCTTATCCATGCTCTCTTGATTCTCTAAATCTTGTCCCCCATCCACAAGTAACCTATCAGGAATGTGATAGAATACTCTTCGCTTCACTGTATGAGTGCACCTCCAACTCACAGGAAAAATTCTTGTCCAGACAAGTCAGTTAGCGATGGTAAATAAATGCAGACTTCTTTTGGTATCCCAGCCTGTATTTATCTCTGTCTCAGCTTATCATCAGCAATCTCATTGTTTGTCTATCTCTTCTCTCTTTCTCTCTTTGGCTACTGTCTCTGTGTACTCCATTTACACCTCAGCCTATCATCAGCATAAAACTCTTCCAACTGTTTTCAGTTCCGATGAATTGTCACTGGACTCAGAACATTAACTCAGTTTTTTGCTCTATAGATGTTTCCAGTCCTGCTGAACTTCTCCAACACTTACTATTTTTGTTTTGAGGCAACCCATTTGATCGACAACCCATTGCCATTTTAAACATTTGCTCTCTTCAACATTGGAGCACATTGGGAGCTTGTAAATACTATTTACACAATACATTTTAGTTGGTGCTAAAACGCCTTTGACAATATTTCGTGAACCCCTTGTTTGAGTAGGAGAGGGGTAGCAGGCACATGGGAACATCACCACTTGCAAGTTTCTCTTATAGCCATGCACTATGCTGAATTGGAACTATATCACCATTTCTTCACGGTCGCGGCTTATAATCCTGGAAGCCTCTTGCTGATAGTGTGGCAAATATACATATTCCAGATGGACAGCAGCAATTCAAGAAAGTGGCTCTCTACTAGTTCCTTAAAAGAAGTTTTGAATGCAGTTTTTCTTCCAAGAAATAGTTAAAAAAAGATGTGCAAGCAAGGATTTAGGATCAGTTAATGGGCAGCAAACAGGGAGGAGAAATAAATGAATCATCTTCTGGATGGCAGCATGTAACTAGTGGAAAGCTCAAAGAAACGACAAGCGGATCTCAGCAATTTACAATATGGACCAGTGATATTTAAAAATTCATTCATAGGTTTTTTTGCCCATCCCTAATTGCCCAAATGGCAGTTAAGCATCAAGCGTGTTGGTGTCATCTGGAGTCACAAGTAAGTCAGGCCAGGTAAGGATGACGGAGTTGCCTCTCGAGGAGAGTTTGACTAGTTGGGCCCATGATAGCGATCAAGTCTTGAATGTGCAGAGCACAATTTCAACATTTACAGATGACACAAAACTTGGAAATAATGCCATAAGATCATAAGACATAGGAGTGGAACTAGGTCATTCAGCTCACTGAGTCCACTCCGCCATTGATCATCGATATGTTTCTCAACCTCATTTTTCTGCTTTCTCCCATTAACCCTTGATCACCTTATTAATCAGGAACATACTTTCCTCTGTCTCAAAGACACTCAATCACTTAGCCTTCACAGCCATTTATGCCAATATGTCCTCCAGACTCACTACCTTCTGGCTGAAAGAATTCCTCCTTATTTCAGTTCTAAAGGGTCACCCCTTCCCTCTGAGGCTGTGCCCTCAGGCCCTAGACTCTCCTGCTAATGGAAACACTTTCTTCACATCTACTCTATCCAGACCTCTCAGCATTCTCATTTCAATCAGATTCCTCCTCATCGTTCTGAACTCTATTGAGTACAAACCCAGAATCCTCAACTGATCCTCATATAACAACAAGCCTTTCATCACCAGGATTATTTTTTTAAACCTCCTCTGGATCCCGCTCAACGTTAGCACATCTTTCTTCAGATACATGACACAAAACCGCTCACTATATTCTAGATGCAGACTGACCAAAGCCTTATAGAGCCTCAACAATACATTTCTACTCTTGTCTTCTTGGAATCAATGCTAACGTTCCACTTGCCTTCCTAATTGCTTCCTAATTGTATGCAAACTTGAAGAGAATCTTGATCTAAGACTTCCTGTGTGCTTCAGATTTTGAAAGCCTTTCTCATTTAAAAAGTAGTCTATACCTCTGTTCTCCCTACCAAAGTCTATAACCTCACATTTTCCCATGAAATGTATTCAATCTGCCACTTCATTGTCCACACTCTAGCCTCCCTGCTTCCTCACCACTACCTGTCCCTCCCCATACTTTGTGTCACCTGCAGACTGAGCAACAATGCTCTCAGTTCCTTTGTTCAGGTCATTAACGTGTAATGTGAATAGTTGTGGTCCCAAAACTGAGCCCTGTGGAACTCTACTAGTTACTGGCTATCATCCTGAAAAAAGACCTCTTTATCCCTACACTTTTCATTCTTCTAGTCAGCTAATCCTCTATCCAGACAAGCACCTTGCCGCTCACTCTGTGGGCTCTTATCTTATTTAGCAGGCATCTCATCAAAGTCTTTCTGGAAATCCAAGTAGATTACATCCATTGGTTCTTCTTTGTCTAACTTGCTTGTTACTTCCCCAAAGAATTCTAATTGATTTATCAGGACTGACTATCCCTTGACAAAATAGAGTTGACTCATTCCAATGTTACCACACATTTCTAAGTACTCCTTAGTCTCATCCTTAATATTGAACTCTAAAATCTTATCAGTTACTAAGATCAGGCTAACTGACCTATGGTTTCCTATCTTCTGCCTCCCTCCTTTTTCAAACAGGGGTGTTACATTAGCCATTTTCCAGTCCTCTGGGACCTTCTCTGACTCCTGCAATTCTTGAAAGATCACCATTAATGCGTCCACAGTCTCCTCAGCTCTCTTCTTCAGAATCCTGGAGTGTGGTCCATCTGTCCCTGGTGACTTATTCACCTTCAGACTTTTCAGCTTATCCAGTATCTTCTCCTTAGTGATGGCCACTACAAACATCTCTGGCCCCTCACCACATGGAGAGTCACCACACTCAAAACGCTAACATGCAGCTTTCTTCTACCAATCCTGCCAGACCAGCTGAGTTTTTCAGCAATTTCAGATATTCAGTGTCCACAGCTTTTTATTTTTTTTTAGTGCCCTATTCTGACATAAGCTGCTGGTGCAATAGCCAATATTTAAAGCAAAGCTTTTTTTTTCACAAAGGCAACCAGCAAGACATGTTTTAGACTTTTCTGCTTCAGGTAAAATTACCTTATTAAATCCTGCTCTCTTTCCTTTGCGTCTCCTACAAGTTGATTCTTTTGTGATGAGATGGTTTTTTTCTTAGGCAGCTGCCATTCTCTAGTACCAGGAAGTCAGTTTCAGCAGTGATTTTAGTTGTTGCAAACCAATTATTTTCTTGTTGAGCTAGCTGGTGGTGCTGTAGTCATATTACTGGGCTCGTCTTTCAGAGGCCTAGACTAATAACCTTGTGAAGCCCCACCATATCAGTTTGCAAATTTGAATTAAATCCATTCTTAAAAAACCGGTGTTACTGCAAAGAAGTCAGATTATTTTAAAAGCTTTCAGGTTCGCTTTTATTGAAGAAAATCTGCAAGCCAACCTTGCATGCCAACTCTGTTTTCAGGCTAACTAAGGATGAACAATGAATACAGGCTTCACCAGCGGCACTCACAATCTATGAATGAAGCAGAATAGGGTCCAATCTTAGCCCATTTGGTGTGCAGAGTGTTTAGGAGCAGGGATTGTTGGCTCACTATTAGCAACTCGATTGCTAGTGCCTTTCCTGACACCAGTCATGACGCCCTTTTAAAGAGAAATAGGCTGAAATATAGGGGGAAGAGGTGAAGAAGGGTCTCGGCCCGAAACATCAGCCTCCTGCTCCTCTGATGCTGCTTGGCCTGCTGTGTTCATCCAGCTCTACACCTTGTTATCTCAGATTCTCCGGCATCTGTAATTTCTACTGTCACAGATAAAAGTGGTCAGCTTTACCAGAGATATGCCTCAGATGTGGTGTGTTAAATGATATTCATCATTCTAATAAAATGCACTGATTCTTCATTGCTGTCTTCACTGAAAATGGATTAGATTGGCAACTTTCCTACTATGCCAAAATTGGACGCAAAGCTTTAGATAAGAGCTCGGTACTAACACTTCAAGCATAGACATCACTGTGCCTTTTTTTTATTCATTCACTGGATGATGGCAACGCTGGCGAAGCAGCATTTATTACCCATCCCTAATTACCCAGAGGGCAGTTAAGAGTCAGCCACATTGCTGTGGGTCTGGAGTCACACATAGGCCAGACCAGGTAAGAATGACTGTTCCCTTCACTAAAGGGCACGAGTGAAACAGATGGGTTATGACAACAATTGACAATGAATTCATGGTCATCATTAGACTCTTAGTGCTACATATGTATTGATTTCAAATTCTACCATCTGCCATGTCAGGATTTGAACCGGGTCCCCAGAACATTATCTGGGTCTCTAGGTTAACAGTCCAGCGATCATACCACTAGGCCATCGCCTCCCCTTAAACCTGATACTGTTCACACCTTGCAACAGACCTCAACAGTCCATAGAGACATAGAAAATGGTGAATGACCCAAGTAGGAACTGTTTCCTTTCCCAGGCACAGTACAGACTGGCTTACCAAATGTAGGACCTTCCTAATTTCCTTGCTCAGTATGGTATCAGGTGTAGTCAATTGTCAAAGGATTTTCTTTTAGATTGGTTTCAATGGGAAACATTACCTTTTATCTTTTGGAGCGTGAACTGCAGACTTTAATAACTATTTTTGTTTACTGGTTCCAACAGTTTATCTGTTCCACTTGAAGGGGAATGAAGAGCAAATACAAAAGATTAGCTCCAGGTGTGCTCTGGAAGGTTTCAGATGCACCAGATACATCTGACAAGGAACCGATACCTGAGAAAAACTTGACATTGAGCCAGAATTACCCATTGCACTAATGTCATGCAGCAGCTGGAAATGAACTCTTCAAATACATAAAGATACTTATCTTCCTGCTTATTTTCAAGTTTTTTTTTATTCAGTTGTGGAATGTGGGCATCACTGGCCGGAGGCATAAGAATTTGAACTTTATACTCTTAAGGCCAGATTCAACAAATTGACCTTTCTAGTCACCATCTACCATTCCTTTCTGTGGAGGATTTTTGGTCATTTAACAAAGACATCACCTCTGTCCTCATCCTTTTGACTTCTCCCACTCAGATAAGTCTCCATGAAGCCTCAGGTCCCTCTGACTCTACTGGTGCTTCATTTGTACAGCTTTGACTTGAGTCTAGTGTCACAGAGGAAGACACCCTCAGCTCCATTTAATTGACTTGCAGTGCCCCTTTAAGAGGGACAGACTGCATGCTATCAGAACATGCTATTGGTCCCCCTGCTGTGAACTCAGGCAGGCAGCAGCAAGAACGCCTCTTGCATCAAGGCAACAATCAGTAAATGACTGAGCAGGCAACCTCCTGAATGATGGGCCTCTGCTGTGGCAACCTTAGAATTTGAACTCAGACTCCCAGATGGAGGAAGTATTAGGCAGTGTTACAATCCCAGGCCAGACTGCCAAATTTATGTTAGGGTCTGGCTAAGGGCCAGTCGTTCTTTTTTCAAAGTTGAATAAAGTGTTAGACACAAGGCACTTACAAAGAGAACAAAAATTATACAGTTTCCAAGAATAGACAATAGCAAACAACAATAAACTTTTCTGTACAACATTAGAAGGGCATTACAAATGTACACTGCATGGACAACTTACTGTTAAACCCAGACTTAACGTGTGGTAAATGTGGGAAATGTTCCGTGATTAAACACCCCACTGCGCATACCCAATAGTCATGTGATCAAGGCAGATCCAACGAATTTCTCAATAATTCCCCACAAGTATTAACCACATGCTGGGCCATCAAATCCCAGTAAACTTCAGAAAAGATCGCTGGTCTTGAAATCACACTCCTCTAGGTCATGGAATCCCTACACTGTGGGAGCAGGGCATTTAGCTCAACAAGTCCACACTAAAAAGCAGACCATATGAATTCAAACTGGCGTAAGACAACAACACTTCACAGGTGGATGTACAGCTCTGAAGATGTCACCTAGTCAGGGGAAGAAACATAAGGCCATAAGACCATAAGACCCCAAGACATAGGAGTAGAAATTAGGCTATTTGGCCCACCGAGGCTGCTTCAACATTCAATCATGGTTGATAAGTTCCTCAACTCCATTCTCCTGCTTTCTCCCTGTGATCCTTGATCCCCTTGATAATCAAGAATCTATTAATCTCAGTCTTAATTATACTCAATGACCTGGCCTCCACAGCCTCCTGTGGCAGTGAATTCCATAGATTTACCACTCTCTGGCTGAAGAAGTTTCTCCTTACCTCTGCTCTAAAAGTCTTCCCTTTACTCTATGGCTGTGCCCTCGGGCTCTAGCCTCTCCTACAAAGGGAATCATCTTCCCAACATCCACTCTGTCCAGGCCATTCAGTATTCTGAAAGCTTCAATTCGATCCCCCTTCATCCGTCTAAACTCCAATGACCATAGACCCAGTGTCCTCAAATGTTCCTCATATGTTAAGCTTTCCATTCCCTGAAGCATTCTCATGAGCCAGCTCTGATTTCAATCCAAGGCCAATACATCCTTCCTGAGATATGGGACCCAAAACTGCACACAATACTACAAATGGGGCCTGACCAGAGCCTTATAAAGCCTCAGTAGCACATCCCTGCTTTTATATTCATGCCCTCTCAAAGTAAATGCCAACATTGCATTTGCCTTCTGGACTACTGACCCAACCTGCAAGTTTACTTTGAGAGAATCCTGGACTAGAACTCCCAAGTCTCTTTGCACTTCAGATTTCTGAATTTCCTCCCCATTTTGAAAATAGTCCATACATTTATTCTTCTTACTAAAGTCTATGACCTTACACTTTCCCACTTTGTACTCCATCTGCCACTTCTTTGCCCACTCTCCTAACCTGTCCAAGTCCTTCTGCAGCCTTGCCAATGCTACCTGTCCTTCCACCTATCTTTGAGTCGTTGTAAACTTAGCCAGAATGCCCACAACTCCTTCATCTAGATCATTAATGTATAAAGTGAAAAGTTGTGGTCCCAACTCTGACCCTTGCAGAACTCTACTTGTCACTGGCTGCCATTCTGAGAAAGACCCCTTTATTCCCACTCTCTGCTTTCTGCCAGACAGCCAATCTTCTATCTATGCTGGAACCTTGCCTCTAACACCATGGGCCCTTATCTTACTCAGCAGCCTTCTGTGTGGAACCTTATCAAAGTCCAGGTAGATAACATTCATCGGCTCTCCTTGGCCTACCCTGCTCGTTACTTCCACAAAGAATTCTTGTAGGTTTATAAGGCATGGCCTCCCCTTGATGAAACTGTGCTGACTTTGCTGTATTTTATTATACACTTCCAAATATTCAACAGTCTCATCCTTTACGGATGGACGTCTGCTATCAAACCTCCTGGTGCAGCAAACACGCCAACATCTATCTCCACAACAACTCTTTGAAGACCATCCCACCCAGGCTCACCCCCTACCCTATCCCTGTAACCTTGCATTTCCCAAAGCTAGTCCTCAAATCCCTGATCACAATGAGCAATTCAGCACGGCCAATCCACCTAACCTGCATATCTTTAGACTGTGAGAGGAGACTGGAGCACCTGGAGGAAACCCACACAAAGACAGGAAGAAAGTGCAAACTCCACACGGACAGTTGACCGAGGCTGGAACTGAACCCAGGTTCCTGGCACAATGAGGCAGCAGTGTTAACCATTTAGCCGCCATGTCCTCAAGAGTTAACCTATCATGGGCTGCCTCAGTGACTGCTCCAATGTTTGGTCAATCACCCTCCTGTCCTGGGTTTCCACTGTCCTGGACTCCAATGGTGGTTTGGAATGTGGGGATGTTAAGCAGGGGTTGAGCGATACTGCTGGATTGCAGAGAGTGCAGGCTTTAGGCCTACCTGCCCATAAAATTTGGTGTCTGATTGTGTGATGAGCTCGGACAAATGCAATCATGAGGGAGAACATGGCTCACCTCTGAGTGTAAGTACTCCTTCTTCTGACTCCATGCGTAGTTGCTTGGGTGGCACGGTGGCTCAGTGGTCAGCACTGTTACCTCACAGCACCAGGGATCTGGGTCCAATTCCAGCCTCGGGCTACCATCCTCACGTGGAGTTTGCACATTCTCCCCATGTCTATGTGAGTATTCTCTCACCGCCCAAACATGTGCAGATTATGTGGATTGGCCACGCTAAATTACCCATAGTGTTCAGGGATGTGTACATTAGGTGATAGCCGTGAGAAATGCAGGATTACAGACATATTGGGGGGGGGGGGGGGGGCGGGGTGTTTGGGGTGCTGGTCTGTGTGGATGCTCTTCAGAGGGTCAGTGTGGATCGGCCAAATGGCCGGCTTCCACACTGTAGGGATTCTACGAAAGGAGAATTCTAGCCGTAATGTCTGATACCAATCACTGCCAGCTCCAACTTCGTCCAAGAAGAGGAAACATAGTGTGAGCTCTGGGGAGGCAATGACCTAGTGGCATTTTCACCTTCCAGCCCTGCTGATATCCACGAGTGAATTAAAAAAAACCCTGCATTTAAAGGGGCTATGTGAGCGCCTTGAATTGTGTTCATCATTCTACACAAAGTGAGCAGCTAATAAGATTTAAACAGAGTAAATGTCACCACTTGCAGGGTTATAGGTGTGCAATTGCAAAACTCATCCCGTGACTGCAACTCCTTGGAGCACTTCAGACCCTATTCATCTCTGAAAGTGTGCACAGACCCTGGGGTATAGATTAGCAGTGAAATATACATTCTAAATCTCCAGTGCAAGAGAAGAGACAAGAGGAACTAATGGATTACACTGGTGGAGTTATTTCTCATTACTGATATCCTATGTGGGTGGCTGCTCAAAAGGCAGAACCACAATTCAATGTTGAACAAGATCCATTCATTAAATGCTGGAAGGCAGAGTAATTATACTACCAAGGTGGCTGTGTGTTCAATGCATTTGATATTCATCTTGGTGACAGCTTTCACCTCCACACCACCATCAATCACACGGTCGTTTCCCTGAATTCAACCTTTGACCAGCTTACTTCAAAATGAAACATGAGTGAACAGTGTTGGATTACCACTCCAGCAGAACATAGCACATTCAGTCTGAGTTTCACAGGGTCACTGTCGTAATCACTTCAAGTTTTATTGTCGGTATCGAAGACGGAAATTTATCAAAAGTGAACCTGCGATGATTCGTTGCTAAGCTTCCCCTCCCAACACAAATAGGGCATTGGTTAGAGACAAAAAAAAGCTGCAGATGCTGGATTCCAAGGTAGACTAGCAGGAGGCTGGAAGAACACAGCAGGCCAAGCAGCATCTGGAGGTAGGGAGCAGTCAACTGGCTTCAAGCAGTCAGTCTTCAGGACTAGAGAAGGATTATACCTGAAACATTGACTGCTCTCTTCCTCCAGATGCTGCCGGTTTGCTGTGTTCTTCCAACCTCCCGTTTGTCTACCAATAGGATATTGCTGCCTGGAGTGCGGCAAATGCCTGTGTCCACCTAATCATTGGGAGGGTATTACTGGGAGGTGGCTCAGACCTGAGTGGTGAAGATGATACTGGCTTTCAGCAAAAGATGAAATAACTTGACAGTGGCCGCTATCCCACCACCACGTCACCCTTTACACACGAACAGTCCTGTACTACCACTTCAGGAGCGGCTCTCAGAGTGTCAGTCTCTCTCACAGTCCCTTCTTACGTGTCAGTCCGGACTCCCTGATTGGACTAGCTCAACAGCCCCAATCAGGGAACTCATATTCTATGAAGGCAATAGCCTAGTGGTATTATCGCTGAACCTTTAATCCAGAGACGCAGGTGATATTCTGGGGATAATAAAATGTGAGGCTGGATGAACACAGCAGGCCCAGCAGCATCCCAGGAGCACAATGCTGGGCCTTCTGTGTTCATCCAGCCTCACATTTTATTATCTTGGATTCTCCAGCATCTGCAGTTCCCATTATCACTGATATTCTGGGGACCTGGGTTCAAATCCTGCCATTGGCAGATGGTGGAATTTGACTTCAATAAAAATCTGGAATTAAGAATATAATGATAACTGTAAATCCATTGCTGATTGTTGGAAAAGCCCATCTCACTCAATAATGTCCTTTGGGGAAGGAAACTGTCATCTTTACCTGATCAGGCCTACATATGATTCCAGACCCACAGCAATGTGATTGACTCCTAACTGCCCTCTGGGCAATTAGGGGTGGGCAATAAGTGCTGAACTAGCCAGCATCCTGTGAATGAATGAAGGTAAAAGTTTCATATGGCTGACCTCATTACAATCACTACAAAAGAGATTGGACAAAGTTGATTTGTTTCCACTTGAATGTCAGAGGCTGATGGATGACACGATAGAAGCTCACAAAATTATGAGAGGTATGGATAGAATGGACAGTCAGAGTCTATGTTCCAGGGTAGGAATGTCAATTATTAAGGGATATAGGCGTAAGGTAAAGTGGGAAGAGTTTAAAGGAGATGAGAGAGACAAGATTTGTTGACACGGGGATGGTAATGCCTGGATTGCGTTGCCAGGGGAGGTGGTGGAAGCAGATACAGTAACAACGTTTAAGAGGCAGCTTAGTGAATAGGTTGAGAACGGAAGGATATGGACTGCATACAGGCAAAAGGTTTTTCACTAAGCTAGGCACCACAAAAGGCCTGTCCCTATGCTGTACTGTTTCTTGTTCTTTGTGTCAGGATAGGTTGGAATTGCTTGCAATTGGAAAGTCTTGATCAAAGTTTTCACAAGATGAAGATGTGAAAGGACCCAGGGCCTGTACTGAATGGAAAACTAAAACCCAGGCAGATGCTGTAAATCAGAAAAAAATACAAGGTTGCTGAAGCTATCTCGTTGAATGCTTTTAAAGCAAAGATAAGTAAAGGCATTACGTGTTATGGTGAGTGGGTGGGTAAACAGAGCTGAGTCCACAATAAAGATCAACCATGATTTTACTGAATAGTGAAGCCGGCTAGATGGGCCAGATGGTCCATTCCTGCTCCAATACTTATGTTCTTATGTTCTTATGAATTTATTGCATTTTATTTTATTGTGGCTCGAGCATGTGGATAGGTTGTATTAACCCAGTGAACACCGCATCGTTATCTGAGATTAAGAAACACAAGTGATTATTTAACAAACTCCCAACATATGTTTACTCCTAGAATTACTTCCTGAAAAATTAAACATCTCCAGATGAGATATAGAATTTTCCTTTTTGGTGTGTGTACTCTTGGAATAGGTTTAGGCTTATTCTGCAGACTATACTCAAATGCTGAAAAGAAGGGCAGAGTTATATGTATGTAGCTCCTTGCATGATCACAGTGTTTCCTAAGCAATTGAAATACTTTCTGAAATGTAACTCTGAAGGAAACGTGGCAGCCTTATTTACACAAATCGAAGTGTTACAGACAGCGAAAAGGGTAAGAGCAGATCATTGTTTTTGGTGATTTTCATTGACAGATCAATATTGAATAAATCACCAGTGAGCAATACATTCATTTTCTTCAAGTGTTGCCATTATATTTTTTACAGCTACCCAAGAAGCCAGGCAGGTCTACAGCTTAAGGTGTCACTCAAAAAAAAACAGTAAGGCCGTGCACTGGGACCCTTATAGTCAAGTCCCTAGCATGGGACTTGAACTCTTAACCTCCTGATAAAGGCCTGCTATCAGAGATAATGGGAACTGCAGATGCTGGAGAATCTGAGATAACAAGGTGCGGAGCTGAATGAACGCAGCAGGCCAAGCAGCATCAGAGGAGCAGGAAGGATGATGTTTCGGGCCTAGACCCTTTATTGGAAAAAAAATTGTTGAATTTTTGTTTTCTGAAGAAGGGTCTAGGCCCGAAACGTCAGCCTTCCTGCTCCTAAGATGCTGCTTGGCCTGCTGTGTTCAGCCAGCTCTACACCTTGTTATCAAAGACCTGCTATCACTCAGCTTTCTGCAAGATTCCGTTGCACAGATGTTACATAGTAAGGGTTTCAGCTGCTGTGTCTAGCTAATGGAATTCAATGGAATATATTGAGATAATGGATGGGGTCCTTCAAAAAACATCAAATAATGTTCCACATGATTAATGATGAAATCTAACCTGTAAATTGTGGGACTATCTCCAGGATGGGGATCCTGCTTGAGTGTTTTTGGACTGTGCCCTGCCCCAGATGACAAATGGAAGTGTTCCAATCTATCTCTCACAAGTCCTAATGTCTGTGTGGTTTGTTTTCCTTTGCACTATGCTTGAATCTGACAATTTGAGTCTCTTCTCTTGGTCGTACTGTTGTGGAGAGGAGACAGGCATTTTGAAACAGCGGGGAAAATAAAGTTCAAAATTCACTGAGCCACATTTGCAGCCCCCAAACAGTGGGCTCAGTCTGACACAGGTGGAAGAGCAGGGTTGCGTTTGTCTCTAAAAAGTGCATTGGGACATACATATTAATGGTACTAGATGACTACATGTTGTTAGTGGATATCAATGCAAGTTCTAGGATTTGTGTGTGTGTGACTGAGTTTGAATTAAGAGACTAACTTATCCCATTTCAACTTAAATTGAGTTGAGAGGGCATGGAGAGATGATGGCAAATTGGTAATGTCATGGGATGAGTAATAGAGACGCAGGATCAATGCTCTGGGGATAGAGGTTTAGACCCTGCCACAGTGACCAGTGGTAACAAAGTGTGAAGCTGGATGAACACAGCAGGCCAAGCAGCATATCAGGAGCACAAAAGCTGACGTTTCGGGCCTGGACCCTTCATCAGAGAGACAGTGACCAGTGGAATTTGCATTCAATTGTTACAGCAAAGGGCTGCTAGATACAGGGATTGCATTCCTGTAAAGTCCTGTGAACAGTGATTACAACACTGTGCATGCACTTTCTCTTCCAGGAAGTTAGTTTTCTCAACAATTTTCTTTAAACTGTGTTTGAGTGAAAATAGACTTGCTGATATCAAAAATGCAAAGGTATGTGGAGAAATGAAGGGCAGGCACACAAGCAACAGGACATTAATAAATCTGGGATTGAAAGCTAGATTGAGTCAGGGTGACTATGACAATTCTCATTGTTTGATACAAATTGATTTAAGAATGTCTATTAGGAAGAAAAACCTACCATCCGTACTCAGCCTGTACTGCATAGCCAGCACCAGCCACATTTCACAAGTTCACAGAAGAACAGAATTGTTACGGTACAAAGGGAGGCCATTGGGCACATCTATTACCTAGTGCCAATCTCCTACCCTTTCCACATTTACCTGCACACCATTTCTATCCAAATAACCATCCAATGCCCTCTTGAATGCCTCAATAGAACATGTCTCCAACACATTCCAGACCCTAACTACATGCTGTACGAAAAGCCCTTGCTTCAATTGCATATCACTTTAAATTTATACCCTCTCATTCTTGTTCTTTTTTACAATTTGGAACAGTCTCTGGCTGTCTACTCACCCAGCCACTCATGATTTTGTAAAGCTCAATCAAGTCTCCTTCTCTCTAAGTCTCAACATCTTCAATATATTGGGAGTCCATATCATGAAACAGTAAAGATAAAAGCGTAGCAAATTTCACCCGAGTTTGGGGTCCTTCCTGTTAAACTGCTGCAGGAGCACTGCAAGAGGCAGCAAGAAGGTGCACAATATTTCCTGCCGGGGTGTGTTTCAACAAATGGGCCGTCAGGAGATATAAGAGTGCAAGGGGTGGGTATGGAGTTAGGGATGGTGCCGCAGCTGGGGTCACCCCACCTTTACGAGGTGCCCATGCAAGATATTTTTTCACTTACCTGGGAAGTTTCTCTGGTTTCCCACCAGCTGCCCACCAGATCCAGGAAAGCCACCAGCTTCTCTGCTCAGACTCCAGCTGACATCAACACCCTGTTAAGCAGTACATATCCTAAGGAGCACAATCACATTAATCAATTAGTTCATTGATTTATTCGCATTACGGCATGAGAGTCCTTGCCGGAATCTTGTGGATTCTCTTTTATCACTGGAAGCAGCAGGGTCAAGAGGAGTGGGAGAAGGAGCCTTCAGTGCAGGGGAGAGTTAATGCTCGCCTCAGGTAACTGTGATTATAGGCAAGTCCAGCAGAGGGAGCCTATTTCTAGTCTTGCCATTCAGACGGTAAACTCTAGCCCGAGATGCTGAGTTGTTTGCCCCTGTCTTTTTCCGACAGGAGGGTGATGATCTCCCATTGGATTAGACTCCCATGCTCAGAGGCAAGCAATTTGCCATCGCCTCCTGCTGGATGACTCACTAGAAAACTCTCTGGTTCTTTCCCCCTGACATCATGCACATCATAAGGCTGTCAATGAACCTATCTGGCTTTCTTACAAACACGCCTTCCACGGTCAATGGGTCCTGATGTGGGGTTTGAACCTGGAGCTCCTAGCCCAGAGGTAGAGATGCTACCACTGCATCACAAGCTCATGTGAAAGGTTGGAGTTTAAATTAAGGGGCTGTTTGACTGGGTGGGCTAGCTGAAAGTAATAGGTCATAAGGTAAAGTCTCCAGGAATATGTCCAACCAGAATTTGCATCCTTAACACTCCAGTTTCATGTCAGGTAGTTGCTCTCAGATACCGGCCTCTGTGGTACTTGTTAAGGCTTGGCAGCTTTAAGAGAAACGTTGCTTTGCAGAAAAACAGATTTATTTGGAAAAATGTTCTTTTATATTTACAATAATAGCTCTGTTTAGCAAGCACTCAGAGTCTGATATGTACAGCAGGCTGACACAAGTGGATAAATGAACAATTAACAAATTACCATTTACAATGGGGAGGATGGGGGCGTGAGCTAGAAAACCTTATACTTATCAGAAAATTACCCTTATTAATATACACTTAACCATACAAGCTTCTGTAGAGCTGGAATAGAGGGAGAGTGCTGAGAATTCACACAACTGCAACTTTAAGTGGACTAAACTGTAATCACATTATACAAAACATACCTCCTACATAAAACACCACCACCATGTGACAGCAAACTTCATTGATTCTGCACATATATTTTGACTCTGTGAGGTACCTGGGCTACATCAAGTGCACACAATCCTGAGACACCTACCTCCTTCCTCTAAAGAAGTGAAGGGTCTAGGCCCGAAACATCAGCTTTTGAGCTCCTAAGATGCTGCTTGGCCTGCTGTGTTCATCCAGCTCCACACCTTGTTATCTCAGATTTTCCAGCATCTGCAGTTCCCATTATCTCCCATAGTCACCAAAGTCAGGTCTTCTTCAAAAATACACAGTGATATACCGATATCGGTTTCCTTCTCCGTTCCATATAAAACCTTCTGAGAATGTCCCCCTGGACGTTACATGTCAGAGTCTCATAAGGTCACAATGTTTGGAATGAACTTCCTGAGGAAGTGGTTGATGTGGGCACAATTACAACATTTAAAAGACATTTGGATAAGTACATGCACAGGAAATGTTTTGGAGGGATTTGGGCCAGAAGCAGGCAGGTAAAACCAAATTAGTTTGGGATTATGTTCAGCCTGAATTGTTTGTACTGTAGGGGCTGTTTTCATGCTGTATGACTCTATGACTCTAGGAGAGGGAGTGAGCCAGTCATTTAATGCCAGTTTCTTCTGCCCTGGACCCAGAAATGTACTGCAAACACGTAAAAATCTACCAACTTTGTTCACTGACGGGAGCTATCTGGTGATTGACCACATATGTTTCGAATTTGTCTGAGACGGGCCTTCAGGCACAATGGTTGTGTCCCTACCTTTGAGCTAGGAGGTATGGATTCAAGTCTCACCTGCTCCATGATTAGAAAATACCTAGAACTACTTGGGAGAAGAGCGCACGGGTACTTTAAAGGAAGCCTCCAGCTAAACGTTGCCTCCTGCAGCTCTCCACTAGTTCAGATAGAGCCATATAGACCGTTCAGTCCAACCTGTCCATGCCAACCAGGTTTCCTAACCTGAACTAATCCCATTTGCCTGCCTAAACTTTCGTATCCATGTACCTGTCCAAATATCTTTTAAATGTTGTAACTGTACCTGCATCTACCACTTCTTCTGGCAGTTCATTTCACACACAAACCACCCTCTGTGTAGAAAAAACTGCCCCTTAGCTCCTTTTTAAACCTTCCCCTGCTCAGCTTAAATCTATACCCTTTGGTTTTGGACGCCTGTACCACGGGGAAAAGACTTTGGCTGTTTCGTTGACTTGACTTTATTGATTCATGATTTTATAAGCCTCTATAAGGCCGCCCCTCAACCTCCTATGCTCCAGTGAAAAAAGTCCCACCCTATCCACCCTCTCATTAAGACTCATACTTTTCCCTCCTGTCAACATCCATGAAAATCTTTCCTGAGCCCTCTCCAATTTAATAACATCCTTCCTATAGCAGACTCATCATTACTGTACACAATATTCCAGATGTGGCCTCACCAACATCCTGTACAACCTCAACGTGACATCCCAGTTCCTATACTCAATAGCCTGAGCAATGAAGGCAAGTGTGCTGAACACCTTCTTCACTGTCCCGTTTATCGGTGATGTAACTTTCAAAGGACTATGTATCTGAACCCCAAGGTTTCTCTGCTACCCACGGCACTACCATTAACTGTATCAATCCTGCCCTTGTTTGTCTTACCAAAATGCAATACCTTGCAATATATTGAAATTAAACTCTTTGGCCTATTGCCCTATTTGATCAAGATCTGTTTGTAATCTTAGATAACCTTCTTCACTGTTGACGATACCACAAATTTTGGTGTACTAACCACGTCTCCTAAATTCTTATCCACATTGTTTATATAAATCACAAGCAACAGTTTACACGCCTGGGCTGATAAAAAATTATTCTCACTGTCTGCTTCCTGTTTACCAACCAATCTCTTATCCACATTAAGTGAGTTACCCCTTACGCCATGAGCTCTAACTTTGTGAGGGAGCCTTTGATTCCTTAATCAAACAAAAAACCGAAGTTGCGTTAAGGTGGGAGACATTAGAAAAGGTAGTAAAAGCTTGGTTAAAACAGTAGATATTAAAGAACGAGAGATGTGGCGAGTAAGTCCAGAGATTCAGAACAAGGGCCAACTGGACCTGAGACATTAACTCTGTTTTCTCTCCATAGATGCTGCCAGACCTGTTGAATTTCTCCAGCAATTTCTGTTTTTATAGCTGAGTTCCAGCTTCCACAGATCTTTAGTATTTTTTTGGTCATGTTAATGTAGGGTTGGCAAGAGGCCAAAATTTGGGAGTAGTTAGAGGCTTGTAGAACTGAAGGAGGTGATAGAGATAGACCAGGGAAAATAGATTGGAACATGAGGGTGTGAGTTTTGAAATCAAACTGTTGATAAAAGGCTTTGCTATGATGTTTCCGTGCGTCTGTCACTTTTGTTAATTAATTCATTAGGACTCGCTCGGTCTTGGGCATTGCCCTTTGGAACTATGGCGACTTTATCTACTGAATTATTTATCTGGCAAGGATTATATTGCTCACATGGTTGTGTGTGTGAATTTCTCTTTCTGTATCCTAAAAAGTACACTGCTTGCTTCTTGATGACATTTGGTTGTGAAATTTTACAAAACTCTCATAGAGAGAAAATTGAATTTACGACGGCTGACTTGTAATTTAAATTCATTCCCGGTATTATAATGCATCTTAAAATCAGAGCAAATTATTCAACACAATGCAATCTTTTAGTTTGTAAATAGATGACTGACATAATTCTGGAATATTCTATGAGGCATTACATTTGCTTCGCAGTTACATGCCCTTGTAAGCAAATAACATATTCTCGACATAATATTCAGTAGCTGGTGTTTTGGAAATACATGGAAGCATAAATCATTCAAGCATTAGGATTAAAACAGGGATTAGCGATGATAATATTTGTATGGCATCCAAATTATTGAGATTTTCACATCACAGTGGTACTCAACCGACACAGGATAGAACAATCATTCCATCAAAGGCATTAGGCAAGCCTCTGTAGAAAGAATTTTGTTTATTCCGCATCATGGATCTCTAAGGAGAACAAAACAGGCAGACCATCAATCTCAAAGGAAAACCTTGCATTTATGAAGCATTTTATCACTTCTCATGCGAGTCACAACATGTTTTTAGGTCGTGCCTTCAAAGTGGGAAATGGCATAGAGAGCAACACTGCAACAAAATTAACACAAAGACATGTCAAAGAGCTAGGTTTTGAGGAGTATCAGGCATGAGGATAATGGCTCAAATCTTATCAGGTGATGTGGGATGTGGGATGTGTAGCAGAGATGTACGGTGAGTGTCAAACCCAATATCTGGAACACCTCACCGTAGCTTTCATGCCTTTCTCAAGTGGTGTGATGAGATCTCGTTCGACAGCAACAGAGATTCTCACTAGGTAGTGACAGTTTCCCAATTGATGGTCAGTATTGCTTGTTAAACACTTTGATAACATGCATTGCCAATCTGCCAGGCATTGCCATCTTACTGACAAACCAGCCACCAGGAAGACCTGGCATGAAAACCAGAATGGGTTCAACTCCATGCTAGGTCTAAAAGACCTTTATATTGGACCAGCATCTCAGGGCATGCTCTAGAGGCACTGACCACATGGAATCCAGCTCCTGGGCATTGGCATTGGACAGGTGCCACCTCTAAGAACCTTATAATACATCTCCGATCCATTCACAGGATGCTTCTATACTTCAACGCTGTACCTCACACTGCAACGGTGACTACCATTGCAATGCTGCAACAAGGACCCTGTGTGCTCAGGGGCACACAGCCTGGACAGGACCAGGCTGTACCTCCAGGCTGTTCACTCACTGCCCTAGTGCTCACCACCCATGAGCCTATCTGCATGCTTGCAGCATCCCTGCCTCACCTAAATTTGCTTTTGGTCACTTTCTCCCTTCGGTCAAAGACACTAGGCTCATATAACTACTGCCTTGCTGTGCTATTTAGATCAGGTGCAAAACCAGGAAGCTGGTCACAGTTGTCAGCACCCCTCAGTCTAGTCATGGAGGAAAGTCTTCGTTCAGAGGATTCTGGTACATTATGTGAAGGGCAAACCCTGATACTAATCAGAGGCAGGCAGAGTCAGGATGCTCTGCTCCTAAGGGGTGAGGGGCTGAATGGCACACCACACGCCTTGACTCTTTCTGCCGTAATGGTTTTTCTGATGGATTAAGCAAGAGAGGTAAGTATTATGGCAGATGAACGCGGGTGACAGAGCAGTTACTTTTGCTGCATTTGGGGAGTGTCCTGACAAGTGGGTGGGCATCACAGAGGGCAATACACCATTAGTGGTTTCAGGGCTCGGGGTGTGAGTGGGAAATGTGTTGTGATGAATTATGAGAGTGATAATGAATAAGCATTGCCAGAAAGTAGGATCAGCAGCAGGGATAGAACAAGTGTGTGAGGCAGATAGTAGGAGAGACAGCGGGACTTAAAATAGTACGGCACAGAAACAGTCCCTTCGGTCTAACTCATCCATGCCCAACAGATATCCTAAATTAATCTAGTCCTATTTGCCAGCATTTGGCTCATGTCCCTCTAAACCCTTCCTATTCATGTTCCCATCCAGATACCTTTTAAATGTTTTAATGCTTCTCATATTCGTCGTGTAAGGATACAATGGATTGATTCGGAGTGAGAACTTGAGGGAATGGAAAAGTCATTTCATGCAAATATAATGTCAGAAATCACATGAAACAAGGTTATATTCCAACAGGTTTACTTGAAATCAAAAGCTTTTGCTCACCTGATGAAGGAGCAGTGCCCCGAGAGCTTGTGGTTTCAAACTAACCGGTTGGACTGTAACCTGGTGTAGTGTGACTTCTGACTTTGTCCATCCCAGACTAATACCGGCACCTTCACATCATGTAAATATCACAAGCCATTAAGCAAGTGATGTGGTTAATTCATTAGTTAATGGGCTGAGTAGAAATAAAGAGATAATAGTTCAAAATGACAAATGAAAGGAGCTGTAAGACTGTGTAGTTAATAAACTCTATCCACAAGGAAGGGTGTTTTGGTACCTGCCTCACCAACTGACTTGGATCTGAGTTGATAAGCCATTCATGTCTCAAGGCTCTTGGACATGTTGCTTTGTCAATGTTTGTAGAAAAAAATGATTAAGGAGCTTAAGTGTATCAGATATCCATTATAAAAGAATGGTTGGGAGTGACTGATGAATATAAGTGTATCACCTTGACTCCACTTTATCTGAAGTCTGTATTGTTTGCCTTGTAATGAATTATAGTGTTAATATCTAAAGAATATAGAGAACAAAGGTAAAACTGGGTAAGTGTTTTGAGTAAACAACAGTATACCGTAGTTAGGCTGGAGTTCTAAATCATGGCACATAAACTCTTGTTGTAAACCATAAACTGAATAATAAAGGAGCAAATAATTAAGTGGAATTGTATTGCATGATTTGATAGGGTTTTTATATTAGATTGTGCGGCATGAACTCATTAAAGACAGGTTCTGCAGTTTGTTACAATCAATGTCTCTGTTTAACATAAGGACGAGGAAAGGATAGGAAAGCAGTCCAACATTTTCATCTAAAAGGAAGATCTATAGGGAAAGATTGGAGATACTCAAGTTTCATGATGCTGGAATAAAATAGTTCACGAGGAATCCCATTGAGGCACAAACAGTGTCAAATATTATAGATAATAATGAATCAAAATATTACACTTAAATAGTAAGTTGAGACCATATGATAGAAATTAAAATAAATGACAGTGGATTTAATTGTGTACTTGGAAGAATCCATCATTCATAAAGTGCTAAATATAATCATAGTCGTAGAGATGTACAGCACAGAAACAGACTCTTCGGTCCAACTCATCCATGCTGACCAGATATCCTAAATTAATCTAGCCCCATTTGCCAGCATCTGGCCCATATCTCCCTAAACCCTTCCTATTATATACCCATCCAGATGCCTCCACCACCTCTTCTGGCAGCTCCTTCCAATAGAGTTGCAGGTAGACAGGATGGTGAAGGAGGCATTTGATACGCTTGCCTTTATTGGACTGTGCATTGAGAATAGGAGTTGGGAGGTAATGTTGTGGCTGTACAGGACAATGATTAGGCTACTTTTGGAATACTGTGTGCAATTCTGGTCTCCCTGCTATAGGAAAGATGTTGTTAAACTTGAAAGGGTTCAGAAAAGATTTACCAGATGATGCCAGGGTTGGAGTGTTTGACCTCCAGGAAGAAGCTGAACAGACTGGCACTATTTTCCCTGGAGCATTGGAGGCTGAGGGGTGATCTTATAGAGGTTTATAAAATCATGAGGGGCATAGATACGGTGAATAGTCCAGGTCTTTTCCTCACGGTAGGAAAGTCCAAAACAAGAGGGCATTGACTTAAGATGAGGGGGGAAGAAAGATTTAAAAGGGATCTAAGGGGCATTTGGAATATTCATGAAGACTGGAAAAAAAAGGATTTTAGGATTTCGTTGGACAATATAACAGGGCAGTTAAGATACCAGATGGGCAAGGTTTTGGTTTAAATGGCTTGCCTTTCTTTTGCGGGTGGGCTGCATTTGAGAGTCTTCTACAACAGCAACTGAATTAATTGCTACAATTCAGCAACCTTGCTGCAGAAGCAACTGTAATAATACAGTGGAAGAATTATAAATCTAAACTCAACTACAGTATGGCTCAGGACTAATAGAGGGAACAAATAAAAGAGAGAAGTCTTGGAGCTGTGAACCTGAAAAAAGCGAAGTATTATACTCTGAGTCATACTGGCCTTTTATCATCTGGATACTGAATGTCCTTGCTAAGGTGCGCGTCAAAATCTATGTTTCGTGCTGTATTCTTTTTAAAAAAAATCTAGTCACACAAAAGCAGCAAATATTTGTAATGATGAATCTTGTGGCAAAAGCACAGAAAAAATAAATTTCCAAAGTTGCTCAAAGGAATGATGCCTATGGTTTTCACTGAGACCAACTATCCACAACTACAATGAACGCTCTTCTGGCCACAAGATTTTCAAACATGTTTGTCCTTTACTTGGATCTTGAATTAAAGTCCCCAAGGGGCCAATGATTAATCTATCCCTATGAAATTTTGCACAAGTGTTACCCTGTTTGTTTGGAGCAGATTATTGCCTCCATTAATGTAGCGGAGAGGGGAATCTCAACGATACAGCGAATCCTTAGTGTCATACTGAGATCGTGTACTTTTAAAGCAACTACAAGAAAACATGAAGCAATCATTTACTGCTGATGAATAGGAAGCAGTCAAATAAAAGCAAAATTTTGCAGATGCTCAAGATTTGAAATGAAAATAGAACATGCTGGAGAAACTCAGCAGGTCTGGCAACATCTGTGGAAAGAGAAACTGAGTTAACATCTCATGCTCTTTGGAACTGAAAAGTGAACTGAAAATATCAGTTTTTATTGAGAACAAAGGAAGTATTTGCTTTTATATAAATTCTTGCATTTCTCCAGATAGTCCCTACGAACAAGTTTCACACAAATTTTTTGCTGTTGTGAGCATAAACTTGACAGCAGCTAGTCTGTAGTCAACAAGATCCCACAAGCAGGAATGGGATAAATGATTAGCTCATCTGTTTTGGTGCTGTTAATTTTGTTAATAAATGTTAATCAGATTACTGGGAGAGCTCTCCTGTTTTTCCTTCAAATTATATTATGAAATCTTTTATGCCAAACTGAACAGGCTCTGAAAACTTCGATTTAGCATCCAATCTAAAGAAAACGATGTACCCTGCAATACAATACTCCATTGAAGAACCCAATATTCTTCCATTCTGACATGATAAGATGATGCTGCAAGGAATAGCACATTGCTCAAAATTGCTGTTAGACCAATGTTGTAGGAAAATAGTTGGCAAATATAGAAGCTGTTTAGACTAATCCTAAAGGTAGCTTTACTCTAACCTGTGTGACGTGTAAGTGCATTTGCTGAGTGAAACATCTTCAACTCCTCTTCATATCTCTGGCGCTGATGAGCACTAATTCACAGAATATGTTTAGATATTCAGATAGAATTCCTTCCTTTTGCACTAACTGGACATCATTACCACAACATTGCTCAGATGTTCACTTTTTAAAAAAGAATCCCGACAGTGTGGAAACAGGCCCTTCAGCCTAACAAGTCCACACAGATTAGAGGATCCCACCCAGACCCAAGCCCTAACCCACACATCCCTGAACACTACAGGCCATTTAGTATGGCCAATCTACCTAGCCTACACATCTTTGGACTGTGGGAGGAAACCAGAACACCCAGAAGACCCCCTGCAGACATGGGGAAAATGTGCAAACTCTGCACAGATAGTCACCCGAGGGTAGAATCGAATGCAGGCCCCGGTGCTGTGAGACCGCATTGCTAACCACTGAACCACCATGCTGCCCCATAAACAAAGGCTGACCTGATCCATGAGCACTCATTTTGCTGAAACCTGGGATTGAACCAATCTTCAGTCTAATGCTCTCCCAACTGAGCTATTTCAACTTAAAGCCAGGACAGGTCAATCTAAGCGAATTACAGCTTCCACCCAACTGAGAGGGTGCATAAAGGCTGCATCTATGCGGCTAGCTCAGTTTGTCATCCTTTCAAACACTTCTGAATCCTCCAGTCTTTTGTGTATGCAATGTACCCAGTCCCAGGAGATGCCACCTAACCAAGCTTAAGTCATAGAACAGCACATTTACTGAACTGTATCTTTGTAAGCTAGTATATATTTTCTACATTAATCAGTGTTTTTTTTATTCGTTCACAATATGAGAGCATTTATTGCCCAGAGGGCAGTTAAGGATCAAACACATTGCCGTGGTTCTGGAGTCACATGTAGGCCAGACCAGGTAAGGATGACAGATTTCTTCCCTAACGGGCATTATTGGACCATATGGCCATTTTCCCCTGACAATCAAATGGATTCATGGTCATCATAGGACTCTTATTTCCATAATGTTTTTGAATTCAAATTCCACTCTGGCAGTATTTATACCCAGAATATTAACTAACAGTCCAGCAGTAATACCACCAGGCCATCACCTCCTCAGTTGACATTGAAACAGACCTTGCTGTGTTTGATACGGCTGAATCATTTTTTTAACCCTACAACTTGAGCTTGCTTACTCAGATCAGATAAACTTGCCATTGGTTTAACAGCCAGTGGTATAAACTGATCAACAGCAGGATGTCTGACCACGTATTTGTCACTCTGAACACATTTCACTCCCAACAACTGTTGCCCAGGTATTTTATTCTCACTACAACATCTATTTTCCCTGAATTTCAATTGAAGTTTGCTGTTAGCACAGAGTGATGAAGCAATTAAGATAGGAAAGACATGTATTTGTGTAATGCCTGACCTTGTTCTTCATAAGCATTTCTAAGCATGCCACATATAATTACTTTGAGAAGCAGTGACTACTGTTACACAGGCAAGGTTATGATTGAACAACGGCAATGTTAGGATTTAGATTTATTTAATATTGTCCCTTGTACCTCGATACAGTGAAAAGTGGATAATGTTGCCATCTGGCGCCATCTTGGATTACAGAATAGGTTACTGAATAGATTGTATAAATGGTAAAATACTGGATGCATTAATGTTACATTGATATAACTAAAACTTAAACTAAAACTAAATGCACAAAGCTAGAACATTGCTGGTGATTTTAACCTAACTCTCTCCAGTGGTAACATTTGACATGAGCGGCCATTCATTCTCTGCTCAGCGTTATGCCCCATTAGTTTTGTACAAGTCTATTATCTGGCTGGGTAAGAGTTGGGCTTTTGCCCATCCCTGTTGTTTGGGGTTAGATTCAAATTCGGATTGGTTGTATTTTGCTCCCTCATCAGTATAATTATTTTTGAACAATAAAAGCTGGAGATATTTATTTATAAAAACATCAGACAAGTGCTTTGAGATAGAAAGAACTACCAATGCTGGAGTCTGAGATAACAAGGTACACAGCAGGCCAGGCAGCAGCAGAGGAGCAGGAAAGTTGACGTTTCAGGTCTGGGTCCTTTTACAGTAAACAAACAGACAAGTGCTTTCATTTCATTTGCTTGGAATGTGTTAAGTTTCAAGGAGTTTAAAAAAAGTTACAGAATGGGATCTGGTGTAGGTTTAAATGGATGCCCAAACCTTCTATTTTATTTTATCCAACTGACTTAACTTCAAATAATTTTCTGCGCCATTTACATGATGAAAGGACCATTTCACTGTTAAACTATCATCATGAATTGCACTAATGAACTGTCAAGTGTCTTAAACCCTACTTATCTAAAATTACTTCAGGTTTTGCAAACTGAAACACCTCGAGGAATGGAAGAAAGATTTCTTGTGCATGTACAATTGCTCCATGAAAGAAATTCCCAATTTTAGGAAATACAGTTAATTTTTGTTACGAACGTCCATTGCGATTACTTCTGAGGCCAGGCATTATCAAAGTAAAAAGTCAATATAGGCTTTTTCAACATTTTTTTTGTGTTCTGAACCAGACCACAGTGTTTAACGCAATCCCTCTTCACTAGTGGGTCTACCAGCTCTGAGTGTCATGAATTAATCTCCCCATAGACACCAAGTCTGCAACAGCTCCTACCCTTTTTCTCTCATTCAATCACGGGATGATACAGAGTGAAAGTTATATTTAAAACATGTATTGACAGACCACAGAATTTGAACATCACTGCAAAAGATTCAAGGTAGATTTCTGCAGATTGTCTATAATTATGTTTCTTTTTACACACTTCCTTTTGATTTAGTAGAACTCCTCACATCGGGCAACCTTTTAATTCATCCAATGCAATTTTCTTGTAAAGAATCCAGAAAGAGCATTTTTGAAGATAAACAAATGTAGCGAGTTTTGAGAAGATCTGTGGCTCAGGTTGAGGTTCTGGATGTGAGTTTGCTCGCTGAGCTGAAAGGTTAGTTTTCAGACGTTTCGTCACCATTCTAGGTAACAACATCAGTGAGCCTCCAATGAAGACTTCGTCGGAGGCTCACTGATGATGTTACCTAGAATGGTGACGAAACGTTTGAAAACTAACCTTCCAGCTCAGCGAGCAAACTCACATCCATAAACAAATGTAATTTTCAGACCTTTTTAGATAGTGGTGGGAGATTTCGTTACTTGGGATCAGAATCCCTTTGTCCTAACCCATCAATGGATATCTGATAGAATGTTTCCCTAATAGTCTTCGTTGCTGTCCCTTCGTTGCTGTCCAGCGCCAATCATACTAGTCAGCTGATTAGCAGGAAAATGATGGTATCCACATCAATTCATTGAAGACAGCTCCTGGTGTAAGATTGAGAGGTTGGGGCAGATTGTGAGGTGGAGTTGCACCAAGTGATAAGTAAAGTCGTGCTTGGATGACCAATGCACAGTTTTTCTCGTTGTACAACTTGCCTCCTTTTTAAGGGAGCTGATTGTTGTTGGATGTGGAAAAGACTTGGTTCGATACATGGACAATTTAAGTTATATGGACTTCTTCCACGTAATTGATCTATCCCTTAAATTCACCCTGGATCTAATATTCAAATGGATGGATGGAAGAATTCCTTCAGCGGGGGATTCCTCTGTTGGTATTTCTATCTTCTGCATTATGGGTCACATTTGGGAAGGGTGATGTTTCTATTGGAAATCAGGCAGCCTGGGCCAGGGCTCCTGTATTACAATCCTGCCAGATTTCTCCGTAGACCAATTGCTTTTCTGACTAGTTTACACCTTGAGGGCAATGATTGTAAAAGGCACAAAATCAAAAGGATAACAAAGCGTGGGGCTGGATGAACACAGCAGGCCAAGCAGCAGCTTAGTAGCACAAAAGCTGACATTTCGGGCCTAGACCTTTGATTCTCCAGCATCTGCAGTTCCCATTACCTCTGATCACAAAATCAAAAGGACACATTTTCATATGAGTGCTTGGGCAACAATATACAATGCAAGTCTTCAGAAAATGAAAAGTGCTCCCATGTCCTTTTCTTTCCTTGCTAAGTGATACATGGCCATAACAGCTTTGTACTTCAAGCAGGAGACTGGACAAGGCTGAGAGAGAGAGAGAAAAGTTGTTGGTGTGAATAAGGGCATTGAACATTAGAGAGTCATAGCTTGGAAACAGACCCTTTGGTCGAATCTGTGCATGCCTACCGGACATCCCAATCTCGTCCAGTCCCATTTGCCAGAATTTGAGGGTATGTTTGAGAAAATAGAAGCTGCTGAAGCGTTGTGCCAAATGGAAAGTCAATATCAATGCAATTTGGAGATTGAACATACAATGTAACCATTAGGAGATGCGAGTTGGAAGAGTCTTGATAACTGGGGAGATGGGTGATTGGGTGAGGGATGCAGGAAAATGATTTATTTTTATTCATTCACAGGATGAAAGGTTTCATTGGCCAGCCGTCTCTAATTGCATCACTCCACTGTCGCTAGGTCAAAATCCTGGGAATCCTTCCCTCATGCCACAATGAGTGCACTCACATTATGAAGACAGCTCATCACTTCCTACTCAATGGCGAAAGGGGATGGGTAATAAATGCTGGCCTTCTGGTGACATCCACAATCTGCCACTTAGTGAAGAAAAAAATCCAGCCTGACAGTTGGCACTCAGGCAGCGTTGTGGGGTCAGAGTTACCATTCCATGAGGTGTTTAATAAGACTATGGCCAGTTATTTTTTGATGTGTTCAAGCTGCATACCACAATCTAAATAAGTCTTCCTTGAGAAGTAGTCCACGTTCCTCCTTCAACAAACACAATAACAACATCAAATTCTGATTTGCTGTTTCATTAGAGCAGTTTGGTGATAAGCAGTGAGTCATCAGAATGGCAACTGGAGTGCATTCATCTAAAAGCAGCAAAGGTTGAGAGTAAAACAATGGCCATAATGTTTGCTTGTTTGTAAAATATGCATGGGCACATTAATAATGAATATTTCCATAATATTAAACACGTGTGGGTGAAAACAAAAAAAGACTCACGATTTTCTGGTTTCCATTCCAGCTTTTTATTTAAGAAGATGTCATTGCTGACAAGGCTTGGTGCTCCACTGCAATAAAAGCAAAATACTGCAGATGTGGGAAATGTGAAAGAAACTCAGAAGAATGCTGGAGGAAATCAGCATCAGTGAGAGACAGAAACAGTCAACATGTTGAGTCCAGTGTGATTGATTCTAAACGATGCTATTGGAAGAAAGGTTGGATAGGCTGGAATGTGTTTTCACTGGAAAGTAGGAGTTTGAGAGACCACCTTATAGAAGTTTATAAAATAATTAGGGACACGGATAGAATTAATGGTCGGTGTATTTTTCCTAAGATGGGGGATTTCAAGACTACGGGGCGCATTTTTCAGGGGAGAGGAGAGAGATTTAAAAAAGACATGAGGGACCATTTTTTTTTACATGGAGGGTGGTTCACGTAAGGAACGAATTTCCAGAGGAAATGGTTAAAGTCAATACCGTTATAATGTTTAAAAGACATTGGGTAAGTACACGTCCAGAAAGGTTTGGAGAGACATGGGCCAGGAGCAGGCAGTGGGTCTAGTTTAGTTTGGGATTACTGTCAGCATGGACTGGTTGGACCAAAGGGTCTGCCTCTGTGCTGTATGACTCTATATAACGAGACATTAAATGGGCTGGGGAGGGGGCGTGTCATCTGTCCTGTTATGCAAACTTAAGAAATCCCTGTGACATAAGTGGAGTGGGCGCTCTGGCTCATGTTATTTTCCCAACCACCATCTAAAAACTACAAACTGGCTATTTACTTCATTGCTTGTTTGTCTGTCCATGCTGTGGGCAAGTTGGCTGCCACTTTTCCAACATTCCAACAATGTCTTCAAAAGACTTTGTTGACTTTGGAATAATTGGGGAGGTCCTGTGGTGATAAAAGGTGCTAAGTATGTGCCGGTGTTGGACTGGGGTGGACAAAGTCAGAAGTCACACAACACCAGGTTATAGTCCAACAGGGATACACAAAATCAGGTGAAGTAATGAAGGAGCAGCACTCCGAAATCTTGCAGTTTTAAATAAACCTGTTGGACCATAACCGTGGCATCATGTGAATTCTGACTTCTTTCTTCCTGTATGAAAACTAAAAGCTATATGGAAAACAAAAACAGAATCTGCTGGAAAAACTCAGGAGGTCTGGCAGCATTTGAGTTCTGCGGAAGGGTCACCGGACCTGAAATGTGAATTCTGATTTCTCTCCACAGATGCTGCCAGACCTGCTGAGCTTTTCTGGCAATTCCTGTTTTTGTTTCTGATTTACAGCATCTGCAGTTCTTTCGGTTTTTAATAAAGATATATTGGACTTGGTTAGCGTGAGGAATTAAAATGATGGGCGTTCAGTCCTAGATGTATAATTTTTGAACCGTTAAGCGTACAGTGTTGTGACACATTTGCAGAAGCTTCAAAGCTTACAATTAAAGATTTCATCTGAGAATTTCTCAAATGAGTTCCCACTTCCGTGCTTGTTGGAGACACACGCTGGGAAAAGCACTGACCTTGCATTCATCTGCCACAGTGCCTTTTTTTAAAAAAAACTCACAAATGCAGATGCTATTTTTTAAAAAAAAATGTTAATTATGCGTTTTCCCAGTCAAGAATAAAAACATCCAGCTGCTTGGCTTTGTTTGAGACAAGGTCTGATCTATTGTCAGCAGCAATTAGCAAGACAATTATAATAAATGTCGCTCCTTCACATTGTACCCTGTTCGCAAAGAGCAATTGCTGATTAAGTGCTACAATTAAAACTCAAGGGACCTGGAGAGAAAATAAAGAAGTGAAGCTGTGCAGATCCAGATGTACAGTAATAAATATTGCAGATGAATATTTCATAACAGTACTTGAGGCATCTAGTAACAACTGCAAAAGCAAATAACATCTTACTTACAAAAATGTATTCACTCACAGAATGTGGGCATCATAACATTTGTTGCCAGTTGCCTTGTTGGGTGTTACACGTGGGGTCTGAACAATGTCAAATAGAGCAACATTAAACAAAATAAAAACACCATGGGAGAAGGTGTTTGAAAGTTACCATGGATTGTAATTGAATAAACAGAAAGTAAAGTGTTTCGACTAGCAGGAGATCAGCAACCAGAGATTGCAGATTTATATGTGTGGTTGGGAGGGGGAAGATGAATTTAACCTTTTAATGCAGTGTGGTGTTATACACTGGGATGTGGTGTTGTTATGAAAGAAAATTTCACAGTAACTTTCAAAATTAAACTGATATGGCCTTAAAAAAAAGTAGGACATGCAGGGCAATGGCAAAAGACTGGGGTAATGGGACTAATTTGAGAGTTTGAAGAACCGGCCCAGAGACAATGAGGTGAATGACCTCCACGTTTGATGCTATTTTGAGCTAAACAGCCTAACTTGCATAATCTCTTCAGGGAGCATAGAGCCATAGAGTCATAGAGCTGTACAACATGGAAGCAGACCCTTTGGTCAAACTAGTCCATGCCGACCAGATTAACCTAAATTAATCCAGCCCCATTTGCCACTATTTGGCCTATATCCCTCTAAACCCTTCCTATTCATATGCCATCCAGATGCCTTTTTAAAAATTGTAACAGTACCAGCCTCCACCACTTCCTCTGGCAGCTCATTCCATACATGCACCACTCTCTGCATCAGAAAGTTGCCCCCTAGGTCTCTTTTAAATCTTTCTTCTCTCACTGTAAACCTATGCCCTCTAGTTTTGGAGTCTGCTACCTTGGAGAAAAAACCTTGCTTATTCATCCTATCGATGCCCCTAATTATTTTATACATGTCTATTAGACCACCCCTCAGCCTGCATTCCTCCAGGAAAATCGCCCCAGCCTGCTCAGCCTCTCCCTGTAGCTCAAATACTCCAGCCCCAGCAACATCTTTGTCACTCTTTTTTGAGCCCTTTCAAGTTTCACAACATTCTTCCTATAGCAGGGATTTTGAATTGCGTGCAGTATTTCAATAGATGTCTCACCAGTGTCCTGTACAGCCTCAACATGACCTCCCAACTCCCATACTCAATGCACTGACCAATAAAGGCCAGTGTACCAAATGCCTTCTTCGCTATCCTGTCTACCTGCGACTCTTAACCGATCTGAAACTGTCTCTGGGTCAAATGCAAAACAAAAAGAAAAACTTGCATTTATATAGCACTTTTCATAAGCACTGGGCGTCTCAAAGTGCTGTACAGCCAATGAAGTTGTTTGAAATGCAATCATGCTGTAACATAGGCGATGCATCAGCCAATTTGCATAGATAATCCATTTTTAAAAATGGTAATTGAGGGATAAATGTCTCTCCCCCTTCTCCACAGCATCGCAATGGGCTTTTTTTTTATATGCACCTGTGCAGGTAGGTGAGACTTTAACATCTCATCGAAAAGACATCACCCCCAATGTACCACAATCCTTCAGTATAGCTGTGGAGTGTCAGTTTTGAATTTTGTACTCAGGCTCTTGAGTAGGACTTAAATTGTGAACTCCTTGTGACACAGAGGCAAGAATTTACTGCAGAGACTTGGTTGACAGTAAAAATCAGTGTTTGCAAATTTCCTGCAGACTCTTGTCTGAATGGACTAACACCTTAAACCAATCACTATTCCCCTTTAACATTGGTTATTGTGCTTCTCTAGTTTACCACATCCACATTCAGTCAGACTGAAACAGCCATGAAATGAACATTGTGCTTATTGATTAAAATGACAATAATCAGTGACACAAAAATATCACGTGTTCCCCTTTAGAGAAGGAAACTGCTGTCCTTCCCTGGTCTGGCCTACACCTGACTCCAGACCCACAGCAATGTGATTGGCTCTCAACTGCCCTCTGGGCAATAAATGCCAGCCTAGCCTTCATTCCACAAATGAATGAAAAACATCTAGAACTTTAGCATTTGTGCTATTTTAAAATTCATTTTGAATTAGCATTTGTACAGGAAACTAAAAAGAAGTGTGTTAAAGGTGCTTATCAATTATATCACAAATAGCTCACATTGATGCACAGATAGGGCCCAACACAGATGGTTCTTTAAGCATTATTAAATCTCAGTTTTATGAGCTAAGAATTATACCAGCCATCCCTGAACTGGGGCAAACTCTTTAAGTAAGTGTGTCATAGAACAGAATGTAGGTATACACTAGTGTTTGAATGTCAAAGGATTGTCCTGTAGTTGGCACATACGTAATGGGCAGTTTGGCTTTCTTTCTGGCCCATCTGTTACTGCAGCCCCTCATTGGGTGAGAAGTTGAACTGCAATGAAACTCAGTGAGTTGCCGGTATCCATCGGGACTGGTAACACCTCAACTATTCACTTCAATATCAACCTCTCCACAGTAGCATGCTGTTTCTGCACTATCTACACCATTCACTGAAGCAACTCATCAGAACTCTGTCATCTCCGACTGCCACCCCCAGGAAGGATAGCTTGTATGTCCTATTTCTTAGGGTAACGCAGAGATGACACTAGTTTCTATGTTTGTAAACAGGTTTTATGTACACTGCGTTTAAATGATTACTTCATTCTCCATCGCAGGATTCCATCTCTTTTTGCATCTCTGCCAACTTTATTTGCTCTGAGTCCACGCTAGGATGAACCAATCAAGCACAGTAAGCGTCATTAATAAACAGGCTACCACCCCGACACGAAACGTCAACTTTCCTGTTCCCCTGACACTGCCTCGCCTGCTGCATTCCTCCAGCTTCAAACTGTGTTGCCTCTGACTCCAGCATCAGCAATTCTTATGAACTTTACCATAATCAAATGCAGAATAATTGACCTCTACAACAAGGGCTATAATTGAATGCAAACAAGTCATACACTATCATGACTTGGACAGAATTAATTATTTCGTCATCAACATTGGCTTAACATCATGGATTTATGGGATAGTACAGCATTGAAGGAGGCCATTCAACCCACATAGTCAACCCCAGCTCTTTTGGAAAACAATTTAGCTACTCTTCCTTTTGGAATTTTAGATTAGATTTAGATTTAGATTGTATTGTCACATGTATTCACCTACAGGAGTACGGTGAAAAGCGTCCAATACATGGCGCCATCTTCGGTACAATGATAACTAGGAACAAAAAAGCTCAGATACTAAGGAGGAAAAGAAACAAAGTTAAAACTGACCAACCCCCATCCCACCTCCCTACCTCCAACTCACCTGTCCTGGCTCCATCCCCGCCTCCTGACCTGTTCATCATCTCTCCACCTATCTGCTCACTTATCTAGCTTCCATCATTGCCTCTCCTTCTCTCTATTGATTTCAGAGTCCCCTTCCCTGCCCCCATTTCTGAAGAAGGGTCTAGGCCTGAAACATCAGCTTTCCTGCTCCTCTGATGCTGCTTGGCCTGCTGTGTTCATTCAGCTCAACACCTTGTTATCTCAGATTCCAGCATGGGCAGTTCCTACCATCTCAAAGTTAAAATGTTGTGCATTTCAGTCCTTCATAAGTAGAAAAATAAGGCAATAGTTAACAAAGTTCTTCTTATATAAACTAGAAAAATAAAGGAATAAGGTTAAAAGTTTGTGATGAGGTTTGTGAAGATTGTTCCTCACGCTGTGAAATAACCGCATAGAGGCTGGTTTCCCATCACTAAGTCACCCTTTATTTACACATGAATCCATAGAATCCCTACAGTGTGGAAACAGGCTATTCAGTCCAACAAGCCCACACTGATCCTCCAAAGAGCATCCCAACCAGACCCATCCCTCTACTGCTAATATACACAGTAGATGGGCTCTGACTAGCCAGTTCAAAGCCAGTCCCTATACTGAGGGGACCTTATGAATTCCCTGTTGATATCTATTAGCCAGGGCTCCCTGATTGGCCCAGGTTAACAACCCCAATCAAGATCGCATAGTCAATGAGGTCCACATGGTTCTGTTTCCAATTGCTAGACACTGTTTCTAGTCCTTTCGCAAAATACCTTATATCTGTGTTCTCTTCTCAGAGAACCTGCCACCATTAGAAATAGCTCTTTGCTTTATTTATCCTGTCTAAAGTCTCTGTAATTTTAACCACCTCTATCAAATCTCTTCTTAGTTTTTCTGCTCTAAGGAGAATAAACTCAACAGCTAAACAGAATTGTGGGGGCACCATTGGAGCATGGAATGTTGTTAGGAAGCGACATAATGCTGCCTTCAGAAGGGCAACTATTGATGGGCTAAAATTGCTGGCTTCGCCAGAAATGTCTGAGTCTGAAAAGTGAAGGAAATACCTCTTATTTAATAAGTTGCCATAAAAAATGCAGCTTACATCTGTTTTACTTTGTAACCAGAAGCAATGCTTTTCTTTTAACATACACTGGCCTTGATTAATATTGAAGATGAAAGACAGTCATTGCACAGCACCATTGATAAAGCTCAGAACGGGGGCCCTGTGGTGTAAAGTATATGTCACCGTTAAAACATGTGTTTAATTTAACACGCTTTCTTCAGGTGTTCAAGTCCAAGTCAAATCAAAACTCTTCACCCTGCAAAATCCAAATCCGAAGGTAAGAAACAGAAAGGAGGGTATGGGAATGAACCAAGGGCTTGTGGAAGGTGGAGACTTCAAGTTTAAAAGCCACTCTGACAATTAAATTAATCTACTGTGTTAACTTGGTTCAACCGGTAAAAAAACCTCACTTCCCTGCGAGGATGCTGGGCTTCAAGGACCATAGGCATATATGTCTGGACTGAGAAATAGTAGGAACTGCTGATGCTGGAGAATCTGAAATAACAAGGTGTAGAGCTGGATGAAGACAGCAGGCCAAGCATCATCAGAGGAGCAGGAAGGCTGATGTTTCGGGTCCAGGCCCTTCTTGAGAAAAATTTTTCTGACGAAGGGTCCAGGCCCAAGTCAGCTTACCTGCTCCTCTGAGGCTGCCTGGCCTGCTGCGTTCATCCAACTCTACACCTCTATATCTGGATTGATATATTGTCAGTGGTGACACTTTTTCCACATATAGTATTAACACTAGGCATTGCCTGCCTTGGGTGATATTTCAGGTGGACTTTAATGACTCTATGATGTTGACCTGCCCACTACTCCTCCCTCACCCAAAACCAATCGTCACATTGGTCTTTGTCAGATCCTGTGTGAAAAATGGTTACCATGGATGCCATGCTTCCTACATGTCGACAGCTCCCGCATTTCAAAGGAAATCATTGTGTCTGAAGCACTTAAGAATGTTCTTGAGTGCTGTTCTTTCTTTCTACACCATATTTTGGATGAATCAACCTTCACTATCAGTGTGGAAAATAACCCCAAAAGTAATTAGAATCCACACAAAGTTGAAATAACATTGCCTGATAAAGGAACAGCACTCGGAAAGTTATCCTGTTGGACTTTAACCTGGTATCGTCTCACTTCTGACTTTGTCCTTCCCAGTCCAACATCAGGCAGAGGTTGGGCCTTGTTATGTTTGATCCCTGAGTAAAAAAAAGTGCGACGAGAACAACTTCCAGATGCGATCTCTTAAAGTTATTTTTGCAACATTCCCCACCCACCTGTGGAGTTCGGCAGAAAGCCTCTTTTGGACTTTTAGGTCCTTAACTAAAACATGTATTACACTCCATGTTTGTATAGTGTTACGAGCACTTTACTCTGCGTACTCATCATAAAGTCAGGAGGTATGGGATACAGGGTGATTTGGCTGTCTGGATTCAGAATTGGTTGGCTGACAGGAGGCAGAGAGTGGTTGTAGATGGTAAGTATTCTGCCTGGAGGTCAGTGCTGAGTGGTGTCCCGCAGGACTCTGTTCTTGGGCCCCTGCTCTTTGTAGTTTTTATAAATGACTTGGATGAGGAGGTTGAGGGGTGGGTTAGTATGTTTGCTGATGACACAAAGGTTGGAGGTGCCGTTGATAGTATCGAGGGCTATTGCAGGCTTCAGCGAGACATTGACAGAATGCAGAGCTGGGCTGAGAAATGGCAGATGGAGTTCAACCTGGATAAATGCAAAGTGATGCATTTTGGAAGGTCGAACTTAAATGCTGAATATAGGATTAAAGACAGGATTCTCGGCAGTGTGGAGGAACAGCAGGATCTTGGTGTTCAAGTGCATAGCTCCCTCAAAGTTGCCACCCAAGTGGATAAGGTTGTTAAGAAAGCATACGGTGTTTTGGCTTTCATTAACAGGGGGATCAAGTTTAAGAGCCTTGAGGTTATGCCGCAGCTCTACAAAACCCTGGTGAGACCACACTTGGAATATTGTGTCCAGTTCTGGTCGCCCTATTATAGGAAAGATGTGGAGGCTTTGGAGAGGGTGCAAAGGAGGTTTACCAGGATGCTGCCTGGACTGGAGAGCTTGTCTTACGAGGAGAGGTTGACTGAGCTCAGACTTTTCTCTCTGGAGAGAAGGAGGAAGAGAGGTGACCTGATCGAGGTGTACAAGGTAATGAGAGGCATGGATAGATTCAATAGCCAGAGACTTTTCCCCAGGGCAGGGTTGACTGCCACGAGGGGTCATAGTTTTAAGGTGTTAGGAGGAAGGTATAGAGGAGACGTCAGAGGGAGGTTCTTCACCCAGAGAGTTGTGAACACATGGAATAGTTTACCAGTGGTAGTCGTGGAAGCTGAGTCATTAGTGACATTTAAGCGACTCCTGGACATGCACATGGACAGCAGTGAATTGAGGGGAATGTAGGTTAGCTTATTTTATTTTTGGATTAGGATTATTCCACAGCACAACATCGTGGGCTGAAGGGCCTGTACTGTGCTGTACTTTTCTATGTTCTATAACCTGAGCTAAAAGACCTCAGGGAATGCTTAGTTTATTGCTAACACTGAGGTGCAGAATATGGATAGTCCTCAGTCGTTCAGGAAGGACTGCAGTAAACTCGACAAAGTCTCAAACCTTTCGTATTGTTTGTGAACAGAGTTTCTGAACAGGCATCGTGGAAATACTGCCACGAAATAAAGTGTAAAGCCAGTCACTGCCCAGTAACAAGAAACAAATCTGAGACAAATGTCAAGGAACTGCTCCAGCTTATAGCCTGTTACATGAGGCAAGGAATGAGAGTGAATGCAGGTAAAGTTTAAAGAGAGGGAGATCACTTCAGAAATAATGGGGGCTCCGCACTTTGTTATCGAGGATCACTTCAGTACAGTTTGCTGCAACGTCAGCTTGATTTGTTTTTCACAACACTAGGTTGAGCGGCTCAGGACAGGCTTAGTCACCAGCAATGTGTTTTTGCTATTAATGTCACATTGCACTCTACCCAAGCTGACCAGGTGACAAAGACTGGAATAATATGATGAGTATGCAAACGGAGCTCCTGAGAATCCTTAGCAATTGTGCCTGACTAATGCTGTAAATTGTACCTGTTGTCATTGTGGGATAAACTACCTTGTTATGTAAGACAAGTACCTTTCCTGTTCAGACTCATCAGTGGTCTTTCCTTTCCCACCTTTAATTCAAGGGGTCCTGGACTCAGCATAGAGAAAGTAAACTGGTGGATGCCAGTCCTAATATTCAATTAATTTATTTAATTTGTTTTACTTCAAACAGGAGAGAAAAAGAAAGATTGGTGACAGTAAAATATCCGAGGTTACTATGGACAGGCAGTAAAATACACCATTGTGACCAGCAGTGGGCAGATAGAATCCTTTTACCCCTACTGCAAGAAAACAAAATTGTGAAAAAAATTCATTCACTACTTTAATTTTATTACAATTCTAAGAATGTATGGTTAGCAACTGAGACATGAAAATGGACAACAGTCAGCAGAATGATTGGGCTAGTACAGGGACAAACCTTATGTGAAGAGGTGCAGAGGTGACATTGTCCATCAAGAGAAAAATTGAACCACACAGTAAGAAAGGGCCTCTAGTATAGGAGGGTCTGAAGAGAGCACTGAAGAATCTAGCAGTTAAGCTAGATATCCCTGAGGGAAAGGGAAGCAAAAACTAGACAAAAGTAGTCCACTGACCAGGAAGGGAAGGCAAAGGAGTAAAAAGGAAGTGCTTACTTCTTAAAAACAAACATTGCTGCCTTTGTTGTACGTGGACTGTAACAGTTCAAGAAGGCAGCTCATCACTATCTTCTCAAGGGCACCTAGAGGTGGGCAATAAATCTGTCCATAGTAACCTTGGATATTTTGCTGTCACCAACCTTTCTTTTTCTCTTTTTCAGCAACACCCTGTACTTATTGCTATCTTATGTGGGGCAAGTGCTTTTCCTTGTTAAACTCACAGTGCTCTGCCCACTGCCATTGACATTTAGACAGACCCGAGACTCAGCATAGCGAAAGGAGGATCTGCTAGTACATTTCAGGTGTTTTCTGACTGGTGGTGCCTCTTTCCTCCTCAAAATGAATGTTTGATTTAAATTTTCTTTGTAACTTGGACTTTTCTTCCTGTTCTCCCTTGGGGTTGTCAATTTTAATTTGATTTAATTTTGGTCGACTGTTTTATTTATTTAAAATAGTAGAGAAAGACGATTGGGAAACAGTGAGCAATCAAAACTGGTATACCACAAGCTGAGAGCGGCTGTGTCAAAGCATACCACACTTTTTTCTAACACTGTCTATTCCATAAAACATCAGCCCCTGCATGCAGCAAATAATGCCCTCATCAACAAAACTTATGCTCCTTGTTTCTGCAATTTACACAACTCAAAAACTAGCTTAAAAAGCCTTACAAAAATGAATAAATTATTGTTTATACCCAATTAAACTGACAGACAATTAACATGCACAGAATGACCTGCATTATTCAGTGTGGTTCTCTTTTAAAGCAGCTATATATTCACATCAGCAACCGTAATCTGTTTTTACTAATGATCATTCACTGTGAATATAAGTAAGATACGATCCATTCAACAATACAATTATTCATGGAGGCACTCAGGAGCAATTAAGGAACTATGTTTTTTATATTCCAATTAATCGCAAATTAATTATTCAAATTATCCATTGACACAAGCCCATTTTCATTTAAAGAAATTATTGATTTAATTAGTATTACAAGCACTGAAATAAATTTGCATCTGAATTGTTTTCTACCATATAAAAAAGCAAACCAACTGACTGCAAAACAAAGATTATGACGGTACAATAGGTTGAAGGCTGTTTCACCAGCAGTGTCCATGGATACCATAAGCTTTCTCTATGTTTGTCGGTGAATTCTATAATCAGCAAGGTGAAGGATGTCAGCACTGCAGAATGAAATATTTTCATATTTCTGGTATGTGGTTCCAACAGCAAACACTCCTGAGTAAGGTTAAGGCTAGATGTGCACCAAAGCTCATTGTTTGTGTAAAATTATCCATCGTCAACTAAATCTCAGAATGTGCCTCTACACCACTCATGACAGGCAATCAACCAGAGTACTATTGAACTTAAATACAGCATCTGTTGAGTTGTTGCTGAACTTCCTTCCTCCTGTCCTCTCTACATCCGCTGCTCATTCTTGTAGAATTTAAGGTAGCATCATTGGTGTCCTGTTGAACTCAGTTTGAGCTTTAAACCCAGAATCCTTATGAGAACTTGCTCCCATCTATCACATCATCAATCTCTCTCCCCCTCTCACATATGAACTTTTATTAGGAATTCTGTTACCTTCATGCTGCTGTTTTTTCAGTGCTCATCTCTCTGAGCCCTACCATGCATTACATCCAGCTTGCTCAAACTGTTCTAGTTGCATTCTGTTATACCATATATCCTGCTCAACCACTATTCCTGTTCTCACAAAACTTCAGTCGCTCTCCATTCCATCTGTTGACCTTTTCTACCTCCAGATCTTCACACAGTTCACTTTGGTATTCTGTCTGTGAGCTCACCTACCATTAATGAGGCATGCATTGCAGTGAGTTACGGTGAAGAAACAACTATTCCAGATACAGCCCGCCATGGAACAGGAGGTTAAGGAAGATTTGGTAAAGGAACAGTTAATCATGGAGCTACCTGTCAAAAGACATTGGTCCTATTTAAACATGTCAAAGGACAATGCAGATACGATTTTATAGGGCTGTCTGGACTCACAGTCAGACTCAAAATCAGGACAGAATCCCTTGAGATTGGCTGTACTGGCATAAGAGATTTATTTCATGGTATAAGTAAACTTACCACTATATTTGGAGGGCAGCAATGTTTTCCACAATGGGAAAAGTGTTCAGACTACAGTTATCAGCAAATTGCGTGGGCTCACAAACAACCAGATAGCCAATGAGTAATATACTCCATTAAAGGTCTTTTGCATCTTTAATGGAGGTAACCGAGAGGGTGGCATAGCTAGCTCAACATATAGTTACGGATTTCACTCATTTGCTGAGGTGATTCAGAAGATGCAACTTCAAACAGAAACTTTAATATCCATAATATTCCCAGGGAGAATCCTCAGTGACAGTGACAGGAATCACTCCAAAACTGGAGGAACTGAAGAATTGAAAATGGTTGTTTCACCAATACTGCATTGACTAAGGAGAAATGAAAGTGTCTAACCTGTTCAACAAACTAACGAGTCTCCACAGCTTACCAGCAACAAATTGAGAGTAAACATTGCTGACTCAGTTAGAAGGTGTGGTGTATAGAACACCATTAAACCACCAGTGAGATAAAGATGACCAATGTTCACGATGAAGGTCAAGCAGAAATTGTAGGGTTTAGAGATGCAGGCGACCATACAAAAGAAGTTGCCTGTTTTGACAGGACAACATAGGCATTGGCAATAGATAGCAGCCCAGCTGGTGACGCCTACATCCCATGGGTAAATAAAAGTAAACTATACTCTTTGAGCGAAATATATGAGATGAAATGCCCTTCAAATTTGCAATGGGGAAATTGCCTGTTTTAGCATCTCCCACGGAGGAAAAATAAGAGACGAGTGATTCTGCAAGTTAAAGGGACTTTTGGCCCTCACACTGTCAGAAACAGAATCAAAATCTGTTCAACCAGGAGATCTACAAACATCCCTCTTACCAACTGACAGACAGATAACAACACTCTTATCAGTCAAAAGGCCATCTAATCGAGCCATAACTTACCCATCACGTTATACATCTGAGTTAAGGGTAACTTGTATAAGTTGATCCCAAGGCCTTTGATCCAAAAGATAATATTTCACAAATTTCGTGTAAAGGTTGGTTTGAGTTTTTCAGGGATCAAACTACATTTTGATGATTAACACCTTACCAGTAATTATGATGGTCTGTTAATATAAAGGCATACGTGGTAACTTGTAGATATTCTCTCCACCAGTTCGAGTGGCGATCTCCATCAAGTCTAGAAGTCTAGTATATACCACATGGTCTATCATGAGACCTTCATGAGAGAAATAACAAGTGCTCAACACACTTTGAACTTGAGAAAAAAAATGGCAGAATGAGTTTCTGCAAAATAGTCATATTTTCACACTTGGGACAATCTGACTCTCTATCCTCAAGGAAGCAAAGTACAAAGATATTTCAGAATTCAAGACCAGTGCTTGAAGGTGCACAACATTTTTGGCAAGAATAATTTAGTATTCCACCAGGAAAAATAGACAGTGAGTTGATTTCTAGTAAAATTCAGTCCTTTGTTTCTACGAGTTCTAGTGAGTTATTGTATACAATGCTCCATAGCTCTCGTGATTATGTATGCACCTCAGTGATATGGTGCCCCACTTACTCTGTCATCTGCTCACCAGCATCAGAGTTACTCATCTATGTTTGGATTCCATGCATTGGCACCATATCTAAAAGGCTGTTGTGCCCCAGGCCAAGCCATGCCAGTCAGGAATCTGTAATGTTTGATCGCTGTAACAGATTTTACCATTTCCAATGCAGAGCTGTTGTCTCTGCTCAATCTATAAAGAGTGCTTGGGCTGTTTGTACTGTGAGTTTAAATATCTTTGAATGTGTGTTTATCTTAGTTTCTACAGTTGATAAGTTTTTGTTTTAGTGTTAAAACAAAGATTGCTGCATTATGCGCTTGAAGGTGAAGTTACCATAGTCCTACTCTCGCATTGAGGGGAGATAATTGGTGGTGGTTTTGCCTGAGGGTCACCACACCTCAGGTGAGGGGATGGGAGAGAATTCGAAAGGAAGTCCTTCATGATGACCTCATTTGGTGTGGGAATTGAACCCATTCTGTTGGTATCATGAGCCATGTGTCCAGCCAACTGAGATGCATAGTTCCTTGAAGGTGGAGGCACCCTTGCCTTCATTGGTTAGTGCATTGAGTCCAAGAGTTGGGATGTTATGTTGCGTCTGTACAGGACATTGGTGAGCTACTTTTAGGATACTCTGTTCAATTGATTTGATTTGATTTGATTTATTATTGTCATGTAGCTAAATACAGTGAAAAGCTTTGTTTTCTGAGCAGTACAGGCAGTTCATAACAAACAAGAACATACAGATAATTGGGTGCTTTGGCAGAGCGAGGCATGCGAGGTTACAACTGCACAGGAGGCGCACAAAGCAAGATCAGTATTCGCAAGATCTGGTCTTCCTGCCACAGGAAAGATTTTGTTCAACTTGACAGGATTCAGAAAAAGATTTACAAGGACATCGCAAGGTTGGAGGTTTTGAGCTATAGACAGAGGCTGAACAGTCTGGGACCTTTTTCCTGGAGCATCTTGAGGCTGGGAGGTGACCTTATAGAGGCTTATAAAATCATGGGGAGCATGGATAGGGTGAATAACTAAGGTCTCTTTCTCAGGATGGGGGAGTCCAAAACTAGAGGGTATAGGTTTAAGGTGACAGGAAAAGATTTAAAAAGGACCCACGGGGCAACTTCTTCACTCAAAGGGTGGTGCGAGTATAGAATGAGCTGCCAGAGGAGGTGGTGGAGGCTGGCACAATTACAACATTTAAAAGGCATCTGGATGGGTATGTGAATAGGAAGGGTTTAGAGAGATACGGGCCAAATGCTGGCAATGGGGCTAGATCAGTTTCGGATATTTGGTGGGCGCAGACTAGTGACTGAAGCGTCTGTTTCCGTGCTGTATACCTCTATGACCCCCAGTTGTGTGCTTATGTTTAAGCAAAAGGTCACTTTGGTAACACAAATAAGGCAAACAGAAATTGTCAGCTATCTAAGATAATAAAGTGTGAGGCTGGATGAACACAGCAGGCCCAGCAGCATCTCAGGAGCACAAAAGCTGACGTTTCGGGCCTAGACCCTTGTCAGCTATCTAGCTAGGCTCCTGCCAGTGATCTGACTTGTCAGGAACAAACATCAACTGGGTATTACCCTGTGACAATCAAGTGACACTAGATCATCATAAAGCTGCACACTAAAGCTGACAAGCTGTTTTCTGCTAAACCACTTAATACAATTTTTGTCAAACATTTTCAGAAATTACCCATTGAGTGGCTGAATATACACATAGTGGTGGATTTACACAAGTTATTTATGGTCATAAAAGTATCCTCCGATTTAAGCCTTCTCCTTTCTGTATACTCAAAATATTTTGCACACACTTTCAAAATAACTAAAGATCTGACATGTATACAAATGGAGGCCACTCAGCCCTTTCAGCCTACTGCACCCATCAATGAGATCACGGCAGATCTAATTATTCCATTTTCCTGCTGAGAACCACTACCCTCTCACCCTCCCTTGCCTATCTAGAATCTAACCATTTCTGTTAAAAATCTTCAGAACTCTGTTTCCACTGCCTTTTGAGGAGGAGGGTTCCAGAAAACCTATGAACCTCTGCAGGAAACATTTCTCCTCATCTCTTTCTTTAATGGGCAACTCATTGTGTCAAAACAGCAACCTCCCTCATTCTAGATGCTTCCATATCCAGCTGTTAACACCCTTCAGGATCCTAATGTTTCAATCAAGTTGCCTCTTGGTCTTCCAACCACCAGATGATACAGGTCGAGCCTGTCCAATCGATCCTCATTACAGATCATGCCCATTTCAGATATTAGTCTTGTGAGAGGTAGCAGGAAGCGGGTGGCATGGTGGCTCAGTATTTAGCACTGCTGCCTCACAGTGCCAGGAACCAGGGTTCAATTCCACCCTTGGGCGACTGTCTCTATGGAGTGTGCACATTCTCCCTGTGTCAGTGGAGTTTCCTTCAGGTGCACCAGTTTCCTCCCACAGCCCAAAGTGCCAGGATTAGCAGGCCTGAGTTGTAGGGGGAGGTTCGCCAGGATAGGACTTTATTCCTTGGAACATTGGAGAATGAATGGTCACCTTAGTGAGGTATATATAAAATCATAAAGGGTGTAGATAGGATGAATTTCCATGGATTGGGATTTGAAAACTGGAGTGCATTGGTTTAAGGTGAGAGAGGAAAGATTTAAGAAGGACTGGGGGGCAACTTCTTCATGCAGATATCGAATGGGCTGCCAGAGAAAGTGGTTGAGCCAGGTACAATAGCATCATATAAAAACAAAATTTGGGTCGGCCCATGAGTGGGAAGGGCTTAGTGGGATATGGAACAAATGTTGGCAGTTGGAGCCCACTGAGTGGGCACCATGGTTATCATGGACCAGTTTGGGCCGAAGGTCCTGTTTCCATGCTGCTTTACTCTGATGTTCAGGTTAGGTGGATTGGCCTTGCTAAGTTGCCCCATAGTATTGAGGGATGTGTAGATTGGGGGACGGGTCTGGGTGGGATGTTCTGAGGGTCAGTTTGGGCTGAAGGATTTATTTTCACACTGTCAGGATTCGATTCTATTCTATAATAAACATTCTCTGAATTGCTTCGAACATGTCTTCTGTAAATAAAAATCCTCGCAGAACTCCAGATATTATGAAGCATGAGCTTTAAAACATATTACGATGGAATTAAAATGTTGTCAGACAACGTAATGCTTTACCAGTTGAGGCACAGTGATAAGATATTCTAGGTAGCTAGGATGATCTTACAAGACAGCAGAGCTGATGATATTCTCGTTGATGCAGGTTGAGGTTGAGGGAGTCATAAAGATGGTTTATCAGCTTCAGAACAAGCTTCTGGAATATAGTTCTGTGAAGACTGACAATGATTTTTCATGCCGAAAGGCTCACAAATGTTAGCTGCGCACTACCAGGAGCGACCAATAAGCTGCAAAGTGAAGACCGTGATTGGGAGAGGGGACATGTGGTCAAGGGAGGAGGTGGGTTCAGGTTGGTGGCTGGGAGGAAATGGAGTGGCAGTTACGTGTATGTAATCGTACACAATTATTATACCACAGCGTAACAGAATTTCCAGGTTTTAAGCAAACTATGGGCAGGAGAAGGCCATTCAATTCTTTGAGTCTGCCCCACCATTCATTATGATCATGGCTGTCTCTCTATCAATGCCACATTCTCGTTTTCTCCCCATACCATGTTAATGCCAATAAAATCTGAAAACAAAATCCCCTTCTCTTTCTTGGATACTCTCAGTGACTTGGCCTCCACATTCTTTAAGAGCTGATGCTGGCTTATCAAATGGATATTGGACAAACTGTGCCGTAGAAGCCATAAAACCCCTTCAGTGTGGAATTGTGTTACTGGAATAATTAAGAAAAGGTCTCATTGCTAATTAAGAAACTAAGCCAAGCGTAACAAAGACTTGATGAAGGGTCTAGGCCCGAAACATCAGCTTCTGTGCTCCTGAGATGCTGCTGGGCCTGCTGTGTTCATCCAGCCTCACATTTTATTATCTTCACCTAGTTTTGTTTTTCTAGTCATCCAGGGAGCAGTTCACAAACAGGCTATGTACTCAAAAGGTCTCTCCTTTGCTATGTTTCCTTCCAGTCACTGGGAGGTGCTCAAGAGCAGTGACCATTTAACCATCTTATAGCTTTCAGATATCACTGAGTTTGCTCCAGGAACCTCATGTTACCATTAGATGCTGCACAAACTCTAATGACACAGATGGCAAAAACTAAAGACCAAATCAGTCTTGTCATTCTTACTCAATCAAAGATTATTTGTAATTTAGGAAAGAATTCTCATAGTTTAGAGAAATTTAAGCATAAAAGCAGGCTGATTCCACCCTTTGCCACACTGTCTCTGATGGCTCCCTGCCTTTCTCCTTTCCTCTACTTGTTAATGTGTCTTTTTCCACCCACTTAGTTCCCTCTGGAGCTCCATGATTGAACCGTCTTCAACAGGCACTTTTGGTAATACATTACAATGTCTAACAGCATGAAAATGGATGTTATTCAGCAGATGTCATTCTTATCAAACCACACACATTGGAAGCCGGGAGGTTAAATGAATGCAAGTTTACTGCATCTTAGGGGTTAATCTCTGAAAATTTCCAATAATTGTTGCATTAGTGCAACATCTGCCTTAGAAATTGGTTCCAAGGCCATTAATAGGCAGGAAAAAAAGCAAATGAACAGAGGTAGTCTCACAACCACTAGACATTGAACATTTTCATCGGAACAATCATTTAAAATCACCCTCTGAGTACATGGAGAATGCATGTCTAATTTACTTCAATTTGATTAAAAGGTCTTTTTTCAGATGGAGACAGAAATGGCAATCAATTTTCCTAAAATATTAACCCATCACCTACACAGCTGTGGAAATAAAGACCTTTGCTGACTTAGCTGAGTAGATTTTCCCCAATATTTGCGTGAATCTCTGAGCTTTGTGATCACTTTTGACCTGCTCTCTTTGCTTTCACTTTAAGCTGATACAATTTCTAGTATCGTCGATTCTTTCCAATAACACTTCTGAATCATTTGGCCAAACAGCAAGGTGGTGTGCTCACTGAATCTGCAAGAGTTTGGAAAGATTGAAGCCATCACTGAAATTCCAGTCTGTGAAAGGTTTTGGAAATGACAGAACTTGCAGCTCAAATCTCACAAACCTTCTTGGAGTCTCTATCAATGCTCTGAACGATGGAGATTTTGGCACAAAGGACAAATGGCCCAACTGCTGGCCTGACGCTAAGATTGCCAGTTAAGATCTGGTCAGCAGGGCCTCTAGAAGTTTGAGCTCCTTCAGACAGAGAGAGTGAAAGGAAGAGAAATTTAGAGAAGCAAGTGGCGAAGAAAGTTAACTAAGAGTACAAAGAGATATTAATCAGTTGGGTCAATGGGCCGAGGAGTGATAGATGAAGTTTAATTTGGAAAAACGCAAGGTGTTGTAATTTGGTAAAACAAACAAGGCAGGACTTATGCAATTAATGGCAGGCACCTGGGAAGTACTGTAAAAGAAAAAGTAGGAGGCATATTTTTAAAGTGAGAGGAGAACGTTTTGGAGGGATATGGACCAAACACAGGCAAGTGGCACCAGTTTAGTTCGGGAACAAAGTCGGTGTGGACAAGTTAGACCGAAGGGCCTGTTTCCACGGAGTATGACTCTATGACTCTATAAAAGCAATGGTCTACGCTCAGCGGGATCAGTAATCTCCATGTAAGGGCAACACACATCTTCAACAAGTGGAATTTTCAGCACAGCTCAGTATGGGACGGTGGCCGCCTGGTTTAGTTTGCTCACGACAATCTGAATTATGAAAGTCGCAGCTTACCAGCAGAACGAAATAATGGCTCTGAGGTTATGCAGATGAATGATGGGATCACAGAGGGGATTTTTCGCAGTGGCGGTCAATTGAGGGATCTCAACCAGGAACACTGTCCAATGAAGGATGGTGACATGCCTCTCCGAGTCCTTGGCCAAATTGGTTAAAAGCGCCCCATCTCATGGTGGATTGGGCGTACCACATCAAATGGTCCACAGCAGGTCAGGAAGGCAGATTACCACTGTTTTGTCAAGGGAGCAACCAAGTATGGGCAATAAATGCTGGCCCAGACATCCCCACATGTGAATAAATTTGTGACAACAGAGAAAAGAACAATGATAGGGTCAGCCATGGTAGTGTTGGAGATACAGGAGCGGATATTGGTGGAGGGGATACCCCGAGTGGAAGATGCAGTCTCTGGGGGAGAAGGCAATTCCATCGCAGGGAGCTGCTGGGAGACTGTACCCATGTACCAGGTGACCTCCTGTGACAAGCTTAGGGTCTAACTTGGGGGTTAAATTATGAGAAGATGCTTACAATGGCTGTTGATTGGCGAATTGATTGCTTTGCTTCATTAGCCATCACCAGTCAGCAGGCTCCTTGATTCTTCAATATTCCTGGTTAGCACTGCAGCCTCACAGCACCAGGGACCCAGGTTCGATTCCACCCTTGGGCGACTGTCTGTGTGGAGTTTGCACATTCTCCTTGTGTCTCTGTGGGTTTTCTCCAGGTGCTCCTATTTCCTTCCACAGTCAAAAGGCATGCAAGTTAGGGTGGAATGGCCATACTAATTGCCCCATACTGGCCAGGGGTGTACAGGTTTGGTGCGTTAGCCATGGCAAATGCAGGGTCACAGGGATAGGGTTGGAGGGGGTGTTGTGGGCCTGAGTTAGAGTTGTTCAGAGTGCTGATGGGCCATTTGGCTCCTTTCTGCACTGCAGGGATTCTATGGTTCTATGAAATATCCCATGGCTGGGAAAGCACTGAGCTTCATTCCTGATTGTTTTCCATGTGTTTTCCACTGGTAAGATCCCAACCAGTCATGTTTATCCACACCAACTGAGTGTTTCCAGCACTTTCTGATTTTATTTCCAATTTCCAGCATCCACGGTACTTTGTTCTCATAAATAAAAGATGAATGATGTTCTGTGTTTTTGACATGGGGAGTTAATATAAAAGCAAATTCTTGCCGGTGGTGGGAGAAGTGATGAGAAGGAGAAAAGGTTGTGTGTGTTTATCCTGGAGACTTCATTGACGAGAAAATAACAAAGTCTTCCCTTCTGACCCTCCAGAGTAGGGGGTGGTCATTCGGTTTCTAAAGCTCTTATTGGCTGGCAGTTTAGGCAACTTGGCACGCCAGCATCGAGACCCCCAATAGTGTTAGGAACCCACTTGTGAGCTCTGAGTGAGCTGGGAGGCATGCAGTCTTATCTATGGCAACTGCTCTGCCCAAGACGACAAGAGGTTACAGAGATTTGTGAACGCAGCCCAGTCCATCACGAAAATCAGCCTTCCTTTCATTGACTCCATCTACACTTCCCACTGCCTCAGGAAAGCAGCTGACATAATCAAAGACCTCCGTACCTCCCACCCTGGTTATACCCTCTTCCAAGATAACGTAGTGTGGAGCTGGATGCACACAGCAGGCCAAGCAACATGCTTATACTCTCTTCCTCCCTCCTCCATTGGGCAGAAGATACAAAAGTTTGAAAACATGTCATGACAAATTTAAGAGCTGCTTCTTCCCCACTGTTATCAGGCTTATCAGAGAACAGACCTCTCATACTTTAGACTTGATCTGTCATCTTCTCTGTAGCTGTAACACTCTATTCTGTATTCTGTTCTGTTACCCTGATGTACTCATGTAAGGTATAATTTGTCTGGATAGCATGCAAAACAATACTTCTCACTTTATCTTGGCACATGTGACAATAATAAGTCAAATTAAACCAAATTAAATTAAATGTAGTGAGTTGGGAGCAGCATGTTGGACACCCACCTAACAAGTAGAGCATAATTGGGAAACCGTGCACACCCACCCACCTCCAGCAACCATTTTGAAATTTGTTGAGGCCGCTTGCAATTCTGAGCTCTCTATCCAAGCAGACAGTAAAGAAATGAGATTGTAATATTTAGGTTAGACTTGCATTTGGGATTGAAAGTGTTAATACTGAAGTGTGCCATAAGCACCACCCATTATCACGATGTCACATGAACTTGTAGGTATTTTTAATCAACCTGTTCTGAGACAGCATTACAATTACAACTCGTTGCAAGTGGGGCTGGAACCTGGTAGCTCCTGGCTCAGAGGTGGGGAACATTACCACTTCATCACAAAACCCCGCTGGATTGTAGTAGGTGGAGCTTTGGATTCTCAAAAGGTCAGACTTAACCACAGATTCTCCTTAAAGTCTCTACAATGATGTTTCTCAGATCAATGTAACTTGTAATTACTTGCAAACATGCAATAAACTGTAGGCCAAGCAGCATCAGAGGAGCAGGAAAGTTGACGTTTCGGGTCAAGACCCTTCCTCAGAAAATTTTCTGAAGAAAGGTCTTGACCTGAAACGTCAACTTTCCTGCTCCTCTGATGCTGCTTGGCCTGCTGTGTTCATCCAGCTCTACACTCCGTAACCTCAGATTTTCCAGCATCGTCAGTTCCTACTATCTCTGCAATAAACTGTATCTAGTTAACCACAAGAGACTGTTCTAGTTAGACAGGAATTGGTTTCCTTCTCCCATACTAGATCCAGAAGTTCCAGTAACTTCGACAGGATGGTGACAGCAGCTTGGACAATGCAGAGAGCTGGCATGGCTGTACACCATTTAGTACAGGAAGGGCTTTGATGGGCCAAATAGCCTCCCACTGTACTGTAATTTCTAAAATTCTCTGATTTGAAAAGAAACACTTCAATTTTAGCAGCTCCAAAAATTGATCAGTAAGTAATGACTTGCCTCTGCACCCAAGGGACACAAGAGTAATCATTGAACATGAAGTAACAGCTACTTCATCAATAAATACCAAATTATCAATAGTCACCAAAAGGGTGAGCTCATTCTGTCAAGACAGCATCTGTATGTAACTGTCCATGAAGCATCTTCCACAGCTTTGCTGGAAACACAATGCCACATTTCCACAACATGCGTCTTGTCCACTGAAGGCAACAGTTGAGTTTACATTGATCTTTCCAAAATCAGAAATGTGTTCTCGGAGCCTCGTGATTCTGAATTGGCTCCCAGTTTTGATGTTGTTAAGGCTGCCCCAGTAGGCGAGCAGTACATCTGTCTTGAATTTGGCTTCAACTCAGCTCCTAACCTGAGAGATAGATTTGACACATTATAAACTACAGCTCACAAATGCTGTGACCCTGGAATCTAATTATAAAAAGATTCTGAAACACTTCCAGAGCTCTGTAAATTGAAACAGACTCCACTGGAGTTAACTGTGACCTGCCACTGATGAGATAAAGTCTAACAAACTCTATCAATTCTCACAAGCGAAAACTATAGTTTGTACACTATGTGTTTCTAATGATTGTCAAATTTATATCTCCTTCAATCTTATGAAACCAAGTCAAGTCTGTTTCATCCCCTCAGTGTTCCTTCTGTGCCCTACAAATAAAGTGAAGCTTTACAAAGTGCTTGACTTGAGTTGGATCTTCAGGAATAAATGAAAGGGATTAACCATGCTATGATCCTTTCTACCTGAACACAGTCTTAGTCTGCACGACTTAGTGAGGACAAGAGATAGCGTGAGCTCCGAGAGGAAGAGGATGGTGGCTCAGTGGTTAGCTCTGCTGCCTCACAGCACCAGGGACCTGTGCTCGATTCCACCCTCGGATGACTGTGTGGAGTTGGCACATTCTCCCTGTGTCTGTGTGGGTTTCCTCAGTCTAAAGATGTGCAGGTTAGGTGGATTGGCTATGCTAAATTGCCTGTAGTGTTCAGGGACGTGTAGACAGTTGGACTTTGGAGGAATGGGTCTGGGTGGGATGCTTTGAGGGTGGTTTGGACTTATTGGGCTGAAGGGCCTGTTTCCACACTGTAGGGATTCTATGATCTAGAAATCTTGGAGCAGCGCAACTGACTGTTGTTCTCATGCTTCTTTGTGTTAGGTCAAAGTATGCAAATTGAGAGTTTGATGGCTCAATTAGGCTGTTTCGGCCACAATGTACATCAAAGTAGGAAAATGCGACAACAACAACTGTGGTTAGTTATATAACACTTGCAACATGTTGAAGCTTCACAAGGATTTGATACTGAGTTGAAGCTGAATTTGCTGGAATCGCCCCTCCTTGACTGGAGGCCTGCTGAGGAAGGCCACTAGTGCCCCAGGATAGCAGATTGGCTCAGGCCCAGGAAAGTAATGCGGAAGAGGGGTGTTTTGTGGGGAGGGTACAGTGGAAAGTAAGGGCATGGAGTTTGGCAGCAATGGCAAGGGGCTATTGGCTCTCAGTAGGTAACCCCTTCCAAAATCCCAGTACCCTGATCAAGCACTGAGTGCCTTTGATAGAATGGCTCAGATCAATTGCTGGAAGGATACGTTGGTCCCAGTGCTATACGCAATGTATAGCAACAGGCCTGCTAATTGGGTTAATCCCAATGGTGGCAAGTTGAGACCCTTAGGTGGTTATTTTTGTTAGTTACTCATTTGTTTTAATCAGCTTGCTTGGACATATCATGACACACCTCTGGGACAAGTGGGTCTTGAACTGGACCATCTGACCTACTGTTAGGGACACTACTAACATGTCTCAAGGGTCTCATTGAGTGTTCATTAATTGGCCACTTAAGGGTCTCAATTGTCCCTGCAGTGTAAAAATCAACCACAGGCATACCAATGGAGGATGGAAGGTGCCAGGGCCCTGGTATACCAACGTTCCTCATCATTACATTCCTTTCCCACCCCCACGCTCATCACATTGCTCACCAAAAGTTTTGTAAAAGCAGTAGGAATGTCTAAAGGAAGAAAGAGGATGAGGCAGAGTTGCTTAGATAGAGGAATCTGAGAGTTTAGACAACTGAATGCATAGGAACCAGTTTGAGATTAAAGGAAGGAGAAATGCATTAAGAGATTGCAAGAAACTGAACGTAGAGTTCTCAGAGGGTCGCAAGGCAGAGGGAGGCTAAAGAGACAGATAGGACGGAGGTGAAGGAAGGATTTGAACATCAGTGAAAATTTAGTCAGGAGTGAAAACATGTTTTCTGAAAACTGGAGAATAAGACCTTTTACGGCAAATAAGTAGCACAAGTAGTACATAGATAAATATGAATATACAGTCGATATACATATGCACTAATATGAGAAGCACTGAAGCATTACCTTCTCAACTTTGAAGATGCTTTGTATTGCCTGCAAACATGTTAGTTCAGTAATCATTTTAATGTAAAGTTGCTTCTGTAAAGAATTCTGTAACCATCTGGCGAAATAATCAAAGATACTGCAGTAACACTGACACACGATGGTACTTACACACCCAAGCAGACATTCATGCATACGCACATTCTCTTGCACACTTGCTCATCTGCATCCTCTCTCTCTCTCAAACACACACACACACACACACACACACACACACACACACACACACACACACACACACACACACACACACAGATGTGCATTAGTTGGATAATTAGAAAGCACACGCAGCAGGGGGCTGCCAGCTTCTATCTAGCACAGACACTAATCACATGCTAGAAGTTTATTCTCATTATATAACTGAAACTGTGACACTTATCAAAAATTTGGCTGAGATTTCTCACCAAGGGCCACCTTCACCTTAATAATCATGGTAATTCTTAGTGCTTGCGAACATTCCTAATGTAAATGAAGTCATTGTGCCCCACTTCACTCTTTTAGGCACAACATTGTCACTGGCAATTTGTTATATACAGGTGAAAGCCTCTTGTTAAGGTTTCTAATTTGGCATTATCAACTTGATGAGCCACTGTTGACCCTGCCCCCTCCGTGACAGCTCTAGTGTTCATCCATCAGTTCTATCTCTGCAAAATTACAAAATGAATCATAGAAAAATGCATCAACTATTAACTACTTCTAATGTCAATTTTGTCATTCCTTTGTTGCTCTACTTTATACCCCATGGATTATCATTTGAAAAGATCCAGTCATTTGTCATCACCCCTCCCTCACATTCACCGATGTCCCACCTTTGGCCACCCCACCTTCCTACGTGACCAAACTTTCCTGTCCCAATCCATTCACTAAACAGCTCCATTTCTTACTCAACAAATGATGGGCTAAGCCTTCCTTAAAGAGATGTTACATCTTCCTTTTCTTTTTCAGTCACCTGGCAACATACCAAACATCACAGCACTCCAAACAGCAATCCATTGCACAGAGGGTTCGGAGGTGTGCTTGATGATTTGTTAAGACCCTGCATTATTTCTCTCTCCTTAGATGCAGCTGATGTGACCTTATGGTCCCGATCTTCTCCAAAGCCTAAGTGAGAATGTCAGTACATCAGGAGCTTCACTAAAGAATCACAGACAGCAGGGCAGTACCTGTTGTGATATCATTTTAAGGGAGCACATATATAAACAAGCAAGTAAGTGTAATACATGTGACTAGCAGTTATTGCACAGTCTAGTTTGCAGGGTGTAGTTTGAGGGAACACCACATGAACATTCAACACCTCTGTCCTGCTCTGCCGTTCAATATGATCACGGCTGATCTGATTGTGACTTCAACTTCACGGCCTTATCTACACCCGCCCAGTGCAGCTCTGTTTTGCTGTAAACAGTATCTACTGGATCTTTACAGACCACCTGTCTGCTACAATCCGTAATATATCTTGAAAACATCGTTTCGGCACAACATCGAGGGCCGAAGGGCCTGTACTGTGCTGTAAAAGTGAAACAAACAATAAACGGATCCTACCTTTAGTTTAAGTCTGGGTGGGAGTTGCTATGTTGACTGTTAGCAAATATAGCCAGCAACAGCAGCCATTGTCAGTGATATGGGCTGAGTGGGTGTGGAGTTCCATTCAGCTCCGTTCTATCTCTTCGCTGTTTTGTACAATGAGGTATGGCGTGGAGGTTATATTTCTCCTCACTGTGATTGAAATAACTCATTGTGGCCAGTGCTACCAAGTCACCCCTTATTTACACAAGCATAGAACTTGACATAGATCCAACTTCCCCATAGCCAGCTCTCTGGGTGAACAGACTCTCTGACATTCCTGTTTCTATCTGTAAGACATAATAGCCACAATCAGAGAACTCATATTCTATCTGGCTGATCTTGTTACAGCACTACAGTGACCAGCCTGACTGCAGCCCCATTCCCTCCTGAGATGCAAGCCTATAGCTTACATACTGTGGGTAAGCACTTAGCCCACATGCTCTTTGGTAACACTGGGCATTTCTGAGGACCTGAAATAGGTAGATCAGGATGGGGTTTTGCGGGGCAGATGGTGTGGGCATTCCAAACGGGGAGCACGGGAATGGCTCAGTTGTTTGTGGATCTCAAAGAAGTACCCAACCTCTTCCTGGCTTGGAAATACAAATATTTATCCTTGTCTTCCTCATCAACTGGTAGCGAGGCTACATGATGTGGATTCAACAGTGTGCTGTCTATTTGTGTTGGATTTGCTTGACAACACTGCAGAAATTACACTAATTTCACAAGGCATAAGAGCTTTTATTTGCAGCTCTTTAGGATACCTCTGCAGTTACAAAATATCAGCACCCATTTTCCTGGGTCTTTCTGTTTATTTTAACTCTGACCCAAGCCCAGACCAATCAAGCACAAGCACAGCTCAGTTAACATTCACAGAGCCAAACACAGAGCAATGATACCATTGAACACACCAGAACAGATATGAACATGTACAATGGATACTGTTTCCAGCTCAGCCCTAAAATGGCATTGGGATCTTCACCGTGTCATAGGACTGGTTTAATCAAGAAAATTATCCAATGATTAAGTCATATAGCTGTCCAGGTCACTTAAACTTGGTAGATAGCAATGGAGCCATAGAATCATAGACGTATAGAGTACAGAAGAGGGACCTTCAGCCCATTCTGTCCATACTAGTCAAAAATAACCACCTAACTGTTCAAATCCCATTTTCCAGCACCATGTCCATAGCCTGTATGCCTCGGCATTGCAAACTGCTCATCTAAATACTTCTTAAATGTTATGAGGGTTTCTGCTTCCTTGTATGAGAGTTAGAAGTATATCCAATTAAGAAGGATGGTTGACCACCGTGAAAAAAAGTTGACGAATTACAGTAATTGTCTGTGCTGCGTATCATCAGATGTTTGAGGAGGATTAGTGGATAAAAACTCAGGGATGTGATTAGAAAGACATAATTGATGACTTTGATAAATGCAATTCTGGCTCTATGAAAATATGAGCCGAAGGGAGTTGAGTATGAAATGTAAGCTGAGCTGCAAATATGAAACTGGATGGCAAATGATGATAAATGTGAGAATCTAAAGTTGTTAAGAAACTTTACGATCACAAACTACTCTTGTAAAGCTGGACCAAATCATCCGTAACGCCACGAAAGAATTCCTACACCTACCACCTCATACCGCAGACGGAATGCTATATTCGAGCAACAGGAACGGTGGTCTAGGCATCCCAAAACTCGAAGTGCAAATACCATCCGCGATTATCCGCAAACGCGAAGCACTAGACATGTCCAGCGATGTAGTCATTCGGGCCTCCTTTCAATATAAAGGAGAGAGCAACACAGAGACAGTTGCGGGACTGCGTGAACTCAAAGTCCTAAAGGAAATTGAAAATTTCCAACCCAACAGCCGCGGCAACGATGAGGGGGAAATAGACCTGATGACTGACATCCAGGACATGATGCCGGTACTACATAAGGCAATCTCTGATGAAGGGTCTAGGCCCGAAACGTCAGCTTTTGTGCTCCTGAGATGCTGCTTGGCCTGCTGTGTTCATCCAGCCTCTCATTTTATTATCTTACAGATACAGAATACAGGTTATGTGAACATCACCATGTGACTTTTCCCCTCCAAGCAACACACCATCCTGATTTTGAAGTATATTCCCATTCTGACAGTGTCACTGGTCAAAATCCTGGAATTCCCTTCCTAATTGCATTTTGGATCTACCTATAGTGCATGGAAGGCAGCAGTTCAAGAAAGCAGCTCACCACCACCTTCTCAATGGGCAATTAGAAACGGCCAATAAATCTGGCCCAGCCAGTGACATTCCAACTCATGAGTGAATAAAAAAAAGGTAAATGGAGATACAATTACGATCCTGTTGAAGAGGGGGATAACAGTTTTAAAGGGAAGATAGATCACTCTTCATGAAAACTAAGGAAATAACTGTTGGGACAAAGAGAAGCCATTGTGGGTCAGCAGTTACTTGATATTGAAGGTCTGGTGAGCAAAGAAGAGTTGAACTCTGGAGGGTAATGGGAAATAGGAGGGCATCTGCTGGGCAGGACTAGATTAGGGCTAGGAAATGATAGATAAAAATACTTGTAGGAGAAGCAGTCCCTATAGTGTGAAAGTGGTCCATTACCCCCATCAAGTCCACACTCCCAACCCTCTGAAGTGCATCCCATCCAGACCCAGTCTACCATAGCTAGCCTGCATTTTCTATGGGGTAATTTAGCATGGCCAATCCACCTAACCTGCACATCTCTGGATTTTGGGAGGAAATCACAGCACCTGGAAGAATCTTATGCAGACACAGGGAGAATGAGCAAACTCCACACAGACCAGTTGGCCAGTGGGTGGAATTGAAGCAGGGTTCCTAGTTCTGTGAGGTAGCAGTGCTAACCACTTAGCCACCGCGCCAGCCAAGGAGAAAGCAATGGGCCAGATTGACTTGAAATTTGAAATGATGCTCCTCACATTTGAGGGAATGCCAATGAGACTTCTGCAAAATTGGTGATGATACTAATATGTAAAATCGACAGCAACTCCTCCACCTCAGTTTGAGAATGCATTCCAAAGAGTTTGAGAAAATGTAAAAGGCTTCGCCAAATAAGAGAAGTTGACTGCAGCAGTTACTCTCTCTCTTCTCTCCGTAATGGGGAGGATTCTCAGTAAAACCTGCCTATGCAGTGCTAACCACTTCATAATTTTTGATTTGACCTTCCTGCAAAAATGCAGAAGCCCTTGGAATGGCAATGACCGATATACTGAATCAATATTGACGCGAGGGCTTTCAGAACGAGTTACAAAATGAGTTACTTCAAAGTGACTTTTAATTATCACTACATTATGGAAATGATAAATGGACAACAACTCTTGATGCATGTTGGCTGCCAGTGCAGGCTCAACTATAGGAGCCTCATTTAACAAAGCTGCTACCTCCCTTGTCAATCAGTGTGTGGGGTAAGGTGCCTGGGCACACTGAAGGAATGACTATGGCCCATTTCAACCTGGAATGTACACAAGAAGTACAGATGGAGTAAGCCAGGGTTATGAGCTTAAGACAGCAAATGTAAGGGTTGGACGTTTTCCTCCAGGTGAATAGGATAATTGAGTGCAAGAGACAGGATATCATGTTGCAGCTTAAAAAGACTTTGGTGAGGCCACATTTGGAGCATTGCACTCAGTTTTGGTTTCCACATTACAGCAAGGATGTGGAGGCTTTGGCGAGGTGCAGGAGAGATTTACCAGGATACTGTCTACAATAGAGGGTATCAACTATAAGGAGAGGTCAGAAAAACCTGGGTTGTTTTCTCTTGGGCAGCGGGGGCTGAGGGGAGACTTGATAGAAGTCTATAAAATTATGAGCTGCATAGATAGGGTTGATGGTCAGAATGTTATTCCTACAGTTGAAGTGTCTAATACTGGGGGACATGCATTTAAGGTGTGAGGGAGAAAGTTCAAAGGAGATGTGAAGGGAAGTTTTATTACAGAGAGTGGTAAGAGCCTGGAACACATGACCGGGGTGGTGGTGGTGACAGATACAGTAAGATCGTTTAAGGAACTTTTAGGCAAGCACATGAATTTGCAACGAATAGAGGGAAATAGACCAAGGGCAGGCAGAAGTGATTAGCATAATTTGAGGCCATGTTCGACACCACATTGTGGGTTGAAGGGCCTGTTCCTGTGCTGTACTGTTCGAGTTCTATAATTGGGCATAATTACCCCTCCTTGGGCGTATGAGAAGGGTGAATAATTGGTCCTGAAGTGTCACTTGTGATCTCAGGAATTAGGTACTGGATGGGAAAGTTGATTGTGCCCCTTGCTGACTTGCAAACAATCAAGATCCATAAATGATCAATTAATAGCTGAATAAAGGTTTCAATTCACTCACCACCCCCCCATTACCTTTCTTTCAAACAAGAAAGAAAGTGACTGCTTTCCTGACTGGGGAATGAGGGTAGCCTGCCAGCTGGGTTGAGTATGGAGCCTCCCTGTGTCCCAATCTTAGACCAATCAGGGGCTAGGGATTGGCTACTGAACTCCACCTCCCAACCCCACCTACCTCCCATTCCCTGCAACCTGCATTCCTCAAGATCCAGAAGGAAAAAGCTTATGCTGTTGCTATTTTCAAGGCTTTTGGCTGTAAAACATTTTTGGATGCCTTGTGGTCAGGACAAGTGCCAAGTGGAGATAAACTTCTCCGTCTTTCTTTTACTTTTGGTCGATGAACTCCTGATCTCCTTGTTTCATTCATCAGTGGTTATCTTGTATCTATACGCCTTGATTCCTCAACAAACAGAGACATCGGGTGGAATTAAATGCACACAAGCTGTGTTTGGTGGTAAAATTGCGAACTCTACCACCTTCTTACTTCTGCTCGTAATCTCACCAAGGTTTGAAGACTTGCAGGTGCACTCAACAAAGTTCCCAACAGGCAGAACTGTTGTCAGGTAGAGAGCCCGAAAGGCAAAATGTATTCTCAGGGTTGAGTTTTATAATGAGTAAGGAAATCAAGGAAAATAGGGAATAAGCAGGAAGTTTGAGAATTGACAGATCAGCCATGATCTCATTGAATGGTGGAGCAGATTCAATGGGCTTAGTGGCCAACCTCTGTTCCTAACTATCATTGGCTGGTTGTTTTGGGCTCCTTTGTTGGTTGGGGATGGGGTCTCCCCATTGGTGCTTGAATGAGGGATCAGGTACCAGGACATGGACAACTGCCTCCTTGACTTCTGTGAAGACCAATTTCACTCCCACCTCATGACCTTTCTCCCCATAATCCCTTCCTGCCATTGCCCAGGGTGGCTCCTAAGGCTTTCAGGTTCACTACCATCATAGCCACTATATCTTCTTGAAATTGATAAATGCGAGCTGTGATTTACTGGTGTCCCCTAGCAGATAGGACATCACACCACCACCCCCCCAACCCCGGCTCCATAATCCCAGGGAGGGGCTCATATGCTGGCCTCATGAATGCCTAAGGGACGCATAATTCAGTGGGCCTTTCCAGATGAGATGACTCAGAGGGCTCTCTCTCTGGAGACTGAGACCACTGTTTCCATCATTTCATATCACCCACATGATTTTTTAAAAATCATTCATGGGATAAGGGCTTCACTAGCCAGGTAGCATTTATTGCCTACCCCTAATTTCCCAGAGGGCAGTTGAGAGTCAACCACATTGCTGTGGGTCTGGAGTCACATGTAGGCCAGACCAAATAGTTTCCTTCCCTAAAGGACATTAGTGAGCCAGATGGGTGTTTCTGATAATGAGCAATGGGTTTATGGTCATCATTAGATTCTCAATATCAGCTATTTTATTGAATTCAAATTCCATTGTCTGTCATGGGAACCTGGGTCCAAAGACGTTATCCGGGTCTCTGGATTAACAGCCCAGCAATAATACCATTAGACCAATGCCTCCCCCGATGGCTACCATCGCCCACAATAGAGACAGGAATTGACATAAGCTGTACACCTTCATATTGGGGTAAGTTATAACCTATCTAGTGTGAACTGTACACGTAAGTGCTCACAGTGAAACATAACTGAAGCACGCTGGAATAGACAGAAATGAAGTGTTACTGCTGACTAGCATTTTCTTTATAGCGTGCACTGGTGACATTGAAATCCCTGTTGCATAACAAGTCAGCTCGACATCTCAGGATAACTACTGCTGCTGTAAATGGTGTCAGGGTTAATTTTAATTCTGCTAAAGATCAATCAAATTGAGTCTGAAAATGGGTCATATTCTATATTGGGAACACAAGTAACAAGCCAAAAGCGCACAGCATCATGGAGAAAAAAATTGAAACATGATGGATGGCGATTATTGTTAAAAAGTGAGCATTTTCATATTCAATTAGAGAATGAAGAATGCAGCACTAACAAAGATAAGACCATTACACCATAAGAACTAGGAGCAGGTATAGGCTATTTGGCCCGTCGAGTCTGCTTTGCCACTCAGCAGGATCGTGGCCAATCCAATTTTCTTCACATTCACTTTCTTTTTTTCTCAATTCTCCTGCTGATCAAGAGCCTATCATTCCAAGCCTTAAATATGCAAAGGAATTCTGTCCCCATGTCTCTCTATGGCAAGGAGTTCCAAAGAAACACAAGCCTCTGAGAGATGCAATTGCTCCTCATCTTAATCTTAAATTGGCATCCCTTTATTCTGAGACTCTGCCCTTTGGTCCTAGACTCTCCCATGAGAGGAAACATCTTGCGAGTTTTGAGAAGATCTGTAGCTCAGGTTGAGGTTCTGGATGTGAATTTGCTCGCTGAGCTGGAAGGTTAGTTTTCAGACGTTTCGCCATTTTTTTAATTTGAAAAAATATACTTTATTCACAGAATGTACAAAAAAAAATTTGTACACCTACCCAGTCATGCAAGTCACTCCGGGTTACCCAGGAGGTACGTACACCAACTAAAGGCAAAAGCAAAACAAAGAAGAAAAAAAAACAAAGCAAAGAAAATACCCTGGCAGTTGTCACCCCGCACAGTCCCCATTGGCCCCCTGACCAGTTGGGGGAGGCGCCAGCTGGGCCCAGTTACCAGATATGGCCCTTTTTTCTATTCTAGACGAGAGGCATCATATGGTGGTCTTTCCCCACCGCGCCTGGGCGGCGGCTGCCCCAAGCTTTAGCGCGTCCCTCAGCATGTAGTCCTGGACCTTGGAGTGCGCCAGCCTGCAACACTCAGTCGGGGTCAGTTCTTTCAGCTGGCAGACCAGCACATTGCGGGCAGACCAAAGAGCGTCTTTCACCGCATTGATGGTCCTCCAGGCCCAGTTGATGTTGGTCTCGGTGTGCGTCCCGGGAAACAGCCCGTAGAGCACAGAGTCCCGCGTCACGGAGCTGCTTGGGATGAACCTCGACAAATACCACTGCATCCCCCTCCAGACCTCCTGCGCATAGGCAAACTCCAGAAGGAGGTGATCGACAGTCTCGTCCCCTCCGCAGCCGCCTCGAGGGCAGCGTGCGGTGGCACAGAGATTCCGGGCATGCATAAAGGATCTCACTGGCAGAGCCCCTCTCACCGCCAGCCAAGCAATGTCCTTGTGCTTGTTTGAAAGTTCTGGCAATGAGGCATTCTGCCAAACGACTTTGGCAGTCTGCGTGGGGAACCACTCGACGGGATCCACCCTCTCCTTTTCCTGAAGGGGCTCGAGGATACTACGTGCTGACCACTGCCTGATAGCCTTGTGGTCAAAGGTGTTTCCCTTCAACAATTTCTCCACGAAGGACAGGTGGTACGGGATGTTCCAACTACTCGGAGCGTTCTGCGGCAACGAGGCCAGGCCCATCCTTCGCAACACCGGGGACAGGTAGAACCTCAGTAAGTAGTGACGCTTGGTGTTTGCGTACTGAGGATCTACGCACAGCTTGATGCAGCCGCACACAAAGGTAGCCGTCAGGGCGAGGGTGGCGTTCGGTACGCCCTTTCCCCAATTTTCCAGGTCTTTGTACATGGTGTCCCTGTGGACCCGGTCCATCCTTGACCCCCAAATGAAGTGGTAGATGGCCCGGTTGACCGCAGCGGCGCAGGTCCAGGTAATAGGCCAGGCCTGCGCCACATACAACAGTACCGAAAGCCCCTCGCACCTGACAACCAGGTTCTTACCTGCGATGGAGAGGGACCGGAACGCCCACCTGCCCAGCTTCTGCTTCAATTTGGTGATACGCCCCTCCCAAGTCTTAGTGCACGCCCCAGCTCCACCGAACCAAACACCCAGCACGTTCAGGTAGTCTGTCCTGATGGTGAAGCGGATGAAGGAGCTGTCGCCCCAGTTCCTGAAGAACATGGCCACGCTCTTACCCCTATTGACTTTGGCACCCAAGGCCAGTTAAAACTGGCCGCAGATGTCCAACAACCTACTCACCGACCAACAATCGGTGCAGAAGACGGCGACATCGTCCATGTACAGGGAGGTCTTGACCTGTAGGCCTCCGCTGCCTGGGATAGTCACGCCCTTCAGGCTCATGTCCTTCCTGATGGATGCGGCGAAGGGCTCCACAGCACACGAACAAGGCAGGAGAGAGCGGGCAGCCCTGCCTGACTCCAGATCTGACGGGAAAACTGTCTGATTCCCACCTGTTGATCGGGACTGCACTAACGATGTTGGTGTAGAGCTGCCGGACCCAATTGCGGATGCCCGACCTTGGCCAGGATTTTGTAATCCACGTTCAATAGTGAAATGGGACGCCAATTCTTAATTTCTCCCCTCTCCCCCTTCCTCTTGTAAATGAGGGTAATGATGCCCTTCCTCATGGACTTGCACATTTCCCCTGCCCGAAGCGCACTATCGTACACCTCCAGCAGGTCCTGGCCGACCAGGTCCCACAGAGCGGAATACAGCTCGACCGGTAAGCCGTCGGTCCCGGGAGTCTTATTCCTCTCCAAGGACTTGAGGGCTCTGGTCAGCTCGTCCAGGGATATCGGCCAGTCCAGCCACTCCCTCGTGCCGTTGTCTAAGACCTCCGTGATAGACGACAGGAACAACTCAGAGGCCATGCTGTCCGTGGGCTTTGCGTCAAAATGTCGGGCCGAGATGACGTCACCGAGCCGTCGTCCTCCTTCAGCCGGCTAAGCACAGAGCTCCCTCTTTGTGCACCTTCTGAAAGAAGAAACGCGAGCACGTCTCGTCCTGCTCCACGGAGCAGACCCTGGACTGGAAAATTATCCTGGAGGTCTCCGCGGCGAAGAGCGAGGCTTGCTGGCCCCTCACCTCATGGAGGTCCTCCGTGACATCGACCCCCATCAACTGCAGAAGGAGCAGGTTCTGCACCCTTTTCTGGAGTCGCAATAGCTTTCCCCGCCTCTCTCTCTCCTTTCGAACACGCTTGAGGACAAAGAACCTCTTGATGTTCTCCTTCACTGTCTCCCACCGGTCGCCCGGAGACTCAAAGAGGGGTTTCACGGTTCTCCAACCAGCATACTCCCTCTTAAGCTCCTCGACGTTCTCTGGGGTCAACAGAGTCGTGTTGAGCTTCCACGTCCCCTTGCCGGCCGGCTGGTCCTCCTGTAAGTGATCAGTGGTCAGAGAAGAACACCGGCTCAACGCCGGTGGACCTGCCCGAGAACACCCGTGACACAAACAGGAAGTCCATCCTTGAGCGGATAGACCCGTCTGGCCGCGACCAGGTGTATCTCCGCTGCGCTCTGTCTGCAGGGGTGCTGAAGACGTCGAGCAACTTGGCATCCTGCACCATGCCTATCAGGAATCTGGACGTGACGTCCAGTTTACTCTGACCACCTGCTGTCTACACACCGGACCTTCCATCTGCATCGATGATGCAGTTGAAGTCTCCGCCTAGGATGACCGGCCTAGACGTAGCCAGCAGCGGTGGAAGCCGATGCAGGATGGCCAACTGCTCACTCTGTACCGCTGGGGCATACACGTTGATCAGCCTCAGGGGAGCGTTCCTGTAGGTGATGTCAGCCACTAGGAGGCGCCCCCCCGACCACCCCCTGAACTTGAGAGATGGTGAAGTTTCGCCCCCACAGCAGAATAGCCAGGCCTGAGGAGCGACAATTGGTACCCCCCAACCAGATTGAAGGCCCACAGGTCCAGGCGCCGGACCATTTCCTGTACCTGCTAAGGTGCGGTATACCGCACTCCTGCAGAAACAGGAGGTTTGCCTTGATGGTGGTCAGGTAGGCCAATATGGGCACACATCTTGCGGTGGACTTGACGCTGCGCACATGAATGCTTGCAACTCGTACCCCCATTGTGGGCAGTGACCGCAGTACCCTCCCCAAGTCCAAGGTCCAGCCCCTCTATCTGTCCCTTCATGCCCATTGCCCAGGCTAACTGCTGGACGCTCTCCGGGCTCAAGAAACCGTCCGTGCTGCCTTCCGGGTGGCATCCCCCTGTCGGGGATACGGAGGCAGGAGAGCCCGGCTCTGGGTCAGGCTGGGGACGCGCTGTTTCCTCCTTCCCGCCTGAAAGTTCCGGGGGGGCCCTCCAGGGCCCCAGCGGCGCATGGCTGAGTGTTGGAGGGAGCCTCAGGATGCCTCCTGTCACCTGGAAGTGGGGTGCTGCTTTCCTTCTCCCTTGAGATATTTAGCTTCTGCTTTGGGCGGGCCTCCTCCGAACCTCCCTCGTCAGAGGAGCTCTTATAGCCCCGCTGTAGAGCTGCCTCTTCCCGCCCGATGGTTGTGGTGCCTGGGCCCGCAGGCGCGCCTTCCTCCTCACTGCCCAGACCGTCGTCCACTCCCCTAGGTCACCTGTCGCCTCCTCCAACGACTCTGGGTTGTCGGGGGTGGGGAGCGGAGCTGCAGGGGCACTTTGCTGGCCTCGGGTCCATCCTGCGGGGCTGGGCCCTCCTGCACGACCTGGCCCTCCTGCATATTAGCGGAGTCCTTGCAGGGCCCTGGTGCCTTCCTCTCCTCCGGGGGGGCTTGCCCCGCATTGCCCCTGCCGGCGACTTGGGCGTAGGTGGTCCCCCACTGCGGGGATGCCCTATAGAGGTGGCCCGCTTCCCCGCAAAGGTTACAGCTTTTTTCTTGCGGGCAATCCTTTGCAAGGTGTTCCTCCTCCCTGCAGTTCCTGCAGATGGTGGCTTTGCAGTCGGCCGCCACGTGACCTGACCTACCACAGGCATGGCAGACTCTAGGTTGCCCTGCATAGGTCAGGTAGCCCTTGCTCCCGCCGATCACAAAGCTGGACGGTGGGTGTACGATGTTCCCGTCCGCGCCCATCCTCAGCGTCACCTTGACCTGCCTCTTACTGGTCCAGATCCCAAAGGGGTCCATGATGTTGGTTAGGTCCCCTTCCACCTTCACGTTCCTTCCAAGGAAGGTCAGGACATCAACTGCTGGCACATGCGGGTTGTACATGTGTACAGTCACCATACGGCTCCTCTGCGCTGGCATCACAAACAGCAGGACAGCGGTCAATACAGAGAGGGGGCCCTCACCTCCTTTCTCCTTGAAAACCTCCAGGAAGCGCTCGCAAAACTTGGCACTCCTGAAGGTCACGTCGTAAAAACCTCCTCCGGGGAAATCCTGCAGGCAGTAAATGTCCGCAGCAGTGAACCCACAACAGTCCAACACGACCCTCTTCACGAAGAAGGTGCGGTCCACAGGTGCACCTTCATCCACCTTCTTCACGGAAACGCGGATGGTGTTCCGGACCCCCTGACCCAGGGCACGAGCAATCGCCGCAGCCATCATTGCAGGTTGGCTGTTCCTCTGAAACAGCATTAGGCCGAAGCCAGCATTAAGATCCATCGGTTGCAAGGGTGCACAGCCAACCTGACGTCTTCCTTCCACCTCCAACACAGTCGTGCTCTCCTCTTCTCGGTCCACAAAAGAGTGGGTCTTTATTTTGTTCCGGATGTAAGCTGGTTCACTGAGCTGGAAGGTTCGTTCCCAGACATTTCGACACCATTCTAGGTAACATCATCGGACCTCTTGGCATCAGAGTAGCCCACAAACCCACCAATACACTAAAACAGCAGCTAATGAACTTAAAAGACCCTATACAGACAACAAGCAAAACGAACGTCATCTCCAAAATACCTTGCAAGAACTGTGACAAACACTACATTGGACAAACAGGCAGAAAGCTAGCCACCAGGATACATGAACATCAACTAGCCACAAAACGACATGACCCACTATCACTCGTATCCTTACATACAGATGAGGAAGGACACCACTTTGATTGGGACAACACATCCATCCTAGGACAAGCCAAACAGAGACACGCACGAGAATTCCTAGAAGCATGGCATTCCAACCGGAACTCCATCAACAAACACATTGATTTGGAGCCAATCTACGATCCTCTGAGAAAAAGAACAGGAAATGACATCACCAATGCAGGAAATGACATCACCAACCCAAGGAAACCTTAACAGATAAATAGAAAGCAGGACATAATACCAGCGCTTCATCGGAGGCTCACTGATGATGTTACCTAGAATGGTGACGAAACGTCTGAAAACTAACCTTCCAGCTCAGCGAGCAAACTCACATCCAGGAAACATCTTCTCAGCATTTACTCTGTCAAGCTCCTTAAAAATCTTATATATTTCAAAGAGATCACCTCTTGTGACCTTCCCTCCAATGTAGGGTCAGAAGTGGGGGATATTCGCTGATGATTGCACAATGTTCAGCACCATTCACGACCTATCAGGTAATAATATAGTTCAAACGTAACAGGATCGCCACTCATTCTCCAAAACTGGCAAACCTCTAAATGAACAGAGATATTAAAAGAAACTGCAAATTCACACGGCAGGATGATTGGAATGCAGAAATAGAACCAGAAAGTGCAGGAAGAGCTCAGCAGATCTGGCAGTATCTGTAGAGAGAGAAACATTAACTCTGAGTTCCTCCGGCAATTCCTGTTTTCTAATTGGCATTCAGCATGATCTTGTCTGACAGTCTCGGTTCTCATCAGGAATCATCGTGGATTTGCCGTGGGTTTGCGGTGGTCATCAGAACACAGTTACATGGCAGCAAGCTCATGCGTGTGGGTAATGCCCAGGTGAGGTTAGGATGACTCTGGTGTTAGAAAGCCAGCATCACCTGATGGCCATGAAACACTTGGCACATATGTAGAGGGCAGCTATGTTTGCAAATCACCTTGTAACCTTCCAAAAGCCATTGAAACCTCTAGTATCTGAGCTTCTATAAGCTCCAGCTGATAAAAAAAATTCCAACGAATTCCTCAGTTGAGTGTCCTCGACCCAACCATCGTCAGCTGCTTCATCAATAACCTTCCCTCCATCATAAGGTCAGAAATGGGGATGTTTTCTGATGATTGCATAATGTTCAGCACCATTCATAATTCGTCAGATAATGAAGCAGTCCACGTTCAAATGCAACAAGATCTGGACAATATCCAGGCTTGGGCTGACAAGTGAAAGGTAACATTCACAATATGCAATTGCCAGGCAATGACCATCTCCAATAAGGAACAATCAAACCACCTCTCCTCAGCATTCAATCGTGTTATCATCACTGAATTCACCTACGGTCAACATCCTGGGGTTTTCCATTGACTAGAAACTCAAATGGCCTCACCCTATAACTACAGTGGCTACAAGACTAAGTCAGAGACTGGAAATATTGTGGAGAGTAGCTCACCTCTTCCCTCTCCAAAGCCTTCCTTCCATCTATAAGACAGAAGTCAAGAGTGTGATGAAATACCCGCCACTTGCCTGGATGAGCGCAGCTCTCCAAACACTCATGTAACTTGACACCATCCAGGACAAAGCAGCCGGCTTGATTAACACCACTTCCACAAGCATCCACTCCCTCCATCACTGACACTCAGTAGCAGCAGTGTGTACTATCTACAAGATGCACTGCGGTAATCTACCAAGGATCCACAGACAGCATCTTCCAAACCCAAAACCATTACCAGCTCGAAGGACGAAAGCAGCACATGTGTGGGAACACCACCATCAAGTTCTTCTCCAAGCCACTTACATCCTGACTTGGACATATATTGCTGTTTCTTCACTGTCAATGGGTCAAAATCCTGGAATTCTCTCCCGAAGAGCATTGTGGGTCTACTCACGACATGTGCAAGGGCTTGAAGAGCTGGTGCAGGGATGCTGGGCCAAATGGTCCCCTTCTGAACTGTAACAATCCTGTGACAGATTCTAGCTCACAACTGACAGCAGGCTGTCTTCTTCAGTTTGGCGGCTACTTCAGTGTTGGATTTCTGAGCATTTCTGTAGCAAAGAACCTTTTTCCTTTCAAAATATCACTATGTTCTGTCATTTGGGTGAAAATGTTAGTTGTCTGAGTAACAGATTTTTGCAACCTTGTTAATAGGGTCCTAAGCCATCTGTTCACCATGTCATCTTGATGCTGAAATTGTGCATATCAAACTATCCTGCATGATACTTGATACTCTGCTCTGAAAAATCCTTCCAGGATTTAAGGCTGACACTTTTGATCCTTGGGCCATCTCATATTACCTGGAATGGGATGGTATCTCAAAAATATGAATAGCAGACAAATCTAGATATCTCATGCTGGTACTGTGCACAAGTAAATTTCTCCACTCACAGGATATTGTCTTTAAGCCAAATAGATTCCTACCATTCAAATAATGAATGTGATATGTGAGTTTTAGTACTGGTGTGAGCCAGGTTTGGAGGGCATATGTCCCAGTGACTGGCAGGCCATATCAAACAACATGTCTTGTTGACCTTTCAAAGTAGGCAACATGCCACTTGTGCTCTACCAGCCTGAACTTGTAATTTTGAGCAAAGTAGATCTACCATTAGATGTTATTGGAAATCATTTATTAGGTAATCTGGACTGTGGTAGGAGTCACACCAGAATCCAAAGTAAGATCATCATCCAGGCTTGCAGTGAACTGCATTTGTAAATGCGAGTCGCTAATCCTACAAGTACTCAGGACTCTGGTTTATATCAGCAAAAGGAATTTATACAAATATTTCCTAAAATAAGGGCTTGTGGAGACAGCCAAAATGTGTTGCATTGCATCCCCATTGCAAGACCCTAGCCAATCAGAATCAATCTGACTGGCCTGAGAACTAAGATTGGCAGTTCTTGTTACATCTCCACGCCAATGACAGCACAATCAATAACACCCTCTTCTTATGTTTTATAAATTGTTGTCTATTTTATCTCATGAAGGTTTGTTTCATCCTACTTCTATTGAGTGCAAGATGAAAAGCCTCAACTTTTACTCTGTTTTTAGCATTGTGAAAGAGTTTTGCAATTCTGCTGAGATCTTCTCATTTTCAGTCTGCAAGAATTGATTGTGCTGCTTGACTGCTAACAGCTGGACTTCTGGTGCAGTAGTGTCCCAGATGTAGTTAGGCTGACCCAACTCTTGTTGAGTTTGGTGGTGTTCAAGGTACTTCCAATGGTAGGTGTTAAACTTCACAAGAACATTCTCTGTCTCCACAGACTCAATAATCTAGTGTTGTCGGCATTGACTGATAAAATTCTCTAGTGCTTTCATGGCTTGTTGATGGGTTTTCCTTGCAACCTGCAGCAACCATCCAAGCAAAAAAAAAAGCTTTATTGGTCTTGAATTTGCTTTGTAGCTCTGAGACATCTTCCTTGCATGATTGACATACTCTTTCTAATTCTATAATTCTTGATATCTTTAATTCAATTTAACAGCTGTAGAAATTTCTGAAGCTTTACTTGCTTTCACTGCTGACTGATTAAGCATAGGTTCTGTGCTTCCAAGTAATGTTTTGGTGATTTATTCTGGAAGGAATTTCTTCTTACATACGTGACTATAGCTGCTGTTGCCAAATCTCCTTGGTAGGTTCTGTTCCATAAAGCAAACAAGTTTACTTCTTCTTTATCATCTCCAAGAAAATACTGATTCTCCTCGTAAGGAACTATTGGGTTTTCAGGAATAGTGTCTCCTGTATGCAAAAGTACAGAAAGGTTGGGTGCTTCAAATTTGAGTAAATGAGCAACTTGTGCACTGCTTTCCTTCTCTGTAACCCACTTTCTGAAGGTGCAAACTACTCTCTGGAATGCCCTCTGGTCATTGGGCACTGCATTCTTTGAAATCCTCTTTCCCCAACATTTCTAGTGTCTGTTTTCAGACAAATACAGGATTTTTCTGCATTGCTAGGACAGAAGCATCATCTAACTGAAGAATACCAAAAGCTACACAAACAACTCCACATAAAAAATCAGAATGATTAGGAGTTATGTATGCAATCTCTGTAATTTCTTCTCCATTTGAGGTGAAGTGTAGCATGCGTATTCTCATTCTTGTACTGCTTGATCCCCAAAATTAAATGGAGTGTGAGCTAAGGACTCTCAACTTCACACAAGGCAAAGCATCCAAAAGGAACAATTCATCTGCAGTGGTATCCATTAATTTCTCTGTCACAGTGTGTGCCAAAATGCATCCCACAGGTTTGAATTGTCAAGGAAGTCCCTTTTTTGCTATGGGTCTCTCACGTCTCCCAAGGAGAGTTCATCTCGCATCTCTGTGCTCCCTTACTGCTGAGACTGCTGTTGTCTGTGTTTGATCTTCCATGTTGCTGCTGTAGCCTTACCCTGATCTCCCTTTTTGCACCTGTTCTTTTTTCTTTTTGTTTTGCACCCACAAGGTCAGTGAACCAGTGCCAGATAGAACTTGGTAGGAGCAATGTAAAAAAAGAAAGTGAAGGGAATGGTGGGCATCAAATCAAGACAGAATTAGACGGGGGACATAAGGCATTCCATCCCCTGCTGTGCCCACCTGGGCATTGAGAGTGTTTGTGGACACCTTGTGCTCCCTCTCCAAGGACACCCACTCTTGAACATAACCCCAGAAGAGGGACAAGCAGTCAGCAGAAATAAGCCCCCTCTAGCTTGCTAAATGGACCTATTAATGGCCAGCTTGGCCAGACTCAGGAGCACACCCACCACACATTGTTCCTTAAGCAACTGATTTCATTGGTGTCTTGTCAATAGATGTCCTACATGGCTTGGGCCATACTCTGCTCCTTTGTCTGTGTAGTGACTGGAACCTGGGTGGATCTCATTGACCGTGAGATCCTTGATTGGGGTTTTTAACCCATGTAAATCAGGGAGCCCGGGCTGACCCATGTAAACAGGGGTTCAGAATCTCCTCAGTTCAGGGAACTGACTCTGAGCTGGCTGGCCACAGCTAGTCTACTGTGCACAAGTAAATAAAGGGTGATTTAGTGACAATGTACTGTCCTCTGTGCAATTATATCATTATGCTTGACCTCTGGATATTGTCTGAGTTCTCATATCGACTCCACCTCTGTAAGCACTTTATTTTCTGTTATACTTCATGTACTCTGGCTGGTTGATTTCTACATACTCGGCCATGGGACTTCTCATGTGTTTGTTCTCGTGGGAGGTTTCCCATTTATCTGTTCAATGCCGAGGTATACAGTGAAGTCTGTTGCTAGCTGTCCTATGCCACTGCTCATTACCATTTTGGGTATATTCCTCACCTCTGGGCTTGGATCACTATGTTGATCTTTAGGATTACTGACACTGGACTTCATTTCAGGCTCTTACCACTTTGTTCTCTGGTTCTGCTGCTACAATGTAGCAACATGAGGTTGATGCTCTTGTGAGGGAACAGTAACAGGCTTCATGAATATAACTATATATGGAGGATGATAAGAGAGGACAGCTTATCTGGAACCTTGCAGACCCAAATTTCTGTTCCATGTGACAGCTCCATTTGTTTCTCATTACCTACCCCCAGGGTAGAGGCAAAATTCCCCGTGCTCTCCAGATGCCAAGCTCCCTTACAGCTGCTGAGAAGGGGCAGCCAGTTCCTTTGAAAACTCAGCTGCCTGTGATTCCCAAAAGCTTCTGGGAGAAAGTATCAGCTAATTACTTTACACCCTCCTGTCACTGAAGAAGCACTGGGGAGAATGCAGGATTGAAAGGAGTTGCAATTGGAAGGTGAAGAACTATTGGACTGAAGATTGAAAAAATAGGTAGTTGTTTATAAATTCAAAAGGTCATTGAATTGACTGTAAAGATGTTGACTGTTATTTAGCTAAGTGTGGAGATATTTTAGACCTCTTTCACTTTAATCTTATACTGTGTTATGGACCAAGCCCCCTCAAAATATATTAAGAACGTAGCCTATAGCCTAATGTTAAATTATTTTTAAAGGCAAGTGTAAGTTGTTGTGTTCTATTTGCAAATTACTTGGTTTAACTGCCAGGCTTGAAGCAAAACACACTTTGTTTTTACACTATAGTTAAAATACAGGCAAAGCAAAGAAGAATTGGAATAACTTAAATCTATTAGAAAACTTAACACAATAACAGATTATTTAACTACTAAACAGCAATTGTTCCAATACAGTAACATCCCAAAAACACATCCTTGGCAAAGGCAAATTCAGTATCACAGATTGTCTTACAGATACAGTATCACAGATTCTCACAGCAGACAGAATGCCAGAATTTAGCTGTAGCAGGGAGAGAGAGGAATAATAGCTTCCACATCCAACTTCAAGACCCCAGCAAGTGCTTAAAGTTAAAGTAAAATCCTGGTTCTGCAGGAACTTGACCCCACCTCTTCATGCTGCTTCTATTGTTCCACCTCTCAACAAAACCAATGCCTCCCAATCTGCTTACTTTATTGGCTCGCACCTCCCTCTCAGCCTTTCTTCATACCAAACTAGGACAAAGCCACAGCATTGTCACACCTTCCCCTTGAAAAAAAGCCATCAATATGTAAGATGATTTCATTTTTAAAGACCTTCAGGCTTACACTATTAGTACACCGCAATGTATATATATACATTACATTGATCTCAGCACGCAAACGTTCAATACTAAGTCAATTTCAGTCTGTTTCTGCTGCCACTGAACAACTTCGCCTTCCTTCATCGCGGTCATGACAATGAGACAGCAATTACATTCTGTCGCCTTGCCACGTATATAAGTTTCAAATTGAATAGCGACAATAAAAGCTCCCTCTGAAAGGTCTGAACTTTTTATCCTTAATTTTATCCAAAAACTTTAAAGGGTTATGATCAGTACATAAAATTGTCTCAGACACTGGCCACATGAGTGTTGAATTGTTGCTATGCCAGCAGCAAACTCAAGGCCTCCTTCTCAATTGTAGAATATTTCTGTTGATAAAGATTCAATTTTCTGGAAAAGTACCCCGTAGTTCTTTTTATCTTCTCCTTGTCTTCTTTCATGAGTACAGCATCAACACCCACATCACTTGCAACGATAGCCACCTTGAATGGCTTTTTGTAGTTAGGTGTGGCCAACACTTGGGCAATGGTTAACGAAGCTTTCAGGCTGCTATATGTCTTCTGACTGTTCACCACCCACTGAAGATTTCTGGGCTTCTTCAATAAGTCAGTCAGTGGAGCAACCACACTGCAAAAAATTGGTACAAACTTCCAATAAAATGACTTCTCACTTCTTTGAGGGTTTGGGAAACTCCCCAGCAACCTTTGTTTTTATATTCCAGGGTGGGGGAGGGTGTGTGCATCTGTCCATATCCAAAAACATGGCCCAGGAATGTGACTTGGGCTTTTACAAACTCACACCTAACCAGGTTTATCACTAAGCCCACCTCTTGAAGTTGATAGAACAATTCTGTTGAATGTTCCAAATGTTCCTTCAACGTGTGACTAAAGATCACCAGATTGTCAACATGCACTGCACCATAGGGTAATCCTGAAATGACTTCATTGCTTAGTTTTTGAATGTGGCTACAGCATTCTTCAAATCAAATGGTATGGCTTCAAACTGGTAAAGGCCATTCAGATTCACAAAAGCTGAAATTTCCTGCAGTCTTTCGAATGAAGGTTTTTGCCAGAATCCTTTGAATAAGCCCAACTTAAAAATGCAAGTTGCTAGTCCCATCTTCTCCTTACAGCTTTCCAAAAGTGGAATAGATTTTGCAACTGCATTGATTTTGCAAAAGTCCATACATAATCATTGGGTACCATCTGGCTTTGGCATCATGACTCTGGGTGAACTTCAGTTGCTACAATTCACGTTGATTATGTTGTCTTAAGAGCCGGATTTCAAAACTTTTTGTACCTATGCCAACTTTAGAGGGTTAAATCTACAAGGATGTTGCTTGATTGGAACAGCATTTCCTGTGTCTACATCATGGCTAATCAAGGTAATTCTTCTCAGCTGATTTCCACATATCTTTCTATGTGATTATCACAACTTTTTCAAGTCATTTCGATTTTCCTCTGGAAGGTAACTTAATAATTTATCCTAATTTTTGAGAACTTTCTCATTGTCCAATTTAATTTGAGGAATGTCCAATTTAGAATTATCTGAACTTGGTTCTCCCCTCTGTGCTGGAACCAGTCGCACATTCTCCTTTTGCTTTTCTTCCCCATCAATATACCCTTTGAGATTATTCACAGGGCATAATCTATGAGTTTGCCTTCCATCTGGCATTCTTATCAAATAATTCACCTCGCTCCATTTCCTTTTGATTTGATAAGGCCCACTAAACCTTGCCTTCAAAGGTTCACCTACCAATGGGAGTAACACGTACACTTTATCTCTACTTGCAAAATTGCGAATTTTTGACCTCTTGTCTGCTTTCTGTTTCATCACATTCTAAGCTAACTTTGAATATTGTCTAGCCAACTCCCTTGCTCTAATTAATCTTTGCCTAAAATTTGAAACATAGCCCAAATTTGTGATTTCTGAACTCTGACTCAACAATTTCTCCTTCATTAAGTTCAATGGTCCTCTCACCTCATGCCCAAAAACTAATTCAAATGAATTGAATTTGGTTGATTCATTAATGTATTCTTCATTGCAAAAAGTACAAATGGGATTTCTTTATCACAATCAAAGGTGCCCGACTCCCACATTGTACTGGAACTTAGGTCTTTCCTTGGATTGATGAATTACTGCAGATTCATACATAACCTGGCATCCATCCTGGAACTCTTACATCTGCTACTGCATAAGGGTCAGCCTTGGAAATGGCCTTCAAGCCAAGACCTGGCCTTCAGGGGAGTGAAGAAGCAGCTATCATCGTCCAAGATATTGGCAGACTCTGATCCCAAGCGCGATCTAGTGCTGACAAGCAATGCCTTCCCGTATGGTATTGGGATAGTGTTGCTTCACAGATGGTCCAATGGAGAGGGACATCCAATAGCATATGCTTCTTGGACTTTGGCTGGTGTAGCCTGTAAATATGCCCAGATAGAGAAAGAAGGTTTGGTGGTCAGCTTCGGCATGAGAAAGTTGCACCAATACCTTTACGGATGTACATTTGTCGTTGTAATAGACCACAAAACCCTGCTAGGGCTACCCAAAGAGGACAAGACCATACTGCCCATAGCTTCAGGTTGAATTTAGCGGTGTGCTCTCATTCTCAGTGCATACAATTACAAGTTGGATCAACATTTGGGAGGCCAAACAGCAAATGTGGATGACTTGAGCCACTTCCTGTTGGCATATGTACCACCAGTGATGACACCACTAGAACAGCCCGTTCTGGTTTTACACTTTCTGGACAATATCGAACTGTGGATGCAAAAGGATCCAGACCTCGCAATACTAAAACAGCTGGTGGTGATGGGGGAAACAAAAAGGCCACAACAACTGGAACTGAAACCTTTCTGGGCCCGGTGAGACCGGATCACCTCAGACGACGGCATTTTATTACAGGGAGCAAGAGTGATTGACCCGAGGAAAGGGGGTCATTTAGGGGTTTCCAAAATGAAGATGTTAGTGAGAAGTTATGTCTGGTGGCCAAGATTGGCAGGCATAGTTGCATGGTGGGACAGTGCCCAAAGTGCCAACAAGGGTAAAAATTATCACCTGCATCTCCTCCACCCCTCACATTCATGGGAATGGCCGAGTAAACCCTGGACTCGATTATACGCCAACTATTTCATGGTCTCAACGTTCTTAGTCATCGTGGCCGGATGTGCATAGAGTTCATTAATCAAACACGACAATAGAAAAGCTGCGAGCATCTTTTGCAATACATGGGGTCCCGGAGGTGCTGGTCAAAGGCAACTGGCTACCATTTACCAGGAGGGAATTCAAGTATTTCCTAAAGTCAAATGGCATTTGGCATATAAGGACAGCTCCATACCATCCCTTCTCCAATGGTCTGGCAGATAGAGAAGTCCAAACTTTGAAGGTTGGCTTAAATAAATAGCCGACAGCTTCACCAGATATCTATGTCCCAGTTTCTGTTTGGTTATAGGACCACCTCTCATGTAACTACGAGGGCAGCTCCAGCAGAGTTGCTAATGGGGAGAAGACTCCTCATCAGATTAAATCTGATCTCCCCTGACCAGGGGAAAGGGTGAAACATTGTCAGGAATACTAATGCCAGATACAAGACTTCTCTCAGTGAGGGAGACATTTTATTTCAGGGGACAACGTTTTGTGCCAATATTACGGGAATTGTCCTGCGTAGGTAACTGGTATGGTCGACACGAGGCCAGATCCTGCGATGTGTAATGTTTGCATCAGTGAGACTGTCCTGAGTGAGCACATGGACCACAAGAAAGCTGCAAACTCACAAATGGGGCGGGAGCAAAATGTACCTGGCCCCTTGGAACATCCAGCAAGGTTGTCGTAACCTGTGGAAATCCCCCTTTCCACCTGGCACCGAAGAAAACTCAGAGTCTAAGATGGACCTGGTGGATATCGCAGCATCAACGCCTTTATTTATTGCCCGAAGAAGAGGATGGATTTCATCCCAGATGCTCTCCGTGCGCAAGATGGGTTATGGTCAGGTACACACCATCTTGTACCTGAAGCTGAGTCAGAAGAACCAGCCCCGGTGCAAAAATGCCCCAGGATGCACATCAAGAAAAAGAACAATCCTATGGTCCCAAGACTTAGAGGGGAGAGGGCGGTAGTGATTGTAAGCGGTTCAACCAGGTGGACCTTGTAGAATATGAGTTTCCTGATTTGGGCTGTTAACCTGGTCCAATGTTAACCTGGAGCCCTGGCTGACAGATATAAACAGGAGTGTCAGAGGATCTGTACTCTCTGAGAGCTGGGTTTGAGGAAACTGGATCAGTGTCACATGTAGTTGAAGGGAAACTTATTGACAGGATTCCAGCCCTTTGTGGAGCTATTTCACTTATAATCTCTAATTTACAAAGACAAGCTAAAAACATTCATTGAGCCAAGCTGTAATACATTCAGTGTAACCATGGCTACTCCTGGTTCAATCCACTTGATGGATATGCTGTGTGATATCTCTGGGGCAGAGTAGTCTTGAACCCAGGCTTTCTGGCTCTAAGGTAGGGACAATTCCACCTGCACCACCAGACCCCATTCCTGATCACGTGACCATGAATCCCTAGCTAACAACCATCATTTGAATATCAGTAACACACACCTCCCCCTCCACCAAAGGCTGGATCATTTTCTAAAAGACTCCAGGAAATGAACATGTAAAATGGCCAGAGGGAAGGGCAGAGATATGTTTCGGAGAGTTGCAGCAGTATGATGGGCTGAATTGTGTTGTGTCTCACAGCTGGGAAGCAGTATACTTTTGAGGTACATGCCCACGATGTCATTACCCTATCATAATATACAGTTAAAGAAAAGCTCAGGCAGGATAGTTATTGTGAATATAATGAAGGTTCAGGCAAAGTTTAAACACGAGAGGTACAATATTCTGCTCCAGCAGCCCGGGCTGACAGCTTCGTGATACACGTGGGAGAAGTAGGTAATTGTTAGTTCCGGTGACAACATTACCACCTCCACCAATGCCTTCACGCCCAGCTGCTGCTGCTGCCTGCCTGACACAAAGATAAAAGTATAGGCCTCAACCTCATTATTAGGAAGCCCACAGTTACAGCAAGTGTTTTTGCAGGCTCCAACACAATCGGCAGAGATACTGGAATCGCAATGAGATAATCCCATCCGCCTCCCGACCACCGCTGAGAGAGCCTGCTTCGACAATTAGCATGGTACTTAAAATACAAAAAGGAAAGGCTGGAGCAGGAGCAATTGGAGGGAGAACATGCAGTGGCCCATCAGGTAAAGCTCAGGATCTTCTTTTGGTTCTACAGACACAGCAGGGCAAACTGAACATGGGCGGCAGCATTATTTGTGACTTATATTCATAAGGATTTTTTATTGCTTTTATATTTTATATTACCTGTGCTCTCCCAAAAGTGCTAGGTTGCATTTTTTGGTAGGAAGAATACAGAGGTCACCTTTGACATAGAACATGTGAGTCCAAATGGTTTAAAGAATCAAAGAGATCTTTGTAAGTGCAAAAACAAGTCACTAAAAATCACTCTATAGATTACCAAGGCCATAAAATTAACAAGCCAATCCCTGCATTTTATTTCTAAAAGGATGGAATTGAAATAGAAATGTTGTGCTCAATTCAAACTGAAAGAACTGGAAAAACTTAACAGGTTATGCAACATCAGTAGCCAACAACACAGGCTCAGATGTTTGTTGTGGTGGAGAGGGTCTCTGTTGCAGTGGACATAATGAACGAGGTTGAGAATCCTAAGGACTGATCCTGACTTAGGTATTTCTTATTGTTGTGGGGGTGGGATTGGGGCCAGGAAATAATTCACACAGTTCCCAAGGAGCGGCTGGTCAATTAAATGACCAGGCCTCCATTGAAATGGGAGTAATATGGTGCATGAAACCTGGATTCTGGTACGAGCAGGTCTATTCCCGGTGCATTTTCTTTGGGTAACCAAGGAATCCTTTTGGAGATGTGAGAAGCCCCTGCAGATGTAAGTCCCAGGATACCTTGGGGATGGGGATCAGAGATTCTCGGGGAGGGTGCATCAGGTATCCTTTGGAGGGGTGGTAGCTGACTGTGGAAAATATTGTGTAAAAGATGTGTAAAAACCTTGGAGCAATCCAATTTGTCACAACTACCAAGAACTGACTGGAAATCTCCATAAGTGTCATCTACCAAGGACTGTCAAGAAACACATAAGGATTTATTTTATGAATTACAGTGATTTTCTCAATAGTGTGTAGCCTGTAGTATAGAATTGATATAATACAACTATATTTTCTCTTCTATATGCATGGATACTTGTAGATACCTAATGAATTGACATGGTAGATGAAGAGTAAAAGGATTTTAAGTATGGGTGTGTGAGGGACAATGGGGGATGGGTAGAAGGCATTAGGCCACAGGGTTCAGAATGGGTGAGGTATGTGGATTGTCTTTGGGTGAGGATGGAGTAAAGAGTGAGGGTTGGAGGCAAGTTTTAAATTTCTCTCCATTTTTTTGGAGCAATAATGTACTGGTTTATATCTTGTCCTGGGACAACACCGGTAGAAATTAGATACCCTCTGGGATAGTGAAAGACATGTTTCTGTGTAACGAGTGCATAAACTCATTGCGAAAGGCAAAGTTTTCAAGGAAATGTCCAAAAGATGTCTGGAGTTAAAATAAAAAGTGACAGGTGTTTCAGAGACAAAAGATGTAGAGTTGGATGAACACAGCAGGCCAAGCAGCATCAGAGGAGCAGAAAAGCTGACATTCCGGGTGTAGACCCTTCTTCAGAAAAGTTTAAAATTAATAGAAAGATTGTGGGCATCATTGTCTAAACTAGCACTTATTGCCATTTTAACTGCTGTTGGGAAAGTAGTAATGAGTCACTTTCTTGAACTGAAGCAGTTCTTGGAAGGCACCTATGCTCAGAGATCCAGGATTTTGATCTAGTGATATAAAGCAACAGAACAGATTTCTAAGTCAGGAATTTGTGGATGACTTGGGGGGTGTGGGACCTTACAGATTGTGGAATTACCACGTATCTGCTGTTGTGAGTTCTTCTAGATGTAGATATTTTGACTTTGGTGGATTCTGCAGGTGGAACATTAGTGAGTTGGTGCAGTGCATCTTGTAAATGGTGCATACTTCCACAACTTGGCATCAGTACTGAAGGGAATGAATATGAAAAATGTGGTTACAATCAGCTGGCTGTTCTCCTTGGGTGTTGTCAACGATCTTGAATGTTGCTGAAGCTGCATCTATCCAGACCAGTGAAGAGCATCCCATAGCACTCCTGACTAATGCATTGCAGATGGCACTGGGGAAACAGGAGGTGTATCAGTTTGCTGTAGAATTCCTAGCATTTGAATTATTATTGAAGCCACAATATTTATATGACACATCCAAGTCAGTTTCTACTTTGTGGTAACCCCAGGAAATTGACAGTGAAAAATTCAATGATGGTAAAGCCATTAATCACGAAGGGTGATGGTGAGATTTGCTAGATGGTCATTGCATGGTACTTCTGAGTCATACATCTTAAGACCATAAGACATAGGAGCAGAAATTAGGCCATTCGGCCCATCAGGTCTTCTTCGCAATTAAATCATGGCTGATAAGTTCCTCAACCCCATTCTCCTGCTTTCTCCCCATAACCCTGATCCCCTTAATAATCAAGAACATATCTTTCTCAGTCTTAATTGTACTCAATGACCTGGCCTCCACAGGCTTCTGTGGCAGTGAATTCCATAGATTCACTACCATCTGGCTGAAGAAGATTCTCTTTATCTCTGTGCTAAAAGGTCTTCCCTTTACTCAAAGGCTGTGCCCTCAGGTCTTAATCTCTCCTACCACTGGAAACATCTCCCTAACATCCACTCTGTCCAGGCCATTCAGTATTCTGTAAATTTCAATTCGACCCCCCTTCATCCTTCTAACCTCCAATGTGTATAGACCCAGAGTCCTCAAACATTCCTCATATGTTAAGCTTTCCATTCCTGGGACCATTCTCGTGAACTCCTCTGAAACAGCTCCAGGGCCAGTACATCCTTCCTGAGATATGGGGCCCAAAACTGCATACAATACTCTAAATGTGGCCTGACCAGAGCCTTATAAAGCCTCAGTAGTACATCCCTGCTTTTATATTCAAGTCCTCTCAAAATAAATGCCAACATTGCATTTGCCTTCCTGACTACTGACTCAACCTGCAACCTGGATTTCTGGTTGAGCAGTGGCGCGAGTGGGAGCTTGGACCAGAAGCCTGTCGGAAAGCTGGTGAGTTACTGTTTCTGAATTTATAAAAAGCTTACCTTGTGAATAGGCGGAGGTACGCTGAGCAGGAGCGTACACGGGACTGGTGAGTAAGTGAGGTAATATATTTGTGTGGTTGCGTTACCCAAAACACTACTCGGGTAGTGTCTCCTCCTCTAACCAAAAAAATAGGTTCTGTGTGCCTGATTGGTAAGGTAACAAGTTTATTTTTTATTCTTTATTTTTTAACAGTCTTGGGAATTTAGAATAATGGGAACGGAGGTCAGGGCAGTTGAATGTTCCTCCTGCAGAATGTGGGAGGTAAGGGTCACCACTAGTGTCCCTGCTGACTACATCTGTGGGAAGTGCACCCAACTCCAGCTCCTCGAAAACCGCGTTAGGGACCTGGAGCTGGAGCTGGATGAACTTCAGATCATTCGGGAGGCAGAGGGGGTTATTGAGAGGAATTACAGGGAGGTAGTCACTCCTCAAGGACAAGAAAAAGGCCGATGGGTTACGGTCAGAGGACGGGAAGGGAACCGGCAGGCAGTGCAGGGATCCCCTGTGGCCATTCTCCTCAACAATAAGTATACCGTTTTGGATACTGTTGGGGGAGACAACTTACCAGGGGAAAGCAGTGGGGCACAGGTCTCTGGCACAGAGTCTGTCCCTGCTGCTCAGAAGGGAAGGGGGAAGAGGAGCAGAGCAGTAATCATTGGGAACTCCATAGTTAGGGGACAGATAGGAGGTTTTGTGGGGACGGGAGAGACTCAAGGTTGGTGTGTTGCCTCCCAGGTGCCAGGGTGCGTGATGTCTCTAGTCGTGTTTTTGGGAGCAGCCCCAAGTTGTGGTCCACGTTGGCACCAATGACATAGGTAGGAAGAGAGATGGGGATTGAAGGCAGAAATTCAGGGAGCTAGGATGGAAGCTGAGAGCTAGGACGAACAGAGTTGTTGTCTCTGGTTTGTTGCCCGTGCCACGTGCTAGTGAGGCGAGGAATAGGGAGAGAGAGGAGTTGAACACGTGGCTACGGGGATGGTGCAGGAGGGAGGGTTTTAGATTCTTGGATAATTGGGACTCTTTCTGGGGCAGGTGGGACCTCTACAAGCAAGATGGTCTTCACCTGAACCAGAGGGGTACCGATATCCTGGGGGGGAAATTTGCTAAGGCTATTGGGGTGGGTTTAAACTAATTCAGTAGGGGGATGGGAACCAAAATTTTAGTTCGACTATAGAAAAGGTTGAGTAGAGTGGTCCGAAATAAAGTTTCAGGGACGCAAGATGGCACCGGCAAGCAAGAAGTTCGTTTGAAGTGCGTCTACTTCAACGTCAAGAGCGTCCGGAATAAGGTGGGTGAACTTGCAGCATGGGTTAGTGCCTGGGACTTCGATGTTGTGGCCATTTCGGAGACATGGATAGAGCAGGGACACTGATGAAGGGTCTAGGCCCAAAACGTCAGCTTTTGTGCTCCTGAGATGCTGCTGGGCCTGCTGTGTTCATCCAGCTTCACATTTTATTAACAGGAATGGTTGTTGCAGGTTCCGGGATTTGGATGTTTCAGTAAGAACAGAGAAGATGGTAAAAGAGGGGGAGGTGTGGAATTGTTGGTCAAGGACAGTATTACAGTTGCAGAAAGGATGTTTGGGGACTCGTCAACTGAGGTACTATGGGCTGAGGTTAGAAACAGGAAAGGAGAGGTCACCCTGTTGGGAGTTTTCTATAGGCCTCCGAATAATTCCAAAGATGTAGAGGAAAGGATAGCAAAGATGATTCTCGATAGGAGTGAGAGGGACAGGGTAGTTATCATGGGGGACTTCAACTTTCCAAATATTGACTGGGAACACTATAGTTCGAGTACTATAGATGGGTCAGTTTTTGTCCAGTGTGTGCAGGAGGGCTTCCTGACACAGTATGTAGATAGGCCAACAAGGGCCGAAGCCACATTAGATTTGGTACTGGGTAATGAGCCTGGCCAGGTGTTAGATTTGGAAGTAGGTGAGCACTTTGGTGATAGCAATCACAATTCTGTTATGTTTACTTTAGTGATGGAAAGGGACAGGTGTATACCACTGGGCAAGAGTTATAGCTGGGGGAAAGGCAATTACAATGAGATTAGGCAAGATTTAGGGAGCATAGGATGGGGAAGGAAACTGCAGGGGATGGGCACATTAGAAATCTGGAGCTTATTCAAGGAAAAGCTCCTGTGTGTCCTCGATGTATGTACCTGTCAGGCAGGGAGGAAACTGTAGAGTGCGGGAGCCGTGGTTTACGAGTGAAATGGAATCTCTGGTCAAGAGGAAGAAGAAGGCTTATGTTAGGATGAGATGTGAAGGCTCAGTTAGGGCGCTTGAGGGCTATGAGGTAGCCATGAAAGACCTAAAGAGAGAGCTCAGAAGAGCCAGGAGGAGACATGAGAAGTTGTTGGCGGATAGGATCAAGGTAAACCCTACGGCTTTCTATAGGTATTTAAGGAATAAAAGAATGACAAAAGTAAGATTAGTGCCAATCAAGGATAGAAGTGGGAAGTTGTGTGTGGAGTCAGAGGAGATAGGGGAAGCACGAAATGAATATTTTTCAACAGTATTCACTCTAGAAAACGACAATGTTGTCAAGGAGAATACTGAGATACAGGCTACTAGACTAGGTGGGATTGAGGTTCACAAGGAAGAGGTATTAGAAATCCTACAGAGGGTGAAGATAGATAAGTCTCCTGGGCCGGATGGGATTTATCCTAGGATCCTCTGGGAAGCCGGGGAGAAGATTGCTGAGCCTTTGGCATTGATCTTTAACTCGTCGTTGTCTACAGGAATAGTGCCAGATGACTGGAGGATAGCAAATGTGTTCCCCTGTTCAAGAAGGGGAGAAGTGACAACCCTGGTAATTATAGACCAGTGAGCCTTACCTCAGTTGTTGGTAAAGTGTTGGAAAAGGCTATAAGGGATAGGATTTATAATCATCGAGAAAAGAATAAATTGATTAGGGACAATCAGCACGGTTTTGTGAAGGGAAGGTCGTGCCTTACAAACCTTATTGAGTTCTTTGAGAAGGTGACCAAACAGGTAGATGAGAGTAAACCGGTTGATATGGTGTATATGGATTTCAGCAAGGCATTTGATAAGATTCCCCACAGTAGGCTATTGTACAAAATGCGGAGGAATGGGATTGTGGGAGATATAGCAGTTTGGATCGGAAATTGGCTTGCTGAAAGAAGACAGAGGGTGGTAGTTGATAGGAAATGTTCATCCTGGAGAGCAGTTACTAGTGGTGTACCGCAAGGGTCGGTGTTGGGTCCACTGCTGTTTGTCATTTTTATAAATGACCTGGATGAGGGCATAGAAGGATGGGTTAGTAAATTTGCAGACGACACTAAGGTCGGTGGAGTTGTGGATAGTGACGAAGGATGCTGTAGGTTGCAGAGAGACATAGATAAGCTGCAGAGCTGGGCTGAGAGGTGGCAAATGGAGTTTAATGCGGACAAGTGTGAGGTGATGCACTTTGGTAGGAGTAACCGGAAGGCAAAGTACAGGGCTAATCATAAGATTCTTGGTAATGTAGATGAGCAGAGAGATCTCGGTGTCCATGTACACAGATCCTTGAAAGTTGCCACCCAGGTTGACAGGGCTGTTAAGAAGGCATACAGTGTTATAGCTTTTATTAAAAGAGGGATCGAATTCCGGAACCAAGAGGTTATGGTGAAGCTGTACAAAACTCTGGTGCGGCCGCACTTGGAATATTGCGTACAGTTCTGGTCACCGCATTATAAGAAGGATGTGGAAGCTTTGGAAAGGGTGCAGAGGAGATTTTCTAGGATGTGGCCTGGTATGGAGGGAAGGCCTTACGAGGAAAGGGTGAGGGACTTGAGGCTGTTTTCATTAGAGAGGAGAAGGTTGAGAGGTGACTTAATTGAAACATATAAAATAATCAGAGGGTTAGATAGGGTGGATAGGGAAAGCCTTTTTCCTAGGATGGTGACGGCGAGCACAAGGGGGTGTAGCTTTAAATTGAGGGGAGAAAGATATAGGACAGATGTCAGAGGTAGTTTCTTTACTCAGAGAGTTGTAAGGGAATGAAACGCTTTGCCTGCAATGGTAGTAGATTTGCCAACTTTCGGTACATTTAAGTCGTCATTGGACAAGCATATGGACGTACATGGAATAGTGTAGGTTAGATGGGCTTGAGATCAGTATGACAGGTCGGCACAACATCGAGGGCTGAAGGGCCTGTACTGAGCTGTAATGTTCTATGTTCTATGTTGAGAGAATCCTGGACTAGAACTTCCACGTATCTTTATACCTCAGATTTCTGAATTTTCTCCCCATTTAGTAAATAGTCCATGCTTTTATTTTTCTTACCAAAGTGTATGACCTTATATTTTTCCACAATGTACTCCATCTGCCACTTCTTTGCCCACTCTCCTAACCTGTCCAATTCCCTCTGCAGCGTCACCACCTCCTCAATGTTACCTGTCCTTCCACCTATCGTTGCATCGTCTGCAAACTTAGCCATAATGCCGACAGTTCCTTCATCTAGATCATTAATATCTAAAGTGGAAAGTTGTGGTCCCAACTCTGACTCAAACTCCACTTGTCACTGACTGCCATCCTGTGAAAGACCCCTTTATCCCCACTCTCTGCTTTCTTCTAGACAGCCCATCTTAACATAGAACATGGAACATTACAGCTCAGTACAGGCCCTTCGGCCCTCGATGTTGTGCTGACCTGTCATACCTGTCACATCCTTCTTATAATGCGGTGACCAGAACTGTACACAATACTCCAAGTGCGGCCGCATCAGAGTTTTGTACAGCTTCACCATAACCTCTTGGTTCCGGAACTCGATCCCTCTATTAATAAAAGCTAAAACACTGTATGCCTTCTTAACTGCCCTGTCAACCTGGGTGGCAACTTTCAAGGATCTGTGTACATGGACACTGAGATCTCTCTGCTCATCTACACTACTAAGAATCTCACCATTAGCCCTGTACTTTGCCTTCCGGTTACTCCTTCCAAAGTGCATCACCTCTCACTTGTCTGCATTAAACTCCATTTGCCACCTCTCAGCCCAGCTCTGCAGCTTATCTATGTCTCTTTGCAACCTACAGCATCCTTCGTCACTATCCACAACTCCACCAACCTTAGTGTCGTCTGCTAATGTACTAACCCATCCTTCTACGCCCTCATCCAGGTCATTTATAAAAATGACAAACAGCAATGGACCCAACGCCGACCCTTGCGGTACACCACTAGTAACTGGTCTCCAGGATGAATATTTCCCATCAACTACCACCCTCTGTCTTCTTTCAGCAAGCCAATTTCCGATCCAAACTGCTATATCTCCCACAATTCCATTCCTTCTATCCATGCTCACACTTTGCCTCTCACACCATGGGCCCTTATCTTACTCAGCAGCCTCCTGTGTGGCACCTTGTCAAAGGCCTTTTTGAAATCCAGGTAGATAACATCCATCGGCTCTCCTCAGCCTACCCTGCTCGTTACTTCCTCAAAGAATTCTAGCAGATTCGGCAGGCATGACCTCTTCTTGATGAAGCCATGCTGACTTTGCCCTATTTTACCAGACACTTCCAAATATTCAGAAATCTCATCCTTAACAATGGACTCCAAAATCTTACCCACGACCGGGGTTATGCTAATCGGCCTTTAATTTTCCGTCTTTTGCCTTACCCCCTTTTTGAAGGGGTTTCATGTTAATGATTTTCCAGTCCTCTGGGACCCTGAAAGATCACCACTAACACTTCCACTATCTCTTCAGCTATCTCCTTTAGAATTCTGGGGTGTAGTCTACCCGTTCCAGGCGATTTGTCCACCTTCAGGCCAATCAGTTTTACTCGTACCTTTTCTTTGGTGATGGCCACCATACCCAGGTCCGCCCCCTGACTCTTGAATTTTTGGCAGATTGCTTGTGTCTTCCACCATGAAGACTGATGCGGAGTAATTATTCAGTTTCTCAGCCATTTCCTTGTTCCCCACTATTATCTCTCCACTGTCATTTTCTAGTGGTCCAATCTCCACTTTTGCCTCTCTTTTACTCTATATTTATCTAATGAAACTTTTACAGTCTTCATTTCCCTTACTGGCTAGCTTACCCTCATATGTAATCTTCTCCCTACTTATTTTTTTTGTTGCCCTCTGTTGGTCTTTATATGCTTCCCAGTCCTCTGCTTTCCCACTGCCCTTTGCCACATTTTATGCTTTCTCCTTTGCTTTTATGCGATCCCTGACTTCCTTAGTCAGCCATGGTTGCCTCATCCTCCCTGTACCACGCTTTCTTTCCTAGGGATGAATTTTTGCTGCATCTCCTGAATTACTCCCAGAAACTCCTGCCATTGTTGTTCCATTGTATTTCCTGTTAGGTCTTCTTCCAGTCAATTCTGCCCAGTTCCTTCCTCATACCTCTGTAGTTGCCTTTATTCAGCTGTAATACCATTACCTCTGATTCTATCTTCTCCATCTCACATTGCTGAATAAATTTTATCATTTTAAGATCACCGCCTCCTAAGGGTTCCTTTATCTTAAGCTCCCTTATCAAGTCTGCCTCTTTGCACAACACTAAACCTAGTATTGCCTGTTCCCTGTGGGCTCCAGCACGAGCTGCTCCAAAAAGCCATCTTGTAGACATTCCACTAACTCCTTTTCTTGCAATCCACTACCAACATGATTTTCCCAGTCCACCTGCTTATTGAAATCCCCCATGATCACTGTGGCTTTGCCTTTCTTACACACCTTTCCTATCTCCTGGTGTATCTTGCTCCCCAGCTCCTGACCACCACAAAAACTCCAACTATAGTTTTTTTTTACCTTTGCAGTTCCTCAGTTCTCCCCACACAGATTCTACACCATTCGACCCCACTTTGTTTCCTCCTATCAATATGATTTCCTTTCTCAGTAATATGGAAACCCCACCCCCTTGGCCCAGCTGCCTTATCTTTTCAATAAGATACATATCCTTGGATATTCCGTTTCCAATCCTGATCTTCTTGCAGCCATGTCTCCGTGATGCCTACCACTGATGCTATTTGCCAAACAGTGGTTGAAGCCTGAATGATGCCCAGGCCTTGCTCATCATGAGCTGATTTGGTCACTAAGGAGTTGTGAATGCTGCTGAACATTGTGTAATCATTAATGAACATCGCCATTTCTAACCTTATGATGCAGGGAAAGTCACTGATGAAGTAACTGAAGGTAGTTGGGCCAAGAACACTACCCAAAGGAACTCGTGCAGACATGTCCTGGAGCTGTGATGACTTGCTCCCATTAACCACAACCATTTTCCTTTCTGCCATGTATGACTTCAATGCCCTATTACTCCCAATTCTTATTGGCCCCAGTTTTGATAGGGTTTCTTGATGCCACACTCAGTCAAATGCTGCCTTAATATCAAAGGTCTCACTCCACCTCAGGAATTCTGCTCTTTCGCCCATGCTTGAGTCATGGTTGTAAAGAAGTCTGGAGTTGAGTGGCTCTGGCAGAACCCAAACTGAGTGACAGAGAGCAGATCACTGGTCAGTGACTGCTGCTTTATTGTTCTATCAAAAGCCTCTTCCAGTGTTTGACTGATGATGGAGAGTAGACTGATGGGGCAGTCATTGTCTGAGGTGGATTTCCCTTGCTTTTTGTGTCCAGGACGCACCTGGGCAATTTCTTCACATTGTCAGGTTGTTCTCAGTTACTGAAATAACATGACTAGGGCTGGTTCTAGAGCACAAGTCTTATGTGCTATTGCTGGAATGTTGTTATGGTCCATATCCTTCCAGAGTGACCAGTGCCTTTGGATGTTTCTTCATATTATGTGGAGTAAATGTGTTTGATTAATAACTGGTATCTGCTATATTAGGGACCTCGGAAAGAGGACAGGATGGATCATCTTGTAAAATTTGTGCTGCATGACTAATATTGCAATCTGTCATTTTCACAGTAGGAGTTCTTTCAAATGAGCAACTTGCTAGGACAGCTCTGAATGCATATAGAATGGCTTAGTTTGTCTCTTAAAGTGTTTGAATGCTTAAGTGAACTTTTTGTTTTCATTAAGATTATTTAAAGGAATTCGAAATCTATTGAATTTGTTTTCTTGTTATTGATCAACATATTCTTTTTAATTCATTCAAGAGATGTGGATGCCACAGGCTGGGCCATATTTATTGCTCAAACCCTATTGCCCTTAAGAAAATGGTGGTGAGCTGTTTTCTTGAACCTCTGCAGTCTATTTGCTGTAAATGTAAATTGACCAACAATTCTGTTGAGGGCATTCCAGGATTTTGACCGAGTGACTGTGACGATAATTGCCAAGTCAGGATGGTGCGAGTGGCTTGTAGGGGAACTTGCAAGCAGTGGTGTTTCCATGTATCTGCTGCCCTTGTCCTTGTAGGTGGAAGTGGTCGTGGGTTTAGAAGGTGCTGTCTAAGAATCTTTCATGAATTTCTGCAGTAAATCTAGTAGTTAGCACACACTGCTGCTACTGATGGTGGCAGGAGTGGATGTTTGTGGATATGGTGCCAATCAAGTGGGGGTTGCTTTGTCATGAACGGAGCCAAACTTTTTCAATATTACTGGAGCCTGCCTTTACTCAGGTGAGTGTAGAGTATTCCATCACACTCCACAAGGAGGCTGATATCAAGCCAAGAGAGATAGTAAGAACTGCCGATGCTGGAGTCTGAGATAACACAGTGTGGAGCTGGAGGAACACAGCAGGCCAGGCATCAGAGGAGCAGAAAAGCTGATGTTTCTGATCGGGACCCTTCTTCAGAAATGAAGAAGGGCCTGAATGAAGAAGGGCTCTTCATATATGAAGAAAAGTGGGTCCCAACCCAAAACATCAGCTTTCCTCCTCCTCTGGTGCTGCCTGGACTGCTGTGTTCACCCAGCTCCACACTGCGTAAAATCAAGCCAAGATTTTTCCAGTCGACACTGTCAGCGTTTCTGCTGAGATTTAAATATGGTGGTACCAATGTGAGTTTGACATATAAAGGAAAAGCCTATGAGTGATCAGTTGGAAGCTCTAAATTTACAGAGATGGTATAACGGCTTTAAAAGGCCATGGACCTACCTGGGGGCAAAGTGTGGCAGAAGAGATAAGATGGGGCTATTGAGGATGGGTACATTGACATAGGGAGCCACAGGGATTATGAGAGTCTTTGGACGATGAGAACCTGGGCACAGGGTAGCAATTCAGATGTAGACAATTCTGTATGAATTGCTGAAGGTATAATTTGGGATAAGCAATATATGCTGGCTTTGTGAACAAGACCAAATGAATTAAAAAAAAATAAGAATGATCAGTGGATAAAAATCTTAATCATAGCTTCATGGACATCTTCAGCACAGAAAAAGGCCATCTGACCCATTGAGTCTGTGCAGATCGAAAACAATCACCTAACTATTCTAATCACATTTTCCAGCACTTAGCCCATAGCCTTGTATTCATACATGCCTTGGCATTACAAGTCCACAGCTATGTGAGCAGACATGAACCAGGAACAAAAACAAAAGTTGCTGGAAAAGCTCAGCAGGTCTGGCAGAGTTCTGAAGAAGGGTCACGGGACCAGAAATGTTGGCTCTGGTTTTTTCTTCATAGATGCTGCCAGACCCGCTGAGCTTTTCCAGCAACTTTTGTTTTTGTTCCTGATTTACAGCATCTGCAGTTCTTTTGGATTTTGTTTTGAACCAGAAGCAGGAGCGGCCAATTTAGTGCTTTGACCCTGCATTGCTATTCAATGCAACCCTGGCCAATCTTACCTTGGTGTCAACTCTTTCAGCCTCCTCCACAGTCACTGTAATGAATAGTTCACTAGCTTGACGCCAAATCCCTTCTGCTTGCCCTTGGTCTTTATCCCTCCATTCTTTGCATATTCATGTGCTTAGCTAAAAGTCTCTTAAACGTCCCTATCGTGACTGCCTCCAATACCACCCCAGCAGCATATTCCACACTCCTACTACTCTCTGAGTTAAAAAAAACTTGCAACTCACATCTCCTTTGACCTTTCCCCCTCACCTTAAATGGGTGCATCCTAGTTTTAGACATTTCAGTCCTGGGAAACAGAGAGGCCATCAAACCTATCTGTGCATCTCATAATTTTATAGACTTCAATCAAGCCTCCCCTCAGCCTCCATTGCTCCAGAGAAAACAACCCAAGTTTTTCTAGTCTCCCCTTATAGCTCATACCCTCTCATGCAGGCAGTATCCTCGTGAGCATCTTCTGCAGTCTCTCCATGTCCTTCCTGCAGTGTGGAGGCAGAATTGAATGCAGTATTCTAATTGTGGTCTAAACAAAGTCTTTTAAAGTTGCAACATGACATCCTGACTCTTGTACTCAAATCCCTGACCAATAAAGGCAAGCATACCATAAACCTTCTTTACCGCCCTATCTACATGTATGGTTACTTTCAGGGAGCGCTGGACTTGAAAGCCAAGATCCTTCTGTACATCAATGCTGTTTAGGGTCCTGCCAATAAATGTATGTTTTTCCGTATAATTTCATCTCCTAAAGAGCAGCACCTCACACTTAAACGGATTAAACTTCATCTGCCATTTGCCCACCCAGATCTGCAACTGATCCATATCCCGCCATATCCTTTGACAACCTATCCTATACTATCCACAACTCCACCAATCTTTGTATTGTCTGCAAACTTACTAACCCACCCATCTACATGAGGGTCCTGTTGAAAGCCTTCTGTGCCGTGAAATGTATGAATAGAATGCCTCGGAATTCTCTTTAACCCTTCTGGCAAGGTGCCAGCTCTGAACAAATCACTTTTCTGAGAGAAAATACTTATACGTCTGACTTCAAAAATGTCTCCTTTGACCTAAACAAAAACTTTCCCATTTCTGGGCATTTCTTAGCCAAAACCCACAAACTTGACTATTCTACATCCAAAAGCAAGACAATGTGTTATCTTTTTCTTTTTCCAGTTACAAAACTCCACAATATAATCAAAGTTCCATTAACACTCCAGGAAGTCTTCAGCCATCGGATCTCTGATGCATACCACAAACATGGTTCCAGAAAGACTAAAAAGGATCTGTGCTGGGGCCTCAGTTTGTGATGTATATAAATGATTGGGATGAACATGTAGTTGGGTGGGTTAGAAAGTTTGCAGATAGTACAAAGATTGGTGGAGTTGTGGATAGGGTAGGACAGGTTGTCAAAGGATATAGCGGGATATAAATCAGTTGCAGATCTGGGTGGACAAATGGCAGATGGAGTTTTTTTTCGCTAACGGGTCTAAAAATGAGCAATTGGTCTTCTGGAACCATGTTTGTGGTATGCTTCAGAGAGCCGATGGCTGAAGCCTTCCTGGGCTGTTAATGGAACTTTGATTATATTGTGGAGTTTTGTAACTGGAAAAAGAAAAAGATAACACATTGTCTTGCTTTTGGATGTAGAATAGTCAAGTTTGTGGGTTTTGGCTAAGAAATGCCCAGAAATGGGAAAGTTTTTGTTTGGGTCAAAGGAGACATTTTTGAAGTCAGACATCTGAGTATTTTCTCTCAGAAAAGTGATTTGTTCAGAGCTGTTAAGGGAATAACATTCCTCAGTGCAAGGATCTCAACCTAAATCAACTTACATATTTGACAGAGAAGTAACATTTCTCTGTTTTATTTTGGTAAATGTGAAGCGAGGGTTTTGGAGAATTTATGACACTTTATCATGCCATGTGTTATGAAATCTTTCATACTGGCATACACTTAAATAATATTATTTTATTTCTCTTGTGTAATATATGTCTGTTTTATTGTTAAAATCAAATCTGCAGCCTTGTGGTTTTTATGTTTCAGTGAAATTCCACCAAGTTAAATAAAATCAAGACAAAACATGATCTATCAGGCTAGTTTGCATTCTGGGATCTGGTTTGGCCAATAATCCATAACAGTGGCCAATTTTCCAGCGGGTTAGAGACTGCAATTATAGACTGCAATTTAATCGTGGTGGAGGTGACGGAACTTATGTTTATTCCTATTCATGGGCAAATTCTAGGAGAGATTTTTTTTTCCAGGCAAGAGAGCTTTAGGTGATTCTCTTTGTTTAAGCCCCTCTCCAACCCATCGGCACTGAGGTCAATTACGATGCCCTGCCATGACCCAGTAGACCTGATAACCCTGGCAAATGAACAGCGCACTGCCCTGGGGAAGCCACCTACCAAGTGGAAGATCTTAAGAACCAATTAAGCGATATGGAAACATAAGTGTTACAAATGACTTGGCATCGGCACTCGGTGTTATGCTGAGTTATTTGGTAAACATATTTGGTTAAATATTTTGGCTGGGCGCCTTTGTTTATGTTATGCAATGTAAGTTCAAAAGCCACTTGGTGTAATTACCAGGAGAGCACTTTGCATTCACAGCAACCTTCAATTTGAGACCTGTTTAACTGCATGCTAATATCTGTTATTGCCTGCTATATCAAATACAGCTGAAATAATAACAGGTTTCTCACAGTGTACTGAAGTCCAATGAGCCTGCAATCTGCAAATTATGTTTAGCCTGCATCTTAAATTAAATCACTAGGAAAAAATAAATAAGTTCCCGACAAGGTGCTGAATGTCATTTCATCTCATCAACTCAATTCAAGAATGCAGACGCATCTGAGCCAACAAGTGACTTCCTATGGAGCTGAATATAGGTGTAGTGTTAGATTTCAACAGCTCTAATGTTGAGGCTTGTGTTCAAACGCAGTCCGGATAAAAAAAGATAAATGCTGCATGTACGAACCGAAGTACCTGGTGGAAGCTTTACAACTAGTTTATACTGCCTGTGTGAATTTTCAGCTAATGTTCAGCTGAAACCTGCCAGTTTTAAGTTTTTAACTTGGTATGCTGAACAGCTGCCAACCACACGCCCCTGATTCAGGTGGGTTCCTTCTTCAAATATATATTTCAGTGTCCAAGGAGCCCAATTTTAACTTACATCTATGAAGCCTACACTTGTCTTGAGAGAAGTGTTGGAGAGTAGAAGATTAATTACATTTCATGGCCCCCTTAGTTGAAGATGGGTAAAGAATGAGCCTCATTCCACTCTACACCACCCTCAAACCCCCAACAAAAAAAATCACCAAATTAAATTTCTAACATATACCTGTTCAAACTCTTCATTGTGACTCTGGGTAGTCCAGCCTGAATGTTCACTGTCCTGATCAATTTATTCATGTTCTAACCTATGACCTTTGTAGTTGACAATTTATCAAACCTCAGCTTGTTGGCCCTGGTGGCATGGTGGCTCAGTGGCTAACACTGTTGCCTCACACTACAGGGATTGATTGCAGATTTGTTGCTGTAAACTAGGTGAACCTTGCAATTATTTCCGAGGCCAGTTGGAGCTGACTGACGCTGGGCAATATTTATGGGAGCAGGAGGCTGCTAACAGGGACAGCAGTTGCACAACAGCCTGGAGAGCAAACTAAACGTTCGAAACCAACATAGCATGAGAATTCTAGAGGAAGGTGAAGACAGTAGAAGACAATGAGAGCCTTTCCAAATCAGGAGTTCCTGTTCTCAATCTGCAGACTGGGTTTGATTCTAGCCTCAAGTGGCCCTCTGCCTGTATGGAGTTTGCACATTCTCTGTGTCTGCGTGTGTTTCCTCTGGGTGCTCCACTTTCCTCCCACAATCCAACGACGTGTAGGTTAGGTGGATTGGCCAGGCTAAATTGCCCCAAGCATTCAGGCTTGATGGGTTAGCCTTGCAGGGTTATGGGGACTGGGTCTGGGAGGGATACTCTTCAGACAGACAGCGTGGACTGAATGGCCTGCTTCCGCACTGTAGGGAAACAGAAAAACCAAGCGGAGGCTTGGGGACCGCTTTGCAGAACACCTCCGCTCAGTTCGCAACAAACAACTGCACCTCCCAGTCGCAAACCATTTCCACTCCCCCTCCCATTCTCTTGATGACATGTCCATCATGGGCCTCCTGCACTGCCACAATGATGCCACCCGAAGGTTGCAGGAACAACAACTCATATTCCGCCTGGGAACCCTGCAGCCATATGGTATCAATGTGGACTTCACCAGTTTCAAAATCTCCCCTTCCCCCACTGCATCCCTAAACCAGCCCAGTTCATCCCCTCCCCCCACTGCACCACACAACCAGCCCAGCTCTTCCCCCCCACCCACTGCATCCCAAAACCAGTCCAACCTGTCTCTGCCTCCCTAACCGGTTCTTCCTCTCACCCATCCCTTCCTCCCACCCCCAGCCGCACCCCCAGCTACCTACTAACCTCATCCCACCTCCTTGACCTGTCCGTCTTCCCTGGACTGACCTATCCCCTCCCCACCTCCCCACCTACACCCTCTCCACCTATCTTCTTTTCTCTCCATCTTCGGTCCGCCTCCCCCTCTCTCCCTATTTATTCCAGTTCCCTCTCCCCATCCCCCTCTCTGATGAAGGGTCTAGGCCCGAAACGTCAGCTTTTGTGCTCCTGAGATGCTGCTTGGCCTGCTGTGTTCATCCAGCCTCACATTTTATCATCCGCACTGTAGGGTCTCTGTTTTGTCTATTTTTGTTGATCACAGATGTTAATGGAAACAGCAGGCACACTGTGACTGACTCACAAACAGATTTCAGTTGGTTGAGGTGTGCCTGGGTTAGACAAGTTGCTGCAGACTAACAGCTTGGCTGTAAGAGCAAAAAAAGCTGAATCTTTCCCTGTTGTAATACGTTGCTCGTGTGTCACAGCCATTAGTGGATTTAACTCGTAATGTTATATAAAGTTCTCGAGACCTTGCAGGGTCCAGGATATGGACTCCACACAGTGGGTCAATGCGCAAGGTTCACAGAGTGCATTTTGAGATTGCAGGTGGGTTTCTTTTCCACCAGTACAGTGTGAGCATCTTTTCAATTCCAATGCCCCTTCTGAAGAGCCTGACATTGCACAAAAGTGAAGATCTTATCCTCAAAGAATGAAACGCATCCCCGAACACTACAGCTTCAGCGCCAGGGACCAGGGCTTGATTCCAGCCTTGGGTGACAGTCTGTGCGGAGTTTTCACATTCTCCCCGTGTCTGCGTGGATTTCCTTTGGGTGCCCCGGTTTCCTCCCACAGTCCAAAGATGTGCAGGCTAGGTGGATTGGCCATGCTAAATTGCCCATTGTGTTCAGGGGTGTGTGGGTTATAGGGGGATGGTTCTGGGTGGTATGCTCCAAGGGTCGGTGTGGACTTGTTGGGCCAAAGCGCCTGTTTCCACACTGTAGGGAATCTAATCCAATCTAAGGTAACAGGCATTTCCATCCCCATTGCACACTTGCTGTTTGGAGATGGATGGAAGGAAACAACACTTCACCCAAGTAAATTGTGAATGTAGCTATCAGTCTAGGCGGCTTCCCCCAAATTTTCGAATTGATTGGCCTCCCCATCAATCTTATCGGCTTCGTTCTAATCATGAACATCAAATGGCAGGACCACATCACAAACAAGGACGAACACAACAGACCCAATCTGGCCAACATCGAGTGCATTTTCTTGCAGCAATTATGCTCTGCAGGCACATGGAATCCCATCAGCAGTCCCATATGGTAAACGATGCTGCTGTAAACTAGGTGAACCTTGCAATTATTTCTGAGGCCAGTTGGAGCTGACTGATGCTGGGCAATATGTGTGGGAGCAGGAGTCCGCAAACAGGGACAGCAGATGCACAACAGCCTGGAGAGCAAACTAAACGTTCGAAACCAACATAGCATGAGAACTCTAGAGGAAGGTGAAGGCAGTAGAAGACAATGAGAGCCTTTCCAAATCAGGAGTTCCTGTTCTCAATCTGCAGACAAAGCACTGTCCTCTTCAGTCACCTCAAAAGCGTCAACTACGACAATGACTAACATGCCCAGGATCTTTGACTACAGGATATCTTCCACAATCCTGGTGGTTTATTCACACCTAACTTTCTGCAAGTTACGTCGGTTCTTTCAGACCAGATCTTCCAAGTAATCTAAACACACTGCCAATTTCTACAGAGGTGGATAGCCACACTTGATACCATCTTTCGTCTCCTTCCTCCTCCAAGAAATTCCAACATTTGCACCATTACAAGGATTAACAGCATTACAAACATTTTGCCATTAATCAACTTTCACTCCTTGCCTGTTCAGCAATTTTCACGAAAACTGTGCAGTCCACAGCTTGGTAAAATTGACAATTTCAGAATTATATAGGTTAGAAGACTACTTAAATACTTGAAGTTACTAAAGGATCATTATTGCAGGTGGTGTATAATTAGCTGTTAAGATTTTTTGCTGCCACTAACAAAACCTATATTTCAAAGATTCATTTCCTCTGAGGCAGCCTGTTAATTTGAGCAGAAAATGGTTGTCCCATTTGTCACAATGAGAGGATGTTGATGTCTCTATTGATTAAAGTGAGATGCCAGCAGAGGTGATTTACTCAGGATTGACTTCAGTGAACTTGCAAATGGAAGCTATTTCCAAACATCGCCATTTGAACTGATAAGCAAATGCGTAAATCTGTTTCTTTTTCCTGAGAATTTACACAGCATCAAATACCAGGGTCTTCCAGAATTAGTTCCTTGATCTCTGTCCTACTGCACGCCTTTCTGCAGTTATTGTGGTGCTAAATTCTACAATTCCCATTTGTTCCCTTTTTTCATTTCTGCCTCTCTCTCCTCCTTTTATGGGACTAATTAAAACCTCTTTTTTTGGCCTCTTTGCTCATCTGTTCTAACTTCTCCTTTCTTTGGCTGTATAAATTTTTGCTTGACACCTGGGGTCATTTTACCATGTTAAAGGGACTGTGAAAATTCAAGTTGTAGTCAACTGTTAAGATTTGGTGGTCCAGGTTTATTAATAAAATATGAAACGAGATTGATTTTACTTATTTATTCTCCACACTTAATCTTTTCTAAGAAGAGACTTTATTCTCAAAATATTAATTCTGTTTCTCTGTCTGCAGATGCTGCCAAACCTGCTGAGTTTTTCCAACATTCTTCTTTATTTCTCAAGTCAATGTTGAGTAAGCGATTGTCAAAAGCTGCTCACAGCTTTAAGAGACTGTGTAACATAAATTCACCATGCTATCACAAGAAGAGAATGCCACTTAGCAAAAGCTACTTGTGAGTCTATTTCTTGACATAGGGGAACCCCTACAGTGAGGAAAGAGGCCCTTTGACCCAACAAGTCCACACCGGCCCTCAGAGCACCCAGCCAAACTCTATAACCCACCTAATCCACACATCCCTGACAACTACAGGCAAATTAGCATGGCCAATCCGCCTAGCCTGCACGTGTTTGGACTGTGGGAGGAAACTGGATTACCTGGAGGAAGCCCCACGCAGATACAGGGAGAGCGTGCAACCTCTGCACAGTCAGCTGAGGGCGGAATTAAACCCAGGTGCCTCACATTGGGAGGCAGCAGTGCTCACCACTGACCCACCATGCTGCTTCTAATGGAACAGAGAGGTCAAAGAGAATCTCAGTTGAACATTTTTAAAATTATGAAGTGCCCTGTGATAATAAACAGGGAATAGTATTTTCTCTTGTTAGGAATTCAATTATGAGTTATTAATAATTTGTCAATGCAAAATCAACAGTCAGTGATGGGAAATTTCTTGATATAAGTGGTCTTTGAAGTACATTAGGAGTTATACTCTTAATAAAATGTGGGCATTACTGGCAAGGCCAGAATTAATTGACCATCAATAATTTCCCGAGGCCTTTGAAGAGTCACCTTGCATTGCACTGTGGTCTGCAGTCACAAGTAGACCTAATATTTTTAGTCAATCTGTTTAGATATGTTATGACAGAACTCTGGTCTTGATGGGACCTGAACCTAGCTTTATTGACTCAGACATAAAGACCAACCAATGTACCACCTACCATGCTTCACAGTAATCAATGGTCATCATACAGAGGCTAGCTTTAAATTCCACCAGTTGTTCTGGTGGGATTTGAATCCATAGCCTCGGAGCATTAGCTTGGATCTCAGGATTGTTAGCCGAGCGAGATTACTGCTACATCATCAGCAACTGAGGAGAAAGCCTACATTTCTATTCAGTTAAATTTGATTAAAATTTGAAGCAAAGACAGTTGTGAGGCATTGAGAAAAGAAGGTTGGCTTAAGTTTTCTTGCTCAAGGTGCGAGCACAGACCTAATAAGCTGAATGGCCTCATCAGTGGTGTCAAGATGAATGGCTCAGTATCATTTATGCATTGATTGAGTGAAGGCTTTAAGTGCGGATATTCCTAATTCTTGCCTCACATCTACCAATCTTGTGCAAAGTATTGAATGAAATTTCTACAGATGAAGAGCAGGAAAATAAGGTTTGCAAGTTCAGAGAGAAGAACTGGCAATAGTACAGGCACAGAGGGTCAAATGGCATCTTTTTGTACCAAATATCTTTGATTTCTATCCAAATTTTATCAGTCTTCAGCTCAAAAAAACCCACAAGCACATATGCCTAATGAATCATTTAAAGGAGACTTATTTCAATGCATCATAAATAACCTATTTATACTATTGGTCTGATTTTAAATTTGATTTGAAATGTCTGGTACACTCTGTTCTTATGCAGGGCAATTAAGATGTAGTTATCATTTTAACTCTGCAGTTCATCATCATATTCATGGCCTGTATAATTGTTGCCAACGCACAGGACATAATACCTCAAAAAGGGGACTGTTCACTGCTTCAAAGTGAATGGTTTTTATTCATTGAAAGCAGCAATTTGCAGTTTTACCATTAGACAGCACATTAGATTGTTTAATCAACCTGTTCAGTAGATACTGCCACACACCTCTGGATCAGGTGGGCCTCTAAGCATGGGACACCTGACTCAGATGCATGGGCACTACCGTTGCGCCACAGGTGTATCTTGGATGAAATTATACAGGGTCGGTTGGTGAAACTAAGGACGCATTTCCACAATTATTGGTTTGTGGCCAGCACAGTAATGAAGAACCATTGAATCCAATTCTGTCAAACTAGTGACCAGGAGGAATTGAGGCTAGTACCTTTCCATTTGAAATAATTAATAAATTCAAAGCTGGGATTTAAAGCTTGTCTCAGCAATGAGGATGCGTGACTATGAATTACAGCAACTGTTGTAAAATAAATCCCAGCAACTACAACTCTTGCCTTGTGGAAAAGAAATCAAACCTGGTCTAGTAACACACGACTCCAGACTCATGATAAATTGTCCACTGAAAAGACCTAGGATGCCACTCAGGTGAAGGGCAATTAGGGCTGGGCACTGAACACTAGGCTTTTTATTGACACCCACAACCCATGAACAAATTACGGGAAAAACAAATTATTTTAGCCTTACATTAATAAAAAGTTGTGGTGAATCTGGTGTTGGAGAAGATTGTTTTTAATAATTTGCCAGATTTATGCAGTGGGTTATAAGCCATCACAAGAGGGGCCATAACATTAAGATCAGAACAAGTTTAGATCATAGAATCTCAACAGTGTGGAAGCAGGCCCTTCAGCCCAACAAGTCCACACTGACATTCAGAGCATCCCACCCAGCTCCATACCCATATAACCCATCTAATCTACACACCCCTGAACAATATGGGTAACTTAGCATGGCCAATCCATCTAACCTACATGTCCTTGGTCTGTGGGAGGAAACCCACGCAGACACGGAGAGAATGTGCAAATCCACACAGACAGTCACCTGAGGATGGAATTGAACCCAAGTCCGTGGCACTGTGAGGCAGCAGTGCTAACCTCTGAACCACCGTGCCACCCCAAAATAGGGAACGCTTCATGAATTTGTATGTCATCCTTGCGCAGTGGCCATGCCAATCTTCTCTGTATCATTCTAATTTTAGTTTCTGTGCTGCCAAAGCGAGCACATGTTCAGATGCAACATCAAGCAGGCTATCTTCACAGAATTTGTGGTGAAAATCTGGAACTCTCCTTTCAGAAATTATTATTGCAAAGCTAATTGAAATTTCAAAACATTTTTGTGTAAAGATAAGGGTGTGAATTGATAGTGGTGTCAGACAGTAGGTGGAGTTGAGTTGTAGATCAGCCATGATCGAAGAGATTGGTAGAACAGGCTTGAGTGGTGAACGATCTTGTAATGATTTGCATGTGCTGATGGTGTTGGAAAGGATGCGATTTCCTTTTTATTTCTCTTCGGGACTATTAGGGACAGCATGGTAGCACAGTGGTTAGCACTGATACCTCATGGCTCCAAGAACCCGGGTTTGATTCAAGCCTTGGGTGACTACTTGTGTGGAGTTTGCACATTCTCCTTGTATCTGTGTGGGTTTCCTACAGGTGGTCCAGTTTCCTCCACCATCCAAAGACGTGCAGATTAGATGGATTGGCTGGGCTAAATTGTGCAGTAGTGTCCAGGGATATGCTGGCTAACTGTATTTACCATGGTAAGTGTAGGCCTATGGGGATAGCGCAGATAGCTGTGTTTGGGTGGGATGCTCATTGGACAGTCAGTGCAGACTTAATGGGCCAAATAGCCCCTTTCTGCACTATTGGGATTTTATTTACTCAAAAGGAAATCTCACTCAGTCAGTCCTGATCCTATCTGGTCAATAAGTGACTGACCCATATAATAGTGAATAATATCCTATGTCAAGACCATGAGCACACCATTATCATACATGTTTCTCTCAATGGCCAATAAAGGCTCTGAATATGGTTACCCACAGAAACTCTTCACCACATATTTGGTCTTGACAGAAATGACATAGCTCTATTTTGGCCGAGCTTAGTCGGAGAGGTTTATTTAAAATTCATTCACTAATCATTAGAACAACAGCCACAATTAGAACTTTCGTCCCAAGTTCATTATGGTGCATATGATGTTAAGTTTTGCGAGTTGTCAGTGAGGATTAAAACATTAGCCAACTTTGTACCTGTCGAATTGCATGACTTAAAAACCAAAAAAACCGCAGATGATGTCAATCAGAAACAAAAACAGAAATTCCTGGAAAGGGCTGGAGGATTTGAGCTGTTGGGAGAGGCTGAATAAACTAGGGCTAATTTCCCTGGAATGTTGGAGGCTGAGAGGTGACCTTATAGAGGGTTATAAAATCATGAGGGCCATGGAGAGGGTGAATCGTCAAAATCTTTTCCCTGGGGAAGGGAGTCCAAAACTAGAGTGCATAGGTTTAAGGTGAGAAGGGAAAGGTTTAAAAGGGACATAAGGGGCAACTTTTACACGCAGAGGGTGGTGGGTGTATGGAATGAGCTGCCAGAGGAAGGGGTGAAGGCTGGTACAATTACAACATTTGAAAGGGCATCTGGATGGGTTTATGAAGAGGAAGGGCTTAGATGGATATGGGCCAAATGCTGGCAACTCGGACGAGACTAATTTAGGTTATCTGGTCAGCATTGGCACTTTGGATCATAGGGTCTGTTTCTGTGCTATATATCTCCATGAGATTTGTAAGCTCAGTGGACCTGGCAGCATTTGTGGAGAGAAAGCAGAATGGTCACTCAACCCAAATCATTAACTCTGCTTTCTCTCCACAGATGCTGCCAGACCTGCTGAGCTATCCAGCAATTTCTAAATCTACATCATTTGTCTTACTGTATTTACCAAAGCCAGCTATTTCTAAATGCCTGAATCTAATGCAGTCCAGAATGTCCTAAATTGATTTCAAGGAGAATTGGAGAGCAATGGACAGAAAGGTTTATTTGGAAGATCAAAAGACTATTACTTAGAAAAAGTCGGTCCCCGTAGTGTTGAAGAATTCAAGGAGAAAAATAAATTAGGAGAAAATTTGTGGAGGCACACTTATGAACTACCTTCTGCCTTTTCCTGCCTTCTCCTGTTGGGGGGCGGGGGGCGCTGATGTGTAATGAGGGTTACTATTTTTCTGGCAGGTTTCCCAGTCTTAATCACAGGGCTGACTTCACAACTGCAACATCTAGAGCTGATTCAGGAATACCTTGATGGAAGGAAGACTAGTCTTGGAGCAACAGAGCAACTCATGTCCCTAGCACAAAGGCATTCAATACCTGAGCACAAAGCCCAGCGTCAGAAAGGGAAGGCCCACTGAGAACAACCCTACCTGTGGCCTTACTGGTATGCCCACCATCTTTGTCCCTAACCTGAAAATCTAAACTCCTACCATTCACTTTAGGCCTGAATTCCAGTGAGAGAAGCAATTCCACATGTGTTGTGCTCCATTCACTGTCCTCCCCGGCCTCTGCTTGCTGGCAGCGCTGGACTCGGTGGTCTGTGGACCTGATGGAGAAAGTCCATCGCTGGCCTAATGCATTCTGAATGGAACAAGGTGCGATAAGACTTCCCAAGAAACAGGCGATGTAGGGGTCTTGCTGGCTGTCTGACCTTGCTTTAAATAAGGTCCAATATACTGATTGTTGGAGGTGGGAAGTCATGGTATGGTTGTACAGGATGCTGGTGAGGCCATTTTTGGAGTCCTGGTCACCCTGCTACAGGAAGGATATTATTAAACTAGGAAGGGTGCAGCAAAGATTTACAAGGAATTTACTGGGACTGGGCGGTTTTGAGGTATAAGGAGAGTCTGGATAGCCTGAGACTTTTTTCACTGGTCTGTAGGATGTTGAGGGTTAACCTAATAGATGTTTATAAAATCATGAGAGGCATAGATAGGGTGAATAGCAAAGGTCTTTTCCCAACACTATGGGAGTCCAAAACCAGAGGGTACAGATTTAAAGTGAGAGGGGAAAGATTTAGAAGGGGCAACTTTTCTACACTGATTGTGGTGTGTCTATGGAATGAGTTATTAGAGGAACTGGCAGGGGCAGGTATAGTTAAAACATTTAAGAGACATTTGCACAGATGCAGGAATAGGAAGGGTTTAGAGGGTTATGGGCTAAATGCAGAAAATTGGGGCTAGTTAAGTTTGGAAAACTTGGTCAGCATGGATGAGTTGGACTGAAGGGTCTGTTTCTATTCATTCACAGGATAAGGGTGTCGCGAGCTAAGCCGACATTTGTTGCCCATCGCAGAGGGCAGTTAAAAGTCAACCACATCGCTGTGCTGAGTCACATGTAGGCCAGACCACGTAAGGTTGGCAGTTTCCTTCCCTAAAGTGCATTAGTGAACCAAATTGGTTTTTCCTGACAATCAACAATGGATTAATGGTCATCACTAGACTCTTAATTCAGATGTTTTCTATTGAATTCAAGTTCCACCACCTGCTGTGACAGGATTTAACCCAGGTCCCCAGAACATTATCTAGATCTCTGGATTAACAGTCCAACAATAATACCACCAGGCCATCACCTTCGCGAGTCTATGGCTCTATTTCTTGCATATATGATTTATTGTTAATCATATTATCCTATAGAAATTCACATAGAAGCATATGCAACCAACCAGGTCCCAAGACATTTTCTTAACATCCTGCTATTATACGTCCTATCTATGTTTTACCGATGTTGTGCAGACCAGTCACATTCTCGGGGCACTGTGGTGTGGTGTGGACTGAGGATGTATTTGAAGCTGGTGTGATCTATGCAATATAAAAACTTACATTAACCTGTAAATGCAGCAGACCGAAGTATTTTCATCCCTGGCACCATGTCTGAAAAGTGCTGTATCTTATGGTGTAGGACGTACTGGCTGTATGAGCCAGAATGAAATCTTTGTCTAGTACACGCTCTCTCACGCAGTAAAGGGGAAAAAAAGAGGCTAAACATCAGCAAAGGGATTTGTGCTGAGTTTCTTACATGAGCTCAGAGTGCAGGGTTGGCATTCATAACAACTATAAAGCAGTCAAAAAAATAATGTTTAGCTAAGAGCTGCATATTAAGTGACTAGCCAATCTGGCAGCTGCTGAGAGAACAGGGCAACTGACTGATGATTCATAGAGAATGGTGAAGCAACAGTATTCTCAGTGGCAATGAGTAAGTAAGTCATGAGATGTAAGCACATCTGCACCAGGTCAACATTGTTTGGATCAAGGTACATAGCAGCAAATTATATATTAAAGACAATCCAGTTAAATAGAATCATGTGGGCAAGAGAGCTTTCATTGCAAAGAGGGCAGTTTCGATATCTTCGACTGTGAGGGATCAATTGCTTGGCTTGCAACTGGATATTTGAGTCATGCAAATCAGAAATACCAGTATTCATAATGCCTTTAAAAGATAACTGTTGTTTCCTGACGATAAAAGCAGGGCAATTAGTGTGGTTTTTGAAGGATTTGCTCCTATCAGAGGAATTTTGATTTGATTTGATATTGTATTGCCACGTATACCGAGATACAGAGTAAAGGCGCTGTTTTGCATGCTATCCGAACAAATCATACCCTACTTAAGTGCATCAGGGTAATAGAACAGAATGCAGGGATAGTGTTACAGCTACATAGAAGGCACAGAGAAAGATCACCTCTAATATTTGAGAACAGAAACAGAAGTTACCAGAAAAGCTCAGCAGGTCTGGCAGCATCTGTGAAGAAACTGATCAGAGATAATGTTAACTCTTGAGTTTTTCTCCACAGATGCTGACAGATCTCCTGATCATTTCCAGCAACTTCTGTTTTCGTTCCTGATTTGCAGCATCCGCAGTTCTTTTGGTTTTTATCGAATATTTGAGAGGCCTGTTCATTAGTCTGATAAGTGGGGAAGAAGCTGTTCTTAAGTCTGTCAGTACGTGTTTTCAAACTTTCATATCTTCTGCCCAATGGAATGCAAGCAGGGTAGGAAGGGCCTTTGACTATGTTGGCTGCTTTCCTGAGGCAGGGGGAAGTATAGATGGAGTCAGTGGGTCGAAAGTTGGTTTCTGTGATGGAATGGACTGTGTTCACAACTCTCTGTAACTCCTTGAGGTCTTAGGCAGAGCAATTGCAAACCAAGCTGTGATGCATCCAGATAGGACACTTTCTATGGTGAAGCTATAAAAATTGGTAAGTGTCATTATGGACATGCTGAAGTTCCTTAGCTATCTGAGGAAGGAGAGGTGTTGGTGTGCTTTCTTGACTGTAGCACCTACATGGATGGGCAAGGGCAGAATGTGAGTTCATTTCCAATTTCAATTTTAATGTTCCGTGAAAACTCTTTGGGAATTTGCATCTGTTATTATGTGCCAATTATCAAGGTAAGAAATGGTTTTTTTTTTACATCTAGAGGATTGTTGTTTTTTGTTTTTCCCTTTGGGACTTGCAAGAAAGGCATAACATCATGAGGATTTGCTGCTCTGAGCCAAATTACAGCTCACGTCTAAGATCTAAGGTGTATGGTTGGGACAAGACGTTCTCTTTGCCTATCAGAATTTGGTACTGTACAACAATGCAGAACATATCATTGCTTACCGCAACACATTGTAATGGCAGTTTGTAACGAGCAGATGAAGATTTTGTGCTTCTTTTTTACTAACCCACTCTGGACCAGTCTCATCAAACATCTTTTATCTTATAGTCTTTTTAGCGCACAGCTAGCTCAACACAATTAAACTTGGCTCACCAGATTAAAAATAGAGGTGAGCCAATTCCAAGGTTTTCTTGAAAGAGAGTGATGTTTTATTATGCAACAAAAGAACAAAAAGCAACAACAAAGACTCATAAAAAAGCAAAGGCAATGATCTTACAAAGAAGGCAAAGGGAGGAGTCTCTGGTGGCGATAGGAAGGTGGCTGCAGAGCAATTTATAGTTTTCATACAGCCTGAGTTCGGACAGTGAATCTCAACTGCTCAGCTGCATGGTCTATAAGGGCTTTACAACCCAGCAACGACCTTGCAAATAGGTGCAGTTAGGAAGTAAGAGAGAAACACATGCAGAGAAGCAGTTAGTGTTGATCTACCAGCATCAGGTAGTAGAAACAAAGACGGAAGTTTCTGGAAAAGCTCAGCATGCCTGGCAGCGTTTGTAAAGAAAAATCAGAGTTAATGTTTCGGGTCCGGTGACCCTCCCTCAGAACTGGTAGTACAGCTCATGGATAAGTCTTTCAATAGCGTAACAATAAGATTGGAGACTGACACATCTTTGAATAGCATTTAACCTGAAGATGTAAGAAAACAATATAATGAAGAAACCAAGCCTGAAGAAAACTCTGAGCCAGACCTTCTCCTTGACCAGTCTGGAACCCAAACTCATTGATGTAGGCTTAAAATTACCCATAATGGACTGCTCCTGTTTCCTCAGGAGTGGCAAAGCTTAGAGACACCCCTAACTTCCCATTTCATTTTCTGAGATTTATTTCCACCAGTTTTGGCTTGCTGAGGAGGAGACAGAGGGAAAGAAGGCCTGTCCATAGTTTTGACCTGTGGAGTCCTCATTGTGTTTTCTCCACGTTTGTTGCTCAAAGAAAGCGAAGTTTTGCTTGTGTATTTGATTCTCTTTCAAACTGAACTGAACAAAATGAACATCTCTAGTATGTGAATTTTTCGTGCAAGTGTGAGTCAAAGGAGAGGTGTAAATTTCTTGAGACCTCACTGAGTTTTAGTGCTTCTTGATTAAAATGGTCAATTCTAATGCAAGAGCTCCACAGCCATGCTTGACAGGACACTGACCATCTTTAATGTTACAGGCACTGCTCTTGCAGCTTGAGATTCTGGGAGATGCTGAAAACCAACGACTTTTCTTTATGTCTTGGTTTCCCACAGTGGATACACTTGTAGTGATTTTTGATCTATCTCCCAACCAATTCCTTGCTTTAAATGCTTGGGGACAGTTCTGTCTTTTCTAAATGACCCTTTTTTTGCACTCCCACTTGTCTCTGGGATATTTCTCTCTCTGACCTGTCACAGGTTTCAGACCTCACCTTCTCTGCATTTATGGACTATGTGTTAAATCATAGTATCAGCCTTTAACAGCCTACTATCTTGTGTATTTTTGATTTATTCTTTCACAGGATGAGGGAGTCACTGACTAGGCCATAATTTATTGCCCATCCTTAATTGCCCCCATGAAAGTTAACAGTCAACCACATTGCTGTGGGTCTGGAGTCACAAGTAGGCCAGACCAGGTAATGACAGCAGTTTTGTTCTCTAAAGGGCATCAGTGAACCAGATGGGGTTTACCAACAATAGTTTCATGATCATCACTAGACTCTTCATTCCAGATTTTCATTGAATTCAAATTTCACCGTATGCCATAGTGGGATTTGAACCCAGGTCCTAGGCCATTACCTATGCCTCTGGATAAGCAGTCCAGTGATAACACAACTAGGTCATCACCTCCACATGTTCCTTGATGTGAGGCTAAATTGGACAGGACATAAAGTTTTTGGACTCTTTGAGAATTACCTCATGTAGGTTTTGATGGGTAGCTTGAATTTTAAGTACCTGTGTCTACTGAAAATTGCCAGATGCCACATGACGCCAGGTTATAGTCCAACAGGCTTATTTGAGATCACAAGCTTTCAGAGCACTGCTCCTTCATGAGGGGGAGACTCCGCTTGGCGAGGGAGCTGCATCCCGAAAGTTTGTGTGATTCCGAATAAATCTGTTGGATGAGAGCCTGGTGTTGAGAGTCTTCTGACCTTGTCCACCCACTTCAACACACCACTGTATAAAGCTCTGAAGGGTAATGTAGCTCTAATGGGTGATTTAGGTGTGATTCACTCATCAGGGAACAACTTACAATCTCCCTTAGCAGATCAAGCCGTCTTTTTATCATAGAAACAGGCCCTTAGGCCCCACAGCAACCCTGAGAACATCTCACCCAGACCCATCCTCCTATAATCCCCTAATCTACACATCCCTGAACACTACGGGCAATTTAGCACAGCCAATCCATCTAACCTGCACATCTTTGGAATGTGGGAGGAAACCGGAGCACACAGAGGAAACCCACACAGACACAGGGAAAATGTGCAAATTCCACACAGACAGTCGCCCGAGGGTGGAATCAAACGTGGGTCCCTGGCGCTGTGAGGCTGCAGTGCTAACCACTGAGCCACTTTGCTGCCAGTTCCCACTTCTCCATGGGAACTCTCTTTCATCTTGCCTTTCTTCAAACTCCCTCTTCTTTCCTTTACTGCCTCCCTTTCTCTCATCTTCCCATTTATGGAATTCACTTCCCTCTGCTAGAAGTCCAGTTCTAATCTTCAATAGTTTTTTTTTGTCATCCTCAGTTTCTAGCTTGAGATATTTGCCGTTATTTTATAATTTCTGTTTCGGTGGTTTTCAGGCAGAACTCCATCTCTCAGTACTTCTTTATCAGCTTTAATTCTTCCAAGGGCCAAGCTTTTAGCTTTGTGTGAGTTATTTCATAAGGTTATATAGGTTTAAGGTGAGAGGGGAAAGATTTAAAAGGGACCTAAGGGGCAATATTTTCATGCAGAGGGTAGGCAATGAGCTGCCAGAGGACGTGGTGGAGGCTGGTGCAATTACAACATGTAAAAGGCACCTGGATGGGTATATGAATAGGAAGGGTTTAGAAGGATACAGGCCATAAGCTAGCAAATGGGACTATGTTAATTTAGGATATGTGGTTGGCATGGACGAGTTGGACCAAAGGGCTTGTTTCTGTGCTGTCCATCTCATTGATTCTTTGACTCTATGAGCAGTGAAAAAACCCAGCTTGGGTTTTGCCAGGACCTCTCAGCTCCTGATCTCATGACAGCATTGGTTCAAACATAGATAAAAGAGCTGAATCCCAGAGGTGAGGTGACAGTGGCAGCCCTTGATAAGTTTCTAAGTGGTATCAATAACACAGGCTCAGTCAATTCAGCAGTCATTTCAAGATACTTGGTCTGCCTAAGCAGTGCCACATAACATCTATATGATATGTTGTGCAATCCAGTGTCAATTTTGAAATAATAAGTAGCAACAAAGAATATTGGGTCCAACAATCTAGTTCCTACAACAAAGAAAAGTAGATTAGTATTCTTTTATTTCATTATGGTTATAATGAAAAGGTAGATATTTCCCCTGCTCTGGATAGTCATGGTATTTGGTTTGGCATGCAGAATCATATCTGGATGTGAGTTTGCTCGCTGAGCTGGAAGGTTAGTTTTCAGACGTTTCGTCACCATTCTAGGTAACATCATCAGTGAGCCTCCGACGAAGTGCTGGTGTTATGTCCCGCTTTCTATTTATCTGGTTAGTCTTCCTTGGGTTGGTGATGTCATTTCCTGTTCTTTTTCTCAGGGGATGGTAGACTGGCTCCAAATCAATGTGTTTGTTGATGGAGTTCCGGTTGGAATGCCATGCTTCTAGGAATTCTCGTGCATGTCTCTTTTTGGCTTGTCCTAGGATGGATGTGTTGTCCCATTCAAAGTGGTGCCCTTCCTCATCTGTATGTAAGGATACGAGTGATAGTGGGTCATGTCGTTTTGTGGCTAGTTGATGTTCATGTATCCTGGTGGCTAGCTTTCTGCCAGTTTGTCCAATGTAGTGTTTGTCACAGTTCTTGCAAGGTATTTTGTAGATGACATTCGTTTTGCTTGTTGTCTGTATAGGGTCTTTTAAGTTCATTAGCTGCTGTTTTAGTGTGTTGGTGGGTTTGTGGGCTACCCTGATGCCAAGGGGTCCGAGTAGTCTGGCAGTCATTTCGGAAATGTCTTTGATATAGGGGAGAGTGGTTATGGTTATATATATGGTTATGGTTATACCATAACCACTCTCCCCTACATCAAAGACATTTCCGAAATGACTGCCAGACTACTCGGACCGCTTGGCATCAGGGTAGCCCACAAACCCACCAACACACTAAAACAGCAGCTAATGAACTTAAAAGACCCTATACAGACAACAAATAAAACGAACGTCATCTACAAAATACCTTACAAGAACTGTGACAAACACTACATTGGACAAACTAGCAGGAAGCTAGCCACCGGGATACATGAACATCAACTAGCCACAAAACGACATGACCCACTATCACTCGTATCCTTACATACAGATAAGGAAGGACACCACTTTGATTGGGACAACACATCCATCCTAGGACAAGCCAAACAGAGACACGCACGAGAATTCCTAGAAGCATGGCATTCCAACCGGAACTCCATCAACAAACACATTGATTTGGAGCCAATCTACCATCCCCTGAGAAAAAAGAACAGGAAATGCCATCACCAACCCAAGGAAACCTAACCAGATAAATAGAAAGCGGGACATAACACCAGCGCTTCATCGGAGGCTCACTGATGATGTTACCTAGAATGGTGACAAAACGTCTGAAAACTAACCTTCCAGCTGAGCGAGCAAACTCACATCCAGAACCTCAACCTGAGCTACAAATCTTCTCAAAACTCGCTAGAATCATATCTATTTTATTTGTGCAACTTCAACCAGGAAACAGACCATAGAAGTGAAGAACTTCGGATTAATTGGGTAGCAAAACAGACGCACTGAAAAAGAATTCAAAGAAATTTTTCAGGGACTAAAGGCGTATTCTATGAAGCTAGAATTAGTATTACCTCGGATGGGGACGTGGCTTGGTTAAATCAGTGGCGCTCACATTGGGTTCTGAATATTTTCAAAATTAGAGCTCAACAAAACCTTTCATTTTGCAATAACAAGGTGTAGAGTTGGATGAATGCAGGAGGCCAAGCAGCATCAGAGGTGCAGGAAGGCTGACATTTCGGGCCTAGACCCTTCTTCAGTCGATTTTCTTTAAAACAGCTTTTGAAGGACAATTTATTTCCCCTATTCCAAGCTCAACAAATTTTAGAAATTCCTGAGGGACTGTATGTCCTTTACAGAAGGCCCACAGGTAACCTGAGTGCATTAATGGGATTGGGTCAGGAGGAACTGGGAGATGAGAGAAGCTGTAACAAAAGGAACTACAGAATCTGTAATCTGTAGGCATGCTCATCCCATTGAGGCGTCTGTCCAATGAAGAGTGTAGGAGGGCATGTCAAGAGCAACACCAGGAAAACCTAAAATAAGAATCAGCCTGGTGTAACGACAAAACAAGATTGCTTGTGAGGCAAACAGAATAAGCAGCAAGTATTAGGTAGAGCGAAGCAATTCCACAACCAATAGATCAGACCTAAGATCTATAGTCCTCACATCCAGTCTTGGTGCTGGACAATTAAACAACTCACTGGAGGAGGTGGTTTCACAAGTATCCCTGTCCTCAATGATGTGGAAGCCCAGTCCATCAGTGCAAAAAGATAAGGCTGAAGGACTCGCAACATTCTTCAGCCAGAAGTGCTGAACGGATGATGCATCTTGACCTCCCACAGTGGTCCCTAGCAACACAGCCAGTCTACAGCCAATTCAATACACTTCATGTGGTATCAAGAAATGGCTGAAGGCACTGGATACTGATAAGGATGTGCACTCTGACAACATTCTGATAATAGTGTAGTGTTCTAGAATCTAACTGAAAATGTGGATAATCACCCACTTACGTCATGTGCACAAACACCAGGATAAATCCAACCTGGCCAATTCCTGCCCCATCAACTTATTCTCACTCAGCAGTAAAGTGATGGACTGTAAAGTCATCAACATTGCTATTAAGTAGCACTTGCTTGGCAATAATCTGCTCACTGATGCATCTTCAGCTGTTTCATCAATGACCTTCTGTCCACATAATATCAGGAATGAGGGTGTTCTTTGACTGTGCAAAGTTCCATGTGCTGCTCGATCCTCCGATAATGAAGCAGTTCCTGACGAAATGCAGCAAGATCTGGATAAAATAACATGGTGGGCTGAAATTGGCAAGTGACAATCACATCACACAAGTGCCAGGCAACGGCCGTCTGCACAAAAGAGAACCTAACGATCAGCGCTTGACTTTCAATGCCATTATTATCACTGAATTCCTCACAATCAACATCCAGGGGATTACCATTGACCAGAAACTGAAGTGGATGAACCATATGAATAAAACAGCTCCAAAAGCAGGTCAGAGGCTAGAATCCTGCAGTGCATAACACACTCCCCAGCTCCACAATTCCTATCCACAATCTATGTGGCACAAATCAGGGCTTCAATAGCAGAGCCCTAACTGCCTGGATGAATGCTTCTCCAACACACTCAAGAAGCCTAACATCATCTAGGGCAAAGCTGCCCACTTGATTAGTACCATATCCACAAAGATCTACTCCCTCCATGGCCCATATCAGTAGTGTGTACTATCTACAAGGTGCACTGCAGAAATCCATCAAAGATCCTTACAAAGATCCTTCCGTCTCCATGACCATCACCATCTAGAATGAAAAGCACAGCAGATTGCTGGGAACACCATCACCTGCAAGCTCACCTTCAAGACACTCATGACCCTGTCTTGGAAACAGGTTGCTATTTCTTCAGCATCACTGCCTCAAAATTCTGCATTTCGCTCTGTAACATCATTTCCTTCCTACACATGGACAAAAGCGGTTCAAGAAGAGAGTTTACCATCACTTTCTCAATGGTAATTGGGGATGGCCAATAAATACTAGCCCAGCCAGTGATGCCCACACAACTCTTGAATTACTTTCAAAGAATGCAGAACATGCAGCGTTTTTTTCTCAAATAGTATTTAAATCAGATTAAGTTGGATTGAGGTTATGGGATTACCAATCCATTCAGAACAGGAGTCCTTTTGAGAGGAGTCAAATAAATTATGTTGGTCAATCAGAGAGGGAACAGAATTAAATACATACGGAGGTTAGAGATTGTGAGGATTAAATTGTGGTTTTTAACTGGTGTGCTGCAGTGCACTGCTGAAGTATTTGAGTTCTGATTTAAGATATTTTGCGTATTTACAGTGCCTTCTTCTTAACTGTTACTATAAGTAGGCCACTCGTGCTTCAACTATATTCCAACGTTATTCATTAGGTGGTTAGTACAGCACCATGGTAATACAGTCTGTTGCTACACGACTACACTGTGCCGTGTTAGTACAGCACCATGACAATACAGTCTGTTGCTACACGAATACACTGTGCTGTGTTAGTACAGCACCATGGTAATACAGTCTGTTGCTACACGACTACACTGTGCTGTGTTAGTACAGCACCGTGACAATACAGTCTGTTGCTATACGAATACACTGTGCTGTGTTAGTACAGCACCATGACAATACAGTCTGTTGCTATACGAATACACTGTGCTGTGTTAGTACAGCACCATGTCAATACAGTCTGTTGCTATACGAATACACTGTGCTGTGTTAGTACAGCACCATGACAATACAGTCTGTTGCTATACGAATACACTGTGCTGTGTTAGTACAGCACCATGACAATACAGTCTGTTGCTATACGACTACACTGTGCAGTGTTAGTACAGCACCATGACAATACAGTCTGTTGCTACATGAACACACTGTGCTGTGTTAGTACAGCACCATGACAATACAGTCTGTTGCTACATGAACACACTGTGCCGTGTTAGTACTGCACCATGACAATACAGTCTGTTGCTACACGAATACACTGTGCTGTGTTAGTACAGCACCGTGACAATACAGTCTGTTGCTACACGAATACACTGTGCTGTGTTAGTACAGCACCGTGACAATACAGTCTGTTGCTACACGAATACACTGTGCTGTGTTAGTACAACACCATGACAATACAGTCTGTTGCTATACGAATACACTGTGCTGTGTTAGTACAGCACCATGACGATACAGTCTGTTGCTACACGACTACACTGTGCCGTGTTAGTACTGCACCATGACAATACAGTCTGTTGCTATACGAATACACTGTGCTGTGTTAGTACAACACCATGGTAATACAGTCTGTTGCTATACGAATACACTGTGCTGTGTTAGTACAGCACCATGACAATACAGTCTGTTGCTATACGACTACACTGTGCTGTGTTAGTACAGCACCATGACAATACAGTCTGTTGCTATACGACTACACTGTGCCGTGTTAGTACAGCACCATGACAAGACAGTCTGTTGCTACACGAATACACTGTGCCGTGTTAGTACAGCACCATGACGATACAGTCTGTTGCTATACGAATACACTGTGCTGTGTTAGTACTGCACCATGACAATACAGTCTGTTGATGTATGAATACACTGTGCTGTGTTAGTACAGCACCATGGTAATACAGTCTGTTGCTACACGAATACACTGTGCCGTGTTAGTACAGCACCATGACAATACAGTCTGTTGCTATACGAATACACTGTGCTGTGTTAGTACAGCACCATGGTAATACAGTCTGTTGCTATACGACTACACTGTGCTGTGTTAGTACAGCACCATGACAATACAGTCTGTTGCTATACGAATACACTGTGCTGTGTTAGTACAGCACCATGACAATACAGTCTGTTGCTACACGAATACACTGTGCTGTGTTAGTACAGCACCATGGTAATACAGTCTGTTGCTACACGACTACACTGTGCTGTGTTAGTACAGCACCGTGACAATACAGTCTGTTGCTATACGAATACACTGTGCTGTGTTAGTACAGCACCATGACAATACAGTCTGTTGCTATACGAATACACTGTGCTGTGTTAGTACAGCACCATGACAATACAGTCTGTTGCTATACGAATACACTGTGCTGTGTTAGTACAGCACCATGACAATACAGTCTGTTGCTATACGAATACACTGTGCTGTGTTAGTACAGCACCATGACAATACAGTCTGTTGCTATACGACTTCACTGTGCCGTGTTAGTACTGCACCATGACAATACAGTCTGTTGCTACATGAACACACTGTGCTGTGTTAGTACAGCACCGTGACAATACAGTCTGTTGCTATACGAATACACTGTGCTGTGTTAGTACAGCACCATGACAATACAGTCTGTTGCTATACGAATACACTGTGCTGTGTTAGTACAGCACCATGACAATACAGTCTGTTGCTATACGACTACACTGTGCCGTGTTAGTACAGCACCGTGACAATACAGTCTGTTGCTACACGAATACACTGTGCTGTGTTAGTACAGCACCGTGACAATACAGTCTGTTGCTACACGAATACACTGTGCTGTGTTAGTACAACACCATGACAATACAGTCTGTTGCTATACGAATACACTGTGCTGTGTTAGTACAGCACCATGACGATACAGTCTGTTGCTACACGACTACACTGTGCCGTGTTAGTACTGCACCATGACAATACAGTCTGTTGCTATACGACTACACTGTGCCGTGTTAGTACAGCACCGTGACAATACAGTCTGTTGCTATACGAATACACTGTGCTGTGTTAGTACAGCACCATGACAATACAGTCTGTTGCTATACGAATACACTGTGCTGTGTTAGTACAGCACCATGACGATACAGTCTGTTGCTACACGACTACACTGTGCCGTGTTAGTACTGCACCATGGTAATACAGTCTGTTGCTATACGACTACACTGTGCCGTGTTAGTACAGCACCGTGACAATACAGTCTGTTGCTATACGAATACACTGTGCTGTGTTAGTACAGCACCATGACAATACAGTCTGTTGCTATACGAATACACTGTGCCGTGTTAGTACTGCACCATGACAATACAGTCTGTTGCTACATGAACACACTGTGCTGTGTTAGTACAGCACCATGACAATACAGTCTGTTGCTATACGAATACACTGTGCTGTGTTAGTACAGCACCATGACAATACAGTCTGTTGCTATACGACTACACTGTGCCGTGTTAGTACAGCACCGTGACAATACAGTCTGTTGCTACACGAATACACTGTGCTGTGTTAGTACAGCACCATGACGATACAGTCTGTTGCTATACGACTACACTGTGCCGTGTTAGTACAGCACCGTGACAATACAGTCTGTTGCTATACGAATACACTGTGCTGTGTTAGTACTGCACCATGACGATACAGTCTGTTGCTATACGAATACACTGTGCTGTGTTAGTACAGCACCATGACGATACAGTCTGTTGCTATATGACTACACTGTGCCGTGTTAGTACAGCACCATGACAATACAGTCTGTTGCTATACGAATACACTGTGCCGTGTTAGTACTGCACCGTGACAATACAGTCTGTTGCTACATGAACACACTGTGCTGTGTTAGTACAGCACCATGACAATACAGTCTGTTGCTATACGAATACACTGTGCCGTGTTAGTACTGCACCGTGACAATACAGTCTGTTGCTACATGAACACACTGTGCCGTGTTAGTACAGCACCGTGACAATACAGTCTGTTGCTATACGACTACACTGTGCAGTGTTAGTACAGCACCATGACAATACAGTCTGTTGCTATACGAATACACTGTGCCGTGTTAGTACAGCACCATGACAATACAGTCTGTTGCTACACGAATACACTGTGCTGTGTTAGTACAGCACCGTGACAATACAGTCTGTTGCTACACGAATACACTGTGCTGTGTTAGTACAACACCATGGTAATACAGTCTGTTGCTATACGAATACACTGTGCTGTGTTAGTACAGCACCGTGACAATACAGTCTGTTGCTATACGAATACACTGTGCCGTGTTAGTACAGCACCATGACAATACAGTCTGTTGCTACACGAATACACTGTGCTGTGTTAGTACAGCACCGTGACAATACAGTCTGTTGCTACACGAATACACTGTGCTGTGTTAGTACAACACCATGACAATACAGTCTGTTGCTATACGAATACACTGTGCTGTGTTAGTACAACACCATGACAATACAGTCTGTTGCTACACGAATACACTGTGCTGTGTTAGTACAGCACCGTGACAATACAGTCTGTTGCTACACGAATACACTGTGCTGTGTTAGTACAGCACCGTGACAATACAGTCTGTTGCTACACGAATACACTGTGCTGTGTTAGTACAACACCATGACAATACAGTCTGTTGCTATACGAATACACTGTGCTGTGTTAGTACAGCACCATGACGATACAGTCTGTTGCTATACGACTACACTGTGCCGTGTTAGTACAGCACCATGACAATACAGTCTGTTGCTACACGAATACACTGTGCCGTGTTAGTACAGCACCATGACAATACAGTCTGTTGCTACACGAATACACTGTGCCGTGTTAGTACAGCACCATGACGATACAGTCTGTTGCTATACGAATACACTGTGCTGTGTTAGTACAGCACCATGACAATACAGTCTGTTGCTATACGAATACACTGTGCTGTGTTAGTACAGCACCATGACAATACAGTCTGTTGCTATACGACTACACTGTGCCGTGTTAGTACAGCACCATGACAATACAGTCTGTTGCTACATGAATACACTGTGCTGTGTTAGTACAGCACCGTGACAATACAGTCTGTTGCTACACGAATACACTGTGCCGTGTTAGTACAGCACCGTGACAATACAGTCTGTTGCTACACGAATACACTGTGCCGTGTTAGTACAGCACCATGACAATACAGTCTGTTGCTATACGAATACACTGTGCTGTGTTAGTACTGCACCATGACGATACAGTCTGTTGCTATACGACTACACCGTGCCGTGTTAGTACAGCACCATGACAATACAGTCTGTTGCTACACGAATACACTGTGCCGTGTTAGTACAGCACCGTGACAATACAGTCTGTTGCTATACGACTACACTGTGCCGTGTTAGTACAGCACCGTGACAATACAGTCTGTTGCTATACGACTACACTGTGCCGTGTTAGTACAGCACCATGACAATACAGTCTGTTGCTATACGACTACACTGTGCCGTGTTAGTACAGCACCGTGACAATACAGTCTGTTGCTATACGACTACACTGTGCCGTGTTAGTACAGCACCGTGACAATACAGTCTGTTGCTATACGACTACACTGTGCTGTGTTAGTACAGCACCATGACAATACAGTCTGTTGCTATACGAATACACTGTGCCGTGTTAGTACAGCACCATGACAATACAGTCTGTTGCTATACGAATACACCGTGCCGTGTTAGTACAGCACCATGACAATACAGTCTGTTGCTATACGAATACACTGTGCTGTGTTAGTACAGCACCATGACAATACAGTCTGTTGCTATACGAATACACTGTGCTGTGTTAGTACAGCACCATGGTAATACAGTCTGTTGCTATACGAATACACTGTGCTGTGTTAGTACAGCACCATGGTAATACAGTCTGTTGCTATACGAATACACTGTGCTGTGTTAGTACAGCACCATGACAATACAGTCTGTTGCTATACGACTACACTGTGCCGTGTTAGTACAGCACCGTGACAATACAGTCTGTTGCTATACGACTACACTGTGCCGTGTTAGTACAGCACCATGACAATACAGTCTGTTGCTACACGAATACACTGTGCCGTGTTAGTACAGCACCGTGACAATACAGTCTGTTGCTATACGACTACACTGTGCCGTGTTAGTACAGCACCATGACAATACAGTCTGTTGCTATACGAATACACTGTGCTGTGTTAGTACAACACCATGACGATACAGTCTGTTGCTATACGAATACACTGTGCCGTGTTAGTACAACACCATGACGATACAGTCTGTTGCTATACGAATACACTGTGCTGTGTTAGTACAGCACCATGACAATACAGTCTGTTGCTATACGACTACACTGTGCCGTGTTAGTACAGCACCATGACAATACAGTCTGTTGCTATACGACTACACTGTGCCGTGTTAGTACAGCACCATGACAATACAGTCTGTTGCTACACGAATACACTGTGCCGTGTTAGTACAGCACCGTGACAATACAGTCTGTTGCTATACGACTACACTGTGCCGTGTTAGTACAGCACCATGACAATACAGTCTGTTGCTACACGAATACACTGTGCCGTGTTAGTACAGCACCATGACGATACAGTCTGTTGCTATACGAATACACTGTGCTGTGTTAGTACAGCACCATGACAATACAGTCTGTTGCTATACGAATACACTGTGCTGTGTTAGTACAGCACCATGACAATACAGTCTGTTGCTATACGACTACACTGTGCCGTGTTAGTACAGCACCATGACAATACAGTCTGTTGCTACATGAATACACTGTGCTGTGTTAGTACAGCACCGTGACAATACAGTCTGTTGCTACACGAATACACTGTGCCGTGTTAGTACAGCACCGTGACAATACAGTCTGTTGCTACACGAATACACTGTGCCGTGTTAGTACAGCACCATGACAATACAGTCTGTTGCTATACGAATACACTGTGCTGTGTTAGTACTGCACCATGACGATACAGTCTGTTGCTATACGACTACACCGTGCCGTGTTAGTACAGCACCATGACAATACAGTCTGTTGCTACACGAATACACTGTGCCGTGTTAGTACAGCACCGTGACAATACAGTCTGTTGCTATACGACTACACTGTGCCGTGTTAGTACAGCACCGTGACAATACAGTCTGTTGCTATACGACTACACTGTGCCGTGTTAGTACAGCACCATGACAATACAGTCTGTTGCTATACGACTACACTGTGCCGTGTTAGTACAGCACCGTGACAATACAGTCTGTTGCTATACGACTACACTGTGCCGTGTTAGTACAGCACCGTGACAATACAGTCTGTTGCTATACGACTACACTGTGCTGTGTTAGTACAGCACCATGACAATACAGTCTGTTGCTATACGAATACACTGTGCCGTGTTAGTACAGCACCATGACAATACAGTCTGTTGCTATACGAATACACCGTGCCGTGTTAGTACAGCACCATGACAATACAGTCTGTTGCTATACGAATACACTGTGCTGTGTTAGTACAGCACCATGACAATACAGTCTGTTGCTATACGAATACACTGTGCTGTGTTAGTACAGCACCATGGTAATACAGTCTGTTGCTATACGAATACACTGTGCTGTGTTAGTACAGCACCATGGTAATACAGTCTGTTGCTATACGAATACACTGTGCTGTGTTAGTACAGCACCATGACAATACAGTCTGTTGCTATACGACTACACTGTGCCGTGTTAGTACAGCACCGTGACAATACAGTCTGTTGCTATACGACTACACTGTGCCGTGTTAGTACAGCACCATGACAATACAGTCTGTTGCTACACGACTACACTGTGCCGTGTTAGTACAGCACCATGACAATACAGTCTGTTGCTATACGACTACACTGTGCTGTGTTAGTACAGCACCGTGACAATACAGTCTGTTGCTATACGACTACACTGTGCCGTGTTAGTACAGCACCATGACAATACAGTCTGTTGCTATACGAATACACTGTGCTGTGTTAGTACAACACCATGACGATACAGTCTGTTGCTATACGAATACACTGTGCCGTGTTAGTACAACACCATGACGATACAGTCTGTTGCTATACGAATACACTGTGCTGTGTTAGTACAGCACCATGACAATACAGTCTGTTGCTATACGACTACACTGTGCCGTGTTAGTACAGCACCATGACAATACAGTCTGTTGCTATACGACTACACTGTGCCGTGTTAGTACAGCACCATGACAATACAGTCTGTTGCTACACGAATACACTGTGCCGTGTTAGTACAGCACCGTGACAATACAGTCTGTTGCTATACGACTACACTGTGCCGTGTTAGTACAGCACCATGACAATACAGTCTGTTGCTATACGAATACACTGTGCTGTGTTAGTACAACACCATGACGATACAGTCTGTTGCTATACGAATACACTGTGCCGTGTTAGTACAACACCGTGACAATACAGTCTGTTGCTACACGAATACACTGTGCTGTGTTAGTACAGCACCGTGACAATACAGTCTGTTGCTACACGAATACACTGTGCTGTGTTAGTACAGCACCATGACAATACAGTCTGTTGCTGCACGAATACACTGTGCCGTGTTAGTACAGCACCATGACGATACAGTCTGTTGCTGCACGACTACACCGTGCCGTGTTAGTACAGCACCGTGACAATACAGTCTGTTGCTATACGACTACACTGTGCCGTGTTAGTACAGCACCATGACAATACAGTCTGTTGCTATACGACTACACTGTGCCGTGTTAGTACAGCACCGTGACAATACAGTCTGTTGCTATACGACTACACTGTGCTGTGTTAGTACAGCACCATGACAATACAGTCTGTTGCTACACGAATACACTGTGCCGTGTTAGTACAGCACCGTGACAATACAGTCTGTTGCTATACGAATACACTGTGCCGTGTTAGTACAGCACCATGACAATACAGTCTGTTGCTACACGAATACACTGTGCCGTGTTAGTACAGCACCATGACAATACAGTCTGTTGCTATACGACTACACTGTGCCGTGTTAGTACAGCACCGTGACAATACAGTCTGTTGCTATACGACTACACTGTGCCGTGTTAGTACAGCACCATGACAATACAGTCTGTTGCTATACGACTACACTGTGCCGTGTTAGTACAGCACCATGACAATACAGTCTGTTGCTACACGAATACACTGTGCCGTGTTAGTACAGCACCATGACGATACAGTCTGTTGCTATACGAATACACCGTGCCGTGTTAGTACTGCACCATGACGATACAGTCTGTTGCTACACGAATACACTGTGCTGTGTTAGTACAGCACCATGACAATACAGTCTGTTGCTATACGACTACACTGTGCCGTGTTAGTACAGCACCATGACAATACAGTCTGTTGCTATACGAATACACCGTGCCGTGTTAGTACTGCACCATGACAATACAGTCTGTTGATGTATGAATACACTGTGCTGTGTTAGTACAGCACCATGGTAATACAGTCTGTTGCTACACGAATACACTGTGCCGTGTTAGTACAGCACCATGACAATACAGTCTGTTGCTATACGAATACACTGTGCTGTGTTAGTACAGCACCATGGTAATACAGTCTGTTGCTATACGACTACACTGTGCTGTGTTAGTACAGCACCATGACAATACAGACTGTTGCTATACGAATACACTGTGCCGTGTTAGTACAGCACCATGGTAATACAGTCTGTTGCTATACGACTACACTGTGCTGTGTTAGTACAGCACCATGACGATACAGTCTGTTGCTATACGACTACACTGTGCTGTGTTAGTACAGCACCATGACGATACAGTCTGTTGCTATACGAATACACTGTGCCGTGTTAGTACTGCACCATGACAATACAGTCTGTTGCTATACGAATACACTGTGCTGTGTTAGTACAGCACCGTGACAATACAGTCTGTTGATGTATGAATACACTCTGCTGTGCTGCAGGTCACAGCCTAATTGCAAGCCTTTAGATTTGATCATGGATAGTGCGTGCTGAAATGGCAGAGGGGGAAGACTGCACCAGTTCCACACCCAACAACTTTAACAGCCCTACTTCCAGCTACCTGCTGAGCTTGCCTGGCACTTTCTCAAGGGCTGGCTCATATCTAACAACATTGCTATATTTCTTCCCTCAGGGCTGCTTTTAACCAATAGTTTTACGGTGCAAGCAGTGAATGAGACATGAGCATACATCAACAAATACCTGAAACAAAACAGAATTTGCTGGAAAAGCTCAGCGGGTCTGGCAAAATGTGTGAAGATAAATCGGAGTTAATTTTTTGGGACCAGTGACACTTCTTCAGATCTGATGGTAGCCAGGATTAATCTTCTTTACTCTCCATCTTCGGTCCGCCTCCCCCTCTCTCCCTATTTATTCCAGTTCCCTCCCCCCATCCCCCTCTCTGATGAAGGGTCTAGGCCCGAAACGTCAGCTTTTGTGCTCCTGAGATGCTGCTTGGCCTGCTGTGTTCATCCAGCCTCACATTTTATTATCGTAGCCAGGAAAGAGTAGGTTTTTAATGCAGAAGGTAGAATGGGTGAGAGGGTAAGGAGTAAATGATAGATGAAGCTGGAGCTAAGGAGAGAGGACAGTTGGACAGACAAGGGTGTGAATAACGACGAGCCTAGGAGAATGAATAGCTACTAATGGGGACTATTCGCGGCTAACAATGGGTGCTGCATAAAGCAGACCAAGTGATAACAAGGCCAGTTAGATAAAGGGTTGGAGTAAGGACATGGAAGAAGGTGCCTCAGGCTTTAAAATTGTTGATTTTGAGATTGAGTCCAGAAATCTGTAGAGTTCCCAAGTGGAAAATGACCAGGGAATGGGGTGGTGTGTAAAATGGCAGGCAACTGGAAGTTCAGGCTCTTTTTTTGCATGCAGAATGTCGGTTTTTGGCGAAGCAGTCTATTCTTTGTGTCGTCTCCTCTTGTTCCCTGCTTCTGTCTCAGGCTTACTGCAGTGTTCTAGTGAAGCTCTGCACAAGCTGAAAGGGCAGAACTTCATGGTTCACTTGGAAACTCTACAGGCTTCTGGGCTCAAGATTGAATTCAGCAATTTTAGGGCTTGAGGCACCTTCTCCCATGTCCTTACCCTAACCCTCACACACCAGACCCTGTTATCAGATGGTCTGCTATTATACACCATCATCATTAGCCACTAATTGTCCACTAATAGCTATTCATTCTTCCAGGCTGATCATTACCCACTCCCTTGTCGGTCTATCTGTTCCTTTCTCTCTTTGGCTTCTATCTTCACCTCATATTTACTCCTTACCCCCTCTCCTCATTCTAACTTCTGCATAAAAACCAGCATTTTTAGATAGCATCAGATCTGAGGAAGGGTCACTAGACCCAAAAAGGTTAATTCTGGTTTCTCTACACAGATGCTGCCAGACCCGCTGAGCTTTTCCAGCAATTTCTGTTTCTGTTTTCCAGCATCTGCAGTTCTTTTGGTTTTTATGAAATATCCATCTCCTCAAATGATGCTTAAATTAGGTGGTGATATAGGTCAGGGAAGTTTCTTTTGAAATCTGGCTTTTATACTTACTTGCTTGGTACTATACCAGTTCTGATCCATTAGCACACAATCCGGGTGATTGTCACTGATTGACAGGAATATCAATCTGAGCAGGAACAAAAATAAATTGCTGGAAAAGCTCAGCAGGTCTGTCAGTCCTTGTGAACAAAAAATTAGAGCTAACGTTTCAGGTCCGGTGACCCTTCGGAAGGGTCTGATTAAGGGTCACCGGACATGAAATGTTAACCCTGATCTTTTCATCACGGGCATGTTGTTAGTAGCAAGGACATAATGGCAGATCTGCAAAAGCCAAGAATCATTTAGTGTATTCCCATCTCCTTTAGGAAGATGGTGGCAAAGTGGTAATGTCACTGCATAGTGATCCAGAACATTAACGTTCGGGAGATGTGGATTTGAATCCCATGAAATTTGAATTCAGTAAAATTTTGGAATTAAGAAAGCTAGTCCAATGACAACCATGAAGTCATTGCTGATGATTGTAAAACTCCATCTGGTATACAAGTGTCTTTTAGGAACGTAAATCTTCAATTCTTATTTATCTGGTGTACACACAAGTCCTGACTTACAGCAATGTGACTGGCTTTTAACTACACTCTGGGCATTTAGGAATGGGTGATAAATTCTGGCCTGGCCAGTGACGCCATGACATGAGGTGGCATGGTGTGTCAGTGGTTAGCAATGCCGTCTCACTGCACCAGGGATTCAGATTCGATTCCAGCCTCAAGTGGCTGTCTCTATGGTGTTTGCATATTCTCCGTGTATGTGTGTGGATTTCCTCTGGGTGCTCTGGCTTCCTCTCACAGTGTGAAAATGTGTGGATTAATTGGATTGCCCATAGTGTCTGTGGTGGGAAGTGCAAAGAGTAGGATATGGGTGGGACACTTCTTGGACGGTCGGGGTGGGCCAAATGGCCTGATTCGACACTGTTGGAGATTGTATGAGGGGCATGGATAGAGTAATTAGGCATGGTCTTTTCCCCGGGGTGGGGGAGTCTAACGCTAGAGGCTGTAGGTTGAAGGTGAGAGGGGAAGGATATAAAAGGGACCTAGAGAGGCAACTTTTTTCACAGAGGAGGTGGTGTGTATGTGGAATGAACTGCCAGAGGAAGTGGTGGAGGCTGGTACAATTACAACATTTAAAAGGCATCTGGATGGGTAAATGATTAGGAAGGGTTCAGAGGGATAATGGGAACTACAGATGCTGGAGAGTCTGAGATAACAAAGTGTGGAGCTGGATGAACACAGTGGGCTAAGCAGCATCAGAGGAGCACAAAAGCTGATGTTTCGGGCCGAGACCCTTCATCAGAAAAGGGGGATGGGGAGAGGGTTCTGAAATAAATAGGAGAGATCCCCTGAGGTTTGTCCAGAGGGAGGAGGGTAAGTCCTTCAGGTTAGGCATCCTTGGAAGAGGCTTTGCAGTGAGGTTAAAATTGTATCAGAGATAATGGGAACTGCAGATACTGGAGAATCTGTGATAACAAAGTGTAGAGTTGGATGAACACAGCAGGCCAAGCAGCACCTTAGGAGCAGGAAAGCTGACATTTCGGGCCTAGACCCTTCATCAGAAATGGGGGAGGGCAAGCGGGTTTGGTGCCGACTACCCAAAACGGGCTTCCTCCACCCCTCAAATCCTCAGCTGCACCCAGGACCTTCTCCACAATGCACCCGCCGCCATTGGTGATGAGGCCACAAGCCCGTTTTGGGTGGTAGGCAGCAAAC